>NC_087514.1:105450824-106813945 GCF_963921805.1 Phalacrocorax carbo
TTAACTTTAATTCAGTGAAATAATAACACCCACACTTCAAAAATTAGGGTTAAAGTGATATCAAAGGCAATCACAGAGTTGTGAAGTTAGACAAACTTAAGACTTGCAACAGGATAAATTTTTAAAGTTACAGAATGGAAGAAAGCTACCGGCCTTCTGCAGGAGTACCATTCCCAGACTGGAGCAATGTTAATAGGCTGTGTAAGAACTCCTAATCCTCTTCAGTATGACACTGGCCACCTTAGCTCAAATCACCACAGATGTGCAGTATTCATACCGTGTAGAGGATAGTTTTAAATGAAGTATTTTAAACTCTGATCTTTGAAGTAATAATCTATCTATGCCTGTAATCACCAAGTGAACACTTTTTCACAGTGACGTAATACACCAGTTAATTTTTTTAATTAAAATTAACACTATTACTATAACTGATACTACTACTACTACTACTACTAATCTCTTTCTTTTTTTGAAAATGAGCTACAGCCAGGCATACTTCTTCCAGTGAAACATGGAATTTCAAAGATTAAATTCAGAAAATAAGATGAAATTTGGAAATTATTTTAGTATGAAAAATGGGGAGAGGTTCACAAGATAAGCAAATACCTCCTTTTGTGATTTTGTAAATTACCTATTCAGTTTGCTGACCTTTTAGCTCAAGAACGAATTTTCTTTTTTGTGGTGCTTTCTTGATCACACCTGAAAGGAGGAAAGTTAGATAATGACTTTGACGTTGATGAGCATGAGATTCATGTTCAGATTCACTGCTGAATCTGTTCAGTAGATTAATTACAGTATTTTTTGTCTTTAATTGATGCAAAGGGCTCTGTAGATCACTAAGCCATGCAGATTTAGCCCCAGAATCTTTACCCAATAATGTCTTGAATACCATATACTAATGTCAGATTAAGTTAGATGATTAACTTTTTAGGAGAGTTGCCTTTTTCATTGCACCTTAGTACCATTCATAACACAAGGAAACTGACTTTTGTTACCCTAGTCCAAACACTATTTGTATATACTGTGTTTTGCAGACAAATTCTATTGGTAAATGTCTACTAATCTGGTGATGATAGGCAAATAAATCAAAAGTTCTCCAGGTTCTAAAAAAGATTTGCAATATTATTTCTTCCAGTGGAAATTAGTTATGTTAATATGCCTGATTAATCTGAGCTGTGAATCCTGAAGTCATTCTACCTTTCTCACGTTAGTATTTGCTTCAGTGATACACTGCTTTAACTACTTTTCCTTGACTTCTTAAATATATCTTTGAGCTAAATATCTGTGAATTACAAGCTGACATTGACATTTAAGCCATTTCTTCCAGGACGACTGAAGGTCTGCCTCCCTCAGCTACTCACTCTCTTCTCACTTGCAAGAAACAGAGGAGTTTAAAAATTATTTTATAAATTTTTCTTTTTTTCAGCTCTGCTGTTATTCTGCATCTGTACAATAAACAAGAGCTTGAGAGAGTTCAATCTGAACCTAAATAAATTCCTTACAGTTGTGAGGACAGAGCCTAAGCCAGAGCAAGTTAATAGAAGCAACTTAAAATACTTACAGCTCATAACTTCTGGCTAAAATTCTTCCACTGATGTTATGGTTTGATGTATGTATGAAACATTAAACTTGATTTGAAAACAGAGTCAGATGCACTTATGAAAATGGATGGGATGATGCTGACCCAGAATTTACTTTTATTTCTCCTAAGTTTTCTGACTACAAAGGCCAGAGCGTACTTCTTAATGCCACTGATCTGATCCAACACATACTACTGTAACATGTATGTGGGCTAACACAGTAACAGGAGACATTTGTTTGATTTGCTTTATGAATATAAAAATGTAAAGGGGATAAAATACAGTTAAAGTTGGAGAAATGTAGATAAAATATCTTTCAATATTCTGCAAGGGAGATGGTTTTTCTTGGTGTATTCTTTATTACAGTTTAAAATGTAGAGCTCTGCTATGTGATTTCTCTCTGCTGTGATTCAAAACCATAGATGGGTTCAGTCTATGTAACCACAATGTCACTCAACAGCTACCTTTCACCTAAACAAGAGATTACGTAAGCAGTAGGGAAAACAGTAAAGACATAAACCTGAGCTTTTCCAGTAATTCACTTCTGTGACACTAGTTTTAGAACTGAAAGCAAATCTCACCTCTTCAGTATCTCATCTCTTCAAGCCATAACCTCTTTAAAATAGTCTTGAAGACTACTACCACTACTTAACATTTGCTGCTTCCAGTCTTAGAGAACAGAAAACTTAGTGTGGTATCTTTGAAAATGCTACTGTTAGTGCAGTGGTGTGTTGACTCATAAAAATCTGCATAGATGTCCCTACATACTTGGTTTGCAATGTGGTGCAAAGTACAAAGGCTATCCCTGAAAGGGCCTGTGAAGAGAAAAGGGTTAGACTGCAAGAGTGCAAGGATACAATTTGCAAACAGATTGAGGGCTAAGAAATCACTCACCTCATCAAAATCAATCTACAAGGGTGGAATAGTTTTTCTCCTAGCTTTGTTCACTGGGATCATGTCACTTAACATAAAGAAACCATAATATCAAAAATGTTTCATATTCATTACACAAATACAACTTCTCACATGCTTCTTGTGCCATTTGCATACAGCAGCCTCACAAATCATCTGCATTTTCTGATACACATTTTGCCCTAAGTGGTTACAGCTGTAATATGTCTTGTTTCTTTCTGTGGCCAGGGAGAACGTAGAGGTTCCTTGGCATTTATACGTTCTCCAAGTACAGATAACATGGTAAATGTGGATTTCAGCACCCCACGCCCAAGTACGGTGGAAAGCTCCGTCTCTTATTTGCTGTAAGTAATGTGGACTGATTGAGGGGCAGTGTGTGTGTGTGTTGGGGGTGTTATGTTATATATGAGGAAATGGAAACAGTGTTATAAATTTTGAAATATGCAAATTACAGGGGCTTCATTCACTACTTTTTCGAACTTCAATCAATCTTTTCTCCCACATAAAATGGGTATACCTACCATTATATTGTTGCATTTTACACACAAGCAAATTTTTGCAGTAGAGGCTGGTGAGATGAAGCTTTAGAGTTGTTCCGTGTGCCTTTTGTTAACCAACTACTATAGGCAGGGCTAGATGTCATTTCTGTGTCTGCTTCAGAAAAAGTCGGGAGAAAAGCAAGGACAAAATATTGCTCCTTCCAGAACTCTTTCATGATTCTTTCACTAAACAGCCTGTGTCATGTACATTGAGAAATTAATGCTACACCTACCTGAAAGATAAAAAAACAGTAATCTTTTCACATTTCCCATTAGGTATTTGTTCACTCATTTTCATTTGGCCCATTTTGACCTTTCCTTTTTTTTTGTTTTTAAACTTCATCTTCATTTCTCCCTCTCATTCCATATTTTCCTTCCCCTTCAGCAATTACTGTTTGTTAAAACTGCTATTTGTGTATTGTATTCTTCTTCAGGAGAGAAAAAGCTGGACCAGTTTGCCTTGATATGCAAGCTTTAGAGCAGAGGAGGAAAAGTATCCGGGACACAGAAGACACAGTTGCTCATCACACCCTACAACAGTACCTGTATAAACCCAGGCAGGAGGTGAGAGCAGAAGGCTAGCATTGGACTGTTTTCCAGTCTAAAACTAGGAGACGTTAGGAACCAAAACTTGGCAGTGAAACTCAAAAGGAAAGAACCCATCTGCAAAATCCGCACCCTTGAGGAAGATAGGCTGTCTATACCTTTCTCATTTATGAACATGCCTTTTTAACAGCACTAGAGCCTTTGATTTCACTGTGGCCAATGGAAAGCAGAACTGGGTCCAATATAGGTTCTGAAGCAGGATTAAATGGCGTGTTTATGAACTGAAGTGATTCAGACACTTAGAGGGAGAGTCTTTGAATGACAGTCACTCTTACGTACTTAAAATTCCTGGACTTCTACCTGTTTCATGGCGAAGAAAGAGAAAGAAAAATAGGAGTTTCACTAATGCCTTCAGACTAGTCTTTTATGAGGTTGTTTACATTTGCATGACACTGATTGAATGCATTGATTCAGGGCTTCCAGCTGTATTTCTAAATAAATGAATATTGCCTTCCCTTCCTGGCAACAGCACAAACACCTGTACAGTCGACATGAGATCATGCACAGTGAAGATGACAAACAAGACAAGGAGATTTTCCATAGGACAATGAGGAAGCGCTTAGAATCTTTCAAGAGTACCAAACTAGGAATAAACCATTCCAAGAAGCTCAATAAAATCCACAAGCGAGACCGGGGCCAAAAAAGGGTAAAATACTTTCACAAGGACCCAGATGTAGCCACCTATTATAGAAACTAAGGGGCTGGGAGGGCAGGGAGGGCTCTGACAGGTCCTATGTCCTGCATTTCTCTCTGTCCTATATCACTTCATGAACTTAAAGGGCCTAAGGAAGAAGAGATTAAACCATGAGATAACTCAAGGGGCATCTTCTCACATGCTGCTTTTCTCTATGCTTTGGGACGTTTCTGGGCAACAGGTTTTTGATCACTTGAAAAACAACAGGCCCTGAGCCATGCTACAACACTGTTGGAACATGCTGCAGGGTAGATGTAGCAGGCTAGCATTACAGCATAGAGCGTTCCACAGAATTCACATGAAACTAAGAGGGAACGTACAGCATACAAAGAGCCGAAGTTCCTTTCTTTTCCTATAGTGCGTATAAGTGTTGGTGGGAAAATAATGACATCCATATTGAGTCTCAAACAAAGTTTACAACAGATTTCAGGGTTATGCTGATGAATTCACGATTTCAAAGGATGTCACTGCCATTGCTATCTGATGATGGCAGCGTTTTTGGTAACTTCAGGTTTTTTTCTTTCAGCGAAACAGCAGTGGCATACCAAATGGAAAAATACCTTCAGAAAATCCAGTACAAGATTTTACTTTGAAGGAAAAAGGTAAAAAGATTCTCAGACCAGTTTCATTAACTGCATTTTACCATATTGTCAGTAAAGCATCACTGAAGAAATTCATGATATGCAACAGTGAAGCTGGTATTAAAAAGGGACTTCTAGTCATAATTCAGAATTCAGAGCGGGGATCTGCTCCATGCTTTAATGCAGTGTCTTGATGATTTAGAAGCTGTTTTTCTAGGCAGCTGGATGACAAACCAAATTTTATTGGGCCTTTTCACTCACATTTTTAACATAACACAATACAATGCAGTGGCTACAATGTAGATAAACTTTCAGCTTCCTTTTGGATAAGCTGCACAGAGCAACTTTTGCTAACATTTTTCTTTTTCATCACAGTAGGATATGTCTTCCCAGGACACCATGTCATACAAAATTCAGTCGTTGAGATGGCATTCTGATCTGAGTTAAGGTCCATTTATTTAGAAAGGTCTGAATCAGAGCTGATGTTAAGCAAGCACATTAGAATTCAAGGAGAGTGTATCTTTGAAAGGAACATATAGTCAGAGGCCAGTTTCAGTACTAATTCACCCTTCATAGAGAAATCTAACACACAAGTCTGCCTTCAAAGTGTGATCTCAAGCTGAGTGGCCTAGGGAGCATTCCTAGCAAAAGTTGGTTCTGCATGTAAAGCCCCAAATTCTTTCATCTCATGTTTTAGCCATCTTTTGGCATTGATGTCAGTCACAGCAAGACATGATGGATGCTAATATGTTTGTTATGTAGTTATAAAATAATATGTGTCACTTAAAAATTGAAATGAGGTTTAAAAGCCACTGAACTAACTCTTATATGTGTTCGTTCCTCTGTTTATGCACACAACCTCTTGATCTCAAAGAGAACTGAAGTAAAGTAGAGGAGGATTAATCTTTTCTCAGTAGCTCCAAGCAAAGATATTTCTCGTTATGTATGTTCTTGGAATAATTTCCTGAGCATTATTTTTCTTTGACTGACAGGGTCAATACAGGCTGCCCGAATAAGTGTAATATTCTAGAAATTTTTTTCATGGGAAGAGCTTTCCAGTACTTATAAGTAGGTCATTCAGTGCTGTCTTGTTAAAGACCACTGTGTATAGATGTCATCCCCTATTTAAAGAAAAAGAGCTTCATTAGAAGACAGTCTTAACAAGTGGTTTAGCAGCTGTTGCAAAACTGATTCTACTGCAGGAGTTCAGGTTTGTTTCAGTCCCAGGAAAGCAGACAATTCTGTTAGCCAAAAGCTTAGCCAGAGTGTGAAATGTCTGCCTATCATGGCACCAGATAATATTGCAAGCCAGAAACCTATGCTGAGTTTCTTGATGTAATTGGTATCTAAGCTGCAATCTCTATATACTTCCACATTTGCATTTCAGTATTACAACTGTTGATTAATCAACAGTTTTGCCCTTACCTAGATCCTTGTTAAAGATATATCTTTGCTAACTATGCCAGCATCAAAACAGCATGAAATTCTATCAGTCAGAACTGATACAAATCTCTAATTAAATTGGACTTTCTTTTTTTTCCTCCAGATTTTGAGTTTTCTGAATCAGAAGAAAATAACGATTATGAAACTTTGCATCTAGGCAAAGGAGTTGATTTCCTGGCTAATGTAACGAAGCAAAATTTCACAGATGCTCCTACTGGTAAAAATATTAATTACCTACAGAGGGGTTTTTCTCAAATGTTAAAGAAAATACTATAAATACTGTTGATTTAGCCTGTATTTTTTGTTTTGTTTTGCTTTGATGTATTCTATTAGAAAATATATTTGCTTAATATTAATGTTAACAGATAACAAGTTTTGGATATCCAGTGTTATGGAGACAATCAGAATTGCTACTGATAGAAGTTGTGAGCATGACCGTCTAATCCAGACGTAAAACCACTAGGTTGTCCTACCTCACAAGACCAGTCAATACTAGTCCTGTAGAACTGTTTTCTACTTGCATTTGAAGCACTATGTTGTGATAAATTTCGTGCTGCTTCTTTCACCCAGGATTTCTCCTCCTAAATTCACAACTCACTCAGATCCTTACAGGCTCATAGAAGTCACTGAAAAGGGCAGATTTGCAGCATTCCTGGAGCATTCATTGGGCTTGATTTCCAGCCCTGAAAGGCTCCAAAATATCAGATTGAAAGTGTATCACTACATATAACAGAAATTATATGATATGATTTATAAAGTTTTAAAATGTAGTGTTTCTTTTTAGCACTTTTGTGTTTGAATCTTCAGCATGCCACTGTGTGCTTCATATGTAACATGGTGCATGGAGTGAAGAAAAATGCTTGTGTCTGTACTCTTTTGGCAGACATGCTGATACAGCCTTTTCACTGTTCTATGACAAAGTCTATGTTTGAGAATATATAAAGACACCCAGAAATCGATCCAGAAACAAGTGGGTGGCAAGATGCAGACTTAGACTAATTATTAAAATTTATTTTTCTGTTCAAACTCTACAAACTTGATACCTATGTTAAAAGGCTCCCGTAACTTATTCTGATCATTCTGTGCCTGCTTTAGCTCCCTCACACACATCTCATTTCTTTATGGAGTTGTGCAGTTTATGCTTTTGGATTTTTTTCCATCTTTTGTTTATTTTTTCTTGGTTTGGTTTGAATTTTCTGCAGTTATTTTATATTGTGCTGCTTTATTTTGCTTAAAATTTGCTGAATGATTTATTCTTTTACTGAGTTTATTTTTTACCTCCAGATATCCCAAACATAAGTGCATATTGGATATAATATCCAGTTTTTCTCTTCAATAGAAATCCAAAATGACTAGCAACAACAAAGGTAGAAAGAACCACCTATGTGTGTATAATGGTCTGTGTATTGGCCTAGTCACACCTGTACCAGCGTGTATTGGCCTTTTTTCCCCACTGTAGCTTTCTTCTTTACAAAGCATCTTGCTGTATTA
This sequence comes from Phalacrocorax carbo, assembly GCF_963921805.1. Lineage (NCBI taxonomy): Eukaryota > Metazoa > Chordata > Aves > Suliformes > Phalacrocoracidae > Phalacrocorax > Phalacrocorax carbo. The sequence continues at coordinate 105,458,671 of NC_087514.1, forward strand.
CCAAGAAATTATTTTGATTAATTTTATTTGTCACTCGTGAACTTTTTTTAGGAATTGATAACCCAGTATTTTCAGTCGACGATGATCAAAGCATCTACATGAAGTTTTCACCATGGTTATCTAGTGAAGATACTGTGGTACCATCACAAAGGGCCCGAGTGCAGATCCCATATTCTCCAAACAACTTCAGACGGCTCACTCCATTCCGGCTCAGCAATAAATCAATAGATTCCTTCCTGCTAGCAGATGGCCCAGAGGACCGACCCAGATCTTTTCTCCCAGAGTCAACACATATGTAATATTTGAAAAGATATTATCACCTTTATTTTAATCAGCCTTTTTATCAACCCTGACTACTGACAACTAAACTTACTTTCCTGATTTTTCTTCTCCCAGAGCATCTCTTTCCTTCCTGATATCTTTGTTCAACTAAACATCTTCTATTTTCCTCCAGCTTGAATAACAAAACATCTTTCTATTTTCCTTCTGCAGAAGAGCTGTCCAACTATTTGGGCTCTAACGCCTTGCTATTTTTACAGCAGATAAATGTTCTGCTCTTTGTTTTGGCTTCAACATATTATATGCCAAGAAATAGTATTCCAAATACTGGAATATTGTGTACCCATTTTCAAGAGGTTCTAGGTTTCTTGGTTAGTCAGTTCTAGATGATAAAATTTATACCTGAAGTCCCTAACAAGAATCAGGTAATTCTGATTCAACCCCCTTAAACAGCGATTGGTCTTTTCAACTAATGTCACTACTGTCGGCAGAGGTAAGCAGAGTAGTCTGAAGCCCCAGAAAGACAATGCCAGTTGCTGGTACCAAAGGATATGGTTTGCCCATAAGAGATCAGATGAGTCCTTTCACACACTGGACTCTAACGTATTCGTATGTACAATAGGAGCAGCAAGGCTAGACCAGCAATGAGCTGGGCTAAGGTTCTCATTCTTAGCATGATTACAATATGTATTTTGACTCTATTGCTAAGAAGCCTTGAGTCAGTTCTGAGCACTTGTCCAAGTTATTTATCCAGTCCCCAGGAAAGGAAAATGGTCCCACTTCTACAATACAAGTACTCAATGACACTGGTGATGTCATAATTTAATTGCATAAGAAAGGGTTTAAAAATTAAGCATGTTTACTAGAATGCATCAGAGTTCCCTTGTACATGTTGAGATAATTACACAGACTGTGGAGAAGCAGAATTCCAGTTTTGGTTAGAGATTTATCCTTAAACTGTGAGTTTATCTTAATCCATACCTTATTTTGAAACCAGAAAAATATTTAGCTTTCTGATGCAGTAAATAACTTGTTGCTTCTCATGTGTAAAATTTAATTGGCTCTGGGTTGAAATGAATATTCTTGTTGCTCTTTAATTCTTGCTTTGTGGAAATTTTCTGCACCATAAAAAGCAGCCTCCACTTCTATAATCAACACAGTCAGTGCTGTAAATGAGGTGGGTCAGGTCACAATTCAGACATCATAATTAAACAGAACATAGGGCACTGTGGGGATTATATAATGAAATGCAATAGTCAGTTTCATCATGAATTCACTTTTGTGGAATCCACGATCACAGATGTATGACCTAGTGTCCTCTGTGCATCAACAAATAAAAGAATGTGGCAAGTTGAATGCAATTCTTTAGTTAGTTGGCGAAACTTTGTTCAGACTAAGACCTCAGGATAAGAGTGTATGCTGGTAATTCAGCTTTGAGAAGAACTTAATAAACTTTTGAAAAGAAATAGAAAAAGAAGTTCCATTTTAATTCTGTTCTGGCTTGTGTGCCTGCAGAAGATGTGCCAGTTCAAGTGTAATTACAGGAAGCACATCACTTTCTTTACTGCAGTGGCCTGTAGGTCTGTGGTTCATTCTAGTACTCAGTTCCTTATTAATACATCTTTGATTATTTTAAAATGATGTTTTAAAATGAACACTGGATTAAGTTCCAATATCCTCATTAAAAACTTGAACAATGAACAGCATTCCAAAAGGAAAACTCCTCCTTGACACTTATCCACACTGAACTTATCTTCATTTTTTTTCCCACTTAGAACATCATTGTAAAATATTGGCATATGATTTCTGAACATTTTCTTGCTAACCTTTGTTCTTTTCCTCCATTCTATTGCCTTATTTGTAATTGACTTTATTATTAGGAACTGGTATGTACAAGTTCTTATGCACGTATCTCTGATATATCAAAATATCTGGGTTTTGACTGCTGTGTTTCTTAGGAAGTGTTTTGGGAAGTTAGATTTCCCATGCTAATAAGCTTAGACCTTGATTACTCCCTGAAACATTCCTCTGAATTTTGTCCTTAACAAAATTCTCCTAACAGGACAATGGTACTGAAATGTCAAATAATAGGTTTTAAAAAGCAATGTAAACTGAAAGCCAAGGGTGGAAATGTGAAGTTTCTCTACATAGTCTACAGCATACAGAAAACTGATCATAGGCTCCAGTGAATAAGAAATTGACCCCCTGGTGATATGCTCTGCTACTCGATTGAAAGAGCACAATTTCTTTCAAAAGTTTATGAAAGATTTCCTTGCTGAGCATCAGGACTAAATGTTTCAAGAAAAAGATACACCCTAATGACCAGATGATGGCTCCATCTCCTAAATATCTGAAACAGGCAGTTCTTCATCACAACCACTGAACTAAGTTTTGCCTGATACTCAGCAAGGATAAGAAGTTTAATAAACTCACTTTAGGTTGTCCGAGATAGAAACTGGGACAGGGTACAGTTCCCCAGAAAAAAAAAAAAAAAAAAAAAAAGCCATCTTAAACCACTCACTTTCACAAAAATATCCAAAAGCAAAGCCCAATAGCCAGCATACTAGTACAGAAAGTGTGTATTACAAATGTTTCTATTTAATTGTGCTCTCTAGGTGATATGGACCATGATGTTGAAATGACAGAATACTCCTCTTCAGATGACCAACTAAACCAAAACCAAAATATTTCGGTGACTCCCCTCCACTTCTTCCCATCTTGTCTTCAAATGCCTTGGACACAGAACTATTCCTCACTGGAAAACCGAGGGAATATATCTCTTTCTACTGTCTCTGAGTATATAGCTTCTTGTGACCCAAATGTACCTGACCTTTTCTGGGAGGAAGGTACAGATACGAATAACAAAGAGACAGTAAACTCAGGTTACTGTTCCGAAGTTAGCTACAAGTCAGAGAATTCCCAAGAAGAGAATTCTCTACTTCTGTTTGAAGGGCTGGAAGACTCTTATATGAAGGACCCCCAGGAGGAGAAAATGTTGCTTGATGTACAAGCAAATTACAGATCTGCTGCAGCCAGACGTGTACAAAGCCGCCGTTCTTTTCACAGGCCAAAACCTCTGCAACACCCTAAGCTTCAGAAGCTAGCATCTCTTCCAGCATCTTGCCATGTCCCTCCACATTCTCTGGAACAAGAGGAAACACAGTTGTGAGCCAGGACTTACTTGAAAGGAGAAGATGAGCACATAACTTGAACAAAGGGCTTCTGTAAATGCAGAGAACAACCTATTGGTTCATGGGATCTGCTCCAGAATGCTTTCAGATGGAAAGGGAGTGGGGTCCCATGATGTCAGAAACACTGGAGCTTTTCTGATGCACTTACATTTTTAAGTTCTCATTCATAATGAAAGGGTGTATAGTGAAGGGGAGATATGCCTCCTTGTTATTTCTTCATGTAGACTGTTACAAAAAATCAATATTATTTTTGGAGGGCTAAACCAAGAATCTTTTCAAATGGTAAATTCTTGTTGTTTTTTTTACATGGAAATGGTTTATCATGCCATTATACCATTATGCCATAAATAAACTTTAAGAAATAGGCTGCATTTGTTGCTTCAGTAATGGAATTCAATATTTATGATGTATGAAATTAATCTAAGACAAGCCAATGGTTAGCCTCTTGCCTGCTAAGTCTACTATGATTGAAATGGATCAGTGCCTTTCATAAGTGCAAGCTAAAGAAAAATATTTTCCTCTTGAATATTTGTGTCAGTGAGTAATTGTGGTATATTGCCTCTGGTGGAAAACTTTCCAGGGAGAGGAAAGTCTGGGCATCTTGAAATTTAATCATGGACTCCAGGAAGGCCATTTCCTTCCTTCACCTTCATTTCCTCTACTCAGTAACACTGGAATGAAAGAACATCCAGAATTAGCTCAGAATTTTAGTTTATGTGGTCACAAGCAACTCATTTCATATTCTTAATAAAGCTGCTGTATTTTAAATAGCCTCACTCAGACAGAAGTGTAAATAATTGTCGTTTTTACTGCTGCTTTGGAAGACACCTTCCAAATACCCTGTTAGATTATCTTTTTAATTAGTGTATCACTTTCAATAGCTGATCAGGATAATGCTGTCTCAGATGTTATCCTGTGTTTTGCCAAATGGTTTAAGTGCCACAATGACTCAGGATGTTGATTGTTCAAGGTGTTGTACAGAGGTAGTTTGGCTACCTTGTATGTATATACCTGTTCGTGTTAGGAACTTCTTTTATTTTTTTGTTCCCAGTTTTCTGTTAAGTGATGGTAGTTAAGATTGCACTAGATGCCTATGGCATATGAATCTGATCTATATCACCTTGAAGATGGCTGGAGACATCAGTGAAAGCCAACTCAGATGAAGACTAAATAAAAGTGAAAAATCTGACACTTCTCATGGAGGTATAATGCTACATGCTGGTGTATAGTCCTCTGGCCTATCTGTATTTTGCCTTGGATGACTCCAGTCCTGAAATTTTGGCTTGAAATCTTCAGCGGTATAAGTTGCAAAGGTTCTGTGATATCAATAGAAGATGACTGCTCAGCTGCTTCTGTGATCCTAATGTGTAGCTTATTTCTACCTGATATCAGTGTAAACCATTTATAAATGAGCTAACTCACTTTCAGGGAGGCATCTGAATTGCTTAAGACTGGATCCAACGGAGGCTTTATTTGGTAAATTTCACTTTATCTGTAGGAATTAGTGTTTGTTTCACTCTACCTACCCAGATTTTGAACATGTTCTAGGTGATTCTGTGTCAGATGTCAAATCAGAGATTTACCAAGACGCCCAAAGAGAGTGGAGTAATGTGAAAATTCATGGCCACATCTTTTTCCTGTCTTTGTCCTCTTTCCTAAAACTGCCTGTTAGGTTAGTGCAAATTGCAGAGATGTGATGGCAAACCTAGACAGATACATAACACATGCCTTTAGAGACTAGATTCAGAGTACTCGTTCTTTTGATATTAACCCACTAGCAGCTGCCTGTTCACAGTCATCTTGGGCACTGATTAAAATCAGTGTCCCTAATTGGAAAGCTTCATCACCCAGAGCTAGTCTTATTAATGAGGGTCATGAGACATAAGGCTGTCACCAGTAGGGACGCTAATTTTATAATTCAATAATGTAAATACAATTTTTTGTGAACTGAGTGCATATGAACATACTATTTTGGTGAAGTAGAGCATATTAATACTATTCCAGATATTATAATTGGAACAAGTATTTTAGTCATTGGCATAGATATATAACAGGACCATGACTGACCCCAAATATTAGCACAGGTAAAGTGCAATGTGCCAATATTTAACCTCCAGTCTCATAGCGTATGCTGAAGAACCAACACCAAAGTTGGCAAGATGCTTGTCAGGTGTTGGCTTTGAAATAAAACTTTCATTTCTTATTGCTGTTGTACAAAGGTCATTGCTATGTTGCAGCTGGAAGAAGAACCACACTGTGGACTGTGTTTTCTGCATGCTTGTTAAGAGCATTCCTAATGTATTTGTGTACTGGCTACCTCAAGAAAACATTTGTAAATTGTCATCAGCAGATGGGAGTTTTCACCAGATGTGTTGCACACACAAGAGTATGCAATTTTGAAAATCACAGGATATAAGATTTTAATATTCTTGTATGTTTTTATGCTAAATGAGAGGATCAATAGACACCACCACGGTGTTTACAAATACAGCAGTCTTTGAAAAGCCAGCAGGATCCTGTACGCTTTTGAGAGTCTGTGGGCTGTACAAGTTTTTGCAAAACAGAGAGGAACATTATGCCACTTTTAACAACAGAAGAAATGGAAAGGCACTATATACAAAGGGCTTAACTCTCCATTTAATTTCAAAGGCCTTAGGCGTTGTCTATATGTTGTGTCACCATAGTTGAACAGATGAAGGATAAAATGGACAGTTCTGATAACAAAGAGACCTTTCCCTGGAATAGCTCACATCATTTCTGAAGATTTTATGTCTCTGGAAGATGTTTTCTAGTATAATTGCCTCTACAGCAAGGTTTCGCTTGGCATAGTTTCTCAGTTTAAAATGTGATTAAAAAAAAGATTCATGCCCTCTGTTTCTATACTGAGAACATACTCTTAGATAGAATATAGTGGATTATAATTCCTTATTTTTTCCAAGGCAATTGCTCCCAATGTCTACCAGGATATATACAAAAAGCAGGTTATTAGAGGTCATAATCTGTCTCACTTTTTTTTTCCCCTACTTTTTCTTTGTACTTTCACATTTCAGTACCTGTCCTGTGGGTGTGTTTGGTTGCTTCTTCAGCTCATTTTAATCAGTTAAGCACCACTAATGTCCATCATAGTAACAGAGATTTAGAGCTCCTGAGGATCTGGCTGTATGTATCAGCTTCTTTTTTACCCTGTGAATTAGATTGGAATCATCAGTTGGTAAACCAGTTCACCTCTGGCGAGGCCAGTTCAATTCTTTCTTCCCTGGCTGAAAACTCTCATCTCTAAAATTTTTTTTGTGTGAGATGCTCTGTCAAAGAAAGGCAAGTTGAGAGTTCCACAGTCTCTATTTATTGAACAAGTAACTATGGCCTACCATGTTGTAAAAAGATGAAATGCAGAAATATTTTATGTGGCTTCTATACATTTTGCTCCATGGATGAAGTTCTTTTTAACAATGTTTATTATGCTGCACTATGACCTAGCAATGTTAAAAAAAAAAAAAGTGTTGCCTGCATTCAGATGTATTGTGTCTCTCTTATCTGTGAAGCTAGTTATTGAAATATATGAAATTATGTTTTGCAAATATATGGTCTAGCTGGAGATTTATGTAACAAAGGTCGCAAAATAATCACGTGCCTTAAATTGTCACTCTTGGGAATGCTGTTGTTTGGAGATTTTTGTGTGTACTTTCCAAAAGGTGTCAACGTACTGCATATATTTTTAAACAAGTCAAGTTGTTCTGCTAATGTGTCTTTATAGAAACATTTTAATAGTATATCATAATGAGAAGTTTGGCAATAAATTGAATCACTTTGGTGGAATCACACTGCTTTGGCAAGTGATTTAGAGAATCATTTATTTAGTACCTTTAGAGAAGACTTTCTGTATAAGACTTCTGAGAAGTTTATATTTCTGCTCCCAAGTCAAAGTTAAAAAAGACAATAGTGTGCTGCTGATAATTCATGTAATTTATAAAATGCAAATCATTAAAAGCAGCAACAGAAGTTGTAGAAGATCTCTTTAGTCTCTCTGACAGCTATGACACTTTTTGTATACTTCTAGCCCCACTGCAGTCAATAACAGAATTCCCATTGGCTTTATAAGCCAATATTTCTATCCTTAGAACAGAAGGGTCAAAACTTTGTCAAGATATATCTGGAGATAACAACACTATAATTTAAGCTTTACATATATGATGATAAATATAATTTTTCTGATGCAAAGATTCAAGCAATCTTCTGGGGTTTTGTTTTACTGTGCAATCTTTTTGAAGATTTGGTAGTCACTAATGCCAGCCAGTTTGATTTCCTATGCACAAACCAAGGAAACTAAATCTAAGCTGTCTTGTATTGGATGAATCAATTTTCCCTAAAACCTCTGCGATACCAGTGAAAATTACCATTTCTACTGTTATCCTGCTGTTAGGACGTTTCCATACTTGACATTGCTTTCTACAATAGATAGGAGGCATGGGGTGAAAAAATATCTTCTTCTAAATTTATTTATAGTGTAATGGAATTAAATATTTAATAGAGTTAAATAAACATTATTTTCTAAGTATGGATTTGAAGAGATTTAAAAAGATAGTGCAGGTGAGTAAACCATATGCTAGCAAACAAGAAGCTGCAATGGCAAAATTAGATAGAATTGTTTTTGTGATATGCCCATGCAAGAGCTAATTAGTGAATAGGTCATTAAATCAAGCGGGGGGAGGGGAGGGAGTGTCTTCTGTTGGAAAAATTAAACTCATAAATCAGCACTGAAAGCTATGGGTAAGGATTCTTACAGGTCAGATTTAATGGCTTCTTAGTTTAATGAGCGAAGAGCTACATCACACTGAAACAGATCACAGGCTTTTGCAAAAGGATGTGCACAACGCAACTGGCACACAGAAGATGAAAGAATTCAGTGCTGTCCATTGCTTAGAAACACAAACAAATACAAAGTTGTGGTCAGCAAAGTAGACGCAAGGAAGGAAAAGAGTGAACAGTCCAAGAGGTTTTCTATAATATGCCACATGAGCTCTAATCTCTGATAAAAACAGTGATATTATAACTAAATTTCAAATCCCAGCTGTGTTTTCATTTTTTTAAAACAGTGTTGGTGGACTGAACACACAACAAAAAGCTTTTATATTCTTTCCCCTCCACATCTGCTTCAGGTTCTCCTCACGATTCTGAGGGGCATCCCAAAGCTTTGTATCTCTGAGCTTTGTAACTCACAGATCTGGGGGTAGAGAAAGGCTCAATGCTAGTTATTAGAAATTTCAGCAGAAACATTGAGTGGTATATAAGGACTGGCTTTTGGCATTGGATCTGACTCCTCAACTCGAACAGAAGAGAGTGGCTTTGGAAGTTATATTCACACTGTGACAAAGTAAAAAAAGATTGGTGTTGGGTCACACATAGTCTTGCAAATTTGCTGCGTTGCATCATTTTGTTTGATGGTATTTTCTTTTGTTTGACATTTTGTTTGATTTATAAATTGGAGTGTATTATTTTTCATGGTAATTAACATTTGTTTCAGCTTATATTTTTGGAGCATTGGAGTTCCATATTTAAAAGATGCACCTTTACTGGTATCAGTTCATACCAGCTCCTGCTACGTTACAAGGTAATGGCTATTGCAGTCATCATATGTCATCATACCTATCATAGCTAATGTCAGCAGATAGTCTTCTACCACTATCTCTGTGTGTCATGGTTTTAGCAGATAAGACTGGAAACCCCACCTTCACCCCAGACATTGTGCTTTACAGGAGGATAGAGGTTTTATTTCAGTGCTTTTACAAATTGGGTTTCATGTTCAAAGAAAGATTTAAAGAGAAGCTCAGTCAAGAATGGCCTCTTCCCTATCTAGAGTCAAAACTATTTATGTCCAGGGAGTTTTCAATATTCTAACTCACTCTGAAATCCTAAGGACACCTGAGGTTCAAGTTTCCTCACCAGTGTTACACCCTACTATTCTCAATAGTTATGTAAAGTGAAGACTGGAAAAGAGTAGTGAATCTCATTTGATACTGTTATGGACCTGAGTGGTTTCACTTCTGCCTCACAAAACTTGTCCTTCTGACTGGGTCGTTATGTGAAGTGTCACACAGAACCTGTGCTTCCATCCATTACAGGCGAGTTGGTAGGCCTGCAATGCCTCTGTCAAGAGCAGGCTGGAACACGTAACAATCCAATGTTGCTGTGTTAGAGCTACTGCATTCTGTTATTTGCAAAACCTCATTCTTCTCATTTGTGTGCATTTACCATTTAATTATTTGATGTTCTGCAATGTTGATACATTCATCTTGAATCCTGAAAGTGTCAGTATTACACCCAACATGTAAATCAAAGAAATCAAATGTGAGTCTATCTTTGTAACTGGGCTGTGACCTGTGGGGCTATGGATGAGTGAACATTTGGCTGATACTGCATAAGACAGAGAATCGGCCAATCATAGAAGAAGTTAAGTTGGAAGGGACTTCTGGAGGTCATCTAATCCAATCTCTGAGGAGCTAGCTGAGGGCTAACCAACTTAGAGCTAACCGACCAAAGTCAAACCAGATTAGAATCTGGAATGATAGGGGAATGGCAGGGATTCACCTCTTCTCATACACACACTTTCAGCTCTCAAGGCTACTTTCTTAGCTCACCAAAAGAAAATCTACTTTTCTGGCAGAGGGCCATCAGGGTATCCCAAAAAATCATTCCAAGTGCCTGCCATGCCTCATGTCTAGAGGTTTATGCAGGAATCAAGAGGCCAGACTGCAGAGAGGTATGGTTTGGTATGCTCAGGAAAGAGCAGGCTAGGATTACTTCACCAGCCAAATAAAGCCTTCTGCGTATACTAATACTCAGAATGTGTAACAGAGGGGTGTTTATTATGCTGGGGTGTGTGGCACTAAATTTGAACACATGCCCTTTTCCCTATCTCCTGGTCACTATGCTTTTCCCTACAGTCCCTTTCATCTACTCTAGTGGACACCATATTTCAGGAAAAGTCTTCTAAATTCTTCCAAAATCTTCCAAAGATAATTCTTCTGATGTCCAGCTGCATGAAGATGCATACAAGAACAGCCCTGGGAACCCTGATAGGAACAATCTCAAAAATGTCATCTCAGAATATCTGTTCATAATAAGTCAGAGACAAAAAATTAATATAAAGTTTCTGAAAGCAGCATAGTGTACCTCAACTTTGGTACGAGACCTACCAAAAGTATAGCTCAACAGACTTGTTGTGCAAGAATGATATGCAATTATCTGAGATTAATATAGGCCTTTGTGATTATAAAGGGTATATCTGGGCTTGGTTGAATCTGATACTTGCCGCTTAACAATGAAGAATTAAACACAGATAGATTTTAGGATGATGTTGTTATATTCTCTTCCCAGAACTACTGATTGGCTGAAACATCAGAAAGACAAGAGAACAGATCCAGATATGATTCTCACGTGGTATATTTATATGCCTGCTGAACAACCAGTCCTTGCCAGAGACAAGATCTAAATAAATTTCAGGCAGCACATAAGTTGTGCATTGGTACTGGGGGAAAAAAGGCATAGTCCCTTAATAGTGGCAGAATATATATGTCTCATTTACCTGTCTGAAAAGGGCAAGGGACTGATTTTATTCTAAATGAACTTCAGAGTGAGAAGTAAGTCTTAAGGCTCATTGTTCATATTATTTTAATCACTGAATCACTTGACCCTCAAACTGAGGGATAAGTTTTAAAATATTTATTTAGTCTGTTAAATAGATTGAATTAATGAAAAAAAGAACAAACGAAAAAAATTCGGTCATCCATTAAAATGTAGTGCACCTGAAATGACAGCATCTAAGTACCAGACAAATGCAGACAGGGAACGAACAACCTACTTCAGAAAATGTGAACATTTACTGTCACTGGCTTTCCCAAGCTATCTTAAACATTATCATAAAAGAATGACTGACTATAGAAGATTTAACACTAAACTCCGGGGAGCTAAAGTTAAACTGTATTGGATCACTGGGGAAAATGACCCAGAAATTTCATTTTCAGTTATGTATAACTGAAAGTATGTCTTTCTGCTACATAAAGTCATGCTAGGGAATAAACCAGAGCACTGAACACCTGATTATTACCACTGCATAATTCTTATTTTATTATAGATTCTGTGAAGAGAAATCCAGTTAGCTTTGTCTGAGACAACACCTGAGTTCAGTTTAGGAGGTTATTTGCTTCAGGGACAACTGCCATAGGCAATATGGATGACAGAGTTGTGCTGTTTCTTTGCACAGTTCTCAACAGTAGTCCAGAAGACTTTGTGCCTTCACATCTTCTTACATACCACACACACGGTGTTTGCTATACAAAACTGATTTCCAAAGGCCAATGGAGTAGACTTTTAATCACTCAGGAGTAAATTAATCATTGTGAGTGGATGGAGCTCTAAAAGTTCAAATCTCTTTCCTGCTATCAAAAGACTAGCAAAGGTGGCCGTCAAAAAAGCCTCTCGGGCCATTGTTAAACATTTAGTTCTCTGACATCTGTCTCTTGCACAACCTAGTGTTCTGCAGGAGTTCCACTTATCTGTTATGATGCAGACTGGCAGAACTCCTGCTCCCAAAGGAAGAGGCTGGCAGACCAGTCAGAGGAAGACTCAAGAGTCTGCCTGGCATGAACATGAGCAGCAAATGAGCACAGCAGGATCATTAGAAACATAAGATGTAGCACTAACAAGGTCCATTGCAGCTCAAGCTGCTGAGAACATGCTGGGTTTCAGCCCTGTTCACATTTCTGCACAGGGCTGGTATAGGCCCCTAACAATGACTTATCATGAAATGCAATGATGAACAATTTGTGAGGTAGGCTAAGTGAGGATAAAAGGTAAAAATTTTTTGCTGAACAGGTCCCCATTTTTATTCCTTTCCACTGCTGATAAGGTCCAGAGCAACATAATGACACATGCAGTGGCCAGGAGCACAAGCCAATTTCAATGCTAACCTAGTAGTAACTCCTTTGGTCTTTAGATCCAAAAAAGCAGAATACAATCCCTACAATTTTGAGATGCTGATCTTCAAAATTACTCATTCTGATTTAAAATGTGGTATTGCTCATGGAATAATGACAGATATAGTAGTAACAGTATAATCCGGTAATTACTATAAGTAATGATAGCCTAATCTGGTATTATTTTATTGATGCAGCTTACTCTCAGCATCAGTTTGAACCTAGAAGGTTGTAACCAGTGAAATTAAAATTATCAAGTAAAGCATAATTTTAAAAGGAGCTAGTGGACACAGGATCCACACAGTAGTAAGGATTCCTATTGTTGATCTTCCTTCTGGTGGCTGACAGCTGAAGTTCTGTTATTTAGGGGGACTTCAGATAGGGAAGATGTAGATGAATGAAAACATGAGGGAAGAAGTGTAGTTAGAATCTCAACAAGATGCTCTGGAGCCAGAAGAGGGACCACAGTGTGTTGCATTTGAGTATATATCCTACTTTCTAGTGAATTCTTTAATTCTAAGGTACAGACAATCAAATAGCAATGACTGTGCAGCTGGCAATACTCCAATTAGTTTACCCCTCTCTGGGTTATGACATGTTTAGAAAAACTAGATGTGACTCAAAGAACATTTTGAGTCTTTCAGATAGGGTGAGAAGATACCATGCTGAAGTCTAGGAAATCCCTAAAAACCTGCCAGCGCAAGAGCAGTCTGTAGATGTGTATGTGTTACTCTGCTTGGCACTGCAGTACAAGACAAGCTTTTCTTTACAGACACCATGATAGTGAGCCCTAAGCTGCTAAAGAACAGTAGGGCAAATAATTTAAAAATACACCATCAAAGAATGTAGAACTGGGAAAAGTCTGGAGAACGGTGAGGAAGCAGAGTAAGACTTCCCTGAATGGAAACAGGATGGCTTCCAGAAGATAATGACACAACTGTATGGAATTGTAAGTGCAGTGGTATGGATGTATAGGTAAAAAATTCATTGTTTCTTGTAGCACAAGCTCTTAGAAGTGTCAAATAAAGCTGGCAGGTGGCAGACTCAATTAAAAAAAATGTTTTCCATACAGTGTGAAATTGAGCTGTTAACCTCTTTTTCCTAGGATGTGGTGAATACTTCCTGTCAGAAAAAATTCAGGGGTAAGTGGAAAAATTCAAGGAAGGCAGGGACATTTGAACCACAAAAATATTACATCCATTTCAGAGACTCCCCTAGTGAAAATTGCTAGGAACGGTTCTAGGGGAGTATCACTATATATTTAGTCTTGTGCTCTTCAAGGACTTCTTTTGTTTGATGAGATACCAGGATGAATAGTGTTTAACATGATCCAGTATGGCTACGAGGGAGCTTCTTTCAGGCCTTTTTCCAATGTGGCACCAACTGTCAAGCCATACGATTTGGAAACACATAAATCTGGTCCATGTGCCCAGGCTGTTTTGCCACACTGTGCCAGGTGACAGGGTGAGAACTGTCTGCCAGATGAAGCAACAGGAGCTGTTTACAAGACCATAGGGTAAGTAGCACATGCTTCGGCTGAGGTGAAGCTTTGTGGCCCTTCTTATTCTAATCCAGTCAAGGGATGAGGTGTTACTGACCATAGAGAAGATCTTATAATTGTAACAAAGACCTAAAGAGTGTAGATTTTTCTGGAGCATTGTAAAATGGATTTTTTTGCTGCATTAGCAAGTGAATGGTCTGATAAGAGATGTGGTGTGCTGAATAAACAGCTGAAGTAAAATAGCTTTTATTATACAAGAGTAAGCAAAATATTGAGAATATACCTAATGGTTACTACATTAGATACCTTAAAAGAACAGTATTCTTCCTCTCAAAATAGGGAAACACTGTAGCCATCCTCTGTCTATTCTGACCACAGGAGCCCATTAGCAGAACAAACTCCTTGCCTGTGCTCTTAGTTTTTGTCAGTGTTCCTATCTGCCCTCCAGGCTTTGATCCTTGGTCTCACTGATATGTTTGCTTGACCATGCAACTTACTATATCATATATATGGGGAGAGAAGATTTCCAAAGTATGCTTCACTGACATCTGCCAAGTAATCAAAGTAAAGCTGACCTACCCTTCTTTTTATTGCCCAAACATTCATCAAAAAGCTTCTAAGCCAACAACTAACTAAAAACAACAAACTCTTAACAAACCAGCATAACCACCTTTGATGGAGGATCCTGTATTCCGGTCAGGGTTTTTACACAGGTATCTGGCAGTTTGCAATTTCTCACTCTATGTTATTCTGGAGTAATTGTCCACAATGCCCATATCTTAACTGATTGAGAGTAGATCCTAAAATTTTGGGCTGATCTTTCATATGCTTGCAGAACATATTTTTTGTTTTATAAGGTTTCTCTTTCTTAAAAGAAACAATCAAAAATTCCTTTTGTCTAGCTGCTGCAACATTTCACAATTTCTAGCAAAGTTCTGCTAGCTTGCTCAGTTTCCCTTGAAAGTGTCAATACATGACAAGGCAAGGCAGTAAACAAATGAGGTGCATAATCAACCTACTGCAGGTCTGACAGCCCCCAAGATGGGAGAGGTTAAGCAATTCTGAGTGTCTTGTACATGTCTGCCTAAGATGTTCTCTTCCCAGTACTACATATTAGTCTGTTTTTGCACATGATATGACTCCCAAAAAAAGGATTTGCCCTCCAGGTGCAGGAAACTCTTCAGCTGCAATTTTTTTTCCTGCAAGATGTAAGATTACCCAGTCAGCATTTTCTGCTTTCATTTCAGGAGCATTACAAGTATGTTGTATGCCTGGGAACACCATTCTAATTTTACAGTTTTACCTAACTTGCACTAGAATGATTGTGCAAGCCAGTATGAAGTTATTTAGCTGACATTTTTTCCCCTGCACATTCTGAATTCAGATTGCACTTAGTTAATTCTGTTTAACAGTACAGACCTAAACAAAAAAAATCATAACTGTTTGTTTAACAACAACAACAACAACAATAATAAAGATGCTGAACTAGACTAGAATTTAGTTTGGCTGTTCATTGAGTGCTCACAGGTGAGACAAATGACAAAGACATGGGCCGAAGAGAAGCTATATAACTGCTTGACCCACAGAGGAACATGTGTATTATCACACATTAATAGAGTGTCTGTAAATCTAAGATATCTTACATTCAAATGTCTAAATCAAAAGTTTAAATTATTTTGGCTTCTTGGCACATAATTAATTTCTGTTCTTTGGTAAAGCATGTATCACCTGGATTGAGGAAGTCTTCTCTTGAAAGCATAAGCACACCTTTGACTTGACAAATGGGCATGAAGAAAGAGGTAGGGAATGGGTGTTTAAATCTTGTTAAATCATGACTGGAGGAAATTGATAAAAATAACAAGGGATATCATTACAAGTGATAAAGCTGTGGGTTGAATGTACCAAACTTTTCTATACCTCTAAAGTAATCTGAACTGAAATCAAGTGCATTATAAATATATTACATATGACAACAGATGCCTAGGCCTGTTGATCCCCAGATATGTGCCAATCCCCAATGCCCCAGTTTATGGCAACACTGCTTACACTGCCACTTAATAATCAAGAATCTGTATACTACAAGAAAGGTTATCTTAGAACTCATTTTTATATTAATGTCTTTAGCTTTTGCTTGCTGCTATTTTGAGATAGTCTTGCAAAAACATAAGATTTTTATAATGATATCTTGGATTATGAATTACTCTTCATAAATTGTTCAAAATATATTTCTGGAAGAAATTCCTTGGAACAAGTTTCTTTTGTTTCATAATCCCAATTACTACTTCTGCATCTGTAGTCTCCCTGTCAGTGTTCAAGAGGCATTTGGACACCGCCCTTAATAACATGCTTTAACTTTTGGTCAGCTCTTGGTCAGGCAGTTGGACTAGATGATTGTTGTAGATCCCTTGCAACCCAACTATCCTATCCTATCCTATCCTATCCTATCCTATCCTATCCTATCCTATCCTATCCTATCCTATCCTATCCTATTCCTCTTGACACTGAAATAAGAATTGATAGAATCTGTAGCTTCTATTAAACACAAAACTATTTGTTTAATATTGCACTCTACAAGCTTTACAAGGGCTTAAATTTTGGCTTGTTTTGATTTTTCCTCTTGAATCTGAACTCCATTGGCTTCTCAGTACATCTAGACTACTACTTTGATATCTGAAAAAGTTAATAGCTTTCTGCTGACCAAAAGGTATCCGTTTTGGTGAGGTTCATGACTAGGAGGCTTCTCACAGCTGAGATGAAGTCTGTGACTGCTTTGCACAGAAGTGAGGGAGATTCAGACTGAAAGCCTGATCTTTTTAACTCCATTCTGTTTTAGAAAATGTTAAATAATGTTTTTATTCTGAAAAACTAGCTGCAGATCCTTCAAACGTGCTGCAAAGTAAAATTTTCATTCTGCAAAGAGTTCAAATTTTTCTTTGGACTTTTGTGTCTTCTGGAGTAATCTCCTTAAGGACAAGACATGTACAAGATAATGGTGGTCAATTCAGAGCTAAACCAGATAACTCCTGGATACCTCCAAGATAAGGTAAAAATGATTTCAAGTCCTTGACTCCCCTCTTGTCTCCAGGGCAGTGAGATAAACTAATTTTCTTCATTTTGTCTTATGCAAAAGATATTCAAGCATTTCCAACAAAAATGTTTGGCAGTTCTTAACAGTCACTCAAGCATTCTGAGGGCACGGGGGAAACAGGAGCAGACAGTGAGACTTCATCAGGCATAGGAAATTGCTAAGGTCTTCCCAATCTGATGACATGGGCAATGTTGCTCTTGTCCTACCTTCTTATTTTTCAGCTTTTTGTAACACACTGTTTTCCCCATATCCTTTGGCTCATGCTTGGTAAGCAGCTGCAAGGTTCTATGCCTCTTCTCAGTTTTTCTGCTTGTGACAGGAGGAAGGGTTCATCACAGGGGATGTGTTGTGGTGAGTATAAGCAGTGACTACTTAAGAACACTGATGGCTTTCAGAGCTGACCTCCAGGTGGCTTTGCCAGAGAATTTGTTGTTCGGTGAGTGCCAGAACAGGGAACCAGAAGAGGCTTTTCCTGCTGCATGACTTCTAAATTGTATCTCCCATCTACCTACCGTAGATCGACTTTTTTTCAACTATTGCAGACAGTCATGTCTCACTACTCAGTAAGTCTCTAAGCCGAGAGTGAACAGTTTATCCTGGGATCATGAGTGGCATAACACTTCTGCCCTAAAAGTGGCTAAAATATGTCCTGTCATAGGAGCAATTTCCTGAAGCTGCTTACAGGACTGTCAGTGTAAAGAATGCTTCTTGTATTTGGACTGTTATGGAAAAAGCACTTGAATTTTGGCCTTGAACCAATCTGTTCTTAACTCAAATAGGCCGTAGTATTCTCTCAAAAGCACTTGAATTTTGGCCTTGAACCAATCTGTTCTTAACTCAAATAGGCCGTGGTATTCTCTCATTAGAGAATTTCATTAGCATTAATAGTTGATATGTTCTTCTGCTAGGATAACAAAATAGGGCAGCCTTTATTGTAACTGGGAGCAATAGAGAGGTTTTCTTTGATGACGTGAGTGAGTAAAAATGCTGATGCAGGAGCTAATCATCATTTAGGTCAGATCCACTTTTAAAATAAACTTCCCTTTAATTATTCTTAGAAATTCTGGATTCAAAACAAAAAAATTATTTCTGAGTGGGAAGGCAAGTTTTTTGCTTTACCTTTTCAGATAATAAACTGTTTGCGTTTGTCTTTTGAAAGCAAACCCTACTTGCTGTATTTCATTGCTCTGGTTGTTTTATGAAAGAAAGATCTCTTTCTGTACTTTTGGATGATGTATTTGAATATTATTAGTTTAAAGGTAAGAAGATACTCATGTGTTTACCAAGATGGGGGGACAAAGGTTTCAAGCATTTTTTCATTCAGTGTTCTAAGCAGATGACAAGAGAGTTTCCCATGATCCTGCTGGACATTGGGCAAGCTCTTTCTTTTTCTCTCCCCCTCTCACTCTTTCCCCATTCTAGGGAGCTTAAGGGAGCCTTCTGTTAAGGCTTAGTATCCTTTAATTTGGGCATGATCCCTTCTTCTCTCCAGGGGAGTACTGTGCAAGGAAATGTCTATGCTTCTGTTCATGCTGCATTCAGTAGCTGAACTCCTTACAACTCCTGCAGGTTGTTAATGCTATGAGACATTAGCCCATTCTCATAGGAATTTTCTGTATGCATATATTAAATAAATTAGATCAGGTAGATAGGATGTTAGTACTGTTTTAAGACTAACAATGCTGGTTAAGAATTTGATATTATATTAGGTTTTGCTCTGGAAAAATGAAATACCTATGACTACAACTGCCTGGTTTTACAGAATGTTGGATCTGGAAGGATTGATGCCTATGGAGAGCAAAGTTCCCTGGATATGTAGTCCTTGGTTGACCTGTTAATGTCTGGCTGGATAAAACATCAGTACAGCTACAGTTTAGAAAAAACTTCCCTAAATCTATATGTAGACAATTTTTTTTTCTTCTTTTAAATGGAAAAAAAATCTAATAGTAGAAAGGAACTAATTAGTAGCAAAGCAGCAAGAACTAACAGCATCTTCTCCATTTTTTTTAGGAAGAACAGATGGGCATATATGCATTGTACAGCAAGAACAAGCCACATGGTTCTTTGCTAACCAGCCATGGAAATGCTGTCTTTAAAGTAATTACTGTCTAGTTCCTCACTTCATGTAAATTGTGCAAACATTACTTGTTGATTTTATAGTTGTTTAGGGAACATAGCTTAGCAGCACTTACCCATTTCTGCTACTTCTGCAGAATAAGCAATGGAATCTGGGTGATAAGTTGGATTTGGCCCCCTATTGGTTGAAGCCCATTCAAAGAATGAGCAAGTATGCACTTCTACTGGAGGATATGATCAAGGAGAGCACGAAAGCCCAGAAGCAGGAACTCAGTGATCTGAGGGCTGCCGAGGAAATGGTGAAATTCCAACTACACCATGGAAATGTCCTGCTCACTATGCATGTTATTCAAGGACGTGATGTAAGCATTTTCGCACTGTTACTTTGCTAGTCATTCAACTTTCCTGCCATGGTTTTTCTTCAAGATAGCATGTCACCAAAAGAGATGAAAAGGAGTGCTTTAACACCTATGATTTGTCCTGCTCTGGAATTGCACGTGAGCATGATGAACAGATACCTGAAGCTTTCAGTTATCTGACAGAACTGAAAGCTGTTCTAGCAGATTCACATAGTGCTGTTTTAATCAGCAGTGCAAAAGCAGCTGTGCACTCAGAGCAACATTTTCTCAGAATGCCATGCCACGTTTCCCTGTAGCTTAGTTTACTTTCAGCTCTGGAGTAGATATATTCTCCCCTCTTCCTTCCTTACACATGGTGAAATCATTGCAGCCTTCTCTTATCTGTCAGAACTTTGTAATTTTCTCTCAGCAGGTTAATTTGAAAGAGCAAGAGCACCTGCAACGTCAGGATGAGTTTATTGTTTGCTGTGGAAGGAAGAAGTATTTGAGGCATGTCTTCCTCTTTGAAGATTTTATCATTTAGCAAAAAAAAAAAGAAAGATTAATGGGGGATATGACATCTATATGTACAAACAGCCATTCAGGGTAAATTAAAACCTATTGGCCTGTTAGTAAAATTATATTATACATGTTTAAATAGCTGTAGACGTATCATTCAAGTCATAGACGGAGTTCGCCTTGCACCGCTAGCTGGTGTGTCTTCAACAGGTAGAAGATGAAGAGTGAATCAACTACTACATCTTGTGTTATAGACTCAGTTTAACTGAATTAATTTCAATCCTCTGATCATTAGAGGATGTATGCTATCTTCTAGCAGCAACACTGCTGTGTCCCTGCACTTTTTAGAAGGAAATCATACAAGTAAGACCCAAACTACTGACTTGTGAAAACAAGTCTCCAGCTGGAAGCACGTGCAGGTTCATAACCAAGAAATCAAGATGCAGACCTCTCTCAGTTAAGATGTATGACATTAAGAAATTAGTTTGCTCTGTTTGTAGTAAACAACAAATTGTTTTGTATCTTTCAGACAGCCGAAAGTGGCATGACAAATAATGTTGGAGATACGGGTCTGTGGTATGAAAATTGGTTTTGAAGGAGAAAATCACCCCAGGACACATACATTCTTCAAGCAAACTCAGCAGAAATTAAAATTACGTGGACTAATATCATAGGAAAGATTCTTTGGACACAGGCTCTGAGTAATCAAGATATGCAGGCCGTAAAGGTGTTTCAGTTGATCATTTCTTGTTCTGGGCAGGCAGACTGACCCCTACAGAGGGAAATATATTTTAAGCATCTGGAGCCAACAGAAATCTCCAGGTTAAGCATGACACACTTGAAAACAGCAAGTGTGTGAAGTAGAAGCTTAGTATTTCCACACCTAGGAGTGATGCCTATTAAAGAATTTAGTTGCATGTGCCTCATATGCAAGCTGCAGGACTGTAAATTGATATGCTATCTTTTATTCGGTCTATGTTATCTGATGAAGATTTATTTTGGAGAGAAAATACATGGGCTGGCAAAAGTCAGGGAAGTACCTGAAATTCAGTCACATGTGAGGGCTTGTTCTTTCCTGGTATCGATGATCTCAGATACAAAATGGAGAGGCTTCATCCTGTTACCTGAAAGACAGAGATATTAAATATCAGTTCTGAGAGTGAGATTAGACAAGATAACCATGCTGGTTTAGCACTTCCTTCTCTAGAATGGAAAAGGGAGACTCAGTTGTCTGCTATATAGCTTCTCATTCACTCTCCTGTTACCCTCCATGCTTTAGTATTGCTGCTTACCTGACCCTCAGTAAACCAGTACTTCAACACACAAATTTTTCTGCTGGCTTAGGTGTGTTGTGAGATGTCACCATGATTTTAGAAATAAACAGCCTCTTATTTTATTCATTTTCACTGTATAGCCTCGGTAATCCTGTCTGTTCTGCAGTCAGGCATACCGTCTCTTCGAAAAAAGGCAAAATCAAACTTTAAATATTCAGTCTTTCTTCTTCTCTTCCCTCAAATACAAAAGCCTTAAACATGGAAATGGGAAACAAAATGTTTCTTGAGTTTTGAGCCTTCTCTGTAAGCAATAACACAGTGTACAACTTCATTCCTTTCCAGAAATAAACCATTAATTAGCAGTTCAGTGTTTCACTTACGAAAAGAAGAATATTTAAGAAGTGATCTGAAGGTGATGAAACCTGTTGGACAAATAATTCTTGAAAATAGCCAAGGGCAATATTTAGCTGGTATTAGTTGTCTCACCTTATTTTCACAGTATCTCTTAATAAATATTACACATCAAGCAGAGTTTCATGATCCTTGTTCTCTAGGCAGATTGTTCTGTAGGGTTTTTTAATTTATGATTATTTTAAGGATGATCACTGAGAAACATCTGTAGAATCCTAGGATTCTTTGTAGAGTCTTTGTAGGATTCTTTGTAGAAGCCTTAACAGACGACTCTAAGTTCCCTGGAAAAGGGGGTGTAGAAAGGGAAAGTGTAGAATCCTACAAAGTTTTCTAAGTGATCATAAAAATTTTGCATCATACTTTAGCCGTTTAATTTTTGTTAGCCTGTGTCCTGTCGATTAAAACTGAAAGTCACTATGAATTATAACTTGCCTATGCCACATTTTTAAAATAATCACGTCTGTTTTCACCACTAGAGGTCGTCACGGCTGTAGCTGAGTGGTTTGCAACTTGTTTTCTAATCTGTCAATAAAGCAGAGCAAAGAAATTTTTTGTGCATGCTGATTGAAACCAAAGGATAACTATATACCTTTTGGTGACCTGTGTTACAGTACCCATGTACAGCGAAGGTGACCATAAAATTAATGCTGAAAAATATTTTTGAGATTCCTTAAGGTTATTTTGAATATAAGATTTATTTTTAAATTTAACCTTTTTTTTTAACTGGGCCCCACTAAAAAATGTTTGCCAAATGCTGCAAGTTCAAGAATGGAATCTCACAAATATACCATTTACTTAGATAAGAATTTTCTGTACCTTGTTTCCTTCTGAAGGGTATAACACAAAACATAAATTGAAGGAGCAGAAGGAAGAGAGAAGACAGGTGCAAGAAGATTCACTAGTCAGTACAACAACATCTAAAAATAACGAAATCATAGCAGTCTCTGTTTTATTTTTCCATTTCTCTTTGCTGTTCTGCTGGCAGCTAACTTTAAAAGTCTTTGTTCACAGGAGAAAAAATGTCAGTGACAAAACAAAAATAAACTTGAAACCAAAATGAAAGAAGTAAATATATTCAAAGAGCTATTGTAGAGATATGTTGCTAATGCTGGTGCTTTTCTTTTCTTCCCTCTGTCCTGTGAAAATTTTTAGCTACAGGACAAATCAGGTAGATCCTTCTAAGTTCTGATAATATGGGGGTACTTCCTTAGAGCCTTGTTGAATCTAGTACTGTTCTTCTCTAGGTCTCCGCCACCTAACAGTGGATTTACATGCTGAATGAATGTGCTTGGCATTTTTTCTGTCATTTTAAAAAAATGCTGTTGCTGTTGGACTTGCCAGTCCTACAGCTTTTCACTGGCCCTGCGCATTTGATTGTGCCACGTCTTAACTGGCTCTACCATCACAAGATAGTGCCTTTGTTCTTTATTTGCAGAAGGGATTTCAGGAAAGTTTGCACTTATCTTTCCAGGCGGGAAGCTGGACAAATAAACACCAGCCTCTCTTTTCTGCTTTATTGGCAGCATCAAAATATCTTTGACGTATGGTTGAGAGGTTTGTTAATGTGCATGTCCCTCAGTTTTCAACAGAAGACCACATCACTACTTCTCAGTAGCAGTTTTAGTACAAATACAAAGTGTAAGTCCCTACAGTATAAGTCTAACTCCTGGGTATTACTTTTGATCAGATGAAGGTGATGATTTCTGCGTTGGAATTCAAATTAGCTGACCAGAGGAAAGTAATGTATTGAACACTGACAACGCTATAATGGGAAAAATCATCACATTGTTTCCCTTTGAAAGAAATCTTTACCTTGCTACGAGGTGACAGAGCAAGTCTGTAGAATAACTGAAGTAATTGGGAGAGTCTCAGTTGTGATGGTGACAGTACAGGCCAAAGGAGTGCAAAGAGGGGAGAGACACACCTTGAAATCTCTTTTATATTTCTAAAGAAAATAGCAGTGAAAGCACCAAGGTTCAGAAAGAACTCACTTTTGTTATTTTGCACTTAATCATTTCTGGTAGGGAGTCAGTCAGTAATTACCTATAGGAAATATCTGCTAGTTTAAGATGTTTTATTTCTGCAGTAAACCTTCAAAGAGCTCCCTAAACTGTATTTGTGTACAATGTCCATTTTAGAACTTTGAATGCAAGAGGTGATATCAATGGGAATAGACAATAAGCCTTTAATGGATATCAAACCCAGTGAAGCAGCTATAGGCAATCAAGCTGTTGACTACATCATGAAGGGAAGAGGTATGATATATTACCCCTGCTGTACACCCTCTCTTCTTCCCTGCATCTGGGTCCAGTTGGAAGACAGCTTTCAATAAATGCTTCATACTGTTTCTTCCTTTTTCAAGAAAGTTGAGAATAGATTGTATCACTGCATTTATTTCTTTGTCAAATGAGCTTCAGATAGTCCTAGCACTGAATATATTTTATCACAATTTTCTAAAAGTGGTTTGTGCAGTAGATGATACTTAGTCAAATGTAAATTCTCAGTGTTGTTCCTGATCTTGTTTTCAATATAATGTTTCCCCTTTTATTTCCATTATGACCCCAAAGTCTTTTTCGTACAGAGTAAATATCTCAAGCTTCGATAGCAATGTCTGTCTTTGACCATTCCACACCACTAAGGAGACCGCATTTTACTATCATTAGGAGTAGCACATCTTCCTCAAGCAACCAGACATCATCATCCATTCTAAGTTCATTGAACTTTGAGTTTATTGATGTCTGCTCCAGACCACCACGTTCAGGGTTCTTAGGACTACCCTTCTTCCACTGGTCGTATAATATTAGCACCTGCACTGAGGAAATGAACCTGAGCAAGAAACAGGAGGTCAGCCTTTATTGAGTAAGTAGATTTCAGCACTGGCCGAAGAGAATATTCTTCACATGGCCAGTGGTTCAGATTGTTAAGGGACACTTTTGAATATCATGAGCTGTGATTTCTGACTTAAAGTTGTATCATTATTCAAATGAACTATATCATGTATTAGTAGCAACTCCCAATGCACTCTTAATGCATCACTGTTGCTCACATATGGGCAGAAGCTTGTGTAACTATGGAGGCACTGTGTTTCTCCTTCCTTCAAGAACCACATTCTTCCTATTTTTGGCTTTAGCAGTACATAGAATCGTCTTTCATGTTATTAACATTGTCTTTCATGTTATTAACATTCAGCTACATCATCTTTGGAGGTCTATGTTCTAGTTTGGGCTTTTGGAAACCAGGTGTTTACTGTCTTCTGTTGTGTTGTTGGAATTCATGCTGGTTTACCATGCATTTCACTTTTGTGGGTTTTTATTCCTGTTCATACTCTCAGAGAGTCTGGAGTCATCTCAGTGCACTTCAGGTGAAAGAGTGAGTAGTTTTAGTATTTCTGCCCATTCTGAGTTGTCACAGCATACTACATTTATCTTCAAATTACTTTGTTGGCCCTCTTCTACCATGCTGTGCTGCTTTTTTCTGGGAATGGTGATACACATCTTTCAGTAAGACTTCTCATGACAGAAGTCCAAGCCCAATTTGAGGATGGCAGAGTCTGGCCTTATAGGTTTAGTTTAAGTGATTGAGCTAGCATTACGGGAATAAATCATATCAACAGTGATTGTAATTCAGCAGAGCTTTTGAGATAGATAACATATCTTCTGGCTGAAATGAAATTGTTTGCTAGCAGCGTGCTCTGTTCTTTTAGACAGACTTTTCAGATGTGAAGACTTTATGAAAGAGTATCCAGATGCAAAAGACATGAACACGTAGGAGAGTATGAACACCCAGAACATGAGTTCTGATAAAAGCCCTGAATATCAAATGGACAGTCTCTTCTGAACATCTGTTACAGGCTGTCATCAGAAAGACATCACTACAGTGTTAGTTCTCTGTTACACTGGCTCCTCCTAGAAACTGGAACTTGAGACAGGGCATTTCTGTCTGTAGAGCTACTTGTGATATTCAGATCACATTTGTATGCAAATGAGAGCAAAATGGAACGCTGTCCAATGGGATATGCACCCAAAAGAGGCAGAGACTGAATATCATTTAGTTATAAAGAGATTCTTAGTTACTCAGGCACAACAAACGCTGCAAGCTCAACATTAGATAGAAGTACCAGAAATTTTAATAATATATTGCAATGCTGATGCAAACTGGAGGTCAAGGGTTGCATGCTGCTAAATGAGTGGTAGTCAGTCAGAGCAAATAGCTCTTTAAACTTAATTCCCTTATACCTGAATTCTAAAGTAAGGTGCAGGTCTATTTAAACTATAATTAAAAACCCTGTTATCTCAACGGAGCAGCGGCATCAAGATCCCCACAGTGTTCGATCCCTTGATGTTTGCAAGATTCTGTGAGGATAAATAAAGTGTATCATGTAAGGCTATTACATGACTTCTGCGTCCTGCAAGCACATGAATTACAATCAAAATTGTCATCTGACATCTAACTACAGTTGGATACAGCTGTGCATTGCCAGCACTTCTGTGTACATGTCCAGCCAGATTGAGAGAAATATAATCCTGGTAAAATCAATTTTGGAACTTCAGAATAGCTGGGTGCACTGCATTCACTGCATACGTGCATATACTTGCATGTATACAAATGTGACTGGCTGAAGTCTGCAAATTCATTCAAGGAAGTAGGCAAAGTAGAAGGAAATATTACTGCTACTAAAAGTAATAGTATTTTATAAAGTGATAGAATAAGATAGATAGGAAGGCACACTTTAAACCAGATTCTCTTTATTAGTCAAATATGCAGGTAGAATAGCACTACTATTCCCAGGTGGTATTTGTTTTTTATTAGGAACATATGTAGATCAGTTTCATATGTATGGCAGAAAAGGGACTAGAGCTCTTCATTTTGGATTAGACTAAGGCTAATATGATAGCCAATATGGAGCCAAGGCCGACATACTCTATTGAACTATTCCTCTACACAGCCCATACCCAGAGACTGCTTTACTTTATCCTTCTGCATCCCAGTCATCAGCAATGACTCTTATTATCTTCACTAGCCAGCCAGCTGGGAAACCAAGAGCACTGCCTCTGAGATACTCCAACCTAAGATTGGCATACATTATCTATGATAGTTCACAACAGCCTTGCAAGTCTGGAGTGGTGTTATTACTGAGCTTGGCTTTGACTTCTATACATACCGAGGTTAACATGTTTCCTTAAAGTGCTTCTGCTTTATGGCTGACATGTTGCTATATCTCTGCTTCTCCCACTTTGTCAAAGCGGCACTTTTGTGGAAATTGGGAAATGTCCTCATCAGGAACTTTACTCTTTACCTGACCCATCTCCCTCAGGACTGCAAACTCCACCAGACATGATCACTGCAGGCCAGGCTGCCTCCAATCTTGATTTCTACGATTAGCTCACTTGTGTTGGTGACCAACAGGTTCAGTAATGCATCCCCTCTGGTAGGGCTGTCTATTACCTGACTTAAGAAGTTATTCTCAACGCAGTCCTGGAGTCCCCTGGATTGCCAGTTTCTGTAGGAATTCTAAAACATTGTCACACCATTTTGTTCAACATAACTATCTGAATTCTACCTTCCTGAGAACCACAAAATCTTGTATGAAAGATGACTTTTTATCAGGTGAGAAATCTCTATAATTTTTCAGATGAATTTTGATTGCCATTTCTCTAACACCTCAAACAGAATACAGATTGTAATTGTAAAAAAAAAATTGCAGAAAAAGTTTATTTTCTGACAGCTTATTTTGGTCTAATTTTTGGAAAGAGAAATTCCACAAAAATAATTAGATCTGTCATGCCTTCCTTCACCTACATTCTCTGCAGAGAAATCTTCTCAGCATCTTCTGAATTTAGAATGAACTTTGTTCATTGTGTTGTTACATAGTTTTATATGCCTTTCTTTGCTTAATTTTCATTCCTTAAAAAATCAGTCAACTCTGTTCTTTTCCCAAAGATGCCAGAGCTGCATCTCTGTAAGCCTGAACCTCTGAATTCTGTTTTTACATGACTATACCAATAAATGTTGAATGTAAATGGTATAAACTGCAAGATCTGTGCAAAAGTAATGGATTACCTGTGTTGTCCCCTGCCCCATTTCATTTTGATCAGACCCAGGAGTGCTTCCAAAGCTGCTGATAGATGTATATATCCTGTAATGGATTATAAAAGTGAAATTCTTAATGGAACTTTCTTCCAAGTTGGATCCACTTCAATAAGAATTAGCTGCTTCATACATTTAGGATGACAGTTCTGAGGATCTCAGTGGTAGCCTACTTCAAGTTAATTTGACAACAAACTGTTTTGTTATTAAATACTTTTATTTTTTAAAATACACTTTTAAAAGGTTAAAACCCTATTAAAATCCATTTGATGACCATTGTTGCACTGCTCTGACTAGTCTTTTTACAGTAACTGAAAAAAAGAGTTTGCTTTATTCTGTTAATTTAATATATACTGCTATACAAGCACAAAACCAGTACTAACCCAGCTTGAATGCTAGAATATAGCGAACTATACTTTTGGTTAAAATTTAAGTGATTTGTCATGATTTCTTCTGCCATTAAATAAAACACTACATGTTTAATATAATAATTGTTTTGATAGCTCTGGATCACATGAAAATGAAGACTTTTTTCAAGCTGTGCTGACCCTGCCTTTCCAGATAATTCCACATCTGCTTTGCTGTGAAAAATTCATGCCACACTTCATGGATTCAATTTTTTTTCTAAGTAAACACATTAAGGAGTATTTTATCAAAAGCAAAAGAAAAATCCTAAATATTATTTAAATTACAGGGAAGGAACCTCTTTATCAGACTCTGTCATTCTGAGGAAGCTTCTTGTTTTTGCAGAGGTTTTTTGTTTGTATCTGCTTAATTTTTCCTTCAAACAGATGTGTGGCATCACTACTATAATTCAAAAACATGTAAGATGAAATAGATAGAACTTGTCAAGGTATTAAGTATTTTCTTCTGTTTTTCAACTCCGGTACATGTATAGCATATGATGATGATGTTATTACTATATTTTCTGCAATTCTTTAAATGTTGAAAACAGCAACATGTAACGGATCCCTGTATGACAAGGGAAACATACGAATTGCTTGAAACTTTTGTAAGTCTAGTTTTACTGCCTTTCAAAATTTAAACAGCTAGTTATTAAGCTATATATACACAAATTTTTATCTGCTTACCTAGTATATTTGGACCTCTTTATGTGCTTATGTAGTACATTCGGACCAGTGGTCCAAAAGTTCCAAGGGAAACTGCTCTGATAATGTCCTAGATTTTTATTAGAATTGAGCAACATTTATTGAGGTAAAAAACCTGAGATAAATATTTGTAACCACTTCTATATACAGAAAAAGTTATTGCTTATTTGCTGGGGAAGGCAGTTTGACTCCTTCCTTCAACTCTTCTTCATAATTGTTTTAAAAGGAACAGTAAATTTAATACTTTTTTCCATGTTATATTTAGTATTATCACCTGCAACTTTTTCAGCTCAGCATAGTACTTTGAGATCCTGATGCATTTCTCAGAAGTTTAATCTTCCATATTGACCATTTCCAACAATAAGTGGAACATGGCATGGAACTTAAGTCAATAAATCTGACAGGACCTCTTCTGGATTTGAACAAGGGCATCGCAGGACACAGTCATTTTTGCCAGGCAGGCAGATTATGTCAGAATCCTTTGTACAAATTACACTGGAGAAATGGGGGCTGCAGAACAGAGAAGGTAGAGGTCGTCTGCAGAGGGTGAAAGGTGAATGGCCTGGGGAAGAGGAGTGCAGGATGTGAGCTGGGGGTGTAGGCACTTAGAAGCTATTTAACATTATTGATTTGAAGGTTTTTCTAAATGTCAGAGGAAAAAAGATAGATGTTTACAGAATTGTCTTGCACCCAATGTTCAGTCAATAGGTAGTAGAGTAGTTATACTCTACTACCCAGAAATCCCAACGGTACAACAAAAAGCCCCACAACTCAAATGTAAAGAACCACCACCGCCCCCCCAAAAAAGCCCCCCAAAAATATAAATGTTCCAAGTAATTTATTAACTTCAAGCTATGCTCATTCTCTGTTCCACTGGTTGCCCAGCAAAAGACATGAGAGGACACTGTAAGGGAGGTACCCAACGTTGCTTCCCCTGGCAGTCAAGTGCCAGGTTCAGAGAAAGAAACATCGTCTCTGCTTTTGTGACAGCTGGATGGGAGATGTTTTTCTCCTGGCCTGAAAAGATAAAAGATTTTTAATATTTTCCCATTCTGTATCACAATGAAACCATGAGTCTTCAAATCACAGGAAAGAAGAGACCATCTGCTGCTCAAAGCGAGAGAAATAGGATGCTTGCCTGGGAAGCTGTGAGAAAATTTTAACTCTGTGCTCTGTCTTGTTCAGCTTGTCTTGTACTTAACCCTCAGTCTCCTATCACCAGGTAAGTGTCCTGGACACCAAGGCTCTAAGCTCTTCTAGATTCTTTTGCCTTTTCTACCGGAGCCACTGTATTTAACTATTCCCTGCTGATAAGAACAGCAAAATGGAGGGACATTGAGTGTAGCTCAATGCCTGTAGCACCTCGGTCACCTGTAGACTCAAAAGAGTCTACAGCTTCAGTGGTTATAGTTTTTTCCTAAGCTAGCTCTGAGAAATCTTCCCCATTGAAATCAGCATATGAACCCCCAGCATATCATCTTTTGTGGAAGAAAGTGGAATACAGCTCATGTATGTGTTTAAGTTGGATCCCTGAGTGCCTTTTTGTATGGCATAGGAAAGATACAGAACTATTCTTATGTATCTGTGCTGCCCTGATCTTACTGTTCCTGCTGGGCAGTAGTCTGTAGTTAGCGGAGTTAGCTTTATTACAAATATGAGGGTTTAAATTAATAAATGCTCTCTGACTAAAGAGCTCACAGTTAATTACTGCAGAATCACAGTATAGCTCCAAAATAGAACGCAGAGGATCAGCATGTGACTGTTCATTCTGCCTTCCCAGCAAGGCTTCTGTTAGCAGCAAACAGCAGCTGCAGATAAAAATAGAAGGTGATAAGCAACTAGGATCTTTAGTTAAATGCAGAAGTCAGTCTCCATGACGGCAAGGAGTCCAGAGGAACAATGAAGTCTCTCCGATTCATTAGCGCTGAAGCATTTGTGTCAAATGCAGAGTTTGCCAGGAAGAGTCTCGGCAGTGTTGCCCATAATCTTTTTCCTCTTCTTTTTAAAGCCAGCTATTTACTGGAGCAAGGGGAAGTGATTCATGACTTGGTAGAGAACTGGCCACTTGTTGACTTTAACATGGGAAAACTTTTGGGAGCTACTGTGGACTACCAGGAAGACCTGAGCCATAGAACATGCTCAGTGTGCTTGGAAAGCTGTCTGACGGGGCTGAGAGACTATGTGCTGAACCATCCTTCTCCTTATGCAAAAAGGTTGAAAGTGGTCGACCTGACGGGTATAAAAGATGTTGAAGTTCAGTTTTGTGAGTGTAAGAAGACAATGGGCAGGTGGGCCAGGACACAGCGGCTCTCTAAGCTTTGTTTAGAACTGCTGGTTTACCTGCAACAAACACAGTGCAATCCAGGTACCTTTGAAATCAGTATTGATGTGTTAATTGACTTGTTTGTTACAGAACGGAACTATGAGCTGGTGGTGCAGGCCCTGTTGAAGAAATGCTATTGTCCACTGAAGATCTGCTGTGTGGCATTCCGATCTGACAACCTGGCTTTGCAGAAATTCTTCTACATCATAAAGCTCACTGATCCCTCTCTGTTGCGCAAACTGGAAATAGTTCACAATGTTCGCTTGGAAATGGAACATTTGGAAATACTCTTCAACAGTGTCCACTTCCCTCTATTGATGTCCTTAACCTTGCCAGCACGAACATTTAATGTACGGAGGTTCACTGCTACAGATGAACAAATGCTTATTAACATTGGAGAAAAGATGGGTGAAATGACGCAGCTGACCGAGCTGAATATGCCATTTTCTGTACTCACAGGAAGAATACGGAAACTGCTCAGGTAATTTGGTCATCCTGCTTTCAGTCAGAGTGTAAAGAACAGACCTTTGTGCCACCAGCAGGCTGAGAATCTCTGAAAATAAGAGAAGTGAGTGTATCTCAGGGGGTTCATGAGAAGGGGCAGCAGGAAGCTAGGAAGAGAATTTGGAGAAGTTGGAAGCCAATGTATATCTAATACACTTAGAAGAACTGACTGTTCTTATTAGTCTTTCAGAGCTCATCTGACAAGTATGATGAGAATATACTTTTGGCTACCACATAAGAGAGGGGTCAACACAGACATTTTTTATTTGCCACATTCTTGAGCTTACATCTCAGTCAGCTTGGACTGGCCTTTGGTGCAAAACCTTAGTCATATTCCAAGTATTTTTCAAGGTCTCTAGTGGATTTTTGTCCTCTAAAAAAAAGGCAGTAAATATACTAAGATTCCACAGCTATTTTTAGGTGGGCAGGAGGATAGTAGACTTTGATTTGAGACTTTGATTTCAGTTGTTTGTTGTGTCTGTCACTCTCAAGGCAAGAGAGATCTGATGCTTTTCTGTACTGCAAATTAAGCTAATATTTGAATGTTCATGATGAATTCATGGGAAAAAATGGCAATTCTCAAAAAGATAACAAGCTGCCAGTGAACAGTGTTCATATTTGAACAGAGAGTAAGTTAACTATAGTTTTCAGGGCACCGAAAAAACCCCAAAGGCACACAAAAGCTTCATTGAGACAAATCACCTTGGTCTAAAATTCCTCTTGTACAAAGAAGACATTTAATTCAACAGTTGTGAATGGCACACTGCTTATATTGATAGATATATATTACAAGTTTCTAACCTTGATCCAGCAGGTCAGAGGTCTGTATAGAAGTCTCACTAAGATTTAAAATGTATGAAAGGGATCTCTTGATTTTCATCTGTCAGAACTATTTTATATTCAACTAGAATGTTTGCACATAATCCCAGATACACTTCTTCCAACCTTCTTCTTCATCAGAAAGTCTCTCAGCAACTCCAGAACAATACAACGTGTAAACCTCTTGGGCGTTTAAAAACATAGTAGAAACAAAACTAGAAACGAAAGCAGATGTCTTGTTAGAATACTGATTGGCTTTCATCTTGGAATGAATCCTTCCTTAATAGAAATGATCTAAATCTCTGGAATTATAACAGCTTTCTACAAGAAGCAGCCACCAGTGCTTTTATGGTAGTAATGATCTGCTATTAATTTAGCAACTAATATACACCTGACAACATATAACTGGTTAAAAAATAGACACATAAAATGTTACCAATTAATCCCATTAAAACAACACAGTTGTAGTCATGTAAAGTAAGAGTTCATGGAACATTGGCACATGCTTCTGTTTCTGAAAAGAAGGAAAAAATAATGAATGTGGCAGATGGCTGCACTCATAATGTGGATAGTTGTATGAAATCTTGTAAATGTAGCTTTTCAGAGTTTTATGCCATAAAACTTTTTTTCTCTTTAATTCTGCAGCCCACTAAAAACTCCACTGAAGATGCTGGATGTTTCTAACTGCTCATTGAACCATGCTGATATGGCCTATTTAGCCAATAGCTTCCATGCTAATCACTTAGAAGCCCTGGACCTGAGTGGTCACAATATACCTGATCTTTACCCAGCAGTATTCTTTAAGCTTCTCAGCCATTCCTCTTCAGTGCTCAGGAGTCTTACCTTGGAGGACTGTAACATCCAAGACACTCATGTCAACATGTTGATTTTAGGTTTAAGCCCTTGTCAGAAACTACAGGAGTTTAAGTTTCTTGGAAACCCACTGTCATCCCAAGCACTTAAACACCTTTTCACATTTCTTTGTGAGCTGCCAATGCTGAAAAATGTGGAGTTCCCAGTTCCAAGGGACTGCTACCCTGTTGGCATCACCTACCCAATTGATGATGCCAATCTCTGCAGATTTGATCAGCAAAAATATGAACGTGTAACAGCAGATCTTAACCTCATTTTACTCCAAGCAAATAGGGAGGATGTGAAGGCTTCAACTCCACTCTTTGGAAGTTATGATGCAGCTGTTCAAGAGACGAACAATGAACTGGGAGCTTACTTGATCAAGTCCTTCAAAGAGACTCTAGAAAAGTTCACTACTTCTCTTAAAATGACTTAAAGGTGTAGCATAGTGGTGATGAGATGCCCCATCAAAAAGACATTAATTTAGTCTTTTCTAGAACTGCACCTTCATTGATCAATCTTGAGTTTTCTTTATTTTTTCAGCTTAATTTAATTCTATTTGAATAGCCGCTGATCATCTGAGGTATTTTAACTATGGTATATCTAATGCATGCACCTTACATAAGCACTACCTGCTCGCTAAAGAGGGGAGGACCCTTAATAGCTTATTTTACACAAAAGCACTTTGTTTCTCAGTAAAAAAACAGGTGTCTAAGCTTTGCTGATTTCTTACAGAGTTTCCTTACAGAGAGGTTTGTAGCCCTATAGAAAAGACAGGAATGCCCTTTCCTAAGTCCAGCAAGGATGTCCCAAGTATTGTGAGCCTATCCTCACCTATGGCTCCCTAAACCAATTTTTGTTTTTGCCCTTGGCCTTCCAAATTCACCAGTCTCTGTTTTATCCAGTACTTTCCCAATAGTGGGGGATTAATAAGAGCTTCCATGTCCCTGTGCCTCTCTTTCTTCTGCAGAGGCAAGCATGATAAACCTCCTTTTGCACGGGGAATTAAAAAGTTTGTCTAATATATTGTGCTGGTGCTGGAGTAAAGTTCCATACTGAGGAGGCAGCAAACCAAGTAGTTGGCTGACAGCAGGAGATTTCCCCCACTTCCCCAACAACATAAAGCAGCCTATGAGGATTCTGCGGAAGCTCTTGCAAAATGTATTTTACAAAGGCGTACCAGGACAGTGCTGCACAGCCATGCTTGCAATGTCCGCAGGTAAGTGCCTCAGGCTGGGCCCTTTGTTGAATCAGCTTCTTGTCCGGTAGAATGTACCCTGTTTTAAAGAAAGTCTAGGACAGTGGTAATAGTGTAAAAAAGACTAGTGTCAAAAAACATAGGTAGAAAAATGAATCCCATGCCAG
This sequence comes from Phalacrocorax carbo, assembly GCF_963921805.1. Lineage (NCBI taxonomy): Eukaryota > Metazoa > Chordata > Aves > Suliformes > Phalacrocoracidae > Phalacrocorax > Phalacrocorax carbo. The sequence goes on from NC_087514.1 coordinate 105,493,379, forward strand.
TTTCAAAAATGTGGAAAAGGGACAAGGCAGGTTGCTGAATAACTAGAAGTTCATCTGCGTAAAATACTGACCTCTTCTGCCAGGACTGTGTGTTGTTTCGCCAGAGAATCACAATCAGTCCCTGGAAGAATCACATTTATTTGGCAAGCTCCATTGCCAGAAATGTATTTGAGTGACAGAGCAAACAGAATCTCAGACCTCCCCACACACACACTGTATTGGAACACGGGTAAAGGGGCCAACAGTGTGTCAAGATGCAGCGGTAGGGCCACGAAACAAATCTGGGAAAAGCACTGTAATGGGGGAGGGATCCCTGGATGGTAGGCAAGTCACAGTCTACTCAGCTTCTCACTTGTAATACTGCAGAGAGACCAAAGAGAAAGTTATGTAAATCTTACCTATTGTCAGTCAATTTGAGGCCTCTACTGACAGCCTCTGTCAACTCTACCAGAGCCCAAAATGCACTGACGTAGAACTAGAGACTTGGTTAGCTTCTAGGTGATCTGAAAGGATAAAAAAAAAAAAAAGAATGCTCAGGTTAATGTCCAGCACTCTGCCATTAAATATACTTCAACAATTCATGAAAACTTGATTAAACAGCACTGAAAGTGAATGTTGTAGCAAGAGTTGAGGGATTATTGTTGTATTAAAAATTGTTATTGAGATAACAAAGACAGCTTATTTGAAATAATACTGGATCTTTTCATCTGAGGGTAAGGAAGAAAATTTTTTCATTTAGGCAGTACTAGTCTGTGAAGCTTTCTGTTTATCCACAATAAGAATATGCAAGCAGCTACTAACCTAGTTTACAGAAAACAAACAAACACACACCAAACTAAAAAACCCACACACCCAAAAACAAACAAACAACAACAAAAAATTAATGGACTGAGTACTATGCAGAACTTACAGGTTCCACAGCATGCATTTAAATGATTTTTTTATGTCGTCAGCTTATGTTCTTTCTTCTAATATATTTTATTAATTAAACACATGATGGTAAAATTGAATGTGAATGGATGTGACTTGCTTATGTTTACAGAGCCAAAAAAAAAAAAAAATAGAAGTTATCTAAGTTGCCAAGCCAAACAGCTGTGATTTAGAAAATGCCAGAATTGGGTTCCATGCTTATATTTGGACAGAGTTGCCCCTTGTCCTCACCTCTGCTCTTTACCTTTCCCTCCTTCTGAACTTGCCATTCCTTCCATCCTAGATTTGACCCATGACTTCTCAGCCAGATATAAGTGGTTTGATTTTTGCTAAGCCAAGGACCTACTCCTTTGGGATGAGTAGTGGTGCTTCCTGTTACTGGGAGAGAACATTCTGCGTACAGTAGCTGGAAACCTACACGTAGTGATTCCTCCACCCTGGCAGCAGAGCCAGCTAACGGGTTTTACCTGGACGTGAAGGTTGGCCGTTTTGGAAGCACGTTGTGCTACAGTAGCCAGCCCTGCCAGTTTCAGTACACACAAAATAGACAGCTCATTCATGGTTTGGCTCTTATTTCAGAATATTTAGATGCCTTACGAAGACTGCTGCCTATGTGTAGGGGAATAGACAGGGATCGGCGACCGGAAGATTACGGGATGTGACGGAAAGATAGACTCCTCCCCATAGGAGTGGCAGGAACAGGAACCGCAAGAGCTATATAAGCGTGTGACGCAGCTAAATAGAAGGACATTTTGTATCCATCATATTGATGTCTGTGCATCACTGTCCCCAGGGTGGGTAGAGCCCTGTGTCCCGGAGATACGCGGCCCAAGATAAGTTCTCCCGTAGAAGCGTACAGCTACACCTATGCAGCTATCTCTCTGCTTTCTCCTTGCCTAAAAAGCCAGTCCTGGTCTACCCCTGTATCTTATTTCCTCCTTCCAACAAACTCCTGCCTGTCTTCCATTTTCAGTCTTACATATATGTGGTGTATATTAATGACTCTCTGGGTCAGGAGGAGTATGTACATGCCATAGCTTTAGTTTTCGTGTCCTGTAAGGATCAGTTGGTGCACATCGATCCATGTGCAGAGAGGGTTTGGATCCTGTTCCTGGAAAGCCAACTGCTCTGCAGAAGCACACAGACATTTTCAAAGTTTTCTGATTTTCTAAAATGCATTTTGATAGGATTTAATCAAAGGTTTTATTATTTACAGTTGCATGTTAAAATTTTCTTGCATGAAATACAGTATTAGCTAAAATACATAGGTATAGCAGTACTTTGAATAGTAGTGAATTGAAAAGGCTTAACTGCAATAAAACACTGCTAGTATGTGACAACAGTATTTTACTGACACAAAATATTTACCTCAGAACTTGTTAGGAGAAAATGTCATATTTTGGGTGAGGAGGGATTTGTAGCCTTTTGGAATGGAACTGGGTATTTTTTTCTCTTTTAAGTCACAGTTTCCAACTTCGGAGCCAGCCAACTTGTTCCAGGTTCTGAAGAACTTCAGACTAACTGCATGCAATTACCTTTGCTGTGCTGACAGGTGCTCCGTTGTGTAAATCCTGTCCTTAGCTCTCGGACTGCTGGTTTTTAAATACAGGCCAAGCTGTAACATTTTGGTGTTGCCCTAGCTTACTGCAACAAGCATATATGCCATCTCTCTGAAGGATTCCTGCATCTCTTCTGCCCCAGCAGTGCTGATTATGGTTTGGGCCTGTTCTTTCTTCCTTCTTCCATGTGGGGAGGACTTGGCATTCTGCTATTAGAGAAGGACTAATGCTACAACTATCTAAGCATATAGTTACCTTTGCAAGTTCAGCCAGATATTGATTTAATCCTGCCTTGTGTTCCCTGTCTTTCTGATTTGTATCAAGCTGGAGCTATGCAGTTGATGGCTACTTAAAATCAGGGACCAGAATTCAAAATGCTGTAAGATTTTAAAGTAAATTTAACGTCATTTTATCTTTTATTTCCACTCTGCTATTTACAGTTTTATGTTGTAATAATAATTCTCAAAAATTAGGATTTCTTATTTCAGTAAAGAAAGAGGATTAATTCCTTTTGCTGCTTTTGCAAAAGCTAAAATTCTCACATTTTCAAAAGCTGAGTAATCTTAGGCAATAATGCAGAACAAAAACTGGACCTGTTGACAATACTGCCTCACTAGCATTCCAGTAGTATTTATGCTCAGTGATCCCTTTTCTAAGATGTCTGAAGTGGCAGCTCTCCATCAGTTTCAAATGCTTGTAAAAAAACACCAATAAACACTAAGAAGGGAGAGAAAAAATAGTCAAGCCTGCCTTGTGACCAGCTTCCATAGTGTGATGGAAACTTTGAATGCCTTCTAAGGTGAGCATGGTCTTCTATTAGATAGAGGACCCAGCTGGGCTGAGACTGTTGGAAAAGTGTCAGGCTGCTGCCTTTCAGAGAAAGTTTTCTTCAGTCTCACGTGGTCTGCAAGACTGTGTACTGTAGTCAGGTTGAGGACATTTTCCAGCTTGATGTCCTCTAAGGCTTGCTTCTGCCATGTATTGTCTGTTCAGACCATTTATCTTGCTGACTCCCCGTCCTAGAAGCCTCTGTGTCCTGAAGCTTCGTCTCGGACCTTGGCATAGGTACTCTTACTGCTCCCCTGGTCTTAGCATTTCTGCAAACCAGATGCAAAATTTGAGATGACAAAAAGGGTTTTAGCAGTCAAAGATTTGTCCCTTTAAACAATGTTTGAGCTATACACCCCTCTACCATCATCCTTTCATCCTTCACACTGGGGACTAACCCATTTGAAAATCTTACGCAGTTAAAGTTGCATCCAACGAGCAAATAATTATATCCACCAGGACTGCCAAAAGCAGACAACATTTCCTATGCACAGTTTCTGCTTTCAGCTCTAAACACCACAGTCAGTTCTCCTTCCTTCAGCCAGTGAGGCATTCATATTCTTTCTCCCAGATTCTCTGTATCTGGAGTTCTTCCAAGACATGTCTCACACCCCTCAGTGCAACGGTAGGCCTTTTGCTTTTCTCTTCAAGTCACTGCTGGTTGGTTGGGTTTTTTTTTTTCTGAAGTCCCTGTGCTGACTACTTTGCCTTGTCCCCCTGCCTTCCCCAGGCAGGAAGTCGCTTAGAAAAGACTCTGCAGAATGCAACTTCCTGCGTGTCAGCCAGGCTGCTGCTTCTGCTGCTGCAAATATTTGGGGGGTTGGGGAATCAGGACATCACACTCCCCTATTCCCCCCATTCCTTCTTGTTCAGTAAAAAGATCTGCATCCCAGAGCTTAGCTGCACCTGCCTTACTCTTCTTTCTGCTTCCTCACTTCAGATTCTCTGTCTCCGAAGCATCTGGCTCATTCTCTCTGAAGGGGTGGGGAGCGTTTGCAGTCCCGGTTAGAGAGAGTGCTGCTGTGCTCTGTTCAGTGTGTGCAAGTGCTTATCTACTCAGCCCTGAAAGGGTGCTATTACGGAGCAGTGATGCTGTAAATGGTCCAACCAGGCAGAGGAAAGATGCTGAGACTAAATGTACCGGATTCAAGGAGTGGCTGGAGTCTTGCAAGGCCTTCTGCAGGCACCCCTCAGAACAGAGGCTTGTACTGGTGAATAATGAACACAGGAAGGTCAGCCATAGGGGCCCAGCCTAGCCCCTGGTTTCTAACACATCATTAGATGGGTTTCTGAGCCATGCAGGAAACAGAGAATCTGAGAAATAACATTTTTGTATTTGTATAATGCTTTTGTCTCCTATGTTTGCATAGGAATTGAGAATACTGAAGTTGTGGTATTTGATCAGGTTTTGTGTTGATTCCTTCATTATGCCTCCCTAGAAATAAGACTAATTTCACTACCGTGACTTCCCTGGAAGAGGTCCTTTCCCTGCAAGTTGGAGACTTAAATAGGCAAGGCTGATCAACCTACTTTTTATATGTTTGCAAGCACAATTTGTAACATTTATGTTACCAACTACAGCCGTATTGAACTATCTGCCTATGAATAAGTGTTCAAATTGTACGTATGGCATGCATATATGACAAGCATTTACGATATAGCATGAGGTAGGAAAAACTGCTTCATAATTTGTCAAACTTGGTGTCACAAAGGTTACCTGGCCTGCAGGTGTATAAAAACTGTGACCATAAGGTCATAGGATTCCTTAATACACAAGGTCATGGAGGCTTCATCCTCTAAATTTCTTTACTTTATTGCGGATTACCACAAACACCACAGAAATCACCACTAGCAAATATATTACCATCACAATTACCGCTTGCAAGTATGTCTATGGTTAATAAAGTGAATATATATTACGTCAAGCTATTACAAATCAGTATCAACAATTGATAATATGGCATCAATAAGTAGTACAGCAAAAATCAATATTATAGCAACAACCAAGTAGGTATATACTCTTACAGGTTACTACAAACTTATCATTAATGAAGCAAACTTATTAACAATATAACAGCAGATATACTTACAATAAATTACGTGCAGCACAGAAAGTTCCCAGAGAGAGATGCTCCATTTTGGTTAAAAATTAAGTCATTTTTATATCATAGAGAAATAAGAGGGAATAGGACTCCACCAGCTCAAGCAGCCAATAAGTACTAGTGATTTCTACTTTTCACCTGGAATAGCCAATAGATGACAATGTTTTCTGTTCTTTCAGAACAATTTTTATTTTTCCAGACTGTTCTCCTGTTCTTGCAGTTAGAACATCAGTTAGTCTGATTCTTACTGTCACAGGATGTTTTCCCCTTTTTCCAGACTATTTTTCACCTTTTCAGACAATAAGCTGCCAATATGGTTCACTGTTTGTTACATTTATCAATCTCAGGCTGTCTCCAGTTTCTAGGTACACAGCTGTGCTTCAAAGATTCCAGATGCGCTATTCAAGGATGCCTCTGGTTCACAGACCTAGTTCCCAGGCAATTTCTTCTCTTAAGTAATTTTCCCTTTCTATTGAGGTCTCTTTTATAGCTGATCATATCACTTGGCTACTTCCTCTGTGAGACATTTAATGGTGAATGGAAAAGCATGTTAAGTGGTTGGTGAAGGAAGTCCAAATCAACAGATACACAAGTGAATAGCAGTGTGCCACTGTTCCTTTGATTTTCATGACCATGTACAGGAGCAGCATTACATCAGATACCAACTGCACTGCATGTTGAAAATGAAGAGGAGCTAAATAGGCTAGTTAGGTGTCTCTAGAACCGTAGATTTAGATGTGGACCTGAAAACATTAGGGTTGCAAAATTCCTTCCCCTCCCCAAAACAAAAAAAAAAAGCAGAAAAGTGTAGCTGCCCTGTGTGACTATTTAGGTAATGTATTTTTGTGTTTACCTGGGAAGATGCTTCTGAAGTACAGAATGCTCATTTTGCATATCATCACAGGAGTTAAGTAGTAGCTTCAAATGCTGGTGTTGTCAACCACTACTCATATGGGAAAAGGAAACATTTCCATAAAGTTATAACCTATTCTGAATATAAACATTCAATTTTGGTTAGCCTTAAGCAGTGCGAGTTTAGAATGGAAAAGTACAATCCAAAAGTTTGCTGATCTTCCCTAAGTTTTCTGTCCTAGCAGAATTTTCTGATATAAATTGTACCATCAATGGTTGTAATGTAGCTATGACTCCCAAGTACAGGTATCATGTCAACTGCACAGAGAAGGCTTAACCTGTGGATAAAAATGCTGGAAAAAAACACCCAGAGTGCTGTATCTGTTAGTGCCCCTGCTGCTGTTACTGCTCCATTCAAATACAAGGGTTAGTAAACATTAGAAAGATTTCATTAAAAATGAACAGAAACTTTTGTCAAAATAGCAAGATTTATCCCTGTCTTGAACATTTTATTGCCAGCCACACTGGGGACTCAAAGTGGTTGAAAAAGTAGTAATTCTGTAAGAACAATTTTCAGACAATAAGGTGCTAAAAATATCTGTGCCACATGATGCTAAAGCAGCACATGACCATTGACAAATGGACTGTTTAAGGAAGATCACAAGACCAGTGTTTAGAGAACTGCTTTGTTCTTAGGGCTAAATTGGACTCTGAAGCATTTTGGTTTTATTCTGAGGGATACAGGACTTCATTTTTGGCAGTTCGCTGTCAATTTGTATAAAAGTTAATCAACCTACTTCAGTTCTGTCACAATCACCTATTTGAAAGGTATTGCCCTAGCCAAATAAATTGCCAATAGTTTTGGCCTTCTCCACTCTGTGTCTTCTAATAGAGACAGGAGAGAAATAGCAAAAATCCTTTTAAGCTGCATGAGATAATACTTAAAAAATCTTCTTTAGATTATACTATATAGTGTACATTTTATTGTGAGGTAGTCTTACTTTTTTTTTTTAACTGTAAAGCTACAGGTCATAATGACATTTAATTTTATTAAAATAGGATTCCACCAAAGATAAGTGATATGAAACTTCAATTTGACATGATAATGAATGATCTAAAAGAGAGTTTGAAAGTTTTCTGGTAAGTTAATGTTCTTATAAACATGGAAAGTACTGGACTGGTTCATAAAAGTATTAGAAACTAACCCATGCACCCATGCTACAAGAAGAGTATAGGATTCCCTCAGTATTCCTCAAGCACCTGACTTTTGGGTGGGGAGACTTGTTTTAGCTTATATTTCAGGATGAAGTCAACAAATAAAGAAGTAATTTGTGTACCATAGGCATACCATGGGCTTGTAGGATTAAAAAAACCCCACTAAACATATTTAATTTCCTCTTTAAGGAACTTTGAAATTATATTATGAAAGCTCAGCATATCTCTGCCCATAGTACGGAATGTTATTAGAAACCATGTTTTTGTGAGTTGGAAGAAGAGATAAGATACAAAATTCAACACATCTGTTCCCTTCTGGATGTTCGCCATTAATTCAATAAACACCACCTGTCTGTCAACGTGCTTCAGCTTCTCTTCCTAAAGCAGTATTTTCCCAGAGTCTAGGGCCAGTATCAAACAAAACCTAAACACCACCAAAACCTTATATTTAATGGAAAATTCATGGACAGAACACCCACTTCTCTAAAAAATCCTAACCAATTCATACCTAAAATGCTGTATGCTACAGACAGGCCATTAGACATCAAGAAACTTGCTTTGTGAAAAGATTTCTAATATCCATCTCAATAAGCTAAGGAAAGTTATTGTGCACCAAATGTTTTCAACCAAGTAAATGAACTGCATTTTTTAAATATCCACCAAAATATAGTTTTCTTCAGGATGAAACAAAAACCCTCTCTGATTGCATGTACCAGAATCCTATTTGTACAGAACAGAGAGCCTCATGTGACCATCTTTGTAGGAAGTTGCTAGGAAATTGTAGCCTATATTGAATTATTGACAGTCCTCAAACTCCAAACATTGTCCCAACACTTCCCCTCCCTCTTGCCAGAGCCCAGCTCCAAAACTGAAAGCGCCCGAGGACTGCTCCACGCCAAAGGTGCCACCACTAAAAACTATTGCTGGTCCTCAGTGGAGCTCGGCAGCCCTTTCACAGACACACCAACACTGGGGCTCTGCGCCTGCCTAGCCTCCCAGCAGTCCCAACAGCATCTCTCACTCTCGCCAGAGCCCGGCTCTGAGATTGAAAACATGTAGTGACCGCTCCCACATGAATGGTGCCAGGACTGGAAGCTGTTGTTGATCCTCACCTTCCTTTGGCAGCATGGAAGCCTCAGGAGTCCAGCTGCGGTTGGATCCACTTCAAAAGCTATCTGGGTAAGCTGCCGTCTTACACCTTCCACCTCCGAGGTTTGCAATAGCAAAGCGGATTCTGACCTCACTTCCTCACAAATGTCACACCTGTTAAAGACAGCAATTTGCAGGTGAGTGTAGCTGCATAATTTACCTTTAGCACCGTCTCAGGAGCTCGTTAAGGGATACAACAAAGCAGCACAACAAAGAGGGGCTCAGTCCCCTTTTGCCCAGACCAATCTAGCATGTGAATTCACACATTCCACATTCGAAACGTAAGGTGTCAGAACTCAAAAGGCTTAACAAATAAACAGACAAAACCCCACTACAAGAAACAGGGATTCAATCCAGGATCGTGAATGAGGCACCAAGGAAAGGCAGCGGCCACCAACAGCTTTCAGGCCTGGTTACTTTTCTGTGTAATCACTGGGTAGCAGCACTTAATTTTTGGAACTGGGCTCTGGCAGCGGTGAGCTCAGAGGGGAAGGTTATGGCTAGAAAGTGCAGGGAGTGCAGAGCAGCGCTCTTGGTCAGCTTGTGAATGAGCAGCACAGGAAACGTGACTGCCACCCACAGGTTTCAATCCTGGCCACTTCTTTGTTTAATCACTAGCTGACAGCAGTTTGTTTTGGAATTGGGCTCAGGCTGCGGTGAGCACAGAGGCTTGAAAATGCAGTGAGTGCAGAGTGGCAGTGTTGGTGAGGATGTGAAAAAGCAGCACAGGAAACATGAGGGCCACTGACTGCTTCCAATCTCAGCTACATCTTTTTGGAACCATTAGCTGGCAGCAGTTCATTCTAAACTGGGCTTTGGCCATGGTAAGCACGGAGGTGAAGGATGTTCCTTGAAAGTGCAGCCAGTGCAGGGCGGCAGTACTGGTGGAACCGCAAATGGACATCTGACGGCCACGGAGAGTTTTTCAGTCTGGCCACATCTTCTGAGGAGCATTAGCTAGCAACAGTACAGTTTGGACCTGGGCTGGGCTCTAGCAGGGGTGAGCGGAATGACGAAGAGCAACGTTAGGCAGCTCAGCAAGCACAACGTTACATGGCAGAGCAAGCACAAAGCTCCTGTGGTGTTGGCCTGTGAAGCTGCCAAGGGGAGGGTGGTGCCACCAACATCTCTCAGTCCTGGCCAGTTCCGTGTTCAATCACTAGCTGACAGCCCTTCATTTTGGATCAGGGCTCTGGACACGGTGAGTGCAGAAGGGATGGTTACGGCAAGGAAGTTCAGGGAGTGCAGAGCAGCAGTGGTGCTTGGACTGTGAATCCAGCAGCAGCGGGAACGTGAGGGCTGTAGAGAGTTTTTTTCAGTCCTGGCCAGTTCTGTCTGGCAACAACTGGATCTAAATTTTGGAAAAATGTATTTAGCGTTTTTGAAACTACGGGATGGTAGCCTAAATATAAAAAGAGAAAGACTGCACTCCAACCAAGAACATTTTTAAAGCAACACTATGTTACCATGTCACAGGTTATAGCAATTACCCTCACATACCACATAAGAGACAGTGTTTAACTGATCATTTATAAAATAATTAGATTTTTTTGCTACTGATAAGTGTAACTCAGATTATGCCTAAGCCTTTTTGCTGTATATCATACAAGTCCATGGGGTTCTTTTTTTTTTTTAATCGCTTATTTATTTTTTTTGGCCATTTTGCAGAATTTTTTTAAGGTTCCTAAAGATGCCCTGCATTGCTACAATGTGCTGCTGTAAATCATCTTTCTTCTCATCTGCGTCACAGTAGATATCTTTTGATCTGAGCCTGCCTAACAATTTTTCAGTTAAAAAAAAAAAAGCTTTGAGAAAAATGGATAGTTTAACAAGTATAAAGAATATATTGCAAAAATAGTAGTGGACATCTAACTCCATTAGATACAAACGGACAGCAAATGTGAAATTTTGTTTTAATGATATCTAAGCAGTTTAGGAAGTGTCACTATTAAATGTATTAAATGAATATCGATAAAAAAAGATTGACATGAAACATGAATTTGAATAATGGATCCTCTGTATATTTATACAACGTATCTCAGAGGGAACATATATAGAAGGAAAAAAAAAAAAAAAAAACCCTTATGGAATTGCAACATTTCTTCTATAGAGGCAGCGGGACTCAGTGATTATTTTGCTCCTTTGAATGTGAAAAAAAAAAAATCTATAAACAATCAACCATTAAAATTCTTCTGCACTTTGGAGAACTGTCAACACCACATGGATTTCAGTCCCAGTTAGTTTGCCCATACTCCCAGCAAAGCTGATTACGACCTGACCATTAAGTCTCATTCTACTGCAGTAAAATAATGTGCACAGCAATGATGTAGTTGCCATGCACAAGTGTAAACATCATTTTAATGGTGAATTTCACTTTGTCCATTAGCTTTACCAGCAGTATTCCCAAGAGATTTACATATTTCAAGTATTACGTGGCCTTGGAAGGCGTAGGACTTACCTCCAGTTCTTGGTGAGAGGAGGACCGTCTTCGACGCGAAGCAGGGCATAGCGAGCTGCATTCAGAGACAGTCCTCGGATTCCATCACCCCATTCTTTTTCCGCTCTTCAGGGTGCAGAAAAGACTCAATTAACAGGGTCCCGTTTATTTATAAAAATTAAGCACATTTTCTGACGTGAGGGATAACTGGAATATAAAATGAACACTTTTTTTGCATGAATGAATGAAAAAATCTCATCTTCTATATTAAAATCAAGAATGAAGACTAACCAAGATGAAGTAGTATCAGGTCCTGTCAAGAGAACAATTTATTATTTATTCATATTTATTATTGTTTATTTTATTGATACTTCAAAAGCTTTTTTTATAATCATAAGAGCTACTTAAGTTGCTTTTAAGAACTAGAATGAATAAGTGAGGGCTAGTTAAAAGGAATTGCTTTAACACAGCAGAATGAATAAGTGGAATTTGACTTTACATGGATTAGCGCATTGTATCTTTCCCCTGACACCACCACTACAGCTTTCTCCACTTCCTTTCCATCCCAGCTTCTCTCCCAGGTAAGCCTAAGGCTTTAATTGCTCTCCTGGCCACTTTCAATCTCCCTAAATTTTCCACTTCTATTTCTCCAATACAAAGCTATGCTATATGGCAGGTGGCCAACCAAATAAGAACTAACTGTGAGGCTAGCACATTATTTTCCTTTGTGGGGATTCTACTACAGCAAGGTGTCCCTCTCTCTTGCCCTCCCTCCCTCTTATTTCCATTTATGAATTCTCACTGACATTTGTGAGCACAATCATGTAAGTTCTTTTAAACTTAGTTAACTAAAAGTTAAAATAAAAACAGAGGTTTCCCCCCAACAGCAGTTTTTAGAACATTTCAGGGTGCGTTTCTCCACGCCACCAAATCAGCCCCAGCTTTTGTAAAGGCAGAGAGAAGTTAAGTTTCTTCAAAAAAGAACTCTTTCTACAGGGTAGATGTGGGTTCTTCATCTTTTAACATTTCCATTTCCAGATTGATGCTTTCCTGCATTGTAACACCTCCATTACTGTGTTAATTATAAGGAAATGAATGCCTGTTTTAGCCAGGAAGTCAGATCTGATAACAGTTCTGCTTGCATGTGTGTATGTAGGTATGCACATACATAAAAATTATATGTACATCCAAATTCACATACAGACTCTACAACTGTTGGCACATAGCGAGCACAAGGTGGAGCAGTTCATACCAGCTGATCCACTTAAGACCTGTGCTTAATCACTCATCAAAACAACTGGCCTCACTTCAATTTCCTGCTCTAGTAAGCACCTACTGAGCATAGTCAAAAAGATTTTTCATTTTCACTCAGTTCTTTAAAAGGAAAATTAATAAGCAATTCTTACAGCCAAGAATCAGGCCAGTTTATCTCCTAAAGGCTTCAAGGTCTTCAAGGCATTTCAGGACAAAAATTTCTCAACAGAATTACTCTTAATTAAAGAAGTATATGTGCTTTTAATGCTCAGAGGAAAAAAAAGTTTCCCAATCTCACTTTGAAGTGTTTGAACTCTTAAGCTGTTATTTTGTGGAGGCACAAATGATACTACCAAGGGAAAACTGGACAGTATCAAAAGTAACCACAGAGCTCGGATCGGGGTGGTGGGGGCAGCAGTAGTCAAGGGCATGCGGGGGCCCAGCTGGTACTCTCAATCCTGCTGTAGAGAGTAAAGGCAACTGGAAAGCAACTAAAAGCAAGCAGAGACCTGATGTGCACTCTGGAGGTCCCTGAAATGTATCACAAAGCATGTGGAGGCAGCCAGGTTTCAGTGAAGGGCAGTTGGTGGTCTCCTGGCTAGATATAAAGCACTGGAAGTACCCCGGACAAAGCACGTGAGACAGAGGCAGCGTTGCCCAAACCTAATGCTAACTCTAACCCCAAGACACCCATAGTGGTGTACCTGTACGTTCTGCTATGCATCATGACCTTCAGAATGCCTTTTGATGTGCTTCAGGTGTATCTGGGAGCAGTCTTGTGTACCAGAAACGTATCAGGGACTTTCCGTGCTCCTCACTGCTCCAAGTGCTTCTGAGGTGAACCAGGGCTTTTGAGTGACTTTTTGTGCACACCAGGCTCTGCCGAGTGCCTTCTGGTATGCCCACAGGAGCCTCTGTCAGTCTTGCCTTGCACTTAAAAGCCCTAAGAGAGCTTTTGGTGGGTCCCAGGTGCCTATCCCTAAACTGAATCTTTACCATCATTCTTACCCTAAGCCACCCACAGTTGTCTCTGAATTCCTGCAGATGGCCCTGCACCACAGCCCTCTGAGTGCCCTTCAACGTGTCCCAGAAGCCAAGCGCCATTTGGAGTGCACCAGGGCCATCTGATTATATTTCTCTCCTCCCTAGTGGTCTGAGAACACTCTGTCACGCACTACCTGTTATGCTGTGCAAATCTAGCACCTTCAGATGCCTTCTGTGCACAGGGCCTCCATGTGTCTTCCACTGTATTTGAGGGCCCCTGGAGTGCCTTTGGTGTGCCCCCAGGGTACCTCTGAATGCCTATACATAAACTTAATCCTAACCCAAAGTCTAAACCTACACCCACACCCAGTGGTCTATGGGTGCCTTCTGGTGTGCAGCATTCCTTTCCAAGTGCCTTCTGGTGTGCCCCAGCAGTGTTTGAGAGTCATCTGAAGTTCACTGGGGCATCTAATTATCTTTCTGTGTTCCCTTTGTTCCTGTGGATCAAACTACAGGGATTGGTAATGGCTGCTTTCTGCTTTTACTGTCTGTAACTTCATTTTGCTTTCCCCGAAAGCGCTATGATAAAAGAACTACCGCAAGCCTAGCCAGGTATTTGGGCCCTGCATCACTGCTGTCCCAGCCTGAGCAGAGATGTTCACTGTATTGTAAAGGAATGTTTTATATATGTTTAAATAAAAACATTCTTTTTAGAGTAGAAAAGTCTTCTGACACCCAGCAAACGCTTCAGGTCTTAAACAACATTTGCAAAACTAAACAGAGTCTCCAAAAAGGGGTAGAATTCTGACAGAAGCGAAAAGCTTCTACCAAGCACCTAAACTAAATTGTTCAACAATTTCAAGTGAAAAAACACTTAAGAGCTTGTTCAGGTCAGAAAAGCAGATTTTATTTTAAACAGCAGCACATACATACAACATTTTCAAAATATACATATTTGAAAACAAGAGACTGCACTTCGTTAACCAACTTGCTGTGGTTTATCAATTTTTATAGTTACATTTGCATCCAGGTGGAGTTACCGCATCATAGCCTGCCTGCGGGTTGAATGCTTTTAGGTTTCACTGTTATAATTGTGCAATATACTATAACTGCTAGTAGCTCATGAAAAAACCCCACACTATTTGTCAGTTTACTAGTACTGCCACCTGGAAGCTTCAGCTACCTGACCAGGTTTTAAATAAATGTTATTTAAAACAAGTGTGGCAAATCATTAACCTCAGGGAGACATTTTATGCACATAATATACAAATTTGAGTGGTTGTATACCCTTCTGAATGAAGTTTCCTGAACCATGACTAATGCCAACAGAAGCAACATAGCAGCATTTTGGTAAGGGAGGAAACCACCTTTTCCTAAAACCTTCTTCTTTTATTTAGATACAGAACAAAGACTAAAATCATCAAAAGTTGCTTATGCCCCTATGTAAAAATACCATTGCATTATCGTGTCTTTTCTTGTGTTTCACCACAGTTGAACAAGTGTCAGAATATGCTACATATAAATATCCTAACCCATCCACCATTTAATTCACTACAGAAATTTTCTACATAGATCTATCTTCTTAAAATATAATTTAAATATAACTTTTTAATAGAAAAACCAGAACACATCATCAGAAGATTCAGCTCGCAGGTAATTTTCAATGCACTAGAACTCTCGATGAAGCTGCTCAAATTATGGCAAATAACTTTGTTTTTTCATTTGGGGAGGCAGGCATTTGAACAAAATGTACAAACAGGTTAAGAATAAATGGTGATCACTTCACGTCCGCTGCCTCGGACCAGCAGAACTCTATCCAGACCTTCTGTCAGAACTTCCAAAAACTCCATGTCTGAAGTATCAAGTCAAGGAATTTATTCAGAAAAGTAACAAAATAGCCACTAATCTCTCAAAAAGTGCGACATATAATGCAGAAGTCGAGTTCAGCAATTTCATCAAGAAGTGTTCCTGTGTCACCCTCCACTGTCCCTGTATGCAATCCACTTGCCTGCTCAAGTGGAAGTGAGGCCTAATTTGGGGAAATTTCTAGTTCTGCCCTACTCACCTACAGAAAAGCTAGAAACAGAGATTTTAAGATAAGTTCAAAATTGATCAATGCTTCACAGCAATTCAATTAAAAAAACAACAACAACAAAATCCCCAAACCCACCACTATTAACATTTCTTAAAACTTTGTGGAATCAAAAGTAATTTTCTTAAAGGCAAACTTACGCTTACCATTGTAACTAATGGTTATCCCAACAAGTAGACAATGGCACAATCACAAAAAATCAAACTCCCAATTTCAAGAAATATGGAAGTAATATAGTAGAGGATACAGTTTTCATCCCCTTTTCTGTTTTTAGGAGGTCCAGGCATATTCAGGAGAACTAGCTGAGCATGCTGTGATTTATTAAGCACTACTCCATTGAGCTTCACAGCGGTGTGCATTCTTCTCACGTTTGACTGATTCCTAGCATGCAAACAAACATTTTTAAGTATCGCCACAATGCTTATAAATTAAAATACGTAACACAATTAAAATATGTAAATTTAATCTATATGCACATGGAATAAGCTATTTTCATGGACACCAGGACTTGTACACATTCAAAATAAACTTGAGAAAATGCAACACCTAAATTTAAAAGATTTTTTTTCCCCTTTGAAAAGAACATTTACCTCTGAAATTCAAGCAATTTTAAGCAGATTGCCAAAAAAAAATGCACAAATCTTCCAATTGTCAGTTATCTTTTACAAAGGTGAAGCAAATATTTCTATTTTCAATAGAAACTAGTCAAAAACACAGAGAATCCAGTTCATTGAATTACATGAAAAAGTAACTGGATTTGTACAAGAAATTCCAAAGGAATTACAGCAATGCAATGGAAAAATGACAGTATTATGTCATATAGTACAAGATTTTGCTCATGCTCCTTTGGAAGCATTACAAGATGACTATAAGCTGGGTGAAGAAAATTCAGAAACAGCATAGAATTTTAAAAAATAACTAGTTTCTCATGTCGTAAGAGAAAGGCAGTAAGCAATCAACTGAAATTGAGCCTCTCCCCTTACATTATCAATATTAACTAATTCTTTGCTTGATGTGCCCACAAATATAATCCTTGTAAATTCGTGTATAAGAGGAAGAAACTACTAGGACTTCAAAGATTTCCTTATTTTAGGATCTGCTGTGGATGATTTAGTTGCTCTTCAGAACAAAACAAAAGAACAGTTTCCTTATAGTTCCTGAGAAACTGCCATGTCTGTAAAACTGTCCAAGACTGGAGATGAGTCAAATGCTACAGTGCAACAGAAATATCCAGACACTACCTAAGCCCATTTATCCAGAAGATCCACTTCCCAGAAGTAGATTCTTTACAAGTGAAGTGAGTCACTTCAAAGGGAACCTCAGAAACACGGGCTGACAGCACATCAAGAACTTCACCAAGATACTGATATCAGACACTTGTATTCACTCTCTCCTGTGCAATTTTGTTAGCCCTGTAACTAGTGGTCTCACAGCAAAAACACAACTGCACCCTGCTCAGCTGGGCTCACATACTGTCCTATGGCAGAGAGAGGACCGGTAGGTTAGTAGCAGCACAACATAAGACATCCTCTGAAGAGCCTGATCAAGTCTGGCATCTTTTAAATTCCACTAACAACAATCAAAATTGCCGCACAAACCCCAGCACTGTTTCAGCTCAAGAAAACAATAGGAGTTAATGAGTTCCCTTTTCCCAAAAGAAAAGCATTTAGGAGGACAAAATTTACAAAAGGAAACACACAACTTTGTTCCACTAATAGAGGTCATTTCAAGGGACTACACCAACACTTAATCCTAGTATCTTCTAGCAACATGAGGCCACCCTCAGATTATATAAACAAGTGTGGAGTTGAGAACATCAGCCAGATACAGCCTCATTCAAACACACGGGACCAAGGAAGATGGAGAATGGTGGAAGCATATGTACTTGTGTTCCCACTTTGGGGTGTTATGTCTCACACTGTATTTTCATCCTTGATTTTGCAGAGGCAATTGGGGGGGCGGGGCAAGGCATTTGGCCTGAAGTTTAGTGGCCAGTGGAGACCAGCCCCATCAATTTCAGTTAAGTCTCCCCCCTCCACTTTCCCACAAGACAATAACATCTCCAAAACGGAGTTTATCAGTCCCACCTGGGGGTATTTTCTGTCACAGCAACCATCTATCCTAAGAACCAACTGCAAAAACAGTATATGGAACAAAGGAATACTTGAAGCTCAGTTTTTCAGAAGCAGAACAGCGGCTTGGGAAGCCCAAAGAATGACTAAGAAGAAGAGAGATGCCAGAGCATATAACTGAAGAGGTATATCAATATTGAAGTAGAAACATTGTTAAATTAAAGATAAAATGCAGAAGAAATATGGAGGATGTAAATTTGTGATGGAGTGAGCAGAAATCAGCACTGAAATAAAGGCTCAAATTAAAGGTAAACTGTGTACAATGTGAACTGAGGCTGACTAACTTCATTTAGCCTTCAAGCAGTGACAGAACTGAAATCATACAGAAAGTAAGGTTTTTAAGTTTTCGTAAGAAGCTCAATTTGTTAAACAGACAAAATAAAGACAACACTGGGCTCTAAAGGAAAAAAAAACAACAAACAAACAGAGCTGTCACAAGTCAGTTCAATCCAAGAACAAATAGAGATATAATGTCACATTTTTGTATGATTTGATGAAATGTGAAAGTTCCCTTTGTGAAAAAATTAATCCTTATTGTCCAATTAGCTATACCACAATGAAGGCTATTTTTTCCAGAACAAAAATCTATTCACTTTTTAATATAGCTAATTAGAAAAGAATACTGTCAAGTTTTACATTCTTACAGAAACTAAAATATATATTCTGTGACTTACCTTGAATGAAAGGTTGATAATATTTAGAAGAAAACATTAACAAGTCACAACGAAGACTACTTTTTCAGTGATAAATGCTAAAGCACAGTATATAAAGCAAGGTACAAAAGAATACACGCACTGCAGATCATGATTTAGGAAACACACATACAATGTACAAGCCCACAAGAACCAGGAAACACAGCCTACGTTGCTTAAGTTAAATGAAATTTGGACTTACAGATTTCCCCATTCCCTACATGGAAAGGAAGCAAATGCACAGGAAAAAAAGTTTTATGCCATCAGGTACATTTTTTAATTCAACGATACAGTACAGGCATACCAAGTTTGAACTGTAATTTCCACCCCCAGCCACACAGAGTAGTTTTAAATTAATATCTGAAGCCTGCATCTTGCACAACTCTAGAGGAGTAATAGGAAATATTTCCAAGATATTAACAAAAAAACCCCTTGGAATTGGAGTATAATGCAGCCTAGAACAAAAACAGTGCTTTAGAACGTGAACAAGATCATGTTTGGAATTTGCAGAAGGCAAGCTGTTTTTAAACAGCTCAGAACAAATCCACAAAACAACTTAGGATTTTTAAGGTGCTGATCCTAAGTGTACCTTCTAACTCTACTGCCTACAAGTCCTAGATATAAGATAAATATTAAAATTTCCCTTGACGTCCACAGTTTTGCTTTGGGCATGTGCAGAAAATAATCCAGGCCATGCTCATAACTGCATTCTTCCACATCTCAGAAAGATGTGTGCATGTGCTTGAATCACAATGTGAGGAAGCAAACAAGCTGATGTCTTTGTCATTGGTTTTGTTCTACTACATCAGGCTTGGCATGGACAGTAGGTCTTATCTATTATGTGACTTCTATCTAAGAAAAAGACATTAAGGCATATTTCAACAGGAAATACTTACTGTAACAAGACACACATATGAACACAAATTTTGTATTGGCTTAATTTACAGGATGAGGGACAAATGGCTATTAAAAACAAACAAACAAACAAAAAACACAAAAAACAAATCCCAAACACTCCACCCAATCCCCAAAATATAAGCCAAATGTCTTGAATGAGTCTATCTGCTTCTTTAGTACTCCTCCCACCCCAATGAAATGCAATAAATGAGATGTGGAGATGAAATACAGCAGTGTGCTACCCACAGGAAGAGAGAAAAACAAGTTATCATTAAGCATTTTAACATATATGCTTTCTGGTACAGAAGTTTAGTTTATAGTTCAAAGTCTGTCATATTTAAGCTTCATTCACAAGATCCTTGTAAATGCCTCTTTACAGTCATTGTTGTTCCACCCAAGTCCATGCTGGTTTCATAAGGATGGCATTTAAGCGAAGTGCATGGAAAGATTCAATTTATGCTCAACTTTAAATAAACCAGAATCTCTTAAAAAACAAAACCCACAACTACCACCACCAAACCCACAATCAAATGCAAAACTCCAAACACCACGTGTATACTTACGGCTTCATGTTGAAAATATCTTTAAAGCCAGATGCATTTGAATCTTTGTTTTTGTGCTTTTCAGCTACAAACTTTTCTTTAGTCCAGGTCATCTGCACTTTTTCTGGCACAGCAGCAGCCACGCTTGCTTTGACTGCTGGAGCTGAGTGCGAGGCAGTGTTCCTGTCATGGATCAGCTGAGCCTGGCCACAAAACAAACAATCATCCCAAGACTCAGCCAAAGAGAGCATTTGTAGATTTCAAAATTTTAATAATGTGTAAAATAATTTCAAAGCAGTAGAACAAAAGAAGATACAGAAAAAACACATCTTTGTGAACAAACACTAGACTGTGTTGACTTCAGCATCAAATGAAACTGCTTGTAAAAATGTAGTTATTTGTTTATATTTGCAGGACTACATCTGGGCTAGGATGTTATTTTTATAATGAACTAAAGTGAGATTGAATCCAGCCTGAGCATACTTTATTAACACCAGGTATTTTTGCCAGTGAAAAACTTGAAAGCCAATGCTCTCAGTCTTCATCATTTACATTGTTATTTTTTCGCAGATACTATCATAAACATTGTCCATTTCACATGCCTTCAGCTGAACTACCAACAGGACTCTCATGATCCCAGTAACACAACATCAGACTAGCTGAATTTAAGGCTAGCTACATTCTATTAGATTATTTGTGCATGCAAGTGCATATTACATAAAAGCCAATCAAACTAATCATGAAGAGCCCTTCTCTTCCCTTATAATAGCAGAAACTCAAATAATGATTTTAAGAACACAATATCGTTGTTCCCACATGCATATGCACTTCTACGTTCTTCATTTCCCATTCCCCTTGCTCCTCTTGAGAAAAGAAAGAAGAAATATTGAACACATTATTTACTTAGTTACTTCCCCTCATAATATTTTGGGCCATAGACTTCTGTCTTTCCATCAAAAGCAACATAAATACAGTACCTTAGAATCTTAAAATCCTAGGAGAATTTGTATGGAGAATTGTTTTTGTGTTTTGTTTTGGGGGGATTTTGCGGGTGAGGGTTTTTTTTTGGGGTGTTGTTTTTGGGGGAAGGTTGGTTGTTTTGAGGTCATTCATTTGTTGGTTTGTTTTGGTTGTTTTTGTTTTGTTTTTTTTTTTTTTTTTTTTTTTTTAATTAAAGATCTTTAGCAGTTATGAAGCCTCTTCAGAGACTTGTTAAATCATGAGTTGAAGATCTTGTTCCATTTGGGAACCTCAGTTATTCAAACTGTAAGTGATGGTCATGCCCCTCCATATATGTGGCGATTCAGAAGAATCAATTTTGTTCAGGTCACAATCAAAAGCATGAAAAAATCAAAGCAGATGAGAAAACTACCTTCTGTGTCTGAACAGTGATTCCCCTCGTGGTTCAAACTGTAATTGCAGCAGTTTTTAAATGCTTAAGAGCTTCTGTATTTTTCCTAAATTATTTCCCTAGTCCCTATCCTTGAAGATTCCCAAATCCTAAAGCTCAGTTCTGAGGTTCACATAAATATAGTTGTATGATGGTCTTCATATCTCCCCAGAAGATTAAATTGCTAGTCAAGAGTACAAACAAGAAGTTACTGTAAATACAGTTCTATCATGAGAACGGGAAAAGCTAACAAATGCATGCAGAAACTATATGCCGTACAGCTGTGTCTGATGAATGGAAATTTCAAACTAACAACTGTAAGATGAGTTCAGTACAACTATGTGCCAATGGAAGAAAGCTCGCTGTTTCTTAGAAAGACAGTGAGGCAAAGAGAAATTCTAGGCTTACAGCACATGTTTATAAAAATGCAAAGAAAACAAAAGCATGTTTTTATTAGTTCTACTTTGATATCAAATTAGTTACGTGGACTACAACACGTGCTTCTCATACTTCATGAGGAAAGGGAAACAAAGGTATACAGCATACCTACAAACTAGGCTACACATCTTCAGCTATGAGCAACACTTCAAGTGCACACTAAGACCATTGATTAGATTACATCAGTCCATTTCCTTTCAAACTCACCATGCAGAAAGTAGTAATGACATTTATGGGTTAATAATGGCTTGTCAATAAGCATAGAAAGCACCTTAAAAAGCCCTAATATATCTATATGGTCTCTGAGAAGCTTCAGTACTTCCATACAGGAACTACTAAAGGAAGACAATGCTTTGTGAAAGCATGAAATATGTTTATTAATTAATTAACTGTTAAGACTTTTAAAGAGATAAAAGCAGAGAAATATCTTTGCTTCTGGCTCTTAAGAGAAAGAGGCTCTCAGAAAAAGTGTTTCTTATGGAAAATAAGTGTGAGAAAAATAGGATGTAATTCATGTCACAAGCATCATCTGGAGAAAAAATACAAGCTAAGATAATGACTTTAGAAAAACAGTAAAATTAAAGTTTATGAAGAGCTATTTCATAGCTATGAATGGTCAAGGTGTTCATTTGTAGTTCAGTTTGCAATAGTGGCACTTCAAGTGTCGCAATGGGAAAATACATCTAGCCAGTACTATGTCCAACTACCTCCTCCTCTCGATAATCATTAGTCAGCAGTGCCTGTGCATCTTGGCCAACAGACTGTGGACTGGAGTAGCTTTTTCTTCTGATTGAGCCTCGAGACTCATCAGTGATGCTCTGAATCTGGGACAAAAAGGTTACCAATGACAAAAAAAGCAGATGATCATATTATTCACAAGAAAGATTGTCTGCATTTAAATAGGTAAGATTTGGTATCATAGCTTGTTATAAACTTGGTTTGTTTTCACAAACATGCCATTTCTTTATATATACTACAGGTCTCTTTTTGAAATTTTTAGCAGTTAGTTATGAAGTCTCTTTACATAGATTTGTGAAAAAGAGTGAATTGAATCCTTTAGTCTACATTGCAACCCCAAATATTCACTTCTTTGTGAGGGTCATATCCCTTCATATATATGATGATTCAGATTAATTGATTTTATTCAGTAACTATCACAAGTGTCAAAAAAATGTAAGCAGATGAGAAAGCTGCTTTCCAACACTAACTGCTGATTTATTTCCCAGTGATTCACAAATTGTAATTGTGCTCCTCACCTACATGCACCCACATTTCTGCCAATCTTACCTAGCAGCAGCAATCTGCAGAACAGCACTTCCGCTGCACAACCCAGCCCAAAGTACTGGTGGGATGGATGACTGTCTTCTCACAGCTCCAACTGTATCACTGCCTGGCCCGACAGTCATTAGTCAGGACTAGGCAGAGAGGGAAGCCAACCACCACCAGGAAGGGCAGCAAGGAAGTGAACGAGGCTCTACATTTTCTTTCACCTTTGCAGTGCTATTGTCAAAATCAAATGTTTGGCATTTGCACCTGGGTCTGCAGACCTTACAATTTGCAGACATGTGTTATATTTGATTTGTTTCTATTCAAGTGTAAAGTTTCTCAAAAAAGGAAACAAAAATCCAATAAGTCCCTGTATCCCAGTTCCACAAGAAAATCCAGGAGGGCTAAGCTCAAATAAGGTTCCATTTTAAAAAGTGACAGAAGACGGGAGGGTGAGGGCGATTCCTCAGGGATAAGAGCATGCTTATGAGAGAAACAAAACAACACCACCGTACAAGAACAACTTCTCATCTTTCCGAAGGTTTGAACCTTGTTTGAAGGGGTATAAGCACAAAAGTGATGTTAAAATACTAATCTTGGTGTTAACACGAGACAAACTACAAGCACCAATTCAAAGCTGGAATCCAGGGTTATATATGAATTTCTGGAGACAGATAATGAAAACAAAAACAATGCTAATTTGAACTAATTATACTAATGAGACAAATGTTTTGGAGGTCATCATAAAACCAGAGGTGATGGCTCAGCTCATTTGAGAGAAATGATTGGATTAAGAAACGGCCAGGCTGCATATACTGCATATACTGAGTGCATATACTCAACTTGTAGCTCCAGAAGAAGCGAGGGCATAACTTCACAACATTTTCTGATTTAAATACATAACAAGGTAGATTAAGGTATCCTAATCAGAAACAACAGATGGACATAGCTTTTATTCTTGGACAAGGCAGGAAATAATTACTACATGGTCTTGGAATTTTACTTCAGGATTTTACTTCAGACCATGAAATAAATTCAATGGTATTTGGAACACCTCAGTTTTTACCCTGCCTGATATTAAGGAACAAACTCAAGCTATAAGAGTGATGGTTACATTCAGATAAAAGTGAGTAATAAAAGAAAAAAAAACCCACACCAAAAAACCCCCACAAACATGGTGGGGGAGAAGAAAGAAATTAAAACTTCAAAGCAAACAACTCTCTGAAGTACTGCAGATTCCAACCAATTCAGAGAGCTGAGAATAAATTCTTTTGTCTCTGCTACAATTTATATGCTATAGACTACAGAGCCTTACATCCTTGGGCTACTTGTAAAGCATTCATGAGGAAGTTAGATCCTTAAAAGCCTACTTTAGATTGATTAATCACTCAAACTCCACTGGAAAAATACTAGCATTCAGTAGGGAAATGAGAGAAGTTTAAAAACATTGAGTAAGGAGTATAGTGGAACTTGCTTTTTACTGGAAAGATCTAAGGCAGGCTCAGATCAAAAGAAAACTGCTGTGACGCAGATGAGAAAAAAGAGAGTTCTTGAAGCAATACAAGGCATCTTTAGGAACCTTAAAAAGTCCTTCAAAAGGAAGAAAAAAAAAGAATAAATAAGAAAAGATTTAAAAAGAAAACCAAAAACACAACTACAAAACAAAACCACACCCACAAAACCCCAGATAAACTGCACGGACTTGTAGGATTAACACCAAAAAGGCTTAGGCATAAAATGAGTTAAAGTCATCAGTAGAGAAAAAAAAAGCCACAAGAAGGTGTTAGGTTTTATTCTTTTTCTTTTTTTTTTAAAAAAAAAAACAACAAATGAACAGTTAAACACAGCAGATATCTCTTCTTTGACTTGGGAGGGAAATAACTACAAGTGATATGAAAGCCAAAGCATTTAATACTTTTTACAACACTAAAAAGTGTTGATGATAATGGGACAGTTTGCAGAATAAATGAGGGGGTACAAGCACAAGCCAAAAGAAAAAAGATAGATAGATATTTAAAAGTTACAAGTATTTACAAAAGTACAGCTGCATGAAGCTTGTCACTACAACATGCAAAATACAATGGTAAGGGCTAGGGAACAGCAAACTTAGTCTTCCCATCTGGGTATTATAGGATTATTGATTAGTCAGCCTAATTTTGGCTCCAGAAACAACAATTAGTTGAAACATCAAGCATTCAAAATAATGCAGAAACTAGAAGTCTGTGTGAATTGAACCAGACCATGTCACAAAGCTAATCAACCCAGCTGAATAATCACAAACCTTAGCTATTGATACATGTCAAATTTGGAAGTGCTGTGGATGCATTCCACACTGACACTCAAATGTTTTGCTAGTAAATACTTGCTATCTTAACAAGAACAGGAAAACTCTGAACAGATGTTCAAATAAAAAAAGGATTCCATGCCCCACCCCCCATTATTTTAACCTTGCAAGTGAAACCTGCTGTAGAGAAATTAACATAGAATGCAGTCATTAATGTTTTTTACTACTTTGAAACCAATTAGAAGCCATGGCTAAGAAATCCTGTTTTAGATTTTTCACAGAACACCTTGCCAAACCGAAGTCCCTACCTCTCTTTCCCTTTCATTCTTTGATAGCTGCATCTGTTTTAGCATCTGAGATCGCTGTTCCATCATAAGCGTCTTCTCATATGTGAATGCAGAAATATCATTTTCGAACTGCAAAAGAGATTGGCATTAGAAACATCAGAAGAAAAGTACTACTCAAAAGAACAGTATTTAGACAGTGTACCACATTCATTCCTGCATTCAGTCAGTCCCAGATGTATTTATGGCATTAGAGTAATACCAAGCGTGTAATTGATCAATCATTTCTGTCCTCTTTCTTAAAACTTCATCTTCAATCAGCAGTCATGTACAACAAACTATCCTACTATACCACTATCAAACGTGGTTTTTATCTAAATTTGAGGTACTTGGGACAGACTTTCCAATGTTCCGTTCCAACTAGGCTGCAGAAGTGAGAAAGGGTTGAAAGTGATTATTTAAACCGGGTCTGCATTGCTGCCTCCTGAGCACGTGCGCACACTTGTTTCCTTAAAAACTGTCTGGAGCCACAAAAGAGGACATTGTCCTTTCCCCATTAAAAAGTGTTCACAGATAGAAGCACTTATGAAGAAACTCCAGCATATATTCTCACATCAACTCAAAGCTAAAATACAACATAAAAATCTATAGCAGTAATCTGTGTTGTCACTGACTCGTAACGTGTCTCATCTTTTGGAAAGGTCTCAGGGTTAAATATGACCCACATAAGAAAAGAACAAATTGTGCTTCCTATAGTGTCTTCTGCTCAAAATTCAACCAAAGCTAAGCCTTTTTTATAGCACTCTGCTCACCATCTTTCACCTGCATATCCCACAGCATTTTAGTCTCTTCACTTTGTTTAGAGTACTAAATATAAAATAAAAAAATAAAATGATTTTTCTTACTTCCTAGTTCAAAACACTAACCAGATTTTTCATAAGTAATTTTTTCATAAGTAATTTAAAAGATTCTTAAAATTTGTTTTACAGCTGATTAGCATGATAAATCTTTTCAATAGGTTTTGTTCATTCCAGGAACTGGTGGCGGTAGAAGTTTTGAACCAGTTGACCCACCTTCTTCACCCCACTTCAGAATGAGTTGAAAAGTTTTTGGTTTCTTTTTTTTTTTTTTTTGTCTTACTTTGAACATGATGCTAGTTACCTTTGAGTACTGGAAATGATGTTTTAACTTAGTTGCCAAAAAAACCCCAGGTCTAGACAGACTACAGCTTTAGTCCTTTCTCTTCAGCAGTTTATAACCAGTATTTAAAAAAGGGAAAAAAGTTACAAAATTCATTTTGTCACTATTTGACTTGTGAATCTGTAGCTATACTGTCTTGCTGTTCAGTGCCAAAGAGGCTGGCAATGCCAAAACCCAATGACATACTCTCATGGGCGCCTAGGGATTCTTTATTCCAGAGAGAGGTTTATACAGCTGTTGGAGAGGCAGACATGTTCACCCTCTCTCATGCTGGATGCCATGGATTACTAGATTAAGCACATTCAGCCTTCCCTTTCACTGCCTGCTACAAATTCAAGCTTTTTGCTTCCTGAATGAACTATCTCTGTGGTCTAGTCCTCATAAATAAAGTGAGCATTAACATATCAAAATGGCTCAACTCTACTTGACAAAACCATTAAAAAGTCACTACCACACACACTAGCATTGTGACATGGTAAGACAACGTTGCTTTAAAACACTTGTTCTTGGTGGGACCACAATCTTTCCCTTTTTATAATTGGGCTAACACCCCTTAGTTTCAAAAATGTTAAATCAATTTTCCCAAGATTAGTCTCAGTTTTACCTAAAAGAAATGCTGTAACGTACCATTTCAACAACTTCTACTTCAGCGTTTAGTCTAAGATGATATAAGAACATCTGAAGATCCTTCTTCATTTGAATGCTATTATCATCCATTTGAGCGACAGTGAAGATACGCATTTTACATTTTCTCCAAACCTATCAAAAAGATAAATTACAACAATTCAGAACACAGTGATTGCTATCACAATGCATAATTCTATTGAGGTGAAAGTGTATTTCATTAGAAGCCTTTAGAACTATTCACTGATAGAAAATGAAATCCCAGCCATTTTCTGTTGTCCTTGCCTTGTGCTGTCGAAGGAGAAAAGGCAGTAACATCAGCATACCACCATCATGAACAATCCACCACACATCTATGTTTCCTTCAGTAAAACGTTCTTGATTTGTTGGAAATAAGTCAATGTTTTTAGCCACCAACAGTGCTTGCTGAGCTGCTGTTGTTTCTCGTACAGTGTCTGCAGGGGAAAACAAGACATTTGATGAAGAACTTCTAGTTTTCATTCACAGCTTTTGTTTTTGTTTTAAATTCAAAAGCTTAAATCCTCCCAGATTCTGCTGAGGCAGAAAAGGAACATCGTGGGTTTATTGACTAACCTGCTAAGGAGAAAAACAAGAGAAGCCATGGTTGAAGAGACCGAGGGCTAAGAAAACCCACTGCACATGAAATCACATGTGGGGAAATATGAAATTATCCCCTGGATGTTCAGCATCATATTTCCTCCACACAGCAAATATATTAGTTACATAGTTGTACTACAAAGGGATAGGAGAAAGTCAATAAACATACCAACAAAATTTTTCCATGAGAAACGATTTTCTGTCTCCTTCCATGACTGTGGCCATGCCATCAGGACTGTGTTGTGCTTCATCCCTCCTAGACCAGCTGACTGAATCAAATAGGATATTCCATCTCTAAAATTAGGAGACACCACAATCTGGCAAAATCCTTTAGTCTTTTCTACTCCCATTAAGGCCTTAACATTCTGCAAAAGGAAGATTACACAGGGGAAATACAGTCATCAACACTGGTGTTCAACACCATAATGAGAAACAGCACTAAATAAGAGCAAAAAAACATTAGCTAAAACATACAAAAACCAACATCAAGAAGCTGCTAATGCCAAGAGCGAACATGACTATGACAACTAAAACCCAAAACATCCCCCTCCCCAAAACACACCACACACACATTTTCTAATTACTTGAATTATTTAGCCTTTTATTTCCAAAGAAGAATGAACAAGGTATGAGTAAAACAACAACGACAGAGATGAATAAAGTAACACTGCTTCAGGTAAAGTCAAAAGTGCTGAGTGACAAAGCACCATATGTTTGGAATGGCAAGTCCTTTCTTTTGGAATGTGAAAGGTTTGGAAAGATGTGATAGGTTTGGAAAAATGTGATGCCAAGGACTTCAGAAGAGGCCGCTAAAGCTCCTTAAACAACTTTGACATTAAGAGGGCTGATTCATTATTTATTGGCTCCCAACATGGAAAAATAGATGTGCAGGAGACAATTGGAATCACTGGCTGAATAATGACAAGATAAACTGACTAGATTAAATCTCCCGCACCCCTTTAATTTCAACATGGCTCCCCTTCATTTAAACAGTAACAAACATACAGACACATAACTAAGAAATTTATAAGTGGCATTCAAAATGGTATCAAGATTGGCTAGAGAACATCAGCTTTGGTATTTACTATGTTTTGATGGCACGATTTAAAAAAATACCATCATTATCAACAACTTATGTGGGAGATCAGCATGGTTTCAGAAGGAAGAACCAGCACATTAAAATTTGGAATTTTGGAAGCACCAAAATTCCTACAAAACACCATCAGGAACAGCTTTGATCATAGAATCCTGGCACTGACTCAGTGTGACTTTACATCAGAAATGCTGTTTAGTAGAGACAAAGTCTTCAGAGAATTTGGTAGCAAAGCTAACAAGACTGCGCAAACAATATCTGCAAGGGCATATCAGTTTAAATAGATGTTTTTTCTTTTAAAGGAGACAGACAGCAGAAATCTTGATTTCCTACAAATCTTCTAGAAGCATTTTCTAGTTGAAATTTTCCAAAAACCAACAAAGCCTCCAGACGCTCAAACTTTTACAACTCCTCTTTGTTTCCATTTTAAAACCAATAGTTTCCTCGATCCTAATACCAGATCTGACTTTCTAGAGAACCCAGGGATTAGGTCTCTCTTGAATTCATTCCTGTTCCATCTCTCAGCTAACAATAAGCAACATTTCAAATCCTCATGGGTAAACAGTTTCTGTTTTCAAGGTTTTCTTTGTTTTATTTCAGAGGCCTGACTGTATTCTTGGTCTTGTTTTCTACTCACACATGTTGATAACAACAGCTTAACAACAATTACTTTCACAATAGATCATTGCTAGACTTTTTCCACCACGATTTCAAGCTAACTGCTCTCTTGGAGCCTTTTCCTGTGACACAAGCTAGGCCATCCAGCTTCATACTTTGTTATTTTAGAAACAACTAGGGACAAGTCTGAATACCAAGAGGGAGAAAAAAGAAAGCTGGGAGAAAAAGGGCAGTTAGCTTTGGTAAGTCCATTTCAACATCTCAAATGCTCTTCTGAGATACCAGGTCTGAATAAATCACAGGCATTTTTACACCGTTTTGAAGACTACTTGGATCAAAATAGTAGACATTTCAACAACACTGAAGATATTAACCATTTTTGGAAAATATAGTGGCAATCAAAGCCTTCTTTTGGAGTAGACTTTACAGTAGTTTTCTAAAGGCAATAGATTTTTCAATAGCATTCAATACATACATGAAATACTGTATTTTCTAAAAATGTTTCTCCTATATAAGAAGCTATAAAGTCAGGAGTAGGAAAATTTCAATAGGTAAGCAAATATAATTATCTATACCGAGTTACCCCAATACTGTATTAAACAAAGAAGTACACAGGTAGTTGTGAGATTGAACAAAAAGGGAAACTTGCTTTGCATTGAAAGTCCAAGCTGTATGAACACTGGATCTTCAGAAACTCAGTCTAATAAATTCCCTTTTTTCTTCAGGGGACAATTCAAAATTAAGTTTGGATATTTTCAAGGGCTTCTCACACAAATGTCTGTGTATTTCCAATCGGGTAGCAGTCAAATACTGACAAGTTGTCAGGAAAAGAAAGAAACATTCAAATTAAATTAACTTGTGTTTGTAAGCACAGATAGACGTCATCTCCAATTACAAGACAACTTGCTATTTTTTTTCTACCTCATCCTACCTTCTCTGCAGATATGGGATAAATAGGAAAGAAAAAAAATGAGAAAGAAAGTAAAAGATCAAGAAGGATGATGTTTACCATTAAGCATCAGAGTAGGATTCCGGCAAAGACTGCTCCTAACCCTAGCTCCGCTATGTATTTCTAGGACAACGCAGAAAATAATATCATGTATACATCCAGAGGATTAAATTATGCCACACACATCTGCATCTGCTAGAGAAATATTTTGGAGGGTTTTTTGGCTTTGGTTTTTTTTTTTTGTTTTGTTTGTTTGTTAAATAAATCTGTTTTCTTTATAAGGTAATTTGTTATAAAGATCTATCCGTTAGCTTTTTCAAGAACGTAATTTGGTTGTGAGCCCAGGGCTCTCAAAAATAAAGAAAATAAAAATCTAAGAAAAGCACTGTTACATCCTACATCCTTTTGGGAAATCTTATAAGACATTTTACTACACACACCAACCTACTCTTTCCATATAACCATTGATTATGCTGACAGTAAAAATTGATACTTATTCAATACTTTATACAGTCTGTTTTAATTCAAGATGGGTTATCCAGATTCAACATTTAAATACTAATGGAAGTTATGAGTATTTGTAAGCTGTCTTTTACACACCTCTTCAGCTTTCTGAGCTTCTGTACATTTATCCAAGTAGACTCCCTGAAGCACAGAGCCCACGATAGTCAGTCCTTTACCAGCCTTTAACTGCGAGGTGAAAGAAAGCAGTCTAGGATGTTTCACCAACTGCTCACTATCCAAGTTTAACAAGACCAAAAGTTGAGGTCTGCCAAAAAAAAAAATTAAACACATATACATATAGAAAAGCAAGAAAGAAACAGATAATTAAAATAAAAAATTAATAAAGTTCAGATTAAGTGCTTAATTCAATAGAAAGCATTCAACTATCAAGCAATAAAGTAATAATTTGCAATAGCAACAACACTTCAGGTACAGAGGACCTACATGAGCCACTATACCATCATTCTGAAAAGCTACCTTAAAGAATAGTTTTACCAAGGAAGTTATTGAATCAAAATTATCACCCTTCCAAGGTCAACCTGCTAGTACAACCCATGGCTTGAAGCAGTTAAACACTGAATGTACACCAGATTGTTTACAGCTCCATCCAGTTAGATTCTGAAAACCTCCAGAGGCAGAGATATTATCACCTCTTCAATGCTTTATTAGCATAATCTCATTTATTTTTTTTCCCCTGCAATTTATCATGTCCTCTCATTCTACTACCATATACTGCTGTAAGGAGTCTGACTTCATCTTCTCAGTAACCTTCTTTTAGGTACTGCATGTTTACTAGTTAGTTATATCAGCTATTAGGCTCCCCTTACCTCCTCCAAGATTAATAAGCATCGCTCCCTCAGCCTCTCCCCACAGAAGACATGCTTGCCCCAGCCATCATCTTGGTGGTCCTCTGCTGAGCTCAGTCCAGCTTATTGATATCTTCCCTATATTAGGATGCCTAAAACTGGATGAAATATTCTAGACGTATTCTAATGAGTGCTGAGCAAAGAGGAATATTATTTCCCCAATATATTTACTTCTCAATATACTAGCTATGCTCCTGTTGATTCAGTCCAGAAAGTCACTGCCAAGGCATACTGCTGGCTTAATATCTACTGGGAGCCACAGGTCCTTTTCACCAGAGCAGGTTCCCAGCCTTACAGCATTGCATTAAACTAGCATGTCCCAGGTACGGGACTTCGCACTTGTCCTTTTGGATTTTCACGATGTTCTTGTTGACCTATTCCTCTACCTGCATAGGTCCTTCCAAAAGGACAGTTATACCCTTAACCATATTGATAACACCCCAAGTTCAGTTTCAGCTACATACTTGATCAGAGTGCATTTTGTTTCCTTTAGCCAATATCCAAACTCTTTACTTTTCCAAACCAATATTTTATAGTTTTCTTGTCATTACTACAAATTCAAAAGCACAACCAAGAGTAAGAACATAGTTCCCGCCTCAAAGCCAGCACAGTTTAAGATGTAAAAAGAAGGTCCAGGTCTAGCAATTACATTGACACAACAAAAGGATAATTCATCTGGAACTGATGTCAGATATTCAACAGGAATGCTCTTAGTCAGCATTACATCTGAGATGCCAAGTTCAGACACAGTTGAAGACAGTGGCTCATGTATTCTACAGTAATGGCTTATGTGCATCCATCCCATGATAAATGGTAACATAGTGCCATACACTGAAGGGCAACAGAACATTGCACGTGTATGCAACCAGAGATACTATCACAGAGCACTGACTATAATACTATATATACTATTAAAGTGTCGCATTTAGTGACAGTTTTTTTGTGTATTCCAGTTATCAGAGTCCTTCTGAACTGCACTACATTCATCAGAACTGAAAATGTGCAAACGTTTGTTTTTAAAGGCTAAGTAATTTTGTGTTGGCTTTGAGAAAAATGGATAGTTTAACAAGTATAAAGAATATATTGCAAAAATAGTAGTGGACATCTAACTCCATTAGATACAAACGGACAGCAAATGTGAAATTTTGTTTTAATGATATCTAAGCAATTTAGGAAGTGTCACTATTAAATGTATTAAATGAATATCGATAAAAAAAGATTGACATGAAACATGAATTTGAATAATGGATCCTCTGTATATTTATACAACGTATCTCAGAGGGAACATATATAGAAGGAAAAAAAAAAAAAAAAAAAAAAACCCTTATGGAATTGCAACATTTCTTCTATAGAGGCAGTGGGACTCAGTGATTATTTTGCTCCCTTGAATGTGAAAAAAAAAATAATCTATAAACAATCAACCA
This sequence comes from Phalacrocorax carbo, assembly GCF_963921805.1. Classification (NCBI taxonomy): domain Eukaryota; kingdom Metazoa; phylum Chordata; class Aves; order Suliformes; family Phalacrocoracidae; genus Phalacrocorax; species Phalacrocorax carbo. The sequence continues at coordinate 105,526,602 of NC_087514.1, forward strand.
TTAAAATTCTTCTGCACTTTGGAGAACTGTCAACACCACATGGATTTCAGTCCCAGTTAGTTTGCCCATACTCCCAGCAAAGCTGATTACGACCTGACCATTAAGTCTCATTCTACTGCAGTAAAATAATGTGCACAGCAATGATGTAGTTGCCATGCACAAGTGTAAACATCATTTTAATGGTGAATTTCACTTTGTCCATTAGCTTTACCAGCAGTATTCCCAAGAGATTTACATATTTCAAGTATTACGTGGCCTTGGAAGGCGTAGGACTTACCTCCAGTTCTTGGTGTGAGGAGGACCGTCTTCGACGCGAAGCAGGGCATAGCGAGCTGCATTCAGAGACAGTCCTCGGATTCCATCACCCCATTCTTTTTCCGCTCTTCAGGGTGCAGAAAAGACTCAATTAACAGGGTCCCGTTTATTTATAAAAATTAAGCACATTTTCTGACGTGAGGGATAACTGGCATATAAACACTTTTTTGCATGAATAAACTCATCTTGCGCAACCTTAGTATTTTTCTTGACTAGAATCTTTCAGCATTGGTATCTTTCCTTAGAAGGGGAAAGCACACACACATTACTGATCATAATCACCTCCAGTGTTTGGATATGTTGTTTAGTCGGGGATTTTTAGTTGGGTTTTTGGGGTTTGGGTTTTTTTTTTTTTTAATTTGTTTTATGAACTCAGCATACTCTAAGCCTCCTACTTGCACAGCATTTCTTATAGGTGTGGCACTGTATGTGTCTCTTGTCAAATGCATACAATGCAAAGTATGTTGCAATTTAAGGATTATCTAAGCCTTCAAAAACAGATAGTTTTCAGTGAGTGCTTTGAAATGTTCAGCATGAGTCACTCCAAAAGGTGCTACAGTCCACACAAGTGTTGAGCTTTGGGGCTTTAGCACAAGTTAATAATAAGGCAGCAGTTTTGTAACAGTTGCTGCTTGATATGAAAAGGTGATGTTCCTGAAGTACCTCACACCACCATCTCTGCTCAAATGAAAGTTTCCCAGCCTTATTGGTTCCTATTTTGATTAGTTCTGTCTGTGGAGAAGTTTGGAACAGAGCTTCCAGAGGCATTAGAACCTGAGAACTTAACAAATCTTCACAGAGACGGATCTTACCTTGTTTCAAGGGATACACTTAATTCTATTACTTCAGTTGTATGTATTTTATACAAAAATGCTTTTTGCTGAATGTTAAAGGTATTAAATAGAGAATAAATAAGATATATGGTCTTACCCTCTATATTCTATGTATTTGTATATACATCCTGCGATTAGCATGGCAATCAAAGCATAGTACCAAGAGCAAATGAACATCAAGGCAAGACATAAACTCATCCCCAGGAATGAAAGAGTCCTAAAAGAAACCATTTTTTTCCATTTTTTTAAATAGGCATGCAAACATTCTATAAAGTCAATTTCTTATTTAAGTTAACTTCCAGAAAGGCCTTTTGTCTTCAAAGGCCATTCCATAGCTACTATACAAATCAAAATACATTCTCCCAATTCTCATTTATTTAAAAAAAAAATTACATTCTGAACCTTTGTGACACATCAATAATACAATTGAACTAGATATAACAATAGATTTACTACATCAGACAGTTCTGAAACTCTATCCGTACCTCCAAGGAGGTCAGTTTCAAGACACATTGCTATCGCTTACTTACTGTTGAGTTGAACTTAAGCTAAAAGAAAAAAATTCTCAACCAATACTAAACATTATGTTACTTCCAGCAAAAATAGTTGATCAGTTTAAATTAAGTTTGACTCATCAATTATATTCTCCACTTCCATTGTCACCTGCCTCTTAGACAAAAACACAGGAGAGTAGAAGAGAACACAGAAAAGAATCTTTCAAAACCTATAAAGAAGGAATGACCGAGCTGAAAAAGTTACAGAAGCATTTTCAGATTAAAGTTGATATGCCTGGTTTGCCCACGCTATTATTCAAGATAGATGTAAGTCAGCTCAGACCAGGACAGTTCTGTGAATACTTTTGGTCACATACAACACCCCAGGCTTCTTCTCACCTGACTTCCAAACTAGAGCTAGCTTTCACTGTATTAACAAAGAGCGTCAGCAGACCCAACTTTGGTTTGGTACCTTTAGTTTTCTGCTTTAGGACTGTATGAGACCAAATGCAACCAGTTTAAACCAAATGAAAGCTTTCTACCTTTCAGCCTAAATGCAGTTTACCTAAAAGAACAACAGCTGATCTTTCATGCTTGACTTAGTGAGCCTAAGACTCTCCTTTCACTCAGAAATTCTGGCCAAGCATTCGGATACCTGCTTTGGCTGCAAGTGATTACATAGTCACACAGTAACTCAGTTGGCTTACTGATCTCTCTTGGAAAAACATAAAAAAAAATTGCTGCCAAATGGTTACAAACTCTGCAGCTGTCATATCATAACCCTTTTCTTTTTCTTCCTCACCATGGTCCATCCTGTACCTCTTGCTACCCTGCACCTACCTTCCCTTTTGAGCTACTTTGTACCTCCACAATCAGATTTTTCAGGAGAGGTGGAACAGGAGGAAAAAAAAAAAATAATCAGAAGACATCAATCCCCCATTTCCCTTCTTGATGTTGCAAATACTAGTAGGTGTTTGCTGAGATAGACTGAGTGACAGGCACTGATATATTTGGAGGTTTAGGTGCCAAACTAGTAAGTGCCTACTGAGCATAGTCAAAAAGATTTTTCTGGGCTAAACCCGTCACATTTCGCTTCTACTCAATTCTTTAAAAGGAAATAATAACAAGCAATTCTTACAGCCTAGAATCAGGCCAGTTTATCTCCTAAAGCCTTCAAGGTCTTCAAGGCATTTCAGCACTAAAATTTCTCAGCAAAATTACTGTTAATTAAATAAGTACATATATTTAACACTCAGTACAAATTAAAAAAAAAGAAAAAAGAAAAGAAGGCTCCCCACTCTTACTTCAAAGTGTTTGAACTCTTAAGCCTTAAAAAAAAACCCCAACACACAGAAAAACCCACACCCACACTTTTCGTATAATTGACCTTTGCTACTTTGTCAAGTATCCACTTGTCTACTTCAGTTACGAAATGCAATGCCTAGAGCATGACATATTTTAAAAACAGTCGTCATATTGTTAAAAATCCAACTGATATATATTGAATGAGTTTTTTTCTGTATAAGTTCTGGTTTTGTGTATTTTTTGCATAATTAAAATGAAAATTATATCAACCTTCCTGAACATTTCCACCAGTTCTTATCTCTTTATAAAAGACAGATTATACATTCTTTTCATCTTCATTCTTACACATTCAAACAATATCTTGGCTTATGAGCAATATTAAATGTCATCCAGCAGCCCCTTCCCAAACCATCTACATTAGCCACATGTTTTCGTGGTCACCATATTTCAAACAAATGAAAACAAATGTTGCTGTTAGAATATTCAACACATGAATCATCTTACAACTCATAAGTCAGCAAGGAGATTTTGTTTTATTACTGCAAGAAAATCAACAATTTAGGGCTGCGTAACTAGCTTTAATTTTTCAAAATGAAGGAATATTCCCTACCAATGGTAATACTTGAAACGAGGTCTCCAGTTGGGAGTCCGTAAAAGCGTCTGAACTGCACAAGCCAGATTTACAAACATATAGCACATAAGGAAAAACCTGTTAAGACAAAAAAAAAGGAGGCATTTTCCAATAAGAAATTAGACAGATTTGTGTTAAAAGGCTGAACACAATCCAAAAAAAGGTAGGAACTTGCATACTGTGTTCAGTGGCCAACAGAACAGAAGACAAGATGTTGATTAAATTAATACTTTCAGAATATTAGGCCTCCAAAAATGTTATTAGCATAATATAGAGCCTCAAACAAAGATTTCAGAGAAAATGTAGCAAATAACTGTCAATCATGGTGTACTGGTTTTGGCTGGGATAGAGAAAATTTTCTTCATAGTAGCTCATATGATGCTATGTTCTGGATTTGTAATCAAAACAGTGTTGATAACACAGGGATGTTTTAGCTGTTACTAAGTAGAGCTTACACAGCATCAAGGCCTTCTCTAGTTTTCTTGCTGCCGGGCCAGCAAATAGTCTTGGGGAGGGGACACAGCTGGCACAGCTGACCACAGCTAATAAAAAGGATATTCAATAGTGTACATCATCATGCTCAGCAGTAAGATCTCAGGAAGAAAGAAGAAGGGAGGACATTTGGACTTAATGGTGTTTGTTCTCCCCAAGTACCAGTTACACATGGTGAAGCCCTGCTTTCCTGGAAACGGCTAAACAGCCTATCAATAGTGAATAAATTCCTTATTCTTCTTTGCTTGTGCACTGAGCTTCTGCCTTACTTATTAAACTGTCTTTATCTCAACCCATGAGTTTTCTCACTTTTACTCTTCTGAGTCTCTCCCCTATCACACTGAGGGGGAATGGGCAAGCAGATGTGTGGGGCTGAGCTGCCTACTGAGGTCAAACCATAACACACGGGATAAAATTCCAAGACAAAGTCAGTAAAATAAAGTTCAGTTCATACCCTAAAATATTGAATTGTTTTGTCTGTCTTTATTAGATGCACTGGAGCTAAAATAGCTGGAATTTTAATTTTAAAATCCAGGCTTTTAAAAGTTGAACATATTTTTAACTAGCATTCAAGAACTCTATCACAGGAAAAGTTTTTTGCACCTAGAAATTAGTTCCAGCCAAAACACTGTGGTTTCATATTATACTCCTATTTGATCCTGGAGATAGCTTGTTAGAAGACAAAGTCTAGCATGCATTATTTCAAAAATCATTACCTAGTGAACTTAGAAATAAAATACTATTTAACTTAGGAATACAAAACACTACATTCATACTTACATTGAAAGAATTGGTGCTACACTGTCCAATGAGGCTATCAAAATTCCTATTTCACAAATACCAGCAGTGAGAAGCAGAGCCCAAGTTGGTTCTCCATTTGCTTTTCCATGACCAAATACCTAGACGAATTCACATAAACAGTAGGATTAGGGAAAGCTGTTCATTATACAATTATGGATTATGATGCAGATTGCAAACTAACTGGAACCAATAGTAATTATTGGTTACAAAGGAAAATGAAGCAATCTATATTACAAAAAGCCACAAACAGAGCCCTGAACCCATACATTTCAAATATTAAAAATGTTTAGTAAAATAAGCAATGATTACATAACATTAAAGTACTATTGCAGTTGCTGTTGAAATAATCTTAAGTAACTTAAAAACCATGTGCATCAGAGATTTATGCTTAGTCTATAAAAAGCTAATATAGCTGAGGGCAGTATTTTTTTGTAACATAAAAAATAGGCATCAACTCAGTAATTATGAAGATAAATATTGATTTTTAAAGAGGACTTAGGTAAGCCTATGATCCTGCACAGAGCCCTACCAAGAATTATTTTGCATGTGGTAATTTCCTTTGGGGAGAATTCTATCCAGCCATACTGGTGATAGATGGCAAAATACCTCACCTGAAATTCCAGCCATATTTAGTCTCCTCCATATTCCTCCACTAAGACTAAGCCCTCAATCCCATTTTCCATAATGACGTTATTTCCAATGTCTAGGTTCTTCACCTCATTCATTCTTCATACTGTCGTCTTCCCTTAGCTTCCATTCATCCACCAATCTTCTTTCCCTTACATTGAAATGCCATTTTTTATGCTCACTTTTCAAAGTTTTTAGTTTTTTTTTAAATGTCATATTCTTGCCCCTATATTAATCTCCTTGCTTTTATTTCCTTGATTGTCATTGCAGCATCTGTCTCATTCCAAAACTCCAAGCACTTTTCAAGTCTCAAACCCCTCTTCAAACACGCTGCTTCTCCAGGATTCCCTTTCCCTCACTTTCCAAACCACGCAAGTTTTTTCCTTCCAATTCTTCACTCCTTTCAAATCTAACCCTGATAAGACTGAATCATACTGTCACCCTCTCACCAAGTACGAAATTTTTACTTCAGACAAAAGTGAAAGGTTTTGTTTGCCCCTCTCAATATAACCCAGCATTTACAATTTATTGCATTACAGCCCCTTCCCACTCACATGACACTCCATCACGATTCTGTACTCCCACCCCACCATACTCAGTCTATTTTCTTCCAGTTACAGATATAGGTCTTGCAGTTCAAACAGCATCCTACAATAGCTTGATCTATTATTGTACACAATTACAACTGAGCATTAAATCTTTTCCTTACAATTCTACACGAATAACAGAAATAATGCCTTTTTGTGTGTGGGGGTGTGTGTGTGTTAAAATAAGCCATATTTGAAGTACTGTAAAGAAAAAAAATCTCACTTGAATAAATGGTACAATGCCATCTCTTGCAATGGCCTGCAACAGACGGGGTGCACCAGTGAGACTCTGGAGACCAGCACCACATGTTGAAAAGAATGAACCAATCACAATAACCCATGGAGAAGGCCAGGCCAGTGTACCAACCACTAGATTTCCATTAACTGCTTCTCCAAACCTTAGGGAAGGGCAGGGGGGAACAAACAAAAAAACAGAAAAATAATTAAACATTAAAATCACTTTTACTATAGCTTCAACACCCACATTTCAATCTTTTTGAATAACAGCACTTTTCAATAATAAACACCATGTCACATGACACACTGTATGATTTCCCAACCAACCAATTCCTTTTTATTCTGATGTTTAAAAAAAATATTATAATTGATTCATTGTAAGTGCTGCCTCTAAGCAGATATGTACCAATTATTAGGTATCATGGCAAACTACAGAATTAACAGCAACAGCAAAATTATTTACATATGCATCCTTTAGATCCTCATGACTGCTAGGAACTAGATTGCAGAAGTCCATTCTACAAGTAATACAGATACTCTGGAGCATAAGCAAAAGATTCACAAAACAAAAGTATTAGCCTTCCCTTTTAATAGCATGACACTGACATATGGACAAGTAAATAGAGAAACTACTAGACACAACCACCACAAGGTATCTACATGCCTTCTGACCATCATGCTACCTGATGCAATTTTTAAATGACTACAGCAAACAAGGAGGTGGAAGTCAGGAGAGGTGCTTGAGTGTCTCACTGCTGCCTTTTTTTTTTTTTTTTTTTTTTAAGAATTAACTTTACGTTCATTTACGGACATCTTGGGTAAACTATGAAAACGTTCTCTCTCCAGTCCCCCCACCAACCTGATGTTTTTGTTTTAAAAACAAGTAGACTTGTAGTTCATTTTAGTTTTGTTAGTAAGCAGCCAAAAATCAATTTTAAGACTACCTATGCTGTGATAACTTTTTTTTAATGTTTTAAGCTTTTTTAGAATAAACACCAAAGAAAAGGCTACAGACAAAGAAAAATTATATGCTTAATCTCTTTTCAGACCTGCTTTTAAACAGGGTCAGGAAACATAGTAATCAGGTTAATATAATAAGCCAGTGTTCAAATTCTTGCATATGCCCAAGCTTGGATTTAGGGCTACATACTATTTTCAGCAGATGGAAAAAGGGGAAACCACACCCTTTAAAAATAGTGGAGAAAAATCATATTATGCTTCTAAAACATTTATACAGCTGCACATTCCTTCTTAATTCCAATTTTAATGCCTGTGTTTTAATTAAACATGGGGTAGGAACAACTTGAAAAGATGAAAGACAAACACTGAAAGGTGTACTACCTACCTTCTCCCATGGCAACTACAATATATAATGAAAAAAATCCAAGAAGCAGTCTTTAAACTAGACCAAAGTCTATACACTTTTACTGTGATGATGGCTTTCAGCCAAATAAGAACTGGCAGCAGTGTAAATGAAAGAACATGGATTCAATGCTCTTGCTGCTATGCACCCTGCTCTAGTGACAGATCACCTGCACCCACAGCTTACAAAATCCCTCCAGCCCCAGTAAATTTCAAATATTTACTTTCAAAAATGGGAATTTATAGATATTGGCTCTATAATTCAGAACTCATTTACTATTTCTGAAGCATCAGCTTGATTTGGTTTGTATATTTACTTTGAAGAAAAAGAAATCAATGATTTTCACTGATACAGCTATACCATTTTAAAGTAAAAGTGATCCCCTGCTGCTTCTTGTATTAGCTTTGGTTAGAAACCAGCTTTTAACTTATGGTTTCCCTTCTAGACTAAAAGATTGTGTTTTGAAGTAAGTTGTCTCAGTATCATCTCTATTCACCTTCCAAAACCACTGCTTCATCACTACCAGCAAACTTGGGCCTTAGTAGAAAAGAGAACCAGACACCAGCAAGGAAACAGAAGTGTAAAACTTTCCAACAGATTCATCTTAGTCAACTCAACTTCTCCTCAGGGGAGAAAGGTATCAAAATCTGGAGATTCTGTTCATGTTTATCTCCATTACACTTATTCCCTTCATGTTTCATGTTGTGCCTCAAATATCCTCAGGCAATTACATGGGTGAAAACTGACATGACTCCTGATCTAGAGCTGATATTTTAAAACAAAAAAATAGTCATACATCAGGTGGAAATTATAGGCCTGATATCGCATTACAGGCTCTCATGAACTCTCAAAAATATTTTTCTTTGTTCCTCAAGAGCATATTACTTCTCCCAAAGTAATACCACTCTTCTTATCCCCACCCATCAGCTCCTCAAACACTAGCTATGATTTCCTTTCTCAAGAACATTTTATTAGGGACCATTCCACTTCAAACATTTATCTTCGATTCTACTTCTACTTCTTCAAGGGACACAGCCTGATAACCTGACCAGTTTTTGCAGCTGTCTCAGTTTAACAGATAGACTTTCGCTCCAGTTTTAGCCTATGAGAAAAGATATCACACGGATATTGCCCAGAAGAGCCATTAACAAGTCCTATTAATATAACCCCGATAATACATACTCCCTGTAAAATTAGAAGTTGAATATGACTTACTTATCTCTTAATATCACACCTTCTATACAGGCACCAAACAACACTATACAGGAGAGATCTATTACTGAGACTGAAGGAAGATTACACTATAATCATATACACAGAAATAAAAACCACCATTTTTCACCTGGGGATGAAATGGAAATGTCCATGATAATGAAATGGGGGAGAGGGTTGTTTGTTTATTCTGGTTCTTTCATATTGGTTTTTGGTTGGTTGTTTTGTTTTTTAATTCTTTCCTGCTACAATTTTTAGTTCATGTTCTCTACAACAGTTGATTTATGACGTATTGGAAGTAGCCAGTTCATGATATATCATGCAACAGATATTTTATCATACAAATAAGCATCTGTGTCTTCTAGGTATTGAAGGATTAATAATTTCTACTGCTGGTAGTTTGCTTTTAAGATTTTCACTGGTTATACTGAGTATAACAAAGCAATCTGCCAACTGAAGCATGATGCCAAAAATTTCACTGAAAGTATCAGTTATCTTGCAGTTTGAAGCACAAATAGAATATGGAATATGTACAAATACTTATATATACAGATGAAGTTTGATATATTTAAAATAATATTTATAAATTATATTTATGGTTTAGACAAATACTATACTCAGGCAACTCTCATGACTTTTCAATGAAAAAACCTATACTGTTATACCTACAGAATGTACACTAGAAAAAAGAGTTAAAGCATAAAGGATACAAATAAAAGACGTAGTTGAAATAGCCAGAATTGTTCCAGTAGGAATAGATTTCTGAGCATCCTTAAGATCTCCAGATCTGTTTGAACCTGCCATAATACCTTAAAAAAGAGACCAAATTTATGTCATAAAAACAATTAATACTAAGTCCATGTAAACAACTAATAGAATAGGATCTTTTAACTTAAGCCTGATTTAACACAGCATTACCAATGGAGCAGGCTACAGAAATGTATTATAATCCTGCACAAATCCTCAATTTATATCTTCTTTTTATTCAGAAATTTGTGTTACCACCCATTGTTAACTGAACAAATTTCAAACAGCACCAAAAAGAGACAGATAAAAAGAATGAAAGAAGTATTTTCCAAATGTAACTTCAGAATTGTTTTTAAAATGGCAAAATATACAGGAATAGCAAAACATTGGAGATGGATGTCATAAACTAATGGGGATTTTGCAATTTCAGCCAGTGTGACCACATGCACTAACTTTCTACTAAACAGACCATACATAATAAGATATGCAAGCAAATCAATAAAGTAAATAATAAAAATATAGAAACAAAAGAGAAAGGAGTGGGCAGGAAGAAAAATGTGTAGGAAACAACAGGTACACATCCCTTTTGAATCTAACAAGAGAACAAAAATACCTTCTAGCACATGGGGGCGGTGGGGTTGAATTCAGAGTAACTGACTAATTTTGTGACCTTTCCTAGAATTGCCCTGACCACTGTTTGAGGCAAGCACATGGAAGCTAATGTCAAGACATTCCAGTGCAAAAGCATTGTCTAACTCCATGTAATGAAACCCTAATCACAGGCTCAGATATGATGAGACATTGATAAAAGAGCCTGAAGTAGAGAAATGGGAACAGTGCGGGACAAGAATATGAATGTACACCTCCACCTGGTATTCTACTAGCCAACACTGCTGCAACTTCATGTCAGAGTTCTGTTTTGTTACTCAATATTACAATTACTTGAGCTGGGACTTTTGAAGAAAAGTTGCTCTGGTTCAGTCAAATGTATATAATTTTCCTCAGATCACAACTAATCTAACCTTTAAGCCTGACAAAAAAAGTCTCTACTAGTTACAGTTTCAAAAAAGCACTGGACATTTAAACAAATCAAGGTGGTTCACAGCTTGAATACCTGAAACAATCATCTTAATATTCAACTGTTCTCTCACACATTTTGAGATTAAATTATTGTAAAGGCAAGCATCTTATTCTGAATTAGCATTTCATAACACATGGAGCTTTTCTTTTCTTTTCTTTCCAGACACAGAAAATCTCACTTAAACTGATTCCTTGTTTAAAGTCCTATAATCCCCTAAAATAACCAACCACCAGCTATGTGCCTCTAGCACCAGAAAGTTTTAGGTACATTAAACTTGGACACACAGATCAGCAATATCATGTCATCAATAAATATTCACACACACACACAAAATAATCTTTTTTCAGCTGTAAGTACACATCCTCACTCAAGAAAAATTATTGTATGCACCTGTCACAGATGGGAAATAAATCCCTACAAGCATTGTGAAGTAGGTCATGATGTCTGTAAAAACATAAGGGAGTTCACCCATTTTTGTCTCTTCTGATGCAGCAACTGATGACTGAGCTTTTTTCTCAACTATTGATCCTTTTTCTGAATAGGTACTCCACAGGTTATCTATGAGGAAAAAAAAAGAAACAAAAAAACCCCCAAGAGCCAATGTCATTTCTCTGTTTCAGGATATTAAGTAGTAAGAATGCAATAATTGTATGAACCAGATGATGGTTTTGCTTTAGGTTTTTTTTGAACACAAAAATCATGAGGTTTCCCAACATTCTCTTAAAGCCAAGAATGCAGCAGCAATATGATCAATACCAATTGTGACTGGTAGACATTCGCACTGTATGCCAGTAGAAATACAGTAGTGTATAGGATGTGTCTTACAAGATTTTTCTCTTCCATTAAAGAAAAGATTTAGTTCTAGAATTAAATTCTAATGTAATAGTAGAATGTCCACTTACATTGCAGAGACATGCGGATGTATTATCAAGATGCATTTAAAAAAAAAATAAGGAAACTTATCTCCAGGTTCAGGCAACCTTAGCATATCTTAATAGTTCTTATATTTTGAGAAGCAGATCAAAAAAAGAAATGCTATTCAGCAGTAACTTGAGTTCTTTCAGACCTGCTGTACACAATAACCCTGGACAACAGTTCAGGGCTCAGCTGTTCATGGTGAGAGTACTCCACACAGTGACAAAAGCAGAGTAACCAGACTCCAGAAGAGAAATAAGCAAAAACACCAAAACCAACCACAAAGCAAATAAAAACCAGCAGAATGGCTCAAATTCCCCAACAAAGTAAGGATGCTTCTTCGATGAAGACTGACAGGTCAAAGAACCAGTAGCTTTTGAGAGCTTACTTTTGTGGAAAACACTGGTTGTAACCCTTGACAAGATGGTGAGAACATGCAACATTAATTCTTATTTTAAAATGAGGTAAGTTGTCCTATCATATCAGAAAACACAAAGCAGATACTTTCCCTCCCTGTAAAGAGCCGAAGGATTTTACACCACAGAAATAAACAGTTCCCATGGATTGTCAAGATAATGGATCTGACAGCCAATTTTCAGCCATCCAGTACAACTTAAGGGAATTAAGTACAGTATTCTAAGTCTTCACAACAGCAAAAGGTTACCTTAAGCACAATAGGAGATTGACTCCAAATCTCTGTAAGTGACCAAAGATATGGTACTCATCCAGATTTGTAACAGAAACCTTACAATTGGTAAGCATATATAGAAGCACACACAATAAATGTAAGAGACAGCAGAATGAGGATTAAAAGGAAAGTATTAATTGCTACAGAATTATATGTGCATTGGTTCATTCAAATGAAGAGGAATAACAAACTGATCTAGAGAAGACCAAAGCCATAAAGAGAAGAGTTAAGGAAATAAGAGAATTGTAATTAGCAAAGATTTGAAGAGTGACATAAAACAAGACAAGATCTCCAAATTATCATCCACTCCCTAGAGAGCATAAAAAGAAAGTCCAAAAGTCAGCTTGCCATTGCCAAAAGCACTAAATACTTAATGAGGACTCAATAGCCTCTGTCTTTTATTCAGTATGACACAGACGTGACAATGGCCCGAGCACTCCAATGCATACAGCTCTAATTGTGGAAGTGTGCGTGCCAGCATGAGTGGGTAAACTAAGCTTAGAGATTTTGTAAAATATAAATCACTTTCCCCTTTCATAAGATGTTACACAGAACTTTATTACACTAATATCCTATTCTCTTTTTCTCAAAAGTGATAATCCAAGTGGACTTATCGAGTGAGGAAAAACGGTCAATTTTCAGAAGAGTCCAGACATTTGTGGGAGGTGTTTCCTTTCCAGGACCATTCATGGGTTGCTGAGGCTCCTCTAGCAACATTTAGGGACACATAAACAAGATCTGGTACAATATATCTAACCCAACAACATGCTGCGATGAAGCAGAACGATGTTGATGAAAGCTGTTTCCAGAATTATCTCATAACTGTTAAGACCACATTCACAGGCATGTTTGGTCAGCTATTTGTAGAATGACATTATTGTCATACATCTTCCATGAATATTGTCTTAAGAGGCGCATACTTACTGTATACAAGTGCCCAGTAAATGGCATGAGGACTTGTCATGCCTGGGTGTCTCAGGAAGCATGTGCTATCAAAGTATTCCCAGCCACAGCTGACGAAACTTAAATGCGCAGAGTCTGCAGCTGCAAAGTCTTCACACAAAGCAGAACACATGCCATCAGTGGAGGAAAATCCTCTCTGAGAAATCTTTGCCAGTCAAGTTCAAGCTTACATTAGGTATCAGAACATGTGCTTACACACAGCAAGCAGGACAGGTGATCCACTTAATTCAGTCTTAGCATTACGTGACACTAGGATAGTGAAATGTACTTTTTTACAGTAGTGCTAGCTCAAAGAAACATTGATCAATGAACAGAACCAGAGCACATTTTTTCCAAAAGTAGAAAAATTAGTACTCGGCCCGAAACCTCCAAGAACACTGAAAGACCTGAGGTGCTAACTACAAGTTTACCTGAAATCATATTGCTACCCAAGGACTGAAACATGACAAACATACGGCCAACTTTTTAAGAGAGTTTCAGAGAGATGAGAAGATTAAAGGCTCAAAAGTAGCATCTGCACATGAACAACTGACAGCAAGAACAGCAATGGATAAGAGAAGTAAATACATGGGTATTATCTTTGAGTTCTGACAGAATCAGCATCCATTGACAGTTGTTTCTTGAATTTTGAGGGACTGGGGAAGTCTCAGCATAGCTTTTGCAAAAGAAAGTTGTCAGAAGTATCCAAGTTCCTTGACAAAAACATAAATTAAGGCAATCCACTTAATTTAGCCCACCCGGACTCCCCATGTTTTTGAAAGATTCCTCACCCAAGGAATCTATAGTAGCCATGGGATAAGAGGAAAACTCACATGGATTAAAAAAATGGTTCAGAGATAGAAAACAGGTAAAAGAAAATGCAAATGCAGTTTTATAATGCAGGAAAGTCACCAGTAAGCTTCCACAAGGATCAACAGCAGGATGTAACCAGTGTTTTCCAGTACACTCAAACAGCCTGGAAAAAGAAGCTAATAGCAAGATGAGAAAGCTTACTGGTAATATTAATTCAAAATTGTAGAAGCAAAACCAACTGTAAAGAACTACAGGAAAACCATATCTGACTCAGTAACTGAACAGAACGCACTTACTGAAATTCACTACAGGTAAGCATCAAGCAATGAACACCCAAGATGTATCCCTCACATGGATCTTTCAGCAAACTCTCAACAGTTGTTGGAGATCTTAGCATTACGTGACAGTAGAATAGCGAAATGCACTTTTATACATTAGTGCTAGTTCAAAGAAATGTCAACCAGTGAACAGAACCAAAGCACACTTTTCCAAAAGAAGAAAAATTAGTACTCAACCTGAAACCTCCAAAAGCAGAACAGCAGTTTAAAGCTTACATTGTAGCAAAAAAAATTAGAACACAGTTGTCTTCTCAGCTCAGGCACGAAACAAACATTCAGGAAAATTTGTAGATATGCTTGTGGCAAAATATTAAATACATAGAACAAACCCTAAGTCACATTCCTTGTAACAAACATTTCAATCAAAAAGAATTTCATTTGAGGAAAGTAGGTGATTTTTTTAAACATACAAATTTAGAATCAGAGAAGCCTATGCTTCACTTAGCATCTTTTTATGTATTTGTACACTTCGTATTTGATATTTTAAACTGAATTACTATTGCAGTAGCAATTGTTTAGTGTACCTAAGGGAAGTGGCATATTTATATAAATCAAACCTTATTTTAAAGGAAAGCAGGGGAGAGGCATCAGAATATTCATTTCATCTGCAGAAACATTCTTGGTATACAACACAATCTATTAAATGACCCAAGTGCAACTGGAATCCCAAGCTACCACAACTGCACAGGAATGTAAACAGATGAAAATCTATACACTTTGTAGAACATCTGTCCAAATGCTAGACCAGAAGCTAGAAAGACTGCTTTTCTCCAGACCCACCACTAACTTGCTGTACCACACTGAACAAGCCACAGGACTTCACTCCTCAATGCACCACCTGTAAATTGGAAACAAGGTCTCTCTCAGGAGAGTTTGAGAATGTATTAACAAACAGCTTATTGAAATAAGTGTATTTGCCATACAAAAGAGCTAAACACTTTAAAAAAAATTAGCTCTGATAGTCTTTCCTACTTTTTTCTTTTTTTAATAGAACAATGGCTTTTGAAGGAGTGCCTATAAAACTCCAATGACCCCCAAATTAAAGCATTTAATGCTAAGTTTCTGAAACCAGACTGGAACTTTACAGGAGGAAGCATGCTCCAGGTAGCAACCTTTCATGCAAACAGATTAGAGCTAAATAAGTAGTGACAGGCTAGACCACTACATTACTGAACAGCTACCCGTCAAATTAACGTCCAAAAATTTGTAAAACACTGTGCTTTCCAACTTACCGCTTAGAACTCCACTCATTATTCCTGGTATCCCTTGAATTTCCGTTACATTATTGAGACTAAAGTAGTCATCACATGTAGCATTAAGCAAAGAACTATCGCAGAATAGGCTCCACAACGTTGTAGTCTTTGTTTCATTATTGCTTTCAGTAAATTTGGCACAGACATCAAAGCTGCGTTTTGACAGTGTACGGTTTCCAAGGAGACAGATACTATTAAAAAAAAAAAAACCACACACAGTGATCCTTCAATAGAGCATCATGCATTAAACCATTTTTTTGTTCGTTAGACTTCTTCGGAAACCTATTATTTATAGTACCTATCTTATGGCCTATACTACATCTACTAAAATAGTATAGAATCTCTGCACATGAAACTATAATCAATAATCTTTAAAACAGAGATAAAACATTTCTACTTTAAGGTATTAAAAGTTATTTTGCCTTCTGGTTTATTCTTTGGAAAATATGATCAACTCAAGCAGCTTGGCCACTAAATAACAGAGATAATGACTCATTCAGTCCTACAAGAAAGAAGTGAAATTAAGTAATACTTAATATAATGATAAGCCTGATCAAGAAAATGCAACAGTAAGATTAAGCAAGTATGTCATGCCCTTTTCTAGCAAATAAATATTTTAGATGGCACTCAAAATCCAAAAGATAGAAAATAAGCCAGGAGGGTTAAACAGCAGAATTTTAAACCACTGATGGGAGTACAAATTAAAGAATCATGTAGCAGGACGCAATTACTCAGAAATGAAAGAAAATTAGAAAGACAGGACAGTTTGCAAGAAGCAAATTCCTAACAGTAAAAAATATTAAGGATCTAGGAATATTTCTTTGCTAAGCTACACGAAAGATGTTTAGGAGATATCTATTCCAGGCTTGCTTAATAATGAAGTTATACAATATATCTACAAAGATGAAAGAAGGAACATCAAATAAAACCTTTGTGTTAGGAAGACAAGTCAAAGAACACACAGTACACATCTAATACTTCTGAAGGAGGTCAGTTAAGAAGCTGATAACAAATAGTAAAAACATACCACTTGGTATACCACTTAGAACAAAACATACTAAGATGAGCAGATAATTGACCTAGCGCAATATCCTGTTTCTGATAGAAATTAAGAGTAGATGCCTTGAGAAGAGTACAGGACACAGGTACCGCTTCAGGGTGTGGCATCACATGGAAGTTGAGCAGATTTAACAGAGCTCCTGCTAAGAAGATCATCTTGCCATTTGCCTTCCTCATTTTTCTTTTTAATTGCTACTGATTTGATGACCCTATAGCAGCGGGCAAGTTGATTAAACCCATGGAAACTTCTTCCAGTTTGATTCAACTACGCAATCATGAGGTAAACTATTTTACCATCTATACAATAGGCAAACCTAATGGAGCTTAATGAGACCAGCCTAACTAACCAGCTAAGTGGAAGATGGTCTTTTTAGACCAGCTCACCACAAGATCAGCTTTACCATAATATAACACCACGCCCGAGTTTCTCAATTTGAGGCAGACTGGCCAAAAATGTGAACTATTATATTTACTGGATGGTAACCTTTATTATTTTTTCCCCTCAAACAATAATATATCACAGTAGAAACCACAGATAAGGTTTCCAGGAACTTGGTAATAAGTCTTACCAATGCTACATATCCAGGTAAACCCTCCTTTACCTATATAGGTGACTAAAAGATTTAGATATCTCCCTACTGGAGGTTACAGTTTCTTAGAAATTCAAGTCTTCTTCAGAAAAACGTCAATTTTGAACACATTTTTATTTTTTCAATAGAAGACTTAATATGGTTTCACAGTACAGTCCACAAATACTGCTTTAATGCTCAATTTGTAATGCAACCGAACACTTCAAAGTACTATGGAGTCTCCAACAATCATAAAGCAAAGGATGACCTCAGTCCTGCATAACAGATGGTACTTCACAACAAAAGTTACCAAGCTGTTCTACTATCATGGTAATCTGTATCATTTTGTTAGCTCTCAAATCAGAAAAAGATGCACAGTAGTGCAACTCACGTTCTCATAACTGGACAAAGAAATAATTCTCAGTGAGCTAAGAGGTACAATCTAGAAGGGTTAAGAAGCATATATGCCATGTGTGACAACAATAAAATTTTATTTTATTAACAAGAAGATAGAAAGCCTTCATAAACACAAATGAATTTAACACTGCAATGTCTCCATTTTAAGTAGAGAGAAATGGAAGTTTCACAAGTTGCCTCATGACAAAAAGTTTGAAAGTGTCTTTCTTTTGTAACTATGCTTCATAACTACAATGTTTTCTTGAAGTTTTAACTTTATTCTATAGGATTTTAGTTTAATTCTTTAGATAAAGCACCTATATTTACTGTCAGCATAAACCACCTTCCTGTTCTTTAGGTGTGGATGGAATAATGGCCAGTAACTCTAAGTACCAAAGAACATTTTTTCCAGAGTATCATGTCTTACGATCAATGAGAGAAAGATTTGGATAGGTAATTCAGAACAACGAATGAGCACATAATTGCCTAACACACATAAAACCTTCTACTGAAGCCAATGTGCTTAACGTTTAGCTTAAAACATGCTATGGTTATGGTAGCTATTCCCTCCCCACACTTTTTTTTTTTCTTAATAACCCACACTACTTAAAGATATTGCACTTACGGAAAGTCAGGTGGGTCAAAAGCAGTCTTAATCACTCCAGCATATATGGCAATGATGGAAAGAATCACACAGGCAAGGAAGACCAGTGCAAGCTTGTTGACATACTTTACTCCCACAAAAACTACTATGGCCATTAGAATGATAATACATGTTCCATAAACTCTCATGTTGTTCAGCATAGCCTCTGCTTCATCAGCAGCACTTTCTGCTTTAAATATAGCAGCACTCGGAGAAATGTAGGTCTGCAAAAGATACAGTGAACTATCATACATCTACTAACAAACATTTTATTAATAAATCATTTACTTGAACTTCTATTACAATGTCAGTTTTATTCCTTCACAAACCAGTTCAACCAGATGACACAGGAATTTAGGAAATGTAGAGGTAAAAGGAAGGGGTAGGCAGGGATGAAGAAAAATGAGTTTTGAGAATGAGGTACTGCATTTGATCCAGTTTCTTCTCTTCCCTTTAAGAGTTTCCACTCCTCAAATTCATGTCTCTGCCAGACAGGAAAAAACATTAAGGACCCGTGACAATTTACAAAACTTAAAAGAAAAAACCCAAATGAAAAACTAGCTCACACACTGAGCTCAAACCTGATATACCCTAGATTAGTTTGAAGCATTTGCTGATTGATAATTCCATTGACTGAAACAAAATATGAAGAATCAAACAAAAGCACAGTTAAAAAAAAAACTAAAAATGTTTTCAGTACTATAGTCCCTGCATTATATTTCATGAAATTCAAAAATACTTTAAACATTATACCTTGAAAAAAATGTTTTATGCTGTGACTCTGTGTGTGGTTACCTTTATTTTTAATCTGAAACTGCAACAGCACAATTTAAGATTAGTGTGGCGAAGCTTAGTCCTGTGCTAGAACACATAATTTAAACAGACAATTTAAAGAGAATCAAACAGGATTCTCTTAAGGATCTCTATTTCATATAATTTTGTTCTGGGTTCTACCTGAAAAGAAGGTGGAAGCACAGCTTATACGACTTACACTGATAAATGTAAATTAGAAGACCAACTCTGACCTATAGTTCTGAGACATTTGTGTACATGATAAAGATATCTTTATTCCTTCTTCTAACACCTTAGGGGAGTACTGGGGCTTGAGGCAGCTCTGCTCCTTTAAAACAACTGCTATACTGGCTATCCTTAAATAATCTATCTTCTAAAAGCAGGAAGAAACTTTGAGCAGGAAGCTATCCTGGTATGTTCAGAACCAAGATCCAAAAACAGACATAAGCAAGTCTTTACTAGTATTTTCTTTAAAATTCATTTAATTAGCTTAAACTAAATTTTAATTTAAATTTAAATCTAGTAAATTATTTACTAGAGTGCTAGAAGAGATGCAAATTTTCACATCACCATGAAAGAAAACAAAAAAGGCAAAACAAAAAACTGATTACAGATAGAGTATTTACATATTTTTTTTTAAAAAAAATCCAACATTGTGATGTTGCAGAAGTATCAGGCTCTGCATGGAGGTACTCCAGAAGGTTTTCCTGTGCACGTTGTTGGCCTGCTCTTCACAGCCTTTGCTGCGGAAAGCCACAGGCAGATGACGAATTTCTACCCCTCTAAATAAACCATGTCCCAGTGAAGAGGGGAAAAACAAACAAACAAAAAAATCCAAACAAACAAAAAAAGGCACAAGTATTGTGGGTTTGTGGCTATGACACTATGACAGCCGTTTGCTCTGGTCTTCTGCCAGATATGATGTCCTGGGAGGCTTTTTACTTTTAATTCCATACCTGAAACCCATACATGTTTATTAGCAGTACGTAAAACCAGTGTAACTCAAGTAGGGAGAACAGAGCACCAAATCCAAACCACAACGTGACATGGTGCTAGCATTGTTAATATAGATCAGATCTCACAAGCTAACAGGAGTGCGTGAGGACTGTCTCTAATTTCAAATTCAGGCTTTTCTGAATTTATGACATGGGTCACAGTAAGTAACAAGGAGGAATTCTGAAGTACCTCCTGTGCATATCTGCACAGTTGTGATATGATGACCAATAACTCTCTGACCCCTCCTGGATGAGGCAAAGCCACAGTAGCTGGGCTATTGCCACACAGGCAGTCTTCCACAGAATCTTTAGAACAATATGAAATTTCCAAGCCAGTAGTCTGAAAAGGAGGAAGGGGGATAGATTCTTAATTCCTGCCTCATAGGAGACGTACCCTTCATGTCCTCCTTAACCTTTCATTGTGCAGCAGCTTTCACCAGTGCACATGGCAGTGCCAAGCACTGAGAAGCTGAAAAGTTTCTGTGAGTTATCCTGGGAACGCTTGCCTGATGCCAAGTCCAATGACTTTCATTTGGAAGAAAGATGAGTCCTCCTAGACCTTAAGAAAGCATGGCTTAAGAGGACTTATGCCATACTTACCCAGAGTAAGCAGAAATGTAGAGCCACCTAGGTGTGTTGACTGCTTACTATAAAGTAGTTGCCAGAGTTAAAAATCTTAGTCATGATCTCAAAACTACAACAGTAAAATGGAAAATTAATGCTGGTAGATACAAAGTAAGTAGAAGCTCCCCTGAAGAGCTCACTAAAGGATTCAGGGCTCAAAGGCATACAGCCTGGGAAAAATTAAACAAGATATACATTGAGAATTTACTTACAGCAAGACAACAACAACAAAAGCACCCAAAATGCAAAAACCTCAAGACATTGAAAAGACAAAGGATGAGTAATATCATGAAATCCACATGCTTGTTAAAACTTGTGTGAATGACAAGGAAAGGAACCAAACCCTTCTTGTGTTAGATTGGAGAAAGAGAGAAAGACGGACGGACAGAAAAGACGGACGGACAGAAAAGACAGAAAAAAAAGAGTAAAATTTCACTCAGTTGAAGAAAAAGGAGACCCCAAAGCAAAAAAGGTAAACTGACTCTCAAGATGAAATCTTTAGCTTTTCAATTCCAAGTCTAAGATGACCTAAAGGAAGTGCTATATGTCTCTGTGCATTTTTGTATGTTGTCCTCTCCTTTTCCAAACAACACAAAAGCACAAAAAGTTTGATCCACATATTTTGCTAAGTTTGCTGTGGTGTACCATGAACATATGCAGACAAACATTTAAAGAAGAAATTAATTCCTTCACATTTGTAAATAAACAATTTAAAAAAAAAAAAGTAGAATAACTGACTTAGCATCACTAAATCCAAATGACATTTCAGAGGCCCTGGAAATAGGCATTGTCAACTATGATTTAATCTGCAACGTAACGTGACATTTCATTAAGGACTGCGCTATTTCTTGGGGCATTTTTTGTCATTTTCGGTACAAAAGTTGTAGGTTTAAGTTGGTACAAAAATCACTGAATTAAATCTTAAAATGTCTCCAAAGTCTGCCTGTTGATCTAATGTTCTTTTCTGCAAAATCTACTGAAATATTTACTATTTCTTTTTCATCTCCAGTTTGGTCCTATACATCTAGTTTTGGAATTTTAGGTATGTCTTACTAAAATTAATAGTTTTCCTTGCAACTCTATAGGCGTACAGTAGCACAGGCATAATTTATGGGATATTTGATATTCGGGACATGTTATGAAAAGGTGGATCTGGTGCAAATTATTAAATGTCAGTTACCAAATTCTGTTTGGTTCCTACTTTAAGTAGAATGTATTTTCCTTCAATTTATTTTTGCATTGCTGATCAGAATTTTTTTAACTTTTTCAAACAGTCACGAGTAAGAATAAATATTGACATACTAGAAATATCATATCAAAACATTAAAAGCTAATGAACTAGAACGCATTTTAGGCCAAGTGCATTCCTCAGTCATCTCACAAAACTGCCGAAATACATTTACTCTTAAAAGAAACTAGTACTTACCAATAAAATTTCAATGGTACCAAGAATATACATTGCTCCTGCAAAGGTTGTACCCAAGTAGAAACAAAGTCCCACTGCTCCACCAAACTCTGGCCCTAAAGATCTTGAAATCATATAGTAAGAGCCTCCAGCTGTGAATTTAACAAGAAAAAAAACCAAAAAGAGATGACGACTCATATTAAGGACAACAGCAGAGACCAAAAATTTCAATTGTTCAATCAACATAATCAAGACAACTGCTCCGTGTGTCTCCATTGATATGTTCGTACTAAAACTGTATTCAGTGACTATACCAACTATGCAGTTAGAATATACATTTCAAAATTAATATTCCCATGTGCATTTCCTGGGGAACAGAAAAGAAACACCAAGGAAAAATGAGGAAAATATCAACAAGGTAAACAATCTAAAAGTAAAATAAGATAATGATATACAGGTAGAAAGTAAGGAATTTTTCCCATCTATTTATAACTTCAAGCTGTTCACAGTCAAACAATAATCTTCCAGAATAATTTCTTTATGACATAGGGACAAAATCGAATTTGCCTCACTAATATGCATTCTTTTTCTTTTTTGTAATGAAACCTTTACCACTTTCAAAACAGGCATTTTTTTCAGTAGCATTTAGAAGTGTTAGGTAGGGATTGCTTTTTTGTCTACTCATTTACTATTCACTTTGCCCCTGAATTTTTCAATTCCTCTCACCCAAATTTCCCATATACATGCATCATGTTTCTTTACGTCATTAGCTAGACACACACCCTCTGCCCCCCTCATTTCGACTGTATCATTTCCCTTTCCATAGGCTCTAAGATTCAAGCTCTTGCTCTCTTTATCTAGACTTCCCCCCAACCCCCTCAAGGCATGCTCCTCTCTGGTTCCCTCTCCATCTTCTCTTAAATTCATGTCTGTCCCACTCATGGCAACTGAGCAAGAAAGAGGAGACAGAATGGAAGTGCTTTATTTTAAATAAACATACACCAGCCTTGTATAAAATTAGTCTGCAAATAAGAAATATATTTCTTATCAAAAGGGCTGAGTCTAAAACTGTTTTTCAATATGAAAAAATGAGAAACTAACCAAAAAAAAATGTATGCTGCATCACCAATCCTTTTACTAAATACAATGCTGTTGTATATAATGCCAAGAGACAAGACCCTGCTGTTCAGGTCTCTTTCAATCCTAGGTTCCTATCTGTGCTTTCTGCTTCCTCCATACACTCCAGCAGAAGCAGCACTTCTCTAAGAAACTGGCACCAAGAAAAAGAAGTAAAAATTAAGAACTGTGTGGTGTAAGAACTGCCAACTTCAAAGATTTCTGTGACACTCAGATGTTAAGCAAAACCTTTACGATGAACTTTAAAAATATGAGGGGGAAAAGAGCAGAACATTTTAGTTATCTGGTCACTGATTAGAATAACTACATTTCACTATAAAATATAATTATTTTTAAAAATTTTCTACTGTATTTATATTTCATATATGGTACTGTATCCATGAAATGCAATTATTCTACACCCTGCACAAGCTGTAGTATTTACTTTTGTCCAACAACTTATGCATCACTACTGGAACCCCTTACTAAGCTGGAGAAGCTCTGCAAGTGAGGATAAAGTTAAAAATTCAGGTAAAACGTTCAGTGTTCATAACAATGTCTGAACACCAGTATTATCAATTAATGTGTTGAGAGACTGAAAAGGTTAAGAGCTTCAAAGGCTAACTGATACTGTATTTTAAAAGTCAGCTTCATAACTGAAGAGGAACAAATTCATCTATTTATCCTGAAAATTTAAGGAGATGAGCGTAACCTAGAGTGCTTTTACAGAAAAAGATTTCTGCCAGCAGATTGGCAAAGAAAAAGAAAAAGCAGCCTTATTTGTAAATTTGTAAAGAAATCTGCTTTGCATGAAGACAAGTCTCTATTAGTTCAAATTATAACATCTTGTCTTCATTCAAACAGAATCAAATGATTGATGACAAAAAGTGTGCTACAGTTCATAATTCTCAGAAGGTCCAGTTAAAAGATTGCATCTCACCGTAAGAAGACATTTATAAATCAGTTAAAAAAAAAGTATGCACTTGACACAAAAAGCATTGCTTCTGATATCTCAGACTACAGTAATTTCTTATCCCAGCTTCAAACTTCAGTTATTTGACCATTCACCATTAAAGATAAAATTCTTCATTACCTGGAACCACGCCATTTGTTGCTATTGCACTCATTGAAATTGCAGTTAGCATAGTCTGTGGAAGGATGAAATAGAGGAAATTTAAAATAATTAAAGTTTTTCGAAAGATGGGGCAAGATAAAGTTATCAAACGAAACTAGGATTTGTTTTTTAAATAAGATGTTACAGGAACCAAAAATTATCATATTTTTTGTTAGGAATATCCATGTAAATCAAGTACTAAAATTTTTCAGTAGAAGATTTGGTTAATTTAGATGTCTGAGACAGTCTTTACAGAAAGCACTGGAAGAATACAGACCACTAAATATACTTAAAGTAAAATATTTATTATTCCAATTAAATAGTAGTCACAAACTGATAGAGTATCATTGTTATGACAATATCATCTACTAGTGGTCTCACATTCCAAAATATTAATTTATGGATATAATGCTGTGGATTGATTTGTAGTTTATATTTGTTTGTTCTGAAGTTGTGAAAAGCAGAACAGTTCAGGTCTCCATGTAAGTAATGAAGTATTTGCTAAAAGTTGATTTAATAAAATCCATATAATACTTCAAAAAAACCTTACTGTGGTCAACTCAAAAGAAATTCCATACAGGCTAGAATGTCATGTGACACTCAGTGTACGCATATATGTATATATATTTACACATACATATGTATATATCCCATATCTCTCAATTGCACTGATACTTAAGCATTATGGAGAAATCTTTCTCTGTTACTCATATACTAGAAGGCAGTAGAACTCTTGTAACAGAGATTTGGTCAGTAGTAAAGAAAAAAGTTAACTTACACAAGCACAACACATGAACACGATGATGAAAGATTCAAGAACTCCAGCTGTTCCCACAATCCATGTTAAACGTAGGAAAAGGATGACTCCCAAGATGTTTTGCAAGCAGGGCAGGTACACCCCAATAAAAGTGCCCATACGTGGAACCTGGAAACAAAGTCAGAATGTTAATTCCTTTGCACTAAACAATTTAGAGTCCATAAGCACTTTCTTCTGCAAACACTTATCACAAATGCCAAGTGAAATTGAATGGTAGCTTCAGAGTGTCCAGCTTCACAAATATTCATAGGCTATTTATGCAGAAAGATTCCTGAAAAGACAGAAAATTATTTGTGATAGCCTTTTATGATCCTCCTGTTCCACAGGAATTAGGATGAACCCTTCACAGGGGTAGGATGCCCCTTTATCTGTTGATTACAAAGCTTTACAAACTTAAAGCTGTCTTCTGAAACACCAGTTAGACTACTGTTGAAGATAAGTTAACACCATAATTAAAATACCAAATATATTCTGCAAAAAGTTGATCACCATTGCCGTGCAGCTGGTCCACAAAATGGTATTCAACAATAAGTGTTTTCAACTTTAAAAAAAGACAGAAAAGATATTATGACAAGGCCAGAAGAAATGCAGAGCTGACTAAAATTTGTTTTTACAAAAGTTGTAAAACCTGCCACACCATAGTGTATTTGTTTGTACTTTTTCTTTGCATCAAAAAGGGCATCGCCAGCAGAGATAAAGAAGTCATCATCCCGCTACTCAGCGTTTGTCAGGCCACACCTGGAATACCGCATACAGTTCTGGTCCCCGCTCTTCAAAAAGGATGTGGACAGGCTGGAAGGGGTCCAGAGAAGGACCACCAAGATGATCAAAGGACTGGGAAGCCTGCCATACGAGGATAGGCTGGGAGAGCTGCGTTTGTTCAGCCTTGAGAAAACGAGGCTTAGAGGGGATCCCATCACCATGTACCAGTACTTAAGGGGTAGCTACAAAGGAGATAGAGGTTCCCTTTTTACACGGAGTCACATGGAGAGGACAAGGGGGAATGGACAGAAGTTGCTCTAGGGGAGATTCCGATTGGACACCAGAGGAAAATTTTTCACATTGAGGAGAGTCAACCATTGGAATAATCTCCCCAGGGAAGTGGTTCACTCGGCCACATTGGACACATCCAAGAGTTGTCTAGACAGGGTGCTGGGCCATCTTGTCTAGACTGTGTTCTTCCCAGAAAGGTTGGACTAGATGATCCCTGAGGTCCCTTCCAACCTGTGATTCTGTGATTCTATTTGCTGGTGATCACCAGCAAATCATCACACAAAAGCATGAAGGCTTCATCATTAAAGTTCCAACCTTCTACACTCATTAAGAAATCAGGCCTTGAAATACTCAACTTATAAGCACTAGTTATACACAGTAGGTTTCCAGATACAGAAGCTCTTCTTAAATCACAACTCAGGCTGTGAAAAAAAGGCAATTAATTTAAATAAATAAGCAGTATTGGTGCTTTATAAGTTAAAAAAAACTATTAAGAAAACACTAAGTTTCCAAGTACTTATAGGGAACCATGGAATGCCATTTAGACTACTATCTTTATTTTTGGCATCTTGGGCAATATCCATGTGCAACATCAATGCTACTGTCTCAATTACGCCATTAAAAACTCTACTCTGCCAGGCTACTACTTAACCATCACTTAATTTCAGACATTGAACTGAAAAAAGATGCACACATAGAAATCATGTTTTCAGGCCACCAGATGGTGCAAGTGAGGACGCATTCATTTGGCTAGTCAGTTCCAGGGGGACTAACACTGTGATGCATTAACAAAAACCTCTGCACAGCAGCTGGACGGAGGACAGGGATCAACCCAAGGAATGCGTGACCTGATCAGCATTGGTCTTCTCATATCTCAAGCTGTATCTTCAGATGAGAACAAGCAAATACAGAACAAGCACAATAAGACAAACTAAAAAGCCCACACAAACAAATGCAGGCTAAGCAAAAAGCTAAAACAAACAGCTGGACTTCATTCCTCACCCTTGCCCATTGTCCTGGTACCAATTTCCTATACACGTCAAGTCCTAATGCAGACAGTCCTATTGCAAATATTCAGGTACCATAACTTAGATATCTCTTCCAGTCAAATCAGCTCCAGTTCTAACCTTATTTTCAAGCACCTTTTCATATCTGTCTCTTCTGCTATGTGCTCATTTCCTCTTATTAATTCTTATGTGCTTCTCCACCTTTCTCCATAGCTCAGCACACAAACTCAGTAGCAGCAGCCCTTCTACACAAAGGTAAGTGACTCCCAGTACTCTCCTTTTTCCCAGTATCTGCCCTAAATTTATTAGTTTCAGTCACCATGCTCAACCACTTCCAGGTCACCATCCCTCCTTGCCTGGGAGTTTTTGTACTCTGTGAGATCACATGTTTTTGATCCAAGCTTGCTCCTTCTGAAACAGCTCCCTGCTCATAAAGTGATCAGTCCAACACCTCACTGCAGACTCCAACTGTTGTGTATGTTCCATTTCTACAGAGGCCCAAATAGGCACTTGGGTATCCAGTAGACAACCCTTGAAGAATTCATTTGCTGTCTTCTAGCAAGTGTGTTTAAGGATGTGTCAAGCAAAGTCTTTGCCTTTCCTTCCCCCCGCCTCCTGATAAATATAATATTTTTGAGGTATGCAACAAAATGTTTCCCTGGAATGTATCTGTTAAGTTTTAAAAATACTTATTCCAACACACAGAAACAAGAGAGCGACTCAGAAACTGCTACCATGTTAACAGGAGAAAATATGCTTATGGATTTAAAAGAGTGACCTGTGTCATCTCAAGTTTCCCTTAAATTTCACCTTTAGGTAAAAACCCAGGTAACTCAAGTGTATTAATAAGCCAGTGTCACCCCCAACCCCCACAACCATCCTGTAGCCTCACTAGAGATTGGCAAAAGGTACTGATACTCATACAAGTACAGCAGGAAGAAGAAAAGAAAGGAAGAGGAAACTGGGTGCACCACACACTTCAGGTCCTAGCTTTGTAGACATTTTATCTAGGGCTTTTACAGCAAGGTCTTGCTAAAACATGCTAACAAGAACACTGAATTAACAGAAGGCCTACAGCAAATGCTTCAATTTTAAATACAGTATTACAAATCTCACTCCTGTTTTTACGCATCTCCACATTTTCTTTTTAGGTTGAAAAATACTGAGACAAAGCTAGCCACAAAAAACAACTTATTAGAAGTTTAAATACCTTGACTTCCTTTCGCTTGCTGTCTTCATCTGCTTCATGTTCCACCACACCTTGAGTCAGATTAGTGTAATTTGCTAGTTTATTAAGAAGAGATGACACCATGGGATTACTATCCATTTCTTCCTGTTGGGATTTTAAGAGTAATGGATTTATTATATGTTATTTTAAAAGTAATGATGTTATGATACTACTTCAAACACATACTCAAAAGGTCAGCCCTGATTCACCCAAATCCAAAAATTACCATGCCAAGATACCAGTCATCTTTCAACCAACAAGAGTTCTAAATCTTTCTAGAAGCTTAACACTATCTATTGCTATCTTGCAATATTTCTTTCATGTTTTTACACTGCCTCATAATATGCAGCTTGCACAGCTGCATATTAAGGGAAATGTAGAGAAGGGCTGTTAATTATAAAAATCTGTTCCTACAACAATACAGCTTTTAGGGGATTGTACTGGCAGGGTTGAGTCATTAGGCTGTTTTTCCAGCATCTTGCTTGTGCCTAGAGAGTGACCTCAGATGATTCTCTCAAGGACCAAGATACTTAAGGATGACTCTCAGCCTACTGTTGTAGGCTTACATGTTTTATCTTAAACCACGCATACTACTTCTGAAGTATTCCTTTGTTTAAAATACAGGCACATATGCATATCATATGTAATATTACTTGACACAGAAGTAAGCCCATCTTTATTTAGCCAAATACCTGCTACAAAACAAAAACATACTGAAACAAGTAAAATCCTGGAGAAGCATATACAATAAAAGGATTCCAAGAAAAGCAGAACCAGATAATTCAATCAAGTACACAAGATTAAATATTGGAAGACGAGATCAGAATTGCAAATAGGAAGACAAGAACTAAGGCATCTCTGCCTGAGGCATTAGGTCACGATAATCATTGTTTTAATAGCCACACAAGTCAGCTGAAAACATGAGAAGAGTAAGATTGTAGGAAATATACTACGAACATATATACTATCAAAAAAGATTCACCACTACAACAGCAATGGTGATGAAGCCACTAGAAGACTTTCAATGTGATGCTAAAACAGCATGGTCTATAATCTGAGATATGTAAAAGACAGTCATCATTATAGCATCAGCTGAGGATTTCATGTCAGCAAGTATTCAAAATAACTGATGCAAGCATACAATCAAAGGAGATCAGGGACAAAAAGCAGCTATGGCCAAGTTATCAACACTGAGGAATACAATGGCTAATTTGAACAACAAGAAGTTTTGGACACTGCTTTGTGGAACACAGCTTGGAGAGAAATTCAGTGACAAAACTCCACTACCACGGTAACTGTCAAAAGATAGTAAGAAATTCCATACGCAACAGAGACACAATTAATGACCAACATTACTTCAACCCTTAGCACAATCTTCTCTAAGACTTAGTGAAAAATAATAAAAATATATTATTTGGGTCAAGCAGAAAGAGGGAACTGAAAGGTCATGTCCTCTGTGCAAAGATACTTGAAAGGAAGAAGAAAGGAGCATAAGACAATGACAAGAAAATAGTGGGTAGAATACAACAGCAAGATGGCTAAGCAAACAATGTTGGAAGGAACCTGTTTATTGTTACCAGCAAGCATCAAAGCAAGAGCAGTTGATGCTGCTAGAGCATAAGAACTTGAGTTAAACTTTACTAAAAACACTGTGTCATTGCAAAAGTGGCACTTAAGTATACCATATCAATATATTTCTCTTTCCAGTAAATGATTGCAATAATTCAGAGAATGAAACAGATATTAAGCTTGCATTATAAAGTAGATGCTTATATTACAAAGTAGAGATAACAATAGTATGCTCTACACTGTAAATGGACAATATAAGTCATGGCCTATCACTGTTTAATAGTTTTGCTGCTTTAACAGAAGTCTGTATTTCCCCTGTCCAACACAATATATTTGCTAATCCTTTTAAAACTGGATATTGCTTTGTTAAAAGCAATAAATTTAACTTTCAGCAGCTTTCTCTAACAATAATTTCTAGCTCCTAGCCCAAAAATTTTAAACGCAAAAAGGCTTATTTCATATCTTCACATCAATGCATATCAAAATTTACTGTTCTTGCCTATACAGATAAACTAAAACATGGAAGAAAGAAAACTCAGCGCTTTTTTTTTTTGTTACATAACTCAAATCCACTGAAATAGAATGGTTAGCAGAAACCGAACTACTGAAAATTTTTTATAATTTTCCACCCCCACCCCTCCAAATTTCAAGAGATAAAGAAAAACAGGGATTCGTTTGTTTTCATCTTTATACTAGAGCTTCAATCAAAGGTGAAATATATTTTTGGGGTCTTTAACTTACCTCAAAGAGAGCCATATTCTTTCCTTCATACATGTTTGCTCTGTCCATCTCTGCATTGTTAATAAATGGACTACTTTCCCTGGCAGTCCCATCCCCTGTTGGAAAAGTGCAACAGTTAGAAACAAAAGGAAAAAAAAAAAAAGAAAAAGACAAGTTATACCGTAAAAGGAATGGTCAGAACATGCTGGTTTAAGAACTGGTTCTAGATAACACTGGAGGTGGCTGCCAAACCCTGTGTCTTTGTCCCATCCACATTTAGTGGATGTAAACTTTACTTCCTTAATCTTTGTATAGTGTTCTTCCTCTTTACTATTACTTATTATTCTTTTTTTTATACACACACACACACACACACACTGATTTCTCCCTTCCACCCTGACCCATCTTTCTAGTTTACTTTAAAGCACTTGATAATAAACCTTCTGGGCAGCACCACACACCACCACAACCACCACCACCTCCCCACCTTCTCATTATTTTACTGACTGCCTAAAAAAATTCCAGTACTTGGGGCAGGAATTTATGAAAAGACAACATAAAAGTAATTATTTTTTAAAGGTGGTGGGGACTCATCCATGATGCTATATTTATTCTATTCCTTATTGAAACATCCATCTAACTAAGCTATAAGCTCCCCTGACCTCCTCTGGCACACCTCTCAAAAAATATAGCATCACTTTCACTGCTGTCCAGCCCACGCAATACAGAAGCTATTACATGCTGAAACTATCACAACATTGGCACTTCCAAGTAGTCTGAAGTCTTTGCCTGTGCCACTTTACCTGTCCTGTGCTTTTGCCTATATAGTTACAGCAATAGCACCTACAGTCTCTTCTCTAGAGAATGAAGGAACAGCTGGAGAACAAGTTGCACTCTTTTCCCTGTGTCCTCCACTCCGCCCTAAAGCAAATGAGGGACTACAGCCCTGATGGATTTCCTATCACTCTCCACAGCATCACTATACTTACTGGTATCATGACATAGAAGTGGCGTACTATCATAAGAGACTCCATTAGGGCTCTGGAATTAATTCCATGATCCAGAGAGGAACTGTTGATGAATTCATCCACAGTTACTGTTCTTCTATCCATATCCTCCAGCTTTCATTGTTCTGTTTCTCTACAGTTTACAATTAGTCCCCCATTGCTTCAATGCTGGCTAGGTCCCCTGCTCCTCCAACAACACTTAATGCAAGGCCAGCAGAAGGAGCACTGTAAACACAAAATAATCTCCCTCATGGACCAGCACCTTGAGATGTTTCACAGTGCACGGACATGCTGGTTTGGCATAAGATTGTCTGAGAAATTGGCATTTATCCTTTAATCAGCTCCATCGTACTTTGAGAAAGGTTCAGTTAGCTTTTCCACAGACAATAAAAAGCAACTGTCCCCAAGCAAACACATGCTGACTCCTCTCATCATCTTGCTAAAGCATACAAGCACTAGAACTTCTTAATTCAGACACTGCATTTTCTTCCCAAGATTTCTGGAACATTGTTCTTTTAGCTCCATTCCTTGAAATGGCCACATTACTTTAGCTGAAGTTTTTACAAAGCATTCATTACAAGGCACATTCCCAAGTTAAAATAAAAAATAAGGCTGCTTGATATTTGTCTTGCTAAGACCACGCTCTATTGACTTTCTTGCCTATTGACAGCTGGTAGCAGTACTTGTTAGCTAAATATTAGCACTCCATTCTGGGTACTTTCAACCCCTCCAGGAAGGATTACTCTTCAAAAAGCAAGCTGGGAAATTTCAAGTATTGTTTTCCATTCATAGAGTGTAATGTCACTGGAGTTACTACTTCAGTGGGTATCTAAGCATCAAAAGGGTAACCAAACAAATAATGTGAATCAATATTCACAATTCTGAGGTTAAAGAATATAGCTTTGTCTTATCAGTTCTGGAGGTAAAAATCAGCATCTCAGCACTGTATTTTAAATTTTAAGTAGGAGAATAATGAAGTCTTCCCCTATATGCCTTTATTTCTAAACATTAGTTACTTGGCTTTACTCCAAAAGCAAAAAGCTCAGAGAGAGCATGTCTCTAACAAACAAGTCTTGTCAAATGCACCTAACTTCAACTGGAAGAACACAGAACTTTTGTTTCCTATTCTTCATATCCTTTTTTGGTGTTTCCAACCAATATTCTACCTATTTTAAAGCTTTCTAATGCTAGTCTTCAAAACAGCCTGTCACTACCAGACTCTAGAAGTCTCCTGTTTCTTTCTCTCTTCTTATTTTGTGAATGTTTGGTACAGCATATTTATAGTATTTGATATGATCAGCATTATCTATTTTAGCTCCATTTGAAAGAGGGACAATACTGAAAGAGTGACCACAAAAGTGTACTGACAAGTACTCTCATCTCCAGTTTGTTGGCTAGTCCAACAATTACAAACATCTTTGAACAAGCTCCTTTGAGTTTTCAGCATTGTTGTCACCAAAAGCATATTTCCTGTGAAGTAAACAGCAACACCTTTGGGAGTATTTAATGTGCTTAGAAATACAGTGAGCCTTACAAACATGTAACAAATTGACATGTATTACAGCATCCAGTAGAAAGAACTAGGTTTGGGACCTCAACACACCATCAACAACTATGGTGAGGTTAATCAAATAAGTTACTATCCCAATTCTTAGTTTATTCCTTCTTCAAAAGAAGGCATTCATTTAAAAAAACCAAAACCCCAGAACTAAAAAAAGAGACAGGATCTACACTTCTCATAATTGCTTAAATATCACCTCTGGAACACCAAGTGGAATGGAGCAAATAGTTTTTAGTATTTCAGTTGCTTCCACTGAGGTCACACGGAATGTAGAAATAGGTACTTCATTCCACGAGTCAGTCTCAAGACATTTACAGCTTTATGTTTTTATCCTATTGCCTTGAATTCAACGAGGAAGCTTAAAGATAATCAAATCGTAGAACCAACCCTTCCGATTGAGTCCAACCGTTAACCCAACACTACCAAGTCCACCACTAAACTATGTCCCTAAGCACCACATCTACATATATCTTAAATACCTCCAGGGACAGTGACTCAACCATGTCATTCAACCATGTTTTCGGCCAGCCTGTTCCAATGCTTGACAAGCAAATCACTGTTCCCTCAGGCTTCTTTGAAATTGTGTCAACTCAAACTCTTCTCAGGTGTGGAGGAGAGTT
This sequence comes from Phalacrocorax carbo, assembly GCF_963921805.1. Classification (NCBI taxonomy): domain Eukaryota; kingdom Metazoa; phylum Chordata; class Aves; order Suliformes; family Phalacrocoracidae; genus Phalacrocorax; species Phalacrocorax carbo. The sequence continues at coordinate 105,560,511 of NC_087514.1, forward strand.
AAACATACAATAAAAATTATAACTTCCAATGTAGCTTTACACATTCCTCTAAGCTGCACATCTTTTGGAACCCAGTTAAAACAGTGAAAATCTGTATTTACTGTTCCTTGATTTCTGAAAGTAATTCAAGTTGTAAGGGTTTACAGAAAAATCTTAAATCTGGACTAGATTAGTAGTCCACCTGAGCCACTATTTCATCTTGGACCACCACTGGTATTAGAAGATCCCTAAGAAATTCAAAATAAAACAATTTAAAAAAAAAAAAAATCTTCTATGAGCTTGATTATGGTATAGAGTTTACTCTATTTTATGACACACACAAACCCACCTGTTGATGTGACACTCCATTCCACCAAACATAAGGTGTTCAAAGCCTAAGATTAGAAATAAATCTGTTCCCACACCCTCAAATATATACTTTTAAAGATATCATTATTATTTTTGATCTGCTGTGGAATGTTCACATAACATAGCACAACTCTGTGCTTACTCATGGACCAGTAAACAAACTAAAGCTATAACTAATGTAACTTTCCTAGAAGCCCGTCTGCTATTTTCTGCATTGATGGAACATGCAAAAATACCTACTTTTGATTTCTACAGATACTCAAGCACTGTGATGGGTGTAGCTATATTTACATGGAAATTAGCTGCTAATTACATTTTCTTTTCTACATGAGATATAGAGCTGCAAGCAGAGAAGGTAGGAGACATGTCTCAAGTTTGGGACGTAATATTCAGAGTGTTCGTGCAGATCATCACGATGTGCACCCCAGCCCCCAGTTGCCAATGCAGCGTAACACACAGAAGTTATGACAAACCGCTCCAGAGTTGCACTAGCCTCAAGTTTAGAACTGCCAATGTCATCAGATGATTTCTCATAAACATTTCCACACACCAAACAAAACTTACATCAGAAATGTGTCTGCATATCACAATTCAAAGTGTTGGTCACAGAGACAAAAGATAGCACTTTGTTCAAATTCATATTCCTCTGAAGTTTCAGAGCAGTGATCCTCACTGACAGGTGTTTGAATACTTTAAGGTATGTTACCAGTTAAAATTTTCTAAGCTGATCCAAACTGGTCCATTTTATACAATGTAAGACAGAACCCAACAGTGTAGCTTAAGCAGGCAGAAGCCACTTTTGCCAACAAAGAGGTAGTCCTCTCATTCCCCTCCCACACTTACTACTCACCCATTTGTGTCCCTGTATCTCACTGTTCCTCACACAAACAGAACTATTTATTATAAATGCAATAGTAGTGTGTGCTTAACACTGAGTTAGGAGAATTGTTTTGCGTCTGTTTTTATTCTTGCTGCTACTTTTAATCCAGATGAGCTTGTGTGTTCACTACACAAATGCTTGTGCTGTCACTAGACATGCAATCAGTGTAGGAATGAGCAATCAGCATAAGCAAAACCACTTCCTTAGCACTGACATCAGTATTACTAAGTCATAGAACTATAGCAGTTGATTCCTGCTCCCCCATCAAGAGAGATAGAGTATGAAAAAAAGAGATCATTTAAGTGATCCTAAATTTCCACTAGGATGCCTGTTCAAGAGATTAAGGACAAAAATATTAGACCACCTAATCTGATTTCCTGTCCTTCCACAGGTTGCCAAATTTAATTTCTGCATTAGGCTTTATAACTTTGAAAATAAAACAAGAAAGAAAACCATAGTAAGATTTCACCATTGTATCTCAGTGTTTTCAGAATTGAAATAAGGAAAAAGCCTATCAGTTTATTTTTATAAAGATTAAGGGTTTTTAATTACTGAAAAAAATCTCTAAAAATTGTTCTTTATTGCTATTTAAATTTGGTTCTTTTCAAACTTCTAGTTGTAACATCCTAGTACAACTTCCAAATTTAAGCACTCACACTTAGTATTTTCTATCTGTGACAGTAACTACACTTACAAAATCATCTCAAGCTTCCTTTTGAAAAACATTTAAGTTCATGAAACACTTTCCTAACCTTTAATCATTTCTGCAGCAACATTCTCTCCAGCCTGTAAGTTATGCAAAAAGAAAAAATTTAAAAATTAACAATCAAATACAGCCTTCTAACACCAGTCTCAATCAGGCTATTTAGAGAAGTATAATCATCACCTCTCTACTCCAAGGATCAGGCTAGCCCTCTTTACCACAGCATTAAACCAAGCTCATGCCATTCTATTCCAGTCTGACCCCTAAATCCTTTCCAGATTCACTGCTTCCTTGCTGTCCCACACTCTGTCATTAATGATCACGTTCAAGAAGTGTTCCTATTTGCCTTTGCATTCAAACACATTTTGTCCAAAAAGCAAGCATCTGCCCCTCCTGTCATGATGTAAGAATTCAACTTCTATGTGAAAAATAAAAGCTGATTCTTTTTATATGGCAAAAGAATACAGATAGTGTTTAAAGAAGTGAGAACTATCTAGAGCTTTTGAACCACATGGCCTCCAATAAGGTAGCTTGGCTATGATAAGTTATAGCTGCTCTCTAAACAAGTACATGCGTAAAACTACAGTTTTGCTTCCCTCTAGAAACTTCTAACTTTATATACTGCTGCCTAAAGCAGTACCCAGTTGAAGAATAATACTGCACAGAGAAGTCTTAACCTTTCAGTTTCCAAATTACAACTGTTAATCACAGTCTATGTACCCTGAAGTAGGTTCTGGTTAGCCAGATACAGGTGAAAACCAACAGTTTTTAATAAAAATTATGATAACGTTTTCATTAAGTTTGTATTTGGTCATATAAAGAACAAACCACTACAAACAGAATATGAACAGAAGATCCTGTTTGCACAAGGGTAAACAAGCATTTACTGCTAATGTAAATAAACTTTTCAGGGTAAGAAATACATAAAGTTTAAAACTCACTAGAACTGATGTACAGAAGTGCCACATCCAAGAAAGCTGCCTGTGACAAAACACCTAATTCTATCTTCTCTATCATGCATATTTACTTCCTACATGTCCAAGTTTTTTATTGTCTGAGTTCTCCTTAGTTGCCTGCCAATCTTAAAATTTTTTTTTAATCACTCTTAATCCAAAAATACATAGAAGTATTCTTTAGAGCTCTAACATAAACTCAAGTTTTCAAAAGCTACTACCTTGCTTCAATTTAAATGATGAAAAGGCATTGATAACCTCATTTGAGAACATCTTGCCCCTGAATTTTTGCATCAAATAAATTTAAGAATTTAGTGCAATCTACTTCAAAGTTGCAGGTTATTGGGGGGGGGGTTAGTAAAGAAATGTCTAAATATATTTACTGTATCACCAATTTCTTGCATTATTTTTATCAATGACTAGCACAATTTATGTAAGTTATCTTGAAAAGCAGAACAAAGTATACTTAAGCTCCTTGTGAACCCCTTTACATAATATGGAGGATTCTAATACTACATCCACCACTTATCAACATCACTAAATTTTAGTTTTCCTTTACTTAGGCTACTAAGCACAGCCTACTGCTAATGAAAACACACTGCAGAAGCTCTTTATAAATTCTTTATAATATAGCTGGAAGTACAGAACCTGCTATTTCAGTAAAAGAGTCATTAGAACCACAGTATTGTCTTTTAAAGAGACTCACTTGGATTTGGTCCGCTTTCTTCATAATCTTGTTCGCGCATGATTAAGGAAAATCAAGTCATTCCCCTCTGCTGATTCTTCACATATCAAGAACTGAAACAGGAAACTGACAGTTGCTTCCTCCCAGCTTTGTGTAAGACCTCAAATCCTGTTTCTTACTAGTATTGGATTAATCCTGAAACAAGTCATTAAGGCTTCATGCAGCATGAAGCATGTACACGACACAGCCAAACTACATGACAGTCACAGAACTCTAAAGACAATTAAGCTGGAGGATTTCCGTCAGCAACAAACATCATGCTTAGTAAAATGGGCAGGATCAAGTTACTAAAACATCCCACATCTTCACCTAATAATAAATACATTTAAAGTTTTCTTTCCATCAAATAAATTTACTTTAAAATACCTCCACTAAGCAGACCAGTATACATTAGCAACAAGTAGTATTAACCTATTCCAAAGATCAGTCTACTATTTAAAAAAGCCAGTTTTATTCATCAGGTACATATTAGCAGATCTTAAGCAAACTAACCATAGGTATAGTTGCTACATGTTGATTTTCTGTAGCAAGAGCTTGCATTACTTGTAATTAAGATATAGCAGATAAAAAAAAAAACCACTTTAAAATGTAATTCTAGTAACTTTGCAAGCATTCTTTTTAAAAACAAGTATTTTGTCCTCTAAGACTGGCTGCATAATTTGTTGTCTTTCAAATATCACTGTTTTCTAGGTTATGCATTAATCTATTTCACACTTTCTATACCAGCCTTAAATAACTTCATACAAACTGTTTCAATTCTATTAAATGGATGTTATTGCTTAGAAGATAGTAGTTCCTGTGGTCAGATCTTTGAATCACATCCAAAATCTACTTGTCTGTGTGATGCTAACACCTATTACACAAGAATGGTCAGCTGTGGGAAGGTCAAAAGGGTTGAAGGCTCCTTCCAAGCCCATTGCCCAAAGTTCCTCCTTCCTAGAACCAGCTCTGGTGCTTTACTAAGCCCCTAAAAAAGCTGCTTTAGCTCACAGATGCTGCAAAAAGCCTCCCTCCTGCACCTCCCCACTTCGTTTGGGTTTGTTTCTTCCCACGCACCCCGCCCCCGAGACTGCTTCTCGTTCCTTACTAGCAAAACAGAGCTGTTGTGCAAGTCCTCAGCAGATGTTCCACAAAGGAAGAAAGGCCAGTAGAGGGACAGAGATAAGACTAATCAATGGCAGCAAGCTGTTAGGTTGTTTATGTCCTGGTAAATTTCCATCAGGACAGTTCCACAGTTAACAAAGCAAAGTTCTAACATACTTTCAAAGATGTTCTAAACTTTCCTTTCTGAAGCTAAAAGGAAAATACACAAGCTTCCCATTCAAGATTGGAATTAATCTGCTAAAAGGTTTTATTCTCTTCAAAAAGTAAGCTTGTAAAGAGATGCTTTTAATTTTAAAAAGTTTCAAATTTGTGTGCCCTTGTCAGAAGGCAAGAAACAGAATAATTTTTTCATTTCTTCTTCCAGAGAGAGAGAGAAAGAGAGGGAGGGAGGGAGTTTTTTCAGAAGATACATAAGTTTAAAAAAAAAGTTAAATCAGTTTTTGCAAAGAAGTTACCACTCAACATCTCACCTCCCAAAGGCTCACAGAATTATTTCCTAAACAGGTTGAATGCTGCTTATTTTTGGTTGCTATGAATTAGCTAAACAATACAGCTAATTAAGGTACCTAATTAAGAATGCTAGCTATAAAAATCAGAGAGCAGATAACAAATACTGTCCAGTTGACACAGACATCATTAAGCCATGCTTTCCTATAGCAGTGATTCAAGCACAAAGTTATTCAGGGACCATCTTTGAGTTTGTATACTGCTAACTGCTCATGAATCAATTTCTGGACTACCATCAGACCTTTAAAAGTAAGTAGGTAACACATTTGATGCCCTAAAACTCAAGGATGGCAATTTGGATGGTTGAGAAGCTGCTAAAGAAACAGCTATACCTCTTATAAAAGCAGGGTCAGGGTAACATAGTAAGAACTTGGTGTTGCACAACCTAGCGCATCAAAACGTCTTTCAATTTTGCAACTACTTGAAGATTTGCATATGAAATCAGACACACTGCCATTTACATAGACTTCATGTGGTGGGTTGACCTTGGCTATCCACCAGGTGCCCACCAAGCCACACTATCACTCCTCCTCAATAGGACAGGGGAGAAAATATGATTAAAAAGCTTGTGGGCTGAGAAAAGGACAGGGAGATCACTCAGCAATTACTGTCACAGGCAAAACAGACTCAGCTTGGGGAAATTAATTTATTACCAACTAAACAGAGTAGGGTAGAGAGAAATAAGGACTAATCTAAAAACACCTTCCCCCCCACCCCTCCCTTCTTCCCAGGTTCAACCTCATTCCCAACTTCTCTACTTCCTCCCCCCAAGCAGTGCCGAGGGTGGAGGAATGGGGGTTGCCGTCAGTTCACAATGTGTTGTCTCCACCACTCCTTCCTCCTCACGTTCTTCCCTTGCTCCAGCACAGAGTCCCACCCTTGGGAGACAGTCCTTCATGACCCTCTCCAATACAGGGTCCTTCCTAAGGGCTACAGTTCTTCAAGAACTGCTCCAGCATGGGCTTCCTCATGGGGTCACAGGTCCTGCCAGGAGCCTGCTCCAGCACGGGCTCTCCATGGGTCACAGCTTCCTTCAGAGCAAATCCACCTGCTCCAGTGTGGGGGTGCCCTCCAGGAGCTGCAGGGTGAACATCTGCTCCACGGGCTAAGGGGGACAGCTCACACCCATGGTCTTCACCACATGCAATGGAATCTCTGCTCTGGCACCTGGAGTGCCTCCTCACCTTCCATCTTCACTGACATTTCTCTTACATATTCTTACTTCTCTCTCCCAGCTGCTGTTGCACAGCTTTTTTTTTTTTCTTTTTAAATCCTTTCTTACCAACAGCACCAATGGGCTCAGCTTTGGCCAGTAGCGGGTCTGTCTCAGAGCTGGCTAGAACTGGCTAGAACAGCTGGCTCTGTCTGACAGAAGGGCAGCTTCTGGCATCTTCTCACAGAAGCCATCACTGCAGGCCCCTCACTACCAAAACCTTGCCATGTAAGCCCAACGCACTTCACCACATATTTTTCTTTCAGCAAGGAAGTAAAAGTGTTCACTACCACTGCCGAGAGCTATGACACCTTCTCCACGTTCCTGTCACCACTGCATCAAAGGTGCAAAGAGCCAAGGAAAACGTTCCAAACCTGAAGTACTCTTATCAGCTTGGGGCAGGGGAAGGTAAATAGAAACCTGACAGGATAAGCTACACTATTAGCAAAATTAAAATTCTGCTAGCTATTGTCTGGACAGTTCACAAAGCCATGGCATACAATTAATTGCAGTTACACAAATTATACTGCATACCAGAAACACTTCTCGTTCAACCAGTATATCAAACCAAGTAGGAAAAGAAATACTATCTGATTATGCAAAAAGTGCCACATAAGCCACAAAAGGATTGTGTGGAAAAAAAATAAAATTGGTAGGAGAAGCCATTTAAATTGGGAAAATTCCTTTACATATTTTCTTAAGGGAGGAACCCTCAAACTCGAATATTTCTACTCAGATAAGTCCCATGTGATAACTTCTATTGTTTTTTAGTCTAGAGAGCAAATAAAAATAGCACCAATTGTTTCTTTCCATGTGCTTTGCTATCTGTTTTTATGTAAAGCAGCAACATGGTTCAAAGATGCAGGAAAAACTAATCAGGCCAGTGCTGCCACAAGAGGTGGTTTTCTGTGATGGGGTAGGGGTAGAAAACACTGTTGTTCTGCAATGAGCGCATTCAAGGAAATAAAGCCTCTTAAAACAGCTTCTTTAAAACAACTATTTTTCTGTCATAGCTAGTTTCCTGCTGATTTGGCTCCCTAAAACAGTTCACAAGCAGTAGTACCGGAAAGAACAGAAATAATTTTTTTCCCAGCAGCAGCTAATAAGATCTGCTATGCAGTAACAAACTATATCCCTTACCAAAGGCAGCCTTTACAACGCTTACCTGTGAGCTTTTAACACAACAACAATCATCTTAAAATAAGATTTAAAAAATTACAAGAAAAGTTCTCTTATGAAAAAAACAGTAAGAGAGTTACAGCAGAAGACCTTTACGCACCGTATTCTGACGGCTGCAAAAGTATTATCATCAAAAGAAAGATCAGCAATAAGAGATCAAAAGTCTCAGTAATATATTTTCATTACGGGATCAGAGGAGTTGAAGTTATGAGGGTTGATATCACTACATTTGACATTAAAGTAGACTATTCCAGGAGAAAGTAAAGTTGTTTTATGACTAGAATTATTTACATTTAGCTTTTAGGCAATAAGTATAGTACCAGAATGTTAGCATTTCGTTCTCATGAAATTAACACAATGGAGTAAAAATAACAGCCTGCTGTCCATTTCAAGCATTAAGATCCTCTTCTTCACAAAAAAGGTCAAAACTGCAACAGTCTAAAAGAAGTGTTTAAACAGTTACAAAATGCTAAGTGTCCACTTACTCCACAGTGAAGTTTGGTTTATTATCCTTAACTCTGCCTCCTATATTTGGCCCCATTTCACTTGGGGCTGTCATAGCATCCTTCTCTTTAAACTGGGGAGATGTGGATTTGATGGGTGGACTGTTAGGTGGATAAGGAATTGCTTGGGTGGTCACATCCAGAGGGTGGTGCTCAATGTGTCCCTCAAGGGTCACCTGTAGACCAGTACTGTTTAATATCTTCATCAGTGACAAAGACAGAAGGATCGAGTGCACCCTTCAGCAAGTTTGCAGATGCCACCAAGCTGAATGGTGCAGTTGACACACCAGAAGGATGGGATGTCATCCAGACAGACCTGGACAAGCTGGAGAGGTGGGCCTATGAGAACCTCATGAGGCCAAGTGCAAGGTCCTGCACATAGGTCAGGGCAACCCCTGATATCAATACAGGCTGGGAGATTAAGGGATTGAGAGTGGCCCTGCGGAGGAGGACTTGGGGGTACTGGTGGATGAAAAGCTGGACATGAGCCAACAATGTGCACTTGCAGCCCAGAAGGCCAACTGTGTCCTGGGCTGCATCAAAAGAAGCGTGGCCAGAAGGTTGAGGGAGGTGATTCTGCCCCTCTACTCTGCTCAGGTGAGACCCCACCTGGAGTGTTGCATCCAGCTCTGGTGTCCCCAGCACAGGAAAGACATGGACCTGTTGGAGTGGGTCCAGAGGAAGGCCACAAAAATAATCTGAGGGCTGGAGCACGTCTCCTGTGAGGACAGGCTGAGAGAGTTGGGGTTGTTCAGCCTGGAGAAGAAAAGGCTGCAGGGAGACCTTATTTCAGCCTTCCAGTACTTAAAGGAGGACTATAGGAAGGATGGGGACAACATCTTTAGTAAGACCTGTTGCGACAGGACATGGGGTAATGGTTTTAAACTAAGGAGGGGTTGATTTAGACTGGATATAAGGAAGAAATTTTTTACACTGAGGGTAGTGAAATACTGTAACTTGTTGCCCAGAGAGGTGGTAGATGCCCCATCCCTGGAAACATTCAAGGTCAGGCTGGACAGGGCTCTGAGCAACCTGATCTAGTTGATCACTACAGGGACAGTGGGGTTGGACTAGATGACCTCTAAAGGTCCCTTCCAACCCAAAACATTCTATGATCCTATCAATAGCTCACAGAAACACCTATATTCACAGATACATGTAGCTATATTAAACCACGAAAGGATTAATTCATCTACTTTGGCAGAGCTGGGCATACATCAGCAGTTGACCTGGACAGCCAATGCCCCTTAGAGCCAAGAAAATCCCTGCGTGTAACTCCCATGCCTGTGATCAAATGTCAGATATGCATTTATCTGCAACAGGAATAATATTTTCCATTCCAACATTGTATTATACAATATGACAGGGTGGCAGGGGAGGACAACTAACTTGGCTTCTATGAAGGGAGATTCTGTCTCAGTTGCCTAAAGAGAGTTCTTTGAAAGAATCAATAAGCACACGGGTAATGGAAACCTAGTTTACATAGTCTGCCAAGATCTCCAAAAGACTTCATCAGAAGTCCTTCTCTGAACATACTTAAGGAAATAGAGCAGCCACAGAATAAAAGAGAATATATTAGATAAGCCATAGGCAAATAACTGAGTAAGAAATAGAAGGCAAATATAGTCTACTCTCAGAGAATGAGATGGTCATTGAAGTTCTGCTGGGACACATGCTGTTCCACACATTAATAAAAAAACAGCAACAAAAAAACACATGAGGTGACCAGACATGCGACAGTTTTAAACTATTTCAAGTTATTTAGGATAGTCAAGGCACAGGCCAACTGTGCAGCTCTCTAAGACTAAATGAATACTAAACCAAACAGGCAAAATTTGATGTAGAAATTTAAGACTGGATATATACATACATGAAGAAAACAATCCTAAACCAGCTGGGCTCCAACAGATTGTTATTTCTCATGAATGAGATACTTTGGTTATGCTTGTTTCACAGACACACCAGTTCAATAATCACTTTTCAAACTACAAGCTGAACATTGGGAATGAAAAGAGGAAAAAAAGACCATGTTACACAAATGCATTTAGAGAAAAAAAAAAACCAACACACTGTTCACAACTTGATTATCACATGCAATTCTGGAACTTCCCCCATTTCAAAATGAACAGAAATGGAAAAAGTTCAGAGGAAGACGGAAAATAGAACAATAAGTGTGGAACAGCTTCCATATAAAGAATGACTAAGAGTCTTCAGTTTGGAAAAAAAAGGTGATAGGATTAAGATGGGACAAGGTTTAGAAAAAATCTTGAAGTGATCTGGGGAGGGACCTGACAAGTATTAGCATGATTTGATGCCTTTAATCTGATGACTGGATCAGAAAACAAACAAGAGGTAATTTGCCTTTGAGCAGCAGATCTTAAGTGCCACAGTTTCTGAGGTGCCAAAAGCATACATTAATTCCTGACGGCATAAGAGAATGGAAGAGATATTAGCTGACTGTATTTAGAATACGAACAAATTTAGAACTTAATCTAAAAATCTAAACTCACCAAAAAATAAAAAACTTATTCAGTTTCATAGAAGGCTCATCTTTTTCTGCCCGACAAGTTGCTGCAGCCTGGACAAGCATGTGGAAAACAGTATCATATTTGCCAACCCACACTCCCATACATATCCCTAGACCCGAGTATTTAGCCAGTACTAGAAATGCTGTGCAGACTACTGGCTAAGCATATTAACAGGACAGAGAGGAATAACTGGTGGAGATTAAAAAAAGTGAAGACGTACAGAAAACTGGACAAATTGCAATGGGATGAAGGGGAAAATACAATACTGTAATTTTTTGTACAGCAAGCTCTGAACTACAGAGTAGTTCTGTGAGCAGAAGCTGACTGAAAATACACTAGACATTTTGGGGAGATTTTCCAGGAATTAGCATTTTACAAAAATTCAAAGCATCCACGCTTCATTAGTTATGTGATGACTTCTTGGTAGATGACCAGGTTTGTCATAGATATTCCTTGTATTTGAGGGTCTTCAGTTTAAGAAGAATTTGTAGGAGTTAGTTTTCATATGGGCTTCTAAATAAGACACTGCCATGGCTAGGTAAATAATACTATGATATACTAAAAATACTAGTTTTACTTTGAAACACCTGACATGCAGAGCTGATAACGAAGTAGAGTTGATCAACTTTACAAACTTTTGACAGGTCTGTCTAACAGACAGTCACCACCAATATGTGTGAAGAAAACAAACCCCCAACACAAATCAAAGCCAGAATTTCTCATTAAACTTCATCCATTACTGTCTACAACAGACTCCTGTTTGTTTCTCTTCTTCAACCAGTTACTGTCTCCTGACTATCCTTCCCCTATAGCATATTATAAACACATTAAAAGACAGAGGCACATATGCTTTCTGCTATTTTGTGAACATTTGAGCCAGCAGGCTCTGACCCTCATTTATATTGTTCAATCCAAGCATTAATTACCACTCTGCCTCCCTACTCTTCCCATGTACTACTTTGGCTAGTGCTATAATCCAGCCAAATAGCCACTCACCCAAGTCTTCCCCTCCTTCACACATGTGAGGGTGTCACATAACCAGAAAATACAAGGCTACAGAATTTCAGATGATTATGAAGGAGTGACAAGCATAGAATAAGAACATCCCATCTTACCACATTATCACATAAAGAGTATCAGATAAGTATTTGTGAAAGGGTTTTTGTTGGGTTTTTTTGACTGGTTGCGTTTGGTGGAGGGTTTTTGTTTCGTTTATTTGCTTGGGTTTTTTTGACTGGTTGCGTTTGGTGGAGGGTTTTTGTTTCGTTTATTTGCTTGGGTTTTTTTGACTGGTTGCGTTTGGTGGAGGGTTTTTGTTTCGTTTATTTGCTTGGGTTTTTTTGACTGGTTGCGTTTGGTGGAGGGTTTTTGTTTCGTTTATTTGCTTGGGTTTTTTTGACTGGTTGCGTTTGGTGGAGGGTTTTTGTTTCGTTTATTTGCTTGGGTTTTTTTGACTGGTTGCGTTTGGTGGAGGGTTTTTGTTTCGTTTATTTGCTTGGGTTTTTTTGACTGGTTGCGTTTGGTGGAGGGTTTTTGTTTCGTTTATTTGCTTGGGTTTTTTTGACTTTTTTAAACAAGATACTAGTGCAGTCGAGGAAATTCCAGAACAACCACTTGGTTTTAAAAAGCCAGACAATTCAATCAAAACTGATAAAATTCCAGATTCCTGAACAACTGGAAGAAAATTAAATGCTGAGCTGGCTAAGGGTGAGCCAAAGAGGAAGTTCCCACTCTCTTTCTCTTTTTACTTCCATCTCCACTTTCAGCTTTACCCCTGTCCCATCTTGACACGACTCTAGCCATTCTGACTTTTTGCAGCACTCACCTCAACTCCAAGACAGGGGAAGCATGTTTTTCCCCTCTGCAGCAGTTTCAGTTTTCTGCCAGTTTAGCATGTTGAACCAGCCCAGTGAAGTGTCTGATGAGCATCAAGGTCAAGTGCAGGAAAAGGAAAGGAACGCAGGGATGTGGAGGAGGGCAGGGAAGGAAATGGTTTACTCCCTAGCCTTTTTCTCAAGGCTGGAGTGGGGAGAAAGGCAAGCACTCCTTCTCTGAGCAGCAGGCTCTTAGATGGGCTTAACTGCAACAGCTTTTAGCTGTACTAAGTTTTTAGAATTCTTTAAAAAGTTTTCAGAAGAATGAGTCAAGGAGAATTATTTGATTACACAGCATTAACTTAATTTTATGCATTACAGGTTTACATACCACAAGCATCCATATAATACCCGAGGCAACATTAAGTACATTGTTCGCTTCCCAACCCTCTGTATCCAAGCACAGCATTTAATATCTTAATGAATTCAGAGCTCTCTGACTATACCTTGTTTACAAGTCAATGCCTTCTCTTTCAGTGTTTTCCTCTCTGCTCCTTGTTTTACAGGCATATTAATAGAAAAGTCAAACATAAATTCATCCACTCAAGTGACACAGATCCACAACAGTAGATTATTTAAACATTTTGCAAATGTAGTCCACACAAATTCTACTTAATTGCATGAGAATTATATATTTTTTTTAATCACAACCCTAAAGGTTAGAAATAAGGCACTACAAGAGCACCAGTTCTACTCTTCCCCTTGCCCTCCCAAGATTTCCAAATTTTCCAAGCCTTCCAGATGCTTCATATATACACATGGTCTAACAACTCCTCTCTAACTATGCCTGTAAGCACGTTCAGCATTTTGAGATGCCATCTGACCAAACGCCACACTCCATGCCTCTCTGACTAGCTCCTACTATAAGGATGGCTGCCCAAACAGATTAATGCTATACTACTGTCATCCGTCCAGTACAGGAAACAAACTGTTGCCACAGTTAATACTATGTTGGTTTTTCTATTTCATTTAGCTTGGGGGAAAAAATAGTGGCAGTTATTAGAACACCAAATATGTACAGAATATACCAAAGGAAATGCAACTACATGTATGTATCTTTTACGGGTAAGTAATAGTTTGAGGGGAGAAAGCTACCCAACTTTGACAGCTTAGTCAAAGAATTTGACATCTTCCTAAAGAATCTTTATAGAAAAAGAAATTAAAACAATCTAAATATATTAGTGTTGTCAAATATCCGTTTTCATCACTTTACAGTCACATCCACATCACGTGGTATGAGCCTTATTTATCTGTGATCTACACCACAAAAAGAAGCTACCACTAAGAACTGCCTTTTACAAAAACCCATCTTTTTACCTGTAATTATCTAAAAAAAAGAAGTATTAAGAACGAGCACTGATTGTGACACAATCCACGTGTTATACGAACACGGTGTCCAAAATAAAGTTCAAGATCCAACTAGCGATTCAAGCACCATACTTGGTATTGCCGCTGCAACACTCTTCAGAAAGAGGAAGCGTTAAGGGCTTATGAGCCAAAGCAGAAAGAGTTATTGCTTTCCTGGCAGTGCCTTATCATCCCAGTGAGAAAAGCTCTCGTTCCCCCACCGCCGCCCCAGACGAGGCCGCCCCGACCAGCCCCTCACTCCAGCTCCACCTCAGGCCGGATTCTGCTCCCCCAGGCGGGTTCGGGGGCGAGGCCTAGCAGGAGGCGAGGCTCCCAACTCCACGCCGTCAGGTAGCGAACACCCACTTAACCCAAGACGCGTTCGCTGGTGCAGAAGCACATGGCTAGACAAACACCAGGAGCAAGCCAGGTTAAGACCGTGCTCTTCTCCACATCCTGAATCCTCCCTCCTAGCTCCCCCTCTAGCGAGCCGCAGCAGCACTCGGCTTTTAAACAGAGCTTTCACGCCCGCCTGTTGAAGCGCCAGCAGCACCGGTCGCTGCCGCTGCCCCTCGCAGGCGGGAAGCGGACCGGCCGCCCCGGGCGGGCACCTCGCCTCGCCTCGCCTCGCCGGGCCCCCTCCCCGGCTGCTGCTCTTCCCGCCCGGAGCCGCCCGGCTGCACTTCCTCCTTTCGGCCAGCGGCCACGGGTCAGGGAAACAAAGGGAAACAAGCCCTCGGTCACCCCAGGGCGCCGGACCTTCGCCCTCTCCCGAGGCGCACTTCTCCACCTGGGCAGGTAGCCCCGGCGCCGCCCGCTGCGGGGAGGCGATGCGGCCTCTCCACAGGGCTACAGGGGCCCTCCGGCGGCGAACCGAGCCCAGCCCAGCCGAGCCGCCCCGCGCGGCGGACCCGCTCCCCCGCACACAAAGCGCCGGCGCTGCCCTCAGGCGCTGCTCGCCGGCGCCTCCCCGCTCCCCCCTCTCTCACCAGAGACCCGGTCCCTCTCGTCGTCTTCTTCGTCCTCCTGCCGCTGCCCATCCTGCTCCGCCGGCCCCCGCTCCTCGCCCTGCGCCTCCACCGGCACCACGGTGAAGCTGGTCGGCATGGCGCAGGCAGCCCCGGAACGCCTGGCGCCTCCTCCCGGGGCAGCGGGCAGGGTGAGCCTGGCGCTGCCGCCTCCCTCACGTGAGAGCCATTTCCTCACACAGCGGGGGGCGGTGGCCCGGCACCGGCCGGCTCCCGCCCCCGCCCCGCACCGCCTGACTGGCGGCGCCGAAGGGAAGGTGGCGGCCCGGGGGCGAGGAGGAGGGGGAGGAAGGAGAAGAAGAAGAAGAAGAAGAAGAAGAAGAAGGGGGTGCTATGACTAGGTCTGATTCACATACACGGAATCTGCCCTCTGGGAACGGGGGCAGGCCGGTGGAAGGCTTTGCTCCCCCGCGGAGAGAGGGAGGAGCGCCGGCCGTTGGCGGGGAGAAGTGTCTGCCGTGGGTCGAGCAACTGCCGTTGGGGAAACTGCCCGAGAAGGGCGTACACGCCGGTCTAAATACGTGAGCGCCGCCCTGGGTTGTTTTATTGGGCTTTGGCTATGGCTGTTCGGCACACACAAAGAAAATGCTGCTTTTCTTTCTCAGACCTTGCCCTGCAGATATCCTTGCGGTACTAGGGCCACCGGGCTGCTGCTCGTCAGACCCCAGCAGGTAGAAAGTGTCTTCCAAAGGAAGCCAAACTGTAGGGCCCTGATTCTCCTGGTCCCTAAAGGAATGGCAGCATCTGGAAGGCCCAAGCAAGAGCTTTGAGGGTCACCTTTTGGACAAGTGGAGGAGAAAGTCCACTGTGTGCCTTGGGACTATCAAGAGAGGAAGATGGTTTCCAGAAATCTGCTGTCCTCCGCAGCAGCCATGGGTTGCATGGGACAGCTGAAAGCCCCGTGATTCAGGTTGGAGTCAGCATGTAAGCTCTGACCTGAAGTAAAGCAGATCCAATGAATCAGTGGGTGGGCAGCGTATCAAACTGAATATTAATGATGTAGCACTAGTGGTATGCTATAGCTCTTGCTTACTTTAAACTTCCCAGAGGAGGTTGTAGCATCTCCATTCCAAAATTAGAGAAAACAGTCTTGGAAGCAAAAGGCCTTTTCCTTGGCTCCTGCTCTTCTACCTTCCCAGCAAAGTGCTACAATAGAGCAGAAAGACTCTATTCATGTCCATCTATACCTATGTCTTTTGGAAAGGGACTCTGGTGGGTTTGTGGGTCCCATAGCTCAGTGGGACAGAAGATGTCCACCCAAAACTACAGCCTGTCCCACAGCATAGAGGCTTTCAAAGAAGGGGTGGGGAAAGTGATTCTGGACATCAAAGGTAGCAGTGAAATGGCAGATGTGAAGCAAGTGACTTCTCAGACTTAGGAATGTTAAATTTTTAGAAATCTTGAAAAATTGGGAAAATTCCAAAAGTGTCAATGATTGTCCGTATCAATAATGACTCATCAATACCTAAAGAGAGGAAAAAGAGTAACTCAGGGAAGTTGAGCTAACTGGCTTAATTTTTTTTTTCATTTTTTTGAGGAAAGATGATCATGGTATATAAGTTTTGGGGGACAAGACAACACGTCTGAACAGTTGAAGTTGTCCTAGTGTTACAGCCCACGTGAAAATAGCCAAGGCATTTGATTTGGCACCAGCTGAAATTTGGTTGGAAATTTCAATGAAATTAACTCCATATGCCTTCCATATATTTCAAAACCGCTTCCTGATGGATCTCAAGGTATTAGTAGAGGCAGAAAGATAATGAAACATAAGATAGGGAGCAAGGAAGATTAGGATTTGCTCTGGCACTTTTTTCATCAGCTGTTTAGATTTTCTAATAAAGCCTGTGGGTGCC
This sequence comes from Phalacrocorax carbo, assembly GCF_963921805.1. Classification (NCBI taxonomy): domain Eukaryota; kingdom Metazoa; phylum Chordata; class Aves; order Suliformes; family Phalacrocoracidae; genus Phalacrocorax; species Phalacrocorax carbo. The sequence continues at coordinate 105,577,276 of NC_087514.1, forward strand.
AATGAGTGCAATAACAAGTAATGGGGGGAAATGTTTGTAATCTGAATCAAACAGATAAGGGCATTATAATGCAGCCATAAATACATCTGAGGATCAGGACTGCAGGAAGTGAACATTTATGTTGGGAAGCGATAACTCCAAAAAGGATACAGTGTAACCCAAGTTGAGCGGACACCTTCCCAGCCTGACCTTTGCCAGACTTTCCTGATTCTTCAAATACTTCTGTCTTGTACTGTGACCAAAATGCAAGCCAGCTACATTGTGCTTTTTATTTCCTGGGTACAAAAGTGTTTCCCAGAGTCCCACGCACCATGCCAACTGGTACTGTTCTAAGACTTAGTTTGTTGACTACTTGTCTCTCCTCAGTGAGAGGAGAGGAACATCACAACTTGCCATCACTGATTCCTTACAGTCTGTTATCACTGTCATCTAGAACACAGTTCAGGTTAGCACATTGCAATGGACTCTAACTTTGTGGAAGCCAGAGAGTTTCCATTGCCCAAGTGCTCATGCCTAGGGCATTTCTGCAGAGATGCTGCAGCAGTTTCTCATAACTATGGTGATCATTAAGACACACCTGAAGCAAAGTGTCAGGTTATGTGCCTGTCTTGCATTCAGAGCAAAACAAAATGGAAACCTACAAAAACCTGATTAAATTAGTCATTGCCAACACAGTCAATGCAAGTAGTGAAGTGGCACTTTTCAGGCAGGATGAACAAGACCACAGTGGTGTAATCACATTGTTTTGTGGAAATGGAATACCCAGCAGGAGCTCCAGAAATCCTCTATGACCTCTCCATTATGAAGGAAGTTGGCCTCAGTCTACCAGGGTCAGAGCATGCTGATAGAAGAGCAGATACTGGTATGAAGGTGGAATGCTACTGAGATAAGGCATCTGGCAGCACAGTTGATTCCTCATTCTTTCTAAATAACAAAATCATTGATAAAGAACATTCTGGAGGATCCTTTCCTGGAATGATTTAGGAAGATCTATCCTCTGCAGTATGAAGCTTATTAGGATACCATCACAAAAAAAACTGGGTATGTATATGTGCTGGGTTTGGCTAGGATAGAATTAATTTTCTTCACAGTAGCTAGTATGGGGCTATGTTTTGGATTTTATGCTGAAAACAGTGTTGATAATGCAGAGATGTTTTTGGTATTGCTGAGTAGTGCTTACACAGTGCTAAGGCCTTTTCTGCTTGTCATACCACCCTGCCAGTGAACAGGCTGGGGGTGCACAAGAAGCTGGGAAGTGACACAGCCAGGGCAGCTGACCCCAACTGACCAAAGGGATATTCCATACCGTATGACATCATGCTCGGCATATAAAGCTGGGGGAAGAAGAAGGAAGGGGGGGACATTCGGACCAACGGCGTTTACCTTCCCAAGTAACTGTTACGCATGATGCAGCCCTGCTTTCCTGGAGATGGATGAACACCTGCCTGGCCATGGGAAACAGTGAATTAATTCCTTGGTTTGCTTTGCCCGCATGCGCGGCTTTTGCTTTACCCATTGAACTGTCTTTATCTCAACCCACGAGTTTTCTCACTTGCACTCTTCTATTTCTCTCCCCTATCCCACTAGGGGGGAGTGAGTGAGTGGCTGTGTGGTGCTGAATTGCTGGCATGGGTTACACCACAGCAGTATAATTATTGAACAGTATTTGCAAAACTAGTGGCAAGTATTTTTACTTGCAAAAGCCTCAGAATGCAACTGAATTCAACAATTATTTCTTCATTCAGAAAGTGTATGAATCTTATCCAACCAAAGGCTGGGGAGATTAGGGGTGTCACATATTACAATGCCAGCATGCTTACTGAATAATGCTAGAACATGTTTTGATATCACAACACAGGTTTATAGAAAAACTGAGATTTGCTTTGTAATCCTTTGTGGAGCCCCTTTGCAAAATGCACATATTGATGCTCCTTGAGTTGTTAGCAGAGCAATGCTGTTGGCTCATGGGTAGGCTTTGCATGACAGTTCTATCTTTCTCTAAACTCTCTAAACTTGTGTGGCTTCTGTAATAAGAGCAAAATTCAAGAGTTGTATTGGTTTGATAAAGCTTTCCATGGCTGAGCTTGGTAGAAATCCTCAGACTCAGTTGGGCCATTTTATCCTGTCATTAGTTTAGATGGTGATAGCTTATGGTGCTTTTTAGTCTATGAGGCTGGGTGGACCCCAAAGGTGCTATGACAGACAGCAGCATTTCTTAAATTTGTGGCTTCAGTTTACTATATGAAAATCTGCATATTGTCTATTGTTGAAAAGATCAGATGGATAAGCAGCAAAGCAGAGGCGTGTGTTTACCTGGCTTAGCCAATGCAGTGTATCCCATGGACCTCTCTGACATTGGAGCCTGGAATAGGGATTCTGCCTTTTCAGACAGTAACTTAGACTGGTCAACAGAGAAAGTTTCCGAAGTGCAAGACAGCCAGCAGACAAGCAGACACCATTAGCTGAGAAACTCTCCAAAAGGTAAGGGGATCTGATTATCCCAAGGACCAGCACTAACAGTCAATGATTAGAAGTTATGGGAGAAATAGATGCAAAGAAACCATAGAATGTGTTTCAACTCCAGGAATGCTATATAAAGTTGCTGAACTCTCCGGCAGGATTGTTGCAGAGGCCACGCTAGGCAAATTTCTTCTGAGACTTCAGATAAGTTTGTGTCAACCAGCAGAGCTGAAATTCCTCTATTTGGAAAGTGGTCTTATTCTAGCTTAGTATCCTCATTTATGAAGAAACCTAGCAAAGAAGGCTTTTGCTTCTATCCTTCTCCATCCTTAGTGATAATGAAAGCTTGCTGTCAGGACCCTGAGTGCACTCATAGGCGTTAATTGCACTGACCAGCCTCGCCTGAGACACTTCCACCTGCACACCCTCTTCCCCTGGGCCAAGGGGCTCCATTTAAGTTCAGGCCGGGGCCTTCTACCCCTGTCTGATCCATGCCATAGGTGCACTTGCTTCCAGTGCCATCACAGCTCTGCTTCACTATGGGCTTTGCTGATCCAGAGCCTGGCCTGCTTGCCTCACTTGGGTATAGTGGAACCAGTCTCTGGCTGGTGAAGCTCCTGCCCTGGTAGCACGTTACCATGCATGGCTTCTCTCCCAAAGGGAGCAGGCAGTCCTGATTGTTCCTTGATGCTTGTCTGGACGAGGCCCTTAGTAATGAGACCTACCCTTGAAGTTTGGCCTTAGTGTAAAAGGCTGCACTAAATGACTCCAGAGGTGTTTTGCAAACTACCTCTTTCTGATTCCATACAAATGCAACCACTAGCCCACATTAACTAGGCACAACAGAATTTGCTTTTTAACAAAACAGAAAAATAGAAAGGAACTACAAATCTTGGTATATTATCTGTTGCCTTCAGCCTCTACATCTGCTCTCTCCCTTCTACTTTTGCTTCTCCTTATGTGGTGTGGGGACATCATGAGACCTAACTCCTGTGGTTTGCCATGCCATATAGGAAACACCAAAGGAATATTAATTGCAACAAGTGCCATCTTTTCTGGTGATAAAACAGAATGAGAGCCATCTCCCCCTATGAAAATGGCCAAGCCTGTGTTATGGTGTGTGTAACAGCACTACTTCGAGCTCTAATTACTGTTAATCCTTGTTGCATTGTTCAATATCACTTGCAGAATTAATGTTCCCATCCTTTCTCTCTTTGTGCTTTTATTGTTAGTATGTCACAGAACAAATACAGTGTCTCCTCAGCCTGTCGCATACTATCATTTGTACTTCTGTTGATTGTCTAGGTAGCTTTTCTTCTTAAAAGAGGCTAATGCATGCAGTGCATCTTGAAATTTTTAATCTCCTTGCTACAACTCTGTGAAGTTGTTAACAGTTGTTGGCTCATGCTCAGCTTGCATGGCTCAGTGGGTTGGGACATTGATTCCTCCTCAGACAGTTAAGCTCCTACAACCATTAATGTGCAAAGGTATAATTTGTTGGTTTTGGTTGGTTTTGTTTAATTTCAGAAATTAAAGGCACAACGATATGGTTTTGCATCTTTTAGCTTGTTTGGCATGCCACTTGACATGTTTGCAAGCAGCTACAGATAGAGTGTTTTTGAGACAATGCCAAAATTCCTAATGGAAAGTTGTATTTCTTTGGCCTCTGCATTAAATATGATCCATCCACATAGGCCTTGTTCTTTCAGAAGACAGCAGTTCAGTTCATTATAGCACTAGGGTGATTTTGTTCCTTGTCCTCTTGATGCAGTGTTTCAAGTATACCTTGAGCTGAGAGACTGTGGTGTGGAAAAGATATCAAAACTGCAGAGATGCACCCTTAGAATATGCATAGCAGATTTTTCTGACTGCACAGTATGTGCCAGCTGGAGCTAGTTTTGTTAGCTGCAGAAGTGGTGAAATAAACTGCTCTTACTGACTAAAACTGTAGTGCAAACCTCTCTGCAGGATGAAGGCAGGAACACCAACATGTTTTCTGAGTACACTAGTGCACCTTTCAGATGCACCTGTTCCTCTTTGTCATTGGTAAACCACTGCACTGGGAGAGAGAAAACTTCACTCATCATGGAAGTATTTAAAGCAATTGCACTTCATGAACTCACCTCTGCCAAAATGAATAGCCTTCTCAATGGCATCTGCTAGCAGACACAGTGATACTGACTTGCAACATTGCAGGTTAAGCATTGCCAAGGTTTAAGTGAATTGTGAAACAAGTTTCATAATGCCCAATAAGTAAGGAGAACATGGAAGCATATTAGAAAAATATAAAGAGGTCTTTAAAGAGCAATACCTTGTCAGATGAATGGCAGGTAAAGACATCAAGATAATACAATAGAAGTTAATATTACCTTTGCTTTAATACTATGTTGCTTTAACTGTTTTATTATTCTGCTGACATAGAGCACTTGGCAGAAAGAAACCCCTGTGTAATACAATTGCATTGCTTTTCTTCTGAAGGGAAACTATGCTCAACTCAATGCTGGAGTCCCTCCTGACCAGTGAGAACCTCTCATCACTGAGCAGCAGCACTGTGTGCACTGGTGTGCACTCCCTTGGAAGAGTGAGTTCTCTGCTGGACAGTACTATGGTTGCAGTAGAAAGAGTAGGGAGTAGCTTTGTGCATACTTATTAAGAATATTATTTTGGGATACGGGAATAGCACAGTTGAATCCCCATAGGCAATAAATGTTTAGAATCCACCTGGAAGAGTACTTTAAATAACAGGTTATTATGCTAAAAGTAGGCAATTGTCCTGTTTTTAATTAACTAACTTTGACTGTTATATGCCATATCCTTCAATATGTCTGCTGGATGAGGCCTCTCAGAGGACATGGGCAAAATTAGGAGTTTCTCTGCTTTGTCTGAATTGCAGTGAATCTATTCAAACAGGCTGATTCTTCGTGTGTGAAGGTATTCAAATACCAGCATTAAGGAAATTTTGCAAATTGAAAATCAGATATTGATTGAATCAAGCAAGACACTTATACAGGGAAGTATGTTTTCTCTGTTGCTGTCTTGGATGCAGGCACCTGAATTCCTCCCATGTGTTGTATTAAGTGCCAAGGAACATGGCCTTAAAGTAGTTCATTATTGTTTATAATTGAATCTTTAAAAGATTGGGGCGTTTGTCAGAATCAGCTGGTGGCAATTTTCCTTCTCCCTCCATAAATTATGCCAATTTACTTTTCAATTTTTTTTAAATAATACCAAGGATTGATCTTAATTGAACATTACTTTATTGTTTAACTTGTCCATCACTATCAGCTGAGAATATTTCACCTATACAGAGACTTCACAGGCATGGTTGGGAGTGACACAGTAAATATGAGGATGATAATGACTAGAGGATTTTAAAAAACATATAAATTGCTTCCAAAATGCTGAAATTAAACCCCCCAGATGTTAGTTCTAGTTTCTATATTCATTTCAATTTTTCCTATGCTTCTCTGCTAATATCTGTGATAAAGTCAAGTTGAAAACACACACAAACATAGCTCTAAATATATCTCTTTGCTTATAAGGTGATTCTGCTAGGTTCACCTTTTTGTATTCCAAGTAAAGGCAGAGTTTCCTAGCATTTTTCCTCAGGTGCTATCTTTCCGTTATTGGAGGGTTGTAATGCAAAGATAGAAACAGAAATTCTGTTAACTGTGGTAACAAACTGCCCAATTATTTCTCAGTAAAGAGAGCAAATATCTTTTATGTATCAGGAAAGCGAGCCAACTTAATGAGCTTGCAAACTGATAGAAAACTTTTAATATAAATGAGGCATTTCTACAACCTATTGCAATGGCTCCAATTACAGCTTTAAATTTGACTATTGACTAAAATTATAATACATCTTGTCATGCTGAAATACTAATTAAAATAATTTTATTCCTCTTGTATAATTGTGTTCAGCTAAATAAACGCAAAAGCTCATATCTGTATTAGATTTACAGGGTTTTTTTAAAATAATAATTTTCACAATATTTGAGAATACGTAGTGTCTGTGGATAATTTCTTTTTCTTTTAGCATGACTCTGTGTCCCCATATTGCTGTATATTATCATCCAGTGGAGTACAGTTGGACAGTGACTATCAGAATAGCCTGAGGAAGTAAAACATGATTAAACAGCACATTTCCAACCGAGAAACAACTGGAATTTTTCACCCAAATTTGAGGCAGGGAGACAACTGGTGCTGAAATGACATCTTTTGGTGACCAAAGAGCATGGAAACAAGAGCCAGGTTTTGGAAGAGAGGTTTTGGGGTTTTTTTTTGTGAAATTTAACTGTAATTCAGTGACAAACATAGCCGTGGTGGATTCCAGGAAAACAGACTAGGTTATGCCTGCTACATGGACTTTGATCACACTTATCTAGAGACTGTGTGCTGCAAGCTAACTAAGAGATGCTAGCTGCTTTTAGAAAAGCTGTCTACATCTCTACAACAGCCTGTTCTCACAGCTTTTCTCTAGAGATAAGGTCTCAACATCAGCCAGTTTTGTCTTACAGGGATAAGTGCCTATGCTGTAATGCAAAGGCAAGTCCTGATTTGAGTTGCACCATCATTTAGGACATTACACCCTGAACTGTTTTCTAAATGGAAGTTCAGGAAACCGTATGAAAGGGCTAGGGGCTGAACAAAGCCTTGTAATTCTTCATGAAATATCACCTGGTTTCCAGCCAAGATGGCCTCAGCCAAGGAAATGATGCTTAATTTTGAAATTTAAAGTTTTTCACCTTTTAAAAATTTTGAACTTTTACAGCATAAACAGAAGGGCATTGTTTTTCTTAGCTAGGCAGCTCACGTGGCAGTGGTTTCCTGAAGTCAGCCTGAGTAAGCCATGGATATGGGGAGTTCAGTCCCTCAGCACATACAGCCAGGAAAGTTCCAGGACATCAGTTCTCAGCTGGGAATTAGAATGCTTATGTTTTTATCTTCTGGTGGTTTTTTTTGGGGGGGGAAGGGGGGGATTGATTTTGTTTGTTTGTTCGTTTGGTTAGTTTTTTTCATTTTGTTTTGTTTTAAATGTAGCTAAGTAGAAAACAACTATTATTCTGGCTGGCAATCTTCTCCTACCCAGGGGTTAGAGTGCTCACCACCTTCTTCACTATTCCTAAGAGTATGCTACAATTAAACTAATAAACAAAATTATTTTTGTGTCTCTACTTGGTGATGATATCTTAAAAATAATTGACCTTGAAAGGAAAAATGTAGTTTTCTGTAGCTTATTGGATTTATTCTAAATGTCTTAGCAAATGTGGATTCCCAAAAGAGTTTTCCTGAACTACACAATGATAGAAAAGATAGATGATACTGTATTGATACACCTGACCTGCCATTGATTTCAGCAATGACACATGAGGGTGCTTTATTAAATATTTCAACAGAATAAATCAATGAATATTAACAGGAGTAGGACTACAGAGAAAGGGTGAAGAAAAGAGAGAATAAAATTAGTACACTTTTTGTTTAAAATATCACTTAAGAGCTATAAAGGGTATGGAACTGGAAATAAATCAACCAAAGCTGATATAACTGAAATCAGCTGTAAATTAATGAACAAAATTATGAGAAAGTCATATATGCTGTCCACCAACTTGCTCCTAGACAGAGGATTCAATTAAGAGAGTGTGCAAAATGGACAATGCTAGCAAAGGACTTGGCAGTAACAAGAAAATAGTCTACTAGCTCTAAAGGGAAGCCCAACCAACAGTCAGCACAGAAAATGAAGTATTCATCACTTGTGTACTTCATCTTTCATTTGAAATGAAAGGGTCTGCTAAGCCTAGCAAAATTAAACACCTATGGCAACTTTGGCCAGAATTAGGAAAGAACAGGCTATTACTTGTATCAACTGAATGTTTTTGAATCCATAGCACCTAATGAACTTATCCTTACTGTATTAAATAGCTATATAAAACAATCTTAAACCTATTAGTGGATACCCCTATTTTTTGCATTTGTTGGGACTGGGACCATACAAACACCACCTGGAAAGCCTTGCTTTATCTCTCCCATCCCTGAGTATCTATCTTCATCCAGTCCAACATCTTTCCTTCCAGTAAAGGCAGGTGTCACGTTCAAGCTGCCATCTCTTACACAAATCTACTGTCCTTATATTTTGACCAAACTGATGAAAAATGTCATTCTGTCACCAAGGCAAAGGGGTTTAGTTTGGAATACATTCACTGCTTCCCATGGGCAGGCAAGCGTTCAGCCATCTCCAGGAAAGCAGGGCTCCATCATGTGTAACAGTTACTTGGGAAGACAAAGGCCGTAGCTCTGAACGTACTCCTTTCCTCCTTCTCCCTACAGCTTTTATTGCTGAGCATGATGTCATATGGTGTGGAATATCCCTTTGGTCAGTTGGGGTCAGCTGTCCCAGCCGTGTCCCCTCCCAGCTCTTGTGCACCCCCAGCCTGCTCGCTGGTGGGGTGGTGTAAGAATCAGAAAAGGCCTTGATTCTGTGTAAGCACTGCTCAGCAGTAACTAAAACATCCCTGTGTTATCAACACTGTTTTCACCAGAAAATGTGATCAACAGAAATGTGATCTGCTCCCTGTCGCAGAGTAAAGTGAACATTTGTTTGCCAGGATTGTAAAAAAATAGTAAGTAATTACAAAGTAAAGGCATTTCAATGGGTAGAATGAGTAACGAGTGAAATTTCTCAGGCGAGCACAGTAGTTTGGAGGAAGAGTTACATGAAGTTGTGGTGGCGCTTAAAAATAAGTTTTTGATGTGACAATAATGGTGTGTGGCAGAAGACAAAGCAGTATTGGAATTGGAGTTCAAAAACGCAGGAATTGATGCCTGCATATTTAAACAAGTGCAAGAGAAAAGTTTCACAAAAGTATTTGTTCCAGGAAATGAAGAAAATGGCTCAGAGTAAGACAGTTAGACTATTTTCTATTAATAAAAGCATGAGGTGACCAGATTACAGTATGAGACTAGTTTTGCAGGTAGATAATATAGGGTACTAAAGAGCAATTCATCTAGTATAAGATCACTGATTGGGTGCCAGAACCAGGTAAAGAGCTATTGGCTCAGTCCTGGGGGAAATTAAAGGCTTCTGAAGTACATCAGTCTAGGCAAAAGCCAGTAACTTCCCCTGTAATCTTAAACTTCATGGATTTAAAAATCTGTACAGCCATCTGTATTCCTACTACTTTTCCTTTTCTTTGAAGTCTGCAGCCATTTTTACCCATAAGAAGAAACTATTATCTTGATTTATGCCTCCATCTACCTAGTGACCATTTTATTTTTTGTTTTATTTGGGAATTGTTTCTTTACCAATTGTTTTAAAATGGCTGGAACCAGATTCATTTTATATAAATTGGAGGGATGCAGGGGGAGCATAGCGAAAGGGACTTTAGATTTTACTTTTTCTAATCTAATACACACGTCCAGAGAGCTATCTCAGTCAGGTCTTCCTGGTGGAGATACAGCCTAGACTAGCAAAAGGATACTTTGGCTGGCAATCGCTTAGGACAGCAACCTAAATAGAACAAGCCATACTTGCAGAATATACTTTATTTTAGTTGGTTACACCTTTATGTAGGAATGTGGTGGGAGAAATCATGTCTCTGACAAATGGTGTCAAAATTTAAAGGTATAGATAATGTAGTTAAAACTTTAATGTTAAAACCTTGAAATTCTGTAGAGATGTGCAGTGTTCTTGGAAAGAGCACTTTCCACTAGCTCATCACTCTGCTACATACAATACATGTATCTGGAGATAATTAATGTCTTAAGTCACAGCCACTCTAGAGATTCTGTTGCTTGTAACAATACATTTTTCCTCTTAATATTAAGGGCTTAAATATATAAAATGACAGTTACTGTAGGATTTATTACCTGATATATAAAGGTATATAGTTTATAAAGTGTGCGTGTATGTATACATATATACACATATACTTGTGTGTATATATACCCCCAATACATGAATCTCATTGTAATTGCTGAAGGATTAGAACAAGGTGCCTCATTAGCCAGAACTGATTGTTTGTCCTGTCAAAGCCAGGGAAATAGGCGGCAGCAAGGCATATCAGAGAAACAAGTCAGAAATTGCTCAGTTAGCTCAGAAACTGCTGCAAGATCCCCCTTTAAACACAGACTTTGTGAAGAAGACATGTCCTCACAATTGCACAAGAGAAAAATGGAACATAGGTGGAATAAACTGCTCATGAGAAAGATTACATAGGAAGAGACTGGAGGAACCAATTGTCATAATTGTGTACAATGTGTTTGGGCTTGAATGGACAGAAGTGGGTGACCTCCTGTCTAGTTGAGAGAACAGGAAACCGGGCAAACCAGGGAATTGATGCAGCCTTGATCTGAATGAGGGCAGGGAAGAAAGGGAGAAGAGTTGCATGTGTGACTATCGCATGGTCCCTCCAGAGTTCAGTGCAGGGTTACACCTATGCCCTTCCTCTGGTATTCCTGAAACACATAGATTCCACCACTTTTTTTCAAGGCTAAAAGCTCTTTTTCAGCTTTCCTCAGTGTCATTTGACCCTTAGTCACAGGTCAAGATTTTGAACCTGTTTCTTTATATGACTCCTTCACAGGGCTGATTTTGATTAAAACCAAACATAGACTCCATAGAGTATGGCTGCAACCAGAGGGGTTCTCTGCCCACACCAACCTGTGTGACCTGCTGCTTTTTCTTTCAGCTAGCATATTCTGTATTCATATCTGTTTCTAGATTAGTCCATTGCATACCATTGTTCTGTAACAACTCAACACAAACATATCGCGCTCTCTTTGTATGTAGTCTGCCAGGCCAGGCCTGCACCATCCTTGCTGTTTCTATTTAACTTCCCACAGCCAAACACCCACTCCTTTACCAGGTGATACGGGGCTAATTTCATTGGAACATGCCAGCTTCACAAATGCATTCTTGGCTGTTACTGAAAAATTGTACCTCTGTCCATCTTGTTTTGATTTGGTTTGTCTCCTCTGGCTTGGCTTTATCCACATGCCTGGCTGATGTCTTACCTCATTTTAGCTGCTGGAGCAAGTTAGTACACTGCCATCCTCTTCCTTCCTAAACCACTGAGCTGTGTACAGTTTTCCTATTCTTTCTTACTCATTGCTATGTGACACTATTGCAAGACTGCTGTATTATAGACCTGCCACAGATTTTACACTGTTCAGCTCATGTAATATTAGCAGTAATAATAGCAATCTAACAGGATGGTCCCCCTAACCTTAAAAGCATAGGGGAACACCAAGTCAGAACATGGAAGAGGATGATGTCCCAGTTGTAGAAAGCCACCAAAAAACCCCCAAGCAAGCCCTGCCCCGTGCAAAGAGGTTAATCCTGTGAGTCTGACCAAGAGAATTGCGCACCCTGACCCAAGCTATCAGGATGACCGTGGCAGTTCCTGGGACAGCATTTGGGCCTTGCACTGTTCTGCAAGATACAGGCAACATTGCACACTAAAATGGAAAACAGAATGAAAATGCCAACTTTGGGAGAATGTGTAGGTGGGAACCATAAGTATGGGAAATTTGGTGCTGGCTAAGACGTCTGCAAGCTTCTTTACAGACTAGGAGCTTGTTAAGGGGGAGTGGAGGGAGTGGGCAGCATCTGTACTTTATGTTATCAAAAACATAGCCATTCCCTGCCTCTAGATTTTTGCATGAGCATGAAGCACAGGTGCTTGTTTAGATTACAGATCTATCCATAGCACATTCCAATTTTCTGGCCTTGACATCTGTGACGCTTTCCACGCAGGCTTTGCATTTCTCCCAAAAAATCATAGCCAAACAATTTGTTTTTTAATAGCCAGGGCCTTCTGCTTCTGCAAACATTCTCAGACCTGCACATCAGTCTGCAGCTGGGGCACCTTGCTCTCACATCCAAGTTAACTTCGCAGTTGTGCAACAAGCAGAGCTGGCAATATGCACAGTTTTGGACACCTGAAAGGAGGTTGTAGCGAGGTGGTTGTTGGTCTCTTCTCCCAAGTTACTAGCAATAGAACGAGAGGAAATGGCCTCAAGCTGTGTCAGGGGAGGTTCAGATTGGATATTAGGAAAAATTTCATCACTGAAAGAGTGGTCAGGTCTTGCAAGAGGCTGCCCAGAGATGTGGTAGAGTCACCATCGCTGGAGGTGTTCAAAAAAACATATATAGACGTGTCACTTCAAGACATGGTTTAGGAGACGTGGTTGTGATGGGTTGACAGTTGGACTTGATGATCCTAGAGATCTTTTCCTACCTTAATGATTCTATGATTATACCACCTGTGATAAATACAGCACCAAAATTTCTTGCCCTAAATAACTTTCTGACATCCTTAACACTGTGATAAGTCTGATCACATGAAAGGAGGAAGGAGATCTTGGGATACCTTTGGTGATTGGTTTAAGAATACCTCAAAATTTTTTTCCCCTCAAATAGGAAGATGGTGCATATATAACATGCAGCAGGTCTTCAGCAAGGTGTTCTCACTCAGTATGACCTTCCTGTGCACTGCCCACCCCAGGCAGCTCTTTTGCACTGACAATCATACACCTGTCAGATCCCTCACCACTCTAGTCCTGTGAGACTCCCAGCAAAACAGAGGTTATCGTTACCATTATTTAGATCAATCAAATAGTACCAATTTTTGTCTGTGGTTTTAGAAAGGGAGAGACTGTAGGGTTCTCTGTCCCATGCTCCTGACTGCTTTTATAGTAATGATAGCCACGAGGAAGTCTGATGAAAACACAGCTCATCTACTCTGTAGGAGAGTACTGATGCAGTCTAAAATTCCCTCTGCTTTCATATTGCTTAAATTAATAGTGGGAGAATATAAAGAGTTGTGCATGCTGACAGCTTCAAGATGGAGTTGAGTATAACCACCAGGTTCAGACAGTGTTAAACTATGCATTTCATAGAGTTCTTGTAGTTATACCTGGCCTAAATTAACAGATCTGTATTCTTCTACATACTGCCTAGCTCCAAACCCCTGGATGTGCCATTACCGTCACTGCACATCCTCCATGGGTGCCTCCCGCTCTACCTCCTCAGCTACATTTGGGTGTAGAGGTAACACTGCACTTCCAAATGCCCCCTCAGAATTTGGGTGTGCTGCCAGTCGCCCATCCTGGTAGACATCCTCCTTGTGAACTTGTTCATAATGGGCACAGTCCTTGTTCTATAAGGTGAGTACAGTATCAAGGATGTCACTTCCAGGGATCTGCTTCTGCCCTAACAGGACACACGTCCACTGCCCAGCAGACTCAGAAAAGCAGTTTGCACTTGCAGGGCTTGTGGTTGCCATAAACCACAAGCATAATCCAGCAAGATGCTCATAATAATGCAGAAATTGTTTAGCTTTACTAGTGAGCAGTTTTTGTTGTAACAGTGTTTTCCACTTTGCTGGGCCAAGAATTATCTGCAACACCAGCAGGTTTATGCCCTCCACCTTGCCTGCTACTCCTCTGTACCAAATAATAACAACAGTCTTCAGCTCTGCAGAACCCCCACTGTTTTTTTTTTGGTTTTGGTACCCTTGGTCTTTCACAGCCATAGCTGTGGTCTCTAAGACCACGTGTCTGTAGGCTGCATTCCAAAGCCTGGGTCTTGCTGCTTCCACAGTAATCATAGTCCATCAGTACAGTCTTTATTTCAATCTTAGTCTTCTGTGTTTCGTTTGTAACATCAGCCTAAGGATAAGAAAACACAAGCTTCCAACCCAACTATTATTAGGCTTACAAGTTGCTGTAAGCTCCCCCCCACAGCTATGGGTAAAGGGTGCTTCCCCACAACTCACATTCTCTAAGTGTAACTTACCTTGAAATTCAGTGCATGGCCCAGCTCATAGGGTCTTTTACAAGAAGCCCTTTGGGCTCAGACTGCCTGTGTCTTGTAAGGACTTCTGTACATCATACGGTTCTCCTTCTGCAACAGTCTAGCTTTTTTCAGCCCTGAGAAGGCCCAGACCGCTGTAGTAGCATGCACTCCACCTACTGTTGCTACCCTTGGCAGCAAAACTAAAGCATTTGCAGGACTGCTGGTTGAGTGCAACTGTCTCTTTTCTCTCATCCCAGTACTAGAGAGAGGAATTTGTCCTGGGGCTCCCTGTGTCTTCAAACAATACAACTGTCTTCTGCTAGCAGGAATCTGCTGCCCTGTAAATGTCAGAAGTCCAGCCACATCCTACTATGCTGCACAACAAATGGAAAGTGATTAGGACAATGTGTGACACAGTCTTTTGAATTTGTTCATTCTAGCATGGAGCTCATCTGCTTTGAAGACCGCACAAGCTGTGGAGCAACCACTGTGCCTGGCCTTAGTACTTGAATCTCAATAGATTAAAATCACATGGGGTTTACCAGTAGTAGTAAAAATGTTGTTAATGTGTTTTGTAAGCCATGTTATACAACCACAGGAACGTACCACTGAAGGTGCTGAGCAGCATATCGTATGCATGTGAATCTGAAACAGTATCTCACAGAGCATAACAGAATCTGTTCTGTCACCTCTGGCTGCTCTGCAAGAATAGAATAGAACGGAATTTATACCTACAGTTAAAGAAGTGGTGATCAACCAGAATTCACCGGTCCCTTTAATATTTACTGGTCTTAAGGATGAACACTTCCCCTCTAAGTGGCAAATTGTCATGGAACAGAGTGATTTTTTTTTCCTATCCCTTGACAGGTTGTAACTCCATGCTATTACCTGGCACCCTGTCCACCTTAAAACCAGGAAGCCTTCTGGCACTTAACCCAACAAGCACTTCATGTACTATCTCCTCAGCTAACCTCTCAGGAGAACTCAGTGCCCACTGCAAAATAAACTTCTCAAATCTCCTGAGTCTTTAGTGTACTGTCATTCCCATCTGCTCCTCTGTGACTTTGCTCACCCTTTAAAGCAGGCTAAACTCTGGTTGAGGGTACACCACACATTTGGCAGGGGGGAGGAGGGGGGTGCCACCAGTGCTGCCTTTTGGAAGCATAACAAACATCATGTAAAGAGCCTGGAGAAACAGATCTTCTCAGTCTCCCCATTCCCCACATAGCCTACAACGCAAAACTTCTTCACCTGTGAGCTTTGGTATAATCATGAACTTCAGGCATAATCTGCCTATTTCTCTTTCCATCACAGTCTGTAGTCATTAGCTCATGTTTGCCTAAATCTCCTATTCTTATTTCAAGCAATTTTGTCCCTCGGTGCGCCACCAGGATGGTCTGGCCACACTTCCCAAGTGCCTGGGTCAGCTTCATTTGTTTTTGAAGGGTATTGCTGGTTGCTGTCCAGGTTGCAATATGTTCAGGAATACTGTTGAGTGTATGTGTTCTTTTCCTCGTTTTGTCCTGCTCTGCTGACATATCTAAGTCAAAACTGCTGTTTCCTGGCTGTCTCACACCCTTAGACCTGTCCTTGGGAACAGCATATTAATAGCATATTAATAGAATTGCTCATGACTTCTGGTAACTGCATGCAACATTCAGAAAGATTAGTAAAACAGACTAAGATGACAATGAACATCAACATCAAAAGGAAACTGGGGGAGGTCAAGACAGCCAAGAAGTCTTTGCCCAGCACAGCAAAGACATGAAGAGAATGATTAACTGATCTCTATGAACACTTTTGACAGCTAACATTGTATTTAGAAAAAGAACTGTTAAAGCTCAGAACATAACTGAGTCAAGAGCATAGGTTGTTTAAGTTGACCATGAACTGTAGGATCATATTGGTTGGAACGGAGCTCAGGGAGGTGATCTAGTCCAACTACCTGCTCTGAATATGTCCAGAGAAGGTTGCTCAGGACCTCATCTAGTTGAGTTTTTAACATCTTCAGGGAAGAAGATTCTGTAACATTTCTGACCAAACTCATCCTGTATTTTACCACCCTCATGGTAAAAGTTATTTTGCATGTATCAAGTTATAATTTCTCATGTTTCAGTTTGTGACTATTCCCTCTCATCCTTCTACAGCACACTCTGGCTCAGTCTTCTCCATACACTCCCATTATGTAGCTGTGGACAGCAGTAAGATCTCTCCTTAGGCTTCTCTCTTTGAGGCTGAAGAAATCCAGTGCCTTCAATCTCTCCATATGTGTCATGCACTCCTGCCTCCTGACCAACTTGGTGGCCCTCTGACTCAGTCCAGTCAGATCTTTCTTGTACTGGGGAGCCTGCAGCTGGACCCAGTACTACAGAACTCACCTCAAGTGCTGAACACTGGGCAGTAATCCCCTCTCAAACTGTTGTTTTCATGCTTACTAATACAGCACAGTACACAGCTGGCTGCCTGTGGCACACGGGGGCACTGCTAAGTCATGTTCAACTTGAACATGCAAGGTCCTACACCCGGGGAGAAACAGCCCCGTGCACCAGTACAGGTTGGGGGCTGACGTGCTGGAAAGCAGCTCTCTTGGGGAAGGACCTGGGAGTACTGGTGGACAGAAAGCTGACCATGAGCCAGCAACGTGCCCTTATGGCCAAGAAGGCCAACAATAGTCTGGGATGCATTAAAAGGAGTGTGGCCAGCACATTGAGGGAGGTTATCCTCCCTCTCTACTCTGCCCTAGTGAGACCACATTTGGAGTACTGTGTCCAGTTTTGGGCCCCCAGTTTAAGAAGGACAGGGAACTGCTTGAGCAAGCCCAGCAGAGAGCTATCAAGATAATCAGGAGAGTGGAGCATCTCCCTTATGAGGAAGGGCTGAGAGACTTGGGGTTGCTCAGCCTGGAGAAAACTGAGAGGGATCTTATCAGTGCTTATAAATATCTAAAGGGTGGGTGTCAGGACGATGGGACTGGACTCTTTTCAGTGGTGCCCAACAACAGGACAAGGGGCAATGGGCACAAGCTGGAACACAGGAAGTTCCAGCTAAACATGAGAAAAACACGTCTTTCCTGTGAGGGTGCCAGAGCAGTGGAACAGGCTGCCCAGAGAGGCTGTGGAGTCTCCTTCTCTGGAGACATTCAAAACCTGCCTGGACATTTTCCTGTGCCCCCTGCTCTAGGTGTGCCTGCTCAAGCAGGGGGGTTGGACAAGATGATATCCAGAGGTCCCTTCCAACCTCTACCATTCTGTGATTCTGTGAACTTGCTGCCCCCCCAGGGCTTTTTACTTAAAGCTGCTGTCTAGATAAGGGATTCCAGCCTATGCAGTTGTATGGGGTGATTCTGATCCAGGGGCATGGCTTTGTGTCCATTCAGGCTGAGGACTAGAATAATTTCTTATAGTCAAGACTGGGAAAAATGGGAGAACCATGGGATAAAAATATCATTGATTTCATATAGGACTTTATCAGCTACTTAGTAAATACATTACTTAATAATATAAGTACTTAGATGTCAGATAACAGGCAAGATGTAGCACTCCTTAAATGCCTAATAAAACTACCAGAAATACACCTTAAGTAAAAATTCATTAGTGAGTTATTTCATTGATATTTCAGTGGCATCAATCCAATACCTGTTTAATCACTGCCTACTTCAAGAGAATATAATTAGAATTGCATAACCCTTTTGATTGAAGCTATTTAACTGTTCTTCCTAAGCAGTCACACAGACACATACTTAATTAGAAACTTTGGCACCTATTTATTTGATGCCAGCATACTGAATTTAAACACCAACCTAAATCAGTACTTACCCCAGGAGTCACTGCACTGACTCAAGATTTTAATTAATGCTTCCTAAAACAACATTTATTATTATCTATTAAGAGGTATCTAACTTACTGGGTAAGCAGTAAATTCTGAAAATTCCTTAAATTGCTTGTTAAAAAAAACATAACCTCACCAGGTGCCTTGAACAGACAGAATGTACCTGCCTGACTGTTTTGTCTGATAGGCAACTATCCAACACATCCCACTACTCAGTTTTCACCGCGGCCTTTTATTTCATAGAATTTCTATTTATAAAAAAATGCTCCTTAGGACAACATGTAAGCTGACTGTACATACACAATTTTGAAAGAGACAGCCCTTTGGTTCCTACCTACTATATAAAGTGCTTCATTAAGATGAGATTTTCTTTACAATGATCATGATTTTTAGTTTAGCTTCTTACAAGTGAAGCCCTCTACTCCTCTGACTAGAATAAATTTCCTACACTTTATGGGAATAAATGTGGATGTAGCAAGAAAACTGGATACTGGAATCAGCATACACTGGATCCAGTACAAAGCTGAATCACTCACTAGGTGGCAGCTCCCAGACATGATTTCACGGATAGTGAAGTTGTGAGGGGCAAGCAAAGCAGATCTCCACACAACAAACACATTTTGCCTCTCCTTCCACTTGCTAAAAAGAGCTCCAGAGCAGGCAACAGTAGGTCATGCAATGATGGAGCCTAAACCAATTTATAGAGGATTGCCTGAAACAACAGAAAGGTGCTATGCCTTGGTCTGTGCTCTGATAAAGATTTCTTTCAGTGGCAAACCCCATCTTCTATTGAGGGACACCTGTATTTTCCACAGAAGTGTAAAAGTGAACACCCTGACTTCAAAAAATATATGGTGCTGGAAAAAGCAGCTCATGGGGTGGCAGAACAAGGCATAAGTCCAGACTATAGAAGGGTAACTCACCCATACCGAAGCCCTACTCTAGAAGGAAGCAATGCATATTCAGCAGCAGATTTCACCCATTGAACATAAAGGCACACTTACCTATCCTTTGGATGGAAGCTGAAAGGATCCACATGTTGCTACCTGCAACAAGGTCCTGTTAACACCAGCAGATTCCCAGGATCCTTCTGGGACCTGGCTTCTCCCAGGATAGCAGGAACATGGTCTCCTTCCCTCTGCCAAAAGAAGCTGCACTACTTCCTCCAAAACTTCTAAGATGACACAGACTAAGAAACCTGGTCTATAGCTTAGGACCATCCAGCCTGTCTAAAGATATCCCTTCTAACACCTCTGGCATCCTTGTTCATGGTTAAAGAACAAGTGTAGAGTCATAAAAATTTGCACATGAATCATCTTACAAATTCATCTTAGTAAAGGATAAGAACAACATTTGTTAAGTAGCAAAGCTTCTGCTGGGAATTCAGCATCTATGAAGTCTAAAATACTGAAAAATCAACATTGTTTGAACAGTAGTATCTAAGCATTTTTTTTTTAAACCTAGTAGGGGACTGCTGTGACCATGTCATGACTTGAATTACTATTTCCAAACGTGGACAAGAAAAGTTAATAGAAAGAAAAATTCATTTCTCTCTTCTTCTGCCATTTGCACACACTGATAATGACAACATTTGGTCACCATCTAGTCATTGACAGCCCTGAACTGAAGTATTTTTTCAGGCAGAGATTTCCAATTAAGATCTGTTTTGCAATGCTTATATACCTGAAACATGCTATCTTCATCCTCCAAAATATCCTGAAAAGAAAGTCCAAACTTACTGGCAGCTGAGGTAGTAAGACAAAAGGCTTTCAGCTGTCTTTCAAGAACTTTTCAATCTCAGATAATTTTTTGAAATTTCTTTGAGCAGTCTTGCACTCCATCTGAAATATTAGGTCAAGCCACCGATTTTTTTGCAGCTATTCTTCATTTACCATTGGAGATGCACTACTTAGTATCATAAAAGTTTCAGCAGGAAGCAGTTCAAATAATTTCAAACTTCTGATTTTCAGACTAGTTGCTTTGAGTCTCCCTGCCATCTGCTGAACTGCATTGGCAAAGTTTTCATATGCTGCCACCCCCCCCGAGACCCCCAACATTTGTGATCTGGTATTTGTTAAATCTAATGCCCCAGAGACTTTTAAGTGACATTAGTCCTCACTTCCCCCCTGCTCCACTGCCCCCGCCTCATACCACTCTTTGTAGTCCCCATTACAACTGAACGGTGGGCAAACAAGAATGAAGGGACAATGAGTTAAAATCATACATTTTATTGCCAAGTAGCATTTAGGCTGACATAGTAAAGGGTTTTTCAGATAACCAAAAGGTACATTTCTATTGAGATAATCTCTCCTGTACTTCTGAATCCCAAGAAGGTATCAGATAATCCTTACTCTCCATTTCCTAGGGAGCCCCTCTTTACTTGCTTCATTCTCCTTACAGTATTCATTTAAAAATCACTTCAAATCCAGGAAATCCCACCTCTTCCTTCAAAATTTGAGGAAAAGGACTCACCAAACTTCCATTTAAATATTTATTGTTTCTCTCTGATATCTCAGTCTTCCAACTTCGGAATACCAAGACAAAGCTTGCAAACAATTCCAAAGCACTGAACTTTCAACTTAGATTTATTTCAGGTTTATAAAGAAAGTAATTTGAAAAAATCAAGTCAAATATAAAACTTTCAACAAATAACTTAATAAGCAGTTTAGAACAATTTTACCTTGCTTATTTCATTATGTGGCAGATACTGTACAAAACTGCCACAAACAGTGGTACTGAAGTCTACTTACACATATTACACAATTTTAGGTTAAACCCAAGCACTGAATATTCAGAGCACTTTAAATGTGGTAAACATAGATAGGTAATAGCACAGCCCAAATGCCAAGGTATCTGCCTATTTTATACACAACTGTAAAAGCACTTCATTAAGTTGCATGAATTCCAACTGACATCACATAATTTATTTCAAAAGATGCTTATTGCAGAGTACTTTTTTCAAATAAATTTACAAGAAACAATACTATTCTTAGGGCTGTGGAAAACAACTAGTATATTGAAGCTTCAGGCTTGGTTCCAGTGACGTCCATAGGATTTTTGCCACTGACTTCACTGATGCAAAGATTTCTTTCATCGACTCATTTTTCTATTAGGTAAAAGGTGTAAAGGCCAGTTCAGATTTACAAAATAGGTATTTGAAAAATATTTCAATGAGGCACACGTGCAATATGAAGATGAGTTATCACGGATATCAAAACTACAGCCTTTAGTACTATTCCATACGAAAGTCACAGATACATTGCAGCAAAAGCAAACCAGAGCAGAGAGGAGAGCACCACTGTTAAACTTTGCTGAGTTCCTTCTTAAGGCTATGTAACTGTGTTCTGGGAAGAAAGACATCAATACTTTCTTTTTGGTATTACTTTCCCGGCTAAATGTATGGCATCATGTTTTTAACCAAGTTATTAAAATTCATTTCAAAATAAATAGTTTCTGTACATATGACTTGCTTCGTAACTACAGATATGCTCCAACAGCCATGATTTAGAGATGTATAAACATACAGATCTACAAGATGTTTTTACATTCATGTAGTTAAGAGGTTTAGTGATGAGCATTATGAATTCTCAGTATGAACAGATTCAGCAATAATTAGTCTCATCTTGAGAAGCTGAAGATTACCTGGGTTTTCTTACTAAAAGCAGTAGAAGAATACTCGACTGCTGAAGTGCATCTCACCAAGGCTCCCATTTTTATGTTCAAGCCATAATCTGATAAATATTCCAAAAAGTAGAGCTAAATATAATGCTATTAAAACCTTTTAAGTTATAAACTTCAAATCAGAGGTGCAAATCTGAAGTTTTAGCTATATTCACGTGAAACGTTAATAGGTTTCAGCTTTATTCCATTTATTATCAATTATATCACTTTGGTTTTCTGTAACATTAGGGCTACCTATGGTATACCGACTGCATGTGCTCCAGTGTATGTGCACCTAACTTTATATCCTCAGCTCACAGGACATGTACGCCAGCTCCTGTCCAGAACCTACCTTGCAGTCTAACTACGTACATTTTCCCTAACAGGTATTACTAGCTTGAAAACAGTGCTATATTAACATAGCTCTGAGTTTCAAAACCAGAATTAGCCTTTGTCTGGCCACATTGAGCTGGCACTTGTCTGCAAGCGCTGGAATAGATACACTTCAGTCCCTTCATTGAGGAGAAATACATTCCTGGAAAGATGCTGAGCAACTTACTCCTTCAGCTGAACTTAGCAAAGCAGTACACCTTGTAGAATCAAACATCAATTTGCTTAAGAAATTAAGGGCAACATAAGCTACAGTAATTTATTTTTCATTTCTGTACACAAAATATTAGACAAAAGATGTAAAACCAATTTAACTACCACATGCAAATCAAAAGCCTGAACACACTTGAGGGTTGAGAATCCTTCAGGTAACTGGTTTTCCTGAAGCATATGCATTGCAGATGTTTAGAAACATGTAAGTAAGACTGCGCATTTCTTTAAATGTGAAATAATAAGCTCCTACAAAAATATAGGCAATAACAGCATGCATTTTAATTTTCAAAACATTCTGGGGGACAGATACGATCTGTGAGTTTGCTGCTTGTTCTTTCTTGTTTTGCAAGCTGTTCAAGATGGAATGTAGCCACAGAATGCTTCACAGTTAAGGCTCAGGGTCATGTGATAACTATAAGTGAATCTAAGCATGGATAACTGCCTTCCATTTTCTTGACAACAAATCTCACACTACACCATAGTGAGCTGGCTAAAAAACAAACAACAGATGACAAGTCTTCTGCTATATCTATTTCTTCATTATGTAAGCCCCTTTTAGCAGCAGCCTCTGATGCCGTACATGAGACTCACCTCTAGGGCTACATGTAGCCAGCCACAAGGAACAAGAAGCGGAGTGCATCCGTGTCAGAGTTATTAAAGTTATCAATTCAAAAAACCTTCTCCTCAAGTGAACAGATATTACTCAAATTCAGAGCTGTGCCACCTCTTCTGATCAGACCTACAATCTCCTCTCCCAGAGAGCTACTCACCTGCCTTAACTCATCATCCGGAAACAATTCATCACCTGTGAGAGCACTTTGGTGTCTCTCACTGTTTAAACCATCATCCCATTTTGTTTATGGCATTTCCCATAAAACAAAGATCTTCCATTGCCAAACAGTCTAAACAGATGGTCTTACAAATTTTACAGATATTGTTCCAAATTCATAACATACTTAAACCAGACTTTACACATTCATCTTAAGCTTGCACAGCACAGAAAGATTATAACCCCCCAAAAAACCATGCAACCCCCCCATAAAGTCCATCAAGCAAACATATGTAAATACAAATTAAATCAAATAGAACACCAAAATAATATATAAAGTCTGATTTTGTTCAAGACCACCATCAAGCTAACATATGTAAATACAAATTAAACCAAATAGAATGCCAAAATAATATATGAAGTCTGATTTTGTCCAAGGTCTTAAATAACTACGTACTAATAATTTTTTTGGGGTAGGGTGTTTTTTTTGGGGGTGTGTGTGTGTGTGTGTGTGTGTGTGTGTTTGGTTTTGTTTTTTTTTAACACATCAAATCTGAGATAAAGCAAAATAAGTCTTAACTCCCCACCTTCCCCAAATCCCAGTTCTTCAGATACCAAAGGAAGTCTGTGCTCTTAATGTGCATTTACTGTATATATTCATAGACTAAATTTTATATTTCCTTCCATGTAGAAGAGTACCTCCCAAGTTTACCACATCAACACAAAATTGAATTAATAAAAATATGAAAGCACTTTAAGAATATTCCCATCAGTATTTTTAACACAGACTATTTATGGTCTGTTTTAAGTTGTGTGAGATATGTCAAAATAAAACTTTGAGATTTATTGTTGGTCTTATTGCCCCCCCAAATATATTTGATTACCAGTTCTCTCACTTTGAAGGCATCAAAAGAAATCTACACCATTCTGACAGCACATTAGATAAAAAAATTGCACAAAACCCAGGGTCAAAAAGCTATACTACTGTTAGGCATTATGCAGTTATGTAAACCGTAAAAATGCGTAACTTCTTAAAGTATCACAATCAGTCTAACTTTAGATGTTAAATCATTAATATGCTGAACAACAGATCATTTGACAGATAACCAAAAAGCACCTCACAGAATAACTTAGTATCTTCACCTCTAAGCTTCTACATGGTAATTCTACATTGATCACTTCAGTCCTGGACATCAAAGTAGTCAATTATTGGCTCTTCTTTTAAGGGTTTGGATAAACCACTGTTTGCACTACTCCTGCAATTATAAGAATGTTAGATGTTACTCACCCGCATGAAAAACAAGACACAAAGTAAACTAAAATCAAACTCCCATACGTCTCGGTGTGCACACGCACACTGCACTGGGAAGTGGCATGCATTTATAAATTACGTTTTAACGGAAGTACCTTAATGCTCCAGAAAGCTTTTGTTAACTGATTTTTGGAAAAAATATATACATGTACATCAATGTGTGGCTGAACTGATACAATTTGTTTTGGGGTTTTACCAGAAAATATCATTTACTGGTAATATTTATTACAGAAACAATACTGTACTGAACACTAAATGTTCAACACGCCTTTTTAAAAGGAAATAGCAAAAGAAATATTGTTGATGATGACGATCCAATCTGCTCCTTTTTAAAAGCAAGAGTAGCAAAAAAATACATGGTAATACCAAATCCAAACACCGTAAAGATTTTTTCCATAACGCAGTATGAGATATTCCAGAAGATTTTGTAGAATTAAGCACTTCTACAGAAATTTCACTTCTAGTAATTGAAAACAAATGGCTAAAGCCCTTTTTGAATTTAATTTTGCTACATAACCCCTTTTCATTAGAGTCACTGAAGAGAGAAATCCCACAGAAGTGGAAATGAAGAGTAACAACCTTCTTAAAATTCACATTGAATTACACCATAAGCAGTCATTTTAGACGTGTTTTGCTCTAGATGCTTAGTTCTGAAACAATTTAAATTTGTATTCCAGCAGCAGCTTAAACACACAATAGCTACTGCAATAGTTACTGCAAAATTAAGCTGTCCCTTTCTGCAAATGGTACTTTACAGAACATGATTTAAAATGCTAATATGGAAATAACTTTGGGGGAAAAAGTTCTGAAAGGTAAACCTGAACAAATAAGACATCCATTAAAAACTTGTAACTATGAGATGACTACTGATACCTGAAGCTGGCAGGTCATACAAAGTAAAGACTGTCCTATTAGACTATTCATCAAAAAGCCTTATCTATCCCATCTTCAGTGGTTTCATTTTCTGAGAAAAATGTTCACCTTTAGCCAACTGTGTAGTCAAATCTACACAAGAAAAATACATTTACTACCTTTCTAAATAAATAAGTTTATGCCAGTAAGACATTACTCTTTTACAGAGAACAGTTAAAGGTTAAAAAAAAAACAACCCCAAACCTCCAAAACAGCTCTCTCTTCCCAACTGTCTAATCTTTATTAAAAATAATTTTAAAAGTCCACAATATTTGTTACATTACTACTCCTATACCACATAGTCAATCCTACATTTTCTTAGCACTTCATTTCAGGTTTAATTCTGTGGAAAGAAAAGCTTAGTGCAGGCTGTGTAGTGGTTGGGAAAACAAAAAAACCAGGGAATATGAAGTCGAAGTTCAGGAACATTCTCCTCAGGCAACACAGCACAAAACTGAAGAATACTGTTTTAAAAACAAATTCCTTACTTATCTGTTTGTTTGTAATGAGGAATAGGAGGTGGAGGCCTGCTCTGCATTTCCTTATCTAGGACAGAAGTTAAGGTATTGCTTGGACAAATCGATTTCCCTCTAGAGAAATAAAAGAAAGGTTATTTAATTCAATAGGAAAATATATTCCTTGAAGTTAGGGCAAAAGAGTTACATTTGTAAGTAGCAGTTCTGGTGTCAGAGTTCATACTTGTATACTTAAATATCCATCCAACCACAAAGACAATAGTGTGCAAAGTTCATTTTCACTACCAAGAACAAGATATCCAGTACTCTAAATGTCTCTCAATTGCTGTCTATAAAAGATGAAGAAGCAGCTTACTAGCTTTGAGCATTGGTGCCCAGACTCCTCCTTTTCTGCTTGTGAAGTGCACAACTCCTTTTTACTATGAAGTGCACAACATGATCAACTCATAAAACACCAAAAATGCAATACTTGCATTCCAGGGCAACACATATCTGTTCTTTCACAGAACAGATGTAAAATCAGAATCAACAACTTAACAGCTTAACTCAGCATCATATGAACACAGCTCACTGCACCTTCACATATTATCTAATGTTTTGGAAACATGTTCTTAAACTCTGGCAGTCAGTCATGTTAAACTTGTTTATCTCTCTGCACTCAAAGTAGCCCTGCTAAGCAGTGCTTTCCCAGGAACAATGCAGCAACACTGCCTCTTCCTTGTCAGCTACCCCAGGTGAACAAGATCAGAAAAATAACCTTATGCATTAGGGGAGGGAGAAAAAAAACCAGCTCTTTCTGCCCTCTGCACTAGTTACAATCAATATATTATGCAATAATGACCACACAATGAAGCATCCCACTTGTCCCATCTGCAACACAAGGGTCACGCTGTGGTGCAGGGCGGTATTTTCTCCAATAGAGCAGGACAGTGTACTTTAGCTTGTACATTTATATGCTTTAGGCATATATTGGCTGTGAATCACACTCAACTTCAGTATGGCAGTCCATGCCCAAAGGCTGCACTGACTGGAGAAAGAGGAAGGATATTAAAAAAAACCCAAACCCCAGAAAAAAAAACCTTGTAAGATTGTTCCAAAAAGGCATCTAATATAAAAAAAAATCCAAATAATTACCAAACACACTATCTCTCTAATAGGCTGTGGAGATGTCTTAAAATTTCCTATAAATTCATGAGCCATTTTCAAAAGTGAGCTTGCTTTATTAAATCATAACAGTGACTGGAAGTTGTAACTGCAAGACTGAAAAACCTTCCACTATCAACATCATTTCCATTCACTGTTTCTTTTTTTGCATTTTCTGGGCGTGAATAAGCTGATTAAATTAAAATGCTTAAACCTTGTCAAGGTCAATTTCTTTCTCTTCTTGCACTTCCCTCTAACCCATGCTACTGACACTTTAAGACCAAACTACTTCTGGTACACTAAACTGGATTTCTCTCCTATTTCTATCTGAACGGATTATACTGGATATTAGGAAAAATTTATTCACTGAAAGAGTCATCAAGCACTGGAACAGGTTGTCCAGGGAAGTGGTCAAATCACCATCCCTGGAGGTATTTAAAAGGCGAGTAGGTATGGCACTTAGGGACATGGTTTAGCAGTGGACTTGGTAGTGTTAACAGTTGGACCTGATGATCTTAAGGGTCTTTTCCAACCTAAATGATTCTACAATTCTATGTCAATCACTAAATAATGTTTCCTCATTGTTTTTAAATAATGTTTTTTAAATAATGAGTTTTTAAATAAAATCCTCCAGAGCAGTCTCCTCTAGATATTAAGATTCTGCGTTTACTAATCACATTACAAGTTCATCTTGTTCCTTTCAAAATTACATTCCGAAGAGCAAAAAATGCTGCAGAACAATGGCTTCTGTATTGTTAGAATTCCAGAAATGTGCATGTGTCAAGAGTTCCATGCTTTGTCACATACTTCATAATATGTGTTTTTTCCCACCTCACTCAGAACTTTAAGCAGCTGAAATCTCAGAAGTTCAAGCAGTTATCAATACCTATAAATATCTAAAGGGTGGGTGTCAGGATGGTGGGACTGGACTCTTTTCAGTGGTGCCCAACAACAGGACAAGGGGCAATGGGCACAAGCTGGAACACAGGAAGTTCCAGCTAAACATGAGAAAACACGTCTTTCCTGTGAGAGTGTGTGGGTGCCAGAGCAGTGGAACAGGCTGCCCAGAGAGGTTGTGGAGTCTCCTTCTCTGGAGACATTTAAAACCTGCCTGGTCGTGTTCCTGTGCCCCCTGCTCTAGGTGTGCCTGCTCAAGCAGGGGGGTTGGACAAGATGATATCCAGAGGTCCCTTCCAACCCCTACCAGTCTGTGATTTTGTGAAATCTCACATCAGTTCACAGAGGAACACTAGTCCTATTTCAGAGCATAAAAAATTAAGTTAGTTTGCTTTGGTCACATCAATGCCTAGCACTGTTTTGTTTTCACAAGATTTAGTGTCCCTCAAAAAAAAAAAAGCAGAAGAGATATACAGAAGACTGTCCACCCATGAAACCCCAGAGGCTTCAGTGACAAAAATCTATCAACTCACACTCAAGCAAAACAGAGACCACTTCCTGTATACCTTGGTGACACACAGGATAATAGTAGACTGATGCCAATTTCCCCCAAATTCTGTGAATATTTCTATTAATGGTTTAAAATAAAACCTCAAAACCATAAACAAAACAAAACAGCCAATCAGCTAGTCTGGAAATCTTGGAATTTCTTCCAAGTAATTTGGAAGAAAACCAAACAACTGAATTCAAGTAAAGTGTATAATAGAAAAAAAACCCTGACTAATTAATTGTCAGAAAGGAGAAAGAAAGTAGACCCTCCCTTCCTGCTAATGTAAATCATGGTCATCTATCATCAGTTGTAATAGAACTGTGGAGATGGAACCAAAAGGCTCTGTAAGTACTTTGGACATTTTGATATGAAAGTTGCCATTCTTCCTTACATTAACTTATTCTCAAAGTAAGGAAACAAGACAACTGTCTGCCACAAGCAACAAACATCGGATGACAAATTTTTAGTGGCAATCCAGGGAAAAGCAAGGAGAACATAAATAACTATCTGCCGACTATAAGGCATGGGTAGTGCTGATGGGATGGACTGTTGTATAAAACCAAACTGTGGAAATCAGGACTCAAACTTCTCCTTAAAGACTGGAAGTCCAATTTTCATAACTCCAGGATAGATGAGCATTGATCTGCTTGGTACAAAATTCTTTACCCACTAACCTGTCCAGAACTGACTCCACGTAGCTTTGCAATAATGATCCACCAGCTTTCAGACAGAGCAGGTTTTTGTGAGAAGTACCTCTAAAAGCCGATACAGTTTGGGTGGAATAACGAAGCAAGTGGCTCTCAAACAATCTCCTGATTGTCTAGACTTCACATATCCTGTATCATAAGCTGTCAAGAGGCAACACGTACTATTCTCAGGGAAAAATATGTCAAGATTCAAGTTAAAATAGTAAGAAAAAGATGTAGCTGTTTTCTGAACAGGACTGCTGTTAAAACCACCTTGGCTGGTGATCTGTAGCATTATTTGTGCTTAAATTGCTCAAAACCCCTTAGAGGTTAGGGGTGTTGAGATGCAGTCATTGGAAAAGGCATTTGTAATTGCAAAGAGAGAAGAAAGTTGGCTTTTTTCTCATGGCAGAAGAGAAAACTCCTAGAGAGTGAGGGGTAGAATAAAGTCCTTGAAGTGACAGAGTACCATCAGGAAGTCATCAGAACTATCAAATTGAAAGTGAAGTTATTCCCAATACCAGAAAGGTTACAAAGAGAGTTAACTTAAGTAAAATGACTTGTACCTGGAGACCAAGTATTAAAA
The DNA here is from genome assembly GCF_963921805.1 of Phalacrocorax carbo. Classification (NCBI taxonomy): domain Eukaryota; kingdom Metazoa; phylum Chordata; class Aves; order Suliformes; family Phalacrocoracidae; genus Phalacrocorax; species Phalacrocorax carbo. Next base: position 105,606,952 of record NC_087514.1, read on the forward strand.
TGTGTCCAGAAAAACTTAAAGCCGCCAAAGAATAATTGTTTTCTCAGAGCATATAACTTCCTTTCAACCCTGCCAGTGGGATGTACAGTTGCTGCCTTCTGCGATGCAGCTGTCATGATCTGATATAGGTGTTCCATGTAGTTACATTAATTTCTTTAGGTCTTTTTTCCTGCTGGTCTTATGCAGCCAGCAGCTAGGTAACCATTCCTGAACTGTCTCCACACTGACCTCAATGAAAAGAAACAAAATCCTGGGTGAAGAGGAGTAACAGAGAACACATCAATGAGGAGGTGGCAGGATGTGGTTCTCAGTGAGAACAATGTGCAGGAACCCTGTCACCTTCCTGAAAAGTCCCCTTGTTCGTGAGGAGACTGACCCTACTGTTCTTCCTGGAAGGAACAGGAAAAGGATAGGTCTTACAAGGGACTTCCAGGATGTCTCAAATCCATACAAGCTACTTAAACACTGGTCACTACATAACAACAAGCAGACCCTCCTTAACAGGCTCTGGCATCCAGAGTTATTTGTAGGAGTTAAAAATTCATTTAAGTAAAAGACTTCAAGAAACCACTGACAGGTACAGTGAAGCACATGTGTCAACTTTGAGAGGAAAGCCTTCCCCTTTTCACCACACCAGTCCAGACATTACCTTTGAACCTTGTTCAGAAGGAGTCTGGTATTGCAACTGCTCAAAAGATGGTGACTACAAAGATGAACAGACGGAAGCACAGGGAAGTGCACTTGCAAGGATTCACTCAGGGTCTTATACTTCAAACAATGCCAGAACTGTAATTCAGATCAACCTTGACAGTCAATACTGGGAACGCTCTCTATATGGTTAGACATTGGCAATGCTGTACGTCAGTGATTCTAATGCAGCTAATATGACCAACTCTTACTGATGTGGTGGAACCATGATGGGGGCAGGGACTGAGGGCAAAGCAGATTTGTGGTGTTTGCTCCTAGATATCCAGAGGAGGAAGTCCAGCTGGAGGAAGCTTCCTTAGCACCAAGGAGACTTCTCACACCTCTGACCAACCTGTATGGCAATGTCACAATTTCCATGACCCAATGGGGAAGTATAAAAAGAATGGTCTCTTTGCCCAGCATCAGAGGAGCCCATAACAGAAATCCATGGGGAATGTTGAGAACAGGATGAAACAAAATTAAACAAACCATTTTGACTTTCTGGTGACTATTAGTCCCTAGATTTGAAGAAGCTGTTGTGAAATACTTGAAAATATTATCCTGGAACTTGAGCTATCACTTGTCTGAGGCTTCAATGTTTTTTGTCTTGAAGAAGTGGCAAATAAAAAGACAATGAAGAGAAGCTTTGGATGAATCCACTGAAATGAGAAACATTGCTACGCAGCTGAAGGATATTCTTAGACCACTCAGTGTCTGTGAGAGTGGCAGAGGTGAAATAGCAGCATACATATTCTGCACAGTACACTGTTCCCTGAACACCACAAGGGAAGGACTAAGTGTGCAATCTCTCTTGCAACCACAGAGGAAGGCTTTCTTTTCTCAAGTTGCAGGATATGTCTTTGTTTTTAAAGCATAGTCATCCATCCTGCTCCTTTCTCTGACACTTTATCCTCTTCACTAATTTCTCATCCTGCCCCCCCCCCTATTTCTTATTTCAGAAATAAACTTTTCCAGATATGATCTCTTTTCTCACCTTCCTTTACTAGAAACAAAAAAAAAAGAAGTATCTTAAATTATTTCATGGAAACAGAAAGGGGTATCAAAGAGGTCTTCTGTCTCTCTTGGAACAAATCAAGATTCTAGCTAAGCTACCAACCCATGAATAGGCTAAGGAACAGCTCATGGCATTCTAGTAGCACAGAAGGTGACAGGTTTTTTTATAACTACAGTCAATATCTACAGTTAAAAACAACAGGTTGTCAAAGAATCACAGTTTGACAGTGCTAAACTAAATATGCTGTTCAATGAGCAGCAGAATCAAGGAAGCCTTGACACCTGATTTGGGAAGCCTTCCCATACTACATCTCCAGTACAATCACCTTGCTTTTCTCCCAGCTATGTTCCATTTCCTTCTCTAATATGAACTGCCTTCCATGGGTCTTCTCCAAATATTTCTAGTTTTGCTTAGAAATCTCTTTAATTTGCAGTAATTCCAACTCCCTCTTTGTCCATTAAAGAGGGAGTATACTCTGTGGCAGGTTCAGATAGATGGAGACAAGTAACTTCCAATACCAGATTTTTTCAAAGAAGGTGTAAATTTAGGGATGACTTCTCAACCCTACAGTTAATTTTCATAAAATTTTGTGCCATTTATCATCTTTGATACCTCTATCATATTCAGCTGTTGGCAAAAAGACAAAAAGTTACTGCTAAGATGAACAGAAAACAGCCTGGCAAAATGTTTTCTTAGCTTTTGTACTTCTAATTCGGTTTTCTTCTCTGAAGATTTACTTGACTAGTGGAAATAGTAGCTTATGAAATTATCAATTTAAAAACTGCTTTAAAAACTTTCTACTGGAAGTTACTACACATTGCAAATTGCACTGTAAATAAGCTCATCTGAGTAAGCGATAAAAACATCCAATTATTTGAACTACAGTTAATAGACTGAATACAGTTAATAGATTTGAAAACAATAATGAATTACATACTTCACTGCAGTTATAACAACATTACGCTTTGGTTCGTTGTCATAGCTCACACTTTCAATGCCATAAACCTGAGCTAATTCATGGATGATTCTGCGGTGATCTCTGTTCATTGGTGGGTAACAATGGCTCTTCTTTGTATGCTTGCCCTGAATTCAAAGAGAAAAGGTTAAAAAAAATTAAAAGGTAAAGTTTTCCTTCAGAGGGAGCAGGAGAAGAAAAAATAAGAAAAAAGAAAGTGCTTCTACCTCTAAAATTTTGTCTCTATGACAAAATTAGTACCACAAATTGCTAATAACTCAGTATTGAACAAAATTCATCAAAAAATGTCCACTTATTTCCCCAAAATTATGTGTGCACCATTGTTTCCATCACTTCAAAGTATGCACACACACGTGCATATCTTAAGTTTTAAATACAAATCCTGAATGCATCCCTTCTACTCAGATCCCAAAGAAGCAATATAAAATTATTTTTTCTGAATTTTTGTTTTTCAGAACAATCTGCCAATTTTGAATCAGATCTAATTTTGTTTTTCAGACTGGCTTTGCAATGCACAGATTGCAGACAGCTACAAAGTTGTCACATTTATTTATCACTTCCCTCTACCAAAGAAGCTATTTATCTGCAAAATCTTCTGTGTAATGGCATCAACAGACTTTGTATTAAGTAAAACCAAAACTGTAGTTTTAATTTCAGTTAAAGACTGATAATGCTTGATTCAACACTGATTGCTATATAAACAGTAAAACAGCAAACAAAAAAGCAGGGCCATATGAGCCCTGCCCTAATGGGCTGGGTGACTGTAACAGCCAATGCAGGTGAGGATGAGACATTCAGTGCTTCAGGAACTCGTGACACTGCTTCAGCTTTGCCTTGGTCATCACCAAAGTCTTCTAGTTCTTTGGGTCTACAGAGAGAGTTCAAGGGGAAGGCAAAATGCCAGTAGTAGAATAAGTCTGAGTCAGGGATTTCTAGAGAAATCCCAACCTATACAAGTTCCTGGGACGGCAGGCAGTGCATTTAAGGGTGCTGAGAAACCAGGGCGATGTCTACTTTATTGCCTGTAGAGAATGGGATAGGAACCTAATGACTAGAGAAAGCAAATTGCTGCAGCTATGTTAAAAAGCAAAACAAAACAGAAAAACAACCCAAGAACTACAGCTGATCAGCTACATTTCAAAGCCTGGGGAAAAAAAACCATAGAGTAAGTCTTTTTAGAAGCCATTTTTAGGTACATGAAGGAGAAGGTCTGTGGGTGTAGTCGATGTGGATTCACAAAAGGTCAGTCACCTCAATTAATGTAAAGAAGGCCCCATGTAACAGAGCAAGATATACGTCCGAGGTACATCGTAGCTACCCTGTAAATGGAGGGTTAGTATCCGTCTCCTCTTAGACTGTAAAATAGCTGAGTTGTATAGAGTAACTGGACCAGAAACTGTGGTCAATTGTTTCCGTAAGTCACATGCTGTCAGGATATAATATTTACTTCGAAATAAACAGTAATAAACCTCCCACCTATTACAACACTTCCAGCACATATACAGGCAGTTGAATGAAGAAAATTCTACAGATTCTGTACATATTTATGATGACTAGTAACACTTGCTTTAAAAAAGTGGTGATGGTTCTATGCTTAGAAAAACATATGCAGACAGAGTTGGATGATATAAATGTTTCCTGTCTTGTCTGCTTACATACATCAACGATGGTAGCTCCGCTATACTAGATGAGTACATACTGATGAGTCTAGGGGAACAGATGATCATGAGGTAAGCAAAGTTATGTAGTGATATATTCAGCTGAACCACATTAATACTAAAACTTGTATCAAAATCCTTTTTATTACTGATTTATACAGTTAAGCTGAAGTTGGTACCTCCAAAGGCATAGTGCAAAAAAAAAGTCAAATTGGAATGTGTGAGCGTAAGTAACAGTAATCAGTGCAAAAGACACGGTACTGATATAGGCAGAACTACCTGAATGCTTGATAGACTAACATGCAAAATACTTTTAATACCAGTAAGTAAAGCTCTACACTACATCTACAAAGAAACTAACCCATGTCTTTAGTCAGAAAGAATTTAGGAGTCATAATGAACAAACAGCTGAACACAGACCGAAGCATAAGGAGGAGTTAAGGATCATGGCAGAAGAACATCTAAGAACAGTCTCCTTGCATAATGCCATGTCAAATGTGTTAATCAAATCTTTGGCTGCATTAAAAGGGAGACTTGATTTGGTCAGGTTGGACACAGGCCTGAATGAGAAACACTGATACCACTTACCAGGTACAGAGACATGCCCAAGACAACAGAAGATGAAACATGACTCTTACAAGAGACAAAATAAAGCCTCTGAGACTTCCAGAAATAAAAAGAAGAGGTATGCAAGAAGAAGAATCGAGTAAAAGAGCTGGTTAACTTTACAGTGCAACAGACATGTTCCCTTTTACACTACACACACCACCATTCTGAAGGAAAAGAAAGTCAGAGCATGGCCTCCACACATGCTGTCACTCCCATCTTCAAGACAGGCAAGGACACGCAGAGCTACAGGCTGGTCAGCCTCACTTCAATCCCTGGGAAAGCAATGGAGCAGCTCAGCCTGGAACCCACTTCCAGGTACATGAGGGACAAGAAACTCAAGAGTAGCCAGCATGGCTTCACCAAGGCTTCACTGACTTGATAAACTTTGACAATGAACTGACATGCCTGGTAGATGAAGGGAGGGCAGTGGCTAGTGGCTGCCAGGCTTTCAGTAAGGTCTCTGACACTGTCTCCTATTAGAGCCTCACAGCCCCTCAAGCTGATGCTGTGGAGGCTGGATGAGCAGACAGTGAGGTGGATTGAAAACTGGCTGAATAGCTGGGTCCTAAGGGTGGTGATGAGCAGTGCAAAGTCTAGCTGGAGGCCAGTAACTAGCAGTGTACCCTAGGGGGAGAGGAGGGAGGATGTATACTGGGTCCAGTCGTGTTTAACATCTTCATTAATGATCTGCACGATGGGGCAGAGCGTACCCTCTGTGAGTTTGCCAGTGACACAAAGTTGGGAGGAGTGGCTGATAGATCAGAGGGTCATGCTGCCATTCAGTGTAACTTGACAGGCTGAAGAAATGGGCTGACAGCAACCTCAGGAAGATCAACAAGGAGAAATGCAAAGTCGTGCAGCTGGTGAGGAATAACCACACACACCAGTATATGCTGGGGGCCACCCAGCTGGAAAGCAGCTTGGCAGAAAAGGACCTGGGGGTCCTGGTGGACACTAAGTTGGACATGAGCCAGTGATGTGCCCATGAGGCAAAGGCGGCTACCAGTGTCCTAGTCTGCATTAGGCAAATTATTGTCAGCAGGCTGATGGAGGTGCTCCTTTCCCTCTACTCAGCACTGGTGAGGCCATCTCTGGACTGCTGTGTACTGAGGAGCCCAGAAATGGACAAGAGAGACACAGACATACTGGATGACCAGTGAAGGGCCATGAAGATGATGAAGGGACTGGAGCATCACTCCATTGAGGAAAGGCTGAGAGAGCTGGGACTGTTCAGACTGGAGAAGAGAAGGCTCAGCTGGTGATGTTATCAATGTCTATAAACACCTGAATGGAAGGTGTAAGGACAACAGAGCCACACTCTTTTCCATGGTGCCCAGTGACAGAGCCAGAGGCAATGAGCACAAACTGAAACACAGGAGGTTTCTCTGAACATCAGGAAACACTTTTTTACTGTCAGGGTGACTAAGCACTGGCACAGGTTGCTCAGGGAGATTGTAGCCTCTCGTCCTCAGTGATACTCAAAAGCTGTCTAGACATGGTCATGGGCAACTGGATCGCCCTGCTTGAGCAGCAGGGTTGGACAAGATAACTTCCAGAGGACCCTTCCAACCTCAAATGTTCCGCAATTCTGTGAAACAACTACAGCCTCGTGTCAATCTACTATTACCCAAACAGGCTCTCATGCAGGAGCACAGGAAGGTTGTAGCCAATGTGAACAATGCAGATCTAGATTGGGCGTCTAAACAGAAAACTGTTAATCAGGAATCAAAACATTTCAAGAAGGAATGGCAGCCTTGACATGTAACTAAATAGAGAATTTTTAGGGACAAAACATTGAGATTGTCATGGAACTCCTCAGGTAACTGTTGGGTTTGGATACTGAAGACTTCGTGAAAGAAGAATGATTTATCTGCATTTGCATTACAATATATGGATACCAGGCTTCAAGGCTTGTGTCACTTGATGCTAGTGTTCAGAACAAAACCTCTTCCTCTTTGAAATATAATCTGACTTCTGGGGACTACTTCTACCTTATGGAATAGCAATTCCCAACAGCCTGAGGGGCAGGATGATGCAGAACTGATCTTTGAGATACTGAATCATTATGTGGGCCGAACTGGTTCATCCTGATCACAATAAAAGCTTAAGTAACCACCAGGTAATTCTCCCTTTAGATCAGACAGGGAAAAGACTGTCACATCTGGTTTGTTTTCATTTTTTCATTCTCTTCTGCAATGTAGATGCTCTTTAAAAGACACCATTTGTCTGCTTTGTAGGATCATTATTTAACAAATAATTGTTTACTGCTGAGAATTAAAGCATTGGAGATGCTCTTGAGCTCTCTGGTGGTTCTATTGTTCTGTCATATTTGATGTCATTAATTCATTGTATATTGCAAATTAAAGACCTGTGGTTGCCCTCTTTTATATATTATATATATTGGATTGATATTAGTATAGGCATATACATCGGTATATGCAGTTATCATATATAAAGTAATATATATGTACACAGATGTGTACACACATATGTGTATAATAAATGGAATATAAAAAGGTATATGTAAAATAGGATAGCCACAGGCAACGTAATACTGGGCACATTATTTTTAGGTGATAACAACTCTTCTATATGCCTATTACTAGGTATCTGAGATTGGAGGGGCCTGAACAAAATTAGATGTAGATGGCCCCCTTTCAGACTTTCATTCCACTGCGGAAAACAACGGGCAAAAACATTACACAGGTGGACAAACACAAAGATTGTTTAAGAAACATTATACATTAAAAAGGAATAAAGTTAAGTAACTCTCCTCAGGGTTAGACAGAAGGAAATTAATGCTTTCTACAGACAGTTAGCTCTTTCTTGAGCTAAAGGGCAACTGAGGATAGTATGGTTTACACTGTCCTTTGAACCACATATACCAGATCAGGCATGGTGCAGCAGCAAGGCGGGAGTATGCTAGCCTGACAGGCCTGAAGGCAGAATTCTGCTTTCACTGAAAAACCTATGATTGTGTCTGTGGTATCAACCTCTAAGTACACTGCAGTCTGTCAAACAACTGTGGCTGAATCCGAATGTCTTTATAGGAGGATGACTACCTCACACACTGGCAAATGCAGGAAGGTATCCACAAATTTGTGAGCAAGTTCCACTACAGGGATCAGAAGAACCTAGACTTTCTTCCTCAAAGTCTAAACCTTTAAACACAGTCTTTGATGATTAATACTTTATTGATGGAGATCCAAAAATTAATGATAATCCATTGATGCATTAAAGCCTAGCACTTTATCTTTAAACAAAGCTTGGCTGCCAAGGGTTACCCTGAACTACTATGTCACCTAAAAAAATTTTGTTCTATTTATAATTAAAATATGCACTCTATTGGAGCCCAAAGAGATCTAGTGTCAACTTATAACTATTAGTATTAACAAAGTTTAGTAACATCAAACTCCCCGCAAACTGAACAATACAGTTTCTTATAAGTCATACAGAATATCTGAATACTGACCTTATTCACAGCTTCCACAAGCATTCTCATTTCCTTCTCAATGTCACTGACAAATTTTAAATCCTTCCTGCAAGAACAGCATTCTAGGTAAATGAGGCAAGAAAGTGTACAAAGATACAGTATCTTAATCTCTTGTAACATTATTTTCAACAAAACCAAAATCAAATCACTCTGAAACAGAAGCAGGAGTGAGAGCACATTTTGATTTGTATATTATACTATTTACATTAAAAAAATATTAGTACGTCATCACTACTACAAAAATCATGAGCTATGTTCCCTTCAACCCTTGGAACTCAGCATAAAATTCTATGATACAACTCTACTGTCTGACAATACAATTCTAAATTTTTAAGTGGATAACGCAGATTTTAAAGTTGCCAATTACTTATCATTAAGGCCATTCACTTAATTAGAATCCATGATTAGACACAAAAATGGGGATTGGGTAAAGAGAGTGGAGTTCTTTTCCAAGGCAGAGGAAAAGCAAACTGACATTGGTCTTCAACTCATAACGAATTGCTAAGAACAACAGAAGCAGCATAAGGCTACTTGCAAACAAAGTGTTCTCGATATGAGATATTAAAGATTTTTTAAATTTTTTTTTTTTTACCTTGCTTAATCACAGTAGGTCAAGTCTTTCACATAAGGGTCAGTTTTGCGCTCTGTTCTTAAATAAACAGGTAAACTAACTCCAAAAGTAAGGTTGTTATTTGTTAGGGCACCATCCCCATGGGGAAAAAAGGCTACCTGAAGATTCCATATCTCAAAGCTGGTTAGTAGTAAATAAACTCATTTCTTCAAAAATAGGCACCATTCTCTACCAATACAACATCACTTTGTGAATGATGTTAGAATTTTATCAGTCAAGAAGTGCCTGCCAAAGTAGGCACTGCCGTCTTTGGTAGACGCCCTACCAACATTCTGGAGGCTAAAGTGAATGTATCATCAAAAGACCAAGTGGTCTCAAGCAAACATGCAAAATGGCAGCATTGAGTAGATAGGCTACCAACATCACTTGGTCACTGGTATGATGGACCCAGCCCATCACTGGAAAACCCTCAAGGTTTTGTAACAGTGGATGGACATTGCACGTAGTTATCAGAACTCCTGGTTCATCTGTGGAGAAAAGTATAACACTGGGAGAACTACAAAAAGGACCTGGACTTGTAGAGTTGAAAAGGGGCCTCTAGGCACCTAGGCTATGAAATACAGACTCAGCCCATGCAGCATGAGGTTTTGGAAAAAATATTACAGCAATAATCTCAGGTTTAAACCAAACCAAAACAAAACCCAAGACAACAAAAAGACCTACCAAAACCACTGATCCCTTCTGGATGAGCTTAACTCCAGAGAGTCAGAAAGCAAATACTACATGGAATGCCAGCCACAAACACCCAAATTTCAAGGTGAAGTGATCACAGGAGGTAAGAAAAAAAAAAAATAGAACCAACAATCCAGTGAGAGGGTCCACAAGCACCTGATGTGTAGTATTTAAAAGCCTACTGAGGAACCAGCTCACAGACTAGGGTATATGTTCAAAAAAGTGAACCCTTCAGAAGCCTATAAAAACAGAGTTATCAGCTGGAAGTCACAAGTGAAATCACCCAGGTGGAAGTTCTTTCAGAAATACTTAGAACATCTCTCAGCACCAACAAATCCCAAGACAGTCAAGACTGAAGTACTCAAATAGGAAGACAAAACAGAAAGCATACTATGCTAGGGACAGGGCTGGGGGGTGAGGCTGGTGGCAGCAGAAACCAGCTGATTAAGAGAATGTTATTTCCTTGTAGGAAAAGATGAGATGGACTGGAGTAGATGAACTGTACTGAAACTGATGTCATGGGCAACACATAACATCCCTAGTTCCAATGACTCTCTGAAGAGTAGAAGCAGGACCTTACTCCCTTTTGCTTTTAACTAGTAACTAGTTGTGACTATGCATATGTGTTCAAAGGTGAGGCAAGCATTCCATGTGCACTTTGTACCTCCATAATTTTTCATATAGAAGAATATCATGGAAGAATAACTCTGAGCCACCTGATGACCTGAGGGAGTCCCAACCCACTGTTCAGACAGGAACAACAAAGGGCAGGCCAACACAGATGGTAGAAAAGACAGAACAATTGCTTTTTCTTTGGAATCATCAAGAAGATTCTGAGCGAGCATAATTTGGGTTGATGTAACTTCAAGGAAATGGTGGACTTCAGTATTCCTTAATCTGAAAATTTCCTTTGAAAAGGGTACCCTCAAACATCTGGATTGCCCTAGAGAGTTCTAGATGCATCAGTGAACAGCTGAAGCAAACCAACAGGAAGATGCATCTTCTGTATCTAGATATGTTCAGAGTGAAAAATAGTACAGGCTGTTTACTCCTCTGCCACTAAGGCTGATAAAGCACACGTAAGATTTTCTTTACAGTATCATAAGACTTAAGAGGAGGGGTGTGTCAGGTCAACATGCGGGGAAGTATATTCTTTATTCCTAGCTATACAGAAGCATGAACCCACACTTCACTGAGGGTCAAAAAGAAGCCTGCAGTTGCCAAGAAACATTGGCAAGCTTGGCTGTTAGCAAAGTTCTTAAAAGGCCAAGGGTAACAGAAACTATCCATTAAGATGAGGAAGAAAATGAAGCCTGTTGTAGATCATTTCACAAGTTAAAAATCCTGCAGGAAGACAAAGTAGCCTTCTCTGTATGATCCTGATCAGATACATGGGTGAGCAGGGACAGTGAAAACTGGCTACTGCTTATTTCTCACCTTGTCTCTGCTTCTGGTCTTGCAGTTTTAAGTTGCTTGTTTTAGTGTCTCATCAGTTTGCTCATACCCTGTTTGGGGAGTTTAATTTGTGGTCATCCTGAGCCAGAATTCACTTGTATATTTACAAATTAACCAATATACAATTCATACTGCCCTGTCAAAACCAAATAGAGTGCCTCCATTTCCCAGGATATTGATGAGTATTTGTTACCTGACTGAAGTATTTTCTCAAGTATTTTTAATTCTTTTGGGTTATTCAGCTCAGCTCTTACAATAAGTTTTCCAAGTTTTGCCACTGGGTTGTTTTGTTGTTTTATTTTAAAAGGAATATTGTTATTGCTTACTAGCACAGAAATAATGATGCGCACACAATTCTTTCAATTAAGCTATTTATGACTGGTTATGGCCAAACAACCAGCTAACTGCTCGTTATAACCTCCTATGTTCTAACCTGCAATAGATGCTTAGTAAAAAATAATGTACAGTAAAGAAATGAAGTGGTTCTTAGAATAAACACTCTGATCTGACAGTGGGTATACTGAAATTTGGCAATGTGGGACTTTAAAGTCTCTTTTCCTGTGCAGCATCTATAAATGGTGTATATGAGGCTTCTCCTCACCTCCTTGCATTGTATGTAAGCAGGAGCGGGCCTACTGCCATTTCAGTTCCTCTCAACCACACTACTTAAAGTTCCTCATTGCTTGGTTTTTCACTGTAGTTCTTGCTGTATATATTTTGCTTTCCCCAGATTTTTCTGCCTTTGCCAAAAGCCTCCTTATTCTTGCAACACTTGCCAGTGCAATCTTTTGGCTCTAAGTGACTGACATTCCAGGCTTGCAGTTTGCCAGTCATGTGCTTGAGAAGCTGCCCTCACTGCCCCTTCCTTCACACTTCAGTTCTTGTTTAAGAAAGCCTCAAAGGTCTCCTACCCCTAAACCTGTACACTGCTTCTGTTGCCAGATCACACAGGAGTGCTTGGCTCTGCCTTCATTGTCTACAACAGCACATGGAGGGTTAACTCTTGGGAATACTGGCTAAGACGACCCCTACAATGGGCCCATCTCACTCTGTCTCTCCAGGCTTAACCATGGGGTCCACAATTTCCCTGGTCCATACAGCTGGTGTGGGGTCTTGCACAGCCAGTGACAAAACAAGAAAATTCTCTCCTGTGTAGCTCCATGTGGCCAGATATTCCAGGTGGCCTCCTCTCCTTCTCCAGTAGTCTTAATTCATTAAATAGCAGTCTTAGTGCCATCCTTGTCAAACTGGGCATTGATACTTGTGCCAGTCTACCCTCCAACTTTACATCAATGGCCCAGCTTGAGCATTTGCTTGCTCTCTGTGTCTATTTCTGGAGCCTGTTGGAAAGCTCAGTGCTGAAGTGTCCACCCAGTAGATCTGTACCCCCAGTGTGTGCTCAGTTGTGCTGCTATAAGATAGGTTCCCTTGGCAGCAGGGTACCTCCTCACGTAAAGCTGTATGGTATAGAGACTTTTCTCCTGACTCCTTGTCAGATTCTGACAAACACATCAGCAAGATCAGCATGCAGCAGCATTACCACGCTATTCCTGGTGCTCCCTTCTCCTGTCACTCTCCTACAAAGGAGACACATTATCTTGGCATGCTTCCACTTACTCATCTTCCTCCTGTTACCTGGAGTTGTAATGCATCTTGGAGCTTTAGGATTCTGTAATTAAAGATTACAGCTCAAAATCAGGAGTTTTCTCACAGCTTTCTCAAGTTTTCTCATTTGTAGATGTGCATTTTTTTCAGCCCTTGACAGTGTATCAGCTTCACAGATCAATGGATTGCCTAAACAAGATATCACAGCATTCTACTCATGATTTTGGTAGCTGCCTTCTTCTTGAGACAGTGACCCTGAATGCAGCTGTTTTATTTCTCATCATCCTCAGATCCCACACATAGATGTATAACTTACGCTCTGCAGAAAGCCACAACCCCTAAACTCTTGCATTACTGGAGTAACCTGCTCAAGCAAGAATAAATGCACCTGTCAAAACTCATACAGAATGCTGAGCTACCTGAAAAAAATACTGTCACATTTTGTAGATCCTGCCATTACGAAGGAAACTCAGTCTTTTGCAAGACTGCTGAGATAAAAGATCATCAAGAGCAGTCAAGGAAGTCATAGCTTTACAAATTGCTTTATGGATTGCTGCTCATGTAAAGAGAGATGAATGAAATCCAGTAATTGAATGTGCAAAGTCATTGACTTGAGGACTAACAAAAACTTTTGCTTTAAGCTGTGAATCAGTAAGAATAGCCTGAGTATATTAGTTTATCTTGTGTTACCAATATAAAGTGGCTACAAAGGAAATGCAAGTAAAATTGCAGCATGACTGAGAAGAGATATTTTCAGAGAAGTGTGGAAGAATTAAGGCTACTTTTCAAGGTATCTGTTAGATCTTCTGGAATACAGTGCATAATTCTGGTCAGTCTGTTCGTGAAAGATGAACACTGCACTATGAGTAGAGGATGGCTGACAGGGAGGCGAGATTGGATTGTACTACAAAAAAAGAGAGGGGACTACACACACAATGAGATATTCACACAGTAAGAAAGTAAAAATATGTGCTTTGTTTTCTGAAAGAGGTAGAGCAAAACATATCCCTGGAGGTATGTAAAAGAAGGGTAGATGTGGTGCTTGAGGAGATGGTTTAGTGGTGGACTTGGCAGTGATAGGTTAGCGGTTAGACTTGATCTTAAGGGTCTTTTCCAACCTTAACTATTCTATGATATTCTATATACACTTAGGAGAACAGACCTTATAAAATACCACTTAAGTGCAAATACTAATAAAATAGTATTTCCACAACAAAAACATTAATCTCTTATCTTGCAGTAGTCTTATCAGTTGGAAGCAAGAGGTGATTTATATTGTGTGGCTATTTATGTGAAATTTTCACTTGCCTCAACACATCAGCAAATTAAATAAAGGATTTTCAAGTAGAGAATATCCTCACAAAAATACAAAAATACAAAATTTAGGCATCATTAGGATAGTGAAGCAAAAGCAAGCAGACTCAGCTGTTCTAAAAACTTAAGAACTAGTGAAAACTAAGGTTATGCCTACAAACACACACGAGAGTAAAAACTTCTTAGATGACACTTATTATTTAAGCATCTTTTTAAAGATGTGTCTGGTCCCTCCCAGTCATTCCAGATTGCGTAGTATTCATTAGTCTTATGCTTTTAATATTACCTTGACTTTCTATTGCCTCATTTTCAGATGTTTCAGTCTAGCAGCCCTCTTTGCAGTCAGCACTGGCATAGGCTTAGCTCTGCATCACTCGAGTGTTTTATTATTCCATTTCTTTATTTTTAAAATAAAGGCAGTAAGGCAAAAGAATAAATGAGAGTGGTGGAGGGAAATAATATCAGGCTATGAGAGCATATTTAATTACTTAGCTATCACTTTTGTCTCTGTCTTGAAAAGTTTACAAGGAGCACCAAGATGGGAGTTGGTTGTGTACAAAAGCAATGGAGATTTGAGTTCAGGTACTGATTTGTAGTGACAAGAACGGTGGAAAGTGATGTTCCCGTTCTAAATCTGCTCCTGTTAAAGAACAAAGCAACCTGTCAGGCACTTTCTACCTTTCAGGTTCTAATTTTGGAAGTCTTGAGAAGTGTACATCACCTCCTTTGCCTCAATTATCACCTATTGCCAAGACTGGGAAGAAGAGTAAACAGGAGCATTTTTACAAGAGTAAATAGAAATATTCTGCATTTCCCATCTTGCTCCCAACACTGTTCACCTGTGACACCTGTCATCATTAGACCACATACCTTGCATCTTCTTTTAAAAGATCACTGTACTTTGGTCCAGAAGAACGGACGTTAAAAGGATCAGAATTATCATCTATTTCAAGAGCCTCAGCAAGACGCCTAAATTTGAGGGTAGGAGAGAAAACCAAAACATAACAAAACCACAATCAAACAAAAATAAAACACAAATCCCCCCAGCCTCCCAAACATGTCGTTATTGAAGAGTAAAGACATACAACTCACAAAAATTACAGCCTGTACATTTGAAACTACTCATTTAGGACTTATCCCTAGAATATTTTAGCAAGATCTCAGATGACCCAGTATAGGTCCCTGTAACACAGCAATTATCGCCACAATTATCAGTTCTCTAGGTCATGCTGGAAAGGATTTTTTTTCCACATAGCATTAACTTTCTGAACGAAGAAGTTCCTTGCCCACCTGTTCCTCTGAAGAGCTAAACATTCTTCATCACATTGCAACCTGAATTATAAAAGAAAAATACAATTAGAATCACTGCTGCTACTCATACTTTTCAATCTGCAGCTTTTTGGTGCCTAAAGAAGACAGAAGAGGGTGTGAGAATAGTTTATTGTATTAGATCAGATATTACAGCTAAAAACAAACAAGCAAACAACAAAGATCTTTAAGCACGGAAGCCCTTCTCCAGATCATGAACAGAAGCAGCAATTACCAAAGCCATACAGAAGGTGAGAAAAACAGCTTCTGAATTAGATTTTATTATATCGGAAATTAGATCACTTGAGGAAAAAAAAAGCAGCTGATATCAGCATTGAGGGGATGCTAGGAAGGATAGGAAATTAGCAAAGGAAGATGTGACAAGGTCGCTTACTCCTATGCATCAGAAAAAGTGATCAGCCAGGGAAATCAGAGTAAGCTATGCATATAGAGGATTATGATGCACCATAAAAATCAGTATTTCAGCTGAGCCCATAACTTCTAATGTCAGTAGAGTTATGAATTTCAGTTTCCTGTCTCATCTTTGAATGGTATTTTATTATTTTATTTTAAGGGATTAAAACATCAGAGAAGGATCAAGAGTTCTCCAGAATTTCACAGTGGCATTTACAAACTTCTGCCCCTTCAACGGCATAAGGGAATTCCTTCTGTTGATAATAGTTCCCTGTTTTCAAACAAATAATTTCTACAGGGGAAACTGTCATTCAATTACATGGTTCATATTTGGAAACACACAGCTATATGATCCGTAACTTCTGGTGGTTTTTTCGAAGGAGACAGAAGAAAGCTAACATACTTGCATTCTAAAATCAAGTTGGCACTGTTTAAATTTATTTGCTTGAAGAATCATTTTCTCCTCGTCTAAAAGAGGAGAGGAACGTAACCAATTTAGAGAAGTTACTCTAGGATTGACCAAGTTTGTCATAAAAAAAGCCAAACCCAAACCCTAATAAGGAAACTGAAGTATAAAATGTTTACAGACAGGACCAGAGAGAAACTCTGCACAGTTTGTGTAAAATATTCTGCTATTTTAAATGAATGAAGCAGATTTGTAAGATACTTTGAAAATACTGGAGGCTGACAATAAACTAGAAATCTCTTCCCCCCCCAGTATTTGGTATATGGAAAGAGTGGGGAAGGACTTCCTCTGACTGTCCTTGAATAAAGGCTACCTGCCACAGTTCAGATACCATATTAAGAAAGATTTGCACAAAGAAAAGTAGCTCTGGTAATTTCAGTTATCCAAGGAAAGGGCAGTATAAGTCTACCCATGGAGGAAGATGCGTAGCAGTGACTACAACACAATTTATATTACACATTGCAAAGGCTGGGACACCACTAGTGTCTTATTTGCTCTCCTGACAAGTATACAGCTGTTATGATAGACTTTCAGCTTCAGTAGCTGAAGAAGTCATCTCCCCTCCTTCTACCCCCCACTCCCCATTCCAAGTTCTAACACTGCCAAATGGTTGCTTTCTTTAAACAGGGACTCTTTTTTTGGAGAAGCTGAAGTTGGCTTCATACTGTTGAGTATATTTGTATCTCGTTAGCATTGCGATACACATAAGAACAACGTAGTTGAGGCTCAATCTGGGTAAAGCGGAGACAAAAATTAGTGCTTATATTGTACATTTTTAGGTATTCAATTAATTGAAACGCACAGGGTAGGCTAAAAAAAGAGACTCAATTACTGTTTCCTATTTGTGTCTGTCTTATACCATGCTTATACAGCAGTACTAATGCCATGCCCTTTAAAGTTGCATGCAGGAATCACTATGGCTCTCCCTCTTTCACCTTGTTTCCCCCCTGCCCCCTTCTGAAGTATGACACTGGCCCAGCTAGAAAGAAGCTGGAGGCTGGGATGAGCAGGTGCTCCCATGCGTCATTTCTGGTGTTAGTTCATCTTGTCCATATATCCACAGTTAAAATTATTCCACTGTAGAAAACTATCCAAAAGGACTTGGTAATAATGTGCTCCAATTTCATAGGATTAAACAAATAAACAACAGAATGACTACCAAGAGTTCCTGAAGTATGCTGGTATTAGCTTTTGATACAGGAAGTCATGAAGCAACTGTACGGGAAATTTCATTATTTTGACTTCCACAATGTAAAGGAATATTAGATTTCAACACACATAACAGACTGACTCTGAATTAATGAAAATCACAATTAAGAGAGGAGAGATGGTAACTGAAAATAAACTAAAACCAGAAATTAGGGACTTCAAGGGCAAAGACTTCAGGAAGTCAAGTTTCTGTCAGGAGGAGTCAGTTGGAGAAATTTGACAATTCCTTAAAGAAATGATACTAAAAGGGCAAGCTATTCCAATCCTGAAGAACATCAGGAGGAACAGAGTACCACCAAACTTATGACTTAAGCGGTTTTTGTGACTTAAAAGCAGATTTGCACTGGCAGCCAGTATAAGAACACAGAAGTGCCAATCAAACTGAGATTACAACTGCAAGAAATCTGAAAAGGGTAACAGAAAAACTTTATAAATCGTAAGATGACTAGGGGAAGACATGCCCTATTAATCATCCAGGAAGGAATGCTGGATGCTGAAACAGAAGATAATAGTAAAGAGTTATACTGTCTAGAAATCTGAAAAAATCCAGAGGAACTCTAAGGCGTTTGCTGGGTAGAAAGAAACTTCGAAGCCACGAACATATTGTTCCATACAAAATTATAATGACAAACCAGGCAATGATAGAGAACTCATTCTACATGAAAGTAAAAACATGAACTACTGAGGAATTGCAAAATACTCTTTTAGCAGTATTGTTACAGTAGAGTCAGGCTATTTAAAGTCTTCCTATTTTAGCTGGGATTTTGCTCACAGTATTATGCATTTTCCATGTCGCCTATGTTTCAGGTACACACAAGGGTTTCAAATATGTTTCTATATGTATTTCCTTACCTGGCCTGCTTCATTTCTTTTTTCGTAATAAGCCTACTGATTTCCACTGAATCCCCAAGCTGTAGATCTGTTAACTTAGTGGCTATAGATATAGCAGCTATTCTGAAAAAGAAGAGCATTAGATTTCATTTAAGACAACATATACACCTTTTTCAAAGGTTTATAAAGCTGCAGATTTAAACCTCCAGGTTAAAGAAGTATGACAGACTGACCGTTTCCTCATCAAATTACAGAATGGGACTCTAGTTCCACATCATCTAGCCTCCGGAGTCTAATCTAGCTACATAAATTAAGAGGTTACTCTCTCTCATCTCGCTCAAGCAACTAGGACCAAGAAAAGCAAATGGACATGCTTCTTCAGGGAATTTTTCAGAGCATCAATTCTAAACAAGTCTAAACTAGGCAATGTAATACTCTTTCTTCTCACCTGCTTCATATTCAAACTACAGCTGATCATATAGCTTTAACTGACTTTTTAACTTCTAAGTGATTCTTCTTAACTGTGTGCAATTAAAACCTGTAAAATTAATTTATAAAGCACTTAGAAATTTCCTTAGAAAATATGAATGATACATGCCATAAGGAAAGAGCATAATGCCTACTGAGACTGTTACAATTTTCTTTATGAAGACTCTTCATCATTCTTTTCAATAACAAGCCTTCCTTGTCTGATTTTCTTGCTAAAATTTCTATAACTAAAATATACAGCAAGTTTTTAAGTGAAATATCCCACACCATCCTCTAACAAATTCCTGAAAATGGAACAATCTATCCCTGAACCATCTTTCCTGTTAAATTCAGATAAAAGGGTATGTTTGTGTCTGTATGTTTTGCATCACATTCAGAGATCAGATCATCTATATCAGGAAGGAGGATAATCATATATTACATAAAAACAAAAGGCACTGAGAGGCACCACCAGCTTCATATTTATCAGGTGGTGACAAAGTCTAGGTACTGGGCCATTGGATGACATGACATCATTTGTATCATGCATACAGATATAGCAGCACACTCCCCCCCTTCCTGTTCCCTTGGGCATTCTTTCACTGACAAAGCGCAAAGCTGTTTCATCACTCCTGTAATGTTTTTGAAAACACCTGGATACCCCATTAACCTGCTGACCACTCCACAGTAGTACTGCAAGAGTTACTTTGTTGTGTTTGGTTTTTTGGTTTGTTGTTTTGTTTGTTTGGATTTTTTTTCCCAGCTTATCATCAATTACAAGCTTGTGTCAATTTAAACTGGTATTTCAAAGTTCAGACTTCTGATTTGTATTCATAGTGAGATATTAACAAAAAACTCCCCCTTTTTTCTAAAAAAGAAAAAATGATCACTGCTCCTGTAAGTCTATCTTGCATTCAACTTAGTAATGACTATAACTGTTCTTAACTGTTTCCAATTAGCACATTTTTCTCACTTTCATTAGGTAGAATTAAGCACCTATTGCATAGATGTTAAGCCATTGTCTGTCAGAATTTGAATCTGGGTAGTGTTCAGTAGGAACAAAAGCAGCATATCCTAAGCTGGGCTAGTACTGGGCCCTCAAATCGCAGTTCCAAACAAAAGAGTCATTAGGAAGCTTTCTTTGAAAGACAGGAAGAATCTGTGACTGTGTTCTTCTATCAAATGGAACGCAGAGCAGAACTCTGGTTGCATATCAACTCTCGTAGATTAATTTTTTTACTCCCTCTCAAGCACACCCTCAGAGTAAGATTTTTTTAAAAAAATTATTAGTTTTGCTATTTTCATTTCAAGAGTTCCAAAGGCCTCATTTTCTTGTTTTCCTTGTCCTCTCTTGTAAGATAGAAAGAGAGAAAGAGAAATTAATTTAGAAATAGGATCTGGAGACAAATCTATTGCAATAAATGCAGTTGCGTAGGACTCATTTGGCATATTAAGAACTTACATTATAGATGCCAAAACTCTCCTGCCTAAATTTAGCTATTTCAGAATGACTTCAAATCACTCTTTAGCTTCCATCATCTGTACTGACTAGGTTCCATCACATATTAAGGGAAACCTAGAAAGCAACTCACACATAGACTGCTCTATGTAATCACATACGTTCAGGAGCCTGAATCTGGACCTGTCCAATTAGTCTGTATCAAATTGGTCTAAGTGGGTAGAGCAGAGTTCCACAGATGGAAGATTCAACCCTAGACACACCACCAAAGTTAGACTAGCAACAGTGAAGAGAGGAGTGTGTTCTAGTACAGCACAGCTGGTACAAAAGCTCAGGGGAAAACAAAAAACCCACAAAGAAAATGTACGTGAAAGTGCAAAGCAAGTGTGAAAAAGCTTGTGAATTAAAAATATTTATTCAAGCCTGAAACTTAATCAAACTGCAAAGAAGTAAGTCCAGTAAGGAATTAAAAGAATTATTACAGTACTAACCTTTGATATGTATTAGATGCTTCTGAGCAAATCATAGTTTCCTTTCTTCTTCCACATTCACATTGAAGATCAACCTGTTGTATCACACAAGAGAGCAGCTTTTTTTAAACTTTTGGGCGTTTATGGCCATGGAGGGATGTTAGGGAGGGAAATTAATTCCTTTTAAAAGTCCCATTTTAGTGCAATAATGGTAACTATAAGTTCTAAATATTTTTTAAAATTTCAATATTGTAAGTTTACAGAAAAAAATGTCATGCTATCAATACACAAACGTGATTTTTTGTCACAACTGTTACTGGCTGATAATTGAACCAAATAATTTGCCTGTGAATTTGCAGTGAAGTTTCTTTGGGTATCTAACCTTTGCACAGCAGGATGTTGTCGGGCAGGGTGAAGAAGGATGACATGGAGCCATACATGGATGATTACAATATAGCCTTGGAATAATACATGGCTGTTTACACTCTTCATCTATAAGACATTCTCCTTTATGACAGATTCTTTTACATTTGTGCATTCCACATTTTAACATTTGATTGCAGCGAAGTCCGCAGGAAATGTCAGTAAGATGACAAGGAATATTACTTCGCAGCTGGAAGAGGGAAGGAAAAAGATGACAACTAAACATTAAAAAATTATAAATACAAATCTCAAAGTATTTTTACTGTTCACACCTTCATTTGGCACTGTTCATGCAAGAATCTTAATACTAAAAAAAATTTAGGACAAAGACTGCGTTTTTCTCTACATCATAGTCCAATATAGCAGTTGGTCTGAATGAGCAGGGCATAAAAGATATACTTTTCTAATTTAATCACATTAAAAAAGTACTCCAGTGATGTATGCCATTCCAAAGAGGCCACAAAAATCTAAGCCTACAGTCCTAGAACATTATTTAGTATTCAAAAACACTAAGTGTCCATACTTACTTCATGCTTGCCCATACACCATTTCTGTGTGAGATAGGTACAGGGTGGACATTTCTCCTCACTATGACATGAGTGGTACACTGCAGTCACAGAGATATAAAAGCCAGCACAATTTTATTAGCATACTTCAGTCACATGCATTAAAGACAATACACGCTATTAAACATGAGTTTGCATTTCAGAACTACTCAGTTTATGGAAAGTATGATGCTTCATGCAAGGACAATCTGCTCTTTAAGGTACTCTTTAAAAATTATGATGGCAGGTTTTTAGGGGAATATTCTTCCATATTTTCTAGATTAAATATCAGAGAATTTTCTAACTTCTAGGCAGGGTTACACTATCAGGCAGAATTTGTCAGAAAGCATATCTGTTTGACCTGTGCTATATTATTTGCAATCAGCTGATGTAACATAGAAACTAACTGTTTAACGGATTAACTGTTTAACTGATTATCCTATTGTTTTAATAAAGCACTTAATCTTTGGAATATAGCATTTAATGTGTTGTGACTATTAATAATGACCAGAAAAAAATCCAGTGCTTTTACCAGTCAGAAATACAACTATTCATGGCAAGTTTTCAGTTGGTCAGCTTTTATGTGTAGATTTGTGAAAATATTCAAAACTACTGAAAAGGCATCTAATAAAAAAAGCAAATATATTATCAGACTGATGTATACTTTTTCTACATTTTGATTAAAACAAAACAGAACAAAAAACCCAAGCAGAAACTGAATAGCCCAACGTACCTGGATGATCACAGTCATGTGGCCTGGTGCATGTTTTTTTACACTCTGGTGGCTGAGTGCCACAAGGAACAGGGGGGTAAATCACAGATTCACCACAATAACAAGTTAACTCGTCAAAACCTGAAAAAAACAAGTAAAATATATCCCAATGGCTAGATGTATTTGCACTTCTCCACTATGACAAAACTTTAAATAACATGCAAATGTTTTATTCCAGCTTTGTGTTTTGATATTAAACATAGCTGTAGTGAGTTCATTAGCTTTTGTGGATCCTACAAGAAAACTGGACTATGATCACTTAATTAGGAATTACGCTTGCTTTTAGAGAATGGATCTTTGACAGCAAGATTTTAAACTGGAGCAAGAGAGATGCTCATGTCAAGTTGAAAGCTGTAGCTGTTCTATCCTTGACTTAAAAATGGGGAGATACCTCTTGAATTCCCTCCCAGAAAGCACATAATTCAAGTATTTTGCCCCACTATCACTTTTTCAGACCAGTGGTTAGATTATGCCCTTTTGCCAAGCCCTGCACATGGTACTATGAAGATTCCAGAGAAATTACCAAAAGGCCACCAGTCTGTAGACTTCCTCCTATAATTTCTTCTGTGTACTTCTTTATGTCATTTAGTACTACATGGATCCTCATAAGCAGCTGATGAACTTGTACAAATACTTCAAAGCCAACTTTGTATGTTTTGGAAGTTTTCTGTCTCAGGCAGTATACATTTCCTTTTTTCTAAATTTCCTTCCACATTTGGGAAACCAATTTTAAACTCTGATCACAAGGTTCCAAATCTCAGTGATAAAATAAAGGAATAGAAATACTTACATATACCATCCCAACTAAAACTTCACATTGCACAAAAATTAATGCAGTTCAGTGCTGTTTTTCAGACTATAAAGAAACTGGGAGGGAGACTGATTGGAATGCAAACTACAGTTAAAACAAATACTTAGAAAAACAAGACACTAAGAAAACATTAATATCAGAAGTCATATAGAAGGAGATTTGAGAACAAAACGAGAATATGATTGATCTAAAAATTAATAAAGAGATAGTGGATAGGGATTACAAGAAAGAATGGTGAAGGAGGTAAGAGCAATAAAAGTACAAAATAACAACTCCAACCTGGAGAGGAGACGACTATGTTAAGGGAGCTGCTGAATTCAGCAAGTTCTCTGACTCTGGGAATCACAGGACTCCTCCTTCCTAGTCTACCAAAGCAAATTCTGTTGAACTCTAAAACCCCGGAGGTTCCTACTGTCTCCTTCCATGGATATGATGGCTGCTGGATCAATATGCACGTCCAGCAAGTAGCAAGACTGAACACGTATTCCAGAGAGACAAGACACACAATACATACATGACAATAACATGTCGGACACACAGACTAACCCAGAGCCAACAATAAGATTCACAAACAGGAAGAGCAATAGCCAAGTCCTCTTCCTCCTCTCATGCTTACCAGGATTGAAGTTCACTAGTGGACACACACACACACACACACACTCTAGACTCACGTGCGCAGCATATTCATGGATCTCAAATATTAGCACAGGCTCTGCCCAATATCCATACCCGAACACATCCCTTATCCAGTCACTGGCTGATGCCTTGGGTATTTCCAGAGGCAAATCTCCTCCTACTAGCCAGTCAGTCCAGCTTTGAAGCAAGTTCAGTAGCAAATTACTCAGGCACACACAGGCACACACAGGACTGAAGTTAACAAGGAAACCACACACACATCCTGGTCTCTCCAGGTGCTGGCACCCAGACCAAGGGGCCCCTATAACTTGTGATCCCATTCTCCAGCTGCTGGCATACAGTGTAGTAAGTATGTCTAATCTCTCCAGTTGCTATCATAGGGACCATGTTCTTCCATGATCTGCAGCCAAGTGTCCAGTTGCTGGCACTTAGACCTCTCACACACAGAATAGCGAATGAGATTACACTGAAAGATATTAAAACTTATTCTTAACTGGGACAGGATAGACAGTAGTTATCAGGTGCACACAGCTCTGTCAGGGAAGTGGACTGACCAGCAGCTTCATTTGTGCAAATGGTGCCTTTTACCTCCCCTTTCCTCTATTTCCCCATGCATCCACCTTGATTCCTCCCAAATAATCTACCAAAATAAATCTGTTCCCATTGGTTCCAGTTTAGCTACTCTGTACCCAAATCTGCTATTTCTGGTATCATCAGCTAGGTCATCCCAGCATAACACAACTACTTAAGTTCTATTGGCCTTCCAATATTCCACTCCCAAAAAGGTTCCCAATACCCACCTCCCCTAATTATCTGCAAAGCTCAGTCATCTCTCACCCTTAACATCTGTGAAAACCATCCATTGCTCATAGCACTATCTGCAACTTTTGTCAGCTTTTCGTTGTATTTTTTGTTATATTCAGAAATTTCTCATGTCTCGTTTTTTATGATCTGTTCAGTCAGTTAAATCTTATGCCAGGTCCTAATCATTTGTCCTTGCATCTCAGAGTACAGCAGTTAGTAGAAAGGACATTTTTTGTTTAGGGAGACCCAATTACAATAAATTCCAGCAAATAAGAATGATGGGGAGAACAAAACTTTAAGCCTTAGAAGGAAGTAGAAAGAAGTACAAAAAAAAGCAGAGAAGTTTCAGAACATCCATGGATTTTCTGTGGAGAGCAAGCACGGGAAAAAGAGTAGAACTTCTGTTGTCCCTCACTACATGTCTCAAAACAACCTATAACCCTCCAGGCTTCACAGCCACAAATCCTCCTTGGTTCAGGAAGATGAAAGACCAGAGACCAAGGTCCCTGGAAGGCCTGAGTGTTCAAGAGCTACACTGGCTGCTTGCTGTTGATGAGAAGTGATAGGTGAAGAATCTTAACTACAATGAAGGTTTCTTAACTAGCACTAATCGGGATAATGGGGAGAGAGTGCAGAGATAGAAATAGGTCATCTGACAAATTTAAAAAAAAAGAAAGCTGTTTAATGCTGACATAATTTATTTTCCCCAAGAGGTGTATTGCTGTCTTGAAGTAGACTGGGTATGTATAAAGAGACCCTGGCATAGAAAGGGACCTCACCTCTCAGCACTGAGGAAACGACACTGGAAAGCTAAAGCACGTAAGAATCACAGAGAACCACAGAGGTGTAGATGCACTCTAGTATTGCATCTTGATACCAGCCCTCACTATTCCCAGCAAAACCAGTAGTGGAGATGGAGGCAGGGGCAAGAAATTCAGTCTAATGAGTGACAAGTGGCTTGCAGCTGACCATGCCATGGCACACGATACCATGGCTGATGCAGCCCAACTACACAGTCGTGGCTAGACAGGTACATCAGAGCCAAGGATGGAATTCTTAGTGCTGAGAAGCACTCCTCATGAGCTACAGGGTCAGAATCACACAATGTATGCCTCTGAAGTCTCAACTAGCAGCATTCAGGGAAAGCAAGTAAGAAATCTTTGGAGATACTGCTTAGCAGATTTATCTCTAGACAGATTCAGAATGGGAGACTTCAGGGACCCAAAGGTTTAAGCCAAATGATCATTAATATCTGGTTCCTTGAGTAGGTAGCTGGTTTTCCTGTGCTCAGAAAAGGGCCTCACTGCAAAAATTCTGCAGTAAAGCTTGACGTCTCAGGTGTACCACATCCAACAGTGGAGCAAGTTACAGGAGAGGCAATCCTCCAGGCTGACAGGCATCTGAATCTTAGGTCTGAGAGTGAAATACAATCCTCAAAAATACTGCAACAATGTGGAGAAGTTTAATGATCTTGAAGATCAAATCCATGAAATCCAGCAAAGAAAAATAACTGCTCAGAAAAATCTGTGCATTCTGACTCAGCTAGACCAGAAGTTACTAACAGGACCTCCGAGACATTCAGATTACTATTTTGCTTTGTCAAGAGAAATGTTTGGACACAGAAACATTTATTTTCTTGAAGAGATAAAGTCAGCATGCACATAATTCATAGGCTATTAAGTGAGACTACAACACTATTTCAACCACAGTGAGCTTTAGAGGCTCTAGTACCTTTTCTTTTCCAGGATGTTTCCATGAAATGTTGGTCCCCATAAAAATTGA
The DNA here is from genome assembly GCF_963921805.1 of Phalacrocorax carbo. Lineage (NCBI taxonomy): Eukaryota > Metazoa > Chordata > Aves > Suliformes > Phalacrocoracidae > Phalacrocorax > Phalacrocorax carbo. Next base: position 105,633,465 of record NC_087514.1, read on the forward strand.
GTTCTTTGACTATGTCCATGTGATATAGGAGACATGCATGTACTACTCCAACAGTATCCTTACAATGTACAACACCTGTCTCTCTCCTTTTCACCAGTGTCATGAGGTCTGGTTCACACTTTCAACATCTCACTGTCCTCTTTCCCACATTCCAGTGAACAGTTCCAAAGCAGTACCCAGTTTCTGAGAGAGGAGACTCACTTTTCTCCAGCAGTGACTGCAGAACTACTAGACAAAAGACAGTATTTGATGAAAGCTGAAGGGGAACTAGAGGTGAGTATTTATATTCCATTTTAGAGACACTCTCCCCTCAGTTTTATTGCAGATTACAGCAGATGCAAAAATAAACCTAGAATTTGCAGCTCTAAGACTTAACACAATGATGGATTTAAAGACAACTTTCAAACTTCTTAAGTGAACACTGAGTAGAAGGATGGATATAAGCTAGAAGAATCCATTAAGGATCTTTTCTGCCCAATTTTCAAAAATTGTGTTTAATAAACAGCTTATAATTTCTGTGGTAAACTACATCTGTATAAAGAAAGGGGAAACCTACATTAAAATATGAAACTGAGAAAAAAATTAAACTGCTATCACATATGAAGATGCTTCAGATCAACTAAAGGTTCTGCTAGCAGAAGGAATCATAGAAGCATTCTTCTGTCTGCTTCAGGCCAAAATCAGAAAAATTTAGTATCATCTACCTATTAGAATGGTGCAAAATAATCAGCATATGGTCCCTTACATCAAGTGGTAAAAGCAGTTGTAGAAAACTAGTACATTCAAGTGGCACAGCTTTTAATACAGTACATATCTGTCTAAAGCTATAGCACCAGCTTAAATCTTTAAATAGTTCAGCAATCCTAAGAAAATTAATACCTGCTGGCTGTCAATCTATTTCTAGCAATTCAGTACTAATTTTCACCATCCAGAATATGACCAGAAAGCCTAAGACACACACGACTGACATCTCTTATTTCTTCAAATGGTCCTGTCCAGAGAAAAATCAACAGTGTACCAAGTTGGGAAAGTCAGAATTCTAAGCAGCTGAACAAGTTTTGCTACATACTTCAATATCTAACAGCTATTACATTGCTAAACAAGAGTTCTTGTTAACTTAGAAATTATCTTTATAAACTGCTTTTTTTTCTTGCATGATTCCTCAAATTTTTAAGTGATTGGAAGATAAACATAAATAACTGAATATATTTCACTGTAATTCAATTTAACTATTAAAATCCAATGCAATAAACTCATCTAAAATGAAATAACTTTCTCTTTCATAAAAAAAAGCCACACAATCAAAATCAACTGCATATTCTTCAGGTTCTGGTCAATTTGAATCACACTCTCTGTCCAACAGTGACCAGTCAAGTGAATAAATTTCTATAATATATAAGAAGTCATGTACCCTTGCACATAACTCACTTGTTTGCCAGCATGTTTGACAGCTACCCCGATGACAGGGCTCTTCACATCTGTGAAGCCCACAGTTCAGTTTACGACCACAAACCAAAGAACACTTATGTTCTGTGTCCTAGGGGAAGGCAAAAAAGAAAGCAGAATTAAGCCACAAACCCCAATGGTTTATTTTTCTCCGTAAGGTCATAATCTACAATTACGTGATTGTATGGTGCAAAAAATAGCTGAGGCCTGATCTATACAGTTTTTCCATCACTGTATGGATACACAGTTTTTAAAACGGATTCTGTTGAGACCTCTGCTCTAGACATAGCTACATGATAGTTTGTGTGTCTTGTATTAAGTAATACCCCTCCCCTTCACATTCTCCCTGGAGTACCACTGCATTAACATAAAGCACTTTTACATCGATTTAATTGCATTTAGGCTGGAATGTGGTTTTACGTTTATAATTACACCTATGAAACAAATGCTGCAAAATAAATGCATGCACACAAACTTTTTGAGCATGACTAATACTGCAAATAGAGCCTGAAGGTGCACAGAAGTGGAAAGATACAAAAGCAAATAAGTCTTAACATCACAACCAAAGCCAAATCCACATCACAATGAACAATTTTATAAAACCATACACAAACTTACCACACAGCAAACTTCATTACACTTGTGCCGTCCACATGACCTTTTCTTGTTGCATCGCTTGTCACACATGAATGTAATAGCAGCTATTAAAAATAAAAACGCAAACCCCAAAACAGTCATAACTTGTATGTATTTGCTTCTGCTGAGAACAAAAGCTGCAATCACAATATTATGCTAAGGCTGTTGCAAAGCATGGTCTAGAAGAGACTAATACAGAGTAAGCCAGCAAACAGACTTAAATTACTTACTCTTCCACATTAGTTCCCCATGTGAACACTTAGCTTCCTTTAAACAAACCCTTGTTCAAAAGGATTTCAGAGAACAGAATACACGAAACTAGTTTATTTCACATTAGTCTTTACACCATAAACTCTGCACAACAGAACACAGAAAACAGGATATCTGATATACTGGAGTACCACAAACATCCAATTTAAGACTGTTCTAAACGGTAAGGCAGTAAAAGTCAGCTAAATACAACTACTGCTGATATGCTCATGAAACAGTGCTAAGAAGGAACATCCTTACCACCATCCACAGATAACAAAAGCAATCACTTCTGGATTCTGAAGAGTAAAGTCTTCGCAGACAAAAGCTCAAATTAGGAAACATGCATATTACTATCTTATGTGTCTTGTTAGTAAGTACCTCAGTATGACCGGGGCCAGTCAGGTAAACATTTCACTGAGGTTAATTTTGAAACGATACATCCAGAATACCAAGAAATGATTCCCATGTCAAACAGGAACTCTCTGCCAGGCTTAGATACAAAGACCAGCAGCATACAACTGTGAAGCAGAATGAAAGCTTGTATTTCCCCAGAACTTGGACAAAAGCAGAGCAAAAAGCATTACTTGGCATTTGAGCTGTGCAAGTTCACCCAAAGATATGCAGGATGCTAAGGGGCAACCTACTGAATATGCAGGTAGCATAAGAAGCTGTTCAAATTGAAATAGCTTGTCTGGAATCTTCAAAATCAAATGCTGAAGAAGTCTTTCATTTCTATCCAACTTTTATATAAGGAAAGAGGTTTATTTCAAACCTCTTCCCAAAAATAGCACCATCTCAAGAAATGACCAACCAAGTATGGATAAAAGAAGCAGTACTGATAAGATTTTTGCCACCTTCGTCAAACCCAAAATTAATATGAGCTGTGTATCATTTTTAAAACAATTTCAAATTAATTTGTAGCATAACATTGTACCTTTATTTCTCAGGAGAGCACAAGGAACTTCCTAGGAAGCAAACAGGGAGCCATTAGGTTAAAGTGAATAAAAACAACTGAAACTTACTTATCTAGGAAACACCTAGTCACGTGAAAGCAGCAGCACTCTCAGTTTTCATGCCTATAATGCTTCTATATACAAAGGTAAAACAAAAGCTGGAAAAAAATCATCAAATCTAACACAATACTTTTTTTTCTTAGAGGCTCGATACCAATTAAAAAACATTGTAGTTTTGTGTTCCCCACTTAATTCATCAGATCATGCTGTGAAGTGACAGAAAGGGATTTGCCCTAAAAAACCCCAGAAACTTGCATGGAGGACACCAAGAGAGCTCTCCCAAGCAATACTGACAGAGTGCATAAATTTGTGCTTTGACCAACTGCCCCAAAAACGCAGGTCTGACCGGAAAGGTAGGGGAAAGATGGAAAATCTCATGATCAAAGCCACCTTACATAGATTAAAATCCTCAACACGAAAATAAAAGGTGGTGGATGGAGAGTTGATCAACTACATTTAAATCTTCAGTCGTCACAGCTTTACATTCCAACTTGTCATTTCTGAGCATCACATTTTTCGTGATGAAAATGAAAGATAATCTGAAGCCTTCTACCCTATAATTACCTTCAGCAAGCTTGCAGGAGAAATCTTCTCCAACATTAAGCAAAATCTCAATTATTTCTATGCACTTATATATTCAGAAGCCACCTCTACTTGCTATTATTACAAAGGTTTAGCTAGCTTTTTATGTTAGGCTACCTTTCTTCTCTCAGTTTACACTACTCTTAGTAAAACTACCATTCTTTGTGCTATGTAAATACTGCCAGATAATATAGGATATTGCAGCCAGCTTAAACAAATAGAATTCTGTGTAAACGCTGTAAAAATACCAAAATATTGCTTTCACAGTAAGTAGCCTGTTAGCACTTCAGAGTATAATCTAGTTAGCATCTATCAGTTAGCATACAACAGAGGGTTCTTGCAACTAAGGAGCATAAAACCTCTTATAATTCTTAGCTTTCTTTTCCTCAGCTATTTCAGTTCCTTTTTCTCCACAGCTTTAAAAAACAAAGATTATCTGTTTCCATGGTCAAGCTTTATACACCTACCTTTTTTTTAAAGCCACAACGACAATAAATATTTGATGTATGAGAACATGGTTTACAGTCTCCTTCATGGCAAAGGCTTTCACATGTATGAACGAACTCTAGCAAAATGAAAATACAAAAATTAGGAATTAATAAAAAAATAAAATCCATGACCTGGAACTTCATACTTACTAGGACCATCACTGTTCAAATATACTAAGCTTATGTGCAGTTGGGTTTCCAAACAAATTAACTATTTTGAGTTAAATGTGCAGAAAGTTTTGTCCTTATTTTCAGCATTTTATAGACTAGCATTTATAGACTAGAGTTTCAGGTCTACAATTAACATTGAAAACGCATACATTTTCAATATTTTACATTAACATATATGATGCTGTCTTACCCAAGTTCCAGGAATTTTAAGGAATTTTTAATACCTTTTCAGACTGCAGTCTTTGCAGTGGCTTTTACACTCAGTTTGTTTAAAATCCAAAATCACAAATCAAATAAATATTTTTTGAAATGAAAGAGTTAAGAACCTTTTTTTTTAAAAAAACAATGAGATAACTTGAATACTACAACGCAGAAAGTTCTAATTACCATAGCTACCACAAGAAAGAGGTTTGCCACATGTTTTTCCACACGACGGGATAGGATCTGTGCATATTTTTCGTTCAACACATCCTAGTTCCAGTAACTTGCTGAGAGGAGTCTGACCACAGGGACAGCGATACACTACTTGTGGAAGTCGTGGACAAAGCTGGCAAGGCTGAGGATGGCATACTTGTGTGCAGTTGTGCCTCCCACAATTTAATTTTCTGGAAGAGAAAAACAAACCCAAAATAAAACCAAAGAAACAAAAAAAAACACACACAAAAAATGGGGTGAAAGAATTACCTAAGAGTATCATGATCACTGAGTGTGAATAAATAACCTTTTTTTTTCCAAAAGCCTATAGTGACCTTACTTGCCACATATATTCTGACATGAGAAATTCCCAAATCCATCGGAGAATTCTTCCTCTGTCCCACACAATACTTCTCTAAAGTTACTTCCGCAGTAACACACTGAAAAGAAGCAATATTCCACAGAAAACAACATGAGAGAATATCAGTGACAGAACACCTCCAGCAGTACAGCAAATATTTAATATTATAGTAAAATGTGAAAAATTGTTAGTCAGTTTTTAGACAGATAATGAAATTGCTGCTTTTTAGATTTATTTCAGCAATAGAGGTTTCTCAGTCCTACAGAAGCTGTAATTCCTGTTGTATTTCTTTTGATAAGGAGATAAAAACTAAAGGGGAATTACTATTTGCACAAAAAGCTTACATATTAAAGCAGTATACGTAAGTTAATAATTACCTTAAAAGTTGAGAAAATGAACTTGCAATTTTCTATATAAACTGTTCAACAAAAATGTATTTGTATACTGGCGCACCTACTTGGACAATTTAATTTCCACTTAAAACCAAGTTCAGAAACTGAGTTGCTTGTTGAAATGTGTTTTCCTATACTTCTTTCTATCCTTCTTCCATATACTGTTTAATCAACTCTCAGAATTATAGTAAAAGACTAAGTAGGATCACAGGACAATTCGGGTCAGAAGAGCCCTCAGGGCATTAGCTAGCCCAAGCTCTTTCTTAAAGCGGAGTCAGCAATGAGATCAGACCACGTTCCTCAGTGGGTCCTGAAAACCTCCAAGTTTCCAAGAAAGAGTTTTTCCTTATAGCTAGTTATGACATTTCAACTTAGGCTCATTGTCTCTCATCCTCTCCCTATGCACAGCCTGTCTCTGTCTTCTTGTTCACCTCCTATTTGCTATTGACAGGCCACAACTCAGCCTCCTCACGCTAACAAAGCCCAGTACCACCAGCTTGTCCTAATAGGGCACATGCTCCAACAGCTTAATCATCTTGGCAGGATTCTTTCTAGTCATGTTTATATTCTGATTTAAATATATAGTGATGCTGACACATCTTCAATTTTTAAAATATTCTAGCAATAGATTCTAGCAATAGATTTTGGTTTTGTTAAGAAAAAAATAAAGCACTTGTGCCTTGGCACTGGTTTTTTCAACCCTCTTGTTTTCATAGCATAGCGTGGATATACATAAGGCATTCCAATACTTACCTTGCTGTGCTGTTAATTGGCAAGGTGAACATTTTCCTGCATGGCACACTTGAGTACAGCTGTGCTTACCACAGTTTAAAGTATTTCCACATACATTTGAACAATGAATTTTTGTTGATTGGCCACAGCGGACTGAATGACTGTAGAGAAATTACACCATAGTCTGTCAGCTACCTTAATATCTATAGAGCATTATTAAAAAAGAAAATACTTTTTCAGTAAAATGCCAATGCCTCTGAAGGGCAGAATAACTTATTAATGAAAGAGTTTTTAGCAAATAGCCCCATTATCTTTCCCCCTGCTTCCCCTCTCCTGCCCCTGTACAATAGGACACTTATCACAGTAGTGAGCCTAAGGAATTTTCTCTCAAAAAAATGGAAAAAAGTAGTGACACTCTAACTTGAACCTAATATATGGTTACGCATTATGCCAGAAGAGCAGATATTTCTATTACAGACGTCTTCCCAAAGATTTAAACAATCCTAAGTCCACTGAGCAAAATGAAGATAGGGATGTGGGCCTTAACAGCACAGTGGTCTATGAAAAGAGTTGGGTTTTTTAATTAAATGTTTTTTTTAAAAATGGGACAAAACAATAAATTCTCTTATTTTTCCATTGTGGCTGGCCTCATAGAATGGCTGTAAAACAAGCATTCAAAATAGTAACTTTAAAACATCTTAAAGTCAGAGGTGCCATACCATACATCTTGGATGCTAATACTGTACATATGAAAAAAATGCTATTTAGAAGAAGTATTATATGCAGTATTACAAAAATGGGCAATCTGGTGAAAGTAGCTGGCACCTGGGAAAAATAATAAATGAAAGTTGGTTGCATCTATTAAACTGTTAAATAGAAGGAATAGCTAGAATAAAGAGAGGTCATTTTATTATGTAAAATAAAATTCAGCAATCTACAACCAATCCATTTTTTTACTGAAGACAAAGTGCTTTCAAGTACGAACACTGCCACAGAAATAGCTGCACCTTCTTTTGAAAAATTAAGATCACTTAGTATTACACTCAAACTTTCAGAAATAATTGTAAAAGTCTGAAAACCTTTTTTCTAGAGCAAGAATGCTAACACTGAAATAGATTTTTGTTTTGGTTCTGGAAGTGAGCACAGACAAACATTTTATTACACAGAATCAGCTTTAGGTAGCTAGAACAGGGACTCTAAAGACTCAGAACAACTGAACATGAGAGATCACAGACAGTATGGGCAGTACAGTCTTGCTGTTGGCAATGACACTATATGCTTCAAACATGCAAGGAAAAGATAGCCTTCAAGTCTGGAACATACTACAGACTTCTCTCTTGCTAGTGGTACAGCTTCCCACAGATGTACATGTTATTTTTGAAATTATTATTTCTGGAATGGAGTAACTCTACATTCCATTCCATTCAGGTAGAAAAGGTGGGAACTTTTTTCTACTTCTTTCACTGAGTCTTCTACAGAAAAAAATAAATAAGTACTAGAATAGGATTCCAGAATCAAATCAACTCATAGACTGCTTGGACAATTCAACCACATGTACCATAGACTGATTTTAACGCAAACAACTCTTTTTCATATTAATTTTTCTTAAAGAATTAAAAGTAGTTGCATTTTTTTAAAATATAAAATTCTCCAAATTATTTCAGAGCACAGATAAAAGTTACAGCTCAGAATAAACTTTGTACTGTAAACTTTTTATAAACTATAAGAAAGGAAAATTTTATTATATAAACTTCTAATAAACTATTCTTATGTAAACTTCTATTTGTATAATAAAAGCATCCTCACCTTGTTTGTCCACATTCACATGTTTTTGTCACAAAAGCTGGGCATGAAGGGCAAGGTCCTGGATGGCACAGGCTTAAAAATAAGTCAAAAAAAGCAAACAAAATTGTAACATTAACTTCAGCTTTAATACACCCCCAGAGAAACAGTCTACCATGACCCAATCCACAGTGCATTATCAGAACATTATACAAGCCACCTACACTCCTGCAAGGTATGAAAGCATTATTAACATAAAAAAATATTAAATTATTACAGTTGTATCAGTCTCAAATGTCACTGATGCTGAAGAAATTCAGTATTCCTGCTGTTGCCAAATCAACAGTAACAGTGCTACTAACACATTACGTACTTTGCATTTCACCAGCAGAGATACATCAACTCAACTGTGTTCATCACTGATAACACTCAAACATCACAGGCCTAAACCATTAATATATTTCTTTCTTCAGTGATCTTAAGTAGATTAGAGACAAAAACTTCTCTATGAATTTCTTCTTTTGTGTTGGTGGCTTTATCTTTGAACTCAGCATTTCTAATACCACCAGTAAGAGTTGATGCTCCTCTTCCTGTAAGGTAACGTACGGGAGATGCGGCAAGTATCCCTCAGTTTCCTTTCCTGCCATCAAGTGCAATTTTCTGAGTGTCATCAATACCAGTCCTTTACCTGGTTATCAGATCTCACCTCATACTTCAAGAAACACTAGATGGTCCCTACCTGCATAAGGCCTCTGCTGGACATAGACAAGCCCAGGTTTGTGAAATACTCAACTTGTCTATACTCTTCCTTAGACAGCATCCAGCTCCTCACTCATTTTCACCAAAATGGGCTAGCTATTGCCACACTTAACACAAGCATCCAACTGAACTCTACACCATGGAAAGGCGATTAACACAATGACATCTACATCAAGGAAAAAAAAGGCAGATTGAGGAAATACAGTTGGGAATTGGCCAACCATTAAAAAAATCCATATGCAAGGTTTGGGGTGGGGGAGAGCTAACCCCCAAAATCCAAAATATAAATGAATAACCAAAGTAGCACTTCAGCAGAAAATCATTTGTTTTAGTGGTATAAAGGGGATCAACACATAGGTGTAAGCTGGTTACAGGTAACAGTAGGCTGAAGAATTGCTGTATCTCTGTAAGCTCATTTTTCACCAATTTTAGACATTCCTTACAAGCATAAAAGAGATGCCAAATAATTTGAAAGCCACAACCACCAGGGTCACAAAACCAAAAGAAACATACCTGTGATTCAAACTGAATATACGCAGGATGCGTATGTCTTGTTACATCATTTTAGACAGTGCTTAGAGACAAAGGCCTCAAAAATTATGTTCTAACACTGCAAAGTATAAAACTACGACCAGTTAGACATACACACCACCCCCTGCCAATAAAACACACTTGTTGCCTGAACCTGGCTGTCATCCTAATCTCTCTTAACCAGGGTATGAGCTTTAATATCCTTTCCAAAAGCACCTATGTGATGCTGTGAGCTCTAGACATCCTTATTAACCATATCAGGACCTGTTGTCTTTTGAATCTTATTAATTATTTGCCTCAATTTCTTGCAAGGAGACACCCTGTCTTTCAGGATGCATTTGATGCAGTCTGAATTTGCCACCTTCTGATTAAATTGAAGGCCTCATTTCCTACTCAGGGAACACAGCAGGGATAAAATCCCCATATTTTCAATGTTTTCTTGACAAAATTAATAAAGTATTAAAGGATCCAAATCTTTTCCCATGACTTAATCTAATTCTTCCTCCTCAGCCACAGGAGTCCAATGCTTACTCAGATTTAAAGGGAAAACAGATTCCCAAGTAAATCGATCCACTTCAACTTGCTACTTCAGATTACATTAAGAATAATGTCATCACCTAAGCAGCACTTGGAATAGCGCAACTGGCACCACCAAAACATTACATCAACAGTCACATCACTCTCAGAGCTGCTTATTCCACAGGGGACAACCATATGCTATAAGCTAGGCTTGTGTGAAACAATGCATACAGAAGTCAGAGAGCAGGAGGGAGACTGAAGTTTAGACCACCAACAACTATTACAATGGCTTACAACACCTCCTGTAGTCTACACATTTCATCTACACTGGAGAGGGAGAAATACAAGCATCCTAATGCAAAGCAATGAGAACAATGTTCCTCTGATGTCACATATGAGAACAAGAGGGGATGTTCATTTGATCCTGGTAGCATCACATCAGATAGCTGCAGTGTAGATATCTGGAGCGTGGTTTCTGAAAACTGACAAGTACTGCAATTCAGATTCTGTTGCTAGGCACTGCATAAATAATTCTGATACAAAGAACAGGGGATAGCTGTAAGTGCCTAAATCCCCCATACTCTGATTGCTGATGCCACAAAGAAAGATAAGAAACTAACCAAGAATCAAATGATTCATAAAGCAGGTTCCCCAAGACTCAGATTGAGGTCCCACCAATGAATAGGGTTCATAACAGGATTCATCCAGATTAACTGTCACAAGCTCACAGACTGCAGATACAGAGGTATGCTCAACTAGAAGACAATGAATGGAGCTGGACTTTAAATAAGAATCCCACATACTTCAACTGCAAAGCGTTTCCCAGAGTAGATGGGATTAAATACTGGAGAAATGGCAACATCAAGAATGCCGCACCAAGACTCAGACATCACACCAGACCCAGTCCACTGCCCATAATAATGGGCACATCCCTACTATTAACTAAAGTCACACAGACTTGAGAATAGCATGAATAGTTTATCCCAGACAATTCATCATCCTGTTATGCTGTGAAGTAGAAGGTCTTGACAATGACATGAAACATTTGACCTGGGGAGGGGTGGGGGTGAGGGGCTGAAGAAAAGTAAAACAAAAAAAGCTTTTAGGATCTCGGTGACCATAATGGCATTTCTGGTTCAAACTTTATCACCTTATGGGAGCCTGTGGGAGTAGGGGAAAAAGGCACACACCAGATCCACAATCCAAAGAAAAAAGTACCCGCGAGAAAGAGTTCTGAGATCATCTCAACTCAAGCAAGAACCATGAAAGAGACTGCTAGCCTTGATGGCAACAAGTCCACCTTTGAGTACTCTTGGGGGAAAACTCTGCCCAGCTACAGATCATTATCTGGACTTCCAGATCAGTTGAGGCTGTCCAGTGAAGAGGAGCTGATAAAACAGACTGTCAAATATGCATTCAGATGATAAAGCTTCACATCTTACTCCACCACTTCTTGATATAGCAAGTGGGAACCAGGTTTCTACTTGTTTTTTGATACAGATGGAGGCAGCGTGTCCTCATAAATACCTAAGATTCCCACATGGGAGGAAAAAGTCCAATATATACTGAGGAATGCCCAAAACACTAACACTGATGCTGAAAGTGCATTCCCCTCCAGACCACTATCACAAGACAGAGAGTGACAAACACACCCATTTTCTTGATCTGCACCCTTGCTGTTTCCTTACCTCCAGGACTGGATGATCTCAGCATGGTTATAGTCGTGTGGAAGAAGCTGAATTATAACACTTTTACATTTGCTAAAACTTAAACCAGTAGTAAACTGGGACTTTAAAAGGTCACTATTTCCATGTAGATCAGACTACTAGGGACTACAAATTCATAGCCTGCAGCAGGCACAATATCGCCACTGTTCAGAATTCTTCCACAGAAGAGAACTTCCTCTTCTTCCCAGAAGAGAATGCCAGAGACTGAGCCTCTGCTGTAGAATGGGGCAGGAAAGAAGAGGAAAAGAACAGCTGTTTCTTCCAAGCACTACAGGAAAGTATGTCAGGTAGCAAATTGCAGTTGGGGTGTTCTCAAAGTAGTTAAGGAGTCTACTTATTTCTGACTGGGCAAAAAAAGTCCTCCACAGACACATGCCTCTCCTGAGATGGAGGCCAGCAGCTGGCCTCCAAGAGAATCAGTGTTCTGCTGAGTCAGGGTATCAGCTACATCAAGTGTAGTCTGAAAGCTGATCTGTGTTTGAGTTCTACCCTGCAAATCACAGTGGAGAGGATCTGGTATGATGATGAATTAAGGGAACAGGTATGGCACTGAAATGACAGCCTGAAAAGAAATCGAATATAATATTTTCACATGTGGGAAAGAAGTATTAGAGAGTAAAGAAATATTATTTCACTCAACAAGATATTGAAATAGGTTTGAAAAAATGCATTCAGTAAGAAGTTCAGAGTAAAGTTCTAGTAAAGTTCTGAGGTTTAGTAAACCTTCGAAAAAGTATAAGATGACAATCTATTTGTTGGAATGACTGAAGTTTTTCATTATGTATCAATTGCTCTGACTATTAAAAATTTCTCAAAACAGAACTATGAACAGGCATTATGGACCAACTGCCATACATGGAAAACAAAGCTAAATACACTAGGTAAAACATATAGTTTATTTTTCTGACTAGCAAGCATATTTATACATTGAAAAAGCTTGCCTAATGCTGTTAAACTTATCAACACTATCACACTGCTAAAAAAGATCTAAAGGAAAACATCCAAAACTGAAAATAGAATTGCTCTTCTTTGCCTTTCTTCATTGAATTATACTAATAAATGTTGGCAAAAACAATCCAAGTTACATATACTGGCTAAGACCTCCATGAGAGATTCTGGTTCAGCCACCTGGTGGTCTCAACTAGATAAATACATATATAATGCCCTCTTATCCTCAAGAGTTTACAAGCTAAAATAAAAAGAAACAAAGGATAGAAGGAAGTAGTTCTTCAGTTTAACCAAGTACCACTGCTATTAGATTAAGATAGACAAACACTATTACAGGAAAAACAGCACCTAAAATGTCCAGTGGACCACTGGATACATGTTTAAAATTGCTTCTATTCAGTATTATTTCTCTACTTCAATGAAAGTTCCTGAAACCAAGCAGGCAGCTGGTTCAGCTTCTAAAATATGACAGAAACATTGCTACAACTATTGTTGCCCATCTCCTGTCCATTCTCTCATATGAACTCACACGCAAACACAAATAGCCTCCATTTATTCCAGGCTTCAAGTTGAGTTATAAACCAAATAACCTCTAAGCATATCCTATAATTAAAAAACATCCAGACAGAGTCTTCAGAAGTTTTCTCTAGATCACTTCAATATTTATATGATAAACATTTACTTACATGTTACAAAGATGCGGACAGTCCAAACACTGTCTCTTCTTTCCACAAAGTTCCCCACAGCTATGTGGGATTTCATTTCTATTCCATTCAGGATTGTGCACCTTACCTAAATCATGTCAAAAGACAAAAACGTATTTACTGCCTTGAATACAATACTGAATTTGGGAAAAAATATCACACCAAAAAGAAAAAGCTGTATTTTCAATACTGACAGTAGTCTTCTTTGAAAAACAAAATGACACAAGATGTTTCCCATTTTTCTCAGCTTTCAGTGCTGATATATTTTCAACTTCTTTAAAAGTAAGTGCCACTGGAATGTCAAGCTCCAGAAGATTCTTTCCTTCTATGCTCTCAGGAGGCACTTAGGTAGCCAATATTTTACATTAAATTAAACTGATAAAATACAAGAAAATTAAAAGCCCCCTTTAGTTGGTCAGGCTGCATAGTAGATAAGAAAACTAAAGGGTGAAACTACCTTGCTGCCTCAACACAGAAGAAAAAAAAACCCAACCAAACAACACCCACACCCCCCCACAACAACAACAAACAAAAGACACTATTCCCAGAAAATAAGATCTAGCTGGTAAGGTAGTAGGGAATAGGGCCAGAATGTAGTGATTGGGCAAATTATAAGTGTCACTTCTCTAAAAAGAAGCAGAGTCTACATAAATCTAAACATTAAATGTTGACATTTTGAGGAATGCAGCAGGACATCTTAAACAAGAACTGATAAATCCAGTATGCTAGCTTCAAGTATTCTATATTTCAGATAAGCACTGAAACCATATTTTAATTAAACTGACATACTGTTAGCAAATGTCATAGCTGTAAGTGCACTAGATGATCATCAGGGTTAAAGTTAATTGCCATGGTTAACACATGCAAACTTAATTTCACTCTCTGCAAGAGGGGAATTAAATTGACAATGAAGCAACTGAGCCCATGTTACAAATTTGAGCTGCAACAATTAAAAACACCAAGAAAATGTATTTTTGGTGACATAGTTATGTCATTTTATCTCTTGTAGAATATACAATGGTGTACTAAAACTAGCAAGTTAGAAAACTATGAATAAACACCACAAATGGCATTTATCCACCTGAGTTTCAATTAAATTAGTTGAACAAGCAGGAAAATCCTGAAAATTAGAAGATTCAGAAGAAAAATAAGCTAGGAATTTCTTCATGGAACAGTGGAAAAAAAAACCCAAACAAAATAAACCACACTTAACACACAGTATTTTTCATCAAATAGAAGATAGCTTTGCATAAACAGTTGGTGATGTCCAAATGTCATAACGTTAATGTAAAACTATCTATGTAATATTAAAGTATTATGTTCCAACACAGTGCTCTGCTAGTATCAACCCTGTGGACAACTTGAGGTTCCTACTGTAGATCTCCCAACGCTATGAACAGTCTTTAAGCTTAGGGAGAATTTCTTTCCTATTTAAGAGATGGACAACCTGTCTTAGAAGTATAATTTTCATTTGGAATAAAAACATTCACTCTAACTGCATCATTATCCCTGTACTTGTAAGATTCCACACACTGTCATACAAAAACACTGTCTTACCTGTACTGCACTGTTTTTAACTTACTCACTGACACATTTAGATACAGAGAACTTCAGGTAAAATTATCACAGAACCACAGGTTGGAAGGTACCTCAGGGACCATCTAGTCCAACCTTTCTAGGAAGAGCACAGTCTAGACGACATTGCCCAGCACCCTGTCCAGACAACTCCTGAAAGTGTCCAATGTGGCCAAGTCAACCACTTCCCTGGGGAGATTATTCCAATGGTTGACTGTCCTCACTGTGAAAAATTTTCCTCTGGTGTCCAATCGGAATCTCCCCTAGAACAACTTCTGTCCATTCCCCCTTGTCCTCTCCATGTGACTCCGTGTAAAAAGGGAGTCTCCATCTTCTTTGTAGCTACCCCTTAAGTACTGGTACATGGTGATGGGATCCCCTCTAAGCCTCCTTTTCTCAAGGCTGAACAAACGCAGCTCTCCCAGCCTATCCTTGTATGGCAGGCTTCCCAGTCCTTTGATCATCTTGGTGGCCCTTCTCTGGACCCCTTCCAGCCTGTCCACATAATTTTTTATATAGTGGGGACCAGAACTGTACACAGTACTCCAGGTGTGGCCTGACAAGCGCTGAGTAGAGTGAGATAATGTCTTCTTTATCTCTGCTGGTGATGCCCTTTTTGATGCAACCCAGCATCCTGTTGGCCTTTTTGGCTGTAGCAGCACACTGTTTGCTCATGTTGAGCTTTCTGTCCACCAGGACCCCCAGGTCCCTTTCCACAGAGCTGCTCTCCAGCCAGGTGGATCCCAGTCTGTGCTGCACTCCTGCATTATGTTTTCCCAGGTGCAAGACCTTGCACTTGTCCTTGTTGAACTTCATAAGGTTCTTGTTAGCCCACTCTTCCAGCCTATCCAGATCTTCCTGGAGAGCAGCTCTCCCTTCTGGAGTGTCTACTTCCCCACTCAACTTGGTGTCATCTGCAAACTTCACTAGGCTACACTTGTTCCCATTACCCAGATCACTTATGAAGATGCTGAATAAATTGTTACCTATTACAGCATAGGTCTAGTTCCTTTAGGGCAAGTTCACTGACTCCCAGTTCCTGCCCAATTCCAAAATATTCTGTTTTGCAGAAAGCTAAGTGAAACTTTCCAGTGGCTCTGACTTAAGGAAGGGAAAGCTACATGAAATCAACACAAACTTCTACAGTGTAAATCCCAAACAAAATTTACCTGCATATATGCAATTAAGTAACAATGCATTTCTCCCTTTTTGTCATATACTTACAGCTTAGTGAATATTGTACTCCATTTACCTCTTATATAAAACATGTACCTTTATTAAACATAAAGGCCTGAAAATTCTGAATATTATTTCCTATTTAACCTGTATGCGTCCCCAATCAACATAAATGACAAAATTGCTAAATCAATTTAAAGGTTTAGATAGTTGTATGCTTGAATTGTGTATTATTTTGGTGTATAGAATCACAGAATCATAGATTTATTAAGGTTGGAAAAGACCTCTAGGACCATCAAGTCCAACCGTCAACCAATACCACCATGCCTCCTAAACCAGTGTCTTGCCACAAAGACAGACATAAGACATGCAGATTATTTCAGTCCTTCTAGAGAAGGAAAGCTTGTAGGATAGCAGCCAATTCTATAATTATTCTATTAAAATCACTATTATTACAGTGGTATGAAAATATTTCAGTTGTGATTTAGTATTTCATTTTTAAAAGATTTTAAGCAACATATGTGTGATTCTCTGTACAGCCACCTTCCAGCGTCAACAGTTTTAAACAAGGTTAAATTTCAGGGATGTAGGCAAACAAGCAGCAATATCAGAATTCAAATTAAAAAAAAAGAATCAAAATGACAAAATTTTTTTTCCTTTGCAAAAGCAAGAAACTCACCACAGAAACAAGTGTAAGTTTTAGGAACTTGTGTAGAAGCATTCTGACAAGCTGGACATCTCCAACCACTATTACCATCTGTAGGTAAAAAAAAAAAGATAAAGATTACTTGAAGTAAATAAAGGAGCTAGTCTGCAAACCTAGAATAAGTGCTCTTGCCTTTTTCTTACCACAGGTACAATCAAACAAAGTTTTTCCATTCACTCAGAAGTAGTGAGAAAGCAGGTTAACAAAAATACATTTTATACAGTATCAGGATAAACACAGCAATGGTACTTCATCTGACCAGGCTCCAACTTTACATAGAGGCAAGAACAAATTTTAAAATTGCACTTTTTCTATTATCATGTACCCTGTTATAAGACATTCTACTAGAATAAAGACGGTCTTCACCATACCTAAAGATGCGAGAAAAGAAGTATTAAAGTGTTCAAAATTGGTGAGAAAAATGTAATTACCTACAGTCATAAGCACCACCTGTATTCTCCTTTTCATTATCCTCTCATGTTATGAGTTTACATGTCTTGTAGAAGACCAGTTTAGCATTGCTTCATGTCTAGAATAAATTAGTGCCATATAAACCAGAATAATCTACTTCAGTTAAAGGTGACAATACCTAGCTATTAACTAGGACATTACTTTTAAAGTTGGTATTTTATTAAATAGTAGTTTTCTTACTTCTGCATTTCAGAAGGGTGTTGATTAGCAGTAAAGAAAGTGACATTCATTAAGATATTTCCCAAACGCAGTACATATCTGGCTATGAAGAATACCAGTGTGCGAGCACTACTGACCAAAGTGGGGCAGGTAGGAGAGACATTTTTTTGTATGTACGTACACACACACTCTTTTATTAGATTGGATAGTATTATAAAGCCTATAATTTATCTAAAAATAAAAATATATAAATATGAACTGATCAGCTCTTACTGTCTCTCTTAACCAATCAACTCACTGCTGGTAAATTAATAAAGCTGTTATTATAGAACTGTACTCCGCAATTAAGAAACGTGACCAAGATTTGTGATATTTTCACATTATGAATGCAGGATGGATTGCAAACAGGAAACCCAATCTGTGACAAGAGAACTGCAGTGCAGTGACAGGCACACCTAGGTTCACTATCAATTGGATTGGAGACTTCTGATGTTAACCATCACAATGCACAACGGCAATGATTTTCACAAACTGGAGATGATCCAGATTACAGACTGCCTTGACACTCTTGAAATACAAATCTAAAGCACATCTATTCTTTTCAATACTTGGTGCCTATTCATACCCCTCATTATCCTGGCTTATATCACTGTGCCACCAAGACTGCTTCGGAGAGCTGTACAGTTATGGGCTGGGCAGCTGTACGACAGTGGCACAAGAAGTATACTCTCACAATCATGCTCAACACTAAGCTGCATCTCCTGACCAAGACTTTTTTTTAATTTGACTGCTACAAACTGATGCATCTCAGAAGTGTTAAAAGCTACAGATAAAAACTGGCAGCAGGGGACTGAATGGGGTATCTGCTGATGAAGCTGTCAGCACCTTATATGGCTCCTCCCAAAGCTAGCATACTAAATCCTAAGGGATTCCCTGTGGGATTACTTTGTACAGTATACTTAACTATTACATTAACATAGTTTCTTTCACTGCTATTTCATGTTATGTTTTTCAAGATCTGTGAAGCCTATCATCAAAGCTTCAGGAGGCCAGCAGAAGGCCTCTCCTATCAACATCTCTCCTGGAGCAGCACGCCTAGTCCTCTATAAGCAATGGTATCTCCAGAGTATAGTGAAGGTCCTTGTAAAATAGGAACCTTCTACCAAGCAAAACAGCCTTTCAAGATATATTTTGTTGTTCTTAATCATTGATCATCCTTTGCTCCTATAAGACATAGCTACATTCATGTGGGTCTACCCGCAAGGAACATGCATGCATGGTTGCTCTCTTCCAAAAATACAAGAAATAAATTTTCTTCCTGGATTCAGATGCAATTACAGTAGGACAGAATGACAGGATGACTCCTGACATACACATTTGTAAGGAGTGGTTACAGGACCACTCCTTAAAAATACTGATTACTGAAGAAAGTGAGAATGAGGATGGCCCTACAGAATGAACATTCCACTCAAATACTCTCTTGAACAGGAGCAAAGTAGGCAGAATTCCAAAAATACCAGAAGGACGTTTGTCTGAGCAAAATCAACACACCTCACCTTCATTTACTACGGACTGTTTTAGTATTTGCTATCCTTACCCTCCTTGTGGGATAAACAGATTCCTTACTTGTACTTATTTACCAAGATGTTTTCCATACACTTACATATTGCAAGTGTTCCTATTTGTAGCACTTTCAGCCACAAAAATGTTTATCTGTGGTAGCATGCCCAGAACCCTACCCCTTCCTATTGCATACCTGTTGTCATAAAGGCACAGCAAATGATCTTCTGTTTCCAGAATCCTAAATGATTAAAGGGCTCAAAAGAACCCTGAGTAGGAAGAGCTGGGAATTATATATACAGACTAAGGATCTTTAAGTGTAGTTTCAAAAAAGCACCTTTCCTCTTTATGTGCTTGCCTAGATGAGTCATAGGTGATCACAGAAGAAAGGATCCAAAACACATCTGCTGGAATAAAGAGTGAATGCTAAAAGATTGTTTCCAAAGGCAGCAGTACAGCAGGAATTTTCAACATATATACAAAGCTAGCTACATAAAAAGAACTTGAAACAGAATATTTCAGTCACTCCAACTGTAATAGAATTTAGTAGAATCAACACCGGCAGTTTCATGTTACATTTCTAAAAGGTCTTGTGCAGTTCTCCAATGAGATAATCTGTATCGGAATAAATTACTGCTTTGCCTTCTCAGCTAGACACAATCAAAAGCTTTTGTCCCAGTAAAAAAAAGTGACAGCATCTGTGTAATATCCAAGGCATACAGAATAGCTTCAGCCCTTGAACATCACAGCTTAAGGGAAAAAGATAAAAAAAACAAGGAAGAAGAGAAAAAAGGCAAGTAGATTCATATTCTGACCACTGAAACTCAGAAGCCATCTTCGAGGCCAATATTGGATTGGTACAGACCACTAGCTAATCTGGAGGCAGAGGGCAGGGGCAGCAGAGGGAGCAGACACACACGTGATAACTCATATCTCCAGTCCTTCCAGCCAAAATTAAAATACCAGTAAAACTAGCTCCCCTGCAAAGAAGGGAGAAAATGGCTTAAATTTTTGTTTCATCAATGTAAGGGTAGAAGTCAAACAACATTGAAACAGTTTTTAAAAGAAGTAGAAGGAAGGGGGCAAGAGACAACAATTTCCCCTTTATAAAGATCTTGTGTGCAATGCAGGTATTTTTGTCAGATTGGCCTTAGCTGTGCAATATCTAAAGGTCACATTCCTCCAAGACATAATTCAAAAATGTTCCTAAAAATGCTTGCTAAGGAGAAAGTTATGGTCTTCTTTATAAAAAGAACCTTTCCATATAATGGCAAACAGATGCCTAGCAGAGCTCCTTCTCCTCCTTCTGACCAGGACATCTCTAATACACAATGCAAATCCATTCTCTAGTTCTGAGTGCCACTGACAGCTTACATTGTAGAATTACCAAACGTTGCATCTCAACCACAAGTCTAATGCAAGCAGACTAAGAACAGAGCAAAACCTTATGACTCCCCACAGATAATCAGGATATTCTTTCACCTGCCTGGTGTCATGGTTTAGCCTCAATCAGCAACTAAGCACCACACAGCCACTTGCTCACTCCCCCCTGAGAGAATCAGAAGGGTAAACTGAGAAAACTCATGGACTGATATAAAGACAGTTTAATGGGTAAAGCAAAAACTGCACACATATGCAAAGCAAAACAAGGAATTTATTCACTGCTTCCCACTGGCAGGCAGGTGTTCAGCCATCTCCAGGAAAGCAGGGCTCCATTAACTGTAACGGTTACCTTGGGAAGACAAACATCCCCCCCCCTTCCTTCTTCCCCCAGCTTTTATATACTGAGCATGATGTCATAGAGTATGGAATATCCCTTTGGTCAGTTTGGATCAGCTGTCTTGGCTGTGTCCCCTCCCCTCCTGCCTTCTTGTGCACCCGGCAGAGCATGGGGAGCTGAAAAAGTCCTCGACTAGTGTGAGCACTACTTAGCAACAACTAAAACATCTCTGCATTATCAACACTGTTTTTAGCACAAATCTAAAACATAGCCCCATACTAGCTACCATGAAGAAAATTAACTCTATCCCAGCTGAAACCAGGACACTTGGCCAAACTACAAGTAATTTTTCAGGTGACCATCAAAACAATGGAAGGCAAAGAAGTATCTGAGGGCTGATACCTTCAGTAAAACACATCTGAAAGAGTCCCTGAGAAAAGAGATACTGTAGGGTACAAGAAGACGTTGTTACGGTAACCCTGATAGTTCTTCGCTAGAACGAGTAGAATCCAAAGCATGTTTTATC
This sequence comes from Phalacrocorax carbo, assembly GCF_963921805.1. NCBI lineage: Eukaryota > Metazoa > Chordata > Aves > Suliformes > Phalacrocoracidae > Phalacrocorax > Phalacrocorax carbo. The sequence goes on from NC_087514.1 coordinate 105,654,815, forward strand.
TTGTTGACATGGGAACCCAGCATAGTTCACCTCCCCCCTCACCTGCACCCACCTTTGCATGGATGCCAACCTGATGGCCTGCTGTAGATCTCGGAATTCAGACAACACCATCTGTATTACAACAGCAAGTTTGCTAATGTGCAGAACAGGACATTAAATATATACGATATGTTAATCAGCACAAGTTTTATTATCCACCCCTGCAGTGCATTCCTTTGAGCTTCGCCCCCAACAAGCAGGGTTCCACTGTGTTGGGTCCCCATGTGATTAGCATTGGTGTCCCAGGGCTCTCACCATGGTAATGCTGCGCTTTCCTTAAAGTCAAAGCTTTTCCCTCGTAACAGATACCCATTACTATTGATGTGGAAGACGGAACTACATGAGAAGATAACCCACCAAAGATGTTATCCACCTCATCTGAGTATTCAGGATTTCTCCGATACAATGCTGTGATCACAAAAAATTGTGAGAAATTATGTACACATACATACTTTCAGCCTCCTACTATGTGTCACAGAAATAAGAGCTGCTGTAAGGCCCCAAATGGAGAGACAGTCTCACTGAAACATTCGGTTGCTTCAAAAACATAAGAATGAACATTCAAACCTGATCCTATGAAAAAGATATTCTCACGAGGCTGGAAGTGAAATGTAGCAGTGAGAAGTTTGGGTACTGAGATTAGATAAGATTTCTTGGAATTCATTACAACATTTGTAGAATTTAGCAGCTTTAATGTAAATTGTGTCCAGAAAAAAAAAAACAACAGATTTTTTCCCTATTCCAGAAAAACAGAAAACAGTTTATATTGAGTTAGGTAGGCCACAGTGTCCTATTTCTCTTCTGGTAGACAATAATTACTGCTAGGGTTCTAGTGAATCTTCAACATTATACAAAGCCTGAAAAGTAGAACCTACACTGAAACAACCTACCAGGAAACAAATACACTCTGAAATACAAGTTCTAATCAAGATAGGGTAGCAGGGCTTTGCAGGTCAAGAAACATGCATCACTGTCCTTACTGGAGTTATGGAATCAGTTCTACTGAGACCACAATCTTTAATTGCAATTAATGGTTATCTCAAGTTCTCTCACACACAAGATGCAGTAGCATATTTAGTCCACAAATTCTTACAAGAAAAGCAAATGACCAAAAGATATGGCTATTTGAAATGCTGTCAGGATTCAAGCATCTAAGGTCACTGTTTTGAAAGATAAGCAAAACCTCCCTTAAGCAAGCAGAAATTCTTTTGATCAAGCAATATGCTGTTTCACGGAAATCACTCCAAAGAAGGCAACAAAAAGAACAGCTAAGAGATAAAGGTTCTCAGCAGTCACTTTCAGTTTGGCTTAAGATCTCAGTCTTACCCAAAAATCTGTTCCCCTTCTCAAATATTCCAATGCCTTATGTTTCAAATCTTGTGCTGATATTTGCAACTTCCTTTCTACTGCCAGTATGAAGCATGACCAGCCCTACTCAGAAGTCTGTCTATGCATCCTCAGAAATCCAAGAACTTTGCAACCAATCCTTTCTGCAAGAGATTCACAGTCTGTAAGAACTTCTCTCAAACATTTGGAAGTAGCTGACAGACTGTATTACCTTGGTCTGCCCAGAGAGAGACAGAAAGACACATGAAGAATGGTAAACGCTAAACCAGCAGGGTACAAAAAAATTAACCCTACTTCAAGATTAACATTACAGTCTTCAGAGTGTCTCTACGTCATACAACTGAACACAGCAGAGAGGCTGCAATTCAGCCTTAACTTACACCAAAGTGTTCAAAGAGCAGAATGTAGTCATAGAAGAGTTTCAAAAAGTGGTATAATACAAAGAATCTGAAACAGTTTAAGCTAATGACAAAGGCCTAAGCTCCCTCTTCTCTGAATTTCATTTCACTGCATGGCGTCGGTGGCAGATGTCAGGGGTACTTTATCTTAGAACAGAACCAAGAACTAGTTGAGTAAAAGCAGACAACTAATGCTTGGAGTGCTTCTTCGGTTTGACTGCTCAGCCAAGCACAGGTGAGAGTAGACAAAGCATTTCTTGGTGTGTAAAAACACAGCCACAGAACTTTGCATCTTGATGCACTGATTTCATTGAGTGATCTTATACTTACGTATCCAAACCTGGAAATTAGTTTTAGCTAGAATAGAAGAAAGAATGAAAACAGCAGGATTATACAAAGCACCCGAAGAACCATAAAAAACACCCATTTTTTAATTAAAAATTTGCTTTGTTTACAGCTTACTTGTTACTTTAGACAATATTTATAAGTAGTTTTCCAGCATAAGAAACACATGAACTTTGCTATTATATATATTTGAGAGAGAAAGTGTGTGCAAGAGAGAATACCAACCTTCAGCTTGTGAAGCTGGTGACCGCGCCCACTTCTTAATGCAATTCAGGTGGAATACATGGTAACAATTCTGACAGCTCCAGACTGGGGCTACTATTCGGACCACCTCACAGCATACCATGCACTCGTACTTCTCTGTGGTCAGCTGTTCAATCAATGACCCTGCAAATAAAATACATTACTTGTACATTAAAACACCAGCTAGCTGAGAAACAAAATTAAAATGAAATTCCAAAATTTCACTTAAATTATAACAGAATTTATTTTTCCTGTGTGGCTATAAGCAAGGTATTAGTTTACTCCTGGAAGATTCCAGTTTGATACCTAGTATGCCTCTCTAGTTTCAGAGCAGAAAGAGGGAGTGGCAACAATAATTCATGTTGATGAAGAGCAATCACTCTGATCTTACAAATTAATACTTTTAAGCTTGGCAGAAGTTTGAGATTTTACTCATCACTTCACAAGGGAAATTTACCTTCACATAAGTTTAAACCAAAAAACTTCAAGCTCTGAACTACAGAAGTTTCAGCCAAAATTAAATTTAATTCCCATCCTTGAGTATTCCTGGAAGACCACACAACAAATATTAACAGTGAAGTACCTGGATTACAGAAATAAGTCCCTTAAACTGACTGCTTTAGTAGTGGAATTATTGGGAAACAATAGTCAAAGTACTGGGCCTTTTGAGCCATATGAAAGGATCTGAAAAAGTAATTTGTAAATAAAGGAAGAACTCCACATGAAAGACAAAACGGCCTGAAAACGTAATTAAATATGCAACCATAACAAAGGCACCACATAACTTCCATTCTGCCATCAAGATAAGGCTACCAAGTACACCTTAGAAATGCTATTTGATCTATGCCCACAGAATTTTAAAACATCTCAGCCTTGAGAAAAGAAGGCTTAGAAGGGATCTCATTATCATGTACCAGTACTTAAGCGGTAGCTACAAAGAAGATGGAGACTCCCTTTTTACACAGAGTCACATGGAGAGGACAAGGGGAAATGGACAGAAGGTGCTCTAGGGGAGATTCCGATTGGACATAAGGGGAAAATTTTTCACACTGAGGACAGTCAACCATTGGAATAATCTCCCCAGGGAAGTGGTTGACTTGGCCACATTGGACACTTTCAGGAGTTGTCTGGACAGGGTGCTGGGCAATGTCGTCTAGACTGTGCTCTTCCTAGAAAGGTTGGACTAGATGATCCCTGACGTCCCTTCCACCTGTGATTCTGTGATCTTAATTACAAGTGTAAAAAAGCACCATTTTTAGGTGATGCCAATACAAGGAAAGTTAGAAGTCATAATGAAGGACAAAAAACCAAGAAAATAACAAAAGAAAAATGACACATGACTGAAACTAAACCCATGGATGCCTGGAAACCTGGAAGTGTTACCACTGTTTGCCCTCCTTAACAGGATATAAGCACTTTCGAACTTCTTTTCCAGCCCTCCTCCATCAAGCACCAAAAGATTTAGAATTATCAGTCATTTCTGCTTTTGGCACCCCATGAATATTATCTGCTGCAAAGAAAGCATCCCTACCTAAAACATACTACTTTTCTCCAGAAGACTAAAGCTATACCATACACAGAAAGGATAACTGCCCCATAAATAGTTAAAAGCACAGACCCAGCCCCCCGAAAACAGTGGCAGATACTGTTTCCAAAATAGCTCCCAACTAAAGCATGCAAAGAAAGACTGCCATTTTGGATGGGGAAGTTTCTTAAGTTCCCAGTAAAAGATTATTACTTCTCTTCCTGCTCACTGCATATGATGTTCTTCATTTAGTAATAATGCCAGGAAAAAAAACTGAGGCATCTTTAATTTTAAGATTCAAGTAGAACCCAGGAGCATGAAAGTTAACGCATTCAAGTTAGAAAGGATCAAGGAGAATCTTGATCCTTGAGCTCTTCCTAAGGTAACAAAGTTTCTGACTGGAGCTATCTTATGCTTCCCGATTACGCTACTACTTTCTCAGTTCTGAAAGAGAAGAGACACTAAGAAGCAAGATCTTCAATATTCAATACCACAGTTAAGATAACAAGAACTAGCCCATCCATATCTATCATTCTGGGCAACAGCAGATCAGATTGAGATGCGTTGTAAAAACCAACTAAATCTAATTCTCACTCTTCAACTGGAAAAGGACCAAACAAAAAAAAAAGAAAATAACTGTCCTTATTGTCTCTGAAAGAAAATAGGTCTACATCTGCTGGGTACTATGAATAACACAAGACTATTTCCTCAGTGCACACTTAAGCTTATCTAAAACAGCAAGAAAAAGCTACCTAGGTTGTCTAGAAACAGAAACCAGTACTGAGGCATTGAAGACATTTCCATTTAATGTTATGTCCCTAATGGTATGAGTTGGCACAAAATTCACTCAGTCAAAACCCTGTGGGTCTGCTTGACACTGTCAATGGCACACGTTTCTATTCTCAACTTCCAAAAATAGTATCCAGAGACTTTCTCTATTTCTAATTACCTTTTGATAACATCATTGCAAAAAAAAGAGCAAAAAATTCAGTTAGGAGCAGAATACAGATCCTGTCTACCATTTTCCTACTTCTACACAAAAGGTGAGAACATTTATCCTGCAAAAATCAGCTTCAGGATTGTCCCTCCAGTCCCATTATTCAGGATGCTCAGAATTTTACTCCCTGCTCCCACAATATACATGTTTTAAGATGGTGCCTGACCAGGCCATCATCTGCAATTTCATAGTGAAACAACAAAAACTTCAGACAAAATCTGTTCTTCCCTAGTAAACTTACAGACACTTCCCTACACAGAAACCACACATCTACAATTCATTCTACCCCCTGAAGCTGATACTGACCTAATGTGAAATAAGCCTCTTCAGCTAGTCAAATGTGGAGGCAGTTTCAATTTTTCAAGATTGTATCTTTAATACAAGAGTACAGAACAGTCCAGAAAGCTTACCTGTATGCGTTTCTTTGTTTTTTGGTACATCACTTTGTTTTTTCCAGTACTGGGTCCAGCTGAAATGAAGTGCAGGTGCCTGATCCCCCTTTAACAGGAACTTTCTTCCATTACATCTGACAGAATCAGACAATTGGTGCCTGATTTCACTGGTCAAATTTTCATCATTTTTGTGAACAGAGTTTTCTTTCTTCCTCTCATTTTTGTCTTTTGGAGTATATGCAAGAGAAGACTTCTTACCTACTTTTGTATTTTTATTACGGTGAGAATCATGCCTTTTCTGACACTCTTTTTCTGCCGGGGGTTTATTCCACACAGGCTTCCGAGGATATCTTTTGTTTATATAATTGTAGCCTTTCTGCTCATCCCCACTACCAACAGGTACATCACAGAATGCCTTTCCAACAGATGATTCTGAAGAGTCAGACTGAGTCATATCCAAAGCTGGAACATTTTCAAACAGCTCTACTTTCTGTTTAGAGCTCACTCTCTTTTCCCGGTCATGTACTTGCTTACCCTTCTCCCTGAAACCTCTTCCAGATGCATGCATCAGATGGGTTTTCTTTGGCTTTGCTCCTCTGCTATCTGCATTAGGTACCTCCCTGTCACTCTCCGAGGAGAGAAAGTCATTGTATCCTCTAGGAGGTGCTCTTCTCCCAGGTACTACTGCAGCATCTGAAATTCCTGGACCTGCAGCAGCATCAACAGTACTTTGCTTTATCTTACTTCTAGTACACATGCTATCGTTTCTTGATCTGTGCCATCTCTGGCTTTGCAAGTTGCGACTCTTCAAACTTCTACTGGTACCAAAATATTGGTGGAAGTCTTCAGAATTCCCATACTGACTTTCGGGATTACAAAAGCCACGATGCTTTGTGGAAGAGCTTTCATAACCTGTACCTCTTTCAGAAGACAGACTAGGAAATGGTAAATTACTTCTATTCTGATTACTGTTAGATTCTTTCCTATCTTTATTTACCCAGTTTATATCTGTAGGTTGTCTTTCCCCTGGAATGGAATCAGAAGCATCAGGATTGAAATTTGATGCACCTAAAAAATGAAAAAAATAAAACCACACATGTAAGACTGTTAAATAGTAAACACTTCTTTTCAGCAAAATTACAATACATGCAAAGGCCCAGAAGTTCAACCAATCCCACTCTTGACAGAACAACTGCAAACAAGTTTCCAGAAGCTAGAGTTGAATCATACAGTGCTTTGTGGAAGTTACTTTCTCTTGTCATCATTACAGAAAGACCATGATGACCCAGAGTTAAGATGAGAATATAAAAACGTATGGTGAAGAAAACCATTTGAAGCAGCACTGTACGTATTCGAGACATGCAAACATGATAATCAGTGTTTAACATGTGCTGAAGTTTTTCCTACACACACAGAGAAACGTGAAGAAAAGGGGGTCCTTTAAATACAATGTCTACATCTGAGATTTTAATATTACACAGAACTTTGAATATAAATTAAAATCCATCAGCCAAAGAGTACCAATAGTAAATGCTTGCATGAACTCTGATTACACTGTTCTACATATAGACATATTAAATGGTAGAGGGACTACCCAGGGCAGCTTTGCAAAATTATTTTTCTGTTATGAGGCCATTAACATGAACCAGGCTTCCAGTTGTCATTTCTATGCCTCTAGATAAAAGCAAGAGGTGTACATCAGAAACCTTACGTTGCTCAATTTCATATCACATTGTGCCTCTGGGCCTGCCTGCAATAGGAATTATCAGGTGAGTTTCAGGGACAGGTTAATGGGCTGTGGCAGATTTGTTGAGTCTTACACAGTAGCGTAAAAAAAGAGAAGAGGCTTCTAAAAATCTCATGGAGGTAGTGTCCCTTTTAGAGGTTAGGTAGGTTACCTCTGATGGAAGGGCAGGTGCAGTTTATTCCTGGTTCAGGACGATTCAAAGAATCAAGCACTTTGGCTATGAACGTAAAAGACTCTCCAAAAGGCTAATGCTATCAGGGTCTCTCAACTGCCTATTATTTTAACTTTTCAGTAAAGACTGTGGAAATTAACACTTTGAAGGGAGGAACAAACCAGAACACTTCAAAGCATTAATATTTTTTTTTTTCTTCAGTGACTTTCATTTACTTACAAATGAAAGAGTTTTTTTAAAACCTCTAGGAATGGTCATAATTACTGTGAGGGATTTTCCGGCCAAAGAAAACAATATAACATAAAACTTTGTGGAAACGAAGCTTTAAGCTTTCTAAAAATTAGGAATTTAAAGTTACGTTTAGGATGTTCTTAACCACATAGCCTAATTCATACTTGTTTTTAAATAGAGACTTAGTTGAAATAATTTTGGTTTTTTGTCTTTCCAAAGGCAATATATATACAATTATATATAATTTAATATATTAAGAGATGTTACAATTATATTATAGTAGATGTTCTTAATATAACATCATCTATTATTATATGCTATGCTACATAATATATATTATCACACTAGCTATAAATGGCAAATACAAAGTGGGTTTTTTTTTTTGTGGGTGGTTTTTTTTTGTTAAGCTGTAACACTAACCTGATTTTGAGACATCAGAACACCAGACAGAGGTCTTTCAAAACAGCCGGGGACTGAGTTAAGAATCAATCTTAACTCAAGGGAGGGGAAGTGGAGAGGGAGGTGCTGACCTCTTCTCCATAGTAGCCTGTGTGGGAATGGCTCAAAGCCACACCGCTCAGGAGAGGTTTGGACTTGACACGAGGAAACACTTCTTTACAGAAAGGGTGGTCAAACCCTGGAACAGGCTTCCTGGAGAGGCAGTTGATGCCTCATGCCAGTCAGTGTTTAAGACACATTTGGACAATGCCCTCAAGAACACGCTTTAGCTTTTGGTCAGCCCTGAAGTGGGCAGGCAGTTGGGCTTAATGATCACTGTAGGTCCCTTCCAGCTGAACTCTTCTGTCATTAGGGCTGCAAACCCTAGTAGATACAAAATCTTAGGCTTATACATCTAAAAGAATCTGAACTGCAAGCAGCTTCGCTGGAAACATTCTATTTTTCTCACCTTAGCACATGCATCCTGTGTAAAGAACTCGCAATATAAAGTTGTCACTTTTACTTTCTACAAGTACACTTACTTTCAGTTTTTCCAACATTTTGCCAGTTTATGTTCTATCACTAACAAAGAGTACTACAAACAAATTGTAGTTGTAGTCCTTTTACATTGTAAACAGCAGTCATTCAGTATAGATTACTTAAAATAGTTTATCATATTTTGATCTGAAGACAGGATGCAATCCTGTAATTACACATCAACCTTATTTGAAACAACCCATTTTCTCAGTTGGTTTAAGATTCTTGTCTATACCGTAAAATTTAAATCTGATGGATAGATCTAAGAAGGTAAACCCAATGGCTTCTTAATGTTTAAAATAAACATGTTTCAAAAATCACACAGCTTGCCTCTAAAAAGTATATTCTATTATTAAAGATAATTATTTCTTTGGTTATGAGATGTGGTATGTAAAATGTATGCATGGATCATAAACAAATTGCTGCAGAGGGCTCTCGAATGCAGCGTGAGTAAGTGTGTTTTGTAGATCTAACATCTCACACTGGCATAAAAAACATGTTGGACATGGCTTTAAAGTGATGTTTTTCTAAAATACAGTCAAATTGACTTTTGAGCATGGCCTCCAAGAAGCATAACCAGGATGTGAAACATAGCTGTGGAAGTGATATTTTTAAAAGCACTTTCCAAGTCATCTATTAAGTTTAAAGAAACAGATGGGAAACCAGGATTCAGATATTTTAAAACACCTCCAAAATATGAATAATTCATTAGGCCTTTTTATATCACCCATGAATAGGATTCCTATTCTTACTGTCAGCTTTTACATTATAAAAAAATTCCAAAGAAGTGATAAATTCTACTAAAACTGATCTCTGTCTGCCAAGACAAGAAACAGCAAAATATATATACAAGCTTAATAACAAGCAGCTAACACTGGCTCAAATTTCCTCTGATGTGTTTGCAATGTACATACACAAAAATCCCAAGAAAAAAGGGAACCCCTAAAGCTAGATTCCAGCCTGTATTTCTATAAAATAAACAAAGAAAGCCACAATACCTTTAGAAACAACCTCTGTATTGCAGATTTTAATACCCGAGAGCTTGAATGTGAATTAAAACCAACCATATGAAACTCATACGGTTTCATGCCTGTTCTGCCGTAACATTACACATCACACCACTTTCAGCATTAACTGTAGACAGAGACACAATGCCCATGCAAAGTTAGGCAGTCTGTGTGAAATACCCTTCAGAAAACTAATTTGACAAGGACACTTTTAAAAATATGAGGCAAATTAGTAAGTACAGCCTTATTTTAATAAGTACAAGCTCTGCTTCAAAACTAGAACTTATTCTGGGGACCAGTACAGCCAAACTTAATAACTTAGGTACTCTTTTTATGAAGACATCAATAATGACATTTGAAGGTGCCACTTAAAGACATCATGCCTAACTGACATTTCTTAGCACAGTTTCAGCAAGCTAAATTCAGTTTGATTTTGAAGAGCTGTTAAACAATATACTTTAATTAGGCAGAAACTGTATGAAGTTGATAATTAAGAATAAATATAAGAACAAAAAAAATATATTGAAGTCCAGCTAGAAAAAAATATCATGGGTACAAGAGTCTACAGAGTAGCCCCTTCGGTCTCAGAGGTAGCAATTCTTTATTCTTAAATGAATTCAGCTCTACCTGCTATATAGGAAGAACCGATTTTCTTTCTGAACCTTCATATCAATACAAAACAAAAACTAAATAAACACCACTAATTAGTACTAGTCTTTCTCAATGGACAAGCACTTATTTTTTAATTGACCAATCCTTATTGAGATACCCATAAATTCAACCAAAAATAGTGTCACCTGAGTACTGTGTGCAGTTTTGGGCTCCACAATACAAGGAGGATATAAAAATATTAGAATGTGTCCAAAGGAGGGCAACAAAGGCAGTGAAAGGACTAGAGGACGACTTAACAAGGAGCAGCTGCGTCTACTAGCTTTGCTTAGCTTGGCGGAGACTGAGGGGTGACCTCAGTGCTGTCCACAGCTTCTTCATGAGGGGGAATGGAGAGGGAGGTGCTGATCTCCCTGGTGGCCAGTGACAGAATCATAGAATGGTTTAGTTTGGAAGGGACCTTTACAGGCCATCTAGTCCAACCCCCCTGCAGTGAGCAGGGACATCTTTAATTAGATCAGGTTGCTCAGAGCCCCATCCAACCCAGCCTTGAATGTTTCTAGGCATGGGGCCTCCACTAGCTCTCTGGGCAACACATGCCAGTGATAGGATGTGAGGGAATGGCTTAAAGCTGTGTCCAGGGAAGTTCAGATTGCACAGTATTAGGAAAAAGTTCTTCCATGAGAGGGTAGTCAAGCAGTGGAAAAAGCTTCTCAGGGAAGTGGTCATTGCCCCAATACTTTTAGTATTCAAGAAGTGTTTGGATAGTGCTCTTAGGTACCTCGTTTAACTTCCAGGTTGCCCTGCATGGAGTCAGGAGTTGGACTCAATGACCCTTGTGAGTCCCTTCCACTCAAGATATTCTGTGATTATATATTCTGTTTATGTACTGGCTCCAAGCAGAAGACAAAGGTAATTTCAGGACAGATGTGTTCAGTTTTAAAGCAATTCAAATAACCTATTCTTTCACCTAAAGACATGTGACAGTAGAGAGTACATACACAAAAATCTATTTGTGTCAGCACTGCATATATCTAGGCAAGAAATGGTCCAGCCAGCTGGACAAAAATCACAAGTTACAGGGAAGACACTCCCTGCAGGTCTTATGGTACCTATATTATGTGGTAACACACACACAAAAAAAAACCCAACCCAGGAATGATGCATTACAGAAATCTGAGGCTTTCCCCATAGCATTAGAAATGTAAAACCTTTTCCTCACAGAACACCAAGCTTGATCTTTTCTGTCTTCTCTGATCATTTTATATATTCACCTACAGCATCCTATCATTTCTAGAGATGGCACAGATTTACAAAAGGTTGGATTTCCTCCTAAACAGGAATTAAATTGTTTCAGGCTTAAAGACTCCAACAGTGCAACCCATTTTCATGCCCCAAACTTATTGTTTATTCCAACTGTAAGAACTCATCTAATAAAAGATATGCTCTCTTCCCACAACTCTTGCCAGAAGTGAGGGCAAGATTAACATGCAAAATCATCATTACTATAGAATCACACAATAGCTGAGGCTGGAAGGGACCTCTTGAGATCATCTAGTCCAAATACCCTGCTCAAACAGGGTCAGCTAGAGCCCACGACTGTGTCCAGCTGGGTTTTTAACATCTCCAAGGACAGAGAGGCCATGACCTCTCTGAGCAACCTGTTCCAGTGTATGACCATCCTCACAGTAAAAAGGCTTTTTCTTATGTTCAGATGGAATTTCATGTGTTTTAATTTGTACCTTTGCCTATTGTGCTTTCACTTAATACCAGCGAGAGTAATCTTTACTCCCTCCCATCAGGCATTCGTACACAGCACTGAGATCACTCTGAGACTTCTCCAGACTGAGCAGTTTCAGCTCTCTCAGCTTCTCCTCATCCTAGAGATGCTCCAATCCTTTAGTCATCTTCATGGCCCTTTGCTGGACTTACTCCAGTATGTCATGTCTTCCTTGTACAGGAAGCTCCCCTTGTACAGGGGAGCCCAGAACTGGACACAGTGCTCCAGGGGTGGCCTCACCAGTGCTGAGCAAAGGGGAAGGTTCACCTCCCTTGACAAACTGGCAATACTTTTCCAAATACAGTCTAGGATACTGTTGGCCTTCCTGGCAGAGAGGGTGCATTGCTGACTCATGGCCTGCTTTTAGTCCAGCAAGGACCCCAAGGTCCTTGACTGCAGAGCTGCTTTCTCGCTAGCTAGCCCCCTGTGTATATTGGTTCATGGTGCCATGGTTTTGTGTTTTTACACCATTGTCCAAATTCAGTGCATCCACATTTTGAACAGAACATGAAGTTTTAGCTAGCCCATTTCAAGATGACATAGGAGAAATGTAAAAGTACGGAAAGAAATACAACTTCACCGTAGGTAGCTTCATCATTCTAAGAGAAGTATCTACTGCAGAATGGATTTTGCATAAGGAGAATAAATGTATTATAAGTGTTTTCACTTTCCCGTTCACCCTTACAGTGGGCTACTCAATGTTTTATAGCAACTTCCTGATATCTTCAGTTTAATGATACATTGTACCATGTATAAAGATGCAGCTGTCATTTTGAAGGCAAAAACCCAAAAATATATTTGACAGCAAGTATGGCAAGTGATGGAGAAAAACATCCAGTAATGGCTATTAAATACAAATACCACCTGTCCCTTCTAGGTACACAGGACTGGAAACTAGAAAGGTGTATCAATGTGAATAATCATTCCACAATTGCCTTGTTTCTTATATTCTTCCCCTTTGCCTCTTATACTCATTCCCTGAGTCTCAAAAATCATTCACTATTGGCAAAATATCCTGGATGGGCTGCACATCTGCCGTGACCCAAAACTGTCATTCTTCAACCTCAGATGCTTCCCCTGACAGCAGAAATACCTTTCGTATTTAAGCTCTGAAAATCATACACTTGCTTTGTCCATGAAGTTGCAGGGCAAAAGCCAGTTCCCATCTTAATATTGCACAAGGCCAACTCAAAACTTAACTATGAGATGGTTCTTGATAACACAGTATGTATTACCATAACAAGGAATGAACTCCAGGATTTAATGTCATGTGACAATTTCTGTGTTAAGCTTAAGTATTATAAAGCAAATGTAGAAATGGTGTGTCATCCAGACTAATCTACTGCTTTTCATTAAAGCTATTTTTAGCTCAGTATACCTATTTAAGACCCTTTATTCCAAGACATATGCACTGTACAAAAGGTTTCAGGACCAGAGCTGATTCGCAGCCTGACAGCACATAAGATAAAACAGACAAGCAGACATTTGTCTGCACCAGCTTCTCTTTACTGAAACTATCAGCCTCTGAACCATGACCCAAGACTATTCCACTCCCGCAAGGCAGATGTGGACACATTTTTGTTCCATCAAAAAATGAACTCAAATTACTTTTCCACCATGACAGCCAAGCTGCCAAGGACAGAGGAGAAGAGACAGAGGCCTATTTAGTATATACCGTAACGATCATCTTAATCTGAATTAAGATCAGGGTACTGCAAAAGTAGAGATCAATATTTTCTTCTTCACCTCAGCCACAAAAGTCCAGGATTCTTCCTGGCAGAAATCTAACGACTCTATAAACAATGAAATGAGTTAGTTCATTAAGTGACCCCAAAGTGACATTGATTACCTGAGAGGTCTACGCCTACTGCAAGAAAATCAAGAGACATGATGAAAACACTAAGTCTCATGCACGACTCTGGGCAACAGTGTTATTCCCAGTTACACGCTCAAGATACAATTCCATAAGGGTTCTTCTATCATTAAGTGCCCACAATACATGATAAACCATTAAATGCAAGGAATATGGACCTTGAAAGGCTACTCCCTCTCCTCCTCAGCAGCCGCACCCAGTAAAACGAAAGTTAATCAGCATCTGCACCATTAAAGCCAGCAGGCAAAAGCAAACAAAACGGAAAAACTCTTTTCTTGCACGTGTGGCGTTCAGTCCCACTCCAGCGGGGTCTCCAGGCCGCCCCCACCCGCGAGCCCGTGCCCCGCCGGCTCCCCGCCTGCGCGGCTCAGGCCTCCCCCACGACCCCCGCGCCACGCCGCAGCCTGATAGCGGCCCGTGGGCCGGCACCCGCCGGGCTGCCCCGGGCGTCACGGGCACGGGTGGGCAGAGAGACGCGAGCTCTCCACAAACAAACCGGCTCTTTGTGTTTCCTGTGGCGATCCCGTTCGCCTGTCACACACTAGGAGCCCGCAAGTCCCTCGCCGGGCAGTTTCCCTATCGCGCCCTGCGGCAAAGCCCAGTCCAGCCATTTTGGGCGCCGCGGAGTTGCGGCGGGCGGGGGGTTGGGGGGGCGGCAACAGGTGGCGGTGCCGCCGCCCGCGCCCCTCGGCTCGGCACGACCCCCAGCCCGACAGCCCTGCCGCGGAGCCATGACTGCCCCTCCCCTACCGCCCCACGGGCCCGCTGCCCAGCTCTCCCCGAGCACCGCACCGCACCCCGCTCACCTGCACCGGGCCGCGCCTCCGCCATGCCGAGGCCGCCCCTCCGCTACCAGAACCGGCTTCCAGAGCGCCGCGCACGCGCACACCTCCCCCGGACTACCCCCTCCACCGGCGGCGGCGGTGGCGCGCGGCTATGTGCGCGCAGCCGCAGTGAAGGTTTGGGCGCCAGCGGGAGGGGCGGGGCCGAGGTAGGGGGCGGGGCTGCGGCTGGCGGCCCCCGGGTGAGCGGGAGGTCGGGAGCCATGTGCGGGGCTGCCCGGGGCGAGCGGGGAACCGTTAACGGCGGCGAAGGGATGCCGGCGCTGGCAATAAGTTGGCCGTTTGCGTGGCAGTCACCTCGCTCGCTGTGGCCTCTCCGGGAGCGGGCGTGCTGAGCCGGCTGCACGCCCGAGCCTGGTGACGCAGGCCCAGAGCTTTGCCCAGGCTGGGCACAGGACGGCTCACCGCGCTGTCTCAGCGCGTCTCGGAGGTGCTTTCTCTAGGCACGGGGTAGAAAGTCGGGATGTGTCATCAGGCTATCTATTGCATTCTGCATGCACTGCTCTAGGGAGGTGGCAGAGCCACACGCTTGTCATCTCAGCTGAGTGCTGGAACTTAAGCTTCTGTTGGAAAGTCCACACAAGGACTCCTATGCTATGGCCGTGCTGCAGACCAATCTTGTCAGGCTCTAGCTACAAATACTCCGTAGAACTGCATGCTTTGTCATACTGCGGGTTTCGGCACCACTGTTTAACCGTTGTATGATTCACACCTCCCTGCAGAGGTTTGCAGCGCCATGGTTACAGTGCATCTATGGAGCAGTATGCTTTTATTGCTGCGATGTGGCTCCAGAGTCCTTACAGAGCTGCTGATCTTCTCAGACACTGCAGAGTAAGTTCACAGTTCCATAGCGACTGCAGCTCTGAAGAACGGCACCTCAGGAGCACTGCTGCACACAGTCTATACATTCTGCCCTCCACACCTGCCCCGTGAAATTCTCGTATCAAATGTCCGTTTGTTGCATAGTTCTTCCCCTCCTAGTGGACAAATTTCATGGCTTCAAAGCCCTTAAAGAACCAAGTGGGCTTACTGCAGAAACACTAGCTGTTGAGGTGCACCCCAGACTGCTGCCACTGTTGCAGAGGAAGCTTGCAAACCAGTATGGCAACAGCCTTATGAAATTTGCTACATGTTTTGCCATCGATTTTTGAGTGAGTTTGAAGTGCTTTGCTGTATGTAAACATCATGATCATCTGAGCTTGCACAGAAAGGTATGTGTCAGTGGCATCCTTTAGAGGTAATGAATGGTTTTCCTGCTACTGTCAAAAACCTTGCAATAGTCCTCTGGCTCCCATAGACTTCTCTGTCACTACTGTAGTGTTGTGGCCATAACATTCATATAGAAATACTACAGATTTTTAACACTGCTTTACATGAATACCACAGCACTACCACTTCAGTATCCTCACTCTTTTTTGCTACCACCAAAAAAGCAGTTGTGGTACAGAAAGTACTGTAGGGATTTGCACCTTTATGTGCTGCTGCACAAATGCCAATGATTAGGTCTATACAGCTTTTCCTTTATTCCCCCTTTTCCCTTTTTATCTAAACAGCTCTGCTTTTTTCCCTTTCTTGTCTTAAATTTGCATTGGGCCAATCCCATCCACTCCTGATAGCTTAACTTAATTACCCAACATTTCTGTACAGACGTGATTTTTTTTCTCTTCTTTAGTTTGGCCAAAATAGTCTTTTTATCTTCTCACCATCATCTCTCCATTTCGTTGCAGGGATAGGGGCAAGGATCTCCCCACTATATCATACGCCCTCCCTTAAAACATTTTTTTTTTTGTTTCTACTTTGTCATGTGTGAATATTTATCTCCCCATCCTTTTGCCATTTGTCACTGATTTCTTTTCTCAGTGGCTGCTTTTTTTCCATCTGACCAGTATGACTGTCAGGAGGCAGCAGGGACAGACAGCTCTATATGGAAAGTAGAGCTGGGAACAAAGCCAGGAAATTCCACAATACCTGAGCAAGAAGAGCAAAGCAGGTTCACCAAAACTTCAGGCAACAGGTCGGGTTGCCAGGCGAGCCTGTAGCGACAGGGCAGCTCAAGCCAGAAGTCAAGCCAGTAGGTAAAGATCACAGAGGATAGGCAAAAGCATGCCTGTAACGTCATGCAGGCAGACACTAAGGATGAGAGCATGAATTTTCAAGCAGCTTGGGAAAGAATGAGGGGCAGGCACCCAGTGAGGCTTCTCAAGGCCTGACAGCTACTTACAAAATTTGGCGCTGAGCCCTTCCAGACAAACCCCCAGAGTTGTGGGAAGGGACATGGGGGAGATGTCCTCAGGTCCCTTCCAGTCACAGATCTCTCCTATATGCAGCAGGGATGCTGGTAAACAGCCTTGCTTTCAAGGGAGAGGAGAGATGAGGTAGGGAAGCAGAAGGAAGGGAATCCCTAGCCATAACTGTCAGTGCCAGCATGCCAAGGAAGATAAATCTGCTAATAGAAACATACTCGCTCCTGAGCGGGCATCATGGTATAGTCATTTTTAAGTACTGGTCAGACAATGGTGGGGTCAGTGACTGCTTGGGAGATGCCTTGACATGAACAGAGCAAGGTTGCCATGATACTGAGATTCTGGTGAGGAAGATGAGATGGACTACTGCACACACACAATACCCTTTTGTGCAAAGGATTTCCCAGAGTTCTTGGTTTTTGAAGAAGCTGTTCCTACATGTTTCCAAATGCCATTGGGGTTACAATCCCTGCAGCCAGAAGAGTAGTTTAATACAGTACTGTATACCCCTCCAGAAGGCAAGGGAAGGGTTATAAGGTGTTATGGGCACAGTCCGGTGCAGCACAGTGATGTTCTGTCTCTTTTGTCCTTTCCTTCCTTACATAAAGCCTTCCTAGATAAGCAAAAAAAAAAAAAAAGTCCATAAATATGTGCTTTCATTAAAAAAAAAAACAACAAAGGAAACTAAAAATTAAGAAGCTTGTTAAAAATGGAGGGGCAGCTAAAATAATTATATCTTTGAGGGTTACATGGAAGCTTTAAGGATACCATACTGGAGGCTCAGGACAAATGCGTATAAAGGGAAAAAGGAACCTGCCATGGTTAAGCAGCAGGGACAAGGGAGCTTGCTGCTGGGGACAGCTTTTCAGAATCAGCCTTCCAAAAGCTAAATTTGGGCCTAAAATTGAAAATAGAATCCAAACTTGTGACAGATGTAAAGTAAACTGCACCATGAGACAGGCCAAAAGGGTTTGAGGAACAACTTGCATAAGGCATAAAATCTAATAATAAATCCCTTTTCAAACACTTCAAGCTCTGGAAGCCTGCCAGACAGTCTGCAGCACCAGGAAAATTAAAAGCAATTTAAAGAAGCATACCGAGAAAATAACAGAAAATCTAAATTCTTTACACCTGTGTTCACTAAAGCAGAGCTGGATGACATTCCCAAGCCAGCTCTTCTTCTTTATGGGGGGACTCACCAGGGGTTGTGTCTTGAAAGAGTCAGTATGGAACATATAGTTTATGGACATATACCCAAAATTAATGGTAACAAATCACAGGGACCAGATGGTATATAACCAGCAATTCTAAAAGGATTGAAGTGTGAACTACAGACTGTCCTGCACAACCTCTAGTATAAAACTGCTTTGGTAGCAGGAGATAGGGATGTGTCAGCTGCAACATCAATTTTTTAAAAGGATGCCATAAGACATTTAGAAAAGTACAAGCCTGATGTCTGCAGCAGGCAATTTAATGGAAACTGTAAGACAGAGGAGAGTTAGTGAACGTATGCATAAAGTTGCTGTAAGAGGGATAAATCAAAATGGCTTTTGTAAGGGAAAGAACTGCCTCAAAATCCTACTGAAACCTTTATGAGTCAACAAGCTTGTGGCTAAGGGAGATAAACCCTGGTATCCTGACCACGGATTGTGGAAGGTATTGGGAGAGCTCACTCATCAAAAGCTCTTAAAAGTTACACTGCCTAGAAATAAATAATTGCAGGGGTAAATAACTGGTTGAAAGACAGGAAATAAGACAGTAGGAGTCAATAGTCTGTTTTCACAGTAAAAGGAGGTCACCAATAGAGTCACACAAGGGTGTGTTCTGGAACCTGGTCTATGCAACATATTTCTCAAGGATCTGGAAATGGCAGTGTCAGGGTCTGGTGATGGTACAATGTTATTTAGGGGAATATAGGCAATGGCAGGCTGAGAAGAACTGCAAGCAGAAGAGTCTTAGGATACTGAGTGTATGGGCAAAAAATGGCAGGTGGAATTTAGGGAAGTAGTGCACATGGGAAGAAACCATCCTATCTTCACATTTGAAATTAAGAGCCCTGAGCTGTTGTAACAGCTATAACACACAGTTGTAGGAAAATGTCTTCTCTGTGCCCAGTAGTGTGGAAGAAATCAAATCAATTATTAAACATTGTTAAGAAAGGAGTAAAGAATAAAACAGAGAAAACATTAAGACAATGTATGAATTGATAAATATTATACACAAATCTGGGTCCTTCATCTCAAAGAGTACAGAGGAACATAGAAAGGTTCAGAAATGGGCAAGGAAAAAATCATAAGCATGTAATGGCTTCTGTACAAAGATAAACCTGGAAAAGAGTCAGGGGGTGGATATGATAGAGGTCTGCAAAATCTAGAGCAGCACAGAGGGAGGAAGCAGACTGAGCACTGACCTTTGACAGATGACGTCAAATTAAAGATCATTTGCCGTCCTGGCCAGGCAGCACTGAAAGAAGGTTAAATGTCAAGATTAAACTGCACTTGACCTAACAAGTATGAATGCCCTGATGATTCAAATGAGTTAGAAGCTGGAAGAAAACATAATGCTGGGGCACTGACACTAATAACATGATACTAGTAACGGAATGGCTAGTTTGAAAGATCTGAGTGTCCATCCCAAAGCACTGCACAGAAAAATTCCAGGGTGGCCCTGGAATGAGTCACCTCTGTAAGAAATGCAGTGGCTGTTTTCCAGAACCCTGAAGCCTTATTCACTGATTTGAAGTGGTGTCTTTGGGGACCATCGATGTGTAGCTGTGGCTGTGATTGCCAGCTCCAGCAGGAAGCTAGTTGGTTGCTGACTAGACAATCCAATTTATTCACCGGCTGTGGAAAACTGGCTGGGAAGAATGAGACCTTAATGCCCACTGCAGGTTACTGCCTACTCAAATTCATTCCTTTGTTGAGGCAATGGGCAGCGCAAAAGGTTGAGGTGATTTGTGTAATGGTTTCTTTCTGCTTCCCCTTGATTCTTACTCATTTTCCTCTGCTCTGGCATGACTCACCCATGGGCTACAGTCCCCTTCGGGGTGTACCTCTACAGGTACAGAGCACCTCTTTTTAGGAGCACATCTCCAGCTGTGTCCTCAATGTCTCCTTCTATGTGCTTCCTCCATTTCTGCTTTCATGTCTCCTTTGCTTCTTCTCAGTGTATTTTCCTCTTTTCCTCCCTAAGTGACTGCTGCTATCTCTTAAATATGTGTGAGCTGGGGTGCCATGTGCTCCTCTGAAGTTTTGGGGCATAGTGGGTTGTTGCACAGGGCGATATGTGATCTTCTCCTACACATCACCTCCACAACCAGCTGCTGAAGCCCTGCAATTTTTGTTCAGTCTGCTGCATTACAGAAGCACAACCTTCTCATTAACTGGCAATTGGGTTTCTTATATTTCCCTGCAGAAAAGGAATACCCAGATCTTGAGGGCAAAAGTTTTCCCTGGGATCTTCTCCAGTCTCTCTTCCCCATTTCAGCACTCTGTGTGGGTTGGTCTGGACTCCCATGTTTCTGGTTTTACACTGTGTGAGGCACCACAGCACAGCCTCAGCCCAATAGTCCTACACCACTGTTTGCCAGATGCCAAGACTGTACCTCTGCCTCAGCCTTTGCTCCTCACCCCTTTACGCTCCCAGATAAATACAGTGATCCTGTGGATGTCTGTGAGAAGAAGAAGACAGAAAACAT
Organism: Phalacrocorax carbo; assembly: GCF_963921805.1. Classification (NCBI taxonomy): domain Eukaryota; kingdom Metazoa; phylum Chordata; class Aves; order Suliformes; family Phalacrocoracidae; genus Phalacrocorax; species Phalacrocorax carbo. Next base: position 105,675,277 of record NC_087514.1, read on the forward strand.
TACAATCCCATTTCTCATGACTGCCACATTGACCTGGCACCAGGAGAGGTGCTGCTCTTCAGACACTCCTTTGCCTTATAGCACCCTGAATTAGCAGCCTGCAAGGAGGACCTCAAGGACCATTTATCCACCCCTCCCATATCCCTGCTGGGGCCTCTATCTGCAGGGACCTTGCCGGGTCACAAAGCTAGACCTGTGAGAGGCCTAGCAGGAGAATGACTGGAAATCTCCTTTTCACACCACATACAGCTACTAGGAGTATGTTGTGATGCCATCTGCGCTCTGCAATACTCCAGCCAACTGCCAGCATATTGTAAATGATGTTGTGAAGGCCCTGCGTCTTTACTACATAACAGCATGTCCAGATGACATCTTTGTTATTCTGTACCAGTTAGGCACATGTAGACCATGTCTGGGATGTCTTGAGTTTCCTGTGGCAGCACAGAATTCTATGCCAAGCTTGAGACATGGTCCTTTGACCGGCGGCAGGTGAAATTCCTAAGGACCCTAAAAAAGTTGAAGCCATCACTTTCTGGTGTGCAGGCAGGATTTGCCAAAAACATGAAGGGGTTTTTTTTCTGGAATTGTGGTTCCTACAGGAGCATTCACCTGAAGTGGGCTTGCTTTTGGTGGATGCCTGTAGCGCAAGTGGCTTTTGGGAAAATGAAATGGGTGTTCACCACAAGTACAAACCTGCTCTACCCAGACCCCAGTTGGCCTTAAGTTGCAAAAGCAGATGCCTCAAACCAAGCCACAGTGAACATCCTCTCTGAGAAGTCTGGCCTTGCACAGGAGCACCACCCTTTTTTCTCTTAGCAGCTCCTCCCTGCTGAGAGGAATTAGTTTATCTGGGATAAGGAGCATCTTGTCAATCAAAGCTGCCTTTGAAGAATGGCAGCAATTCCTTGAGAGGGCAAAAACCACAACAGTGTTCCTGACCAACCATCAGAACATGGAATAGTATCAATGGGTGAAGCATTTCTCCCTCCATCTTGCCTCCTTTATACGGTTCCCTGCATTTTCACATGATGTCCAGGAAAGCAGAACAGCAAGGCAGATGACTTGTCATGGAAGGAAGATTCAGATTTGGATGCACACCTTCTGCATGCTCCCCAACTCTGCTTTCCCCAAGACATTTCATTACAGCCACAGCAGAGGTTGAATTCGCTGCAGAATTTTTGCATTTGGAAGAAACCTGAACCTAACACAGCATCCCATGGGCTGAAGCCTTGGGATACTGATATCTACAAGGGAGGAAGAATATGGGCAATGCTGTGCTTAGTGTGTATCTCCAAACAACACCAAGAAACATGTCTCCCAATATTCTTTCTTCATAGGCTGAGATTGGAAACCTCAGGAGTCAGGATGAGGCTAGAGGGTGCCCTGATCAAGGTGGTAGGAGTGAAGATGATGGATCTTCACCCATTTCCTTGAAGGGCTCTTACAAGGCAAGGGGCAAGATCAAGAGCAGGCATTACCTCAGGAGCAGCTGGGACACAATGCAGATGTGCCAGCTGTTCTTGCAGATGGAACAGCTCAAGCCACAGATAGACAAGCAGCTCTTTTGGAAGATCTCTGTGCCCCTTTTTGTTCGAACACTGCAGAGCAGCACTACCTCCTTCAGCCTCAGTTCAGGAGTCCCAGCTCATGGAGCAGTCAGGCACTCAGCACCAAAGCCAGCTGTGCTCTGTATGACTTGGCAGGCTCAGCAGGAAGTGGAAGTGGACACATCCTGTGAGATTGCTACTGTGGATATAAATTGTGTTGCCTGCACATGTATTGAAGAGGCAGAAATGGAGAGAAGGGACTTAATGTGTCTGTGGAGAATGCAGCTAGGGAAAGGAGCTGGGGGAACCTTCACAACTTGCCAGTATATGGATGCAGATAGAGAGAAATCAGAGCTTTTTATTTTTTTAATTTTTGGCTACAGTCTAGGTAGGCCAAAAGGCCTGTGCAGCCCTATCAACATGGCCACTACAGACCAGACGTGGTTCATGTCTATCATGAGCTGGCCAGCACCTAATAGTCTTCCCACAGACTGGTAAGAGTCAGATATAAGAAGGCTCCAGTGTCGTCTTTTCCTTCCAGAGTGAAGTGCTCACAAAAGACAGTGGCCCAGCTGGGAGTCTCAGAGATGACTTTTCACATGGTGAAATTCTGTATCCACTTCTGATTGCTGAGGCGCATAGCACAAGCTAATCTTAGCTTTTGTCCTGGTGTCCCAGGTCCCAACACTGCTTTCCCTGATGAACAGCTCGTGGAAGACAAGTTCTGAAGTCCTCACACAGCCCTTTCACCCAGTCAAAAAAGAGGTGGCCTACAGCAGCTCTTCCCTTTTACACATTGCTGAGATACTGGAGCAGCCCCACAAGGCTCCACAGAGCTTGCATCTTGGTTTGGAGCCTCCAGCTCTGCTGTCCTAGGTGGAAGGAAGAGGCAGGTCCCCCGCACAGGCCTAAGCAGGTGGTGAAAGCTGTCTGGCATGAACACAAACAGCAAATGAGGTAGGAACGTGCATCACCCACAGACAGCATGTTGTGTTACCAGAAATTAATCACAGATCACCAGTCTGTAGGTGCAGAGTAAGAATCATTTTAGAATAGTATCCATAGGGAGGTAAGGAAAGGGAGATGTGCACGGCATGCTAGAAAAACATGCTGGCAATTGGAACTAAAGGCCTTTCTGCTAAAGGACTCCTGGCACCTTCTGATCTGCATGCAGCAGACCCCACATTTTGGGAGAAAAATTTAGCTGTATAAACATAAAATATATCTTGTTACAAAGTTGCTGAGCATCCATAGTTCTGTATAGAAAATCTCAATGAGTAGTATTATGTGTTGCTGAGACACCCAGTATGAACACAAAGCATCTCCAATGCCCATGCAAAATCCAACATCATGGGCTTACCATGCATATATTTCTCAGTTAACTACGCTTCTAACCAGAACACAGGGTAGTTGCTCTGAGTGCATCTATCATCTGTACAGCTGACATGCCCTGAATAATCACATCCCTGTGATTATTAGTCAACCTTTCCTACTTCATGTAATTTTAAGGAAAAGAATATAAGAGGATTGTACCAATGTTGTGGCACTCAATTTACTACAATAAGTTTAAGATTTTTTTTTTTAAGAAAGGTCTTAAAATTTAAACATGGTGGATTTCAAATAGATCCTTGTAAGCAGTACACCCTCCTTCCTCTACCACTTATCATTCAAATATCAGAGGCAAACAAGAATTCACTGTACACAATAAAAGTATACAGGAGGACCATGCCAGATAATTTACCACCTGGATGTTCTCCCAATACTGAGAAGAGGCACTAAGAATGATACTTCAGGAATGATACAGAAAAAATCTTTGATGTCATGGTAACAGAACAAAGAACCAGAGCCCCTCTCAGAGTTATTTTCATAATCAGAAGAAACTACCTCTGAATTGATGAGCAGCCTGTGGCAACAGAGCTGCTTTCTAACATCTGACAAATCAGAGAGGAAAAGAAAAAAAGAAAGATCTAAGAAAGAGTTATTGCAGTACTGAAGAAGTATGCACAGAGCACTCAGAAAATAGGGTAAAGAAGGAGAAAGCCTGAGAAGGGAGATAAGAACATGACACATAATTTTCACCCTGAACTAGGAGTTGACTCACCCAGATTCCTACACAATGTCCATGAGACTATAGGAAAAAAAAGCTTTTTGTGTCCTGTAGTACACTCACCTGAAAAAAACTCATAGATATCTATTCTCAGGACTCTGGATACTATGCAGTGATAACCCAGCAGACAAGTCTATGCTGCTGAGCATACTGTTCAACTACTGTGTCTGGATTTGTGTTACACTAGAGGAAAAACCTGAAAAAGCAGGAAAAAATAGAGCCATTCAGAGGAGCAGAAAATAGCATATTCTGTCTCAAATTCCTTTACTGTCAATTTATGTAATGGAAACTCATAATTCTGCAGAATGTGTGTGTGTGTACATATCTGTATATAAAGTGAGGGAAAGAGAGAAAAGAAAAATAGGAAGAAGTTTGGATATACCAGATAGACAAAAGCTAAAGGACTCCTCTATGACTAACTGCCAGTGATCAGCTAGATGATAGCATAATTAAATAGCATTTCTTAAGGGTCAACACTGAGGCTGACACTGCTTTACGTCTTCACCAATGACCTGAAAAGAGGGATGGAAGGACCCTGAGCAAGTCTGCATGTGACACAAATTTGCAGGGAGCACATGATATGCTCAAAGGCAGGCCTGTCATTCAGGTTGACCTTGACAGGTTGGAGGAATGGGGATTTATAGAGAAAACTGAACCGAACTCTTCTCTGAGATGCACAGCTAAACAAGAAGCTACAGACTCAAACTGAAACAACAGAAATTCTGATTGGAGAGGAGAAAAAGATTCTTCATTCTTAGAACAGTTAAGCAAGTTGGCCAGAGAGATAGTAGGATCTACATCCTTGGAGATTTTAAAAAATCACCTGGACAGGGCCTGGAACAACCTGATCTAGCCTATAGTTAAATCCACTTTGAGCAGGTTGGACTACAGACCTTCAGAGGTCACTTGCAAGCTAAATTTTTTCTATGGTGTTGTCATATTATTTGTAATAATAAAATTATAATATCCTTGCCTGCTAATGGCTAAATAAAATAGCTGTTTAAAGTCTGTCTTAAGTGAGTTGTTTCCTTACAATTATTGCATCCCAGGGTACTTGGGATAGGAAACAAGAAAAAGTGAAGTTGCACTTCCATCCTGAAGTGTTGTCTCTTCAGTAACAAGAGTGGGATCCTATTTGTCTGTTTCCGTTCTGGAGATGTGACGTACTTCAGAGACCTTGTTCATTAGACTGTCAATAGGGGAACACCACAAGAATCTGAAATTGGCAAGAGAGCTGAAACGAGATTTTGCTGAAAGACTGCACAGAAATTTTGCATAGGAAGTACCTCTGCATATCACCACAGCTGGGATAGGTGGAAGTGGTACATCTCCATGGAGTAATATTACTCATTTGATATTTTTTTTCAACATCAGGTAAGACATTTGGATGCCAGTAAAGCCTTTGAAAGACTTTAATGTAGGCAAAATATTAGTTATACTAGTGAAAATTCGTGTTGGTACAAGAACTGTAGGGGTGTGAGGTTAAGGGGGAAAGAAACCAAAATCAGGTGAGAGGGATACCCGGCCAAGGAACTTCATTTATAAAAATCTTTAATAATCAGTCCAATATACACTAGTCCAATAATATTATTATTTTTATTAATGGATTTCACATCAGATTAAGTACATGCTAATAGAATTTCTGAGGACACTTAAGTATTGTCCATGGAGGACTGCAACAGCATACAGAACTACTTGGATATTATACAGAATGAAGTGATAGCATCTCAGTGAAAGTTAATAGCTCAATATCCAAGCCATGCGAATAGTTACAAAACAGACACAATGTTTAGAAACTCAAGAAGGCGGCGGCAGATAGGATCTTCAGTTGTAAGAAATGACCTGTCTGCAAAGTTAAAGTAACTGAGTTGCCATTATCTAAAGCACAAGTAAAACTCATCTGGCATTTCCTCATCTGGAATTTAATTCATGTACATCCCCAGTCACCTATATTTAAGAAAATGTGATCCACAATTCAGGGATTTCTCCTAAGAGATGAAGCAAAACCAGCTCAGATTGCTTACCCTGTCAGAGGCCAAAACAAAACATGACAGAGTCAAGGGGAGTCAAGATAGACTTTGATTTTGTTCATTGTAAATACAGCATAGGGGTACACAGTTGGAAGTGAGGAGAACTATTTAAGGTAACAGAAGAACTGGCAGAAGAACAAAAAGATATAAGTTGGCTATGCCTAAATTTAAACTGGAAATTAAAAATGGCAGTGACATTCTGGACCAGCTCCCAATAACCATAGACAGTATAAGTTATCTAAAAAGCTGATAATTGCTGTAAAGGATTACATGTGACTGCAAGATGCTTGACTCAATGATTCAACAGATTTTTTCCAGCTCCCATGTTCCTAATTTCTATATAAATTATGAATACATAGTGGCATCATAAACTACCACCAACATACCTCTCAATGACATTGTTTTCATCACCTTATCAAGACTTTAGTTTAAAATTCAGTACTGTATGATGACCTGGAAGCAGTAATATGTCACTGAAGCATGAAGCATGAGCAGGGATGTCATTAACCACTGCCAAAAATAAATTTTAACACTTAATGCTACTCAGGAAAATTTTCCCAGATCATCTTGTTGATCAGGTCTGATCACTATACTAAACTGTAACTTTCCCACTGCTTGTTGTTAGATTGCAACTGGCGTGGCTATTCTGAACTAGTCATGGGAATACTAAAGAAAATATGGGTCTAGTAACTGTATTGATAATCCTTGTGTTGGCTGAGTGATAAAGTTTATATAAGCATTTCATGCTGATGATAATTTGGAGGCAGAAGGACAATACAGTTTTTACTCCTCCGTGGTAATAACTTGGAAGAGATTACATGCAAGCTAGTAGAGTGAGAAGTAAAAGCTTTCAAATGCCATATGCCAAAAGCATCAAAGCTGACAACAAGAATACTTAATTGCTGACTGCAATAGTTATTCTGGTGGAAGTTCTGGAATGTCAGACCAAGGCATCTGCAAGAAGGGAAAACTAGTCATATTTTGAACAGTTGTCCTTACTCAAGGACAATCAAGTAATATTTGTTTTTATCTGTGACTAAAATTTTCTTTGCAGATACATTTTATGAAATTAATTTTAAAATCATTGACAGTTGTACGTATATTTGGTTAAAATAAACAAATTGTACTCTGAGGTAGATGAATGTTACTTTCATAGACCTAACTGGGATTTACTGCATGATAAATGTGTGCATAATTACATTAATATGCTTTCAAAGTCAGCCAAGACACCTAAATCAGACAAGACTTCTAAAGAGAAGCTGCCTGGCAACATAACTTTAGCTGGTCAGCCTCTCTGAAGGTGAAGTTACCTGAAGATGAACAATAAACATCAGAATTATAGGATAATCAATCAATTAACTAAAGGTGAAAATACCAAATATAGCTTTACACTATCCAGACAAAAGTTCTGATTAAGCAGTTACGACTTTGTGCTGTTTTACTTGTGTGTTTAGAGCCGCCCTCCCTTCTTCTGGAGCATGGAACAAACGACAGATGTAGATGACACAATTTAAAACATTGTCCCCCATTCTGGAAAAGGAACAGGTCCAGATGGTCACCATCTGATATCCCAGACTGGACTTGGTACCAAAATAGATGAAATCTCCTTAAGACAGATGAATCTGTCATTGCCAATGACTCTCACATTCTCTTCACTGTGGAATCATTTGCTGGGACTGAATGAGCTGGATGTCGGGATACATATTTGATCTCGGGCCTGCGCTTTTGTTCCCTGCCCAAGCAATGTCGCAGGAGTACCAGCCTCCAGCTCTGTCACAGCCATGCATGTGTCTGGCCATGGACTTAATTGATCTGGACCCTGGCCTGTAGACTTGTTTTCCCAGCTTGACCTCAGACCTGCCTTGTCACCATGATCTGGACTTCTTGCTGAACCCAGCTGCCAACCCTGGGTCTGCCCTGCTTGCTTGGCTGGTGAGGACCCTGCCCTGCCAGTCTTGCTCTTGTGCTCAGCCCCTGGCTCCCATCCCCTGGGGAGCAACGGGCCCTTGCTGCTCCCTGACATTGTTCCCAAACCCATTCACTCTTAGACTTCCAAAAGACTTCCCTTCTTTGGAAGGAGGCAGACAAGAATACTGGCTTTTTCTGTATTCTCTACGTAGCATGTGAACAAAGTCTGGCTGCACAGTCCAAATGTTGCGAGTCTACAAAACTCTTTGGTTGTGCTGATATTTTTTCCTTAGGGCTTGGAATACATTATCTTAGCATTAAAAATACAGTAAGAATGTACTTTTTTTTTTCCTTAACTAATGTCACTAATTTTAGCAGAGAAAAAGCTTTTATATAAGAGTTACACCCCCTCATCCTACAAAAATATTTGTTTCCTTGTATTGTCTGCAAGCAGCAGAGCTTTAACTAACTACTTTTCCCTAAAGACAATCTCAATTACACTGAAAATCTCAGCAAGTTTTAGCAGCTTGTGACTAGAAGGCCATAGAGGAAATTTACAGAACCTTATCCCCCTCTTACAAAGGATGCATTTCTAATGATAGTATGAACCTTGTGCTTATTCTAAAACAGATTTAAGAACATGCAAGTCTGAACATTCTGTTCTCAAATTGAGTAGAAGTAACACATGAGGAACATTGGACATTCAGGTATCAGTTTTTCATCCAATGAAAATTTACCTTTCTTTTCTGATTGCTATAGGAAAAAAAATTTAAGTTTGATGCTGCCTTCTGAGCTTCCCAGGAATTGGTACACAGAAAACAAATTTACTCTTCTTTTTTCAGTGGTCAAGTCTGACTGGCAGCTTTCTTATATGAAGCTCAGGACTGAGATATTTCATTCAGATCATACTAAGTTTAATTTATAATTGCTGGGTGATACAAGATAATAAGTTATGGATTAGTCAGCAACTTCAGAAGAAAGTGTCTCAATCTTCAGTTTTTTCCTGATAACCTCATAAAAACTAGTGTCACATTTCATAGTATAGCCAACAGCAAATAGCCAGGCAAAATAGGGAGGCATTCTTCACCTTTTGTTTGCAAAAAGTCTGCAGAGCAAATATTAGTGGGCTTTCCAGAACGGAGGGAGCTAACTTCACATATTACACGCTCACATTGTCTGCTGTGAGAATGACACTGAGCAAATCTTGAATGTGCCCCGGTTTCCTCTTAGAATGAGCTAGTTCTTCTGCTTACCTGACAAGAGCCCTGGAGCACATTAGTCTGTATTTAGTAGAGGATCAGCTGATCAGGGAATGGAGAACATAACACTTGCTGCACCAAGTTGACAGTGCTGACACAACTTAATGAGTCTGTGCTTAGAATGCCACAGTTACAGCCCAGATGATTCACTATCTAATTTCTACAGCCAGTGAAAACAGACAAGAAGGATGGTTAATTAGTAAAAATTCAGCTGCATCTAAAACTTGCTTTCATTTTTTGTTAATGCTGTGATCTCATATGATCTAGGCTGGATGTTATTGTTGAGCAACAAAACTTTCAACAAAGCATCACAGGTGCTAAGCCCACTTTTATCAGATTGATCCTTTTCCATTATTTTCAATAATACTAACTGCATCCAGTGATGCAACTGCATGTCATAAGTACCAACATTTTGTGGTGGTTATGTTTAGGTAATTTCCCAGTAGTGAGCTCCTCAAAAAAGGCCAATAGAAATTTTAAATTCAGGAAGGTCAGATTTTATTGCAGTATCAACTAGAACACATGACATCACACAACACAAGAAGATTTATAAATGGTGCTTTCCCCATGCACTATGTCCTTGAAGATGGGTTGGTTGCTTCCAGATTTGTTTTCTATGAACTCCAAGCTTGTTTCTTTTGTCTTCCCTGGTTCTTAAAAAGTATTACTTCATTCAGCCTAGGCTTGCTCTCACTTTTTTCTGCCTACCACACACTGCAGTCCCTAAAATATTCTCTTCCATGAGAAGGCACGCATACTGTCCAGTACAGAAGCAGAAGGAATAACACACAAACTGAGAAAAATGTGTATTTAGGAAATATATGCACATATATGCATAACTGATTTAGTTACAGAACATAATTTTAGCTTGTTCCTTTTAATCTGGGTATGTAGTTTAAAACGGATTCATTCTTTAATGTCCATGTTAGTACCAGGGCTTTTTTTGTTGCTGTGGTATGGGGGAATACCTTTGAAACATAAAGTAATCGTCATATTCTATGCCAAGAAAATAAATGAGCACTTGAAAATGAAACTGCTGATATTATTGTCAAAGGGAACATTAGAGAATAATAAAAAAAAAAAGGTGGGAACACATTACATTTGGATTCATATACCCACATGTGTAGGTGTCTACATCTGAACATGTCATCTAGATTCCTATAAATCTATGGACAGAAAAAAGTATTTTTATGGTGTGATTCATCTCACCCTATGTTATACCTCTAAAACAGGTCAGTTGAAGGGCATTCTAAATGTGCCTGTCCTCTCTAATGAGTATCAAGGGAGACTAGATAACATATTTTGCATGTGGATGGCTTCCAATCAAAGTAGCCACAGTATTTAAGGAAGTAATAGTAAGTGTATAAGGAAGGTATTCTGGGGAAATAAATAAAATTTATACTCTTCTCTGAGAAGGGAAAAGTACAAAATGGGATATAAGAGACAGATAAAAATCCTGCCACTTTCCAGGAATACTGGCACTGAACATGACTTCATTACGTTTTCTGCCTTCCCTGTGTCTGAACTTAACACTCGGTTGTGAACTAAAGGGCATTTCCCTGTGTGCTTGTCAGTAACACTGTACCTTTTGAACACCAGTCACTATACACTTCAGAAAAGAAGTGATCATTTTGATGACAATCAGAACGTCGTAAGCTATTGCCAATCACTTGAATTTTAAAAATATTTCACTTCTACAATAAATATTAAAAGCTAGGTAACACACAGAATTGGCAACAAACCCACTGTTCTCTTATCGGCCCCTGAATGCAAATTAATTGAAACGATTACTGATATAGATTCAAATTTAAGTTTGCAAAAGAAAAAGAAAGTAGAACACAGCAAATGTTGGGTGGGGAATATGACTGAAATTCAGTTGAGGAAAGCATCTAATTTTTTTATTAGCTGAGGACATGCAATGATAACCCAACTGCAATGTAAATTCTACTTCAAGAAAATATATGAACTGACTGTTCACTATGAAATGGTAGTTCAACATGAAAGAGTTGGGATTCTTGTGGAACAGGTAGCTTGGTAACCCCTTAGGCAGCTATATTACTACTGTTATCTGCACAGATGGAAAAACAGGGATTTCAAAAGGAAAAAAAATCAGAAGAACTTGTAAAAAATCTTCTAGGGGCATTGGTGTCCCTTTCCTTGAAAACAGTTTATATTTATATATAGCTATATAGAGTTAATATAAATATAGTTAACATAAAAATGCTTTAGGGGCACTGGTATCCCTCTCCTGAAAATAGTTTATATTTATCTATAGTTATATATAACTATATAGTTAATTACGCTTCATGTCAATGACACTTTTGAAGGCCTCCTTTTTTTGTTGAACTTTTAAACTGCTCTTTGCATGATTCTCTCATGTACTGCATTGGCAAGTACAGTACTATATTAAAAAATGGCCCATGAAAGAAAAATGATACTGAAAAAACATTCATTCATACCTATGAGGTTAAAACTATTTTAAGCATTTTCTTGGAAGAAATTTTCTGGACAACTGGCAGAGCAGCTGGTAGCACTGGACCTATTTTGTGGCTTCCATCTGTGCAACGTACGCACAATAATCTCCTCTAAAGATGGCAGAACACTGATTTACTTCCAGAAATGAGTGGGTGAAGAAACTGTGAAAGTATTAGTTGTTTCCTTATTTAAACCAGAACTTTCTCATAACATTACCAAAGAAGTAAACATTATTACATGACAGACTTGCATTAAATGCATTATTGCTTAGTGAATGGATAGTTCAGGTTGCTTGCTACAGGGGAAAAGGGGGAAAAAACCCTTTTTATATGTGTCAGGGAATATAATTTCTATTTTTAGCACTCTGCCTTTCAGAACCAAACATCTGCATCTGAAAATGCAGATGTTTGGTTTCCAGAAGTATTTTCATAAGTGTGAAAGCTAATTAATCTCTGGCAAAACCAACAAGATTACACTGTATTAGAGCGCATTGTTAATTCACAAGTTTCCCCTCATTTCCATTCCCTTTTAACACAAGGATTGGCTTCCAAAACATTTATGTGCAGTGGATTAAATGGATGACTGATTACTTACAAGGGCTTGAAAAAGGAGGAAAGGACTTGTAAGCACCACTTCATGCAGCCAGTTCAATGTGGTGGAACTGCCTCTATGGCCATTCAAAAAACCTACTAAATGTAGTTTTTCAACAAGTTAAAAAACAAAACCAACCAAGCAGCAAAACAAAAAACCTACCAAAAAAATGGGTAAGAGGAGAAAAAAGGGACAAAAGTGCTGATATTTTTGCAAAATTCTGCAACTGGAAAACTGTTAGGATATGGTGCGATGATACCTTGAAATAGAAATAAATCTAGAAAGGGGGGGGTTGAAAGAGAAATATAGTTTAGGGAGAGGAATGAGATCTCAGCAAACTTTTTCTTAACTGGATACAGTGATTTCAGCTAAGGTACTACACTTGACATTGGATTAGTATAAATCTTAATACAGACTAAAAATGTTACTTTGGATTCTGATCTTAAATCTGTCACCCATAGAGGCAGTCCACTAAAAATCATTACTTATCTCCATATGAGAGAGATTAAGTTCCAGTCTCTTAAACTTCTGCCAATTATTTAAGTGTGTTTCTAGTTAGACAAGATAAAGTACAAACTCATATGGATTTTGAAATTATTGAGAATGGACACAAGGGAGTCTTGTTCTCTTGATATCATATCTAAGTCATAGTCTAAGTCTTTTCCAGTACAAACACCAGTATGAGACATTTAATATGTACTATCTTACAGTTATTATGTCAGTATGAGTTTTTTCTCTTTGAGATTTAATTGCTTTCAGTATTCTGATCACTCGCCTAGCAGCTATCCTGGACTGGGAAGGAAACCATTCAACAGAAAAAGAAAGTAAGGTTCTTTGAGTAAATGACAAGAAAAGAAATCTAGCTTACAGGATCAGGAAGGAGAGGGGCAGAGGGAATAATTAATAGTTGGGACACTTATCCGTGAAGGGAATATTCTGGTCAGTCCATGCTCCAAAGACTGTATGCAGTAACAGTTTCATATAAAAGACATAAACTAGACCCTTTGCCTAACTGTTTATAAGGATATTTGGAAGGGACAGTTGTGATCCTACCTACCTGTGATAAATTCTCATTATAATTCTCATATTACCATAAAAACCTTGCCACGCAAACTCTGGACATTATGATAGATATTTGTTGAATGCCAACTATAAATAAAAAGTATTATTATAACTTAGCTATGACAGGGCTGAAACAAAACCCAGGTTCTAAGTACAAAACAACTGCAATTCAAAACGCTGACTAAATCAATCCACTTCTAGTGTTTATTTTCATGCTGCTGCTGAAAAGATTTGTAGCATAGTCAATACCTAGTCATTTGCATCAGAGCACTGGCTGTGCTGAATACTGAAACAAAACCAAGATTCCAACTATGAAATAATAACTTATCTTTCAAAACACTTACTAAATAAATAAGTTTGCAGCTTCCATAACACAGCTTGTGTATTTCATTTTCTGTTTTCTTAAAAATACTTCTAAAATAATCAGGGCTTCCTTGCCTACTAATGAAAGTAACCCAGGAATAATATGTAACTGAAGCATCATTGTGGGAAAATTCTTTGTTTGACAAGAGAATTTGAACTGACGTATTCTATAAAAACCCAGAATTTGTTGGTTGAAAATATTCTAGTTATCTGAAATGTTCCACTTTTTGAGCTATTACTCCAGAAAACTACAAAGAAGTGTAACATGCAAGAACAAATATCCACTGAAGTAAGCAGGAGTCTTGCATTAATTTTACTTTGATGAAACCCTAAAACTATCTAGGAAGAAGGCATGGGTGACACAGCGTATTGAAATAGTTTCTACTTCCTTGCACAGAACCCAAGACAGGAGCAGTTCGGATACTGCTGGCCTAATCTAGAACAGAATCATAAAATCATTTAGGTTGGAAAAGACCTTTAAGATCATTGAGTCCAACTGTTAACCTAACACTACCAAGTCTACCACTAAACCATGTCCCTATATGCCACATCTACATGTCTTTTAAATACCTCCAGGGATGGTGACTCTACGACCTCTATGGGCAGCCTGTTCCAATGCTTGCCAATGCTTTTGGTGAAGAAATTTTTCCTAATATCCAATCTAAACCTCCCCTGGCACAACTTGAGGCCATTTCTTCCCATCCTATCACTTGTTACCTGGGAAAACAGACTTGACACCCACCTTGCCACAACCTCCCTTCAGGTAGTTGTAGAGAGTGATAAGGTCTCCCCTCAGCCGCATTTTCTTCAGACTAAACAACCCCGGTTCTCCTCATAAGACTTGTTCTCTAAACCCTTCACCAGCTTTGTTGCTCTTCTCTGGACATGCTCCAGCACCTCAATGTTGTTCTTGTAGTGAGGGGCCCAAAACTGCACACAGTACTTGAGGTGTGGCCTCACCAGTGCTGAGTACAGGGGCATGATCACTTCCCTGCTCCTGCTGGCCACACTGTTCCTGATACAAGCCAGGAATGCTGTTGGCCTGCTTGTCCATCTGAGCACACTGCTGGCTCATGTTCAGCTGGCTGTCAACCAACACGCCCGGGTCCTTTTCTGCCAGGCAGTTTTCCAGCCACTCTTCCTCAAGCCTGTAGCGTTGCATGGGGTTATTGCGACCCAAGTGCAGGACCCAGCACTTGGCCTTGTTAAACCTCATATGGTTGACCTCGGCCCATTGACCGAGCCTGTCCAGATCCCTCTGAAGAGGGACCCCTCAAGCAGATCAACATTCCCACTCAACTTGGTGTTGTCTGCAAACTTACTGAGGGTGCACCCGATCCCCTCATCCAGATCATTGATGAAGATATTAAACAAGGCTGGCCCAAATACTGAGCCCAGGGGAACACCACTTGTGACTGGCTTCCAAGTGGAGTTAACTCCATTCACAACTCTTTGGGCTCAGCCATCCAGCCAGTTTTTAACCCAGCCAAGAGTATACCTAAGCCATGAGCAGCCAGTTTCTCCCGGAGAATGCTGAGGGAAACAGTGTAAAAACTTTACTAAAGTTCAGGTAAACAACATCCACAGTCTTTCCCTCATCCAGTAAGCAGGTCACCTGGTCACAGAAGATCAGGCTAGTCAAGCAGGACCTGTGTTTCATAAACCCATACTGACTGGGCCTGACCACTTGGTTGTCCTGTACGTGCCATGTCACGGCACTGAAGATGATCTGCTCCATAACCTTCCCTGGTTCTTTCTGGCCCTTTGTGTAGATGGGCATCACATTTGCTAACCTCCAGTCATCCGGGACCTCCCCTGTTAACGAGGACTGCTGATAAAGGATTGAAAGGGGCTTGGTGAGCACTTTTCCTGAGTTTGGCTGGAACTTTTCCTGAGTTCCAGCCAAAGCTCTCTGTTCAGCCAGGCCGGTCTCCTTCCCCACCAGCTCATCTCTTAGCACATGGGGACAGCCTGCTCTTGCTCTTGTGCCTTTACGATTTCCTTCTTGAAGATTGTCCAGCCCTCCTGGGCTCCTTTGCCCTTCAGGACTGCCTCTCTCTGCAAGAAGCTGCGTCCTATTGGTCAAGCACCTTTGGGTCAGAGGTGCTCATAATATGGTGTTCTAAGCTCTGACTGCTGTTTCTGGCTAGCAGCAAGTATTTCTGGCTGCTTCATTCTGCTAGTTCACATCTTTATTTTATATAAATGGTAGTATTTCTCTACTGCTTTGTTTCAGCACTTACTCATTTTTTAATGACACAGAACTCCTGACTCAGAGTTCTTCACTAATGTTAAAAAAAACAGGTATAATTCATAAGTAATGACAGTCACTAATAATTCCTCCAATTAATAAACTCATGATGAAAATTGGACTTAAGTTTGTCTGAACTGGAGACTGCATTAGGAAGTTTCAAACACTAAATCTAGTGACATCTCAAACATCATCCAGTCCTTTAAGTCTTTGTTTATGCAAGAGCTCCCTGGGAAGTATGTGGAAATAAAACTATGGTGCTGGATTAATATGAGTTCCTTTCACACTTACTGTAGTTAATAAACTTGTCTGCTATAAAGCCGAGAATGCTAGAGACCCTGGTGCTGCCTCATTTGCAAGCTGTGAAGATGGTTAGGCATCTCCATTTCCTCTGCAGAGCCTCTCTAATTGCACCTATCATCAATATTGCCTTCAGTTACTGGTGGTGAGAGGATGACACTTTTGTGCTATGAATGACCACCTGAGTGTTGTTTGCGCAGTACTTCTTTGGAAACATCAGTGTCTGATTCTTTCTGTTCTTACTTAATGAGAAACAGGAAGGACAGTTTCTGTTGCCTCTATGAGCAACAGTAAAGAAATCACGTTTATGTGCTGCTGGCTATTTCAGTTCCGCTAAATAAACAGAATAACCCTGCAGGCATGATTTCATTCTTTTTAATTGGCCCCATTCAGCAATGAGGAGATTCACAGCCAGGGAATCACAGTGGCCAATTTTCTGTTTTATCATCAACAAAAGAGACCAAAGTCTCTGTGACTGAGACCTGATGGCATACATCTTAGCCCTGTATAAGTCTACTGTTGAACTCACAGGGCTTTTTAAATTCCAGATTTAAACCCCTCCTCTTTTAGATCCTGTCTGCCCTTCCTAGTGCCCTCCCATCCCCACACATCCTCTCTGAACTCTGATGTGCTCATCACTTGAGATTTAACGGAGCAGAAATTCAGAACTCCAAACCCTATCATCTCTCTTCTTGGCTGAATCAAGTTAAGTGCAATTAAAAAGAAAGCATACAGTTTACATGATTATTTTGTACTCTTTGTTTTAAATTTTTAAATCTCTTAATTCTTTGAAGTAAATGCTTTTAATAACTAGTTTTTGTAGGGCGTATTAAAACAGTTTTAAAACATTTTCTTCTTGTCAAGGAATGGGAACTTACAAAAAATACAATGGCAAAACTCAGTTTTCATAAGTTTACTTGCCTAGTTCTGCATGTATTCAGAGTCTGAAGCATTGAAACTTATGAGCTTTTATAGAAGAAGTATAAACAACTAGAAAATTTGGGCATCTTCAATGTTAAAACAGAATTTTGAGGACAACATTTTCACTTAAGCATGAATAGTTACAAGAAACACTGAACTCTTCTCAAAATATCTATGCACTTTTCTGACAGAGTGCAGTTTCTTTCTGCAGAACTCTGCCCTTAACTACCTCGCCCATTAAAGTGCCGTGTTACCTGACCTAACCACGGCCCCAGCCTCTCAAATCTACGAGTAGCGCTCCACTCCATTCCCTAGGAAGGCCACTTCACACAGGAAATTTACTCATTCCAGAGGGAGTGATTCGTTCCAGTGGCACTGTCACTTAAACTCTACTCCTGCTCTAATGAGTATTTTATTATATTGTTGTAAAGCTCTCAAAGTAGTGAGACTGGAAAGCCTGAAACGTTCTGCTTGATCCTAGCACTTGCATAGGAGTTACAAGTGTCAATGTCTTAACCAAGGTCCAGTTAACCATGCAGCTGTATGCACTACTGTTAGTGAGAAGGAAGATTTAACGTGGCTCTGCCCATCTAGAGATGAAGAGTGACTCCTCTGAGGAACATATACAAACTACTCAGGAGACAAGCGTGCAAAAGCAATTTGAAGCACCCAGATAAACTCTGAGCCAGAGAAAGTTTCAGGTAGACTAAAAGTTGTATAAGCAGCAGTGTCACCAACATCGGGAATAAACCTCGTAACACCAATGTAGTGTCAAAAGACAGGCATTCTTTATTCATGGCGCCAGATGCACGAGGGATCACTCCTCCTAACGTGCACACCCTCAGATCTAATTGTGCAGGTTAAGTACATGTTCTATGTATATATTCATTAGTTTTCTGATAATATACATATTCATCATCATATGCAAATGTCATTTGCCATGACTGTTGGTGTCTCAGGGTCCCTGGATGAAGGATATACTCTTCCTCACTGTGTCCGGTAGTTAACCGTTGCTTTAGTGCAAACTCAGTTCTGAGATTACGTATATACTGTCCTTGAGGGGTGGTCTGTTCTGGTTTAGCGTTTGCTCTGCAGTTCCTTATCTTTATGGCTCCGTACATCTGCTTTTCTTAAGGTCAAATGTCATCGTGACTTTGTTTAGGCACTTATCTTGAAGCCTTTCTGACTCCCCCAAAGCAACAAGTTTTAGTCATGGTGCAGGCTGTTCCTGTTAAGGCTACCCCATTATCCTGGCTAAAGTTTGGCTCCGGGCCCCAGCATTTGTTGAGCTACACTAGATTGCAATAGTAACGTTTAACTATTTATTCCCTAAATCATTGCTACCTAAAAGTGAGGATTTAATTCTTAAAACAGAGGTTTGGACCCAAAAATTAAGTTTTGAGCCTTAAAAGAGAGGTTCTGACAGAAACACATTGTCTATTGTTTCATTCGCACTAATGACTAAATACAGATCAAAGATTGTACAGATACAAATCAAAATACCGATTGTCCCCAGACTTAATGTTCAGTTGGATAGTACAGCAGCAACCATGGCTGGTTAACTTCATCACCCTGGTTACAGCAGGAACTGCACAAAAAACATTCAGTAAAGTCCAACAGCGTGAGCTGGATAGAAAAAATAACAACGCCCAGAAACCAATTCACACTGTGTGCAACCTTCGATCCTGTGTATTAGATACTGAATGATTGCTGTGGAAATAACGCTATGGGACCATACCCCAACAGAAACACAGCGTGGAATAACACAGCCAGCAGTTATTACCTTAACTTCTGTTGCTCTAAGCGACCAAAGGCATGGCCTGCAATGCATGAAGTCTTCTCCTAGCTCGCTCTACCACTTCATATGTTGTGCAAGTGATAGATGCAGGCAGTCATGATGATGACAAGTGATGCTAAATATTGCCCTTAGAAATCCGGTTACGAGTGCTTGGATGAAGTGAAAAGCTCGATCCCTTGCCGGGAACGAAACGCCCCACACAGCACCGTCCGAGGGAGCTGTACCGCTACGCTCCCGCTTTAGGAACTGGTTCTGCCGGGGAGCCGCAAGAGCCGGGGACGGCCGTGCCCAGTTGGCAGCTCCAGCTCGCCGGCGGCCGCGGGGGAGCACGCGGAGGGGAGAAGAGGGGGCTAGGCCCGGCCCGGCGCCCAGCACCGGGGCCACAGCCCACCGACCCCGAGCCGGCCCAGCTCGGCCCCGCCCCGCCGAGCGTGCGCGCCCCGCGCACCAGGCGGGAAGAGTTGCCCGAGGCCGCGCCTGCGCCGAGACGGCAGCAGCGCCCGTGCGATTTTTAAAAAAAAAAAAAAAAAAAAAAAGTAGTTGTGGAGGAGCGTGGCAGGTGCGGGAGCCGTCGTTCCCTCCAGCGGGCCGAGGCGGCGGGTGCTTACCGGGCGCTTTCAACCCCTGCCCTCTGCAGGGAGCGCCTCGCTGCCGCCTTTCCCGCCGCCACTAGTCAGGCAGCAATGGGGCCACCCTCGGGGAGGTGAAGGCGAGCTGGGTCCTCGCTGAGGCGGCGGCGCGGCATCTGACGGGCGTTGGCTGCGCCCCCGCGCCGCTGCCGGGGCCGGGGCCGGGGCCGGGCGGAGGGAGGCGCGTGGGTGCACGGGGCGCCGCCGGGCAGCGGGGCCGGTGCGGGGCCCCACGGCGCGGCCCCGGTCACTATGATGCCAGGAGAGACCCCGCCGCCACCGGCCGGGACTGCCGCCGCCGCCACGGCCTGCGCGAACTGCGGCGTCCTCCAGCAGGTAGCGAGGGGCCGCCGCCCCTGCGGCGCCGCAGTGCCCGGGACGGGGCGATGGCTGCTTCAGAAAGTGGCGGCGGGGCCGCCCTGGGGCGCGGGCGGGCGGGCGGGGCGCGCCGGCGCCGCTCCCGCTGCAGCGGGAGCTCGGGATGCGAACGGGGCAAACGGGGTCCGTGAAAGGAACATCGGTGGCGAGCGTTGGCCGGGCGAGAGGCGGAAAAGTATGTCGTGTTTGCGCGACGTGACGAGCGGGATCCGCTAGTGCGTTCCCAGGCGTATCCTTTTGAGTTCGCCTCGGTGCCGCGGGAGGGGTGTCTCAGTTCGCCTCAGCTTGTAGCGTAGGGCTTCGGCCTGTGTTTGTTTCCCCCTGAAATGAGGGGAGGGCCCTGCCGAGAGGTCAGAGGAGGTTTGGGGACACGATTAGAACGAGCCTGGGCTGAGAATCGGGGAAATCTGCCGGCTCAGATGAGCCAGGTGCCGCTTGGTGTAATACTATGCCAAAGCTTAATTTGATTTTGAGAGAAAAAGTTACGGGGATTTTAGTATGTAATCTACTGTAAAGCAAAGTTTGGAGAGCTTTTGCAGTAAAGCCTTATCTAAGCATGCATGTTGTCTTGTGGAGCCTGCACTATCTGTATGTATTTGTATATTTTTGGTGAATTAGTAACCTGGTCACTAAGAGAACTGAAAAAAAGAAGACAGATTATTGTATTGTGTAGAACACTAGCAATCAGTTTTGGGCTTATTGTAGTGCTGGCTTTTGGGGTGAAACTTCTTTACCAACTTGAGACTCTTCCTTACAGAATATAAATGAATATGTAGCCGCATTAATTGCACTGAAGCAAAAAATGATTGATGGAGAGTAAGTACAATTGTACAAGTGTTTTTTTTATGGTTTGTTTTTTATTGCATTTAAGTTCTTGAAGCAAATGCATTTTATGGAATGTAGGTATTTGTTATTGCACAAAACTAAATTCTCCTCAAAGTGAGAGCAAAGTTTTCACGAACAGTTCCTAAATCTAGACTGTAAGACTTGTTTAATTTATGCCCTGGAACATCTGTGTGTAATGGTAGTAAAGCAGGGCTATTTTGTGTAGCTATAATAGCTGATATGTTATTACAAATACTAGCATAAACAGCTCTTTGAGGAGATTTCATTTTATCTGTTGTGAAGAATATAGTATGAGAACTAAAAGTTGAGCACAGGTGCATACGAACCTTTTCAACAGAACTTAATCGAGCTTTAAGGTGTGAAGTGCTGTTGGGATTAACTATCAGAATAGGAAAAGTGAGGCTGAACGTCAGTCAGGACAGTAAGGTTCTAAAATGGTTCTCATAGTTTGCTTTCTCTTCTGTGATTGCTTCCCCTTCTTCTCAATAACCATCAACATATGGTTGTATGGAATAAGGTATTGAGACGTTATATTTACCTCCACACTGTGGCCTAATATCCTTGCTATGTCTCCTAACTGTAGTGGTTTATTTCTCACGTACCCTTTCCCAGATGCATGTCAGTCTGGCTTTAGTGAATCTGGATTCCAATTCTGCATTTTGGTTTCCAAAAAGTACTTAAGAGAGCCCTCAGTGTCTTGACTGGAATACTTTTCTTCAAAGCTCATTTGCTCTGTGTCCATAGATTCCTTTTCCTACCTCCAAACTCCATGTCCTCCTTCTCTCTGCCAGTGCGTACATTTCTCATTGGAGTTACCTCTCCTTTAACTACTTGCAGCTCAGCTCCTTTCTTTTTTGCCTTACTTGATTACTCTTAACTATTGCAAGAGAAAGTAATGCAGCTCTGTCTGTATTGGAGGAACTGCCATGGTATTTCTTTCTGTCCCTTCTTCTCTCCATTCTTAAAAACCATAATATTTGAGGAAAGGAGAATAGCTTTCCTCGGTGATGTCCCATGGTCCACTGTACACCTTGGATCAGAGTAAGTGTTACCCTCTTATGGCTGTTGGGAGAACAGTATAAAGATGAAAGCCTTTTAGAGTCTTTTGAACTGTTTTTCTTGCATTTCTTTGTTCTCTCCTAGGGAAACCTTTTAAGTTTGGGAACTAGGATTTTGTGATTTTATGTATCTTTTTTATTATATGTATATTACGTTCTTTATGTAAATAATGATTTTGGTTTGGTTTTTTTAAGCTGCAAATAGTTAATGGCTACAAATTCATGTAATTGCTAGTTGGGATTTCTTTTATATTTTAAAGCAGCCTGATTTGAGGTTTGAATGGCTTAATGAAACAAAAGGGTTATATTGACTACTATCAGAAAATGCAAACCGATCTTACACTTTCTGTATTTATCTATAAAACAAAAGGAAAGGTATCCTAAGACATGATTCTCAAAACCGGGTGAGAAAATGATTAATGTCTTTTTGGTTTTTTTCTTGCAGTCGTTTGCTGACAGAGTATCAACAAAAATGCACTGATATCCTTTACTTTTCTCTCAGTATTCTTAGAGAATTAGTATATCAATATTTCTTATAAGAGGGCTTGACACTTTTTATTTAAGGTTTAAGTTAAGAGATGATGCCTCTAATAAAGAACAGACTGGTTAGGCTTTGTAAAGAAAATAGGGTTTGGAATTAAACCTATCCACTCAAGATCTGACTGTGTCTAATATATGCTTAATATGGACTATTTTAAATCTGTGTTGCTGAGAATGACTCAAGTTTTTTCATGTAACAGAAGAAGCTCTGCTAATTCACTTCAAATATTGAAATGTTTCAATTAAACGCTTAGTTCTGCAAGTCTGATGTTTTCTGTGCGCAAGTCTTCACTGGATGTTTCGTTGCAAGTGGTGATTGGATTGAAATATACTTAAGGACGTTTGATAAACTGTTTAATTTCTGCCTTAACGAGAGAGTACAGCTTCAATTTGCAGAACGGTAAGTTTGATTTAAGCTATTTACTGAAGATGCTACGTTCTTTGTGTCTTGGACAGTTTTAGGAGTCTGATGTTGTAATAGCAACAGCCCTGGGTCTAGGCTGAGCTTTTAATATGGTCCTTTCTTTTACCATGCTTCCTAAGCCATAGTTAGCAAAGATACCCTTGATGAGGAGGAAAATCTGTCCTACTTCTATGATACTCATCTGAAGTTCTTTCCTGGCCCTGTGTTATGTAAGAGTCTAAGGTGACCAAGTGGAGGTGCAGAGCTCATGTTTTGGTGGTGGTTAAATGTAAACATATTTGGGGCAGCCCTATTTGTGTGAAGAGTTGTGGCTGTGTGCCCTTGCTTACTCTGCTTGATTATAGAGGAAGAGGCAGCATATAATCTTTAAAGACTCCATCCTGCCTGCTGAAAAATCCCACAGTTGGACTCTGCTCTTATTTCAAGGCTCTACCTATGTGAGACACTTATTCCTGGCACTTCAGTGTAGGCAGCTGGGCAGTGCTCCTGTGTGGCACATGCCATCTGCTTGCATCTAGCTTTAGGCTCAGCTTAATGTTTTTAAGTCAGATCTCGAATTTTCTTTGAATGTAAAATGTTGGATGGAAAAATGAGAACACTTAGACTCTCAAAAGCTTTTTGGGTATGTCTCTCAGCACTTTTCCATAGGGGAAAGCAAAATTCTCAGACACTTGCCTGAACAATCAGAACATTGAGTTTGAAAGTATCCATGGTTTTTTGGCAACTTTTTCTTTAATTACACTTCCTGTTTCAGAGAGATCTCTGCACTTCGTTGCCAAGTGGAGCAGATGCTGCAGAAAATCCTGCCTCTGGAAAAGTGCCAGGAAGAGTTGGGTTCCTTGAAAGCAGAGCTGGAGGAGAAAAAGGTGTGCTTGTACGCTTTAAATAACTTGCACTTCTTCTGTTCGAAATTTATATATTTAATGTTCATCTTACTGAAGCAGGCTTTAATGAGCCCAGTTGTTTCCAGCTCATTGGGACAGGCATCTTTGATTTAGGTGAACTTAATTCAAAGGCAGCAGGTTTCAGATAGGCAAAAAGTTCAGGCTTTTGTAGTTCCCATGATTTTTGATCAGATTACTTGGGTTTTATTTCCTTATTTAGGAAGGAAGGAAGATATATTCAAATTCCTTTGGTTTTCTGTTCTGATCTTATTAGATCACTGAACTCGCTGTACCTTTTTAGTAGTACAAGTTATAAAGAGGGTCTGTACAGAATAGGATTTTGCTTCTGTTACCATTTTGAACCTATGCTTGTTCATTATTAACTACTTGAGTTTATTCCTAATTTGTCTCCCATCTCTTAGCTGACAAGTAGTCTACAGAAGAAAAGCTTTTTGACTGTTCAAATGGCCTAAATATACGTATTTTCTAGACATTAACTATTATTTCTGCAAAAAATACCCCACCTTCTTTCTTGTAGTTTTTTCATGCAGGTACAAGATATTAACATGTGTCTTGGCACCGTACCAAGTTTTTCTTCTATGTTACGACTCATTTTTTTAAAACTTCTTCCCTCAGAAAGCATTAGTAGCTGATGTCATGATGGCACTTTTTCGGAAGAAGCGGGATTGTATGTATCGTATATAATAGTTGTGCTCTTGACTTCAGCCTTGGGTTCCTGTCCAGATATGTGTTGGAGGCACATCCTCAAAAGATAGATAGCTAGTGATTTATTAATTTGTTTGTTTGTTACAATTTTTGCCTTTAAAGAAAAAGAATAACCTGACTTTTCAAACTTGCTTTCTCACTGAATATACTTTTTTGGCTATACACTGTTTTCATTAGAATAGGTAAAGTGTCTGTCATCTATTTTATTTCCCCCCCCTCAGTAAGGATATATTTGAACTGTGCTTTCCTTCTCCACAGAGTTCTCTCAAGATTTATCGGGAGAGTCAACTGGAGTATGTTAAAATTAAAGAAGAAATAGTAAACAGTGATGCTGCGTGAGTGATGCTTCTTTGTTTCACAAACTTTCTTTCCCCGTCTTTCTCTTCCAGAACTTGGACTTGTACATTACCTAGTTATGCTTCCCATGTTGCTAAAATTTTTATGCTTATATGTTCTGAGAACAGGGACTTGATGGAAGGATGGTCTTAAATTTTGTAACAAGCACTCTGAAAGGTAGAATTATTTTAATTATTATCCTGTCTCGAAATGGCTTTTGGTGGCTTAGTGAAGGTTTTTAAGAACAGGATAAGATTAGAGAAGAAGCTGTAGTTTCTCCAGTTTTTAGTGATTCTTAGTCTTGGCTTTGCTATTGCTGTCCATATCTGTTGTGCTGATAAGTCTCTGTGGCTAATGTATAAATGATATTGTCAAAGTGACCTTCACTTAAAATCAGTCCTTAAAATAATTGGTTTTAAAGAAATGGCTCAGCAAGCCCTGAACTGTCCACTGTGCTTGGAAATGATCGGGAAGAATTTGGCACCAGAAAAGCAGAAGCCATTTTTGCTCCCATAGTACAGAATATTGTGAAGCTGTGCCTTGATAATTCCCAAAGTTCGTTCTTTCAGTAACCAGTCACTCAAAGACTTCCTTGCCTCGAGCATATGTGTGTGTTATCATGCTTTACTGATCTTGATGGACTTTCTAATGAAGAGAGGCTTTTTAACCCTGTTATACTCCTAGCCTCTAAATCACCTGTATCAGAGAACTGTGACTTCTCAGTATTGTATGGAAAGGTACTTATGGTCTCAAAAGGGAACCAGTTAATATACAACTGGGAGTTGTGAGTTTGTAGTTGTGGTTATATTTCTCTGTGTGCATCATTTTGCATTTATCAACACCAATGGTTGCTCTCTAGTTGCTTGGAATTCTAAGACCCTTCTGCTGCTTTTTGTAGTAAGCTTTTGTTTCTGATGTGTTCTAACACACATCCCAATGGGACTCCCGCTGGTGACTCCTTATGTCCTTCCTTGTCATGGTTTAACCCCAGCCAGCAGCTAAGCACCGCACAGCCTCTCACTCACTCCGCCCAGTGGGATGGGGAGAGGTTTGGAAGAGTAAAAGTGAGAACTTGTGGGTTGAGATAAAGACAGTTTAATACATAAAGCAAAAACCACACATGCAAGTAAAGCAAACCAAGGATTTCATTCACCACTTCCCATGGGCAGGCAGGTGTTCAGCCATCTCCAAGAAAGCAGGCCTCCATCATGCGTAACAGTTACTTAGGAAGAGAAACACCATCACTTTGAATGTCCCCCCTTCCTCCTTCCCCCAGCTTTATATGCTGAGCATGATGTCATATGGTGTGGGATATCCCGTAGGTTAGTTGGGGTCAGCTGTCCTGGCTGTGTCCCCTCCCCTCCTGGCTTCTTGTGCACCCAGCAGAGCATGGGGAGCTGAAAAAGTCCTTGGCTAGTGTAAGCACCACTTAGCAAGAACTAAAACATCCCTGCCTTATCAACACTGGTTTTAGCACAAATCTAAAACATAGCGCCATACTAGCTACAGTGAAGATGATGAACTCTATCCCAGCCAAAACCATCACACTTGTAAACTGGTTATCATTTTAAACTTTGGTGTTCCTAAGCTATTTTGATGTTACCAGCAGGTCGAGGGAGGTGGTTGTTCCCCCCTACTCGGCACTGGTGAGGCCACTGCTGGAGTACTGTGTCCAGTTCTGGGCTCGTCAGTACGAGAGAGTCCAACAGAAGGCAACGGAGGTGATCAAGGGACTGGAGCATCTCTCAAATATCTTAGTATCTTTACATGGCTTGTGAAACATCCAGTACTCAAAGCACAGCAGCAAGACACTATCATCCATTAGACTGTAGAAGCCCACTAGCATTGCTGTTGCTGGTGGTTGTCACTTCTTCCACCAGACTGCATGTATTTCATGTATAGGTGCAAAGTCCTGCAGCTGGTGAGGAATAACCCCACTCACCAGTATATGCTGGGGGCCACCCAGCTGGAAAGCAGCTTGGCAGAAAAGGACCTGGGGGTCCTGGTGGACACCAAGCTGGACATGAGCCAGTGATGTACCCTTGTGCAAAGAAGGCTACCAGTATCCTGGTCTGCATTAAGCAAAGTATTGCTGGTGGGCTGGTGCTCCTTTCCCTCTACTCAGCACTGGTGAGGCCACCCCTGGAGTACTGGGTCTAGTTCTGGGCTCCCCAATACAAGAGAGACACGGACATAATGGAGAGAGTCCAGTGAAGGGCTATGAAGATGATGAAGGGACTGGAGCATCCCTCCGTTGAGGAAAGCCTGAGAGAGCTGGGACTGTTCAGTCTGGAGATGAGAAGGCTCAGGGAGATCTCATTAGTGGCTATAAATACCTGAATGGTGCAAAGAGGACAGAGCCAGCTCTTTTCCATGGTGCCCAGTGACAGGGCTGGAGGCAGTGGGCACAAACTGAAGCACAGGAGGTTTCTCTGAACATCAGGAAACACACTCTTTTTTTACTGTGAGGGTGACTGAGCACTGGCACAGGTTGCTCAGGGAGGTGGTGGCCTCTCTGTCCTTGGAGATATTTGGCATCCATCTAGACATGGTCATGGGCAGTGAGCTCCAGGTGGCCCTGCTTGAGCAGGGTGGGTTGAACAAGATAACTTCCAGAGGTTCCTTCCAACCTCAACCGTTCTGTGATGTTGTAGCTATTTTACATACCTTTGATGTTGAGGCCATTTTAAGCAGTAGGTCACATGAGTTCAGTAATTTGAGAGCTGAGCTTCCTCAGAAGCAGAATTCTAGTGAATTGTTCATAAAAATGAATGTTAATCTACAGTTACTGTAAAATAATTTAGGTCAAAAATTATCTGTCAAGTCCTTTGGTCCAATCTGCCATTCAGAGCTAGCATCAAAGTTAGGTTGCTCAGGGCCTTGTCTAGTTGAGTTTTGAATATTTACAAGGATAGCAGTTACCAAATTCTGAGCTTATAAGAAGTGTGATAACTTGAGACACACACGCATGTCCACTGTGGAGAAGGTTGTAGGTATGAAATCTACAGTCAAGCTTTGAAAGAAGCACTCAAAATTTTGTATTTATTGTATTGTATTTATATTGTATTGTAGTTATATTTTTCAACTTTTGAGTATTACAAATATAACCATGTTATGGTTTTTGTAGTTTGGGTAGATTGTAATACTGTACGTATTTTGCTTCCGAATGCAACTTCTGTTAGCATAGCTTTCTGTCAGCTGTGTTGTGACAGTTGTGCATGCATCTCAAAGATTAGCTGGGAACTTGACTCGCATAGCATAAGAGTTCTGTCCAAATGCATCATCTAGAAACCTTGCTTTTTGTGAATTACTAGATTTTAATGCCTACCTATTTTCTTCATGTAATTGCATGTGTTGATTAAATTAGCGTACTACTGCACCTGTAACAGTAACTATTTTGTCTGTAAATATTGCAATGATAAATGTTGCCATTTAGTGGCTGTCTGGTTATTCAGATTCTTAGTTGTTTGTATCATAGAAATTCTTTCTTGAGATGAAAGGGACCTGTAAGGCTTATCAAGTCCAACTCCCTGCTCCTCATAGGACTACCTAAAACTAAACCATATGACTAAGAGCACTGTTAAGATGCTCCTTGAACTCTGGCCGGCTTGGTGCCTGTCTTCCCTGAAGAGCCTGTTCAGACTGACCATCTTCTCAGTGAAGAACCTTTTCCTAATGCCCAGTTGGAACTTCTCTGATGCAGCTTCATTCCATTTCCTCGTGTCCTATCACTGGGCACAAGAAAGAAGGGATCAGTGCCTGCCCCCCTCTTCCTCTTCTGAGGAAGCTGTAGACCGCAATGAGGTCTCCCTTCAGTCTCCTCCAGGCTGAATAAACCAAGTTATGTTAGCTGTTCCTACAAGGCTTCCCCTCTAAACCCTTCACCAACTTCATGGCCCTACTCCAGACACTCTTTGGTAGCTTTATATTCTTAATATGCTGTAGTGCCCAAAAGTGCACACAGTACTCAAGGTGAGGCTGCACCAGCGCAGAGCGGGACAATCATCTCCCTTGACTGGCTGCAATGCAGCGCTTGTTGCAGCCCAGGACACGGTTGACCCTCTTGACTGTCAGGGCATTGCTGTTGGCTTATGTTCAACTCGTCATTGACCAGAACTCCCAGGTCCCTCTCCCCGGAACTGCTCTCCAGCCTCTCATTCCCCAGTCTGCATGTGCATCCAAGGTGGCCGTGCCCCAGGTGCAAAATCTGGCACTTGCCCTTGTTAAACTTCATATGGTTGGTGATTGCCCAGCTCTCAAATTTGTCTAGATCCCTCTGCAGAGTGTCTCTGCCCTTGAGAGTGTCAACAGCTCCTTCCAATTTTGTGTCATCAGCAAACTTAATTAGTATTCCTTCCAGTCCTGCATCTAAGTCATTTATGAAGACATTAAAGACATTGGCCCCAAGATGGATCCCTGAGGAACCCCACTAGTGACTGGCTGCCAGCCTGATGTAACCCCACTTACTATGACCCTCTGAGTTCAACCCATCAGCCAGTAGCTCACCCACTGCATTACGTGTTTATCCAGCTGCATGCTGGACATTTTGTCCAGGAGGAGACTGTGAGAGACAGTATGGAAAGCTTTACTGAAATCCAAAAAGATTACATTGACTGGCTTCCCTTGGTCAGCTAGGTGGCTAACCGTGTCATAGAAGGAAATTAAGTTTGTTAAGCAGGACTTTCCCCTTGTGAACCTGTGCAGGCTGGGACCAGTGACTGCATTGTCTTTCAGGTGTTTTACAGTAACTCCCAGAATAATCTTCTCCATGATTTTACCAGGCACAGAAGTGAGACTGATAGCCCTGTAGTTATTGGGGTCATCCCTGTTGCCCTTCTTGAAGACTGGGACAACATTTGCCAGCTTCCAGTCAACTGGGACATCTCCAGATTCCCAAGAGCATTGAAAACTCATTAAGAGAGGTCTCACTATGACATCAGTGAGCTCTTTAAGCACCCTCGGATGAATTTCATCAGGCCCCATTGACTTATAGGGATCCAGCTGGAACAGCAAGTCCTGCACAAGTTCAGCATTGATTGGGAGTTTACCATTCCCACATTTATGGTTCTGTAGCCCAGAGGGGCCCCTGAGCCCACCATCAGTGTTGAAGACTGAGGCGAAGAAAGCATTAAACATCTCTGCTTTAGCTATGTCCCTGTTTGTGTGGTGACCATGCTCATCAAGTAACAGGCCAATGTTATTTCTGGCCTGTGTTTTTCAGTTAACATATTTTTAAAAGCCCTTTTTATTGTCCCTCACAGTAATGGCCAGCTTCAGCTGCAATTGAGCTTTGGCCGCATGGATTTCCTCCCTGCAGTGGCAAACAGCATCTCTGTAGTCCTGCCATGTCGCCTGACCTTGCTTCCACTGGCCATATACTTTCTGGTTTTGCCTTATTTCTAGAATATCCCTGCTCAGCGAAGATGACCTTCTGCCTCACCTGTTTGACTTCCTGCATTTTTGAATTGCTTGGTCCTGTGTTTTTTGGAGGTGGTACTTAAGAAGTGACTAGCACTGATGGACCCCAGGACATTCAAAAACTTTTTCCCAGGGGGCCTTACGAAGTTCCCTGAGCAACCTGAAGTCTGCTCTCCTCATGTCCAGAGCTGAGGTCTTGCTGGAAGCTTTCTTCCTGTCACCATAGATTTTAAACTTGCTGCGTCATGGTCGCAGTGGCCAAGGCAGCCACCAATCGCTGCTTCACCCACAAGGCCCTCTCAGTTAATAAACAGCAAGTCAAGGAAGGCATCATTCCTGGTTGGTGCCTTAGTACCTGAGCAAGAAGTTGTCCTACAGATGGTTTAGGAACCTTCTGGACCTGTTTGTCCCAGACATGTGGTATTCCCAGTTGACATCTGGCAAGTTGAAGTCCCCCATAAGAACAAGGGCAGGTGACTTAGAGGCATCCCTTAGTTCCTTATATAGTAACTCGTCAGTGTTATCATCCTGGCTGCGTGGTCTACGATAGACTGCCATGACAACATCCACTTTATTTGTCTGTCCCGTAATCGTTATCCAGAAGCCGTCAACTGTGCCATCGCCAACTGCAAGCTCCGTGCATTCCAGCTCCTTTACTACATACAATGCCACTCCCCTGCCTCACCATCCTCTCATTTCTGGGATATTGGGATTTAACAGAAGGAAACAGTAGAAGTGTTTATTTTTTTTAAGGAGGTTGTAGTGAAGTGGCTGTCGGTTTCTTCTCCCAAGTTACTAGTCATAAAACGAGAAGAAATTACTTCAAGCTGCATTAGGGGAGGTTCAGATTGGATATTAGGAAAAATTTCTTTACTGAAAGAGTGGTCAGGCATTGGAACAGGCTGCCCTAAGAGGTGGTGGAGTCACCGTCGTTGGAGGTATTTAAAAGATGTGTAGACGTGGCACTTCAGGACATGGTTTTGGAGACATGGTATTGTTGGGCTGACGGTTGGACTTGATGATCCTAGAGGCCTTTTCCAACCTTAATGATTCTGTGATTTTCCAGTTCTGTGTATGTTTTACATATAAGGTAGGGTTGGAAATGCTGAAGTCAAAATTGTTCAGGATGCATAATTTTTTTGGTTTTGGTTTGGTTTTAGTAAACACCTGGATAATCTGAACAAAAAGCTGTGGGACGTAAGTGATCCTGAAGGCTATTCCTGATTATCTCATTGCTTAGGTCTTACTGATTGTAAGCAAGGCTTAATTTTTTTTTTTAAGAGTAAAACGAACATGTCTGCATTACATCATAGAAATGCAAAAACTGGAAGCCAGTTTTCTTGCGTTGTTTGTAACTCCAGGTTATAGCTGTAGGTGTATTTATGTACCTGGAATAGCGGACTGAGTCTCTTAAGAGCAAACTCTACTTCTGTAACAGATAGAGCTGTTTGTATGAGAATGTCAGCAACATGCCACTGATCTAAGTTTTCAACTTCAGGGACACATTGGTCTCACAGGTGCTGGGTCTAGGAGGTGTGTTTTCTCTGAAATGGCTAGAATTTTTTTTTCCTAGCTTTTCATGCAATGTAATTCTATACAAAAATGATGTATTAATGCCTTCTTTTTAACAGGAGAAAGAAACTGGAAACAAAAGTGAAGAAACTTGAAGGTAACTTTCTACATTGTGTTACTGTGCTGTTATCCTACTCCATCTTTTGATTCCTTTTTTACCCAAAGAAGTAATTGCAGCTTTCTAACTCTGAGGCCCCAAGGAGCAAGGCAGGGCAGCAGTATGTGTGGTGCTTAGTCTCTGAATTACATCCTGCACAATATTTTCTGTTGAGTAACTTAGGTAGATGGCATAAATGAAGTTGGAAGGGAATTTCTGGTTATGAAAACCTCAAAGGATGGAGTCTGCCCAGCCTGTCCAGGCAACTTGATTCACTGCATGACTGTCTTCCTGGTGAAAAAGCTTTTCGTTACAGCCAGTTGGAAACTCTTTTGTTTCAACTTATGCCTGATGTGTCTTTTCTTCCCACCATACACCACTGAACAGTCTTACTCCATCTTCTTAATACCTCCGTGTAGGTACAGGAAAGCTGCTCTTGGCTCCCTTCTGAAGTTTTTTTTTTGTTTTGTTTTTTTTCCTCTCACACTAATTAAGTCTACTTCAATGAGCCTGTTTTCATAGGCACGTGCTCCTGCATTCTAATAATCTTGGCAAGAGTCTTCTAGTCATGTTCATAATCATATTTAAATATGTAGTAATCCTGACATGTTTTTTTATTTTTAAATATTCTGGCAATTGGTTTTTCATTTGGTTGGTTGGTTTGGTTTGGTTTGGTTTTAAGTAGAGTTAAAGTGCTTGCCTCATGGCACTGTGTTTTTCATGTTTTGCTAGTAGAGGGTGGATATGCATAAAGCATTCTGATACTTAACTAGCTGTACTGTTAGTTGGCAAGGCAGGTATTTTCATTTATGGCACACTAACAGCTGTGTTTACCACAGTTTAAAGTACAGTGAACTGAGTGACTTTTATCTTAGTGTTAGAAACCCCCCAAATCCTGCTGTAAGGTACAGGATGTTTATTTTGATGAGCATTTTGGAGTTCCATTATGTAGCAGCAAGGTTTTTATACCCTCTTGCCCCCAAAAACTCGAAATCTGGTAGAGCTAGAACAAAATACTGTGAGATAGTTTGCATTAGGTCCAATTCGAGTGACTGGTTTATCTGTTACATTATTTTCTCTGTTCTTTAAATATCCCAGACCCTGTATTTTAGCCTGGTATCTTTTGTCAATCTGAAATTTTCCCATGATTGTTTTTTGTCAGCCTACCATCTGAGGTGCCTTTAAAGCTCTTTTTTTTTTCATATGCTCTCTTCTGTGACTTAATCTGATCAGCAGGCAAGTTCCATCTATCTTTTCTCTGTTGTCTGTGTATGTCACCAAGCTGATCTCTCAGGAGTTCTCTCAAGTATCTCTCTTGCTTGAGTATTTCCCAAGGAACCTCACATTCAGTCCTCACTTACCTGCCCTGTATTTTTTATTCCCACCCATCTGCACTCTTCCCTGGTGTCTGTTAGACGTTAAAGTATAAGGTACTCTTCTTTGTTCATGAGTCTTGAGTGCTATCTACATCTTTCTAATGCAGTTCATTATGGTGTTTTCACCTTTGAACTTGAGTCCTCTCTTAAGTAAGAGAATGAAACACAGTAAAAACGATTGCACCTCATTCTTATTCGCCTTTTCACTTGGTATATATTGTTCTACAGTACAGTATCGTTACGATATCAGCCACTCTTCATTCTTGCATGTAAGTGAGAAAAGTAATAAATGTATTTCAGTAGTTCAGAACAGTAATTGTGCAGTGGAAGATGAAATACTTGCATGCATGAGCTGTATTAGTGAGCCAAAATATAACTTCAGTAGATTTTTTTTCTGTAATTCGATTTGCAAACTGGTGACCAATACTACTTAAAATACTTGTCTCTTATATTGTAGTTTTTAACTTGAATATTGGTTTTCTTTCATGAAGAGGCTGCAACAAAGCATACACAGGACTTCAGACAACTGAAAACTGAGAAGAAAAAGCTTGAAAAGGAGCTAAAGAAGGCACAAGTAAGACTTTCCTTGTCTTTTAGATATATTCCTGGGGGAAAAAAGGAAGCTACTAATAACAGAGATACTGAAATAGTAAAATTACACGTTATGGGTATTGAGTAACTAAACATAGCAGTTCACCTTATGAGGTAGAGGTTTTCCAGCTGTAGCATGACTTTTGAAACATCGATTTAGATTTCTTGCTAATTGAGAGTAGATGATTTTCAAACTATGTATGGCATGAAAAATTAATATTGTTTAATTTTAACAGGGAAAACTTGATGGTGTACTTAAAGAGAAGTGCAGAAAAGGTAAGGGTTCACCTTTGATTGCCTTCAGATTTACATGTGATATTGTTCCATTTGAACATTTCCTTTCCCCCCTCTCCTCTTTTTAATAGTTAAGCATGCGGAGACTCAGAGTTCAAGTGAAGATCTTACAACAGATATAGACAAAGGTAAGATTTTTTTCAAGACCGTTCTCTGTGTGGAACCAACCAGTATGAATTTATTGCAACTGGAGTTGTGTTTTTGGAAACAGAGGATACTGACAGAAATGCTCTAAGAGAAGATGTGGTTGATACAAATATGTTATGCTGTAGTAATGTAGTACCACATTAATGTAGTAGATTGCTATTTTCAGTTTTGCAGTAATGAAAATACTCGATTCATTAAAATTACTCGTCTACCCCATCCATGTGTGAAGTCAGTTGATGTGCAACTATAAAGCAAAATGCAAACACTGAGAAAAATACAGTCTCATTGTGAAGCTCAATGAAACCATAAATGAAACGTGCAAAGCATAAGACACAACATAGGAGTCTAGTCTTCTCCAATTTCTGTGTCAGGCTCTGTAAATCAAGTGGAAATCTAGGATGTATAGTTGTTCCTTATCCTGTTGACTTTTTCCCCTTAATGATCTAAAATACCTGCTACAAATTATCTGAATCTAACTGTGTAATGGAGCAAACTCCTAAACCTTCTCTAAAGTACTAGGGTCAAACTTTAAGCAAATTTATTTTTTGGATTTTTGCAGTCTTTTAAAATAATTCTTGAATTGTTTAGAAATTCTGAAGGCAATTTTCAGGCAAAAGAAGAACTTCCCTGTTCTATTTCTTGCTTTGCAATATTTCTATATAAAGTTTGTTGCCAATATTAAACTTCCTGAAAAAGGTAGACCTTGTCAGTTGTTGTGTGTCTTGGCATATTTTACTGCCTTTTCGATTGTACTAAATTGATACCCAATTTAATCCTTTAATTTTTAATTAATGGCAAAACAGGAGAATTAAGATCTGAGCTCTAATTTGAGCTTCAAATAGCATCAAGGTCTTATTACTGATGAGAAATTGTTAGTGTTGTTAATAGCTGTCATGCAAAATTTGGCAGGTTTTCCTCCTATGTGTTGAGTTTTTTTAATGTGTCTTTTCATAAAATACTAGCAGTTTGCCATGGTCTTTGACTTACAGAATTGGCACAAACCCAATTGTCTCAGTTCCGGATTGTTGAATCTGATGATAGTTTTGGCATAAGTAGGTGAGGTGCTTGTGTATTTTGTCGAGTTTTTGGTCTGTTTCTCCCTCTCCGCCTGCCCTTCTGGTTCTGGGTTGTTTGGCATCACCTAGCAATGGTGCTGTTAGGACTCCAGACAATGCCTATTAATGTTGTGGTGATTAATTCAGATAAATTTAATGTCCATGGTAAGAATGAGATGAGTCACTACTGAGTGGGATAAAGAAAGGATGTGATATAAATACTTTCTTCCTAAAAGATTTTCTCCTCCATTTACGTTCATGTCACCTGAGTTGTTTTAGAAAGCTGTTTAATTTCACTAATGCTACATTCTGATATGCTTTTACATTTTACTCTGGGAGCTGCTACAACTTTTTGCCACCCTCACTATGGAAAGGAAAAGCTAAAGCATTCTGCAGCTGTCCTTCGGTCTGCTGTGTGGCTATGGCTGATACAGGATCCATTCCCTCAGTGGCATCTGGCATTTCTCTCTCTGAAGCTAAAATGCTCTCTGTCCTTGGACTTAATTTTTGTTGCAGTTATTTTGTATTTTGTTGTAGGCATGTCTTTATTCTGTAGTAATAAAGAAACATAAATTCTTAGCTCTCTGAGCAATTGAGGTTTTCCTCAATTTATAAAAATATTTATTTTAACAGAAAAAATAAAGCTCTTGCTAGAAGAACTCTGGACGTGCATTAACAGTGCAACTGGAAGAAGAGAGAATCAGGAAAATGATCCTGTCTTGGGTGAGATGGCATGCAAAGTCTTGACATTTTCTCGAAGCTGTCTCTTTTTTCTGACCAAAAATAAATATTGGTATATTTTTTTTTTTTAGCTTCTGTTCAGGATACGGCATGGCCGGAAAAAAGAAGACTGACTGTTAAAGAAGGTAGGGTCCAGTAAATGTGAATTTATTAATCTGCAAGTGCATTAGCTTAGTGCTACTGGGATACCATCAAGTTGGGTACTGTTTGCATAACACTTTTTGACAGACTTAAATACTTTCCTTGGTGATTCCTGATCAAGTACATATGTGATTAGAGTACTTGGAAATAATTGCAAATATTCATTTGAACAGCCAAGTAAACTGGAATGCCCATCTAAACAAAAGTTGTTATAATCTGCTCCA
The DNA here is from genome assembly GCF_963921805.1 of Phalacrocorax carbo. Lineage (NCBI taxonomy): Eukaryota > Metazoa > Chordata > Aves > Suliformes > Phalacrocoracidae > Phalacrocorax > Phalacrocorax carbo. Next base: position 105,711,366 of record NC_087514.1, read on the forward strand.
GCAATTGAGAAATTGAATTATTTTACCATCAGCTGCTTTGACTATTTCTAAGTAGTCAAAACTCACCTTTCATGTTGATACCTTAATTATTATTTCATTATAAACTCTGCAGTATATAATGTGAATTACGGGATGCAAGTGCTCTTTTTAGTCTGAAACAAACACATGGTAACATAGCTGGACTGTAAAATTTAAGAAGCTGTTACCACCATTTTCTTCATTCATATCTGCTTGAATAATGGATAATGGTGCATTAATTTTCGTATTCATGATACAGAGAAACAAAATATATAATTTGGTGATAGCTTTAATTTTGTAATCTGATATTCAGTATAATAATAAAAAATAATCTGAGTAGTTATCCACATGCACATTCACAGCAAACTTGAACTGCTTTAACTTCACATAACAGATATCATTTTCCTTCTGCCCTCAAGAATAATAGGTGCCTTGAAACTGCATTAGTATTTCTGTAGTTGTCTCTTCAGAGTATGCTTATTAATCTTTCATTTTTCTTTTATTTTCTCTACTACTTTGGTTTTCTGTAACTCAGGCTGTAGAAATACTGTCTGGGATAACTACCCTGCCATATTAAGAGCTCTGAAGGTAAACTGCTAGCCTGTCTCCCCACCCTGTTAAGTCTGGCAGTTTGCTAGCAATGTGGATCCCAATGGATCTAGTTTCAGATTGTTTCCAGTGGAACCCACTTAAGAGGTGCCAAAATATAAGGACTGGCTTATAAGCCAGTTAATCAACCTCGGTCCCGCCATTTTAATGCAGCAGATTCGTGGCTTCAGCTCCAAAACTGAGCTAGACAGTTGTTCCCTGAGATTCTGAATTTGATTTCTTGATTGAGGGTCAATCAAATGACAAGAACAAGCACAAGAAAGTGAATAGTTTGAAATACGCGTGATTTCAGAGGGGTATCACGTTCTAGGGTCATCCCATCTGCCACAAAGGGAACTCTATATTCCAGGAGTCCTGTCCTGGATTTCCTAGTCACATCTTCTCAAGGAAACTACAGTACTTTTACAAAAGGAAACAATTGTCCATAACAGTTCCTTCCAGTCAGTCTCTCTTTTGCATTTGTTGGAGCGTCTAGATGTCGTACAAATACATCTTACTTTCTGTTGCTTTGGCTGTGTTTTTTTCCATCTTTAAGCCTAGGACAGCCATCTTGTTCTGCCTCTCATGAAAGTGGCCATTACCTTGGCTTTGTAATAGCAAAATGCATATGCTTACAGATGCAATCTTCTAGCAAAAAAGGGATCTTAATGAGTTTGCCGTAACTTCTTGTCCCATATTATAACGGTTTCCTCTTAGAGAGCAAATGAGCTTGATGGTAATATTGGTGAAGCATCTTTTCCAGAGAATGTCAGTTCATCTGTCTGCCTGGATCTAGCCTTTCAGAAAGATACCTCTTTGGCTGATTTCTTAGTACACTCAAGTGTGCTGCAAAATATCCAAAGCTTCACATTACAGTCAGTGCCTTCTGTGTTCCACCAAGGTTGACACCACTTTGAATGGCTTTCTTGAAGAACATGTTCATGTATGAAAACTAGGAGACACATCAGGCTTTGCATTCATGCTTTTTCCAAGAAATGTGCCATTGTGAAAGCCTCATAGGACAATGAGGTTTTTCCAAACTTAATTTAAATTGAATTAGTTTAGAAGCGTTTTTGCTTGGTCTTAGTAATATTGTTACAAATCTGCCAGTAATAAAGTAGACTGTACCTGCAGTTGACTATCAGACCAATAGCCTTAGATCATAATCTAAGGTTAATAAGACATTGCTGGTTTTTTAGACTTCAGAAAACTGTTTCCCGTATAATTTGTGCATGTTTTATGGTCCTGAGATTAAAGTCCATAGGATGTGAGTGATTTAGGAAGCAGACCTCTTTTCTGTCCCTAAGACCATATGAAAATCTCTCAAGATAACATCTTTTTAGATAGTGTAGCATTGCGCATTTAGTTTCAGGTATGCAGTGTTCACCCTACTTATTTGTTTCATATGATGGGATGTATGGATGTGCTGTCTCGAAAAACAGAATACTGTCTGTAGCTCTAAAGAATAGCTAGTGTATAAAACATCCTGAAATTCACATAATTGGAAACAGGTTGAAAAATCGAGGGTTGTCAGCAGGGCATTAGAAACTTTCTGTAGAGGGACTTTTCATCAGAGAAATAATGCTGTTTGTCCTTGAGAAGTGTGCAGAAGCTACTGCCAGACGTTTGCAGTCACTGTGCTGAGAGAGGTAAGCTTTTGCTGTAAACCAGAAGAGATTCTATGGCTAGATGACTTATTTTGTTAAAATATCAGCATCTTAATCTGGGCCTTCTTTTTGAGAAAAAAACCCAAGACTTGGTTCAGAAAGTTGCTTTGTTGTTTAGGGTGGGGAGAGAAGAGGACATTGTTTTGCAACAGTGAACTGCCCTGCATTGTGGATAATCAGGACCAAAGATTTGAGCTGTAAAATTCAATTTGTTTAGTACCAAGGCAACTGATGCTAGCATTGCTTATTTCATCTCTGCTCTCCTTTCTCCATTCATTAAGGAAGTATTTCACAGTAGTGTGTGGTAGATTTTGATGGTGTTTTCAAGATCAGAGTCATCTTAACCTTCTCTCAGAAGTGGGAGAAGATAACAGTGTAAGGGTTTGAAGCTATGTGGACTAGATTCCAGGTTGTAGATTTGAGGACAAATCTTAATCGTTTCCATAACTGCCATAATGAAAAAGAATGTCTGTGAAATATGATCTTTGAGAGGATCCTTCCAATCAGAAGGGCTTGGTACCAGTAGGGCTTTTCCTGAACCTGAAGTTCAGGCCAAGGTGCCAAAGACCTGACTGTTTCCTATAGAGAAGTTTACTGTATCCTGAACCTTTTAAAACTGCTATGACAACTCTTCCTATATATAAAGGGGAAACCATGAGAAAAGCGTCTCATCCCTGAAGAAATTCAAAGTTATCAGGGACTGGATTGGAAAGGGATGAGGAGAGGATGGAGAATCTCTTAGTTATTCAGAAGTTATACCTTTGATCCATTTCTCAGAGGGAACTTTTCAGTGGCTGGTGTGTATAAATATTCTTGGGCTCCATATAGGCTCATGGCTGATCTTGAGTATAGGTAGGATGTAAAGTTCCTGATAACTTAGTACTGTTGTGTAGTTCACTGTGCAAAGTTGTCTAACTGAAATTCTTCTAGGAGCAAAATACAAAACTGTGTGTTTCTGCCTGCTTCAGTGTGGAGAAAGTTCTGAGCTTAGAACTGGTTGGCACAAAGGCGTGTGAAAGAAATCTAAGATACAGTCTAAGATTATATCTTAGAAAGAACCACCTCAATTTTCCTTCTTTTCTTTGTTCCTGCTTGTGAAGGATCTCCTTTTCCCTTGGATGGTCTAATGGGACTAGAATTGTAAAAGGAATCTTGCTTTTTCATGACAAGATGTAGAACATCCTGGAAGCCCTGTGTGACTGTAGCTTATAAATAGCTTTATAAAACAATGAGTGATCTTAAAACTTGTAAGATGCTGCTTTGACCAAAGGAGATATCAGAACTAACTTACCTTTGGGGAAAATGAAGTGGTAAGGCCCTTTAGGCTGAACAGTTTCTCTGTCCTCATACTGTCCATTGCAGCAACTGAAATTCTGACATGGAGCTGCTACATGAAGTGACTGACATGGATCTTGGATATCAGGGTTTTTGATCAGTTTTCCCACTAACTCCTTTGGTGGAGCCAACATATCAGAATGTGCTTAAAAGTTATTGGGATGCAGATCTCTGGGAGGTCATTTTCACCTATCGAATTAAATTAGTATTTTCAAATCTGATACTATCATTAATGATGCTTTGGGAATATCTCTGCAAGTTTTAGTAGTGGATAAACACCCACAGCAATAATGAAACACACTATTATTTTTTATTTTGCCAGCAGAATGCAGGTTGTGCCAATTAAATCAATACATCCTCTGTTCAAAACCATTTTGTGCATGTGGTGTTCTTTGTTCTGTGGTATGGTACTTGTACGTACACAGACCAGGTTTAATCTGTTGCTTGAATACTGCTGATTCTGTGTCCAATAGTGTTTGTGAGCACTATAAACAAGATCACACATACAAATGTCATATAAGAATTGCAAATACTACAGAGTAGGTTTTAGTTCCATGCGGCACACTGGAATTTGGGACTGTTGATTTCTGCTGTTTTATTGGAGGTCATCTTTTCTTTTTATAAAATCATAGAATTTAAATTTCAGAAACTGGGCCATCCTTTCACTGTTAAAAGCATCTAGCACAATTATCATCAATATTTAAATTCTTTGTCTCTACTGTTTAGACTTCCGTGGGGCAATGTGTTTTGTTTACATCCATAAGAAATGGGTTACTGTGTAGTAGTAAAAAGTGTGTTTTGAAAAGGAATAAAACAAAAGTACAATGCGAAGAATCACACAGGACATTTAGACATGCTTTCTTCCTGCTAGAGTAACTGTAAAACTGGTATAGTTGGTACTGTCTTTAAAGGGTTGTCAGCTGCTCAGTGTCTTTCATTGTCTTAGTGGTTCACACTCCTTTGGGTATGTTGCAGGGAAAACCTCACTTCTAAGAAAGATTTTTTTAAAGGGTTTAGCTTTAACTAAGTCACATCACTGAAGCCAAAGTCTTGTACGATTAGACTCAACATTGAAATTTAAAGAACAAACACTTCAAAAGCACATGCATATTAAATCATAAACCTAGGAATACAGCCAAGGACTCCCTTACTGTGTTTATGGCAGGGTGTAACTGTAACTGGCTTGCAAGTGCAGCTGCTAGCTCAAAGCTGCAGGTTCCTTTAAGCTGAGAATTAAGCCTGAGTGGGGAATGTCACTGCATGCTTGTCCTGCTTTTCTTGAACATAAGTTACTGGGCTAAATCTGAAATAAATCATTGAGCTGTAAGGACCTTCAGTCCTACCTGGTATGGCCCTTCCTTCCTGATAAGAAAAATTGGGAATAGTCTTAATGATCCAAGTCAGAAAGTGGCTGGGGGGAGCTCTTTGCACATACACATACCTTTTTCATGAACAAAGATAATCACAGAATCACAGGTTAGAAGGGACCTCAGGGATCATCTAGTCCAACCTTTCTAGGAAGAGCAGAGTCTAAACAAGATGGCCCAGCACCCTGTCCAGACGACTCTTGAAGGTGTCCAGCCGAGTCAACCACTTGCCTGGGGAGATTATTCCAATGGTTGGCTGTCCGCAGTGTGAAAAATTTTCCTCTGGTGTCCAATCGGAATCTCCCCAAGAGCAACTTGTGTCCGTTCCACCTTGTCCTCTCCATGTGACTCCGTGTAAAAAGGGAGTCTGCATCTTCTTTGTAGCTACCCCTTAATTACTGGTACACGGTGATGAGATCCCCTCTGAGCCTCCTTTTCTCAAGGCTGAACAAACCCAGTTCTCTCAGCCTATCTTTAACATCTGATCTCCGTAAGGAAAATGTTTCTAAAAGTGACATTAAGTGCTTCTTATTACTAGTCTATTGGAACATCAGTTGAAGAGATGGTAATGCATTCTTATTATGATGATGTATTATATCTGTATATGTATAATGTATATATCTATATAATTATGAATTATATCTATAAAGAAAAATGGGAGAAGAAAAGAATTCTTAACAGTATTTTTGTGTCTTAGAAACCGTACAAATCCACCAAAAGATTAGGAAGTGTGATAGGAAAACACTGCCTCGGTATTCTTCACTAGAAAGTGCTGGAGAGCAGAATTCTGTAACAGCCATGCAACTTCAAGTGAGTACTGAGCCTTTTGGAGATGACTGTGTTGAGAACAGGACTACTGAAGAATGTCTGCACGGCGGCGAGGATAAAACTGTAGATATGATGCTACAGACAGATGGGGCAAACAGCAGTTCAGACTTCTCCGATCAGGAGCAAAAGGGCCCAGGTGGAAATGTGATGGATATATTGAACTGGGCCAGGCCTCTCCCTGCTCTACTTTCTCCAGTACAGCTTTCACCACGAACCACACAGGTGAGTTTCAGGATGTGTCTGACTTGGCACTAATTTGGTCATATGCAAAAATAATGACTTGATATTCCTGGGCTTTTATATTCTTTTGAGTATCAGTATCAGTGACTTATGCGCTGAAAGGGTCTCTGTGTAAATGTTTAGATCTGTATGGATACTTTTTTACCTTCCAGCATACTGTCTGTGGAAGGGGGCAAAACAGGAATTTCAGAAGTATATTAAAAACAAAGTTACCCGTGTTTCACCTGCTGTCATGATTTCTTTTCCCAATGTTGCAGACTTACAGTCCCAACTCCTGTTGGGTATAAGCGTGGCTTTCATAGCAAAATTCCACAGCTTGAAAGTCAAGGGGAACCTACCCATATGTTGTTTTCCAGTAATCTTAGAATGCAAGTAGGTAGGTAAAGAAGTCTCTGACTTTTCACAGGGGTACCTTCCATTTGCTATAAAGAACAACGATGGAGAAGGATGTAATTCTGTTGAACAGCCTTAATCTCTCAAAACCACTGCTTGTCAGGGCTACCAATGTATTTCTCTAGAGAAATTGTTCTTAAAACTGATACCAGGCTTTGGAATATTAACTTTGTATTTTTTGTTAAAGGATATGTTGTTTGGAGAAGTCACAGGTTCCAGTGATGAAGAAGTTGATTGCAGTGCTTCCGCAGTGGAGTATATTTTACAAGATGACCAAGTTCAGCCTCAGAGTTGTAATGTATTCAGCCTCAGTGAGGAGTGTAACAGACAGAGCAAATCACATGAGCATGGTCTTGATGCAGAAATCTCATGTAACCTGAGTTGGAATGAAAAGAGTCCAAAGATGTCAAGCAAGGAAGACAAAGATGCTGAAACAAAGAAAGCTGAAGCTGCTACTTTAATTACAAACATGGAAACTAACAAAGAATGTTTGGAGGAGAAGGCTGAGAATATGGAAACTGAGCAGAGAGAACTAACTGAAGCAACAGCACACGAATTGGAAGCCACGGAAGAACAGAAAGGAGATAGTGAGGACATGCACAGTGAAGAGGGAGGTTCTTCAGCTGATTTTATGTTACACAGTTCCAAGCCTCAGAATCAGATGGAAAACTGTAGTGAGACAGAGCAAACAGAGGAGAATGTAGTCTTAATCAGAGCTGTTGATTATGAGGGTTCACATGAAAAGCACAGTGAATTAATGAAAGCAGAAAGGGATGGATTATCAGGAAAGAGAGAAACTCATAGGGCAGTATCGGTTCCCCAAACTGTTACTCATTTGCCACCTAAGCAGTGCATTGTGCTTCCAAGTGAAGATTCTGAGAAGTCTGACGCGGTGACACAGAATGAAGTGGTTGAAAATGAATCAAAAAATGTAATCAAAGTAATCAATATGGCAAGTGATGTAGGGAAAAACATAAATCAAGTGATAACGGGAGAGGAAATAACAGCTGAAATACAGATGGAAGGACTCTGTGCAGAGGCAAGTAATGAGAGAGAGCACTCTGAAAACACGTTTGACTTCAGTAGTACAAAATCCTGTGAAGCAGAGTGTCCTACAGACCTAATGATACAGCATGATGGGGAAGATATAATTATGGAGACTAAGGCAGACACTGGAGCTGTTGAGATCTCTGCACACTCTCGGTGCTCTGAAATAAAACATGACAGTAAAGAGATTCTGGAGCAACAATGTGTGCAAACAATAAAAGGTGAAGCAGACAGCGAATGCGAACCAGGGACTATTAAAATCTCTAGACATTACTTACCTGTATCTGCTATTGAAGGAATTGGAAATTCATTGTCTAGGGATGACATAGACAAAAATGTAGGTATGGAGGGGACTGCTTTGTCAGCTTTTCCAAAAGAACAGCTTAAAATTGAAGACGTGTATACAACCAGACCCGAGACTCCTGAACTAGCCGTGAAATGTAACAGAGAAAGTGTTCTAGAAATAGTTGAATCATCAGAGCTACTCCATAGTGCAGAAAATGGAAAATCAGTAGATATAAAGGAAGGGGGATATTTAAAAGGCAAACCACACCAGGAAGAAAATGGTAGTAATTTATCGCAAGGGAAGTCAGACTTGGAAACTATACTCGCACTATCAAAGGTGGCATGCATTACTGATGCAGAAAGCAGCGTAGCTAAGTGTGAATCCTCTGTGTTAGATTTTACAGAAATAAAAGGTGAAATGAAACAACCTGAAAACTTGTGTAGTACACTAGAATGTGGGTTGTCCAAAACTCAAAACTTGAGAGAGTTTGAATCTCAGGAGTCTGAATTCAAAGTTAATCCAGAAGATTTTGGAGGGGAAAGCAGTGAGCTGTTAGAAAGAGTGGATACCATTGAATCTGTCTTAGTAGAAAGTAATCTTACTTCTCAGGCACAGTTTGTAAAACCTCTGAATCAGTTCTTGATACCTGAAAATGTTAAATGTGATGAAATGAAAGGGGAATTAAATAAACAAAGCAAGGAATTGGTGACTGACACTTGTTCCAATTCATTAAACTGGGAGGAGAATGTTGTGAAGAAAGATAGTATTTCAGAGATCATCTGCCAGCCGACTTCGGAAATGGATTTTAATAGTGGGTTGTCTTTTTCTACTCAAGCGGACTTGGAGATGCACTGTGTAAATACTGAAGAAACAGATTCTCCTATGCAAGTGGGAATTGGCTTGGAATCCACAATGCCCCCTGATCTACATTTCAGTGTTCAGAAAGTTGTTGGTTCTGTTGAAACTTACTTCACAGAAAAGGCTCCTTTTTCCCATACATGGGACAACAAAGGAGATAAAACTTGTGCTACAGGTAGTGCATTTAACTGTTCTTCGGAAAGCTTGGAAGAGGGTGCTGAGGTCCCATCTGCTGTAAAAGACAACATGTGCAAAGAACTGGACTGCCCTGAGAGGGAATGCATACATAAAAATGAAGTAAAAATTCCAGATGAGAAGGAGCAGCCAGTAGATAAAGGACCTCAGGCATCTGTTAAGTCACAGATCCTGGATGCAAACTCTTACGATAAGAATACTTTTCTTCTCCAAAAGTTTGATTATCAGGAATCAGCATGCAGGACTTCTATGTGTGAGGTTAGAACAGAACCTTCTAGAACTGTTTCACTAACAGATGGGGGAGAAAGCAAAGAATTGAATACTTTTGAGGTGTCTGGGGAAAATGCCATAAAAAGGTCTAAAAATGTTTTTGATATGCCAGAGCAGAGCAATGAATCTGAAGAGAAAGACTGTTCTATAGAAAAAGTTAGATATGTGAAATGTTCTGAATGTGTTCCCATGTTCAGAAAGGAACTGAGAGCTTCCAGAACTGCAGTTGGTGCTCTGGAAACTGGTGCAGTTGTTGATGCTGATTATGAAGTATGTGAAATTCATTCAACAACACACCCAGGAAATACTTTGACGGTTAGTCATGTAAAAGCAGACACTATGGCAGATACGGATACAGACTGTGAAGCAAACACCTCTCCAGATACTGCAAATGAGTTGTCGAGTGTGGTTGGGGACGGTTCTTCTAAAGCCTTAGCCTCTTGGAAAAGAGAGTGTATATTAGTAACCTCGGAAAATACTGAGGGTGCTAATGAATGCGTGGTAGATTCTAACAGAGCTGGATGCATCAGTGACAGTGAGGAAAACCTGTTAAAAACTGGGGCATCAAAAGAAAGCCCTGTGATGCCAAATGCTTCAAAAAATAGATTACCGCTATGCCAGATGTTAACCAAATTCCCAGAAACTTGCAAACTGGCTGTAAAAAACAGTAAATTAAATACAAGAATGTTAGCACGTGGCAAGTTCTTAGAAGAAAATGATTCTGGAAAACCTAAGTCAAATGTGGAGCGAAGCCTACTACACGGTGTTGATATGGGGGTCTCAGTGTTTGAAGAATATAATCATAATCAAACTTGCACTGCTTGCAACATAGGAGAAGACAACGCTGATGTTATCCTGGATGGTATCAGTAGAAAAAAAGATTGTGTCAAGTATCCTCCAAATCCAGCCCTGTCTGATGTAGAGTGCAATTGTCAGACAGTTAGGCAGCCTTCTGAGCCACAAAAGACAGTATTTGAGAAGCCATGTATGTCGGAGTCAGAGTCTTGTGTAGATGTTAGTCTCAAAGAGAGCAGTAAATTGAAGGGCAGAGAGCAAGAACCATCTGAAATATTGACTGTTTCAACCAAGACAGCTGCCCAAGTAATGCGTGCCAAGCTATCAAAGAGGCTGGTTCAAGGTAAAAGAAAAACAAAGACTCTCAAAGTTAAACTAACTCAGCCAGTTCTTGCAAATGCTGACACGTCTATGCCAACAAAATGCTCATCCGAGACTATAAATAAAATCAGGGAAGAGATGGGTCCTCCTCTGCCCCCCTTGCTACTGCCTTTGATTGCTTCCCCTCCAAAAGCTGCATGTACCATGTCCCCAGAAATGTCTTCTACTGGTCGATCCACTTTGCTATCCCCTCTTGATGACCTGATATCCCCACTACATGAAACTCCTATTCCTCCTCTCGTGTCTCCATTAACAGATACGCCAACAGTAAAGTCTGCTCTTTTGTTCTCTCCTCCCTCACCCTCAGAAATGGCAGTAGGTAGAAGGATTCGCTCCTCACCTTTGAAATTTTGTACTTCCATTCCAAAGCATGCGCTTCCCGTCCCAGGAAGATTTCCTCTCTTTGCCCCTGACAGCTCTACTCCAGGTGCTCCTCAGGAGAACTCTGTGAAAATACTGGACACAATGTATCCAGAGCTGTCTGCAAGGGCAAGGACACTAAACATTCTGAAAGGCAATATTCAGCTTAACCGATGTGCTTTTTCAGACAGCCAAAGTTTGCCAGGACCTGTGGCTCAAATAGGTGGGTTCAAAGCAATTGCATCTACATCAACTGCTTTTGTTAAAACTGGGAGCAATTTGAAATCTGATAGTAGCAAAGATCAAGACAAAGGTGTGCAAAATCAGCAATTGTTTTCAAGCTCATCAAATCATCTTGAAAAACGGACACTGTTGCCCGTATCTATGCCAAGAAGTGCAAAGAGACTGCGGTTGGACAGTGAACCACCAAAGCTGGAGCCCAATAATATCACTACTATCAGAAATACTAAAAATACAATCTCTGAAGTGCAGGAGGCTTTCCATGACAAAAGCTGTGAAGTCAGTGATTCAGCACACAGTTCCAGTTTAGAAGCATCACTACCAGTAAAGAATGTTGCTGATCTTGGCTGCCAGAAAGTTTCTTTGGCATTGAAGAAAATTGCTGAATCCTGTTTTGATTTGTTACCAGTTATTAAAGGTCACATGTATGTTGGCAATATCTCAAAGATTCCAATAATGAGAGATGAAGAGAAAGAAGTTGTCTATGAATTTGGTATAAAAAACAAGGTAAGTAGCATAATTTTTAATTTTGTGCTTTAATGATGACTTCTGTGCAGATGAAAAGACTATAAGCATGTAGTATTTGAATTCTCAATTGTTTGGGCAATCTGCAGTGCCAAAGTGTAGTCTTGAAAGGTTATCAGACACCTAAACTTGTATTACTTAAGAAAACATAGAACTTTTCAAGAAATTACTGTTCAGTGGTGTCCAAGAGGCAAAACTGCATTTGTAAATACATTTGCTTTCCTGATGTATGCATAAAACACCTTATTTTTGCAGCTTTTTTTTGTAGTGGATAGCATTAAAACTGTAGGAGTTCCTTTAAAAGTGTGATGTTTGATTTCCTTTTTTTATTTTTTCAATTAAATGAGATAAACTGCATTGTATATACAATAGTGACATACCCTTTCATTCCCCATTAACCTTTATTATTCTACTTCAGGTTGTTCAAATGGATTTTATTGGAAAAATTTTTCATTAGTTTGTTTCTCAGAACTTGCTTAGTATCAGTGTTGGAAAAATTCACTTTTAATTACCATCTTTCTCATAGGTAATTTGTAGTCCACAGCAGAGCAATTCACCAAGTGATGCATGGCAGCATTTTGCCCTGTTTCAGTTCTTAAACATAATTAAGTTTTCCACAGAAGCTGCTGCCAAGTTCTCGGGTCATCTTTCTTAGGAGTTGCCAAATCTGGTAACTTCACAGGAGCAAGGCTGCAGCAGCTTTATATTTCCACATCCGGCCAGTAGCAAGGCCAAGTATATTCTCCTAATAGGCACGTATACACACAATATCAGCCTAATCTTGTTCCCTTCTCTGGCTGATCAGGGTGAAAGCCTGGTAGTGGAAAATATGTACATATATATACAGACAGTATGGATCCCTCCAGTAGCTAACATTATACACTCAGTATATCCAGTAGGTGACTCCTCCCCACTTGTCTCACGCACTAACACTTACTGACACATAAGCACACATACATCCCTCCAGTAGCTGGTCCAGACCTATGGCCTGACCTGCATCTGACCTCAGAAGCCTGTTTTTTCAGGTAGCTGTCTGGGACATTCTAGTCCTCACAAAGCAAACACTCAGACTTCCTGGTGTCTGCAGGTACCCAGTCTAAACCTGTGGCTTCTCCAGCACCTGACTCCTAAGCCTCTCATTCTACTCCCCACTTCAAGCCCTGCCTCTAAATATTCTATAGTAAGTCTTGCACAATCCCAATATTCTCCTTCCTTGCATCTCATTCTGAGTCCCATCTTAATATAGAAATAACACCCACTCCCCACCTCTGGCAGTGTGTAAGGTGAAGGCTGCTGTTGACTAATCTAGTAAGTCTCACACCTGGACAATGGGCTGTTTGTCCTCCTGTGACAGCTCTGGGAGTAGCTGGGTCAGGGTGTTCCATTCGCTCTGATGAGGTTATTAAGGTTCCTCTGTCATTATTCCTCTCCTCACTTTTTGTTTAAGGAAGGTTGTTTTTAATCACATAATTAAACAATTTATATTTAGAATAGTAGTGCTATTCTGCATCTGTTTAAGGCATGTTTATTCTGGGAAGTTGCTCCTCACTCTTATCTTTTGCAGATTGCCTCTGATTTACTTATCTGCATTTTTATATGTATGCAAACAGTATTCTTGCAAATAAGAGTAGTTCTTTTTACTTGTCATACTACTATAAAGTTAACAAATGTTCTCAAGTATGGAATGCTCTTAACAGTAATTTTTGTGCCCTACAGCATTTAGCAGAGTCCTTGCTGGATGTTATTCTCAATAAACTCAAGGCTCAGAAGAATGCCGCAAATTACAATTTCAATCAGGCTCTGTGTCGAGTCTATACAGGAATTTGTCGACAGTTGGGAGATTTGGAAAGAGCCCGCCTTTTCTGCTATAGCCTACTTAAAGAAGGTATAGTATGGCTTAGCGGTCTTGTATCTTAAATATGCTGTGTGTCTCTGCTGAGTGTTACACAATGATTATGTTAGTAAAAACAAACAAACAGAAATCCTGTGAAAGGGACATTTTCCTTAGAACTTTTTTTTATGTGCAGAAGTATTTGCACAAAATAGAAGAAATTTGCCTTCTCACAGTTCCTCCACATTTGTGTCTCAGTTTGGTGATGACCTGGGCTCTTAGTAGTCAACTCATTTTCCCAAATAAATATTTTATTTAGGATCCTCTGTGCTCTCCTTTTTGCCGCATCATCTCCAAAATGATAGTGTGATTCCAGGGAATTTTGTACTTTTTGCTTATTAGTATTTTCTTATTTTAACTGAGTAAGCACTGATTCATAAAGCAAGTGTGATTTAAAAATATGTATTGGCTTGAAATAGTGTCAGGAGTTGGACAATACCTTGATCAAACCGTGCATTTGTACATGTCCTCCTTAAAGTTTTATTACTTCCCATTATCTGAAGTCTCACTTGGTTGAGAGTTTCTTTCATTTTGATTCCTTCCTCTCTCCCCCTTCCTTTTGTTCCCAGTAACAACAGTAATACATAAATACTGTCACTGTACTAAATTAAGGTACTGTCTTAGTTCTGAAAGGACTTAGTTTAGTTTGAAAATACTGAGCCATCCAGGGCTCAAAAGAGTATACTGGTATCTGTGTTTCAAATTAAAATAAAGTCAACTTTGAGACCACTGAGCAACAAAATGCTACAACTTTTGATTGCTTCTGTTGGTGGTGATCTTCCATACAATATCCCTGTCTTTTTTTCTTGTTTCTTTTTTTTAATCTTATAAGGATTGTAATTTTATTTTGTTGTTAATTATCTTTTTTTGTTGGGTTGAGAAATTTTTGTTTGGGGTTTTTCGTTTGGGTTGCTTTTGGAATTCCTGTCTTCTTGTGTGTTTTTCTGTCCTGCATGCAGTCCACCATAACTCTCCTTTCACTTTTCTCACATTAATAGTTTTAATACTGCACCATGTCAGGAACTATTACTTGTCGGATTATCTTTTGTTAGTCTAAATTAACAAGTAAGCCTTTTGTTTTGCAGTACCTTGGTACTTTGTCTTTTTGTGGGTTCTTGCAAATATTAAACATTCCCCTTGTTTCCTTTCTTTTTCTTGGTAAGATCCAAACTTCAGTAGCTAAATGCGTATTTTTGTTGAATTATTTTCTATTCTATTCTATACTTTGAATTGCATAAATTTCTCTTGTGGTTGTTCTGTGGTTTTATTGTTATCTTCCGAGTGAACAGCTGTAAACACATCTTAAGGGTTATTTGGGTTTTTTTCATTTGTTTACTTTTATTTTATTACAATGCATTCATTTTAGGGTTTTCTCTTTCATGTAGTTTCACTTATTAATTCCCATCAGAATTATGGCAACACAAGTGTGAGCTATGTGCTGGCTACAAAGTTGCCAAATTGACTATAAACAGTCAGTACTACCTCATTAGACTTGCATCATCTGTTCTCTTGGCTTCTTGTCCCCCCTTTTTTGTTCTGTTCTCCGTTCTGGTATTCTGCCTTAAAAGACTGTGAATTAAATGTTACCTTTCTGTATTTATTTTTGCTTTTATACCTCCTCTGTTCCCCTCCTTCTTTTTTTTCTTCTTTTGATACCCCTTTACCTCTTACTCATCACCGAGCCTTCTAACTGTCCCAAATTCATGGGCAGGCAATTCAAGTTGCAGCATGTAGATAATTCTAGTTTAGCAACAGCCCTTGTTCTGACAAAAAAAAAGTTAATTATTATGTGGTGAGGGGCTTCAGAGTAGAGAATGTCTATCCAAGACACTGGATGAAACTCTGTAAATTCTTTCTGCTCAGTGAATCCATTAAAGCATCTTGATTTTATGTATTTTCATATGCTCTGTAGTTCTTTAGATCTTTCTAAAAATGTAGATGTTATGCTGACATGAGGCGGGAAGACACATTTAGCTTTTTGGTTTTCATTAGTTTTTGCAGCTTTTTATAGTGACAATAGTGTTTCAGGCATATGTATTGCAATATTGCATTTCATATGTGAAAGTAATACCTACTTCTTGCTTATTCCAGTGTACTTTTTATTACTTGTAGTCTACACACTCATGTTTTATGTTAATATCCTTGAAGATCTCTGCTTTGGTGTTCACAAAGTTCTGTTAGCTCCCCTTTGATGGCCTGGAACTCTGTCCTCTCTTACTTATATAGTTCTGGATATATAGTTGTCAGGTACTTGCTCTGAATTAATTTAATGAATGAGGTTTCTTCAATTATATCAGTAGCATACTTTTTTCTGTCTATGGAAATACAAATTTTGACATGTATCCATCATTCATATATGCCCACTTACAACTTGTATAACTTCCGTGAGGAGTATGAAAGTTCTTTGCAAAGTTATTTTTTTCATGTGGATTTCATAGGTGTATGGATGCAAGGTGTTAGCAAGTACAGTGGATTTGTACTGAAGACCAGATTTACACATTATTACACATCTCAGGATTATTTTTTTTCTTTTGAACCAGTTCTAGTTTGATCCAGTGATCAGAGTGCTCATTTGTGGCTGGAGTATATTAGGAATGCTGCTGGAGTTCATCTTCCAGTTTAATTTAATCCTAAAAGAATCCAGTTTCAATGCTCCGAGACCACTCTCCTTTGTGAACTAAAGAGCAATCAGAAGGATGAGGGGAGGCTAACCTCAAAATGCAAAAGGAAAGGTCCTTTTGCACTGTTGTTACACAGCGAAGTCCAGTAAAGCCTTTTTTTCCCCTTAAAAAAGAGAGTGAAATTACAATGGGGGAGGTGGCCTAGGGGGTGATATTTTTTTTCTTGGGTCTTTTTTTATTATTTAATCTCAGGACTGAGATGTACTAGTATGACTCCCATTCCCTGGGCTGCAGTTGTTACGTGACTTCTATGCCTTCTTTCCTAGTTATCTTACTGAATACTGTAGTAGCTTTTAATGCCTGAGTATATTTGTTTTGTTTTTAAATGTTCTAAATTACTTTGTTCTCTGTTTTTTTCCTTAGACTTTCCAGACTCAGAAAAATTGATTTTATTTATTACAAATGTATGGTCTGACATATTTGTCTTCCAAGGTGCAATTAACAAAGCTATGCAATTAGTTGTCAGGCAGAGTGCAAGCAATGAGATGCTGGCCTGTTTGAGTGCTTATCTCAACTGGGAAAAGGTAACAGTCTGCTTTCATTGTCAGTATCAGCTTTTGTCTGCATTGGTTGCTTTGCTGGCTGCATGAAATCAAGCAGCTTAATTCTGATGAAGGGTGTGAAGATACCCTGTGAATCTCCCATGGAATCTCTACAATTGCACAACTAATGCTGCTTTAGGCCTTTTTCTTGTGGTTGTCTAGACCCTACTAGACATAACACTTTCCTTGTTTTCCCTATTAAATCCTAAACTCTACTAAACATTAAATGTAAGCATTGTTTTTAAACTTTGACCGGAAGTTTCTTGGACTAGGGAATTCTGTATTTTTTTCTGGGTTTGTTGTGGGTTTTTTTAAGATCTGAGTGGAGTGAATTAAGAGGGCATGGATTTGTATATGTCTCTTTTTTTATTAAATCACAGTTGTGATGTAGCATTAAGCTCTTGTATTCAGAATTATGCTGTACTGCAATCCCTGTTCAGCAAAGGATTTGTATTCTCCCTTCTATTAGGACACAGCTTTCAGTTTCATGCCAATAGAGGTGCACATAAGTAATGTCTCAGTAAATGTTCTTGGAAGTATTTGTTCTGTACACTCACACTACCTACTTTCTTTATGGATCTCTATGAAATATGAGAGCTGCTGCAGCTGGGGAGAAGGACCTCATGAATTTCTATATCAATAGACAGGTCGATCAATAGATATCATACATACCTATCAAAAGATAGATAGCAAATGACATCATGCTAATCATAAGATTTTTTTACTTAGCTAGAAATACAGGGACAAATTTCAAGTGGATTGTAGTCAAGTTATAATTTTACAAGAAGATCATTCTACTTATGCAAGTAAAGCCTACATAGAACGGGCATTTAGTTGTTGGTCAAAGTACTCAATTTTAGTGACTTGCACCATTGCAGAACTTGCCAATTACATGAGCTTTTGTACTGAGAAGATATGCTGAGCACCCACTGTCTTTATGTGATAAGCCTAGACTTTTTTCTTAACACTTCAGATATTCAAAGGATGTTTGTTTTTATATTTTCTTGCTTGCCCTAGCTATTTAATTAGCAGAATTGTTTCACATGACATGTTTTTAGTTATTACTACCTCAACCATTGCAAGTGCTTTCTTGGAAATTAGCCCCTAATGAACAATAAACAGTAACAAATTTCAGCATCAGAAAATAATTGAAAAAAAAATCCCAAACTTAGAAAGTAAGCAGGATTAGTCTAACCTTCTTGCATTGGAAATACTCTTCTGACCTTAAAGCTTAATTGAGAGAGATTGTAGGAGGAAAGAAGAGAGTGAGTGTAGGGTTTGTGGGTTTTGTCATTGTTGGGTTTTTTTCCTAAACTCTCCTTTTAGTAAAAGCATCAAGACAAATACTGAGTACTTGAAGATTTTAGGTTTTGTACTCTTTTTATTTGTGTTAAGTCAAACCCGAAGTTGAATTTATGGTGTAAGATGCTGTGGACAGTCAGAATCAAATACATGTAAAGAGCTTGATTCTGGGTTGGTAACTTTTCATGCATTAAGATA
The DNA here is from genome assembly GCF_963921805.1 of Phalacrocorax carbo. Classification (NCBI taxonomy): domain Eukaryota; kingdom Metazoa; phylum Chordata; class Aves; order Suliformes; family Phalacrocoracidae; genus Phalacrocorax; species Phalacrocorax carbo. Next base: position 105,729,373 of record NC_087514.1, read on the forward strand.
ATCACCTTCTGAAATTCCAGAGCTCCTCTTTAGATGCTGGTACTATGGTCTCAAACCTGCTTTTAGAAATGCAGTCATGTCCAAAAGTAGAATTTCAACTGAGTGAGCAATATGGAGAAGATCTGAGTGAAGATGCTTGGCAGTACATATTTGCTATTGATCTACTCTGCTCTCACCTGAAGTGGGATTGGACACATGACAATGTTATAAGGTATTGTGGCAAGCAGTTTTTTCAAAAGTTTCCCCATGTGATTTTTTTCATGGCTTGTTTTGGTGTTGGGTTTTTTTTCCAAATTTGAGACATTATGACTTAGCTTTCAACATAATAAAACATAGCATAATACTTAGAAATAAGGGCATTTTAACCTGATGACACCTAGACTACTGTGTGTGTGTGAGCCTTATTTTAAGACGGAATAAGTGATCAATGAGGAAATGTAGGATTTTATGGTACCGGTCCAAGAAATTAAACCTGTTTGAACCATTCTAATAAACAATTGATTTTAAAATAGCTATATGTGACAACTGTGAAAGATTTTGAGATGGATTGTTTGTCATTTAAGCAAAATGATTGATTATCTCCCTTTGAATTTAATTATTGAATTCTGCCCCCCTTCCCCCTGGCCCACCCCCACCCCCACCCCCCACCCCCCACCCCCCACCCCCCCCCGAAAAATGAGGGTGGAACTTGGGAACTTTTGATGTGTAAACAGCACTCCTTCAGTGCTGAGAGTGAAATGTAACCATAGTCATTAGTGTACTATCCTGATTTCAGCCTGATTTTAATTCTAAAATCATTATAATACATAGATTCAATGTCTTAAATTTTCTTTGAACCCTATAATCCAGTGCATGGACTGCTACCATAATTAACTTGGTTTGACAGACTTCATTTTGATACCTGTGCTGATCTTACAGCCCCTATTTTCTATGTAGAGGTTACATAACCTAGCAGAATCTCCAAAAATATGGCATTTGTTTAACTATGACATGACATAATCATTGAGTGTAAAGTAAATGCAAATAACTTGCAATCATCATCAAGTCTTTCATACAAGTTCCATGCTTTCAAATACTAAATAAGTTGTTTTTGGCTAAATACTTTTAAAATTAATACACATTACTTCAGTGAAAGGTATGTCATTTTAACTAAAGCCATACAGAGTTGATTGTCTGTGTGGAGTTGTGCAAATAATAGGTAACTAGGTCTATTAGCATCATTTTAAGGATGAAAAAAGTCTATCTCAGGTCCTTTCAGGTTTAAAAACAAGCATCAGATCCTACTTGTAACATGGAAACCATGAATTTTCACTCAATTAAGAAGCTTGCATAACATCTCAGCATGACATCTGAAAGTAGCGTAATTTCATATATGTCTGTGAAGTCAGTGGAGTAAGTTTGACTTTAGGTAGAGATGCAGAATGTTGCAGGAAAAAAATGGAAGATGAACAGGAATGATTCCTCCAGAAAGTTAGCTTTGACTGTTTGGGTTTAAAACCTTCTTTACATTACTCAGATTTGTGGATGCTTGGAATATTGTGAGTTTCCGTAGAAGGTGAATTAAAGATGCAAGCGGAGCTATGGGAATACATGGTAAACAGAAGAACTGTTTGCATTCATTATAATATAAATATTGTACCACCCCTTCATGCAGTATCAGATTTTCAAATTCATTTGTCTTTCACAGTAAAGTGCTTTGGCCTTCTATGGATAAATGGGTAAAGAATAGAAAGGGGCATGGAACTGCTCAATCCATTCCCGACAGTGTTATAGCATTGACACTCAGGCTAATAGGTAAGTAATCTAAATTCTTCATTGAACTTCTGCTTTGTGTGAGTATGTTCTTTGAAAGTGTCAGCCTGCCTGGAAAGTGAACTGAAGTATTTTAGCTTTTTTTTGGATCTTGATTTTTTCTCCCAACTTTCTTCAAAAATTTTCACCTTAAAAGCCAAACTTTTACAATCCTATGCAGATATTTTCTGATTGTCAGCGTGTGGAAATCATGTACTTAAGTTTTGAGAGACATTACTCTGGTTTCAAGATAACAAACACCAACATGTTTCATTTATTTAAAATTAAATCATCATACATACGCTTTATCACAAGCCTATAAAATGAGGTTTTATATGCAACCTAATACCTCTTCCTGCAATTTTAAGTTAGATTCTTTTATTTGGGATCTAGATGGTGTTCAAGGTAAATAGATAAACTTTGGATTTCAATAGACCTTTTCAGTACATAGGCTGTATAATATTGTTTGTTAAACAGAAATTGCATTCTTTGAGAGTTTTACACTTACAAATTGTAAATCTGTTGGAGGTTGGATCAATCTGATGATGAAAAATGCCTTGGTGTCTTTAGTCACAAAAAGAATAGAACAACTGTGGTTCCCAAGACAACATGGTAACAAGAATGACTAATTTTTGTAACTGAAATTTGCATTTTCTGTGGATACTTCAACAGACAATCATGAAGTCTAAAAATGAGGAAGTTGACTAAATGTCAGATACATAGTAAACTTTTTTTCTTTCAGGTCGATTGGGCCAGATAGGTTTGAAGGAAGGATATCTGGCTGCAGTGAAGAATATTAGCTCTGTAATTGGACTGTTTGTACAGCATGCAAAAGAGGAAGGTAATGTTTTATTTAGAGGAACTTTAGTGTAACATCTGCAATGTGAAGGTTTGCCAATGTAAACAGAACACACACAAATTGAGACACACGTGCCAAAACAGCCAGCTTGTGCAGTTTTATGTTAGTGCATAATAGCACAGTTTTCCGTTTGAGTCCCTTTCTCTTCTGAAGTTAATGAAGCATGTATATTACCTTCTGTTTGAGACAGAGAAAACTCTGAGATAGTTTCAGCCTCCGTGGAATGCTTCATATAACAGCGTATCAGCTGCCTCAGCGAACCTAAAGGCTGATCTTAGCAGTAATAGCTAATTTGTTACCTGAGCAGCTCATCCTGAGGCTTGCTACTAGCGAGACTGTTGTACTGGGAGAGGGTTGCAAGGAAGTCCAAATTCCTGACTGAGACAAAGCAAGGCAATTGGGGCAGCAGAGATCTATATTGCTAAGTTATTCTGGATGTTAAGTGCATTTTGCAGTGAAGCATTGGTTTGTGTTAGAGGGCTGTTTTGAACCACTTGTATGGCTTCTGTTCTTTGCAATCTCAAGTTCTTCCAAGTGAGTGGTATATGTCTGTGTCTGTTTCAGACTCTCTGTAAACCTGACTGTTTTCATAAAGGTCTGGTCACCCTTACCTAGAGTAAAATCACTAGATGCTCAAATCTTTTATGCCCTTTGAATACTGAAAACATGCTGAATTCAGAAAACTGGAAAATGCTAGTACAGATTGTTACGGAATTTGTGTGCAGGTTGTCATCTTGCTACTTTCTGGTTTTAGGCATCCCAATTGTTGATGTGTTTAAATTCCAATTCTTGAACTAACAGTTTCTTTAGATTTAGGTTTCCCAAAACTGTTATTGCGTATCAAAGTTTCTATAAGCTGATTTGTGTTAACTTTTTTCAGGCGTTCCCTGGGGTGTGCAGCTGGCAGCCGTATATTCACTGTTTGACTTGGGTTCAAGCAATCCGGAAGGTATTGTTGAGGCCATCCATGCTTGGAGAGCAACAGTTCCTAACAACATCCCTTTTGCTGTCACAAGTGGTATAGATGAAATCACTTCTCTGTGTAAAATGGAGGTAAACTAAAATCTAGGGAAGTGGACTGATCTAAAGGAAGAAGTGCCTTATTTTACTAAGCAGTAGTTGGTTCCAGTTAAAAACAATACAAAGTGGTGTGTCCTTTTTTATTTATTTTTTTTTTAACAATGTCTGATCACACAAAGCAAGCTCAAGTATTTTATTGGGTTTTTCTGTTTGATGGAAGAGTTTTAAAAAAATAAATAAAAAGACTTGCTTTTCCCAATAATTGATCAGTGATCTGAAAACCAATGCATCTTTGACTCTTGAGATATTTCTGCTCTGACATCAATACAAATCAGTAATAGTTCCCATTATTTTATTTCCATCAATGTAGAGCATGGGCACATTTGACACAACAGAAGATTGAGCCTGGTTGAAAACCTGGCTCTATTATTTTGTACTATATTTATAAAGTAACTGTTCAGATAGCAGAACTTTGCCCAGGTTCTGCTTTATTTTGCTTGAGTAGTCTCATAAACTTAATTTAAAATACTTGTGTAAGACAGGTAGGAATTGACTTTTTGGGTAACAATCATGTATAGAGTAACAGAGATACTAAATCTCTGAACTTGTATATATGGTATATTCTGATAATGTGTCTCACATTTTATATTGTTCCACTTGGGGAATTATGCATATGTAAATAGAAAGTTGGTTCAAAACTCATGTTTCATGTTTCTAATGATAGCTTCACTACACTCTGTGGTTTTGTATCTTTCATAATAAAAGAAGCAAACACCATTATGTTCTTGTTGGTCTTTTTAAATAGCACAGAATGAACTGTTGTTTATAGCTTATATAAGTACTACTTTGTGGGGGCAGGAGGAAATTCCTATGAGGTAATTTCACTGAATGAACCGCCCGTAACACTGCAGTTCTCACCACTGGAAAGAAGGTATATTGCATCTCTCCAGAATTTCCTGGTATGCCTCGGGGCATAGTTTTAAAAATCAGTTGAAAACTTCCGTTTTTCACCCCCTGATTATAACCATATGAAGGGGTGAGCTTTGCTAAACCAGACTCTCATTTGTAGTGGGACTCGGACTCTGACAGAGCTTTGAGGTGGTGTTAGTGTTTTTTCCTTTTTCTTTTGATTATAAAAAGGTCAAAAGGCTTTTAGTCTGCTGAAGCCAGCTGTGAGCTTGGATAACAAAACCTTTAACTCAGAGTGAATTGGACAACATACAGTTTACACCTAATTCTTTCTCCTACATGTTGTGTCCTTGCAGGCACATCTATGCTTTCAGGCTTGTCTTCAGTCAGTTCAGCATCTTTCAGTTGCAGCAAGCACTTTACAATTTCTTCTCGTTCTTCTAAAGTTTTTTGGCACATGAGGACCAAGTTCTGTTTCTTGGTCCTCTCAACAGTTTCTGAGTTGCTGCATGAGCTGCAGGCTCTCAGCTCTTGTTGACAGATCCCGTGTTGCCTGGAAGTTCTGTTCTGCAGCATGCCGAGTTGCTCATTAAAGAAAGAAAAGTCATCCCCTTCCTGCAGTTCTGCTTGATTAGGCACTGCTGTCTTTAGCAGGCAAGGACACATGCTGCTTTTGGTGTTGCATGTTTTATCAATGCCTGTAGCATCATACTTTAAATTTAATTTATAACCAAGTTTTAGTTTATTCTGCCTTGCCAGTTTGTTTTTACATCTACTTCAGATGTAAGTAAACCCTGCTGGCTGTTTTTGGTATGAATGGAATTTTATAAGAACCTATCTTATATCTTATGCCTCCTATTGTAGACTCTGTGATAATGTCACTTAAGAAGTAAAATCAATTCACTAATGTTTCTAAATATGCACTGGAAATGTAAAATTGTGGGTTGGAATAGCTGGTACTGACAGTTCAAAATTTATAGCAAAACCATGTGTTTTATAAAATATAAATTGTATATTTTGTGTACCTACACATTTTATGAAAAATATTGTATAAATATTTTGTTTCTGATCAAATTGTTTTACACTCTATTGCTTATCTATAGAAGCAAGTTCTTCAGTTCTGCCACCAGAGTTAGTCTGCCGTCATGTTCTTTATGCTGTGTGTATGACATAAGGGGTAACACGTATACCGAACCTTCAGTTCTTGTTTCCTCAGTGAACTGCAATACTTTGTCTCACTCCTTTTGATTATATTTTGATTTTAGAAGCATCTTTCTGTACCACTTGTGCTAGTCATCTTTCATCATACGACTTTCATTCCAGACATATTTGTATTGTCGCAGCTTAGAGCAATGTGCCTGAGAAATTCCACTGCTCTTCTACATCACAGATGAAGCATAGCAGCTTCCAAGTTTTGGGGCTTCATGCCAGAAGGATTAAGTTCTCAGATCCCAGAGGCTGGGTCATTTTATCTGTGCCACATCATTCTGCCTTGCCCTTGGTATTTTTGAAAGCTACTAGCTTAAGAAAGACCACATGAGAAGTGCCTTACGAGCCATCTAGCCTTCTTACCTGCTTTTTCTGGATTCCAACACATGGCGTCTCTGGAGGCTGTGGTGATTGCTACAGACTGATGCCTATTCGTGCCATCCTTCAGCACCAAGAAAATCACTGCTGACAACTGTTCCTTCCAGCCACACCTGAGGTGAAACCTTGTGAGACTGATTTCTGCCAGCACCAGTGATGTGGTGGCTTTGGTTGCATTAGTGTTGTTCTGTCTTTGGTGCTGCCTTGGCCCTTAGCCACTTCCAGCTTTTTGCTAGTACTGTAGTCTGGGGCATTCAACTCTCTCTTCGTTTCTGCTGCCAGTGCTGCTGGCATGGTCAGCTCTGCTGCAAAGAGCTGGTGTTTGTATGCATTGTGATTTTTGTGCCTCTTCAGAGCCTGACTACCAATGCAGCCTCCTAGCCCTCTGAGAGGTTCTTTCCTCTGAAGTGAAACCATGCAGAGCAGAGTGTGCATTGATTTCAGTTGCAGATATGGCCGCTAGCATTCTGGACATCAAATTGACGTAAGAGAATTTAACACAGCCAACTAGGTCCCTGAAAAATGTCTAGTAGATTTGGTACACCTGTGCACAACAGGCACTGCTACATATATGTCTGTTGTGAAGGCTTCCAATAAGGATTCATAGAAATTAATTTGTCTCAGGTTGAAGCTGTCTGATGTCTGGGTCACTGGGCATTTTGGTGATTGTGAGGGCTATGGGGATTTTATGTATAGCCTTTACTTATCTCTCTTGCATTAAAATAAGCACAGAATATCTGCAGTGGAAGGACAAAAGTAAGCAAAGCTGACAATGAAAGTATTGATAATAAATCTGGTAAAGAAAATTAATGGGAAATAGATTAAATGAAAGAAAACAAAGAATGCGAGAAAAGGATCCTAGATGTTTCAGTGCAAAAACATTCTAACCCAAAAATCTTCACAGCAAACAGATGATACTGTTACCTTGAGAATTTTTATAGAACACTGACATTTGAAGTACATGAAATTCACAGGGGAAAAATCAGAGCTTTCCAAGACCAAAAATCTACAGCTATACTTATTTGGAAACAAAAAAAAAACCCCACAAAACACACACCAAAACCCAAAAAACTCACAAAGCCATTTACATGAAAAATCTTCTGCTTCTGTTAAATACTAATCACTCATATAAAAATAATACTTGTACCTCCCACACACACTGTCAAATTACAGTATTTAAAGAGCTGTCAATGTCCATAAATAGGTGCAGAAAGTATAGCGATTTTCACCATATGGAAAACTTTTATCTGTATAATTCTCCTTAATCAGAAATTACATAAGTGAATTTCTCATCCAGATATCTGTTCCAAATGCTAAAAACCTATTTTGTGTAAAATACTTAGTCCATTAAAACAGGTTTTCAGATTTCTATCATCATTTGCAGATTTTTGCTTTCTTGTGTTCTCACACAAGCATTGCCCATGTAGCCTATCCCAAACTGTATCAGAGGATGTTCAGGTTTCCACTTCCTCCATCCCTTCTCATATTCCTAAACTAAGACATTGAAAGGCACCTCAGCTGCTAAGAAATTAATGTCAGCAATGTGGCACCCTTTGAGACAAAATGCTAGCCATCAGAATTGATCTCAGTTCAAAATACTCAGCTCTAGCACTTCCCCCTCTCCAAATATTGGAGACAGTAAATACGTGCAATAGTTTTTTTATTAGGACAACTCTGTACTCCAGGCTTCTGACTTCATAGCTGTATTATCAGGTATTTAAAAAATCCCTGACAGACACGTATTTACTCCAGGAAAAGAAACCTGTTATAAATATTGGAGAGCAGTTTATGTCTCTGTGTGTGTAGATGAACAGGATGCTGGAATAAGTTATTCTAGGAAAAATTACATTTACTTATTTCACTTTATAGCTGCCTGTATACTTAAAGTACTTTTCTGCCTGTCTGTATCCTAGCATGCTGTATTGGCAGAAGTATCCCACTGTGTGTTCAGTCATACAGTCACACCTTGCTGGAATACTGATTTTGGACATATATACCTTTTTTTACACTGTTTCTACAAAAAGTAGCAACTTTAGCTGTGCTACTCTTTTTTGTTGGCCTGTTACACCATCAGGGTATTTTCTGGGATGATTCTGCCTGTGTAGGTATAGTAGCAAATCTTTTCTGGTGTGAATTAGTTCTTGGTTTGTCTTCATAAAAGAGATAGGTCTGGACTCTGGATTGTTTAAAATTAAGCTGTAGTTATTTTATCAAACCCTCTAAAACTGATGTATTGTCTTTCCTAGCATCTGCTTTCACCTGCCTGTTTTGAACAAAAATAATTGCTGAAACAGACACTTCAAAAAGGCAAAAGCAGTCACAAGTTTTCCAGTTTGAAATGACTGATGAAATTACGTGCTCTGCCCTCAGTTTTAACTGATGAAATTGCATGAATGGATGTAAACCAGCCAGAGAACCTGAAGATTTCTTTTCAAGGAGCTGAAATTAGGTGGTTAAATCAGTTTGGAGTATCACCGTACAGCTTCACATTCTTCCCATCCTACCTAGCTTTTCTCTTTAAGAAAAGTTAGAGACTGCTATCAAAAGACTGTCAGATGAGAAAGGGTTTCTTCAGAGACAGGCTTTGTAATTACACTGTTATTGGACCAAGCAGGCTGAGTTCTCCATCTCCAAACTTTGGAACCTTGTTTAATTGTTCAATATTTTATAGATCCATGAAATGTTAATGCTTTTGGGTGTTCTGAGTCCATCTATTGCACTCAGTGCAACTTTATGAAATTACTTTTTGCACTTTTTAAATTTAATTTTTTTAAAAACCATTCTGGAGCTTAATAAAGCAAATAGGTATTTCATTGGAGTTAGAAAGAAAATAAGGGAGATATTTATGCAAATGGACTGGTTTTTTATTTTTTTTAATTTTAGTCTTAGATGGCTCAAATTCCTTGAGCTGCCAGATCACCCTGGAGATGTCTAAATGTTTGCTGCTGGAAATGACCTGGGCTTTCTAAATAAAACCTGGATTTTGTTGGCATTCTTTGGCTTGGACAGAATAAATTCTGACGTGGTTTAAGCATCAGGTAAGAAACAGCTCAGCACTTGGCACAACCTGTCTCCTTGGGCTTAACATATAGCCATAAGCCTGGCTCCAGATAGCTGTTGATGGTGGATTCTCTATACAGGCAATAACCTGTTTGCCCTGGTTTTGGGTTTTTTTTTAAATCTCAACATGCTATGGACAAACACATAGTGTTCGATTAGGGCTCTTCTGAGATTTTGGAATTGTTCATTCCTTCAACGGTAGCGTGATATTAGTAGGCAGCTTCATTAGACTGCTGGAATATTGACCCAACAGCAGATCTCTGCCTGAAGACAAGACCCTACATATGTTAATAAGGTTCTTAGTCTCTTTGGACCTCCATATACCCCTTCTTTCTAGCAAACATGAGCACAAATATGGAGACAGATGCCTCTTAGGCTATCAGCCTGTTTGTAGATCTGGCATATTATTTTCTGATTTGGCAGGTTTTCTCTGCAAGCTGGCAGGATTTCCCATCAGAGGTTTTATGTGATTCACCTGATATTAAAACCTAAAAGTAAAACAGCATGTAGGCAGCATATAGACAAGGTCCCTGAATTGAAAATGAATGGGAACGATGTAGCTGTGAAAGTACAAAGAGGAGCAAGCACTGCCTCCCTGAGGATTCTGAAGGTAATATTATTGTAATAAAACACACATAACTTGTTTTAGGTAAAATTATTTAACTCAAAACAGTTTCATGTGATTGTCCATATATTCAAAACTACTTCAATTTCAGTTTTGTGTAGAAGATAATAGAAAATAAAGCTTAAAGTTCTTTTACTTCATCAATAAGAAACTGCAGGTTGTCTTTTATTCTTTATTTCTTTTCCAGTTCTAATGTTTTTCCATATTTAAATTACTATCCATTTTTTAAATTTGTTATGCATCACAATGGATCCATTAACCATTTAACACATTAAAAATGCGTTAAAGACTGCATGGGAATCTAAGCATTGGTTCATGGCCTGTGTAGGCTTATATTGTACTTACCAATTTCTTGCTCAAAGCACCACTTAACATAGGGGTTTTCACTAATAACTTTGCAACAAAGTGTATGAGATGGGTGTGTTCCATTCAGTGTCCAATTTCAGATTGGAAACACTGATTAACCTTAACATCTAGATAAAAGCAGTGGTCAGCTTCAACTCATTTATGTAAAAAATACTGTATTTTTCCGTAATGGCAAAAAAAAGCTTAAAGCTATCTTACCACCTCCTCAGTCCAGTGATACAGACATGTTCAGAGCTGAGCTTCAGCAGGCTGGGATCAGATCTCACAGACTTTTCAGCCAAATGGTTGCCTGCTTGTGGGAGCTGCAGTGGGAATGACTGGTGAGTTAAAGCTCTCTGTTCTCCTTTCTCTTAAATTCTTGTTGGGACAAAGGCGATACATATGCAACTAACTGTATGGGCATGTGTATGGAACTGTTAGTTTAGTTAGCATAATAGATCAGTTACAGTAATACTCACTTTTAGTTCAAATTAATGTGGAAACGCCTCATCGGTACAGTTAAAGTTGTTACACAAAGAGCCCTTCCTAGTATCTGTCCCTTCTCTGTGGTGTTATGCTCACCCTTCCAGTGTACCGCTCATTCTCAGGGCTGACATTCTCAGATTTTTCTTTCACTTTCTTTGCCTCTCCATCAAGCAACCTAAGTCAGATTCCTACAGTTAAGCAGCGTGAATGCCTTCTTCCCTGAATGAGTGTACCATATTTATATCGGCAGAAAAACATAGAACTTGTGATTTCATATGGATGTATAAATCATTCATTATGATAAATAGTCAAAGGCAGAAAAGGCAAGCAATGTGGTTCTGTTAAACCTTTTGCGATCATATGTATCAGGATGTCACAACTTTAAAGGGATAAGATCAACCTTCCTTCCACAAATCCCACTTGACCTTCATATAGCAAGCATTTCACTAAAAGCAGTCTGCAACTATGCGTGTGAAAGATGGAAAGTGTGTTGAACTGCAAAGTGTGATGGAAGTATGAAAGATGCAGCAAACCTATCTGGATGTGTGGCATTTGAGTCCATCAGGGCTGTATCTTCTGCAGCCACATTTGTTTTACAAAGCAAAAAGCTAATTGAGCAGTATTTAATAATAATAATAAAAAGAGGTCTGTCTTTCAAAGAAACACACATACAGGCTTCATTCTATTCACAACCATTATTTTTGCCACATCTAATATATTTGAAAAAAATCTCAAGCCGTTTTTTGATACAGATACAAATAAGGCATTGACAGACTAGGTACCATCTCTGTGTAAGTCTAGTTGTACCACTAAAGCTGCAGGAAAAAATGTAAATTTCTAAGAATATTATCAAATATTTGTAATCACACTGACCAAGTTATATCACTACATTTTCCAGACAAGTCATCTAATGTTCAACCTACCTACCCTTGGCCTTTATGCCCGTTTCTTTCATTACAAAGCCAGTCACAACAAGGCTGTTGACTTGTTGACTTGTCTGTGGTGGGCTCAATAACTTGAGTGGCAGATGAGTGTCATGAATATCATCTTGGGATGCTATAGGATCTGAACATTAACAAAAATCACACAGTCTATGTCTACATTTTTTATATCCTGAAGGGTAATAGAAGTAGTAAAAACTAAACAGCCTGTGATTTTAAAGAAAAAAAATCTTTGAACATTTGTAAAGTTTCATTTCTTTAGGTCTTATGACAGATTTTTTCTCTATCACATTGTGTAGCAGCTAGCATGAGTTAAGCCTAGTTAGCATAGCTGTTAGCATAAGGCTGTGACCTTTAATGACTTTGCTTTAGAGGAAGTAGGTAAAATGTAACCAATCTCTTGTCTCAAACAACAAGAAATGTGTTCAGGAAAAGAGTTAGCTGAACTGTGCAAACAACCAGTTAGTCATCAAGAGGTATGAACATGTCCAGAAGTGTCTGGAACAAGCAGATTGTGAGTGCCAAAAAGGGTCACAGAAAACAACAGTGCAATCTGAGCAGACTAATCACCAGTGAAGCATTCTCTACTGAGTCCTAAAACTCAGTAGATGCTCTGGACACTTTGCGGGTAATGCAGTATACCTGAAACACTCGTTCAGGAAGAAACTCTGCTACTGTGCATCAGGACCCAAGACCACCTCTCCAGCCCCCATGGACAGAGTTGGAAGAGTATTTTGTAACATGAACTTAAATCTTTCCAACTTTCAAACTTTAGCTGGAAATCAATGAGGAGGAAGCAGGTTGAGGTGAGAAAGCATACAGATATAGCCTATTTCAGATGGCCTAGAAATATGTGAGGGGGTTTTCTCAACTTTTAAGCACAAAAGCCAGACAAGAATGAAAGTAGTGCCTTAAACTGAGTATGTTGAGGATAATTTCTTAATGCAGGTGATAGACAGCCCAACCAGAGGAGAAGCATTACTGGACCTGTTGCTCACCAATGCAGAAGAACTAATTAGAGATGTCGAAACTGGTGGCAGCCTGGGATGCAGTGATCATGCCCTGGTGGAACTCACAATCTTGAGGGATATGGGCCAAGTGAAGAGTAGCGTCACAACCCTGAATTTTAGGAAAGCAAACTTTCAGTCATTTAAGGAATTATTGGATGGGACGCCCTGGGAAACTGCCTTCCTGGACAAAGCTGGCATTTTTAAAGGATGTTTTTCTTAAAGCACAAGAGCTCTTAATTCCCCCTTGTAAGAAATCAGCCAAGCAAAGCTGGAGACCAGCATGGCTGAGTATGGACCCCCTGGTCAAACAAAAGTGTAAGAAGGAAATGCCCAGGCAGTTGAACCAGGACATGTATCCTCGGGAATATACAGGGACACTGCCTGGATGTGTAAGGATGGGATCAGGAAAGCTAAGACACAGTTGGAGCTGAATTTGGCAAGGGGTGCGAAGAATAATGAGCACTCTTACAGGTATGTTGGCCAGAAAAGGAAGATTAAAGAAAATGTACCCACCCTGGTAAATAAACAGGAGAGCTGGTGACAACCAACATGGAGAAGCCTGAGGTACTCAACATTTTTTTTGCCTCATTTCTCAGTGGTAATCCCTCTTCTGACATCTCTCAAGCCCCTGAACTTCAAAGCAGGGACTGGGGGATTGATGTCCTTCCCATCATAGGAGAATCACAGAATCACAGAATCCCAGGTTGGAAGGGATCTCAGGGATCATCTAGTCCAACCTTTCTAGGAAGAACACAGTCTAGACAAGATGGCCCAGGACCCTGTACAGATGACTCTTGAAGGTGTCCAACGTGGCCGAGTCAACCACTTGCCTGGGGAGATTATTCCAATGGTTGACTGTTCTCACTGTGAAAAATTTTCCTCTGGTGTCCAATCGGAATCTCCCCAAGAGCAACTTGTGTCCGTTCCACCTTGTCCTCTCCATGTGACTCCGTGTAAAAAGGGAGTCTGCATCTTCTTTGTAGCTACCCCTTAATTACTGGTACATGGTAATGAGATCCCCTCTAAGCCTCCTTTTCTCAAGGCTGAGAAGATCATGTTCAAGACTACCTCAGGAACCTGAACATAAATAAGTCCATGGGACCTGATGAGATACATCTCATGGTCCTGAGGGAATCAGCTGATGTAGTTGCCAAACCACTTTCCATGATATTTGAAAAGTTATAGCAGTCAGGTGAAGCCCCCAGTGACGGGGAAGAGGGAAACATCACCCCTATTATTAAAAAGGGTGAAAAGGAGGACCCTGAGAACTACCAACTAGTCAGCCTCACTTCTATGCCTGGTAAAATGAAGGAGCAGATCTTCCTGGAAGACAAATTGAAACATATGGAAGACAGGGAGGTGATTAGAAACAGCCAACATGGCTTCACCAAAGGCAAATTTGTGCATCAATAGAGAGAGGAACTACAGATGTCATCTACCTTGACTTCTGTAAGGCATTTGATATGGGCCTCCACAACGTTCTTGCCACTAAACTGATGACGTATGGGTTGGACAGATGGACTGTTAGATGAAGAAGGAACTGGCTGGATGACGTAGTCCAAAGAGCTGTAGTAAAAGGCTCAATGTCCAAGTGGCAACCAGTAATGAGTGGTGTCCCACATGGGTCTGTACTGGGACCAATACTATTTAATATCTTCATCAGTGACATAGGCAGTGGGATTGAGTAGCCTCAGCATGTTTGCAGATGACACCAAGCTGAGCAATGCAGCTGATTCACTAGAGGGAGGAGATGCCTCCAGAGGGACCTTGACCAGCTGAAGAGGTGGGCCCGTGTGAACCTTATGAAGTTCAACAAGGCAAACTGCAAGGTCCTGTGCTGGGGTGTGGGCTATCCCCAACATCAACACACACTGGGGAATGACTAGATTGAGCGCAGACCTGTGGGGAAGGACTCAGGGATTCTGGTGGGTGACAAATTGCATATGAGCTGGCAATGTGCGCTTGCAGCCCAAAAATCCAGTCACATCCTGGGCTACATAAAAAGAAGTGTGGCCAGCAGGTCAAGGGAGGTCCCCCTCTGCTCTGGTGAGACCCCACCTGGAGTGCTGTGCCCAGCTCTGGAGCCCTCAGCACAGGAAAGACACGGACCTGTTAGAGCAGGTCCAGAGGAGTGCAATGAAAATGGTCAGAGGGCTGGAGCACCTCTCCTACGAAGAAAGGCTGAGACAGTTGGCATTGGTTAGCCTGGAGAAGAGAAGGCTCCAGGGACACCTTTTTGCTGCATTTCAGTATATAAAGGAGGTTTATAAGAAAGATGAAGAGAAACTTTTTGCTAGGACCTGTAGTGACAGGTCAAGGGGCAACAGTTTTAAACTGAAAGAGGGTAGATATAGAATGGATAGAAGGAAGAATTCTTTGTGATAAGGGTGGTGAGACACTGGAACAGGTTGCCCAGAAAAGTTGTGGATGGCCTGTCATTAGGAGTTTTCAAGGTCAGGTTGGATGAGGCTTTGAGGACCTGACCTAGTGAAAGATGTCCCTGCCCATGGCAGGGGGGGTTGGACTAGATGATCTTTAAAAGTCTCTTCCAGTCCAGATCATTCTATGATTCTATGTTCTCTTTTATGGTTTGAGTTTGTGTTAGGGATTAGGGTTAGGAGGGTTAGGGTTTGGCTGAAGAACAGGGGTTAGGGTTAGTGTTAAGGTTAGAGGAAAACATGTAAAATCATTGCTTTTGAAACACAAAAACACAGGTTGTGGTTATTTGACCTCATTGGGAATTGCCCCTTCCCAGGAAAAAAAAAAAAAGGGAAAAAAAAAAAGATTAATCCAGAGAGGAAATGACTGATCAGAGTTTGTGCTATCCATCTAGAAAAGACCTATATAAGTAACATCAAAAAATGAGAGCAATGAATGGTCTGAGAAGAGGGGCTAACCTTCAAATGGAAATGAAACATTTGAAAATTCACTAGAAATGCCACATTACTGAGGTACTTTCCATTTATTTTCCTACCTGGTTTTAATGTAATAGCAAGTTCATAATGCTTGACTTATTTCTTATTTTGCAATTGTCTGCATATAAATGACTCATTGGAATATGAAGCATGAACAGAGTGTAGATATTACCTGAACATACATGTTCTTTTGCCTGCTTCCAATACATTGCCTAACCAAATTTTTAAAAGTACAGTCATACAAATTCTTGTATCATGTCTCTTCCCTGGTTACCTAGGCCTTTTAATTAGGTATGTATAGTATGTATGCTCTACCACAGTGCTTAAGCATCAAATAGCTGTTTCTAAATGGATGACAAATATAGATAATATGATTCAGCAGATTAGTTTCTTAGAAGCTCTTAAGAAATGCTGAAGAAGTTCCACTGTCAAATGCAATGAAGATCCACAGCCTAACTAACTAGGCAAATCTAAAACAAAGTTTTGCACTATTAACTTCTATCCCTCTGACTGGTAACAGGGTTGGAAAAACATCTCATTCTATTCACCTTTTTGTGAAGCCATCAGAACTTCAGGCTTGGCTGCTTTAAGAATATTTCTAAGCTTGGTGGCTAAGAGCTAAGATGGTAGAGTTAGGGAAACAGCCTACATCATCCTCCCACTGTAAGCACTCCAGAGGGGAAATGCTCACCATCCCAAAAGAAATGCTCTGTTGCCATCCATCTGGTAGAGCACAGAGGAGGTAGACAGGATTGACAAGCAGGCAAGACTAAACCATGACCGTTTTGCACGTATTTATAACTCATTTCTGTTAAAAATGAATTAATCTAAAAGGTCTGAAAAAAAAACGTGTACTTGTAGTAGTGTAGAAAAGCCCAGGCCATTTAACGCCATCTCAGTGTGCCCTGTTGAGAAGTCACCCTGATCTCAAGCAACAGCTTTGAGCACTGGAGTGCCATAATTGGATTCTGAAAATAAAAAGTAGAAGGCTTTGTAGAGTGTTTATATAAAAAAGGAAGTAGTATCTGCCGAGAACTTGGAAACTATTTAGTTCCCAAAGTTATGTTTACTCTTGTAAGAGCTGACATAACAAAGAAATATCACCAAAGGTCATAGCGTTGCATTCACTGGCTGTCAGATGGTGGGGACTGCTGTGCGAAATGTTGGGATACACCACTAGCAGAAATGACAGTGGAATGTAGAGTAAAAAGAATTGTTAGGCAAGGAAATGAGAGAAAGGAACAGTTAGCTTTGAATACCTCGACTTGACTTAAATTGGAACTTGAGACCCTGAAAGAAATCAAGATGTTAAATGTGAATAAAGGTTAATGCAGGAAGGGGGTTAACCTAGTAGGTGATCTACCAGTTATCTCTCAAGATGAAGACTATAAAATTGTTGCTGTTACAGTTCTTCCTAAGTATTCTTGCACTGTGGGCAAGTAAAACATCAGTGGGCTGACTACCTAGTTCCTCCTTATTCATCCCTGATTTATCAAGAATTTCCAAATCACCCCTCTAATTTTTTTCCTCCTTTGCACTTGCTACTTTCCCACTTCACCTCCCATTTTCCTGCTACACCTATGTGCTGGGTTTGGCTGGGATAGAGTTAATTTTGTTCATAGTAGCTAGAGTGAGGCTGTACTTTGTATTTGTGCTGAAAATTGTGTTGATAAGACACAGGGATATTTTAGTTACTGCTGAACAGTGCTTACACAGAGCCAAGGCCTTTTCTGTTTCTCACCCCACCCCAGTGAGCAGGCTGGGGGTGCACAAGAGCTGGGAGGGGACACGGCTGGGACAGCTGACCCCAACTGACCAAAGGGATATTCCATACCATATGACATCATGCTCGGCATATAAAGCTGAGAAGGAGGAGGAAGGGGGGACATTTGGAGTTATGGCATTTGTCTTCCCAAGTAACCATTATGCATGATGGAGCCCTGCTTTCCTGGAGATGGCTGAACACCTGCCTGACCATGGGAAGTAGTGAATGAATTCCTTGTTTTGCTTTGCTTGTGCACACAGCTTTTGCCTTACTTATTAGACTGTCTTTATCTCAACCCATGAGTTTTCTCACTTTTACTGTTCCAATTCTCTCCCCCTTCCCACCGTGGTGGGGAGTCGGCGAGCGGCTGCATGATGCTTAGTTGCTGGATGGGGTTAAACCACGACAACCTATCAGTGATCCCCCATTCTCCAGTGTAGCCATACCCTCAGCCAGGAGCCTACCAATTAAAGTAGCGCCTGGAGTGATAAAGAACCATTTCTGTGTCCCTGGGGACCAATAGGCCCCATGATGCCTCTCAGAACAATTCGACAGCAGCAGCCAACAGAAAGGGGAACTCACAAAAGACAAGGTTGTAACATATTCACAGACATTGTATAAGAGATTTGACAGTGAACTATCATCTTGTTAGGATGACTTTTATCTGGGAAAAACTACTTTGAAAAATACAGCGTATATCAAACTGAAGTGCTGAGTTATTGGTTGAAGATTTGAATCGGGACTGATTCTGCCAAGCCCTGCTGTACTGGAATGGTTTCTCTAGGAAAATCTTCAGCTGATTTCTGCAAAGTGCACAGGGCCTGGCAGCAACACAGCCAGAGAATAACCTCTCCAGAAACTACTGATCTTTCTGTCAGTATGTAGACCCAAGGTTGTTTCTTTTGTTCTTTAATTTTCTTCATAACATCACTGAAAACCGGGAATAAAACTCCTTAACACTGGGCAAATTAAAGAGCAGGCATTACTTTATTGGGTGCAGGGTGCAAGGTGCAATATTTCCACAAATCAAGCACACCTACTGGAGTTCATTTTGACACTTGTACATGAGAGTTAACACACCACACCTATCTAATACATAATCATTGACCTGACTGAGCATCCCCTTCTTCCATTGGTCTGTACCTTTTCCGCTTAGTTTTAAAGCCACAGTGTGATTTTAAATCACTGCACATGCTCAAAAAGAGTGTGGGGTGGTAGTCCTTTGTCCCTCAGTTGAGTTGGTGGTCACAATCTACCGCTGCTGGAATTACCTTTCCCCCAGTTACTGTACTTTGTCAATCGTCCAGTTTTTCAGTGCCTTCTGGGCCAAGGTGCTATCTTTTATCACTGCTGACTGATCTGTGGCCTTCCCTTATTGTCATAACCTTCTTTGTAGCAGGATGTTTCCACTGTCAGCCCTTGAAGTTCTACTGATCTGTATTCTTTTAGGAGGTTCTTGTTAATGAGGCATTCATTGCTAATACTCTCCTATCTGGCCTAAGCATTATTTATTATCTTGAATATTCTAAAATTCTCAGGTGTTAGTTTCCACTCCTGAGATCCTTTCTTAACTACTAAAAACTCCTGCACTATTCCATTTCATCACAGAAGAACATAACAATAGTGACTATCGAAAGACAGCATTAAGACTGTGAGCAGAATCCCAAAAGTATTTCAAAATCAAATGAAATAAAGACAATTTAGCTGGTCTAGGGAACATGCAGTGTGACAAACACATACCAGACAATCCCAAGGAACCGAAGAGGACAGCACTAGAAAACTGCCTCTGCAAATGCTGCACTTTTCAAGGACTGCAAGGAACCAAGAACACCATAGAGGCAAAAGATCAAGTCTCCTGCAGGAAACAAGCATGCCGCACGCAGACAGGGACAGGTAAAGTGAGATTTTCCCTCACTTTGTACTTCCTGGAACTATTCCAGTCTCAGCATAAACCCCTGCACAACATGCACTAAGCTGAAATAGCCCTGGGCAAACAGAGCCTGTCTGCATGAGGTGCCTGCTCTGACACAGAGCTCTTTTCTGAAAACACTTTTGGTTGCCCAGCCTTTTCTGGGTGGCCTGGCATCATGGTTTAACAGCAGCCCGCAACTCAGCACCACACAGCTGCTCACTCACTCCCCCCTGCTGGGATCAGGGGACAATCAGAAGAGTAGAAGACAGAAAACTCGTGGCCTGAGATAAGAACAGTTTAGTAAATGAAATACAATAAAGTAAAATAGTAGTAGTAACGTACAAAGCAAGTGATGCATGGTACAATTGCTTGCCACCTGCAAACCAATGCCCAGCCCATCCCCAAACAGCAATTGCTCCCCCCAGCCAATTCCCCTCAGTCAATATACTGCGCATGATGTCACATGGTATGGCATATCCCTTTGTCCAGTTTGGATCAGCTGTCTTGGCTGTGCCCCCTCCCTTCCTGGGTTCTTGTGCACTTGGCAGACCATGGGAGGCTAGAAAAGTCCCTGACTAGTGTGAGCACTGCTCAGCAGCAAGTAAAACATCAGTGTGTTATCAACATTATTCTCATACTAAATCCAAAACACAGCACTGTTCCAGCTACTAGGAGGAAAATTAACATTGTCTCAGCTGAAACCATGACACCTGGTAGCGGTGGGGAAGAGGAAAGGCCCGTCAGAGAGCTCTTTTCTCTCTGCTTTCTCACGAGTGCTGCCTTTCTCCCTCACCATCCCTTCACGCTGGGCACGGTACCCCGCCTAGGGGCAGAGTCTGGGCCTGGCCCCTGCCAGGGGATGGTGGTTTCTGCTTCACGGGGCCCCTCGTATTGGAAGAAGAAAATTCCTCGAGACATCAGTGCCGGGACCGATACGGATGTTTGGATTCGTGCGTATGTCCCGTGAGGTGCCGGGAGGTTTTGCTCTAAAGTGAGCTCTTCGGCCCTGGCTCCGGCAGCGCTGTGGAAAGAGGCCAGCCAGGCGCCCCCGCTGCGAGGCCGCGGCTCCCGCCCGCGCCGGGGCAGCAGGACGGCGGCTGCCATCGCCACCCCGCCACGGAGCCCTCTGGGCAGCGGCCGCCCTTCCCCTGCCTGACTCCGGCCCGGGCCCGCCCTCGGCCGCACCTCCGGCGGCGGGCGGGGCCGGCGGCGCGCTGGGCGCCGCCATGCGATTTCGGGCTAAAATCGTGGACCTCGCTTGCCTTAACCACTTCAGTCGTGAGTACGGTAGGGTGGGGGGGACGCAGTGCGGCTGTGCCTCGGTGAGCGGCCGGGGCCGCCTTTCCCGGGGTAAGGGAAGAGGAAAGGCTGTGGGCGCCGGCGGCCCCGGGCCGTGGCGAGGCCCGGACGGGGGCCCTGGGCCCTGGGCCCTTTCGCGGCGGGAGGCGGCGGGCGGCACTTCCCTTCGCCCCGGGGTGTTTGGGAGTGTCCGCAGCAGCACGAGCTGCGTTTTTGGAGACGGAACGTTCCTCCGTGTCCCCGCCGCGGGACGAGGTGAGGCGGTTGCTGTAACCTCCCTCTCCCTCTGCCAGGTGTCGTTAACACAATCGCCAAGTTAGCCAAGATCTGCACCCTGCGCCTTACCGTCAGCAAGCTGTATTTCATCCTCTCCGATAAAGTGGCGAATGGAGGCGTCAGCATGTGGTGTGAGCTGTGCCAGGTGAGCCCGGGGGAGCCGGTTAACCGCATGTCGTTGAAAACCCGAGCATGCAGTTGGCTCTAGTATAAGAGGTGCGTTCCTTGTGCACTTATCCCTTGCCCAAGATGTGGTAGGTCCCTCAAGGCCTGTTCGGTCACTGGAGGCCCTCTGTTTTGCAGGGCTGCCTTTTAGTTGCGCAGGGCTGGTGTTTCTGGCTAGGCATCCCCTTTACCTTGGTTGCCGCTTCAGTGTAAAGCTTCAGTGCGTGCTGGCCCACAAGGGTGTGCCCAAAACTGGAAATAGGAAAGTGTAACTCACCTGTTGTACACCTTGTTTTGAGGACCGATAGGTGTTAGGGGAGGATCTGAAATAAATAGGTTTAGCCTAAAGCAATGGGCCTTCGTGCTTATGCAGCCTGTCTTGATTCCTGCAGGTGATGCCAGGCAGAAGAAAGCTTCCAGTTGTACACATGCAGTTCTAAGCTTAAGGTCTGATAGGTAAAACTTGCCCCTCTGTCTTTTTTTATTATTATTTTTATTTGCTTTATTTTATTTCCCAACTTTAAAAAATTGTAGGGGAATGTCTTCGATGAATTTCAGATGGAAGGAGTAGCTTTGGAGCACAATGAAATCTATTTAGAGCTGGTGCCCGAGAACCTGTCGAGAGCATTAAAAACTGCCCAGAGTGCTAAGGCAGTGAAGATCAAGTTGACTAACAAACACTGTCCCTGTCTCAGAGTTTCTGTGGAGCTGGTAAGTGCAACCATGCATTTTATTAAGAAAAAGCTCTTAAAAATTAAGTGCCTTCCTAAGATCAAATTAGGAGCTTTGGTAGTCTTTGTAATTCTAGAAAACCACATAAAGAAAAATCACACTGTTTTCCATTTCACTAGCCTTCCCTGACATCATGCTTGGTAGCACAAAGAACCAGCTTCATATTTTCCAAAAGGCAAGGAAAATGTGGAGGAAGAATGAAAGCATCTGTGATTGAAACACCTTTTTCTAATGTCTATTTTTCTTGGTTCCTTCATTCTCCAAGTCTTCTGTGGATTATTGCCCCCTCATTGAAGCCATTAGGTGAAGGAGGTTTCATTGTGGTGTTTGGCTCTTTGTTTTGCTTCTTATTGTCCTGCCATTCCATTTCAAACTGCTGCCTTCTGACTTTTTTCTGATAACACCTCTTCACTGATTCTCTTCTTCAGCTCTAAGGATATCTTATAGATACTAATGACTGATACCTCACAACCTCTTCCTTACTCAAAAGCAATCTGCTTAATAGTGGACCGATAGGAACCTGTGAAACACCCAGAGTGGGTCTGAAAAACTTGAATTCAGAATTCAAGTCTTGTTTTTAACTGCAAGAGCATCTTCTCTCTCTCCCTCAAGCCATCCTTTTCAAGCAGCAGTAGGATTGTGACACATGACATTCCTGTGGGGGTTATTCCCAGAAGATTATGGAATGACTTCAGAGAGCCCAGTGTGCCAGACTTTGATGTAAGCCTCTGTTTTTATATTCCCTATGGAAAGGGGAGGTTGCAAGTGGAATGGTATTGCTGTGGCATATGCTACCGGTTGGTTTTGCAGAGGAGGTGAACAGAAAGAGGGAGGGCTGGAGGCTAGAGGTTTAGAGAGGGATGGGACATGGCTTTCATCTTACAGAGTCCAGAAATGGACAGAGCAGGTGGTTACCAGCTGTTGCTGTGATATTCAGTGTGAAGGAAAGGAGGGATAAAGGACTTGCATGACTTTGGAGCTGTTCCTGCCTAAATGCCTCCAAACCACAGAGGTTTAGACTGTTTCAGCTGTTTAGGTACCAAATGGCCCAAATAATCTGTTATTTCTGAAATTCATGGCCTATCTGGCAGAGTTAGAGATATATGTGTTTACTTCGGATTTTTGTGTATCTTTATATCCTTTTTGACTTTTAGCAGAGTTGCAAGGAAAGGTCTTTGTGTAGATGTGCTCCTGTTTGAACTTACGGATGTCTGCTACCTCTATAGCTAAGAGTATTTAAATTCTGAAGAATACACTTCTTCTGAGTTTCTACTCAGTAGAAGCTTGATGTATTTTTTTTCTGTTATTTCAGATTTACACTGATACAATTCCAGAAATTATTACAGTAACATGGGAATCATGTTCTTTCCTTTTTGGCTATAGTACCTTGTTAGCAGTTAATAACTGCTCGGTAACACTGATGTGGGTTTATGTGAGAATCTAATCTGCAGAAACCTGTCTCTGTTTTGAACACGGTTTTGGGATAGTATATCTGAAGCAATTGCTAGAGTGATGGCCTGTTGGTATTATGGGAAAGAGTTCCTCTGTTCCCGAGTCATTTGCTGATATCAGTTAAACGTTTTGCTCCCTGCATTCAGTATATAACTTGAGTCCAAAATAAGATAGAATTGAAGGGAGAAATAAATACATCATATCCCAGTCATACATGAAATATTTGGGTGAATGCAGTTCTTATGTCTTTCTAGGTCAGTATTTACCTGCCAGTGCTGAAAACAATGAAGAGTGTTGTGGAGAGAATGAAGAATCTCAGCAATTCCATTGTAAGTTAAGATGCTTCAGGCATGTGTCCTATCTTGGACATAGGATGTTTCCCTGTTGCCCAAACTGGTTCCCTCATGTTATATCTTATTTTGGGATGGGTCAGACATTGAACTAAAGGCACCTGAAGACTGTAAAGACTGAAGAGAATGATGGGGTTTATTTTAGGGTTTACACTGAAGAGCTCATCCTGGGCTTCCCAGAAAGTGGTGCTCTCTACTGAATCCTTGAAAGCACATGGCATTGTGTTGCTACAAGCCACTCTATAGCTGGTAAGAAATTGCAGTCCTTCAGGAAGTTGGCTGGAGACTTGCCAGGTGATTTCATTAAAGAAATGCCTATTAAGTGAGTGAGTTAGGTGTCTGTGTGAATGAACTTCACACAGGTAAATTTGAGGTAGGATTTAAAGGCAATCCTACTAATAGCTCTGGGATGTCAGCCTGTGCTTCAGACTGGTATGGTGGGTTTCCAGTCCACCCTTTTTTTCTGGAGTGCTGGTGGGCCTTCTATTGAAATAAGCCCTCTGCAGTTAGCCAGAAAAGGGTTTGGGGGGTTTTTTTGTATTTTTTTTAAAGTTGTTGCTCACAGTCACCAGAATTCACTGACATGAGAATTAGTAAGTAAGCATAGAGCTTTGGAATGGTTTTGGGGCTGTTCATACCAATTTTGATAAATGGGAAGTTTTCTGTTAACTGAGAATCCTGATATCAGGATAGTCTCAGTCTTCCAAGGCTTGGAAGAGTTGAGAGATTACCCTGGCTTTATGACAGTCATCCTGCAAATACAAGAATAAGCACTTCAAACTATTTTCCTTTGTTAGACTTTCCTTTGTAGACTTTTAATTTTTCTGTCTCCTTGCTTCCCCCACATCCTCAGTGGAACTGCTTACACACAACTGAGCACAGTGTATAACTGCTTTGTTTCCAGGCTTGAGGATCTCTTCTCACATAGGACTGCTGTATGATGGGATTGGACTTTGGTGTTCAGCAACACTCAGAAGAAGTAGCATATCAACACTGGGCATACCCGCCTTCCTAAGTTCTTTACCTCCTGCTCTGAAGCTGGAAAATAAATAAACCTCTGTGAAATAGCTTTGATAGCTCTAAGGGAGGAGACAGACTACATGCATCTTCTACATGCTTTCCTGTTGCTAAAGAACAAAAACATCAAGCGTCACAATTAAATATTTTTGCTAGTTGCATCCTGGTAGTAAAACTGGTCAAGATCAGTGCTGCAAAAAGGACTTAGAAGCTCTTTCAAAGAGTATTTGGCCATTGTTGGGGAGCATTTATCTGAGGGCATCTCCCATTCTATAGGAGATTTTGGTTGTGGCATGAGCCTCTCAAAATTACTGAGAATTCTTCTAATCACAGAAATCAAGGGCTTAGATGTGCTTTAGGAATCCTTTGATCTGCTTGGGATTTGTGTAAGATAATATATAGCCTCCTTCTGGTCAGGACACTTTGTCAGGATGGGATTTGAAAGCTTTCAGCACTTTTCTAGGTTTTGTAGCTCTCCTGCTTGGAGTTACTGCTCTGGTGCAGCTGTTGCCTGTTCTTAAGTCTTGGAAAGCAAAACTGCAACTGCAGGTCAGCTCTTGGTGCATCCCATTTTCTAGGTGTATCATATGGAGTGTGTAGGTACCTCTCTGTTGAAAAGCCAAACGGAAGTACAGGGAACCTTGCATTTCTCCAGCTTCAGTCTCTTATTTCCAAACCTTTCCTCAGCACATGAACTTCCCAGTACTTGTTGTGAAGGTACTGGAGAGCAATTGAATTTCTTTCTCTTCATAATTTCAGGGAGGTTTGTCTAATCCACACAGGAATGATGAGAAATGCATTTTGTAGCTGCACATTCAAATGTCCAAACCATGTGAAGGCACTGAATTGCTTCTGGAAGCTTGTATTTGAACAAAACTGCACTTCATTCTTCTGTAATTCTGCAGTGTGAAAGTGGCTTGTCTAAAATTGAGATTGGTTGAATTGCAGGTGATTGAAGCAAACTTGAGTGGAGAAATGAACTTGAAAATAGAAACTGACTTAGTATGTGTAACAACACATTTTAAAGACTTGGGAAATCCTCCTTGGGGTAAGTTTCCCTGTTTGTTGCCTCTCGTGTCTTTCTCATCTCATTACTTAAGTGTGATGCTGATAACAGTACTCACCTTCTGTTAGTCCTTACAAAATAGCATCAAGTACTTTGAAGTATTCAGACAAAACCTTGAAAAGTGGTCAACAGCTGTTTTATGTTTGTGGGGGGAGTCTCTTCCAGTATCCTTGCTAACTTTGTAGGAAAAGTAGGCTTTCTCTTCCATGCGCTGCTGTCTCTGAAAAACAACCCATTTGAATACCAGCTGTTCAGTGATTATCAGGTGTGTCCTTATAGGCGTTGAAACTCCTTCTGATGTTTTGACTAGTGTTGTCGTCTTATGCTTTTAGCATCAGAGGATGGATGTCAAAGTTCTGCTGAAGGCAGAGATCTGGAAAGCATGGCTGAGGCACGCATAGACATCAAGAAGCTGCAGCAGCTGCTTGCTGGACAGCAGGTCAATCCCACAAAAGCATTGTGCAGTAAGTTCAACAGCTGTGCTTGCAAACTCCAGTTAAGGAGGGATGTTTGCTATACTTGTAGTCTCAGCAAAACAGCATATCTTCTGTTTTGTCTGTTTGAAACTTGACTATTTTTACTGTACCTGAGGACTTTTAATATTTCTATTTTTAGGCAATAAGCTTCAGGCCTTAAGCACTTGGGGAAGGAAAAAACAATAAAAAAAACCAAGCCAGGTCCTTTTATAAGTATCAAGTTGAATACACAGTCTGACTAACCATGGGTGTCTTTCTGTTGTCTTTGTTTTGATGTTAATATTTTTATTAGTATTTTGAGGTTGTTTTTTTTGTTTGTTTTTGGTTTAAGTCTTAAAGCCCCTAGTTTCTAGCAGAAAAACTGGGATTTACTGACATGTTTGTTTTGTTTGGTTTTTTCTCTTCTCAGATGCTTTCTTACATTCAGCACCAAATTAATTCTAATACCAAAATGCTTTTTATGCAGTTAGTGTTTCTAACCATAGAAACGATATGTTCTTTCCAGCAGAAGCCTATGCAGGGCTTTGTAGCCTATTTTGATAACTCTGTATACTTTTCGTGAGAACTTCTGTGTGTTATGGTTTAGTGCAGATGCGAAGAATTTCCCAAGGAAGATTTAAGTCATGGGTATAGCATTATATGCCTATACATTACATATTTCCTTTTTGGTATCAGCTTTCATAGACTCTTTAGTAATGGTTCATAGACCCTTAAGGATTTAAATATTAACAGATATGTCTAGTCATCCTTCTGTCATAAGTGGTAGAAGCATTGTATTCTTATGGTGGCATTCTCTAGAAGATGTAATTTTAATGTATTTTTCCTGCTTTAAACTGCCTTTTTTTTTTTTTTTACAGATATTGTAAGTAAAAGAATTGTCCACTTCATCTTGCTACACGAGGATGTTTCACTTCAGTATTTTATTCCGGCACTTGCCTGAATGTTTTGGAATCTGGGTCATTTTCTGACCTGAGGCCTTTCCACAAAGTCTGAAAACATTCATGAGTTGCTGGAGTACTCTCATGTGACATGCTGTTAGATGCAGCCATCAGATGGACATTATTTATGTATTTGTAATCACTTCCTCCAGAAGGCCATTTTTGTGAAGAGTTACATGCTACAAAAGGCACACTGCTGGGGAGTTGGCATATCCGAGTGTTATGGGGAGCAAAATTGAAATTTGTACGTGCTTTTGGGATACTTTGAGCTGTGGGGAAGGCAATGTAATTTTTTTCTTTCTCGTCAGCAAACATAAAGGGAGAAGTGACCTCTGGAGCTGCTGCTGTATTGGACAGTGCAGCTCCAAGTTAAGGGATATCTGAGCAAGCTGTTGTACCTCCATGGAGCAGGAGAGCCCTGTGGAAGGTTGACAGATTGGTGTTTGCCTGGGCAGGTGAGCACAGCCCTCCTGAAGTGGTGCTGGATAGACAATGATGTATATGGACTCGATGCTGCTGCATGCTGTGCAGCAGAAATGTGTCTGAGGCTGATGAGCTTCCTGTGGCTGCCAGCATGTAACAGGATGAAACATGCTAAGGAGCACCAACAGCTCAGCAGCATCTGTTTGCACCTGGCTATATCTTTTGATCTGACTTGCTCCAACATACCTCAGTAGTTCTGTTAGTTCTTGAACTGATGTGTTTAGCTCTTGGTCTGAGAGGATGAGATAAACAGTCTGAATTAGCCTTGTTAATGTGGGCAGTGAAGGTCTCTATGTACAGAATTAGTATCCTATGAGGACATGTGTGAACACAACAATTGGTGTGAAATAAAGGACATGTTATCTGAGGAGGACATTTTTTCCCCCTTTCCAGATGGAAAGCACTGTCAAGAGCATGACTAAGTTGCACTGACAGGAGCACTGCCCCTGCTTCTAATTCTTGGTTATCTTCTGAGGTCTTTTCCTCCTTATTCCATGTATGACTCTATTTGTTACCCAGCCATGTTCCATATAGCCTTTGGTATTCCACAGGGTTTTGAATATCTTGTGGAACTTCTTGTTTTAGAAATACTGAATGAGTCTTTGCTGCAAAACAGGACTGGAAATTTCTGCTAGGCAGCAACTCTTGTCATGGTCAGAAGTGTTGGATTTGTTTGTTTTTCCCAAGGGCCATTGAGGTTAAGGGAGCAATTAATCTTTCTGTTCTTGAAGATGCAAATGGTCAAGAGAAGGCTGAAGGAGAGGCAGTGGCCTGGGAATGTTAGCTTCTTTGCCTTCTTCCACCATTGCTATCAGAGTAACCAGAAATCATCTTCCAAACCCTGTTAGTTTTCATGGACAACTGCAGTTGCCCCCAAAATTGGTGTAAGATGAAAACAGCTGTATACCAGGTTACAGTAATTGCATTTTTTTTAAGAGGTATGTGGTAAATATTCCTGGGTTTTTTCTTGAGGAGGGGGAAAACTGTTGAAGTATGATACAGAGTATGCACTAGACAGTAGGTTTTGAAATATTTGGATTTTCTTCTTTAAAAATGCATTCTGTATAACCTGATGGAAATGGCTTTTTCTGATCTAGCATAAAAATTAGTAATAATGGCCTCAGCTGTGTGGGCTCTGATTGTTATTTTTAAAAAGAAGTCAGAAGTTATAATTGCAAGAAAATGTGTTTGGTGTGGTTTTTTTTTTTAATAAATAAAAGCAGGGGTACTGCTGCTACAGGTCAGTTGTATGCAGTGAGATGACCATTTCATATTCTGGAGTGGAGGACATGCAGCAATCATACTCTACAGAATGAATCACAGAATGGTAGGGGTTGGAAGGGACCTCTGGAGATCATCTTGTCCAACCCCCCTGCTTGAGCAGGCACACCTAGAGCAGGGGGCACAGGAACACGACCAGGCAGGTTTTGAATGTCTCCAGGACAAGAGACTCCACAGCCTCTCTGGGCAGCCTGTTGCACTGCTCTGGCACCCTCACAGGAAAGAAGTTTCTTCTCATACTTAAGTGGAACTTCCTGTGTTCCAACTTGTGCCCATTGCCCCTTGTCCTGTCATTGGGCACCACTGAGAAGGGCCAAGTCCCATTGTCCTGACACCCTCCCTTTAGATATTTATAGGTACTGATGAGATCCCCCCTCAGTCTTATCTTCTCCAGGCTGAGCAACCCCAAGTCTCTCAGCCTTTCCTCATAAGGGAGATGCTCCAGTCCCCTGATCATCTTGGTAGCTCTCTGCTGGACTTGCTCAAGCAGTTCCCTGTCCTTCTTAAACCTGGGGGCCCCTGGACACAGTACTCCAGATGTGGTCTCACTAGGGCAGAGTAGAGGGGGAGGATAATGTCCCTCGACCTGCTGGCCACACTCCTTTTAATGCAGCCCAGACTATTGTTTGCCTTCTTGGCCACAAGGGCACATTGCTGGCTCACAGTCAGCTTGCCATGAACGTCCACCAACACTCCCAGGTCCTTCTCAGCAGAGATGCTTTCCAGTATTTCAGCCCCCAGCCTGTACTGGTGCAGGGGTTGTTCTTCCCCAGGTGCTGAACCTTGCACTTTATTTTGTTGAATTCCATGAGGTTCCCTCAGCCCAGCTCTTCAGCTGTCCCAGGTCTCATTGGATGGCAGCACAGCCTTCTGGTGTATCAGCCACTCCAGTTGGTGTGCTTCCAGCCACTCCCTGGTGGTCCCTGAGGTTTGCATCTTTATTAGTTGCAATGTCCCATTTTGCCTGTGTTACAGGTTGACCCCAGTAGGCTGCTCAGACCCACGCAGCTGCTCACTCGCTCCCCCTCCGGTGGGATGGGGGAAAGAAGTGGAAATGTGAGAACTCATGGGTTGAGAAAAAGACAATTTAAGTAAAGCAAAAGCTGTGCACGCAAGCAAAGCAAAATATGGAATTAATTCACTACTTCCCATTGGCAGCCATCTCCAGGAAAGTGGGGTTTCATCATGTGTAGCAGTTACTTGGGAGGACAAATGCCTTTACTCCAAATGCCCTCCCCTTCATTTTTCTTTTTTCCCCAGCTGAGCATGACACCATGTGGTGTGGGATATCCCTTTGGTCAGCTGGGGTCAGCTGTCCCTGCTGTGTCCCTTCCCAACTTCTTGGGTGCCCCCAGCCTATTTGCTGGTGGGGTGGTGTAAGACAGAAAGTTTTGACTCTGTGTAAGCTCTGCTCAGCAATAACTAAAATGTGTGTGCTATCAACACTGTTTTGGTCACAAATTCAGAGCATAGACCATATGAGCAGCTATGACAAAAATTAACTCTATCCCAGCCAAAAGCCATGTAGCCTGCAGTTTCTTGATAGCCCAACAATTAGTGTGAATGATTAGGGTCTTTTTTTTTTCATCTGGTTATTGTCTATGTTAATTCTAATTGGTCAGGTTTTATATCTGCGTGTTTGTCTCCTTTCTTTTCATAATCATCCCAATATAGGATGTGCTCAATCAGATAACCTTGCTGGAATAAACATTCTCACACTCCCACATACGCTGCCTCTCTTATCATTTGTCTATCAGTTTTGTGTCCTTTTATCTTTCTGTTTATGGTTTCCTCCTTTTCTATTGATTCTTTTTTTTGCACTGAAAAGGTCTTTTACCTGATACCCTTAAAGGAGCAGACACTCTCCATCCACATACTTGCAGTTTTCAATCCTTTCATCCTTATTCTGAAGACCAGCAGGTGATTTTATAGAAACAGAATCTGGTTATGGTTTATCATACAATATATACTTAAATGATTCTAGTTTTTAATTGTGGTATTCTGAAAGTTGGTATTAATGCTTGCAGGTGACTGTATACAAATACTTTCTTGTAGCTGTGAAACTTCCTGTGAAGGTTCTCTGAGGCTGCATGTACGTGGGAGCAGCTGGCTATTTCTGGCTTTTCCTTCAGTGAGCTCTGGTGCCAACTCTGTTCTGTTTCATCCTGTTTACTCCTGCTGTAGGCACACATGCATATACATGCTCTTCAACAGACTTACTTTATTTCACTCCAATAGTAGATAATTTGTGCTTAATTAGCATCTGTCTACAGAGTATACCGGATGAAGGACTTATATGTTTAAATAAGGGGATAAGACTAAATTCTGCAATGTGTCTGGCCTAATTCTACTTTAAATTTTGTCCAGAGCAATCAGCTTCTTCCTTGATGAGTCAATGGGATACCAGCTCCCAAAACTGTGCAGGCACAGAGCTATGTTTTAGATAAGTGTTATTTTGTGAACACATTATTTTGCATAAATAATGTACATATTGAAACCTCTACAAAAGGCTACTGAAGAGTATAGGAAGTCACTGACTTCCTCTGGTTACTTGCTAGACCCAGAAATCAAAACCTGGGAGAAAATGGGATTTTTCCCCTCCATTTTTAAAGGAGCTCCTACTTTTGTGTAAGACTGTTCTGCACATCCACTGTGGTAATGTATAGTGAGGGTGGTGAGTCGTAGGTATTGTTGAATTTCATTTCGGGATCAAAATTGTTGGATTTTAGTGTACCTGTTGGTATGCATCCCAAGCAATACTATACTTCATATGAGTGATCCCAGTTTATTTCT
The DNA here is from genome assembly GCF_963921805.1 of Phalacrocorax carbo. Lineage (NCBI taxonomy): Eukaryota > Metazoa > Chordata > Aves > Suliformes > Phalacrocoracidae > Phalacrocorax > Phalacrocorax carbo. Next base: position 105,760,926 of record NC_087514.1, read on the forward strand.
TGGTGCCTTCCTCAAATATCTGTTAATTTTAGAGGATGTTTCTTGGAAACACCTCTCTACAAATTTAGCATCTGTATAATACAGACTGAAAATTTGACAACTTGCTGTTGGCAGGCAGTATAAACAGTTCAGTGCAAATAAATTTACATTGGTGAGGACCTTACACTTTCTGCCTTGTTATTAAATCATTGGATTGGTGAGGCATTTGGGATCCTAATGTGGAACTGTTCTTGGAAGGGGTGAAATAATACCAATTTGTCATGCAGCTGAGAAGTTTAGGAGCAGTCTTGCCAAGAGAAGTGCATTTAAAACATTGTTTTGTTGTTGTGTACTAGAAAAATCTCAAGTACAGGCATGATGTTCCTGTGTATTGTTTTATTATCTGCAAAAAGACCCAAGGTTTACGGTAAGAATGTGGAGAAAAAGGATTAACATCTGCTAGTCTAAATTACTGAGTTCAGGTCTCTAAGTTTAGGAGAGCTGAGCAATTAGAATACTTTGTCAAACAGTACAAGTGATATGCATTCTGAAAAGTTGACTTGAAAAGGCTGCTCACCCACCCCTGGACCAACACCTGCTGCTCTCTGCTTTCCGAGTTCCTCCCCTGAGTTTACAGGCTGATGAACTTTTTTTTTCTTTGGAGCTGAGGAACTGATTCTGGGTGTTCCTGTCCCTGTCTTGTAAAACCCAGCAGGTTTTAATTCCTGCTGAGAAGCCGGATCCATGTATTCTCCAGTGAGAGGGTGGAGACAGACACTGAGGAAAAGGAGGGAAGTTGCTCTACCTCTGTGCTAACTTTTGTTACTCTGAAAAGCTGATTCACCAGCTCCTCGGATTCCCTCTGAACTTTGCGCACCTTTCAGTTGCTTTTCTGTCCTCTTAAAGCCTTCCTCTGATTTGTGGCTTGAATGTGTGTACCAAGGCCTTATATGTGTATGTTCTGCTGACAATTTGCCCTTCACTGAGATAGGTTTTTTTCCCCTCCTTTTAGTGAGAAGAGCCCTCCTTTATATCACAAGATGTTTATTGAAGCCACTTGTATGCCTGTGCTACCTTGATATTGCTAAGCAGTATATGATAGAAGACACTTTTGCTCTGTTGCTGGAGGTGATGTTGTTGACCTTTTTCTGAGCTGGTACATACTTGGAGTAGTTACTCCTGGACATGAGTATCTAGTACACATTGTTATGTGTGTACTTTTTGTATGTTTACTGGAAGATTGTGCCTTAATTTTAACCCAACACCTGTTACATTAACACCTCTGCAGCCAAGTCAGAGCTGTTGCTTTTTATGTCATTTTGAACTGACAAGTTCCTACATTGCATTGGTATATTTTGGTTCTGCTTCCTAAGGGAATGGTGCTGCGTTTTGCTGTTGTTCTGTTTAAATTTCATCCGTGTATGTAATTCTAGTCCTTCTGATGACCTAGTTCTTTTATAGCATTCTAGCTCTCCTGTCCTCTTCATCCATTTTGCACCAGGAGGTGCTGGGTTGTTATGATCCCAGTAAAAAAGGCACTCGGACACCGTAAAGTATCACTTAAAATACCTCTTATTAAAGGTAACACTATAAAGAAAGAGAGGCTAGTATAGATAATCTTACATCCCTTCAGATGCTGGCAACACTGCATTGTGCAGCGTCAAACAGGCCTCTGACCAGTGCACAGCACGCTGAGCAGATCCCATCCGTGGAAGGGTCATCCCATTTTGGGATTCTTACTATGCCTCCGTTTGCACGGAGAGTGGGACATGTTAGATCTTGGCCCATGAATCTTGGGATGCACTGGACCTGGCATGAGGAGAATGTGTTGGAAGAGTGCTTGGGTGCAAGGGAGAGTTGATAGCCATACTTCCACGCCTGGCCTACAGAAGGGAGCATGTTTTCTGGCATAGAGAAGGGAAGACAGAACATACCTTACTCAGCCTCCAAACTGGGAGAGTGGTGCATAATGTGGTGGTAGGGATATCTTGCTGCAAACTGGAGGCAGGCAGGCGGGCTGACAGCTCCCAGGTGTGGCAGGGCATCCCATCCTCCATCATACCTGCTTCCCACCCAACCGAAGGAACAGTTTTCTTGTGTTTTCTGATGATGTTCTCCCCAGGTTACATGACATTTGTTTTCAAGGGATGAATTAAAGAGTTATTACTTCTTTCAACATTCCCTTTTATTTGGATGAAATGGGTGTCATGGCAGCTGTGCTTCTCACAAAATGAAAGTTACAAGATAGTGGAGGATCCATCCCAGCACAATAGTGTTGTTAAATATTAATGATTTTTTTTCTTCTAAAGAGTCTCTACTTATTTATTGCAATCAAAGAGCTTGAAAACCTAGTGCAGGTGTAATTAACATTCAAAACGGAGGCAAATAGGAGAAATGCTGAAGTTATATTCAGCTTATATTGCTGAAGTGCTAGTTTTGCTTATTTTTTGTAGTAGGCTGGCTGAGTTGACTGTAATTCTTTGGATTAATTTCAGAGTAGTGTGATTACCATTGATCTATACTTAAATCACAGTATTGTCCAGAAACATTAACCAAAACAGTTGTTCTGGGTGCCATGCAAATTGGAAGTTACTATGGAGCACAGAAATAGGTTTTTACAGAGGCTTGTAATACTGATCTGTTGATCTTTCGAAAACTAGTGGAAAGCCCTCACTATTGCCATTAGATATTGCCTAAGATATCCCCATCCATTTTGTATCAGACACTGTATTAATTTCCTATTGCAGGGCCTTGGTTTTCAAGAAATCTTTACATGTAAGTGTTAACTGTCAATTTTGATACAATACCAACCCCTGCTATTTTATATTCTTTTCATTCCTTTTTTCAAAGTATGTCTTGGAGGAGCACTGAAGAGGGTGAGAATATAGAACTCTCTGAACCAACCACCAGCTGCTAAGATAGTAATGAAAAATAATAACTTTCCTTACCAGTTATTTCATTCTAGCACTGTGGGGTTAACACAGAAAGTTATTTGCTCCACCATATCACATGCTACCTCACTCCTGGCTAAATAGAGTTTAAGTTCAGATGCTGCAGTATCTGCTCTGGTCTGACATTTAGCAGTACTTCTATTTAATCAAATTTCTTGCAACACCCAAGGTTCTGTCAGCGTTAGGTAACAAGTGTAGACAAACTTGAAATGTCAAAGGGTAAATTCTAAATATAAGACAGGGGATTTAGACAAGATGTTGGCCTTGCCCCACCGTCTGTCCCAGGGACCAGAAGATGCTCTCCATCCTTCACATCCAATCCCATCTGCCTTGTTCCGGCATGAGACAATTCTGTGGAGCAGCCTTACACAAGCAAGTCTTCTGCCCTGTTGAGAAAGCCCAGGAGGAAGTTAGGTATATGTTACATTGCTTTTGACTTGCTCCTGATTTTTCAGATGTACTTGCTTTTAAAGTCACCTCCACATTGAACTCTGTCTGGCCCCAAACAATTTTTATATCTTTACATTGAGTCATAATAGTTATTAAAGAGCCCAGGCCCTTCATGACTCTTGGATTTGATTCTTGACTCTGTGTATCTTCCATGAAACTGTATCAAGCTCTACATTTTTGCTCTATCCAAATTTACATGTGCCATCCAATATTTGGATATATTCCTCAGTTACAAGGTAATAAGAGTTAATTCAGAGAATGATGGCAAGTGTGAGTTCGATTAAAACAAGCATTTTAAGAGGTAGCTATGAATATTGCTCCTAAGCATCTTCAGAGATGTATGGAATTTCTAGAAGATCCTGACATCAACTATATTTCTTCACACGCAGACAGATTTTGTCCAATTCAAAGTTAAATCTTGCTCTGAGTGTGTGGTTTATGTGTTGGGCTTTTTGGTTCCCCTCCTCCTTGATGTTTGTAGCAAGTGATAATAATGTGTAGCCATGCAATGGCTGAATAACGGTCTGACAAACTGAATCCATTTGGCACTTTTTGTAACCATCCAAAACAGACTTACGTCTTACAGGTTCAGCATCTGAGAACACTTTACAAATCTTTAGATCTATTTCACATTGTTTATATTTGTTATATATTTTGGTTTCCTGTTTACATCTATACGGTTAAATTCTGCAGCCACCACTAAGGTCTCGTTAGACTGAACTTCTACAGTCATAGGCTCAACCCTTTGCTGAAGTGGGTAGCAAAAATCTCTCTACCTTCAAGAAAGCATTTTCATGTGAGCCAATGAATTGGTATAGAAATGTACCTATAACCTTCTCTTGATTTCCTTGCTTTTTGTTTACACACTACTATATTGCTGTTCCTTATTTTTATGCTGCTTTAGAAAAAGACTTTGCATAATTTTTTTTAATGCCACAGCAATTCAAAAAGGGTGAAATTTTGATTAGAAAAAGAAAACAATAGAGGGTGCTAAAGAGCTGTGGAAAAATTACTCCACTGTCTCCTAAGAAAAAGCTAGGAACAAGCTGTGGACCTCAGTTAACACTTGTAAGATGGCGTGATTTTTTTATAGTCTTTCATAAATGACATCTCCCAAATGGGCAGGTTGCCAGTGACTAAATGTAAGACTGGGATTGTTTAAACTTTGTAAGCTATGGAAGAAATATTGTTTCTAGAGCAAGTATCATGAATAACCCAGGTTCGAATCATTTAGGCATAGACTGGGAGAGATGCTGAACTCAACTGAGATTAGGCGGCTAAATAGCTTACAGGATCTGGCCTTAAGCCTCTTTGTGCTTCAGTGCTTCATCTGTAAAACAAGAATCTTTTTACTGGGTGTGATATGTGGCAAGTAAATGCTTCAAGGATTTCTGGTGGTTTTGGCTTCTCTGATAGAAGCCTAAATCTAAATTCTAGCCTTCACTTCATAGGTATTTACTCAGGAACATCTTTATTCATGCACATTTCTCGGTGAATAATCAGGGAAATAAACTGTTGGAATGTGTGTGGGCTGGTGCCATAAATGTTTGGCTCTCCTTTCCTCAGGTGGGAGGACACACGTTCAACTCATAGTTAATTAATAATTAATCCCTCACTTTGTGATGCACTATTGATGGCAATCTGAAGTACAATTTATTGCAGTTCACTAACAGAATGTTGGACTTCCCACCTTTTGTACTAAGTTATTGGCTAATTAGCTGATCTTTTTTACACTTAAGAGAGTTAAAGACTGTATTCTATGAGCTTGTATGGTTTACTCTCATGTCATATAACTATGGAAGATGCCAAGCTGGAGCTTCAAGTAATTTATTCTGGTGTTCAAGAATCAGATAGACCTCCGGAAATGGAAACTGTAGGATACTAAATGTAATCAGTAAAATGCCAGGAGCCTTTTCCAAAAATGAAAACAGACAGGAAAAAATTGTCTTATGTTATACAAGCAAAAGTTAAATCACACTCAGATCTTAAAGCATTTTAAATGGTGTCCAGGCATATGCTGGTACTTGTATAATTTGCAGCAAAAACTAGGAACAACTTTAGTCTTTGTGTCACTCTAAATAACTGGCAATGTCAGTAACCGCTAGAAGAAAATCACTTACCAACTGTCACTTTGAGGAATTTATCACTCCTCAAAGAACATAGAAGCAAACTCAGGAAATTATCTCTAATTTTGTGAAATAGTATGGAATAATTTGTACACAGGTCTTAGACTTCTGAGCAGCTCATAAATATCTGTTAATTTATAGTGGCCAGCTCTCAGCTGGCATAAATCAGTTTAGTCCATTTGAAATCAGTAGTTATGCCATTTTATGCCAGCTGAAAGATATGGCTTTGTGAAGCTTTCAATAATTCAGATCAGGGAGGTGGTCTGCCTAGTGGCATGGGAACCCTCTTCACACTTGTGACATTTCTTTTGGAAGCTGAAAATAAATCCCAAATTCCAGTCATGACATTTGAATTTCCAGAAGGTGCTGGTATTTCTGACGGAGACATGCCATTGGCATAGGGTTTTGTTTTGATTTGGCTCGGTAGCTATTTGATTAGTGGTATCCATGAGCCTGTGTGGCTTCAGCACAAGACTGAATATTAACAGAATGGAGGGCACCTAGTTCCTCTGGGGCAAAATTAATCCTCATGGCAGTTTTCGTAGACAAAAAAGTTGCAGAGCTCCTGCCTGAGGCCCAGGCCGGTGTGCCAAACAGGATCAAGCAGACTCACAGTTACCAAAGGTTTTCCACTGCTCTGAGACTGGGCTTCCTCTCAGGGTCTGGGACTCAGTGAAGTGCTTGTTTTTCAGGAGGTGGTACTGATCCCTGCAAAGCTTGTCCCCCTAGAAGTTGTTTCGGTGTCAGAGATTCAAAAGGGCATTTTGGACAGAAGGATTGTATTCAGTAATGTATGAGTAGGAGACATGAAGCACATGCAACACGTTCTTTGCTTCATTCTAGTCTGAAGATGCTTCCTTTTTGGGAGGCAACACATTTCGGAAGTTCAAATGTTTAAAGAAGTAGCAAAAAGGAAGCCCATTATGGGTCATTAAACCTCCACCATGGAGCTATACTGACTCCAAGTCTTTCCAGAAATAATTCTCAGAATTGTATCTTTTTGACCTATTTCATGTAATGTAGGCATCTGAGCTCCAGCCCTTCAGGCAGGGGTGGTAGTGTTGTCCAAAAATCTGGCTACAGCTTCAGTGCTCAAGTCAGCCAGAGGATCAGAAAGCAAGGTGTCCTGCATCTGTAACTGATGCTGTTAAAGGCAATTTCTGTATTGTTTTGGGATTCTTAGAGAACAAAAGTCATTACAGTGAGCCTTTCCCATCTCTGCCTTATCATCTTTCTGTCTCTGGGAGATAGGCAGAGACTCACTCTATATGTATTATATCAGAGTGGCTTCAGGACAGTTTCTGTGAGGGAACTTCCTTTCCAGGTCTTTGAACATTTCCCCTTGTTTGCAAGTTCACAATGTGACTCTTTAAGGCTGAAGTCCCAATGGGTGAAAATCTGTAAGTTTCCGTGAGAGATATTAGTTTGCATCAGATGGGCAGATGGGTCCTTAAATGCTACAACAGCACGGAAGATAGTGAAGGCAGATAGAAGATAGACCCCTTAGAGGGGGAATGAGTGATAAACTCCCTCAAGTATGGTATATGTTGCTAGAGTTGCCAATATTTTAATAAGAGGTGACTACAAAAACTTATTTCCTTCATTCTGTGATAGCCTGTGAGTTGCAGGGGATGAACATATTTACCAAGAGGAGAGAGGAGGCTGTGGAGACCCTATTCATTTGGACTGTTCTTTTACACAAAACCACTTTCTCACAACTAGACTAGTTGACAAATGAGCGTCTATTTGGCTACTTTGCACTGGTGGCACGGAAAACTCATCACACACAGACAGGGTGCTCTGTCTGATCACCATCACTTAGGCTTGAAGTAGACGGAGGTAATCCTTCCCTGTGGATTTGCTATGTACTCAAACTCAAAACACCTGTACAATATATAAGCGGGTGATTTGGATCTGTAGGGTGTTGCTTTTTCAAAGGACCTCAACACCTTCTGTTTTCTAGCCCAGTTCAAGCATATGCTTTGGAAGTCCACTGATTTTAATGAGAGTTAAGGAACACTTCAAGTTAAGGATGAATTTATTGCTAGGCTGAATGTTTTGCCAAATAATGTCCTAAAATACATAAGCATGGAATTTCAACATCGTCTTTGACACAATTTCACTCATTTTTGAAGCGTAAACCACACGTTCAGGCTTGACTGAAGGAGTATTACCAGACAGTGATAGCACTTTTGCAAAGAGTTTTCACAAGAACAAGAAAATATGGGAGAGTTTTATTTCATTTACTAATGTATAGGAGGATTGTTGCTATAATGTTAAAGGAGAAAGTCTCATAGATGTGGAAAGAAATCTGTTCTGCTGGTGTCCTCTTTCCAGCTTTATGCCAATACATCCATACTTTGAGATCCAACACCATCACCCCCCTCCTCCCCGTCAAAAAAACCTGCAGCTCTGTACATCTGGAAAGTTTAATGTACTTGGTTTGTGCTATGCTATAGCAATCCTGCCAGTGAAATGGTGGGGATGATTATTCACAATTTTCTCACTGTTAAATTAAATCAGAGAACTCTGTCATGCAATAAGTTAGAATGAGAGGGTGAATTTCATCCTCCTACTGCTGGTAGTTGTTACATGTATTATACCAAAATGACAAGAATCTTTTAATGGAGGATTTGTAGGGACTGGACTTTGACAGTGACACTGAATTTTTGAATTCAGTAAAGCTCTTCTTGGACAATGGAAGGAAGTAGCTGTCAGAACCTAGGAGAAAACTAATTTTCTGATATAATAACTGATTTATGCTACCAAGACCAAGCCAGCAGAGGAACTGTTTAAAATTTAAACATTTATACCACCTAAGTTATAAAAAACAGGAGATAATTTACACTCTGGTGGTGTAATTTGGTGCTGCTCTATTGCATTCATTGTAGTTCAGTTGACTTCCACCCCCGAACAGGTTTGGTTTCTGATGAACTGTCCTTACCTTGGGAAGAACTCTGAGAGTTTCTTCATCAGATTTCGTTTTTTCTTTTTTCCACTGTACGCAGCAGCAGCATGGCTAATGGGAAGGAACAAAAAAATCTTTGTGAAAAAATAACAGATTTCCCTCACTTTCACATTCTGGTATCTCCTTTTCTGTAGCACCTCATCTCTTCTACTTCTACCTGATTTCTGAAAGCTAAAATGTCTGTCAGAGAATGTGCTTTGTCATAATTTATAATGTCAATATTTACCATATCAGTTCTTTCCACAGTTAATTGTCATGGTTTCAGAGGCAAGATTTGTTTCTATTTGTGGTCTTAATTAGAGCTCTCTGACTTCTCTATTCCCTTAAAAGTTTTAATGACAGCAATGACAGCTTTTGTTTATTGTCTTTTCATTTATAAAGGCTAAGCTGCTTCTGATGGCTTAGTTTGATCAAAGTGATGCTCTTCCTATAGTAAGTACATCTTCAGCTGCCTTGGTGTTGGGCCGGGGGGAGGCTTATCTAAGCTAACTAGCTTGGAAAAGTGTCCCTTGTACTAAACACTGTAATATCTGCAAGCATTTTTCATACAACATACTCTGACACTAAACAGTGGTTAAGAAATAGGGTACTTTAAGTACACTGGGCAAACCCTGAGGAGATTCATTGTACCCATCTCAAGTTCCCTAAAATTGTGAGCTTCAGTTTATAACTGGATTTTGCAATTTATGGTTTCCTCTGGTGTTCTGAATCTCTCAGGAAGCAACTGGCAATTCACAGAATCAAGAACCTAATAATAGACACTGGGTTTTGTTTTATCTTGAAATCAAGTTATTGTAACAAGTTAAATTTTAGATCCAGGACTGGGGATTTTTTTATAGCTCTCTCGGTTTGTTGTGTATTTTTCCTGTTGTGTATTTTTTCCTATTGTGTATTTTACATTTATAATGTTGATATATGTGTTATTAACTGGCATATTTTCAGTGCCTATTTTATCAAGGTAAAACACATGCAGCAGGTAAAACACATGGTGACTGATACTTTAGTAATTATGTAGCTTATCCCACTGTACTTTTCTTATCCCTGGCTTATTTCTTCTGATTAATTTAAGTTTGTAAATTAATTAGATTGTTCTTGATGTGTGTGTTTAGAAAAACACTCAAGTAATACTTGTGTGCATGGTTTTGTGATAGAACTCTGTTCACCATGAGTGTACTGGAGAAAAGGTCTCTAAACTGTAAGAGATAATTGCTGGACAAACTAAAATTAGAAGCTATATTAGCATGTCTTTTGTACACTGAAGAATCTCTCTCTTAAAAATTATGGAGAAAAAAGGAGAGTGGAGGAGGTGTGGGCTGGGCTGCAATTTCTTGTGGGGAGCAAATCTTTTCGCTAGTTTTCTGTGTCAGTAGTAGATATGTTACTGACTGAGGTATTTATTCCAGAAGTATAGGAGAGTAAACATTTAAATTATTGTCTAGAAATAAAAATAGTAATCAAAAATTTTCCATCAAAATACTTTCAGATGAAAAACTAGATTTCAATGATTTTAAAAATGATAAATATGAATATATGAAATGACAGCTATTTTGTTTTTGAAAATTGTAAAATATGTGTACTTTTGCCGCCTCTGCTCTTTTTTCCCTTTATGGGTCAGGTTCCTTGTGTGGACTTTCTTTCCCAGTGCAAAACTTATCCTTACCAGAAAGGGAAGCTACAATGCATGTGTGTGCATATCTAGTTAACGAAAGTTTTAATTAATTAATGAGTCTAAAGTGAGTGGGAAGGGGACAGGGCAAGCACAGGGTCTGCGCTACCCTCCTATAAGGTAGTGCAGCTGTTGCAGATCTCTATAGAATATCAGATTTGCAATGTTTCTGCTTTAAATTCTTTATGTGAAGCTTAACATTTTTGTTAGGGAAAGGAATGCATTGTCTGAGGTGTCCTGCTTGAAACTGGTGTTCCAGAACTTTAATCTACTCATTATGAACATATAGAAGCTGTTTGGTGCCATTCATGCAAAGTGCAACAAACTAAACCAAAAATCTGTCTTCTCTCATCTCAGAGGCCTGCACAGGGTAATTGTATTTCTCCTGTTAGTCTACTTCATAGTAAACCCAGAAGGAATGTGTCTGGGTTGGATTTGGATCCCCCAGGGAGCTGTAACATATATGGCAGAACCTGCTGGTGAGTGTCTTGTCTGCAGCAGGTCCTATGGCGTCACGAATCTTGCAAACTGCTACTCAAGCACTACTGGCCTTCCCACTCTAAAGAGGGGATCCGAAGTTTTTATGGAAGTAGGGAACACTGGGAGAGTTTTCTGCTCCTGAGCCTGGAATTTTGACTTATTCAATTTTAATCAAGATTTAATTGCCTTATATAAATAAGTTTATGTAATGCCTTATTTAAAGACTGGCTGGAACTGTAGCTTATCTAAAACCTCAGTGGTTTCCCTGTAATATTCCCTAACAGTCTGTAGGCTTCTTAAGTCGTCTGCCATTTCTTCCCAGGAGGTGGAAGTGTTCATCTTGGAGACATGTGAAATAGCTGAGTTGTTAAACTCACTGATTATTCAGCACTTGTAATATTGAACATCTCTGAAATTATTTTGTGTTTTTCAATGTCCATTTTTGACTCCAGCCAAACTTGTTCAAATTTCAACCCTCCTCACTGGTACTTCACATCTGCCTTTAATTTTCATTCTGATAAATAGCATTCAGTCAATTTTTTTTTTTTTGTTAATGAGAAATTCTTCTCACTGGGGCTTCTTACTTGTTTATTTGAAAGTTGATGGTCCCATACAATTTTGTGACTGTATAGCACAGTGCCTTCAGACAGTGCTGTGGTTTTTCCCAGGAAGCAATGTATCCTTCCAACAGATTTCTTTGCAGTTTGTTAGTGTATAACTGGTAGGTTTTGGTGTGGAATGTGCTATAACATTCTAAAGCTAAATTTTGTGAAGATCACTAGGTAAAAACAGGCTTAAGTCTTTCTCTGATATTCAGTCTGGTTTTACTTGTTATATATGTAATTATTTACAGTGCTGCTTAACCATTATTTTAAAAACCCTCACACTTGTTACAGGTGGAATTTAAAACTATAAATCTGTTAAGAGCTGGAGTTGCCTGTTTCTGTTTATTGGTTGTTGACTACCAAAGTGTAAGCCAAGGGCAACCACACTCATAACTTAAATGTCTCTGTTAAGTGCTTAAATATATCACCCAGAATAATTGCAATAATCAGGGAAGCCAGGATCTGTACTTGGTTTAAGAAGTTTTCTTTCTACTTATTAAGAGGAAAAAGTCAACTGATAGAGACTTAGTTCTCCTTAGTATAAATAATCCTTGATGGTAGAAATTCCTCATTCCAGAATTCATTGTTATTTGTAAAAGTAGCAGACAAATTACCTGCTAAGCATAAACTAAATGAATTAAAGCAGTAGAGAGGCTGTCTTAAACAACTTATTCCAGAGTATCTGAAATATTCCTACTTACCCATTCTTCTTTCTCTTGAAGTCATGCAGCAGTAATGCAAGTGGCATTTCAGGTAGGAACATCATATTATGTGCATCATAGGAGTGAAGAAATCCAGTGTAGTGGGATCATTCTGGACATATTAGGAAAAACAGTGTGATTACGTTTCACCTTTCCTGCTTGTGCCACGCAGTAAAAAGAAGTGCAGTAAAGAATGTGGAAATGTGACTGAGATAATTAACCTTCTTGGCTGCCATTTTCACCACAGGCTGCTAAGGTGAAGGGGACTGTCTGCATGGACTACAGACCTCAGATAGAGAAGGTAATTGAAATACCTATTGTGTTTTTAGCAAAGATGGAAGGAGTGGTCTGATCCCTTGAAGAGATTTAGAATTTTTGAAGTTTCTCAGATTTCTACTTGGTTAGTTGTGCTTTTGTAAACATTTCAGCCTCTGCAGATGAACAAAATGCAATAACCATCTGACTATGTCTTCTTTTCCCTAGCTATACCCTTTCTGACTAGAGCTGCAAAGGGGGTAGTGTCACAGTTACCTTGAAAGCATGCTCCATCTGTGGTCTGCTATTTTTGCTGAGAATTATCTGCAGGAACAGATGCAAGTCATAGTTCTGCTTCCTGTCCTGGAGAAGGTTAAATATGAGATGCAGTGACTGATATAATGAAATCACATAACAGGCATCTTTAGGTTTTACATAATGGTTTGCAACACAGTCTGCAAAGCTTAGAGTAATGCATTTCCCAAGTCATAGCTGACTTTTTTTAATTAGTAACTTTTTCTTCATGTCCACATTTTAAATACTCAGAGAATACATCAATTTAAATGCAACAGTTCCAGACATTGCAACCTGTGACTGCATAATTTTCAAGACTCGACAGGCTTTTCCATCATCCATAAACTGCATAGGCTAAGGTTTTACTATAGGGCAGAGGCTTTCCATGGCCAGTGCTGCAAACCTTGATACCTTCTCATTGCCTCTAACTCACGGAGTATGAGAGTTCACCACAGCCTCCTGCCTAGGTGTTGCGAAAGGAAATCTGGGCACAAGGGAATGGTTGCATCCTGACTGGTTGTTCTTCTGCACTCCCCTACACCTGCAGTGTTGACTCAACGAAGAGGTATCCACTTGTCAAGGTAAAAATCTCACAGCAAAGATAATTTTGACCTTTTTCCAGGAAGATGCATATATTTTAGCTGCACAGTTAGCATGTTCCTTCAGTTTCACTAGGATGTACTTATTTACTACTTTGGAGGATCCAGACTTTAGTGTCTTTCAGTATCATCCCACTGATCACAGAGTTCCATTTTCATGTTATATATTCCTTTAGAAAAACAAGAAAGAGTGATCAAGTTGATGGTTTCAGTGCTTGTTTTCCACACAAGATTTAAGCTACAAACTGACTTTTCTTTAGAAATAGAAGGAACTGCTTCCTCACTTTTCTGCACTATAAAATGATGTTTGTACCACATAATGGGCTTGCATTTCCCTAGTGGTAAAAGCCACATGTTGTATCTTTCTTCTTTACATCATATTTTCAAGCTGCTTGACATTAATGATTTACCTATCACAGAATCAGAGAATGGTAGGGGTTGGAAGGGACCTCTGGAGATCATCTTGTCCAACCCCCCTGCTTGAGCAGGCACACCTAGAGCAGGGGGCACAGGAACATGACCAGGCAGGTTTTGAATGTCTCCAGGACAAGAGACTCCACAGCCTCTCTGGGCAGCCTGTTGCACTGCTCTGGCACCCTCACAGGAAAGAAGTTTCTTCTCATACTTAAGTGGAACTTCCTGTGTTCCAACTTGTGCCCATTGCCCCTTGTCCTGTCATTGGGCACCACTGAGAAGGGCCAAGTCCCATTGTCCTGACACCCTCCCTTTAGATATTTATAGGTACTGATGAGATCCCCCCTCAGTCTTATCTTCTCCAGGCTGAGCAACCCCAAGTCTCTCAGCCTTTCCTCATAAGGGAGATGCTCCAGTCCCCTGATCATCTTGGTAGCTCTCTGCTGGACTTGCTCAAGCAGTTCCCTGTCCTTCTTAAACCTGGGGGCCCCTGGACACAGTACTCCAGATGTGGTCTCACTAGGGCAGAGTAGAGGGGGAGGATAATGTCCCTCGACCTGCTGGCCACACTCCTTTTAATGCAGCCCAGACTATTGTTTGCCTTCTTGGCCACAAGGGCACATTGCTGGCTCACAGTCAGCTTGCCATGAACGTCCACCAACACTCCCAGGTCCTTCTCAGCAGAGATGCTTTCCAGTATTTCAGCCCCCGGCCTGTACTGGTGCAGGGGTTGTTCTTCCCCAGGTGCAGGACCTTGCACTTGCACTTTGACAGTGCTGCTTTTTGTGATATGTTTTTTACGGATAAAACTTCCAATTTTTATCATCCCCAGATATTGCTTTTATTCCCAGCAAAACTGCTTGTTGGGCCAGACATGCAGAATACTGTTGTAATGGAAATAGTGAGGGCTTACTGTATTGCCTCTGTCTGAACTTGAATTTGATCCTGGTCCCATTTAAATCAATAACAGAACTCCCCTTGGCATCTGTGAGAACTGTGTTGGATGGCTGTCTATCCTATAGACTGTATCATGCCATATTTAAAGACTACTCTCATTGTTTTAAATATTTTTTCCTGTTTTGTAATTATGAACAAACTTTTGGCCCCAGTGTAACTGTCTTAATCTCTGCTACCAAGAGTTATCAATTTTTATCATGAAACCAAAAATATTTATAATCATGCTGTGAACAGAGACTGCTACTTCAGAGAGAAAAATGCTTTTTTCACTGTTATTCATGAGGCATTTTTATGCTAAGAATGAAAATCATTAGCAGGGTAAGAGAGCATATAAGAATCTGATCCTGTTGGTGCTTTTCTACTGATTCCAGGAGACACATCTAAGAAATATGTGACAACTATTTTGTCAAAAAGATCCCATTAATCTCTGTGCCATAAACTATGTTGGTTATCACCGATGTGCTGCTGATCTTTACAGCTCTGAGAGAAAAGAAAATGAATGTTGTTGATGTGCAAGATCAGTTCATGCTCAGTGCAGAGGCTGTATTATGCACTCATGTCATTTGTATATTGGGTGACTCTTTATGTTCATTTCCACTGTTCATGGACATCTGAATATCATAAATGAAGGCAGTGTTATAAGGAGGTTTGGTGCCTGCATGTTGTCAGTGCTGCTGGCTCTGCATCTGGTGCTTCCCAGATGTGCCATGAA
The DNA here is from genome assembly GCF_963921805.1 of Phalacrocorax carbo. Taxonomy (NCBI): domain Eukaryota; kingdom Metazoa; phylum Chordata; class Aves; order Suliformes; family Phalacrocoracidae; genus Phalacrocorax; species Phalacrocorax carbo. Next base: position 105,776,083 of record NC_087514.1, read on the forward strand.
GTTGCAATTGTACCACTTCCTCACAACTTGCAGCTCAGCTCTATCCACTCTGGTTTTGGCCACAGCTGTCCATACTCAGCCAGTGGCAACTCTTTAATACGAGTTGAGCAAAATTCAGGAATCAAATTTCCTCCATAAATGTGTGTGCTTGCACTTAATTAAAGATAATCCAACTTTCTAACAAAGAGGCCCTTTCAGTGTAGGCAAAGTTTTCTTCCTGAATTCATAAAGTTTATGTTGGTCCCACATTTTATTGGATCCTCTTATGTGGATCTTGATTAGCTGCCTGTGTTTTCCCATGGCTCAGCTTTTTCAAACTGGAGCGATTCTATAATTTTTCTGAGGTAAAAACAGTAAAATAATCAAAGTATGCTTTTGTCTTTTACCCGTTTATAGAACATGTTCAAAGCCTCTTTCCGGGATGAGAAGGGCTTTGCAAGTAGTTGTGACTGGATCACTGAAAAGCTACTGGAGCCCTGAAAAGCTATTTTAAAGTGGTCTGGCATACACACTCAGCAGCAAAACCCTTCACAGGCCAGGAGATGCCTAGATGCCAGGTCAGTGGGGTCTCTTCTGCACTTCTCAGGCAAATATGTCTTTTCTTCCCATCTGTACAATGAAGCTTAACACCTCACTGGAGAGTTGGAATGTGTCACAATATAAATGAATGATTTGATGGCTAACCCATTTCTAATTCCTGTTCATAAGAAAAAAATTCCTCATTTAGCTTTGATTGTAAAAACTTAGATGTCACATTTGCCTGACAGAAATAGAGAAATAGCAACCAATTATATGTGTCCTTAAATGGCTTATATATTCAAAGGCATTAGAATGTCTTCAGATATATTAAATATTAATAAGTTTCTGTCATTCTCAGCTCAGTGTCTATGTCCAGGAAAATAGATCTTTTGAAGCATAATTTCTCCAATCTTCTTCTATGCCTTTTCTAATAAGAAAGTATTCTTCCAAGTAATGTTTGGTTTTGATATATCAGAAAATAAAATGTTTTCAGCATGAAAAGATAAGTCCTATTGTAAAAATAATGTAATAGAAAAGCCCCACTAATGCTGTAGAACACAGTACTCTTTCTCTAAACAGCAATTCCTTAACTATATTCACAGACAGGCTTAAAATATATATCATCCTTTAGCCTCAGTTCACACTAGCGAAGGACTGGTGCAGATTTGAGGATTAGACACAAAAATGATAACTGCATTTCCCCTGCCAGTTCCAGAAGAAGGTCCATGATAACTTTATGATGCACAGCTGATCGGCAAATTTTACAAAAGCTTCTATTTTTTCTTAAAAGTAATCAGATAATGTTTGGGCTTCAGGGGCAAGATGAAGCTCTTCATTAGATTGCACAAGACAAGAAGCCAGGGATAATTTGTGGCAGTACTCTGAAAATATAATGCTGCTTAAAGAGTGAAGTGTATCACCCTAATAAAAAGCATCAGAAAGCTGGTCTTCTTCCAGTGTTAGTTTAGTTCCATCATAATGCAGATTAAGATATCTATATCTATGTCAGGGTATTTCTAGTGAAATGTTTGAATGCCTTGCCATCAAGGCCAGACCAGTTTTCATACAATTCACTGAGTAAAGAACAGATGAGATGATGACATGCAAATAAGCTGTTTTATCAGCGCTCCCTCCTATAATATGACCGAGGTATCGGTTTTATCCTGTATAATTACTTAACTAACTCTGTGGTGAAGATGTCAGTTCAGCTGAATGGGTTATCAGAAGTACACCTAACTTTTGGCTGCAGTCTTATTCCTGGATCTATAATGAATGGTGATGAAATCAGATCCCAAATTGACTGAATGATTTTAACTAGTGGCTAGTAACATTCGCTAATGTTACTAGTTACACACCTCACTAATCCATACAAATGGATTAGAGCCATTTGCACAGGGAACAAAAACTTAACATTCTACAGAGGGCTGAATGACCTGTTGTATAGTTCATTTTTAAAGTATATTATTTACTTCCTGCTTCCCCTGTTTCAGTTATTTTGCACTTCTTGTCAAGAGAAACAATATGAACTTGTTTAATGAAATTAAGTATACTTTCAAAAAAGCATCAGTCTGAATGGCTTGACAAAATCGACAGAGTAATATTGATGTCAAGAGGCCTGCACTTTATTTTAATGTGTCCTTAAATGTAGTGCCATTGTCTGCACCTTACAGATTTTGTTTTGGTTGGTGACCAACCTGTGCTTGTTTTTATTACAGACCTTTATGTTATCCTGCCTAAATGTGGATTTTTAGCCTTTTCTGGACTGAACAATTAGTTCAAAAATACTTGTGTATATAAAATTGAAATATTGATATTATAAGTTTTCAAGTAACGGAACTGAGAAATTTACTAAACTATACACTGCTGCAGCAGAAAGTTGTTAAATGCAATCAGTTACTCATAGAAACTGGAGTCTTGAAAGTTAATCCCATAGACAGAGATATGTTTTATTAGTAAGAATTTTCTTGTGTGGTGGTATGTTTCAGTTTCTCCTATCAAGGTTTACAGGATTAGAACTATGGGATTGTTGCGTTGAGATTTGTGTGAAAGAGGTAAAGGCACTGGATTTTCTTTTTATGAACTAAACCCACTTCATTTAGATACAGTCAATGGCTTAATGAAAAAAATAATGAAATAAACATAATGAAAATGAGCTACAGCTAACTAGAAGACTAAGCACAGTTCATGGTGCCAAGACAACTCTATTATATCTCATCTTTCCCTTGGGATAAACTACTTGGAGAGAACACAGAGAACTTGACATGAGTTTTTGACCTTGAATTTGCTTGGTTCTTAATCTTGCCAGATTTTATGAGCTTACCTTGAGACGCTGAAGAACCCTGCCTTGTCTCACAGTCCCTGACCCTGGCTCATGGCAATCCAGGGATGTCTTCAGGGTGGGCAGTACTGAGGCATTTATTATGGTGTTGACAAAGGTGGTTCTCAATAACCTTGTGGTATTGGAGTGTAAATTTCCATCTCCTAGGTCAGGAGTCAATGACATTGCTGGGGAAGAAGCTTACTTAGTTGCTAGAGGAATAGGTCAGAGGTCTTTTGAGGTATGTGACGATTACTGTATTTCTGCAGGTAAGGGACCAAGCATTCATCATCTTCTCAGAGGAATGAAGAATAGGAAAGCTGCAGCAGAACTCTCTGTCTACTTCCCTGTTCTTTGCACATTGAAAAATTGAAGTGAGAAATGGGTGAACTTACTCAATCAGAGCAACAAGAGAGTGTCCTTTTCTTCATGTCTGTTCAACCTGCCAAAACCTAACACCTACATTCTTGCCTGCCTTGACAGAAGACTGGATGCCAGGTTACATTTGCCTGGCATATCATGGATGTTTTTCAAAATTAAGGAGGCAAAAATTACTTGATAGAGCATGTAACCAGATTAACATAGCCAAATGCTTCTTATTTATTCCTCTCACCCTGGCATGAGAGCTGCACTCTGGTCTTCCCCAAACAGCTGCCTCACCTTATAGAACATTTACAGTGACCTTTCACTTAACAATTATTACTCCAGCAACCAATATTTCAGAATTGCAAGCTTCTCCCAGACCTGTGATATGTAGACAAGCATTGCTCTCTGCAGGACTTTGAGAGATAGGGAAACAGGCTCACCCTCACTACTGAATAAGGGCAGCACTCAGAAATTCCAGGGGCAAAGCAGCATCAGGTTGTCTTAGTGGGTACTATGGGAGGTAGTATTCACAGCAGCATTTTCTTTTCCAAACTAAAAAAGAAATTCAGAATTCCAAACTGAAAAAAAACCACAACTATTTCTGAAAAAGTAAAAAAGAGGAACTTTAATTTTATGCTGTCATGTAAAATAGTCGATTATACTTTTGTCTTCACTGTCTGGCCTTCATTGCCTTTGCTTCTTTCCCCTGCTTGCTTTTTTTCTTGTGAAAATATTTTCACAATTTATTTAAATATATTCATTTATTTTAAAAAAAATCACATTTTATTTCTACACACATAAATGCTCTTACATTTTCATTAAGCCCTGTGAATCTGCTTGAAATGTGTAAACAGGAAGAAGATCAGATCTCAGGAGGACTCAGGAGCTGAAAAGGTGATATTTAGATGCAGAAGTTTTCAGGCGAGTGCCACATCCATTAGCCTGCTCCTTCTTGAGAAAACTATGGGTCAAAGCAGAAGCCTAGTTCCAGAGCCTCTTAGGCTGTCTGTGCCAAGATCTAGAGTGAATTTAAAGAGTGGTTCATTCTCCAATACTTTCCTTTAATGTTCCTTGTTGGGAATTTGACAATTATGAGAAGTATATTCTCCCAGGCAGTTAACAGCAATGGAAGATTCTGGGAGGTGTGTGTCTTCAGCATTTAAAATCACAAGGTGCTTTGCTGTCTTGAGTACCTTAGTGGGGGTTCAGCAGACAACTGTGGGGAAATGTGGGATGAAAAATTGAAATTTGCATGTATTTCAGCAGCTACAACAGCTGGTGAAGGTAACTGGATGTCCCTTTCACCATAACCTCCTGTTGTCTTTCTTTAATTTTGCCCAGTAGTTGTGATTGCTAGTTGTTCCATTAGCTTCATCTCTGAAGCTGATTTTAATCTTCATTGCCTCCCATTAAGTCAGATCAGGTTAGTTATATCCTTTATCCTGCTTCACTAGGGTGTTGCCTGCTCAGACTGCTTAAAGCAACACCTGTGACCCTTCTGCCTCAGAAATGCCTGGAAACAGAGCAGTCAATGAGATTCCTTTGTAGGCTGTACAAATTCCCTTTATTTCAGGCACTGTGAGAATGTTACAGTTGTCCAGTCAGATCTGCCGTTTAACACAGACTCTAGAGGTTCATCAGGTGATTTTCGTGCCAGCCCACAGTATGTGTTCAAGGTATGCAAATCTCTTGGAAAGAGTCAGTCTTGAGCATTTATACCAAAGAAAGCTAAAAGGCATTAAAACTCACTATTTATAAAACACTAACAAACAATAAACAGAAACTATCTAGATTGAGTAAAGACACAGAAGGGAGGGAGGGTTTAGTTCATGTTTATTTAGGTCTGGTTCCATTAACACCTATCAGAAATATCCAAATATACCCCAAAACCTGAGAATATGACCTTATTGTATGTTATAGTGATTAAGGAGTTTTAGAATGGATGGCAGGACCAAGTCTTTTTACTATTCAATGTCTGACTAACTGCATTGGAGCATTTATAGTACAGAAGTTAAACTTATTATACTTTTTGTTTACCTTTTAAGTAGATCCTATTTCTAGAGGAAAATTCAATATATCTTAATTTATTTTCATTACAGAAATGCAAGCTATGTATAAATGTTAAATTAGCAGTGGGAGTGGAAGGGGGAGGCTAGCGGGGGCTGGCTAAGATTTTATAAATGCAGTTATCACAGAGAAGCAGAGACGTCCAGCCCAATGGAAACAGCCGAGACTGAATCCTGGTTCCTGTAAATTTGTTCTCCTTTTCTTAAAATGTACATTGTATTTTGCATCAGAACAACCACCTGCTTCAAAAACAATGTGGCCACATCAATGTGCTGATCATTTCCACATTTTAACAAATCCATTCTATTGGAATCAATAAAAAGCTGCTGTTCATTTGATTAACACTGAATATTTTAGGATGTCATAAACCTCAATAAAACCTGATTGCACAAAAATTTATTAAAAGTGTGAAATATTGCCCATAACTGATAAAGCATTCCACACTGTTCCCCTGTATCATCTTCAATGAAAGAAAGATCAGATTCGGGTTATTACGTAGCCCTGAAAAAAAAGGGATTGGCTGATCAAAAGATTTCATAGGTGAACTTATGTCACCTCGGGGTTTAGGGTACTTTTGTTGCAGAATCAACAGCTACTGGTTCTTAGTTACACTAAGGTCTTCCCAGGCAGATACAGCAGTGTGTAAGTGCCTTAAAATCATACTCAGGACCTTCCTTGTGCAGAAATGTAATCAAAGACCTTTGTGTCATTCATGTCCTCTGCATTCAAGAGGTCAAAGAGATGTCTCAAAAGACTCCAAAAGATAGCAGCTCGTGAGCTGTACAACTGTAGTGATTGACATTTTACTACAACTTTTTTGTTTGTTTAGTCTTTCCCACAGCAATTGCCTATCCACCACTAACAAATCATTTTAGGGCTGATTTTGGAGTCCTCTCTGTCTTCACCAAAGACATTTGTCTCTTAGACAAATTATGATTCTTCCTAAGGCCACAGGCCCTTGGCCATGGGGAATTACAAACTGTTAATGAAAAAGCTCTGCTATACCTTTCATGGCGTAATGGTATTTTCCTGTCTTCACTGGCTTCTGATGCTCTGTTTAAACTGCTGTAGGTTTCACATATTTACTGAAAATTGACTGTAGCTTCCTGTTCACAAGGCAGCACAGAGATTTCATTCTGATGGAGTTGGTAGGTGGTCAAATATTTTTTTCAAAAAGCAGTTCCCCAAAATGTCCAGTCTGTCAAAATTAAAACTCTTCTTTTTATACCTTGTTTTTGATAGAATTTTATTATATATATTTTAAGGGAAAATCTTTAAATTGTCCAGTGGGCTTGAAGTATTGGTAACCATTTTGGTTACCATTCCTACCCAAAGCAAATGCCCTTTTTATCTGCTACATGCTGTTGTCAGAGTGGTTCAGCTTCTCTTCAAAGACCTAAAGCCTTAGAAAGGCCTAGAAAGTCAGTTTCAGTTCTTTCCATGATCTCATCCTTTCATTCAAAAGGCACTAAGTTCAAAACAGCTGCTGAAGTATTTCAGGAAAATACCGATATCTACTGTGTTTTATTATGTCTGATGCATCCACGCAGCCACCCAAGAATGATTGCATTAGCAGGAATAACAGTAATATAGAGTTATAATCTGTGTTTGATGGCAATTACATCATTTTTAAACAATTCCAGAAATTTCTTTTAATGTAATTTCTACAGCATAAATTGGGGGTAAACTTATAGGACTGGATGGCCATTCTGCATCTGGTTTCTGTTATCAAGAAGCTGACAGACACCATTTGCTCAGACCATCTGCAGAGAAAGAGGTTGGGTTTTTTTCTTTTAAGACAGACCACTTTTGCTTTCAGCATCTCAGGCTTGAAGTAACACAAGGCACATGTTACTTCCAGATAAGTGTGGGAACGGTATTATTAAAATTGTTCTGTGTAGCACTTAGTCATATACTTGATGTACGAGGGATACACTCTTGAGAAACTGAATGTCTCATTTTAAATATTTGGTGGGCATTAAGAGGCTGATATAAAGCTTACTGTAATTGGTGTGTGTCTCCCTGACTTTACTAGCATGTATCAGATCCTCGCCCTTTTTGAGATTTGCTAATATACTCAGGTTCTGGGAAAATGTTAATAATTTGTCTGCCTTTTCACTTGCTTGTTCTAACTATGTTAAAATATTTTCTTAATGGATGCCCAGAGTTAAGGAAGTCTACAGAACTCTCTTAAACTATCCTAAATAAGAAAAAACCAAGGAGAGTGCCTTATGTTACTTGTCACCATGATGATCTTTACCAACTGTTTTTTGTCTGAAGTCCAAATGATGTTGATAAAGGTACCCCAAGGCTCTGTTGACCTGCAGCAGTGATCCACAGGACAAAGCTGTTGCCACATGCCAGCCCTTGCTGGCAGAATGAGACCTCCAGATGCTGATGTTGACTGCATCTTCCAAAGCTGGGTGTGCACTGGAGCTGATGTTTGGGGCTGAAGTACACAAAGAGATTAAAAGATTATCGGCTCTTCCTGGAAGGGACTGCCAAACAATCTAACAGCCCCTGAAGACCCTGAAGACAAAGAACAAATCTCAGTGCTGGGTAATAATCTCCACAAATGCATGGATTCTGTTAGGTTTGGGGCTGAATTAAGAGAAAGCCACATCCAGTCTGTGGGCAGTCAAATGGATATGCTAAAAAATTATAATTATTCTATTAATGACTTTATGAAACAGAAATCCCATCCCTCTTTCAGCTGGTTTTCAGGGTCTGAAATACAGTAAGTACCAGATTTACTTTAGCCAGTTGATTACAAAGATTTTTTTTCCCTTTTATTAATGAGTCTTTCAGGAATTCCGTATTTCTTTTTTAACAGTGTAATAATATTTCCCCTTACAGATGTAGCAAGCATAAAGGCAAAAGGCGAGCTATATGATATCCCACCACACTTTGAGGCACACTGCAATTACCAACAGCTTTGTCATTTGTATGACAGAGCTTGTTTGGGGGGTCCTTGAAGCCATATGCCAGTGACCATCTACAGTAACCTACAGCTGTGGTGTCACTTGGACCACAACACTTAAATCCTTTATACAGCCTGCTCCTTGGTATTTTATTTAATCCTTGTGACGGGAGGTTGACACTGCTGATTTTGGACGCTAAAGGTCTGCTTCTTCTGAGGAATAATGAGAGAAGGCAGCCAGTATTTCCTTCTGCAGAAGTGATGGTAGACGCACTTTCCCAGCTATCTCAGTCTTGTAGCATAACCTCCATGCAGATGGACTAATTAGTAAATGGCATGTGCCTCAGTCCTTTCCACAGAGATGGAAATACTTCCAATCCACAGGATGTTTACTGCTGTCAGGAATGCTAAGTTTTCCTGAAGTGACTAGTAATATATTTGAATGTTAGAAGCCCTCCTTCAAAGTAGGTTAGGTATTTACAGGCAAAGAAGAGCAAAGAACTAAAAATATGAGGGTAGGCAGGAGGAATGCTATCCAGAGATGCAGAAATGTTTTTGTGACTCTCCGTGTCAGTTCAGTAAAGTGGAGATGAGTAGAACAGGTTTAAGACACATTAAGAAAAAGTATTCTACATTTTTTGGCAGCAACACCTGTTTCTCTTCCATCTCACAGGAAAAATAGCAACTGTCTCCGTATGACAGTAGCTAAAACACTCAAAAAGGCAGAAATACTATTGCAACACACTGTGCCCTGAAGAACGCTATGTCCTGTTGCAGAAAGTGTAATTTTTTTTTGCAGATAGTCTTCAGATAAGTTTCTGACCTTAAATATTTGATTTCACTGTTGTTAAAATAATGTGGACAAAGCACAGCACCATCTCCCAGATGGAAATCTCTTTACTAATTTGGTTTAGTACAGGAAATTCTGTGCTTCTTATTAAGAAGAACAAGCTCCTTTATCGTAGTCTTATTTGGATTGTAAGTTTCCTCCTCTGAATCTGCTTTTTCAAAAACATCACTATTATGGTCTGCTGTCACACCAGCTTGGGCTGTAATGATCTCATATCCCAAGCAATGTTAAACCTTCTCTGGGGCTGGTTGGGTGAATTCCAAGAAAAAATCAAGGTGCCACAGGAGCTGCTTCTGATACTTTCAATATGTGACCTTTGGCTGATCTTGAATTGTACCAATAACCCAGTCTGGTGGTAACGATATCCTCCTCTAAATCAGAAGTAAAACTCGGATTTTGATCTTAAGAGGTAATGAGGGAGCCCATTACATAGTTTTGACTTGACTTTTTGGCCTCTGTGTTTTCCAGCACCCCACCAGGGGCTTTGCACAGCCTACAGCATTTTACCCACAGCTTGCAGTGCTAGAGGCCTTATATTTTAGTACATGAGCACACAAATCAGTTTCATAAAATTCAGTCTTTGTGCTGTAGAGCATCAGTCAACAATGCACTGCTCTGTTGTAACCAAATGGGACTGGGTGATAGATTTTACTAAGCAGACAAACACAGGGTAAAGCTATGCATCGTGCTTATTTTGGTGTTACAGAAAAATACTTTAATAGTGTTTATAAAATAAGTTCCTATAAAAATATAGTGAAATTTAGGAAGGGCATTATAGAATTTTTGGCTAATAGTGGCTGGGTAATAATTTTTGTCTTAAAACAAAGCCCTTTCCCAGAAGTATTACTACTACAGGTACAGCACCTGACCTTCCAAAATGCCAAGGGAGTCCTGTGACACTCTGAACATCTGTAATTACACAGAAAAATTATTCTGTTTGTTTGGAACAGGAAAGTGCTCTTGATGTGAATCTCCCTTCACAGCACTTAAGTTCACGGTGTGGCGTTACCCTGGAGTGCATGAACGGCATTCCTTGTGGATGAAGCTAAGTAAGTAAGGATGTGCTTCAATCACAGGTGAGCATTTGGTCTTTGGGACTCCTCTGAAGCTAGTCCAAGACTGGGGAATGCCCTGTCCCCAAACACAACATACTAAACACTGCACAGTGAAGATGCCAGGCTCCCAACACCAACTGTTACACTGTTCAGCTCTGCAGATCTGCTCCTGCTGGTCTGCTCTGTCTGCTAAGGTTGATGTAGGCTGGGGTACCACTTTGTAGTTGAGAGCATGGGCTTGCTATGGGCTCTCTGTGCACTGTGAGCCCTGTAACAGGGCAGCATCTTTGAAGCAAATTGCTTCCACACTCAGTTCTGCAGGTATGCTTTCCATCTGAAAGGGAGGGAAATTGTTTCTGAAATGTTGAGGTTAACAGACAACTTCTTCCTGTGCTGTGATGTTTTTCAAATACCAGCTGCATCATACTTTGGCATGATCCTGATTGTAGTGTTTAAAGCCACCTCTCAAAATGTCTTGTTATAGACAATTCACTTTTATTTATTCAGAAGACAAGATGAGGTGAGAACATTCTGCTTATTCAGGCATTATTGGCTGTTGATCTTATATGCTACTGCTGGTCTCAGTGAACTTTACTGACTCTTTCAAAGCTCTTTCCAGTTTGACTCTTCCCTTTGGACCAGTCTGAGGCATATTCAGGACTCTACCCTTCTGTGAATCCTGAGATGTGTATCTTGATTTGAAGCTCTCCTATGTTTGGGAAGGCTAACATCAATGCTATCTTTAATGACTGTAAAACATATGTTATTAACTTATTGTTTTTATTATATATTCTGATAGTATCAAAAGCACTTGTGAGATTGAGTGTCTCCTTATTAACTTTCTCATCTGAGGATGTTCATGTATAAAAAAAAAAAAAAAGGAAAGTGTACCTACACTGAATCTGTAACTTCAGTTTTACTTTCTGAAGAGCTTTGTGGAGATGCTAAAAGCATTCAAAGTCTAGACTAAACGTGACTATCAATTATATTTTTAAAGATTTTGAAAGTTTAGTGCTTTCTTCATGAAAATACTACTTCTACAGGAAAAATTTTCACTACATTTTTAGTAAGTTGTCAAATCATTGGTAAAGAAATATGTTGCTCCTACTTTATTTCCCAGTTATTTCTGAACAAGAAATACAGCACATTTGAGGAGTGCTTTGAATTTTTTTTGTTTTCAGTCAGCCATAACTTAGCCAAAGCAAATGTGAGTTAATTCCATAAAATATTTCTGCAGATAATACCATCTTCTTTGTTTGGGATAAAGCATGCTGTTACTAATGGTGTGTGGTGGTGGTATTTCCAGTGCAGCACCAGGGCTTAACATTGTATCAATTTTTGCATGCCCTGACAGCTTACCTTCCCCTCTCCCTCAGCAACTCAAAGGAAGTTGGAAAGTGTGAGGGATTTGTATGTTTTAAAAAGAAATTGTGCCTGTAGTTACCTCTTTTTTTTGTAAAATAAAGCTTGGAAGCTTGAAAAAAACCATGTGTGTGATTACTTTCCCTTGTACTGTGGCTTTGATATTACGTGTTTATCAAACTGTTGCAACAACTGTTGCAGAACAAGGCACTGCCATTAACACAACTTCCATCCAAAGGAACATCTGAAGTTTATTTTTCTGAAGGCAATTTAGTCTTACAAATCTCTGACAGGAAAGAATAGAAATTCCCTTCTGATTTGCAAAAAGGCAATCTAAAGATAAACTTGTCTCGTGATCCACAGAGGTTAAATTAAAAACCAGATGGCTAGAAATGGTCTTTTACCTGGCTGGAAAAACCATAGAAACTGGGCCTTTTGGAATACCCCTTTCTCTTCCTCGGCCACACAAGAACATCATATCCACTGAACCCCTAACTTTACCAGTGAAATAAATGGGATCATTAATGTTCTGAAAGAGGACTTTTCAACACATTAATGTAGAGGAAAAGCAACTGGCCCTCCTGAACACTTTAAACGTATTGGTGTAGAAAATATTCTGTGTTTGTATTACCTGTGTTATTCACTGAAAAAGCTTTTTCTCTTTCTTTTTACATTCATTTTTCCTTTTTTAAAATTTTCCTGTTTTCTTTTGTAATTTCCTCTTTTTCTTTTCATTTGACTTTTTCTTTGCACATGCAAAAATACATGCACAAAATCAGCTTACAACTGCATTACCAAGATTACAAAATCTAGCCCACCTAAATTAGGCAATGTCAGACTTAGAGGTACTATACAAAACTGATTTGTGTGTTTGTGCACGTGTACTATGATACAGTCAATAAATATTACCACCAAGTTCCACTGTTTACCTTGAGTACCTGCCAGTATGTGGACAGAAGTTGCTCACTCATGGAGTAGTAAAGTACTTTTCTGGCCACCTTCATTATACGGGACCAAAATCCCTGCCTTATTTACTGCATATCAGTTCTCCTTCAGAGCAGGGTTTAAATTATTTTACCATCTCACCTTTTCTTTAAAAGCAGCCATCAGTACAGTTTGTAAAACTTTTGTTATTATTATGATGTTGTTGTTGTTACTGATAGTGACAGCTTTTTTTGTGGATATAAAAGCAGATGGAGAGATGGTACAACTTTTTATTTTGGGCACCCAGCTGGGAGCACTGAAGATCTGATTTTTCAAGGGAATATGTAATACCTGTTCATATATTCAAAGCACAGCTTCCAGAGGATATAATGTAATCTGGGAAATTTTCCACATCTTAAATTCAGAAATGTCTTCCATTAGAAACTCAGCCAATAAAGGTCGCAATTAGTGACCACATGAGGGAAGTTTGATTTACATGTCTTTGACTCCTTGCAGTTCCTTTGGTAGAGGCCAAAGCAGAATATAGTTTTTCAAAGAATCTATAAAATTATATGTTTTTCTCTTCATGCACTCCTCTACATCTTTATTTTCATAACTTCGAGATTCCTACAGTAAAGTCTTCCTCATTGGGTAACTCTGACTTGTTTCCAGCATTATTCCAGCCCTCAACGGACCAAAAAAAAATCCTTGCTGATCCTAAGCCTGGATTATTTTCAATAGATAGTAAATTCTTGACAATATGATAAACTGACAATGTGCAAACTTCTTTTTGTTTTTCCCATAAGGACTATAAAAGGCACATACAAGATGTTTTTTGTCTGCTTGCCTCAAACAGGGCCACTCACAACTCTATAGAGAAGGTAGTTTTTAACAGGATGAACATGGTTTTCCCCCTCTAATTGTCCGAAATTGCTGAAAATTTTCAGGAAAGTTTAGTCTGAGGACATACAAAATAAAAATTATCATCTCAAAAATTTAAACCTCGGTAAAAATAAAAAGCAACTTGTAAATTGCAATTTGAAGGATCAGCATTCTTGACACTTAAGCCATGGTTGCTGTTAAACCACATCAGCATAATGAATGTAGTATTTACAAGGGAGATGGTGATAGCTGTATCCTAACATGGGATGAAAGAACTCATTACTGTTAAGAGGTAATTACCTAAGTGCATTAACAAGTGCTTTGTTTTGTAAAAAAAAATAGGCCTGCATTCAAGATAAACTGGAAAAGTCTGAGAAGTAGGCTTAGTACATCAGAGAAAAGCGTTGAAGGAAGTTGACAAAGCCTGAAACAGAGAATAAAGTTTCTGAACACACATCTTTCAGTTGTGTTGTCAGACTAATTGCTGTGTTTTCATGGTTATAACGCATGTGTTAAAAACAAACAGTTTTTTCATGAATGGTAGGCAAGGTTATAAATATGCATGAGATATGCAAGGGGGAGTTTACTCAAGACCCTCACTGGCACAGGAGCCCTACCTTATCTCCTGGTCTTTGGTCCTCTGTAAATCCACCATTTGCCCATTTTCAACTCTCCTTTGCCTCCACTACACCAATCTTCTAGGATTGCTAAGGAGGCATCCCCATCCACAGCTGCCTCCTCCAGGATAGCCTTACAGCTGCAACAAGTTATATATACATGTGACTACTTATTTTCAAGAAATTATATTTTAAAGGGCTGCAAGCTATCCATGTGAAAATACATTAAGGATGTACCAAACTTGAATATTAGCTGAAAAAATAAATTATCCTCACAGGTCTTTCCAACCAGCAGCAACATCTGGCACCTGACAGAGGAGAAAAAAATTATCCACCCGTCCATTAGGAAATTTACTCTTTAGGATTCTGTAAGCATAAAGAGAACTTAATTTGCAGGTGAAGGTAAGGAAATTTAGTCACAGCAAAAGTAAATATTACATAGGGTTTTTTGTGCAAATTAATGCAATCAATTATGGATTTAAAGTAGAGGAGCTAGCTTTTTGTAATTATTTTTAGAAATAGTTGTATATAAAATCCAGATCTGCCCGTGACTATCTTATGACAGTAATCTCGCTGTACATAGTATGCAATATGGAAAAAGGATATTTCTGTGCCAGTGACAAGCAAAGACTTTTTTTTTTTAATTAAACAACAACACACCCCAATATCATGTCTGTGCTTTAAATTACTGTAGTAATTAATATTAAATTTAAAATTCAGTTACTGCAAATACAAGCTTTTGTAATCCTGATACAGGATGCAAACAACCATGAGACAAATCAGAGAAGCCTTTGTTTTCCTCTTAGATTGTCCCAATTCTTTCTTTTCGTGCACGTGGGTGTATCAGCAGGAGTTACCTACAGCCACAAGTGCCTCTTTCCTGAAAATAAAATGAGAGGAGAGTTCTCTATTGGGTAACACAGCACTCTGGTCCTCTTGGAGTAAAGAGTCAGATAATAAAATGGGAACAAGCAAAAAGAATGGATTTTTAAAATGAAGTTACAGGCTGGGTTCTTCTTTAAATCATGAGTTTAGTTATTTATTGCTTAAGCTGACATAGGAAGCTCCCTGTAACACAACACATGAATTAAAATATAAGTTGTATCAGACAGGCCTTTTCCCCTTTTCAAAATATTTGCATTAACACATTCACAGATGGGGCCTGTGCAGAGGTGTTTTCACACTTTGAGTAGCTGCAACAGTTCATCTTGATTGTTTTCCTGCAACACATGAAAAAGTGGTGACTGAAGAACCCGATCCACCACCCCTTATTGCTTAATTCAGTACTCTAGGTGGTTCTCCTTGCCCTTTTGTTCTTTCAGCAGCATGCAGGACTGAGGCTAATAGCAATGTCTCAACTTTTCAGATGGCAACAATCTTCTTCCAGTGCTGTCTGGTTTCCACATCTGGTGAACAAATCCCAAGGGCACTGTAGTCTTGGCAGTGCTATAATTTTACATGACCTTTCATGCCATGATGTCATAATTATTTAACTTGCCTGTTACAATCCTGAAGGTTGATGCCTGTGTTCCTGCCCTGATAATTATATCCACCTTTTTAGGGTTGCAAGAAAAACTGTCATTTAAACTCTGACGCTTGTGGCCAAAAAGTTAGATATGTCCTGTATTTGGAAATGCCCAATGTGCACAGGGGCATGTGCACATAATGGATGTTCTGAGATGTTGATGCACTGCCTGGGATGCCCAGAGGGCTTACCTGGAAAGCGCTTGTCTCAAAGCATATTTATTTACAGAGGTGGTTGAGAAATGTGTTAGTTCACAATGCACCAAAACCTTGTTTCCTCATGAAGTATTTGCCTGTGAAAGCACTGAGTAACTGACAGCTTTGACTACTTCAAGCACAGTTTGAATGTATGGCTGGACTAAATTAATGTGTTATTTTCTCGAGAGATGGTGCCTTACAATGAGATGTATTTACAAGAGACAGTGGTAAAAGTATGTATTTCTTTCTCCTTAGTCCTTATTAAGTAACATATCTATACAGGATAGAGAAAAAAATATTTTCTACTTAGAAATTTCCCATTTTTTTATTTCTTGATGTAACACGTGGGAGTCCCAGTTGTGACATTAGAAAACCTGCTTGGTAGCTGTAAGGGTGACAAAGCATTGAAACAGATTGCCTAGAGCAGATGTTAAACTTTCATCAATTAAAGGTTTCAAAAACTGCTTAGGTAATCATCTCTCCAGAATGATATCAGTGTAGTGATGTATCATGAGGTTTGGAGATAGACTAGGCAAACTCCTGAAGTCCCTTCTGGGCTTATGTTTTATGATTTTTCAATTTGGTGTGCAGGACTCCCTGGGAAACATAGGGACATTAAAGTACAATAAAACCAGACCAGTGCAAGAGGAAAGGCTACGTTATGCTGAAGTCAGTGATGCTGTTTGAGTTGGACAAAGGGTATGGGTGGTTTTTCTTTTTTTTTAAGACTTTCTTACATTGTTTCATTTGTGCTCAGGTAGTACTGTTTTTCACACAGTGCCCCTGATGGAAAGAGTGTGGAATTGGGGGGAGTAGGTGAAATCTGACTATTGCAGGAGTAATGATTCCTGAGTAATATTTCCAAACTATATGACTTATACTTCTTTATTTCGTTATGATGCCCCAATCAGCATCTGCGCGTGCTTGCCCTTAAGCAAGTGCCTAATGGCACATACTGTCACAGAGTCATGATCATCCTAGCACGTGCAGTCATGGTCTCTTGGATCTCTTGTCAGGGAACTAAAAGAAAGTTTTTACCCTCAGGCCTAGTCCATGGACAACAAACATGGGATGAACTGGCAAAAACAATGAGTCCCCTTCTGGGAGACCTTCTGATCCCCCCTCCAAGTTCCATGAGGACATAAAAGACGAGAAATGGTCAAGCTTGGTGAGAAAAACCCACAAGCAACCCATGCTTCAGAACTTAAGACTGGACTAGTCAGGAAAAGTTTTGGGCCAATATCTTCTGCAAACAATGAATCGAGCTGGCTGGTGGGAAGTCTGGTGGAATGTCTCTTCTCTCTGTTATCTCTGTAAGGCTGGAGCAGGTAGAAAGACCCACCACATAGTAATTTGGCAATTCTGTTTGAAAACAACTATTCTAGTTTGCAACAGATTCTTGTCTGTGCCTTGTACATATTATCTGAAATGTCACAACTAAAATAGTCATATTTTGCAACTTACATCCTGGTCAGAATATAAGCCAAAAATCAAAAGGTGAAAATACATGTAAAAAAGCATTTCCAAGTTCCCTAGGGTGCAGGCGAGACATACTAAACCCGGTCAACTACCATGAAAGGAAATTTGATAATACTGCTTTTATAGATGCATTATTTTCAGTATTCTTTATACTCCAGGGTGAAGCAGATAATTTTCTAAGACAAGCAATGATGGAAATTAATACCAGAGAGAGAGAGAGCAAGGAAAAGCTAGCACAGATACATATGCTGGCAGGAAATAGTGAAACTATGTTCCATTTTACATTCTTCTCTTTATTCAGAGGTAACCGTAGACAAACAGTACTTCTCCCCCAGCTTCCAAACCATTTGGACCTGGGCTTCCTTTCCTACCCTGGATGGAGGTTAAACTGCTCTGGCAGATTCATCGCTGAGTTCAGTGCACACCAAGGCTTTCCCAGGAGTATCTGTCCTCAGCTCTTCACCTTGCTCTAAAGTTGCAGGCAGTATTTGAACCCATGGTTTCTCCTGGAAGATCAAATGGTGCTGCTTACAAACACAACCTCTCCTTCCAGGGTGAGAGTTGTCTGGAGCTGGCAAATATGGGTAATAATCAGGCCTCTGTGAATCTCCAGGCTAGATTACAACAGCTGATCTTCATACAAATGTTTATATTTAAAAGTAAAGTACTATAGTTAGTCATGGATGGTTTCTCACATCATTTTCCCAAAAGCAGCTGGCACCTCAGTCTTTAGCTGATAAGATTGGCTCTGCCACAAAAGCTGGATTTCACTCAATACCAGAATTTCCCAGGCAGATGGAAAGCATCCAGTCAACTCAGCCTGAGTGTCCTGGGATGAATGTCCTGTGAATATCTGCCTCTTTCTGCTGCTCTGATTCTCAGGAAACGTAAGTGCTTATTAATTTGTGAGGTAAAGGTAACTGTGAATCTTCACACCCCCAAAATTAAATGTAATATTCACTATATCATTCCCACAGGGAAAGAAAAGGTGAACTCAAAGAATGAGAGAGAGAGAGAAAGGGAGAAGGGATCAAAAAGAGAGAGGAGGGAGAAAAAAAGTTAATCAATCATCAAAATAAATACGTATTTAATTTTTCGGTTGCCAGTCAGGGGAGGTAAGGTGGAAATCTCAAGCGATTGGTGAAGTGTTTTCAAATCTGTAAAAAGCACTGCATCTAGTTATAAGACTGATGGAGTTGGTCCTATAAAACATGTAAGGAGTAAACCTGAGGATCCTCCCCATCTTGCTCAGAGCTGATGTGTTTTGCAGTCTCTCAGTATATCACTTACTTTCCTTTCACTGTGCATCTACTCAGAACAACAGGCTGCTGGGGAAAGAAGGCTCTTGCCATTACCTGGTCATCTCTCTGTTTCAAAGCACAGAAGCTGACATTACTCATAATCGTTTTCCCTTTTAACTCTAACTAGTCTAAGTGTAAATATTGTTTTTATTCCTCCTTGATAAGCCATTTGCTTCAATAGAGCTGTTTGCACTCTTCACTTTCCCATGTTGCCTTTTCTATCTAGGAGCAAACAGGTCTGACATCAGCAGAATAGTTTGGATAGAAAATCAAAGCAGGGCATCTTCAGGGATGTTCACTCAGGTGCAAGCATTCCTATGATTGTGCTGGAGAGCCCTCTTTTCATATAATCTGACATCACCACTGTGCAATGGCAGAGCTATCGGCAGAGCAGGCCTAGAGGACTGAGGCAGCTAAACCAAAACAGAGCAAGTGTTTTTACGTGAATACCCGTGGAGGTAAAATTAATAGTCATACAGACTATGTAACAGAACAGTTTTCCCTGAAATGCTTCAGGGGTTAATACAAACACTGCTGGGTTGGCAGTGGATTGTCCCTGGAATAACATCCTTCCCTTTTCACTGTGTGTTTGCTCTAAAAATTCAAACCTTGCTGTTTGCTCTGTGCCTCCAGAAAGGCTTTGCAAATTGCAGTGTCAAGTGGAAGTGACAAAGCAGGATGTTTTCTTTGTGAGAAGGTACCCTGAGTACACAGCCCATCATCACTATTCAGCTTTCAAAACAGGGGTGACATGGTGGGACAGTGCCAGGGAAAGGTCTGGATGTTGTCATCATCATCTGTCCTGGCTCAGCAGTGGCAGGAGAAGAGCCGGACAGACGTGACTCTGGGCAGATACCGTGGGTGACTGGTGCGGGAGTGAGGGGGCAGGGTTCTCCAGAGCTCCAAGGAGGCTTTAAAAGCAAGTGCAAAAATGCAAAGAGCAAGTCCATTTCTAGTCAGAAACTTTTCCTCCATTTAAATCAAAATATTTCATAATATATAGTAACTTCATTTTATTTTATAGTATCTTGCACTTTTCTGCGTTGCAACTTCCTTCCAGTCAATATTACTGACATTGTTGAATTAACTCCAGGTCAATAAGTAAAACCAGGTGTGATTCTGGACCCACAGGTTTGAAAAAGCAGGCTCCGCTTTGAAACAGCTCTACAGAGTAATCCTATTTTCTTACACTTCCAGCTACACGGCATATTCGTAGCTGGCAGCAAAAACATGTTACATGTGTTTTTACCTCTCGGTAACACAGAACCACAGTGGTTGTGGCAGAGTTTGCTGGAGCCTCTTCAATGATGCAGCTATTGCATTTCATTCACAACGTCAAAGCTTTACCTCGTTTAGTTGAGTGCAATTCTATTGAGAATCTTAAATATAAATAAGGAACTTTCATACCAAAATCATTGCCCAGCTTTACTTAAGGGGGACAACAGGGCTGACAGTTAAAACAGGTCCTTTTTTTGAGGTTTGAGTATGCGTTCCAAGGAATCATGAGAAAAAAAGAGTGTGGAGTGCCAACATGCTGTTGGAGCAAATCTGGGCTCCTAAATTACCCTGAAACAATGAAGTTTGTTTAACCTACTCCTTTGAAATATCACATTACGACAAAGCATAATGTAAGGGTTGATTTTTATGAGACAGATACAGAATGTAAATTCACTACTCCTTTTTTTCATCAGTATCACTGTAAGCATTTATCTATTATAAATGCCATGGGAGACAGTGGAATCCATGCTGGGGTGGTACAAATGGTAAGTAGTTTAACCACCTTCCTTTGTTTTCCAGATCCTTGATTATTCCATAGGACCTGTGAGATTTGGAAGCACTAGGCCTTGAGTTCACAGGTATTTGTTTTGTATTTTTGTATTTCTTGTTTTGTTTGATCCTTTCCATTAACAGATGAAAATTTACATTAATAGAAAATGGTGGTTTGTCTAAAGTACATTGGATTAGAGTTATACGCATAATGTAAATATATCACGCATAATTTACAGTATCTGGAATTTAGGATCAGATGATCTCAGTAGATGCATATTGATCCCTTCAGTAGTTTGGCAGATCACCCTGGGGAAAAGAGACAGAAACATAGCTATTTATCTCCCTGTTGAGAAGACTAAAGGCAAACGTCTGCAAAACAAAATAAATCTGAATTCTGGGTCACAACTAACTGCTACAAAATAGCAAAATTAATCACCTCTCCAGCATCAAACTAAGAGGTATCATGGGACTGGCATGCCAGAAAATGTATGTTCTTGAGAAATCTGAATATAGTTTAAGTACTCAATTTAAAAAATATAAACGTCAACGCTTTCTCTCAAGGAGGAGGATTATAAAGATATCCTCAAATGCGCATGTTCTTGCATTTGCACTGGAAAAAAACAGCAAGGACTGTGATTGACCTCTTAGAGCCTCCACATTCTGAACCTTTAAAAATACCCCAGTAGTTCAGCTGTCTCCACAGGTGTTTGTTTCTTCCTTTTTTTTCCATTTCCTGAAATGTTTTTTTCCCATGGAGATGGACTGGGGGCACAGCAGACAAAATACGTCTTCCCCCTCACTCCAGCTTGAGAATCTGCTGGAGCCAAAGTAACTTGAGAAGCTGTCAGGGCTGCTCACAGCAGACAGCAGCAGGAGGAAAAAAAGGCTCCACTTCTGGGGTCTGTTAATTATTAAAGTGCTTGTTAACAGGCTCAGCTCCTTCAATGACCATTGCTATGAGCTGCTTGCACAAGCTGTGTAGGTTAGTCTCTGCTGGAAGTATGTAGAAATTCAATAAGCTTGCATACAAAATGACCACATAAATGCCTAGCTTCTGTCAGATTGCATAGAAAATAGGGAGTGACACACTTCTAATATCAAGGTCCCCTATGCTTTGCTGAACTTGTCACATTTGATGAACTGAAGGAGCCCAGCTAGCCTGGCATTTTCAGGCAACACAGGGTCTGTCTTAGTTTAGAGCTTTCAGAAGTTGTAAGAAGAGGGGGCGAAAAGGCAGATGACCCAAAGGCAAAGAACTTAAGATTTTGAAGTCCAAACTCTAAAACTTGACTTTTCCTCTTTTCATGAGTTATTTTAATCAGCTATTATTACCATTAAAATAAACTAGTACAAATATAATGGCAATGTGTATTAGCCTGTAAAACTTTTCTATTATGAAAGTGATGTAAGAGTCCAGCCATGGACTTGGTCCCCCTGAAATACATGTGTAGCTACTGCAGTTTCCCTAGAGTTAATAATGCAGCTGAGAATAATATTTTGTTCTATGAAAGACCTGCTGTAAGAGTTGTTTCTGAAGTGTAATGAAGATGCCATTTCATGTACTGGTAGCTATTTGTTTCCAGGTGAGGACACTACTGCAGATTACTCCAAGAAAAAGAGGGCAAAACCAGTCTTGTAATGACTTAGCTACAACAGCTACTTTGTTTTTCTGTTAACAAAAAATAATTTTTCACCTTAATTGAATCAACCTGTTAAAAAAAAATAACACTATTGCTTACAGCAATCTGCATCTCATTGTGAGAGTGAGCTGTTCCTGCAAAGCAGTCTGGGTTATAACACTGTCAAGAGTAATGATTTTTCTACCTGTAAACCTCATTCTCTTTCAGGAGTGTTTAATTACCCTCTTCCAAATTTATAAATACCCAGCAATTAATACAAACTATGTGCTTGGAAGATGCATAGTGCATCAATAGGATTTACAAGCTTGAAATCAAGTATGTGTGTAAGTATTTCACAGGCTGAGCACATCAGACTTTTTTTTTGTAATATGACAGGACACTTGAAATAACCTACTTTATTTTGCAGCAGCTTTTCTTTGAAACATGTTTGACACCATCAGCAGGCAAAGGAAAGGAAGAAATACGAGGGCAGAGCTGTAGTCATTACTCCTCTGAGAGTCAACATGGATCAGTGCCTCCCTGAAGCAAGGACCAGCTCCAATATGTTTATACAGCGCTTTAAACAAAGGAGCTCTGCTCTCTGGCGGAGACCCCAAAGAGCTGCTTTAATACAGCCAGTAGTAAGTTACCCTGGTGTGGTATTTGACTACACCAGGTTATTTTCCACTCTAAAGACAAGAACTATTTCAAATGGTGTGGAGATTTAACTGGGCGGAACACTGCCACACCAGTGATTTACTGGAGGAGAGTAGTGTGTTAGGATAAATGATGTGGGAATGCAAGTTTTAGAGCTTGCTTTTGGGTACCATGTGGAGCAAAACAGTGCTAGTATCAGTGTACCACAGGCACATCTGTGTAACTCTGGCTGTTTTCCAAACACCTCATTGCTGAAGAATCATACTGCATGCATGTATTTATTTTTAGAGGTGAATATTTTTATTACTTTCATCTACCATTTTCTCTCCACAGTTTTCTTTGGTTTCTCAGGTTGTTTGTCATAGTAATTTAATGCAGAAGTGCCTGTTATGTCCTCTGCAAATTGCATTGCATTTCATGTAACACTTCCTTTTGATACCATGTCAAAAATGACCTTTACTTCTCCATCATGGGGACTGAAGTGAAAGGGAGGTTTTAAAGCTGTACATTGAGATTATCTGGTAATGAAAGTTCTGGTGTTTTTCTCTGTGTTACTGTATTCCTCCCATCATCCCCAAGCCTGACCTACATTACAAAATTTGCAGCTGGGGAATATCCATACATGGCAATGTGAACTAGCCAAAAGGGTGTTTCTGCCTTTGAAATAACACACACCAAGACGTGATTTCTCCTGGTGTGTGCAATGCTAAAAGATATTCAGTTGTTTGTGCCCACTGCAGCGTGCCTGTCTTAGCAATCCTGTACCCTGTCTCACAACACTTATTGCTCTTGAAACAGCTTGGAAACTTAATGACACCATGTGACAACGTGCCTGTCTTTTTTACCCCCTTTAAAATCTCTTTACTTTCTAATCTGTGTTTGTGGACAGAAAGGTCTGGTTTCACATTAAAAGAGACAATTGCTTAATATTCTGCTGCTGCCTGATCTGCCCATAGAAATACTCCTGGATATTTGGGTGGCTGTGGGAAGACACCAGTGATCTGACGACCCAAGTTATGGGGCTAGCAGAGAAACAGAGAAGCAGAACAAGGGTTAGAAAGCGGCAGTCACCAAAACAAGAGGTCTGCAGCAGGCTGACTGTGGGGCAAGTCTCTAAAGCAGATGTGAAGCTGTCCCCAAGACATTCTCCTTATGGCAGGCTGCATAGCAGACACGCGTTCCAGACATGATGGGAAATGCACATTTTTCCTTGCTGTTCTCCATGGGTGTCTCATGAG
Source organism: Phalacrocorax carbo (assembly GCF_963921805.1). Lineage (NCBI taxonomy): Eukaryota > Metazoa > Chordata > Aves > Suliformes > Phalacrocoracidae > Phalacrocorax > Phalacrocorax carbo. Next base: position 105,799,748 of record NC_087514.1, read on the forward strand.
CACTCAATTAGTACTCTCTCTCTACTCAATTAGTACTCTTTCTCTGAGAAGCGTGGTGCCAGGGAAATGCAGTTGGTATTTAAAAGAGCAAGTTAGGTTCACGGGAACCAAGATGAGAGAAGCAGGGAAGGGAATGGAGGGGAAACTCAGTTAATTTCAAACATGCAGTTCCTGATGCATGTGTTTTTAATTCACGTCAGCATTCCAACCCTTCCCCCTTTATGTGAAAGTGCTGCCTTTCCATGTAGTCACAGAGCAAAAGAATAGGGGACCCTAAAGTAGGGATTTCATTTTACAAAAATTTATTAGCAATGAAATAAAGTAATAATAGGACTATGTGACAGAACTGGATCTGCTACAAAAGAGCAGCATCCCAGAAAGCTGTTACATTGCTAAGACAGAGAAAGAAAAATACCTTCACACTATAAGCTGCCTCTTACAGGAGCATAATTAATGAAGGCAGATGAACTCCTGTGTGTAATAATGATTCCCTTGCTTCCTCTCCTTTTTTTCCTTATAAGGAGAAAAATGTAAATGTGTTAAAGTCCATGTCCCATTCACAAATGAATCCTCTCAGATACAGATAAAACCAGGGTGGTCTTCATGCTAGACCTGGGCTAAGCCAACACAGGCCCATTTTGCCTTGCCAGTGAAGACAGGGAAAGCTTTTATCACACACAGATACTGAACAATCTTTGAGTATTTGGCTCTAGGAATGCAACCAGTAAAATATTTTCTTAAATCACAGCAAATTATTTTTATTTCTACTCGAGTATCGGTACAGTGCTAAAATACATTTTCTGTGTTTTGAAAAATCTTTCTGTCTCAGTAGCAACATTTTTACAATAAGCTTTTTCATAGATTTAGCATACTTACAGTATTCATACTGACCCACAATGGATGGTTGTGTGTAACTCCTTGTTTTAATTCCCTAATTTTGTAAGTTAAAACGTTAGTGCAAAATTCAGCTTGACAAACTGTTCCCTGGCAGAAACGCAGACAGTTTAAATACAGAAATTCATCATAGTATAATGATTATAGATAAAATATTGTAGTTATAACCCAGTGAGAGTTATATAACTGTTTGTTTTACAGCGATCTGTTAAAATTATGAGGAAGTTTTCAGTCAGCCAAAAGCATCCTGCATCTATTTAAATGGCAGCTCTATCTTTTCTAGCAGCTGCCTCTTTTCTTTTTTTTTTTTTTTTGGTGAGCCCAGGCAGAGATGTGTGGGCAGGGGCCCCAGAATCACTGAGGCCATCTCCTCACCCCTAGTGAGGACCTCTGCAGGTAGCCTTTCCAGAAACTTAGGGTTCATCATAAGAGATTTATGTTTTTTCTCTAGCCAGCCAATACTCCTGTCCTCCAAAGTTCCCTGCAATTCATCAACAGTTGCATACCACAGAACAGTCATCTTTTCTGTTTATGCATCAGAGGAGTCCGAAATGGGATACTTCAAATCCCTCTCTTATTTCTAGTGCACTAACTGGGTCATTGCTCAGCTAGACAAAATCTTGCTCAACAGACTGTGCTTACCCTTGTACCTATTGCCTTCTTGTGACTTTGCCTAGTCCTACATGTTTTGTCTTGTGCTCTTGAGACTCCTGGCTTCCAGAAGATGGCTGGAAAACCCCTTTCTCAGTATCAAAGCAACGCTTCCCAATGATTACGGGCTGAAGGGCTGGAGTTAGTACACTGGTAGTTAGGCTCCTTCTATCTCCTGTACCCTTCTCGGGCTCCCCACACAGTTCCTGGCTTTGGCACACAGCAGTAAACACCCAGGGCAATTTGGGATGTTTAAACATTTGCTGTCCTGCTCCCTCAAGTGTCCAGGGGCAGTGCTTTCCTGTTGGAAGTCCATGTCACTGCACACTAGAGTCTGTGAGGCCTTGCTTCGAAGAGCCCTAGCTAGGGTGCGCTCCTTGCAGCACACAGGCATGGCAAGGGCATGTGAATGATTCCTCTGACTGAACAGTGCTCTATAATATCAAAAAAAACCCTCAGAGTGAATCACTACCCTGGGTCATCTGCGCTACACCACTGCTTGTTGTGGTAATAGTAGACGTTTTAACTCCACGAGTGAGTGGAAGTCCACCACTTACCTGCAAAGCAAAATAGGCAAGAGAAAGTGTGGGAGTCAGGAAACATAGTACAGCTTGCAAATTCCCTATGTAGATATAGGCCTAGAGTCCTTTGGAATTATGTCTTTAAATTTACGTTATGTTTCAACATTAAAACCCCACAGAGGAAGAAGATAATTCATCAAAAGCCTAGATAAATGAATAAAGAACATCTTCCAATCTAACTGTGCCAGCGAAGGATGTTACACCCAAGAGCAATCTGTCATTGTTTTCTGCCAGAACTACTGGCAAAGATGTTAGAGTGAGAGCACCAACCCCTACTTACTCACAAAGACCACGCGTGCCAAGATTAGTTCTTTCAGCTGTTCCAGTTAACGCAGGCTTGTTCATTTTCTTGGTGTTTTGTTTGTTGTTGTGGTTTGGTTTGGTCTGTTTTTTATAAACTGGCCAATCAAAGGTGTGGTGGTATCAGCTATGATGCCAAGCAGGGAGCCATACCTTCCTCCACCAGTAAAAGCAGTGTGCAAGGATTGTGCTTATTGACAGCCTGGGTTAATGGGTGATGCACAGAGGCAATGAGGATTTGGATGAAGGGGTGTCCTGTCCACAGCAAAAGTGGTAGCTTGGAGCAGAGCAGCAACTCAACTCATGCTGTTTGTGCTACAGCCTGGAAGCATCAACAGCATCAAGGAGTGCTGGTCCCCACTACAGCGGGAGAGGGCAAGCCTCTGCACACATGCCATCCTAAATGGACAGCTGTTGGGCTTCTTGCCTTCAGAGAAAGGAGGCATGGGAAAGAGTTAAGAACGATGTCTGCTTTTCTGTTCATCTATAATTAAGGTTAAACTATAGAACTAGAGAGCTTCTTACTGTAGGTTTTTTATTAAAAGTTTCTTTTTAGCTCATTACTTTTAAAAGGGTATGGCAAAAATAGCACCAGAAATATTCAATCCAGTGCCAAGACTATTTTAAATCACTTAATGAATTTTAGTGTACAAAGCCTGTGTAAATTTTATCATGAAATCAAACAATATCATAGCAGTACAGCTACACATACTCTTAAGTATTTTCATGGTGGCAGCCTAACAATGCATTGCATATAGCCAATCACAATATTTTAACAGAAAGGATCCAATACAAAACTTGGCCACTCTCCAGGAGAGGGGGAGGGAAGCATACCAGCCATTTCTGTATGAGTTTCTACTGCTCTGGATATTTGGTTATAGTATATAAATACTACTATACCTCGATCATCCTGATGTGCTTAATAGTATCAATTGGTATACTCATTAGTAATAAGTATGTTAATTGACTGATTCTACATTTAGAGGTAGAAGGACACAATCATGTTTTGTCCAAAAGGTGGAGCCAATGACACTCTGAGCTTTGATGTAAGTTGTGGCTTAATAATCAAGTCCTGTAGAAGGCCAGGGGACTCTGACTCTCTGGGCAGAGATGCAGCTTCATTACACTTCTCTGCACTTCATTACATTTCCCATTTGTCTCATAAATGGTGGAAGATTTGCTTTAAAGTATGTGTACGTTTATGTAGTCTGTCTCTTTAGTGGGCTAAATACTTAATATATACTTTCAAAATGTACAAAAGCATGTAACTAAATATGTGTAGATAGTCTGAGCCATACTGTTGTCCCAAAAATCAGGGTTATTTCACCTGGTGTGCAATAAGCCAATCTTACATGCAGAGCCGAGATATTTGTTTAATCCATGTTTGTACAAAGAGCGGTGCTATGTTCTAATCTCATCTAATATTCTATCCCCCCCCAGCTGGTCATTGGTTAGTTTCTTGCTCACTTCATTTTAAAGATATAGCTCCTTTAAAATTTACTATGTATGTTTGGAGAGTGAGGGGTTTATTTGAGTAGGGGGCTTTTTCTAGTTAGGAGGTGTGGTTTTCATATTATAATGAGGTGGTTTGACCTCAGGGCATCAGTTTAGGACATTTTGCTGATTTTGCTGAGCTGGTAAGTGTCCTTAAGGATATATGTCAATTGTTTTAAATTTATGTCCTTCCTCAAGGTTTCTCTAGAGTTAATTATCTCAGTACACTTTACCTTAAAGGTCAGAATAACCTGAAGCAGTCAGTCACCTATGCCATCTATAGCAGAAAGTTAGGTGAAGTAAAATGGTGTGCAGTTCGAAGCTAATTGTATATGTTTGTATGTTGTATATGTTAACTACAAGTCATACTAATCTTTATTTCCTCTTGGGTTCTACATCTTACTTGAGTCATCTTCACTCACCTGTAGAGAAAATCATAGAGTAAACTTCTGAGCAATGAACTAATGATGGCACAATCTTAAACTCAGGGCTAATGTAGACTTGAACATAAGATGAAAGAGAGATTAAGACTTTGGCATGTTAGTCCGTTAACTAAATTACTCTTGCCTGAAAACTTCCTCCTAGCTGGATTTAAAGACACATCCTCTGATATGATAAAGCTCCAACTCTCCTAAATATCCCTCAGCTCTTTCTCCCTGTCACGTTCTGCAGGCTGAGACCTGGCATGCACGTGTTATTGCAAAGATCACACTGGAGGGGGCCCATAGAAAATGGGTGCCGGTCCCACTGACCCCACACCAAGGCCAGCAATGCATTTCAGTATTTTCAGGGACTATAAGAAGCTTTGAAAAATAGTTTTTAGAAAGGAAAAAAAGGAGATTAGGATGGGTGCAATCCTGAAAGCCAGGTAGCAAAAGGGTTCCAGCTGTGGTCGATATTAGGAGGAGCAGAATAAAAATAGAACAAAAGAGTAGTTGTTTATGCATAAGGATAGAAATAGAATGTATCAGTGCTATCAATGTGACAAGTATAGGGAGGTGTATCATATAGTACTGTACAAAGTATGTATGTCCTTCCACAGTCCTCAATCCATTCCAATACACCTGGGGAAGTTACTTGATTCATATTTGGTTTGCTACCTACATCTGTTTCTATATCTTGACTTTTAAAAGGTGTCACTTGAAATCCCTCTGTCTCCATCTCTTCAATAAAGGTAAGCAGTGCAGATTAAATACCCTATCCTTACTTTGACTCTTAGACAGCATTTCCTGCCTGGAAGCTATCCTTTTAATAAATCAGTGAAAATACATCTCTCAATATCATGCTGTTTTACTCAATCAACAGAAGGTGAGAAGTGCAGTGTGGATGCTAGTCCTAAAGAAAGCAACCTTGTGCAGTACAGACAGCCAGTGTGCCCTGGTGATTATGTTGAAATGAGGCAGTTTGATAGCCTCAGTGAAGGAAGTAATGAATTTCCCAGGAAGATGTCAGGACTGGCATCTTACATGATTTCAAAAATGCCTTGCATGCACATAGGAAAGTTTCCATCTCGCTGCAAGCTTAAACCCCAGCAGTCCTGGACTCACGTGCAACATCTAAATCCACATGTACACAAAGAGTATGCAGGACTTCAGGCTTGAGCAGGCTTGACTGGCTCTGTAGATCTCTGCCAGAAGTGCTCTCTAATATGTCTGTCTCATTAGTGATGCCCAAGAAGACTCTCTGAAATTACTTCATCACAAGTAATAGAGTAAAGTAGAAGAGTATGCATTTTATATAAATAAACAAGCAAAAGCCCTCAGAATTAATACTGGAAGGTGTTAGAAAACTGACAGTGTATGATTGTGCTAGAGAATTTTTCCTGATTTTGGCATTTTTGCACCAGGTAAACTTAATATAAGACTACGCATATTAGCTAGATATACAACTGTTGCTAATGCTAGAAATGACTGCTTATATTGACAGACTTTTCATGTAGCTGTATGGGGGGATCTAAACTTAGCAGTCATGAAAGGGTTGTCAAGCATTGGAACAGGCTACCCAGGGAAGTGATTGAGTCACCATCCTTGGAGGTATTTAGAAGACATATAGATGAGGTGCTTATGGACACGGTTTAGTGGTGGACCTGGTAGTATTAGGTTAATGGTTAGACTCAATGATCTTAAGGGTCTTTTCCAACCTAAATGATTCTACGATTCTACGAAATTGAAATGAGAGTCACAGAAATAATATGGCATCTCTATGCTGATGCATATAAATAGCTGAAACAACCTGAATTTCAGTGAAAAAAAATATTGTGGAAATAGTCAAATTTGGAAAGGTAGCAAATCACTTGGACATTGTTGAAAGTCTGCAGCAAGAATCTTAGTCTATTCTCCAGAGGTGAAGAGGGTTTCCTTCTGCCACAGGGAGCAGCACAGGTTCTTACAAATGCAGAACTTTTCCATGTCCCTACTTTACCCAAAATAAGCAAGCAATTGTCTGAAAGACCGTGCATGCCAAAAAGTTTGTGAAAGGAGTGTTACATATCTACTGCAAAACACACATGTACTAAAATAACTAATTATATAATACATAAGCAATTTAACAACAAAATAATTGCATAAAATTAAAGGTTTATTTGCACTTTGAAGACAAATTTAGAAAATAGGAATCCCTACATACTGGAAGTACTTGAAATTCACATATCTTATGGGTGTTCAAAATCTGACTGCCAGTTTTGGCTGTTTTCCCTTTGAATGTATGAGGCTGAACAGAAACCATTGACCCCAACATGTTTTCCAAAAAGAATGTAAGTATTTGATTCTGAACCTGTATCAACTGTAAGGGTTTACTAGGCACTCAAATATGCCCAGAAAAAATGATGTAAAAAATACCTCTGTGCTTTTGAAAACTTACCAAACTATCCCCTTTCTGTTTTGACTACTTTTTGTGTTTCTATTCCAGCTTGTGGTCTGTCTTGTGATTCCATGTCTGGCTGCAAATGAATTAGGCCTGTCAATACCCTTTTGACTTCTTATTAATCAAGAGGTTCTCTTTCCCCCACTGCCTTTCCTGCTGATCTTCAGACTCCTATGAGGACATCTCCCAGGATGTCTGAGCATCACCAGAGGGGAACAGCTCCATAAGTAGTGGCTCCTCTCAAAGTAGCATTCCCTGAGCCAGCAGAAAATTGCAATTTCTAGCAGGCAAAGTGTTGCCGTTGGTTATTTTTCTCTCCTCCTCACATGCAACTGGTTCTCTTCCTACTTGAGTAGAAAAAAAGTCCTTTTTAACCCCCTCTCCTGTTTTGCCTTGTGGAAACAGAGGTAGGTGCATTAGCAGTGACCTCCAAGATTCAAATGATGTAGCAGCATCATCTCACGCTAGTCCTCTTCTCTGCTTTTACAAAGCTGCTGCTGGCTGCTGGTTGTAAATATTAGCAAGTGACATGTAGCAAGCTTTGTTTGTGATGACCAGGAACAAACCTGAATTTGTGTATCCCATTCTAATTCATGGCATATATTTTATACCATTTTAATTAAGGTTCTGATTTTGTTCCAAAGTTTAGACTGACAACACAGTAACACTGAGCAGATGTACTGATCCTGCACTCTCCGGCAAGATACCTCCCTTCTTTGTAGTAACACCAAGTAATGGAAGTTTTGCTGAGTGGGAATACAAAAACACTTCCTGCATAATACATGAAGATGAGTGAACCTGAGAATGGTAAACACATTTAAGATTATACTGTACAGGGAAGCTGCCAAGCTCAACCAAAATAAAATGCTAAATAAAGGAGTATGTCATAAATTGTCCTCCTTCCTGGTACACATGCATTAGAGGTAGCTTCAAGGAGGTGCATCTGTCTGAACTAGTCTTCAGAGTTCCTCCTTCTAGGATTAGGTACTTTTACCATCTATTTCTCACTTGGTGCTGTTGGAGGGAAGGTGATGTTGTGTCATGTATCTGCAAGCAGGCTCTAACTACTCTATCCCTCTTCCAGAAGCCATTTCAACTTCCCAAGGGTACTATTAACTGCTTCTTGGAACAGTCTACTGGTTAATGCACACAGTTATAGGGGAAAGACTTGCATTTCAGTCTTATCCAGTTCTTTATTACCATTAAAAATATGCAATATACAAAGAAGTAGGGACTGGATCCCAGTCCCATCCTATCTCAGGCAATGTGGAGTTTTTAAGAACAATCTACAGTTACCTTTCACTGAAATCTAACAAGGTTTTAGCTCAATTTCAATAAAAAGTCTGTGAGCTTTCCGAAGTACCATCCAAAACTTATATCTGGATGTAGTCCAGTAAAATATGATACATTGTTGCTTAATATTTATTTACTGCCAGATATGTTTGCCTACTAAGGATATATTTACCTACTTAATATAAGTATCCAGAGATTCTTCAAACAACTATTACCACAAACCTTTATATGTGAGTATTGCAGAGATTTTTTGTCTAATCTGGTATCAAAATAATAAAGAACCTGGAAGGAGGAGTAAGATGGCAAATTTTTTGCTTTGTTTGTTTTATTTTTAAGGCAGAAGAAAATGGAATGTGCCACTGCTTGGCAATGTTAACACTAGGAGACAAATTACATCTGTATTAAAAAAAAAGCTGCTATCAACTTATGCATATACAGCAGGGGATCTCCTAGAGAATGCAGATTAAATGTACCCCATGTTCACATCCTGTGCATGTGAATTTCCAAACTGCATTTAGGAAAGACAGTAGATCATAGCATAAATCCAATGAATACTGGAACAGGATTCCTGGAGAGGTGGTCAATGCCCCATGCCTGTCAGTGTTTAAAATGGCCTTTCAGCAATGCTCTTAATAACATGATTTAGCTTTTGGTCAGCCCTGGAGTGGTCAGGCATTTGGACTATGTGATTGTTGTATGTCACTTCCAACTGAAATCTATTCTATTCTATTCTATTCTATTCTATTCTATTCTATTCTATTCTATTCTATTCTATTCTATTCTATTCTATTCTATTCTATTCTCTGCATTCACAATGAGTCAAGTAACAATGAGACACTTACTTGCCTGAAATGGCAGGGGGGTTTCAGCTCTAAAAACACTTTCAAGGACACAAATCACAAAGCTTACAAGTGGTTACAGGTTTTATTTTATTTTTCTGAATCTGTTTCAGAGCTGATGCTCACAAGCATTAATACAATGTGCATGTGTTGCCAGGAGCAGGCTGATGCATACTTCGGTTTAGCTTGAATAAACATCTGTTGCAGTATGGCAAAAGAAAGTCACAGAGGTACAGAAAGCAGCAGCAGAAATACATGCCAAGCAGTTGCCATTTCCTGAAGAGTGAGAACTTGAAGAATGAAGATAGGCACCGATCACACACAAAACAAGACTGAGACTGAGGAGGAGGAGGAGGAGGTGTGCGCTATTGTGTGATATTTTCAAAAGTATGACACATATTGATGACATGCATACTTTTTGCCTGCTGTGCTTCTTGACCAGTGACGCATGAAAAGTACTCTCATGCCTGCACTGTGCTTGTATTCCATGCAGGGAGAGATAAAAAGTGGCAGCTCATGATGGGGCAGCAAGCCTGGAGCCCTCCCAAGCTTAGGCTATTTTGCACAAGCAAGAACCCCTGGGGAAATGGAGCCAAAGTAAGAGCAGAGCTCGGTCTTGCTACAAACTTGCAATGGGAAAAAGCTGGAGAGAGACAGGGCACAAATGGTGCCTTGGAGGTGCAAGAGCAGCAGTCAAGAACCAAGCCTACATGGCCCAGAGGAGGAGCCCTGACAAGGGGCTGTGCTCAGTGCTACAGGGGAAAAAGAAGAAACTCCCAAGGGGATGTTGCCAGCCTGCCCTTGGGGGAAAGAATGTTTCTCCCCCTCCCCCAGTGTAGGGCACAAGGGCCACCTTCATGGAGCATGAGCAGCAGGTACCTAGACAAAATGTCCCAGCAGAGCCCTGGCAAAAGGCCACACTCAGTGCAGTAGAGGAAGGCAAAAAAACCCCCATGGACCAGTACTGGCCCACCCCGGGGGAAAAAAGCATTCCTACCCTCCAGCTATAGGGCACAAGAGGCCACTTTGTGGTCTATGAGCAGCAGGCAGTAACCTAGCCAGAATGGAGCAGAGGAGCCCTGATAAATGGTCATGCTCAGTGCTGCAGAGGAAGGCAAAAAATCCCCTGGGACCACTGCCAATCTGCCTCGGGGAAAAACTCTTTCCTGACCCCAGAGCTGGCGAGCTATTTCCTGAGCATGTGAGCAAGACCTGCCTCCTCGTCCCACAGGCTGGTCATGCCCCCCAGGAGATGCCCAGACCCTATCCTCCTTCAGCCTGGAGCCATCTCAGGGGCTTCTGAAAGTGGCAAAAGGCCCCCGGCTTGATTGATCTTGGGGGCAAGAATCCTTCCCGTGCCTGGCAGGACACCAGCTCAAAAGTACTGGATCCCCTTGCAACATCTGTGCATCCCATTTCTTACAGCTGCTGCCTCTGGTTACACAGGGGATGAGGACAGTGAGCTCCGCAGTGCTCCTCAAGAAGGCATTCCCTTGCTCTTGCTGCTGCTATCCAGTTCAAAAAGCCTGATAGCCTTGGGCACCACTGAGGGGCTGGTGACTGTTCGCCAAAGGATGAAGAAGGATTTCTATCCACCAAATGGGCTTTAAATGTGGCCCTGCTGGGAGCTGGCCTTGCAGTGGAGAACCTCCAGCAGCCTCATCCAGCCTCTGGTCTTCATTCCTCAGCACCCTCCAAGTAATTCCACTGAATCCTCAAGGACTTTCCCTTGGATGTCTTCAGGCTGTCCCATGGCCATCTGTGACATGGGGGTGATGGGGCCCCCCATGCGCAGCCCTGCCTGCTGCAGCCCAGAGCTCTCTGCCCAGCGTCCTTTGGAAGAAGGCCTTTGGGGTGCTGGCCCCGAGGCTGTCCCTGTGCCCAGGAGTCCCAGGGGGCTGTCCCTGCCCTTGGTGGCCATGCACTGGGCACAGCTGCTGGCTGCCCCGATGTGTCCTCTGCCATTCAGCTCCCAAACGCAGTGCTGTTACTCTTCTCTCAGGCCATGGCAGAAACCAACTCTGCAGCCCAGAGACCACCCGTATTAGCTGTCCCCTCTGTGCCAGAGTCAATGTCCAGGCTCCACAGCAAGGAGGAACAGGGACTTGATCTGGCTGGACACAAACCCTTTTCTGGGAGGGTGGGGATGATTTTGGCAGCTGCAGCCTGGAGGAAAGCCAAGGTTTAACCAGAGCCATAAGTTGGGATAGACAATGCCAACAGACTACCATGGAAACAACACAGCCTTTGAAAAACAAGGGAGCGGAGGTTACACTGGTGTGGTGGAAAGGCCCGTAATTTTCAAACCTAGAACATTTGGATCTATGCCAAAAGCAAAGCCAGGCAAATGATGACTTTTCCAAACTGTGAAAATAGCCCAGTGCTGCTATCACTGTCACATCCTCTTTTCCCACTAAAACCAAGCTGTGGGGCTTCTCTGTTGAACACATCCCTTGGCTGTGTTTATATGGGATACAAAGCGCACTTCGGCCCAGGGTAAAACTTTCACAGCTCATTTGTGACTTTAACCTTTCTGAGAGTTATTTGCCTACCTCACTTTGTGGGAAGATGTTCAGATCTTATAGAAAACACTAGCAAGTCTCTTTTTCCTTTAGGATTTAGTTTTTTGAGTACTAAAAGAGTAAGTAAGCTACTATTCTAGTAGTTCTGAATATTTGTGCTAAAATTCATATACACATTCAGACTATGTTAATAAGGGCATTCATACCATGTACCTTCATTTTTCTGGGAGGATGTCAGAGGTGAAAGAAAGGGTTTTGGTTCCCTCTGCATGAACTTTGCACAGATGCAGAGAACATGCAAGATTTCCTCACCCTTTCTTACCAATGCACCAAGTGACATTTGCTACTACACTGCTTATGGTGAGGTCTTCTTGGAACGAAGTACTGAATTTTTGTGTGATTTGACCATATTTTTCCTTGCACTTCAAGAGCTTTTTTCCTTCTTTGGCTTTCACACTTGATATCTTTCTTGAAAGTCATGGCAGCCCTCCTAGCCTTTGTCTTGCTCCTTCCAAATTCAAAATACCTGACTATGAACTTCACTGTTTTATACTTCTGATGACATCAAAGCCTGAAGGGTGGAGCCTGAAAGATGTGTTAATGAGGCTTTCACCCATCAGTAGCCTGCTGGAGTCCAGCTCCACACAGTCATGACCAGCAGATCCAGCCCCCCACCGGCCAGGTGAGCGATGGATGGGCTTTTTGGGTAGGCTCTGAACATGAAGTTGGTAGTGTCAGCCTAGCCACTTTCAAAAAGGATGTCTGCATCCTAGGCAAGAAACATAACCACAGCTGGCACAAACTGCGTTTCCATTTTGGAAGTTTAACTGCAGAAAATGCCAAATCAGCCAGACACTAAAAAAGCTGCAAGAGATGAAAGTCAATGTGATGCAGTTAGCAGCACTGCTGTGTGTGGGGATAAGCTTCACTCTCCAGGAGTCTGAAGACAGGTTGCTGAGTTTTTTAAAAAATTCTGCAGGTATTTAGTGAAGGGCAAGGTTGTTGTTGACAATGCAGTTAAGGAGTTGGCTGGCCAGGTGGCCATCTGACACTAAAAAGCAAGTGCCTCTCTCTAAAAATCCCTAGCTGCCTGTAAGATAGCTGCAAAGGACGGAAGATTTTGCTTTTTATACGCCCACCTGAAACTACCAGAGAATGTTGGTGTGAATAAATTCCTGATGTTATTCAATACAAAGGATTTTTTTAACTGATAAAAGAAACTAGCACACACTTGGTAATAAGTTTGCAAAACTGGTGCAATTAGAGCAGAAAACTGCTGGACTATGTCTATTGAGTTAAAGAATTTCAACATTTTGATGCCAGCTCAGTGAGAGGAGACCAGCAGGAGATCAGCAGGCAGAGTGAGGCTAGAGGCAGATTCCCTTGCCATGACTGCCCCTGTCCAGAAGGCTTTTAGGAAAAAGACATTCTCTAAGGAGCAAGGATTTCAAACGACATGGAGTTTATAAGCTAAACCTATGTATTGAGTTACGCTTGAAAATGGACTGGTAGCCACTGCATTTTATGACCATGCCTTCCTCTTTTGAAAGGACCTGAACACATGCTGAAGTAGCACATTCTGAAATAATTCGTTATAACGGTACAAATTGCATTCCTGTACTTGTGAGGGAACACATGCAATCCCATAACTTGGTCCCCACCATTTAAAAAGGATGTTAAGGTACTTGAATGTGTCCTGAGAAGGGCAACAAAGCTGGTGAAAGGGGCTGGAAGGCGTTTCCTATGAGGAGTGGCTGAGGACTCTGGGTTTGTCTAGTTCGGAGAGAAGGAGGCTGAGGGGTGACCTCATGGCTCTCTACAGCTTCCTGAGGAGGGGAAGTGGAGAGGGAGGTGCTGATCCTGGAATCCAGTGCCAGGACGTGTGGGAATGGCTCAAAGCTGCATCCATTGGGGAGGTTTGGACTTGACATGAAGAAACACTTCTTTACAGAAAGGGTGGTCAAACCCTGGAACAGTCTTCCTGGAGAGGTGGTCTTTGCCTCATGCCTGTCAGTGTTTAAAAGGCATTTGGAAAATGCTCTTAATAACTTGCTTTAAATTTTGATCAGCCCTGAATTTGTCAGGCAGTTGGACTAAATGATCATTGTAGGTCCCTTCCAGTTCAACTATTCTTCTCTTCTCTTCTCTTCTCTTCTCTTCTCTTCTCTTCTCTTCTCTTCTCTTCTCTTCTCTTCTCTTCTCTTCTCTTCTCTTCTCTTCTCTTCTCTTCTCTTCTCTTCTCTGCTGTGCAACACATAAGGCAAAGGCTGATCTAACCTGCTTCAGTTTGACTTATCAAAGCTAACTCTAGTTCTCAGGTATGATATCTGTCTTCATATCTGTTCTCTGCCCCTGTGCTAGAGTCAACACAGTGTTTGGGAATCACTGCCCAACTGGAGCACTGGTTTTGTCAAATGAAGAGCAGCTTGCTAGGAAGAGTTTAAGGTTCCTCTCTCTTCTCAATTCATGTTATAAAAATGCTTGGAAAAACTGCATTATAATGATTTCTAACGCAGATTCCCTCTGGCATTAACTGGTGTTCTGGAGCCGAACACCCCAACATAGCTCATTCGCAATATCTACAAGCTCTCAACCTGCCCCCCACTTAACATTGTTTAGCCACATATTAAAACAAACATTCATATGCAAATGAAATGCATCACCAGCACAAACTTTATTGAACTATATGAAAAGCCAGGCCATACAAAAATATAACTGAATAATGTGTAGGAGTCAGACATGGTTTCAGAGGTGATGAATTTATAAAATGCGGAAAATGCAGAAGTGACTCTTTCTGAAAATCTTTGCGGTTTTTTTTTTTTTCTCTACTAACTGTCATTAATGCAGGTTTATCTTCTTAAAGGACCCGTTTTGCTCCTATACTCTTTTCTGTGGTTGACTGTCCACTTAAAGACAACCTGGGAAAGCAGCTTCAGACATTGTGTAAGGGCTTGCTTTTCATTTTTCTCATCTTTGTAGTAGCTGCTATCTCTCAAAAAGAGGCAGTTCTTACTCATGTAAGTAAGAACTCATGGAAGTACTCATGTACTGCTTTATATGTATTTTGATTTTTGGCACGTAACCTGGCCGCTTCAAAACCACCTTCCTGAGCTGTTTCTCTTGCTGTTGCTCACAGGGTTTTGAACTTACCATTCTCATGAGATTCTAGTTGCAGGGAGACTAAGTCGGTTTTTGTAGCATATTTAGCCTACATTGTGCATTTGTCTGATAATTGCGGGAAAGAACAGGATACCTTGAGGTTTGGTGAAATGCATATGATTACCTTTCCTTACACTTTATACTACTATAATTGCAGCAGCTGACACTTTATGAGTCTAACACCACATGTGGGTCTTTAATGAGCATCACATGTACTTCAGTGGAGAAAATAACACAGTGCTAGTCTGTCTCCAACACTCAAGCACTGAAGGTCTCTTATCTCAAAACTTGCTGGGGAGGGTGGGAGGTCAAGTTTCTTTCTCCCATCGTAAATCTAAATTACTTAAAATTAAAGTAGGAAATAAAAAAATGCTTGATCCTTCCACTGTCTGACAGAAAATAGAAAAGACATTGTGCTTTTGTTCTGAAGTACGCCTGAAAGTAGTATCAATTTATTTTGTGCATTTTCTCTCTTCTTTAAATGCCATTCATACAGACAAGTAATCTGGACTCCCATTTCCTCTTTAGCACTTTAAAAAGTCTTCACAGGTGTTTAGAGTTTAATAGTTTCACCTCTCTTGTAGCTCAAGGACTAAGATAAAAATATCTATTTCTAGTTATGCAATATACATGGCTTTAGGGGTACTGAAGCTTTGCTGCACTAAATACTTCCAGGAAAAGTTCTTAAATTTAGCTGCACTGAAATTATTTTTTTCCATTGTTTTTTAGGGATGATAGGATTTTTTCACATACTGTAATACAACCTCATTTTCTTTTCTAAGAAGCCAAAATGCATGCATTCTCTAAAAGTAGCCTAAACTGTCTGGCAGCACTCGTATGTTTAGCATTCCTTCACAGAACAAGTTTCTCATCCTAAGCACTTCATTTTATATTTTGCTGCAACAGGAATTTTAAATAATAAGCAGAGTCATAAAAATACACAGTATATTTAATTTAGAAGGATCAAATTTTAAAAGTATAGTTTTTTAAAAGCTGTGCCATGTTTTTCTTTTTTCTGTAATTTTCTGTCCAACTAAAAATGCAAGGTTATTTTTCCCTGACTCTGTTTTTACATACTTTGTCCAATCTCCTCTGTGTAAGAGAAGACACTTTTATCTTAACCAGATACCCAAATTAGAGTCTGAAATAAAAAATGCAGGAAGTACAGATGCATACTACTGCTAATCTAAGTATTTGTGCCTTGTAAATAATGCCAAGCATGTTTTTTTCAGAGACAGATTGCACACCGATGCAAATTATTCTTTCTTAGATGATATGGTATGTTATTCACATTTGTTTTACTATGCTCCCTGAGTGCGCAACACTCAGTTCAGTACACAGACATCGCAGGAAAACAGGGACCCTTTGCACCAGGTGGCCATATTCATAAAGATATTTAGGTACCTTTTGGGATGTAAACTAAACTGGGCAGCAAACTCCAATGACATCAATTTACCTGAGTGCTTTAGACATGATGAGCTCAAATTCTGACAGTCTGAAATGCAGTATCTAACTTCCCAGACTTGGGGATTCATCCAGCTCACACCCATGGGAGCAAACTCAATTCAGCTCTTAGGATTTTCTCTAGGCAGACATTTTAGTTAGAGCAAATCTATTTAATATCAGTAATCAATAATGCTGATTACACGGGTAGCCTCAGACCGGCCCTTTTGTCTGTGACTGCTCTGAATGGAGTCATTTGATGTCAGCCCGAAAATACCACCCCCAGGTTGCCTGGTGTTAATTTAGAGAATGACTCCACAGTGTTTCACTAATCCATCAAATTTATATGCTTAGGCACCAGAAGAGCAGAGAATAGGGCTCTGAGTTTTATCATTAAGGCTGCTTGGGAGCCAGCTCCTGTGAGGTGGCGTAACCAATACATCCAAAGAGGAAATTTGTAAATGGTCTGTGGCCCTTTTATAAATGGCAGAGAAGCACATGTTATGGTATGCGCATAATTGCTTGAGCTCCAAACTTTTCTATGGAATTGAAAAACTCTGAACAACTCCTTTCGAGGGACAAATATACTGGTGCCACTTTAAAATAAAGGAGAAACATGTTTAGCTTATTAGTTCATTTATGAAAAATACATAAACTATTGCTTGTTTTTTACAGATGAGGTCTCCATCTCTCAATCTTGAACTGGATGTTAAAGTAGTCATTTCTACATAACAGCCTGAGGCAAGAGCTCCTCTATGAAGTTCTGACATCTGTTCAAACCCCAAGCAGTGGTAAATGGAGATCACATTATCTATTTGTGTCACTGTTTATAGTAAACTTCATGGTGCAGTCTCTCATGGTCTGTGAGGCTTTTTACAGTATATGCTGTGGCTCCTGTACTCTGAAAATAGCAATGGCATCTGTACAGTTCCTGGCACTTTCCTTATTTGCAGTGGCATAGCCATAACTTCAGCTAGGCAAGCTCTGTTAAATTCACAATAAGTTCAAGGATTTTCTGTGAGGCAATGAAGAACTGCCTCTCAGAATGCTGCAACCTACATTTCTTGAGGAAATGGGAAAGGTAGGAAAAGGTAAAAGAAAAAGTTTCACTGCTGTCATGATAGTGTCTTTTGAGGAGGGACTTCAGTGTGTTTATGCTGCTCTTGTCTATGCATGCACACCATGCATTCTTTAGTGCTTTGCTGAAAAATGAAACACTTCTATGTGACATATCCTGTGTACCTGAAACCCAGCACACATGAATCTAGCAGATGTTGACTATGAAAACCACAAAAATTTGTCTAAACCCCTACAAAAAACAAAATATCTTTTTAAAATTCCCAGTCTAGAAAGAACGCACAGATAGTCATTCCCCTTTTTTACCATTTTTCAGAAAACAGTTAGTATCTACAGCCTTCTTGAAAAGTAATATCACCAGTAGGAAAGTAAATCTTAAATTTTAAGCCCTCTTGCCTCATCTAAATAAACCCACAGCATAACATCGGGTGCTCAAGATCTCAGGTGGACCCGTGGACGGGGGCAAGCCGAATGCAGCTGGCAGGGCAGCTGCGGCAAGGGCATGCATGGAGTTTCCCTCCCAAGCAGATGTTCAGCGATGTGATGGAAATGCGTGGTGACATCTGAAATGCCCTGGTGAGTCCCTGGGGTCAGGGAGCTGGCCAGTCTCTGGGCTGGTTGGATTAGGCTGTGTGGGCTGGAAGGGGGCTGACAGCCCTTGGTTAGCCAGCAGAAAGTGAGGCCACTGCCCTGCACAACCCAGAACGGACTAGGATGTTGTGCTGGAAGGACGGGCTTTCCTCAAGCCCCCAGCATCCCCCCCAGTGTGTGGGGTCCCCTCTGAGAAGATATGAGGGCTTATTTTCTTTGCCACAGGAAGTGCAGCAGCAAACTCCTGCTGGAGTGCTCTCTGCCTTTACTGGAACCCAGCCTGAAACGGGTACAGCGGAGAGTGTCCTCTGCAGCTTGTGTGCAGGGCTCTGCCCACCTCCTCCCTTTCGGCATTAGAAGTGACAGCTTAATAACGAGGGTTCTGCTAGAGTCCAGCCATGTATTTGTGTTGGGTTGTACTTCCCACACATTCACATCTCAGCATTTTAAATGATGTTCAATAATCTCTTTTCTCTTTCTTCTTTCACATCTTGCACAGTGTGTTCTCAAATGTCTTGAGGGAGTGTTGCAGAGCTGCTGCTGTCTTTAACAGCAGAGTAGATGCTGAATGGAAGATTTATCTCATTGTTTTTCTTATGCCTGCAGAAGTATTTGGAGAGAGAAAAGGTTGTCCAGAATGAGAAAGGGGTTTTGGTTTGCTTTCAGCAGGTCACTGTTTTCTCAGAAAGCAATGAGATTTGCTGGTGGGATTTTATTGAGAGAATAATGTTGGAGCAGCCCTTTAAGATGTTCATGTTAAGGGCCACGCTACAGACTGAGTTTGCACTAGCAAATACCTAGCCTTAGTAACAGTGCTGCTCATTTTATCTCTAGCTGAAGGTTTATATTCAAGACTGGGAAGAAATGGTGGATCCACTTTCTTCTGTAATTTAGAGTACAAGGCTTTACAACTTTTCTTGAAGTTTATTCTTGCTTCAGCTTTTACCAGTACAGGATACTAGCAAACTAATGCTGAAGGAAATGCCTGCAACTGAAGTCACATTATTGGAATACCTTCTGTATGTATATGAGTGTGTGTATAACATATATAGTATATGTGTTTGTCTTTACTGAATTTTTTAACAGTATTTATATTTTTGTTTCTTTATGATAATATTTACATGTGCATATACACAGTATGTTTCTGTGCCTGCCTGATATTCCATCTGTCAGTCACCCTCTTAACAGAAAATACTGACAGAGAAGCATGCCAGCCAGAAGCTGTAAGGCTTATTTTGTCCACATATATAATCATTTTACTCTCTTCTAAATTCTATTCTTTATTAAAATTTATATTAACTTGTTTCCAAGTCCTACCACATTTCATGGAATCATAGAATAATTTAGGTTGGAAAAGACCCTGAAGATCATCGAGTCCAACCATTAACCTAACACTCCCAAGTCTACCACTACACCATCTCCCTAAGTGCCATATATACATGCCTTTTTGATACCTCTGGGTATGGTGACTCAACCACTTCCCTGGGAAGCCTGTTGCAATGCTTGATTACCTGTTTGGTAAAGAAATTTTTCCTAATACCCAATCTAAGCCTCCCCTAGTGCACTTCAGGCCATTTCCTCTTGCCCTGTCACTATCAGCTGGGAAAAGAAACTGACACCCACCTTGCTACAACCTCCTTTCAGGTAGTCGTAGAGAGCGATAAGGTCTCCCCTCAGCCTCCTTTTATCCAGACTAAACAACTCCAGTTCCCTCAGCCGCTCCTTATAAGACGTGTGCTCCAGACCTTTCACTAGCTTCATTGCTGCAGCAACTCAATGTCTTTCTTGTAGATAGTGGCCCCAAACTTAACACAGCATTTGAGGTGCAGTCTCACCATTGCTGAGTACAAAGGGACAGTCACTTCCCTACTCCTGCTGGCCACACTATTCCTGATACAAGCCAGGATGCAGCTGGCCTTCTTGTCCACCTGGGCATACTGCTGGCTCATGTTCAGCTGGCTGTTGATCAACATTCCCAGCTCCTTTTCTGCCAGGCAGCTGCCTGAAGCCTGTAGCGTTGCATTGGGTTGTTATGACCCAAGTGCAGGACCCAGAACGTAGCCTTGCTCAATCTCATGTAATCGGTGACAGCCCATCAATCCAGCCTCTCCAGATCCCTCTGAAGATGGAGTCCTCAAGCAGGTCAACACTCCCACCCAACTTCATGTTCTCTGCAAACTTATTGAGGGTGCATTTGCTCCCCATATCAGATCATTGATGAAGATATTGAACAAAACTAGCCCCAAAACTGAGCCCTGGGAAGCCTCCTGAGGGACTCTGTCAACCAGGCCCCTAAACAGGCCAAAGTCTGCCCTCCAGAAAGCTAAGGGACCAGTTCTGATAATCAGCCTCCTTAGTTCTCTGAGAATTGAAAACTCTATCATTTCATGATCACTATGCCCAAGAAGGCCTCCAACCATCACACGGCCCACAAGTCCTTCTCTGTTCACAAAGAACAGATCCAGTGGGGTGCCTTCCCTATTCGGATCACTCACCAGCTGTGTCAGGAAGTTATCCTCCACATACTCCAGAACCTCCTAGCCTGCTTCCTCTCCACTGTATTGCATTAACAGCAAACATCTGGTAAGTTGAACACCCCATGAGATCAAGGCCTTGCGATCATGAGACTTCTCCTAGCTGCTTATGGAATATTTAATCTGTCTCTTCATCCTGGTTAGGTGGTCTATAAGACTCCCACCATGATATCTGCTTTATTGGCCTTTCCCCTGATTCTTACCCATAAACACTTGACCCTTTCATCACCATCATTGAGCTCTAGACAGTAAAAACACTCCCTAACATACAGGACTACCCCACCACCTCTCCTTCCTTGCCTATCCCTTCTGAAGAGTTTATAGCCATCCATTGCAGCACTCCAGTTGTGTGAGTCATCCCACCATGTTTCCGTGATTACAATCCTGTCATGGTTTTCCAGCTGCACAATGGCTTCCAACTCCTCCTGTTTGTTGCCCATGATGTGTGCATTGGTATAGATACGCTGCAATCGGGCTATTTACCCTGCCACCTTTTTTTGGGAAGAAGCCCTTACCCTATGTGATTGTTCTCAGGTGCTTCATGGTTTCTAATGCATCAACAACTGTTGTGTCTTTGCTGCAGTGTGGATCTCCATCCCCTACCCATCCTGAGATGGCTAAGGAGCATTCATTGTTGCCCTGGTTTGGTGGGCTTTTTACCCTGCTGAATTCAAATTCACACATGTCACCACTATGGACCCCATCCCTCAGGCTGGTCAGTTTAAAGCTCACTTCACAAAGCTTGCTAGCCAGCTGGCAGATTCCTTCTCCTTTTCCAGTCAGGTGGATCCCATCTCTCCCTAGCAGGTTATGGTCGTCAAAGAGTATCCCATGATCATGAAAGCCAAAACCATGGCAATAGCACCAGCCACATAGCCAAGTGTTGATTTGCATGATGCATCTGTTCCTGCCTGCACCCTTTCCTCTAACTGGTAAAATAAAGGAAAATATAACGTGAGCACCAGTCCCTTTCAATTGCACCCCAGAGCTTTGTAATCTAGCTTGATTCTGCCCAGGATCTGGTTTGCTTGTGCCCACATGAAAGAGTAAGAGTAGATAACAGTCCATTTCTAACAAGTTGTGGCATCCTCTCAATAATATCCCGGACCTTAGCACCTGGAAGGCAGCAAACTTCACATGATTCCCTGTCAGGCTGACAAATGGGTGCCTCGCTGCCCCTTAGCAGGGAGTCACCCAGTATGAGCACTCATAACTTC
Organism: Phalacrocorax carbo; assembly: GCF_963921805.1. Classification (NCBI taxonomy): domain Eukaryota; kingdom Metazoa; phylum Chordata; class Aves; order Suliformes; family Phalacrocoracidae; genus Phalacrocorax; species Phalacrocorax carbo. The sequence continues at coordinate 105,821,205 of NC_087514.1, forward strand.
TTTTTGTGGTTTCTAGTATGTGCTGCTGATATGATTTCTCCCTGCAGAGCTTGCTCATAGGAGTCTTCAGCTATTAAGACATCATATCTGTTCCTGGCTGTTATGCAGGAGGGTGGAAAGTGGAGTCCTGCTCTTTTAAGTCACATGGGTCCATGGTGCCTCATTCTGGTTAGAATCAACCATAACAGACTGGTTGTGAAACCACTCATCTACCTCTTCTTCAGCCCCCCTAATACTGCATCGTCTTCTCACTGCCTCCTGTAACTCTGCCATGTGGTGAGCCAGATCCTTGACCTGCTTGCATCTTTTGCAGGCACTTGCTTGTGCCACAGGAGAAAGGTCTGGACACTCATCACAACCTGAGGTTTGCACTGCAATCTCCTTCCTTAGCAGTTCTGTCTCGGAGGAAACATCGGACATTTTGGAGGTTGTTGCCACAGAAACCCCAGATTTTGCTCTGAGACAAGTGCCCACCATTCCACTAAGAAGGGCAGGTGGAGCTGACCAGTAACAGGAAGAGAAGGTGACCCTCCTTGGGAGAATTGCCACACCACACACCAGTTGCTAGACCATCAGCCTTGCTTCTGAGAGCTGGCAGCTCCCAACATCTTGTTCTGCTTACCTGGCCTTTTCCTGGATGAGGAAACCCCCAGCACACTGCCATCAGCAGCTTTGCTGCGGACTGAGCAGGCACCAGGGCTGATCGCCTCGATGAGTGTCTCCTGCAATTTCCCTGCAATTGTCCAGGAAATAGTTCTTCCCCCAAATATGGAAGATTTCAGAGGGTATTTAGGAGATCAGATGACCTGCATGAAGGCTTTTGTTCTTCGCAAAGTCCCTGCATCTCCTTAGCTGTGCGCTAACAAAGCCGTTTCTCTTCTAGTCTGTCTAGGGTATCTTCTCTGTAAGACAGAGCTGTTTATGTTGCGAACAGAAACAAAACCAAGGTCACACACCTTGAGCTTTTGGAAAGCAGAAATGGTAACAAATGCTACAAAAAGTTTCACTGCTTTTGCATATGTGTTTTACTATACAGCATTACCTGGCACATCTAATTGAATAATTGATCAGCTTCTTTTCCACACAGAGGACCCTGGTGGTAAAAAAAGCTGCTGCTAGTGAAATACTAGAAGACAGAGCAGAGAAACTTAGTTTGTTCAACGTAGTCCAAGCTATTATCTGTCCTAATCCCAAGGCTTGACTTTTCCCTTAGTGTAAGTGACTAATCTTTCCTTGTACAGTCTCAAGGATGCGGCACTCTGCCCATATCCTCCAGCCCATAAGACCTGTGATATGCAGTAAAACTTGCAGGCCTCAAAGAACAAATTCCAGGTCACAGGAGAGCAAACCGTGGGCCTGCTAAGGGGTGCAATGAACTGGAGGAGATCCTTGTTATCCTTCTCCCTTCTCAGTTCTCATTTCAAACCTCCACAGTGTCAGTTCATATCTTTATCTTTTTTTGACAAAATAAAATAGTCTTGGAAGCTTCACTAGCAACATTTTAGTTATAATATTTCATTCTTAACTTCTTTGCTTTGCCAGTAATTGTTTATGATCTTTTAAATTTTGTTTTCTCTTTAGAACTGCTTAAGAACTTTTTTTTTTTCCAAACTGGATTTATTTCTTCATCTTTGCATTGAAAAGAGATCTATGCCAGGCCCCTATGTGTCTTGAGTTCTGAAGTATCCTACAGATGGATGAATTTGCCAGTCAGAAGATTTCAGTGATTACAGGGACGTAGGAGCTTACCTCAGCCAGCTGGCACAAGAAAGAGAAACATTCCAGGAGAGCTTCTTGCCTCCAAAGACCCAGTGCTCCCACCCCCACTTCATCAAACAAATAGCTTTTGCAGCATGCCTGGAAGTACATCAAATTGAGGCTATTTTGAACCAAGGGAAAGGAATACATTCCAGACTCCTGGGGCCTTGACTGAGAATATGCAGCTGCCGGTGCCCTTTGTAAGGGAAAGATCCAGACCAAACTCTGCCACTGGCCACAGCTGTAGTTATATTTTGTGGATTACTCTGCAGTATTTGCTTTGAACAGTTTGTTGGGCATTCATTATTCAGAGGGTGGTATTGAAGCTGTATGAACTGGTCCCTTTTTTCATTTTGTACAGTAAAGATTATGCTTTGGCTGCAGATATGGAGCCCAGTTTTAGAGTGAAGTGGGGTGCATCCCACTGATGATGACAGTTACAGATTAGCTCAAGAAATTCTGAACTGGAGTAAGTGTTGGTGTTTATTTTTGTTTTCTTATTGTGTAGTAAAATGAAGGAAATCTGCCTGCATTCAAATAATTCCATGCTTTGACTGGGCTGTGAAGGCCGCCTCTATACTTGTGTTCACTTAATCACACAGACTGTGACCAGGGTGAAAGTCTGGCTCCTGCAGTTAACAGCAAACTTCCAATTGATTTTGAAAGGCTGAACTCAGAGTTTGACCAAAGGTCAAATTTACTCTGGCAGGGAAGGTAGGAGGGATACTGTTTCTGTAATTTTGCCTACCTGGTGGTGACATTGTGGCTGCATCTGACCTTTACATTGCACTCCAACGCTAGGGTTACATTTCAGAAAATGCCCTACAACTGCTAGATATGTCACACATAGCCCTTTTTTTTCCGTATGAACACATTAAATGAGCGGTCGTGCTTGGTCTCCATTTTCTATGGCTATTTCTTACAGTTATTCTTCCTACCCTTACAAACACTCATATCAGCAGGCCAGATTCACAGAAACAGGCCTGGCTTCATTTGGATGTGGTGCCATGTCTCTCTAAAGTGTTGGTTGAGAGGAGAGTTGATAGCCAAGGCTAAGTCCAAATACTTAAAATATAATCACAGTCTTCACATCCTTCTAATATTTAAACATTTTGCTAAACAGAGGAGAGAGATGAGCTTGTAGCTACATTTAAGGCTCCTAAGTGATTTTTTAATCACTGGAATACTATTTTTAGTTTTGTATGTATACTGTCACTTCAGAAAGCAGAAGCAGAATGTTGTTCTTTTATTCCAAATGGGTTTTCTTGAAGACAAAATCTAGGGAAACAGGTAAATATCTTTGTACAAATGGTGGCTCTCTCATCCTTCCTAGGTGCCTGTACTGAAGCATTTCTTTGCTATGCAAAGTTTGCTGAGATGGGTGGGTTGAGCTGCAGGATGATGGTTTCTCCTCTATATTTCTAGTTCACATTTTCCCCTTTCCCTTGGGGGGCAATCAGATTCTAATTAATAGAGGTTAGAAAAAGCAGTCCTTGAAAAAACACAGGGTGTACACTCAGATGTTCTTTTCTTTCGGGGCATTAATGATCTAGGTTTCAAGTACAGCTTGGCAATTCCCGCTATGTTTACTGCTTTCAGCTCTGTAACCACTTTCCAGATAACATTTCTGCCAGTGGAGTGGTACTGCAAGCTCCAAGGCTCTCTGCAACAGTTGGATCCTGATAGTGTAAAGCTTTCAAAAAAATGATGCTACTACATGATAACTGCAACACCTCATATGATAGACTAAGAGGTCAGATTTTCCAAACTAACAGTATTCTTTAAGAGTTTGTACCCTGATGCTGCAAGTACAAGTTTAGCCTTATTTTTACTTCACTTTTGGTTAGACTGTGCTTTGGTTAGTCTGCACAAAACCTCATCCTTCCCGGTGTAAAGTAGTTTCAAGCATCCAAGCATCTACCTGATTCTGGCTACAGTACACGCAAAGGTTTGTGAATTAAGCAACTATATAGATTTACCAAATTCTAACTATAGCTCCTAGGGACCTTGTCTCATCATAAACACGTTGCAGCTTTGCCCACTTTCATTGAGGGGTCACCCTCAGGTAAGAGCAGTCACATGGACAGTTACAGTGCAATAAGTAGTCTTCTGAGGTACTCATACAGCAAATCTTTTAGGTGGCCATACTGTATGGTACTGTCATACTGTATGGTATAGCCGTATTGCATGGTACCAATAGCAGACACTATATCCCACTATAGACAGTAGTGTTTAAACCATATGCCTGCACTTCAGGAATCTACCCTTATAAAATCTTTGGCTTCAAACACCCACTTGAACTAGAGACAGGGATCTCCCTAATTAGGGTTTGGCCACCTGACACAGTTAATTGATTTAGAAGAATCACTGGTCTTCTGTTGTTTGGTTCAGTTATTTTTCTTAGTTATTTCTGGTTTTATTTGGTTGCCTAAATGTTTTTCATAAGATAGAAGCATTTTAAAGACAAGAATAGTGAATGCTGAGCTTTACAAGTTTATTTGTACAGATGAAGTTTCCTCACAAAAAATTATCCAAATTTCCTGCATTAAGGGGAAAAAAATGCAGAAATTGTTCAAATGTTTGTTTGTAAAAGAAATTAAAGCAAAGATTTTTTTTCTCAAGATTTTAGTTTTGGTTACCTGCCCTGCAAGCTAAGATCTGAAAAAAAAAAATCACTTGTTCGCAGATTGCCCTTTGGTAAGTGATAGAGATGTCATTAGGATTGTTTAGGATGCGGACAGAAAGCTATTCTCCTTTTCTGCCTTCTTCTTCCCCAAAGTCATCCATCATGCACCATGATGTTATGACACCCTTTGGCCAGTGGAGCCCATGTCCTGCTGTTGAGGGAATGGGTGTCCCTCACATCAGTATCTCCTGGAGGGGTTTAGACAGGATCTGTCCTGATCAGATGGTGTTTGTAGATGATGGAGCCTCTCTCCCTCCCTGAGATCCCACCATCCAGCTGAATCACAGCCTCACCCTCTTTCTCCATGCAGGGGAACCCATGCTGACTTCAGCAGGTAGCAGAGCCACTCCCTTGTGGAGCTCAGTCAGGAGCAGGTCTCTAGTTCCTTGTTTCCTTTGTCATTAGAGGCACTGCAGCTGGCATGACATACAGCTGGCTTGGTGCATGTTTATAGGTACTGCTGTAGTGTCTGTACGTCTCCCACTACTATTCCAAATGGGATTTACACATCCCCATGGATTCTCTAAATGGCTCCATGACGATGACTTCCAGGAACCTGGTGTATTGGAGATCTACTGCAGAAGGAGCCCAAGGCATTAAATAGTACCACTCTGTCTTGTGCATTTAATAGAGGGCTTTAGAGAGACTGCTGCCTCTCATATGTCAACACTGCCCTAGCCAGAATAACTGCAACAGCGCTGTAGGGAGGCTTAGGTGGCTGGGAAGGGTGAAAGTTACAGAGCTAGGGCTCAGGCTGGGAGTGAGGAAGCCACATGTGAGGTTAGGGGAGGAAGGATGAGGAATCTAGATTGTTCTAAGAGTATTTTTGAGTGATCATTCCTATGTGAATATTGGAGTGTTACTTCAGATATGAAGCTGCAAGCATTTCAGATTGGATTCCAGCTGTACTGAATTCTCCTTTTATTGTTTGACTTCAGCTGTAGGCAGTAATAGGAAAATTTGGACCTGCAGCATGAAACTGCAACAGTGTCCTAAGCTTAGGCCTCTCATTACATGTGGTAACATGCGTTGCATTTCCTTTATAACATGACTATTGAGCTTTTCTGATTGTGGTTTCGAACCACTACCCAGTTTTTTCATGGACTTGGGCTGGCATCTGTCTCAGGTGAGCTGATGCCTGTGAGGCTCATATTAGTAGCACAAGTGCTAGGGGACTGCATGCTCACAAACCTCCAAGACCCATTAGCTGGCCTTCCCTTCCTGGACTGGGGTACTCAAGGCTCCTATCAGTGCTGACGTTGCCCAAGTCATGTAAAGATGACATTTACGTTTCCCGAGGGATGTAAAGATTGCTGAAATGAAATTCCTGGACTGTGCACAGTGTTACCAGGAAAAAGAGCTACCTTCTGCACCCCCTCACCCACCCTAGCAGCCCAGCTCTATTCCCCGTGCCTCTTATGTTATCCACAACTTCCTCTCTCTCTGTCTTTCCAAAATTACCTGCATCATCCTGGTTGGTTTGGTTTTTTTTTTTCATTTTTCCTTTCCCAGAAGTTTTATACTATAGTCCAGGCTTCTGTGTGTAACTGTAAAAGAAAGGGATTACTGTCAGTCTGTAATCTCAGTTCTGTACTGCTCGGGCATAATTCATACTCTCCAGTTAAGACATCGTTGGTTTTAATATTTTCCCATATGTTTAACACTAACAAATCATGGTTATGTGGCTGATGTCTGTTAAAAACTTCCATAAATTCTTGTCTAACTGATTAATATTTTCCAACCATAGTACAACAACAGTGCAGTAAAAAGCTTGGTTTTAAGTCACATCAGTTATATATTTTTCTGTTATTTCTTTTTCATTCTTTATGATTGGGATGTTATTGAATCCAGCACAACAAAAGCAAAATATAAATTAACCTCGTAGTTTTCATTACAGTCCTTTTCCAGATAGGTTTACGGTTGGACTCGATGACCTTAAGGATCTTTTCTGACTTCAGTGATTCTATGATTCTGTGATTCTGAGAGGTTTTGGAAGACCTTAATCCAGAAGATATGAACAAAGTCTACAGAATGTAATAGTGAAAGAAGCAGTAGGGTTTTATAAACCTAAGGATAAAGAGTGTGTCTTTTGTGCTGGGATTTTTTGAAACAGACTATTGAATTTGAGAGCAGGGATCATATTTTTTATTAAATTCTACACATGCTAAGTAAAAATCTATAAGAAGTTATCACTTCATATTAAATTCTGAAGTTTTTACAGAAAGGAAAATGAGGAACCAGTTATCACAAGATTTATGACATAAGCAAAGTGAAAAAAATGAAGCAAATGTCTTTAGAAATGTTTCTGTAGAAGGAGAAAAATATTTTTATGCTGAGTTAATGTCAATGTAACCCTTTTTTTTTTGCTTATGGAATGAAACACCATTAGTCATTCATTGTTTGGTGGCTGCTTGATTAAACATAATGCTGACACAATTTCTTTTCAATGTGACTGGTTGACTGGTTGAAAATGTCTCCAACACAGCAGAACTCAACATCTGTCATCCATCTTATTCCATACCTGTCCTTTCAATAATCTGCTTGTTTGTGCTACTCACTATGTTGGCTTTTTTTAATCTCCTTAGACTGTACATTGCAAAGAGCAAGGTCTGTTTTTCAGTTTGTGAGTAACTTAATGATTCCCTAGCAAGTTTAAGATGCTATTGCAATAATAAGTAACAGTAATAATGTTTTGAAATTAAATTATTTCCTAAATTTCTTTACATCTTTTCTTCTTACGGATACGGATACAGTTTCCACCATATGTGGGAACAGGTGGGAAGTGGAAGCCACTGTTTGATACTATTTCCAACCTTCTGTTCAGAAAGGCTGGGGATAGTGCAGGCTAAGATGGAAAGATGCAGCAGGAGGAGGAGGGGCAGAGGAGAGCATAATTCAGTACCTCTGGGGAGGTGTCTCAAGGCATCAGCTCCCAGTACAGAAGGGACTGTCTACAACCCAGCCTGAACACATGGTACCTTGCCATACCTTCAGCCTGGCTTTAAATGCAGAGGCCAGAGAGGTAAAGTAAATGCATGGGAAATTTTGGCTGCTTTAGGGCATGAAAAGGTGGCTTTCCACCTCTCTGTGCCATATATTGCATTTACTGGATGAAGCTCAGAGAGGTGAGTTCTATACCAGAGATATCAGGAAAGCATTTGCTTGGTAAACTGCTAGGAAACACTTCTAGAAGTGCTGTTCTTCATGAGCAATTAAGTCATAATTACTAAGAATGTGTTTCCATGTCCCTTGAGAAATCAGTCTCCAAAGACAAGTAGTGTTGGCAATGAGCCAAAATGCAATTCCCCTATTTCTCAGTCATCCTAGAGGTGAGCCTGAGGTGCAGTGTGACACCAGAGCACCCATTTAATAGTTTTCCAATGTAGCTGTAGATGCAGAAGTTGAAGTATTCCTACTGCTCACCTTCTTCCACAGCCCAGATGTGATTTCCTCCATGACCTTTCTCTCCTAGTGAACTTCTATAGTATGGAGGATAGTCTCTGGTCAGGTGCCTGACACATTAATGTTATGGTCTTCAGTGAATAGCATCAAGCACTAATCAGCTCCAAGGGTAGATCAGCCTTTTTTTTTTTTTTCCTAATTAAGTTAGCAATTAGAGTTTTTAGACCAAAGTTACTACCTCACTGTTTACCCATGTCTCCTATTTGATCTAGTCATGCTAAAGGACTAAGTTTTCCTCTCTCAAATTTAACTGTCCATGAGCCAGCCTAAGTGAGCACTTTGCCCAGGAATTAAAAACCAGCATCTAATTCAGGGGTTTTATTTCAGTGCAGGATGAATACAGTAAAATTGGACTGGAAAGAGGAGTCAGTAAAGCAGAAATACTTTTCATTTTAGAATGAGCATTCCAAAAATAATTTCTTGTGTGCATCCCCTACTACAGGGCTCTTTACTTCAAAATTTAATTATGTGTTAAAATTTCCAAAGGAAAGGGAAAACCAGTGGAAGAAATGCATTTCCCAACACTTAAATAGTACCTCTGAGTACCTCTAGTGCAAAGGAATGCTCTCACACAAAAGTTCTACCGTATTTATCTTTTTTTCAGTACCTTCCTTCTCAGCACAGACATGTATTTTAAATCCTTGCTGCAGGCTTTAGTTTGCATGGCAAAAGATACACAGGGAAAAATAACAAGAGACTTTTTACAACTTGGAGAAAAAACACAAGCTTGTTTGCATAACCAAACACTGCATGAAATAGTTAATTTGCTAAGAAGGCCCTGAACAATGTCAGTATAGATGGCAACAGAATAAGAACACTTCAATCCATGGCAACATTTGATCGATAAATGCATGAAGAGACACTGGAAGAATGTCAGCTTTTCAGCTGGCTGCTGATGTAAAGAGGTATAGTTTATGTATTGGAGTTCCCCAAAGGTCACATGTTATGGCCCAAAGACATAAATTAGAAGCCTCAGCTAATAAAAAGACTGTTTAGTTAAGTCTAGTTTTCAGGGTTGAAAAATGCTTCCGGTTTCATTTACCATGAAAGGAATTTGGAGAGGACAGGGAAGGGCAGTTGATGATGGATAATGATACAGGTACATAGAGGAGAAGGCAAGAAATGTTTACATTGTAAAAGGAGAATGGATTAAAAGAACAAGTTGTTTTTCCTCTGACTGTTCCAATGTAAGAGGAAGATACAGGTTTTATTAAATTAAGGAGTACTGATCTGATTTTCCTTGCTTAGAAATCAAGTTCAGGAAAATATTGCTGAATATTGCATGGAACATGAGTTCCACGGAACATGAGAAAAGTGAGAAGGACTTGCCATTGTACAGTCAGGTTAGTCTCTGACTGGGTATCTCACTCGAGATGGAAATTTTGTCATAGAAGTCTTTGTGGCTGCAATTACTAATATAAATGCTCCCCCGTCCCAAAGCTGTGCAATGTTACATGTAACATTTCTGATAATAGTAATTTGTTGATTGGATGCTTTTACTGGCTATTATCACATAAAAGAAACATAGAAGTTAAATTGAATGCTTATACAGAAAAAATTCCTCCCTCAATCACTATGTACAGCACCTGAGAGGTGGGAAGAGAGAACTTTGTGCTCTATGTCTTCCTTTTTAGGGCTTCTTTTATATTGAGCTTAAACAAACCAAACAGTTATGCAACCTGGAAAGTATTACATTTCAGGAAGTCTGGAGTTCTGGAAGTGTTACCCAGCCATGAGGCACTGCAAAGCTATTCAAATGCTTCTCATGGGTCTCCTTTTATGGAGATCAGGCAGCACAGGCAGAAGTTAAAAAAATAACACAAAAAACAAAAAGCGAACGACCCCAAAACCAACCCTCCCCACCCCCCCCCAAAAAAAAAGCCCAGAAGAGATATGGCAACAGTAAGTAGCATTATGATAAACTGGTGACTTTAAAGCCTTGCATGCCTATACTTATGTGCTTGAGACTTTTTTAAACATTTGATTATATGAGGAAGGGCTACAAACACATAGATGTACTATAGATACTGTGAATACAGTGAAGGAGGGATGATTCAGCTTGTATTAGAAGACTTTACAAAAAATATAATTCTGGAAAGGATAATAGAAATGAAATCCTAATGCACTAGAGGAAGGAAAACACGTTTTAAAAAATACGATTTCTAAGCTGAATAAGCATTTTCGGTTTGTTGCATAATATGTGAGAAGCATCTTTCTGTCAGACTGAACATATCCTTTCAGCATGCCAAGATCTGCTGTAGCATCATCTTTCCCAGCTATTTTGAAGAAGGACCCCCCTTCCCTACTCATGCACTCACACGCTTGTACACCTGCTGTCTTCCAAGGAAAACTGCTTCTGCCTTGACATGTCAGCCAGGATAAGGTATCTTGTATGTATATCAGTAAGGAAATTGGAAGATCTGCTTGCTTTTATTTTCATCACAAGTTCCTCACAGCTCCAGGTAGTTAGGATTATAAATCTGTGTTGTTTTTATCCAGAGACGTGTTTTTAAGTGTGCGTGAAAAGTCTTTTTATGCAAGCCAGGCACAGAACAGTGTTAAGACAATTCAATGGAATTCAGTGACATATCACTTTAAATAACTCTTCATAGAGCAAGCACGTTATCAGTTGTCTTAAGGATCTGTACAAGTTCCCTTCAAGGAAGGACTGCCTTGTCCAGAACTGCACATGACCTCAGGAAAAAGAAGACATACAGCTTGCAGCTGCAGGGGTCTCAGCTTTCTCAGTTTTCTTCCCATGATGAAATATCTACAGAAACTGTTACCTTACAGGGCCTTACATGGGTCTTACATGAATACATAGCTAAAGGCAGACACAGATTTCCCTGGCATTCAGAGCAGTGGTATATATGTAGGGTAATATTTTTTAAAAGTCTGTTGTTTTAAGCCTTATTACTGTGAGACCTTGTAACTGTTCAGCAACAAGGCTAGATAAAATAACACAGCTTTAAAACAGAGGTCATGAAAGAAAGTGAACATGCCGCTATGAGCAAAACTCACTAGCCATGAGCAAATGGATCATTTCTCTCTATATTTTGATTTTGATACAGAAAAATATAAAATTGACGAAGAAGTGAGTTCACAAAGCAGTCAAAGGCTTGGAAACTAAAATGAAAATAAAGTATTTTACAAAACAAAATAATCAGGTTACCTTAAAACAATCATTGAAGAATTTAAAAAATGGTGCTTAAGGGATTCATGAATGTTGCCCATTCTGATTAGTCTAAGCTAGTCAGCGTTTCATGTCCTTCGACAATCCTGAAAGATACATAAGGCATCAGGCTGGCTTCAGACTTGCACTTTTCACTGGGAGTACCAGTGAAGGCTTCCCTAGTCAGTGCCCACCTGCACATTAACAGCTGTATTTGGAAAGATGGGACCACAAATACAGAGTACCCAGTCTCCTGCTGTTCCCAAATATTACTCTTACTTAATGGATCCATACCTTACTATGCATTCTTGACCTTTCCAAGTCCAGCATGTTTGATTAATCTTGCCACTTATTAGTTACTACCATTTTATCTCACAGAATGGAATAAAACCCATCATAATTAGCTGCTCCAGTTTCTTGCCCTAAACGATCCCCTGCAGTGTTTTATCATCATTAATTGGCAAAATGCTTTAGGTCTTCTTCAGAAGAAAAGGAAACTGATGTATGGAGTCTCAATCTGTCAGCAGAAGGCCAGCCCAGGTAATCTTCTGCTCTGCATGATAGGACCCTGAAGCATTTTTCCTGTGAGCCTGACACTTGGTGTGGAAAGGAGGCTTTTGTACATAGTTGCCCTATTTTTTCTTCCAGATCCTGTTTTCTTAGTAATACCAAATTTAAGAAAATACAGAAGTTAAACATGGTCCATCAAAGAAAATTGAATTTCTTATCTTTCCAAGAATACCTGGAATGCAATTCTTATTAGTAGCTTCTGTAATTATAACAAAAGAGCTCTTCACTGCTATAAACAAGGAATAATTATCACAACTTGACTCTCCAATAAGTAAAATAGTTAAGGGGCTGGGTGTGTGCTACTTTCATGGGCAGGGGGATACCAGAAGTGTTAACTGTGGTGCTGGCAATACTGCCAGGCTATCTTTGCAAACAGAGGGGCCCAGGGCCAGCTCTGGCTGAGCAGTAAAGCCTCTTGCCATTGTTGGAGATAGTATGACACTGTTCACCAAGACCCCACAACAGTCATTTCTATGCATCCCAGAGCCAGGTTTCTGTTCAGCTGTTGCTTGTCCACAATTGACCTTTTTCTCTATTGTATGTCACCCTTAAATCCTTTCTTGCTTCTGATTTGGTCAAATACCACTTTCTTTCTACAAAGTGTCATTGTCAAAACAGCACAAACATAAATCTTCATCTAACAAAACTACTTTTCTGCCCCTTAGCCTTCATCTAGTTTCCTAATCTTTTCTCTGTACTGTTCCCTGCATAGTCTGATTTCTGTTGCTTGCTGCAGGCTTTTATCTTTCACTCATGCTTCAGCCTTGTATTTGGCAGAGTTCCTGTTTCTTTACTGCCAAACATCTTCACAGCTCTCTTTCAGAAAGTTTAATCCAAATAAATAAAATTTGCTCCTATGAGAAACTATCTCCATCGTTACAAACTTCCTTTTCTTCCTGTACTCAGCTATAATATCTTTAGGATCAGGAGTGTGCAAGTTGGCTTTATGTACAATTAGTGTATGCAACTGGGCCTTGCTAAGCTATACGTGGTATTTCTGCTTCATCTAGTCTGCTCTAAGAGACGGTTCATCATGGTGTAAGTGATTACTTGAGCAGACACGGGTGAGGTTTACCTTGTTGTGAAGATGCTGTCTTTCCAGGCAGGCTATGAGCCACCGCCAACATCAAACCCACTGAGGAGGAGGATCACCGGTGAATGGGAAAAGCAAAACCTGTTTGCCAAATGGTAGGTTTCTTAACAAAGAGTGACCGGCATTAGCAAAATCACTCTTCTTTTTTCTGCCAGTGAGATGCCACTGATAATTTGTTGTTTGGCAAAGCTAATAACTGATAATAAGGGATGTCAAGATTTGAGGCAAACTGAGTGAAGATTAAAGAAGTATCCTGGGGAGGACACATGAGCTTTTGCCCTCTTATTATCTTAAGAGGTTCCTGTTACTTACTGACATTGGTTGACCTATAAAGCATAATGCTATAAAACATTTCTCTGTAAATTCCTTCACTGCACTTGATCAGGTGAAAAAACTCTCTTTCATAGCATTGTTTTTTCTGGAAAATATGGCATGGTGGCTTTCCCCAAAGGATCTGAAAATCTGGGTCTTATACATACCTTGAGGAACTGCTGTCATTATTTACATCACTCATTGCTCAGTAGAACTGGGCCATGTGGGAAGTACTTTGGATTCATTGTTCAACAGTGGACTACTGATCTATTTTAGCTGTAGAATAAAATAAAATATATTTCCTATGAAATGGAAATCCAAGAAGTCAAGAACTGTCTCTAAACATATTATTTTTTTCTTTTTCCTTTTTTCTTTAAATTCTTGCTCACCAAGACCTTAAAGTCACCAATATGAAGAGGAAGATAATTATACTGTTACCACCACAGTAAAGTGGTATCATCATTGTGTATTCCCTTTGAGATGACACTCTTGATTTGAGCCATGTCCTGTGATTCAGTCTGGCTCGTTGTGTAACTGTCGTCAAACCACCAGTCTGAAGCATGAACATAACATGTTCTAAAGCTTGTGGTAGGAACCCAAACAAAAGAATAAGCACATGTAAGCCTCTCCAAGGTTATGTACTGCTGAAAATGCATACCATATATGCATCCTAAATGCATAAGAGAAAATATTTTCTTCTTAGCTTTTCCTATATAGAATTAGTAAAATTATAAAAATTTCATGATTGAACATTCATCTGCTCTAACCAGCAATTTGACTTGGTAGGATGCTGTAAAACTTGTTTCTGAGGAGCAGGAGCTCATGCACAGGCAGCAGTGCCCTGGAGCATGTCTTTCATCTCCAAACCCATCTTCCAGAGTTATGGGGGAAAGTGTGCCAGTTGTTCTGGCTGTGATTCAAGCCCACACAATGATAACATGCTGTTGTACACCTCTCAATCAACAGGCCCAGTATAGCTCTCAGTGACAGAGGAATAAATATAAAGGCATCTCTAATTTATGGAAGATTCAACACAACATACCATCAGATAGTGCAATCCTATTATATTAATATTTACCAAGAGTAAAATCCTGGCTCTGCTGAAGTCAAGTGGGGGCTTTGTCATTGACCTCAGTGGACTCATGACTTAATCCTCGTGAACCTTGTCCTGTCAAATCACTGCTGATATTTACCCAATATAGAAAGCCAGTACTAGGTGTAGATACCAGCCCAATTTTTAAAAGAACTATGAAACTGGAGTTTGAGCTCTTTTCAAAACTCCTATTGAAGAGAACAGTGGTCCTTATGAAGAGCACTTGCAGATCAGGCACCTGGTCGGAGATTTCTGGAGGAAGTACCACTAAACACCTTGGAAGAAGTATATTACTTCCTAACTTAAAAGACATGAAAACATTATGTTAATGTCTGGAAGAAATTAAGAAAACCTTTAAAAACAACTCACCCAAATAAATTAGTAAGGGGCCATTATTTGCAAGAAAAAAAAAGAAACCACAAACCCAAAAAACATTCTAGAAGACATTTAAAGAGGCAGAAAAAGATTTTTTCCCTCTCAATATATCCGTATTTCTATCTTTCCATAGTGAAATGTCATTAACATGTTTTGTTTATTAAAAATTACACTACTCTTGATGCTTATCATAAGAAAACTGTTTGACAAAGCTGACACTTTTTTTAAACTGAATTGTAACAAATTTCTTTCAGAGGGAAGCCCTCTCCCTCTCGTGAAAGTGTTTGAAATACAGGGTCTTCCTGTAGGAAAAATAAATATTTTTCTGGTGAAGAATGAGTTCTTTTGTATCCATAGGCCTGAACCTGAGGAAAAGCTTTCTAGCTGAAACACGGGCAGTTATATCATTCTGGTCCCTGCTATAAAAACGTTCAGATTTATGGGAAAGTAACAGAAATTCAAGCCATGCTGTTGTATGCAAGTTTATGGCTTAACTGGGGCATATGTAATAGGAACAGCTGAAGTCTTGGGAGAAAAAATTTGTCAATGGTGAAGAATAAGCCTGTGGTTCAAGTGCTGGGATTTATATGCTGTGGGTTTGTACCCTGGCTGTGCCAGAGACTTCCTGTGTGTTCTTGGAGAGGGTTCTCATCCACACTGGGCTTTAGATCATCTTCTGTGAAATAGGAATAATGACTATTCTTCTCTGCATCCTTTCCTCTATTTAATCTAATTATTTTCCAATCCATGCACGTAATTTACTTCATGCACACCCACATTCAGATCCACAATTCACATTCACAATCCTACTTGCTTCATTCCTTTTCTAATTTAAAGAGTAACGTGGAGAGAAGCTATGACACTTTCTGTGCATGCATGAAGAGATCTGGTTATTTCCTATTATATTTCACTCCTGTTGGTTTTGGTTTAGTACACACATGTCATAAACTCTTAATGAGAGCTTTTGCTTATTATATAATATGATAACTATTCCCATAGTTCAGTGCTTTGCCAGGGTGGAAGATTGCGCTTGGCAGCCTTAGAAAGGGTCGGGGCAGAAGTAAAGGGGGACCTCTTTTCTGTGCTCTTGGAGAGCATTTCTGAGAGGTTTTCTGAGAGGGTTTAGTGAGAAACAGCTATCATTCCATCATCATTTGATGAAAGTGAGCATTAAAGGTCCAGCTCCAGCCATATGTACTTTGCTTAATGCATAGATTTAAGATTTTGCTTTGAATCCATAACACAGTGCAACTTTTTATTTCATCTAAATGAAAGATGACTGGGAAGTAAATTTATATTTTGGATATCAATGTTTTGGCTTTTCAGGTTGCTCTTTAACATTTCCTATTCTGTTTCCTAAAGTATTTACAGACAGCTTTTGGATAGATCATTACAAGTCTAGTCTGTCAAAAGAGTAGCTTATCTGTGAAGACAGAGAGAAAGGGGGCAGATGTTTTTGAGAGGGCAGTACTAGGGGGGTGTATTGGAGGTATTCAAAAACAAAAGAAAAAAACCTGATGCCTGCCTCTTTTCAACATCCCTTAAGCCCAAAGAAAATCTGATAAAAAGGTAAAATTTCGCCTGAATAAAATCCCAGATTCAATCAGGATTGTGCCTTTCAGTGGTTTAAACAGCAGTCTGTTTTAATTTTTCTGTTATAATATTTCAAATTCAAGGAGTTTTTGCTACATATTCTTTTTTTTAATAACGTAATAATAATAACTCTCCTTACACTTTAGTAATATTTGGGTTCAGAGTGGAATTTTCACAAATTTAAAAACAAGGAAAAATATTTATTTGTTTCAATGTGCAAGTGGTAAAATATCATATGATCCTTTAACATGCATATGGAAGGCAACAGCTTTCCAGAAGAGAACTGCCACATTTCATATGATGCTTTAAACTGCAAACAGTATAGGATGAGGCATTGTGCCTTGCTCTGCTTTATGAAACATTTTTTAATGGTGAGTTCCTTTTGTCCTTCTTAGTCATGAGATACACAGAAAAGGACAAGGGATTAATCTGAACCTACCTCTTCGACGTCTTAGGCTGTTTGGCTGAGCATTCAGCCCTCTCTTTAGTTTACAAGTCTGACTGTCTCCAGTGGAATTTATAAACAGCTGTAACATCGGTCAAAAGTTTTATTCTTCCAGTTCATTTATCTCTAAGTGGATAGACATGAACTCCAGCAACGGTACCTTGTATGGCATACAACCCTTTCCAAACGAATATTTATCCCTGATGACTAATAAGAAATGGCATCTCATAGCCTGAAATAGCCATTATACATAATAAGGATGATCTTATTGAATGACCCATCAGGAACTTGTATAATGCAACACGATAGAAAATATATTTACTGTGCAAGGATGCTGAATGATGAGAACAGGCTGCTTGACAATCAGAGCAACCTGAGGAACCTTTGGAAAAATTTGCAGATTGTAATTTGGTTTGAAGAAAAATTGCTGAAATCTGTGCATCTATATAGCATACCAAAGGCTTTCCTTAGACATCTAGTCTTGTCACTTGAGCCTGCTGAATGGCTAAAATACATGTGAAAGCTGCTAAAGTCCCTTTAAAGATTTTAGCGCTATTTCTGTTTTACTGTCTTGCCTTTAGTGTTTTTAAAGAATCTCCCCCTTTCTTGATTGCTCTGCCTATGTGTTTGCTAAATGCAAAGTAAACCAGCTAAGAACATTGAGAAACTAAGTACTGATGGTGCTGAGGGGATTATTCCAAACCACTTCTCCTCTTTCACCCACAGATGGTTCAATGTTTTTGCTGTGAGTCATGCACTGTCTCCTTTGTCTGGAAAGTGGAAAGTGAATGGTTCAGTAGTGATATTCAAAAAAGATATTTTGAGACTAGAGGAGTATTTAAGACACATGAAAGTTATGTTGCCTAATGGGACCACAGAGAAGTGTTGGGGAAGCGGGGCTGCTTGCTGGTTCAACAAAATCCTACATGTTATATTACAATGTATCTTAATACAGAGGGTCACGGTCTCAACCAGATCTTGGGGAGCTTGTGAAGTCTCAGCTGTTACACCCCTTGTGCTCCTGCTGTGGCTGGCTGTAGCCAGGATATCTGCCCAGAGATTTTCCCTGACTCTCTGTGTACTCATTTTCCCTCTAAGCAGTAACCTGGAAAGAAAGAAGACTGATTTTAGCTGGCATTGCAAGAAGAAAGTAAAAACAGAAGAAATGCTTTAAGCAAACCGGCCCATTTATAAAATTCAATGCTTTCAACTCTTTCTAATCTTTAGACACAGATTTTAAAAAATTAATAGATTATTTTTGTAACAGATGAGTGGTCAAGTATATTAATTGTTGGCATAACTCTGCTGTTGTGGAAATCAGTAGTAAAAACTCCTGTTGACTTCATCTGAACCAGAAGTAGAGCAGTAATAAATGCTTGTGGAAAAACTTTCTTGAAAATATCGTTAATGAAAAAATAGATGAGAGCAGAGAAGTTTGAGTACACATTTTTATTATAAGAATTTTATTAGCTTTGCTGTACCATCAACTAGATAAAATAGGAAAAAAAAAAGAAATAGTTCACTGGTTTAAAGAGATAACATATTTGTGATCTTGACTTCTCAGTTGGCTTTGCTGTGTGTGTTTCCAACCACAAAATCTCAGTGCAGAATTTCGGACAAGACTGAGAAATTGGATATGACCTTCGGCCTTAGAAAAATCCAAGCAGTAAAGCTTGCTGGATGGGAGTGAACCTACTGCTGAATTCTTGCAGCTCGTAGGAGATTCTTACAGGACACCAGTGCGAAGGCCAAGAGACGACTGAAGCAGTGGGCAGCTAAAGCACAATTCCTGTGTGCCAATGCATCATTGTAAAGTAAGGCAGTTTAACACTGAAATAGCATGAAATAAAACAGTCTCTAAGCAGAAATATTTCACTTTAGGCCAAATCAGTCTAAAGCAAAATACTTTATTCCAAGCTACATAACACTGGGTAAAGTCAGCAAAGCTAAAATACACTTTTTCTGCCAGGGAATAATCTGGTAGAAAATTTCTGACCTGCCCTCTCTCTTGTATCAGTATTCCTACCCTATAAGAAACCTGTTCTTAATATGTTAGGATACTGAGAACTCACTGGAAAAATTTGTAACCACTTGGGAGGGGCCTTTGAAATGTTTTAAAACTCAGCCCTGTGCTTTGAAGAAGTTAAAGACATTCTGTTTGCATCAGACCTCTTGTCCAGCAGCATTTGTGTTAGAGCAAGTCAGTTCCCCCCAGCTCTAATTTCCCAGCAGTGCATGAGGTGACTCTGACAGTCCTCAAGGTAGGTGAAGATACATGGCCACTGAAGCACATTTTCTTCCAGTATGAGAGAGGTGGCACCACTCCTGGGTTCACCCTGTTTTTGCATAGGCCATTGTTTGTTAAGTAAACACAGGAAACAGGATGTGAAAGCTTAGATTCATCTGACTCCCTACAGGTTGGCTAAGTCTTACCCTCTATGTGACATGTTTTTACAAGTTTCTGAAAAACTTCCTAGTTTGCAGTGCAAAGAAAATAAAAATGAGGTAAATACCATGAAATGTGTGACTGGAAGTGGACTTTGTTTCTAATTAACATGCAAGAAGGGGAAGCAGGAGATTAAGAGTTCTGATCAGTTTTCTGCTTTATCACGGGCATTAGCACAAGTAATCAAATAGGAAAATTGTGCACGATTTGGAGCATGATCCTGTTTTCAGTGCAGTCGCTGGTGGTTTTTCACCCATTTTTTTGGATAAGATTCCTGGCCCTTAGTGCTTTCAGTTTTGTTGTATAGAAACTCAGACCTGCTTTTAATCATTTAATTATCCTTTTCTGAATTAGCTTTAATGTTCTTCCTATTTATTTGTACTACAGAAACTACAGCTATTCTTTCAAGTGCTTAAGTGCTGTCTGGATGGGTGGTCTAATTCTTCTTAAAAGTCAAAAGTGTTGAAAAAAACCCATCAAGTCCTGACATTAATTAGCTATTTATGGCTTCTTACTAAATGTCAGATTGTCATTTAGTGTAGCTTATAGAGCTTAAAAAATTTTAGCTTTGCTTATAAAGTAGACCCTGATTATATGGCACTTATCCTCCCTGAAATGATTTCTTTCTGTAGACAACTGGATGAAAGACCTTTAGCTGTAATTTCTAGTAATTTTTTCAGTATTTTTCCATTTGTTTAAGTAAAATAATCCAAACAATCCTAGGCAGAAAACCAAATTACTGAAAAGATCATGGCTTTCTGCATAGGCCTTCAGTGAGCCAAGGGGATACTCTGTTTCAAAAGACTGTAATTAGTAACTAATTATATACATTCAACAAATAAACAATATAACATAAATATAAACTTTTGATGTTCAGAATAGTGAACATGAAAATCTAAGGGTGAGATTCTGCTGCCATCTATGACAATCCAGAATGCACTAAAACTAGTAGAAATAGCTCAGCTTCACTCTTGCGCAAAATCAGTATTATACCCAAAGACTCCATTGCAAATCCATAAACTGGACTAATTTGTAACAGTATCTATTAATTTTTTTTCCTTACATCTTAAAAAGACTTAAAGGTACCAGTGAAAGATCACTCTGCTACGCAATTTATTGATACATAAGGAAATGACAGTCCTTTCCCATAAACATAAGATCCTAAATATATATACACATACAAATATTTAAATCTTTTAAGGTAGTTTTTAATTTGGTACACCAGTTAAGCATGTGCATTTGTTAAGTAAATCAAAATGTGAAAAAGCTTCAGAATAGTGTACTATAACCTGCAGGAACTGCTTTCACTTTGTGAAATGATGTGGAAAATAGGGCTACAGTCCAGCTCCACAGTGGGGCTTAAGGACTGACATGGGACTGTGACAGCTTCTAGGGAAGCAATTCATCCACCTAAACAGAGATGTCTAGTGCAGGTTAAGATACACCCCTCCTCCCCCAAAAACTAAAAGCAGACATTTCATTTGAAAATGAGAGATGGATATGCCCCTTACCCTTTCCCTCCTTCAGGTAAAAAGAAAGGTTAGTTCACACCTCCAAGGTGTGGAGGTGCAGTTTAGTTCCCTCAGTGGGGCATGCTAATTCCAGGACCCACAGAAATAGTAGCTGATTGGCGATTCCAGTGCAGATATATTTTGTGCTGGTTTTCCAGGGGTTATCATAGAATCATAGAATCATTAAGGTTGGAAAAGACCTCTAAGGTCATCAGGTCCAACCATCAACCCAACACCACCGTGCTTCCTAAACCACGCCCCAAAGTGCCATCTCTACGTGTCTTTTAAATACCTCCAGGGAGGGTGACTCCACCACCTCCCTGGGCAGCCTGTTCCAATGCCTGACCACTCCTTAAGTAAAGAATTTTTTTCTAATATCCAATCTAAACCTCCCCTGATGCAGCTTGAGGCCATTTCCTCTCATCCTATCACAAGTTACTTGGGAGAAGAGACTGACCCCCGCCTCGCTACAACATCCTTTCAGGTAGTTGTAGAGAGCAATAATGTCTCCCCTCAGCCTCCTCTTCTCCAGACGAAACAACCCCAGCTCCCTCAGCTGCTCCTCATAAGACTTGTGCTCCAGACCCTTTGCCAGCTTCGTTGCCCTTCTCTGGACACACTCCAGCACCTCAATGTCCTTCCTGTGTTGAGGGACAGAATTCTTAATGCTGGCACCGAGGCATAACATAATACCCTATTTACATCTTGTATAAGTATTTGTATGTATTTCCTGTTACAAATCCATCTTGATTGATCTGGTTCATCTTGTAATGGCCTCTGCCCAGTTATGTTAGCCATGGGTGAAAATAAAACTGGATCTTACAGTCCTTTGGTTACCTGGCTGGCTCCCAGGCTTGGAGCTTGCTCTCAAGATTTCAGGAGCAAGTTTGTTGTTTGTATTAGAAACTCTAGAATGCATTGCCTGGCAGCCTTTATTGTCCAAGTCAAGCCCATACCACCTTCTATACATTTACATAGAACTGAGACATACAATTGCAATATGCTAGTTGAGCCAAAGCATTGCCTTTCGGCTGAGCTGGAATAACAAACTTTGTGTGCTTTTTGATCAATGACAAGGGCAAAGCAAACACATTAACCTAAGTCTCAGTGTCTAGAGGGCTAAGCTCAGACACAGGTGCAGACTTCTTCCAGTAGTAAATAATTAAGCTGGGATATAATATTAATAAAGATTTTAAAAACCAAAGCATTTACTGAAAGCAAGAAACGGGCTGATTCAAAAAAGTAATGAAGGTAACAAAATAACCTTCATTTTTCAGATGTGATTTCACTGGGTAAAAACTGGCTTGATATCTGGGCCCAAAGAGTTGTGGTAAATGGATTTAAATCCAGTTGGCGGCTGGTCGCAAGTGATGTTCCCCGGGGCTCAGTATTTGGGCCAGTTCTATTTAATATCAGTGATCTGGATGATGGGATCGAGTGCACCCTCAATAAGTTTGGAGATGATATCAAGTAGGGTGGGAGTGTTGAGCTGCTTGAGGGATCCCTCTTCAGAGGGATCTGGACAGGCTGGATTGATGGGCTGAGGCCAATTTTATGTGCCCAGTAGTTTCCTCATCAAAGAGGACTCAATGGGAATCTCTTTTTAAATGCAGGCTTGCCTTACCCTCCCACCATCAAAAAAAAAAAAGCCCCAACAAAACTTCCACATGTACAGAAGTATGATTTTTCAACGTGACAGAGTTGGGTTTGCTGTGCCAAATTTTGATATGGTATTTTATTTTAAATGTGCTTCAAATAACATTTTGCAACAATTTTGGATGTATTTATTCAAGTATAAAAAAATTAATGTGCATGGAGAAATGTGGTTAATTAAGTTAGGCATGATAGTGGGAAAATGCAGTTTCTTATGCAGTCATTTTGGTTGAACTTTAATCTGCTAACTAAATCTGTCTTAAATGACCACTAAAATAAACCAAAAGTGTGCTGCCATAGTCATGCTTTTTTATCCCATCCTTTACCCCATGCATCCTCTCTTCGTCAATTTGTATTGTAAGCTTTTGAGGGCTAGCTACTTTGCAGGGTTTGTCCAGTGCCTAGCATTATCAGCCTTCATTCTGACTTTCTGTTTGGACATTGTTTTAATGCACAGAATTAATAATGTGAGATTATGAGAAAAGTGCCTCCTGAACAAATTTTGCTATATTTAGATTTATTGGCATTCTGTTTAGGCGCTTATATATGCTCTGCACTATCCATAACTTAACACTAATAAAGGGATGAATTCCACCTTCATGTGATTTAATAATGTTAACCTGATAACATGACTTTTTCAGGCGTGAGAATAAGATCATACAAACTGAGTCTCTTACAGCAAGCAGCTATGCCTTAGATAACATCATTTTCCATTTATGTTAACATCATCTGTGCTAGCAAAAGCATGGCAGGTACTGTCAGCTTCTGGTATTTCTTGTGGAAAAATTATGAAAGCATAAATTCCAATTTCATCTTCAGGGGAAAATGTGCATAACAAAAATCAAAGCAAGCTCTCTGTAGTTGATGCTAAATGCAGCTCTGCACAGTTGGTATGCTAAATGAATGCTCAGGGAGGGGTTCTGGCCTTTCATAAGATATATAACCTGTGGAACTTTGTTTCTTCTCTCCTTACCATATAGAAGAAGAAGAAAGCCTTGCAAGGCCATTCCCTATGACCACAACCCCTTGACTTCCATTCAAGCCATAGGGATACTGTATTTTTCCATCTTTAACTTCCATATGGTAAAGTAGGGGAATTCAAACTTTTTCCCTCTCCCTATTTTCTTCTATCTAACTTCCAGACCTAATCCCAGCTTGGACTGCAGGCAATGCCCAGAAGGACATTCAGGTCTACAATTTAGGAGGCAATGTGGCAGAGCTTAGTGATCTTGTTCTCCCTGCCAGAGCATCCCATGGAGTTTTCACTTAGGATAGAAAAGGTTGATGGTTTCACTTAGAAAAAATAATACCTAAATGTGAGGAGAAAGGCAAGGAGAGACATTGCTTTGAGTACTTAAACCCTCACTACTTCTTGTTTTGTTTAGGAGATTAAAGACTTAGGAAGTTAAAAAGACAGTTTCTTGCAAATTAGGAACAGCTGCTTATAAGCATAAGGGCCTGTCCCGATCTTAACTCCCCCTCTACAAGTTATTTTAAAGGGAACAATAAATTTTTGCATAGTTTGATGACCATTGTTCTTATACACTGTGTTTTTATTATAGTACGTACTCTTTAGTTTCATCCTTTGAGATTTGACCTTGCAAAGCATTTATACAGATGGGCACAAGTATGTAATTTATTATTAAAACTTTCTATGGTTAATATTCAGGCCTTTGGGATATCTGTGCTTTTGTGCACTAAAAAGGCAAAAGTGACAGCTTTAGTTTTGCCTGAAGAATCCAACAAAATAACACTGGTTCTTTCATTGGGCTCCAAGGTATTCTTGCAAAAGTGCATCATTCTTTTGTGAATTGCTATAATCTCATATATTTCTTTTTCCCTCTCTGAAATCATTGCCACTTTTCACCACATGAATCTTTCATAACTTGTTTTTGCTCATTCTGGTTCTCGGAGCAAGGAGGGGAATCTCTCTGGTGGTACTGCGTGTGTGTGGTCTGGAGCACGTAGCCGTACATCTTAGCTCTTTGTGAAGAACAAAAGGTCTACAAGTAAATTTTGTTGATGATAGTATTGCAACATAGATCCAGTGCGGCCATGCATCTGCAAAATGAGATTCTTCCTGTGACCTGCTGGAACTTGTGTTCCAGCAGAAGACCAGATGACATAGTCATTTTTATAAACCAGAAGTTCTCATGTCTTGTGTAGGTATATCTTGAGTGTTGACAGATGGGTTCTTTAAGCCTCTGCTGCCTGCTTTTTCTCTCTTGCACTAGAATGAATTTAACCTCAGCTGAAGACACAGCAGGAGAGAGTTTATTATTATATGTATTACAGTTTGGGCAACAGCCAAAATTGCTATCACCTGGGCTCCAAGAAAACCTTTATTATTGCACAGGTATGGTGGTGCCTTTCTGCAGGTGGCCAGATGCCTCCCCTTGTTTCTCCAGGACACACTACACATATCTAAGAACAAAGTAGAAAGGAAGGAAAGAGAAAATCACACAGGTTATATTATCTTCCTTTGCATTGTTCTCTTCCTGCGCCCTTTAGTTGTATTTACCATTCTTCCCCCAGGGTGCTGTATCATCCTTTACATAGTTGCCCCCAAATTACTAATGTATTGTTCAGTCCTACTATATATATATACTTTCTGTACTGATGTGCCAAAAATCTCTTTTCTGATTCCAAAGCTGCCAAGTGAGAAAAGCACAGTGAATGTTAAAGGCTATTTAGAGTAGCTTGTAGGACAGGTACTGAGATGAAAAATCATCAGTAAAATATTACTTTTCCAGTGGGGAAAAAATCCAGGTGCGGCATGCTCTAAAAGGAGTATATTTTGTCTACAGAACATTCACCTTCTGCTTTTTGGTTCAGTGGTTTGGAATGGGTGTTAAATGGAATGCTCAGCCAAACTACACCATAAACAACCTCTGCATAGTGAATGATGCCCAGTCTATCTTATGATGACTTACTAATATTCATAGTCTAACTGCATGTCTCATGCTTATGTTTTATGGAGAACAAAACTCTGACCTTTCATGTCCAGACCTGAAGTGGGAGAACTGGATTATGCTATCCTTACAAGGACAAGGATAATTCTGTGGGGAGGGAATACTCTATATATCCCATCTTTCTAGTGCTCCCTGAAAGAGCATTTTGTGCAACCTGCAATATAAAATAATGTGGCACAGATGGGGTTCCTCTCTGTAGGTCAGCCTCTGGGTCCAAGCAGCAGTACCTGGGTCCTGCTTCTGGTAGATGTTCATCTGATGTGTTTCTAAAGAGCTCCAGTAGCCTCCCTTTCCCTGACAATCTAGTCCAGTCCAGGGTATCCTTATCATTAGAAAATTTGTCCTAATGACTGACATAAATTTATACTGCTGTTGCTTGAACCCAGTTATTCCTTGCTGTCATCCACTAGGGACATCAAAATGCATTATTGTCCTCCTTTGTCAGCAGCTGTATATGAGCTTAAAAATTCACATGCCCCCCTCTAAACTGTAAACTGCACCCATAGAAAATAGCAGAAACTATGATTTTTCAGCCACTGAAGGCTTGTAACCATGTGGACCAGATTCCTCTTTACAATGCTGAAAAGTATGCTAACTAGCATCCTCCGTTTGATGTGTTCACAGAGGCTTTAGTTCATAAGTATATACACTGTTGTTCGCACACACTAATGGTAGGAGGACTTAAGGAGGTCTTAAGGAACTAGCAAAAAATAGACCCTTTGAACCTCCTTCCCCTCATCCCCTCTCCCCCTCACTTGGGCCACACAGATTTAAAAACTACTTTCAGATCCATAAGGATGCATCTTAATGGATTTGCAAGAATAATTAATTCTTGTTTTTACAGAGTATTTTTTTAATTTTGAATTTTTGAAGTGTTGCGGAAACACTAATTAATTCAACTTAACTGTATTTACTGTGTGAAAGATACTGCAGTGGTAAGCCAACTTCACAAAATAGGAAACGACACTGGTCAGGTTCCATGCAAAATTGGGGATGAATAAAACTAGATGTCTTAACAAGCTGTCCAATTTTCAGAGGGCCTAAGCCCTCGTTCGTGGTACAAGTTTTACAGGTATCTACTTATGGTCACTAATGGAACTGAATTGACCAACTATTGAAAAGGAAACAGAATACTTAAAAACTTTTTTCTCATCTTTTGCAATTAATCTTTCTTTTTTTTTTTTACTATAATTGTTTCCCTACTTTCCAAACACATTTTCAGAAGATACTGTAAGAAGAGATGCAGCAAGACTATTTTCTACAGGCTTAGTGGCTTTATTACCTTCTTTAATTCTTTTTACTTTGTTTAAATACAGGCATTCAGGAAAAACATGGTCTGTATTAACCATTGGAATGAACATAAGTCTTAGTTGGTTGACCCCAATCTATCTCTGATGACAACTAAACAAAGAAATACAAACTCACTTCCATATGTTGCTTACTATTTGCACTCAGCCAGATATCTAAACATTCTGAGAATCTGGTCATTCAGCATTGCAGGGAAACTTCAATGAGCTTTTGGGGGAACAAGGGATGCAGGATGCGACCCCCTAACGTGAAGCTTGCCAGACTAAAATTAGATGCATTAAGGAATTTGTATGGACACTTGCAACTAACTATTTCTTCTTGGAACACAGTAACATTCAACAAAATTAGTACCTATGTCTTACACCAGCTGGGGGAAAAAATGTAAATTTTTCAAAATCTTAATTATTTCTTTGTTTTAGATCTAGACACAATCTGGCTGCAAAAACTTATTTTCCCTGTAATCAATGATTTTTAATCAGTCTTTTTACCCTTAAAATTTTAAGGCAATAAAATATTCTGTACAAAGTTAGAAGGTAAAACTTTGACAAAGTCCTGCTGTGTGAGGACAGATGGTTACATTTTAAATTAAATGCTTCATAAACATAGGTAATTTCCTCTGGAATTTTGATTTGGGAACTACAGTTCTGACTTTGGACATTTTTTAGATCAACACTTTAAATTCTTATTTTTGGAGAGACTTTTCACTTTCATTGACTTCAGCATTCTGGATTAAAAAATCAAAACCACAAGAGAGTGTTTGTTTTTGCTGAAAAAAACATACTTTGAGACCCACCCCCAAGATGTATATAAAAGAATGTGGCTTTTTTTAATGGAGATTTTTGAGCATGGTAGTTTTTTTGTTTTGTTTTGTTTTAAATTCAGGCAAATTTAGAAATTATACATAGCCTGCATGAGAGAGAAAACTCATTCTTCACATAGCCTGATTGGTTATTCATATACTTCTAGCGTGTGCAAAAAGCCTAAACATTTTGCTGTTCGACAGTGTCCAAGTAGAGGAAATAATGACTTAACTTTTATCAAATGGAAATTTGAATATATCCTGGAAATTGCAGTGGATTAGTTGGGAATAAAGTAACTAAAGAAATGTTGGCATTGCTGCTCTAGTAGTGGTAAATGCCCCAGGCTGCAGTTACACAATCACAGAATCACAGAATCACAGAATGCTAGGGGTTGGAAGGGACCTCTGGAGATCATCTTGTCCAACCCCCCTGCTTGAGCAGGCACACCTAGAGCAGGGGGCACAGGAACACGACCAGGCAGGTTTTGAATGTCTCCAGGACAAGAGACTCCACAGCCTCTCTGGGCAGCCTGTGCCACTGCTCTGGCACCCGCACAGGAAAGAAGTTTTGTCTCATACTTAAGTGGAACTTCCTGTGTTCCACCTTGTGCCCATTGCCCCTTGTCCTGTCATTGGGCACCACTGGAAAGAGTCCAGCCCCATCGTCCTGACACCCTCCCTTTAGATATTTATAAGCATTGATAAGATCCCCCCTCAGTCTTCAGATCAGTTTGGAGTTTTTTGCAGTACTAAGATTATGGGGGGATGGGAGTGTGGGGCTTGTTTGTATGACTTTGAAGCATATTCCCATTATTTTTCTCATTTTTCTGTAAAACTTCTTTTGTAACATATTAGCTGCACTAGGAATTTATTAAATTTGAAGCAGCTAAAAGATATGGACTGATTTCAGCTCAGCACATCCATCTTTAACCTAGCCTGCTATAGTCTTCCCTGATGCCCTTATGTCAACTGACTTTGAGTTTTTGTGTCTGCAATGAAAGTTTTTTGACCTTGAATTTGGCAGGAAAGAGATCTAGGACAATTCAGGAGTATTATGGATTATAGGAACAGACAATACAACCATATTGATTTGCATAAGTCAAAGGGACTTAGATGCAAAACTACAAAGGTAGGAAAAGACAAGGATAAAATTGGAGGGGACAGAAATTTTATCCCTTGAGCCAGTACATGTGCATTCACATAAAAACTAGTTAGTACTGGTAGAGTGTTGTGTGGCTTGAGGCTCCAGAACCAGCTGACTGAGGTGATGAGTGTGCACCCTTTGGTCTGGCGTGGATCAGGCTCTCTTTCCTCCATCTGTCTTTCGAGGAAAGTGAAAGAGGTGAAGACTTGGCATTAAGCTGGGATCCACTTGAAGATGGCAAAGCTTGGAGAGGGCAAGGCTTCTCCCAGCCTTTTGATTTCTGATTCTTGAGAGCAGACCCGTGGCAAGAAAAAGTAACACAGACAAATTTGCTACTATACTCCAATGTGACTAAAATCAGGGGAATAGTGACTTTCAAAGGTTAAGGATACAGCCTTCACAGTTAATCAGACCCCATTGTCTGCTGTCCAGGAGACTGCCTGACAGCTTTGCAAAAGAGACACATGGATACACACACAAATTAAATTACCAGGATTGCTCTCACTGGAACCTGCTTCAAGAGCAGCATTATGCACACATGTAAGCGCTCACAGTTTGGGGCCTGCTGTACAATGCATATACTTTGTCCATTAAAAGCTACTTTTGATTTACTTCAAAATCTCACTTTTCTCTCCTTCCTCATCTTCTGTACTTAATCCCATACATTAGTAAGACTTAATTAGCTGTGCTGCTCTGGACCTGCGTATCTTATCACCTGTTCAACAATCCATGGGAGATCATAAAAGCTAAGTACCTTTGTGTAGAACTAAATATTTTTTCTTTAAAAATAACAGGATAAACATATCAAACACAGCTTTCCTTTTTTCCTTTGCTGTAAGCAAGCAAATGTCTTTGGAAAGGGTGTTTTTGATCGTATGCTTAGGAGAAAGGGTGGTTTTGATGATATGTTTAGGAGTTGGGAGACAGCCTTGCAAGGGGAAAGTTTATTGAATACTTAGAGGGAGCAGCTTGCATAAACTGACCCCAGTTCTGCAGAGCTGCTCTTTGCATGTGGTGTTGGTTTTGGTTTTGGTCTTTTTTTTTTTTTTTCCCCCCGAAGGCAGCCTGCAGAGCCGAATTTGGCTGTAAATAAAAGCCTGGCAGAGAGCAAGCCCAAGTCACCTACCTGCCCCTGAAATGCCAAAAGCGCCAGAAGACTGGGGCAGAGGGAATGGGGAACAGCTCAAAAGCTCAGACACTGGGCAAATGAAAAGATTACCACAGCTGAGGACCATTTCCTGGTATTTCACTGCTTTTTTTTTTTTTTTTTTTCTTTTTTTAACAAGCAGGAGGGTGGGGTGGGGGATGGGGGGGAAGGGTCTGGAAAATATTAAATTGGCCCAGAGGGCATTTTTTTAAAAATCTGGAATTTTGCAGGCATTAACTGTCTGGTGCATGGCTGTGTGTTTTTCTTGGAAATCCAGCACAGTTATGTAACATGTTCGGGCTTTTTAAACTTTCTTTTCTTTTCAAGGTACCACCAGAGCTTCTGGCTAATGTTTTAATCATTATAACAAAGCAAGTTTTAAGTATGTGTTCTTACTTTTCATGAATAGCTAAGCTGATTTGAGAGCAAACACAAAACCTGAACAATTCTCATTCAGATCTGCATTTATGCAGAGGTTTGCCTTTCTCTTTCTGCTGTGTGAGTCCCACTGTAAAGCGGCTTTTGACAAAAGATTATACCCTTAGCTTATTTACTTTCAGAGTGAGGCTTTATTTGGGGTGGGAGAGTTAAGGACATAACTATATGGGGAGCACTTTAAATGTTTTAGCATAACCCCCTTTTCTTTCTAATCTTTCCAGACACGTATACCGGGATTATAAAACACATGTCTTTTCATTATGTTTCTCAGACATAGTGAAGTTGTTAAGTCTGTCACATCTGTCTGTCCTTTTTCGACCTCCCACATTTTTGGCTTGGGGTGAAAGAGCAGTGTTTCCCCCATAATCGAATAGCAGAACAGGAAAGGAGGTGTTCCTGCAGCTGAATAGCAGACCATGATAATGACATCTTCTCTGAAGCCATTTAACACTGGCCTCTTTGGGAGGAAAACTCTTTTGGTTAGGTTTTATTTCTGGTGTATCAAAAGGAGAGTTTAAAGGAGGTAGTGGAGAGAGGTAAGAGAAAGGCCAGAGTGTTTCTTTTTGACGTGTGAAGTTTGTTCAGTTCTTTCTCCAAAACAATCCACAGGAATTAGTTTATTGCACATGCTGGTCTCAGGTTGTGACCCAGGGTAGTTACAGGTCTTGGATAAATGTGTCGTAGAGATTCAGTTCTTAGTTCTTGACGGGAATTACATTCACACAGTTTTTGTCTAAACAAAGCTCAGAATAGTTTTTAAAAGTATCTCAGTAATAATGTTACTTAAAAGAGGAACAGAGGAATTAAAGGAATTTTAACAATGTAATGAGGCTATGATTGTCTTGGGGAACTTTCAATTTCTGGCTTTACTATACAGTTCACCCATATGTGTGTCACAATGAGATTCAGGCTTATTTTATTCCACTTCCCTCATACTCATGCTGTATTCAGATCTGGAACCTGATTAGGACAGCCAGGGTATCAGCCCCACCATGGCAGAGCTCTTTACTGCTATTGGCATAAAATGTTGCTGGTACCAGAGTCAACCAACATATAGTAGCTTTTATTGCGATAAATCCATGGGCCCTGATGGGAAGCACCCAGGAGTGCTGAGGGAGCTGGCAGATGTCATAACAAGGCCACTCTGGATAATTGTTGCTCAGTCATGGCAGTGGGAGAAGTGCCTGTACACTGAAGAAAAGAAAATGTCAGTCCTATCTTCAATATAGGCAAGAAGGAGGAGCCAGGGAACTATAAGCTGGTCAGCCTCACCTCAGTCCCTGGGAAGGTGATGGAGCAGCTTATCCTGGAAAACCTATCCAGGTGCATGAAGGACAACAAACTCCTCAGGCATAGTCAGCATGGCTTCACCAAGGGGAAGTCATGCTTGACCAACCTGATAACCTTCTACAATAAACTGATGCACTTGGTAGATGAAGGGAGAGCAGTGGCTGGCATCTACTGGGCCTTCAGTAAAGAGTAAAGCCTCTGACACTGTCTCCCATAAGATCCTCATAGTCCCTCATGGTATTGATATAGGAGCTGGATGAGCAGACAGTGAGGTGGATTGAAAACTAGCTGAGTGACTGGGCCCTGAGGGTCGTGGAACCAAGTCTAGTTGGAGGTTGGTAACTAGTGGTGTACCCCAGGAGTCAATACTGAGTCCAGTCCTGTTTAATGTCTTTGTTAGTGATCTGCATGACGGGGCAGAGGGTGTTTGCCAATGACACAAAGTTGGCAGAAGTGGCTGATATGGGCCAGAGGGGCGTGCTGCCATTGAGCACAACCTTGACAGGCTGGAGAAATGGACACACAGGAACGTCTCGAGGTTCATCAAGGAGAAATGCAAAGTCCCACACCTGGTAAGGAACAACCCCACATACCAGTATATGCTGGGGGCCACTCAGCTGGAAAGAAGCTTGGCAGAAAAGGACCTGGGGGTCCCGGTGAACACCAAGTTGAACAAGAGCCAGCAATGTGAGCTTGCAGCAGAGGAGGCTACCAGTATCCTGGGCCACATTAGGCCACATTGGGTCACATTAGGTATTGCCAGTATTGCCAAGAGAGGTGATCCTTTCCCTCTACCCAGCACTGGTGAGGCCACCCCTGGAGTCCTGGGCTCCCCAGTACAAGAGAAACATGGACATACTGAAGAGAGTCCACTGAAGGGCCACAAAGATGATTAAAAGACTAGAGCATCTCTCCATTGAGGAAAGGCTGAGAGAGCTGGGACTGTTCAGTGTGTACAAGAGAAGGCTCAGGGGGATCTCATTAATGTCTATAAGTACCTGAATGGAGGGTGCAAAGAGGACAGAGCCAGGCTCTTGTCAGTGGTGCCCAGTGACAAGGCCAGAGGCAATGGGCACAAACTGAGACACAGGAGGTTTCCTCTGAACGTCATGAAACACTTTTTTACTGTGAGGGTGACTGAGCACTAGGAGAGGTTGCCCAGAGAGGTGGTGGAATCTCCAGCCTTGGAGATATTCAAAAGCCATCTGGACATGGTCCTGGGCAACCGGTGCTAGGTGCCCCTCTTTGAACAGATGACCAGATGACCTCCAGAGGTCCCTTCCAACCTCAAGCTATATGTGATTCTGCTAGTATTCATCACTCCACCCCTCCACATCATTCCACTGGTGTCAGAGGGTCTAGGTACTGCTCTGCATAGCTGAGGTACCATTTCACCTTCTCCAGAAGAGAGTACTTAGTTTCTTCAGTCTTTAGAACTGGACGCTACCTCTAAATTCCTTGCCAAAAAGCATCACTATTTGTGCAGACTTTGAAAAATGTGAAGTGTTATAGAAAAGTACATTCCTTCTTACTTTTGCTTGGCTCTTAGTTTGTGCCATTTAAAGATGTACATTAAATGCAATGTATTATTTCTCTCACAAAACACTGTTGATTGAGTTCTGTTCAAAACTGGCATAGATTGATCTATCCTATTTAATACTTCTTATTTTTTGTCAGCCCAAGCAGAATGAGCTGGCTGACATTTTTCTTCTAAAAACATAATTTTTGTTATGTCCAGATTATCTGAATAATAAGAAACAGCCTGTTAGCACATACTGCTAAGGCTAATGGGAATCTTTTGGCAGTCATACATTGGAATAACAGAACTGTTCAGTACAGAGGGAAGCTAAGTATTTGAAGAACAGAAGACTGAGAACAGGGTTGCACAACCCTGACAATATGTGCAAAATTTAGGAGCTGCTCCTGGTCCCACTGCAGCAACGCTAAAAATTCCCTGAGCTTCTGAAAGAAATTCTAATAACTTCTGTGCAATCCATTCTTTCTCTGTAGATGTTCCAATACAGAAGCAGGGTCATGAAATGAATATAATTTTTGTGCTGCTTAGTAGAAATAATGGCACCACAAGGAAAATGTTCCTCTTGCCTGACTAATAATCCCTCTCCCACCAAATAAATGGCTATAATTTTGTTAATGACTTCAGACTGGTGTATTTCCTGGAGAGTTAATGGCAGACTTGATGCTAATATGCCTAGCTTTGCCTCGGGCTGTGGTCATTATTCTCTAGGAAGTGATCTATGTCTGAGCTACAGTTAGTTAATTTGAAATCACTACACATTTGTGCATTTTTTATTACTTCTTTCCCCACACTCCTTGGTCCGCCCCAACCTCTCTCTGGTTTTGCTAGTGACAAGGCTGAAACCCATCTTTTCTAACTGCTAACAATAGTGGAGGAAGTAGGAGGGGGACTGAATAGTTAAGGAAACTCCTTCTTCATTCCTATTTACTTAAATACTTGCCCCTTCTATAAATAAAAACTCGTTTGCTACTGTCTTTAAAAAGACACCCTTTTCATTGCAGGTACTGCACTGGATCAGGTTTGTGGTAATGAGTTCCCTGAAGTACCAATTAATGGAAGTTGAGAGTGCTTGACATGTCAAGGACAGGGTCACCACCTTGTAGAACCCACAGATATAATTCCCTTCTAATTATGAACAAATAACCTCTGAATATATTTGCATACAGGTGCCAGAGTCAAGGACTAATCCAGATGGGAAATTGGCATTTGAGTCTGAAAATGCTCTTGGTTACCCCCATTAAAGAAAGTTGTAATAACGTTCTTGTGATCTCTTTTGGAAGGTTAGCTGACAAGCTGCCTAGCTGCATTTGAAGAATCTATATACAAAGGGAAGTGTTAGCACTAGTCAAAAAAGCTATAACCGTAGTTACCTACTAGCAGCATGACTCTCTGTCCCCTTCTAATTCTTGATTCTACTTTGGTTTTGAGAAAATAGATACTGGTTTGGTTTTTTTTTAATACCAGAACAAGCAGCAGAGCCATATGAAACATTGGCTTGATTAGTCAAGCTTTGCAAACCCTTTCACACATACCAAGTCATATTTAGAAGATGACAGTAATTAGAAGCAGGGTCAAAGCACTAAAGCAATGGAAATAATCATTCCAATAAGGTGGAACAGTGAAAAGTCTTTCAGAAGGGGTTGACATTTCCACATGTATACTATTTCATTTCTGCAGAGGGATTTCAAACCTGTCAATAGCCATTCCTATACTGTCAAAGTAACAATACTGACTTCAGTTCTCTCCTCTTCCTGCCTCTTATTTGCGTATCAGTCAAAATGACCAGATGAGCTCCCCTTGGAGTGGATGAGCCAGTACAACTGCCAGTTGGAGAGGTTGCTTTTGACTAGCTCATAAAAATCACCTTCACATACACATTCCCATATTACAACTCCAGTCAGTTTGGGATATTTCAAACACAGCTCATTAGTCATGATTTGTGACTTCTCAAGGAAAAGCTTACATGATAATATCAGACCTACAAGTTATCTAAGAATAGCTCTTCCTGTACAATGACCCTTTCTCCCTTAATCTATTCCTCATCCTGCAGAAATAATCCATTTGTGCATTCAGACTCTTTGAACGCAGAGTTCATGCAATGGAGGGCAGGAGGAGAAACACGGGAAGATTTATGCAGAGAAAATAAGCTGACAGCCCAGCAACGACCCCAAGTTGGCTACTCAGTGTATACCTGAACTCCTTCATGCACGAGATCAACTCATTTTACGAAGTAAAATGACTTAAGTCACTTGAAGTCAAGCGCCTGGCATAATAGGGGCCAAGTACTCAACTAGAACATTGGAATGGTACAAATAAATAATAATAATGTTAAAAGCCATTTAATTAAGTTTATTTTTTAGCTGTCTAGAAGACATATTATTTTTACCTAAATCATAACATGCCAGATGTTATCACAACACAAATATTCAGAACTGACTTCTCATCTCTTCTTTTCCTTGAGGAAAACCAAAACTGATAGACCCAGTTCCTCCAAATCTATTTTAAGATGCCTCTGCTAGAACACTGATATTCAAAAGTTTGAGAATAGGTAATGAATTCACTCTGCTGTTCAGTTACAGACATTTTTACAGCATGACAGTCAAGTAAATGTGTCTTGAACTTCTCAGGATGCATCGGGGGCGTGGAAGCACTGATTTATACTGTGTCCTTTTCTGCAGAAGGGGAAACTTGGAAACCCAAAGAGAAGAGAGCTGACAGTGAAAGGTTTTGCCCGTGATCCCTTAATTATAGTAGTAAGAGTTATCCAGTGTTACTCCCTTAGGTCCTGGTGGGAGCTACAGATTCTGTCCTGTGAGTAAAGGAGCTGTGCCATTCCTAAAGCTGGAGATCTAAGAATTGAAACATGCAAATTTACAGCACATTTCTGCAAAATTAAGCTGCACAGGATAGCAAACGTCTTTGGCAAAGAGGGAAACAGAGCTCCTGTCTCGAAGCTTACAGTGCTGCGCTTCCATCACATGGTTATCCTTCCTGCCCCTTAGGAGTATTCATCCTCTTGCAGGCAGGGAAAATAAGTTCTGTTAAAAACTAAAGGGAATTAATTAACGTACACAGGCAGGCAGATTATACAAAGAAACAGGAAATTCCTGTAGGTTCTCCCCTTCTGAAACTGTTTTCAAAGCAAGTCTTGGTATCGACCTTAAATACCCGTTTTTCTCTCTCAAGTTACTTGGGTACTATCAGCTTGCTTTAGTGACAGACCGCTGGAAAGCTCGCTTTTCTTCTGCACAAAAGCAGCGCGCCCTCTGAAGCAGACTGTTTTGCGAGTTACTACTTTCGTTGTTATTGTATCCATACCACTCAGTGATCCAAAAACCCTCCCACCAGGATAGGGAAGGCTAAGTTTCCCCAGCTGGAGACAGAGCTTTCGGCACCGGCTCTCTGATTTGTCGTGCTGGCCCCGGAGGGGGCACGGTGTGGTCAGCTCGGGAGTCCGGTAACAAAAGGGGAAGCGGAGGGAGACGGAGCCGGGAGAGCGGCCGAGCGGGTGACAGCCGGGGGGGCTCAGCCCAGCACCGGCGGCGCAGGGGTGGGGGCTCATGGCCGCCGCCGGCGGGTGAGGAGCGGGCCGAGGGCAGAGCCCCGGGGCCGCGCTGGAGGCGAGGAGCGGCCGGGCGCGCCCCATGGGCGGCCGGGCCAGCCTGGCGTGTCGCGGCAGGGAGCTCCGTCCCCTGCCCCGCCGCCGCTCGGCGCAAGGAGAGGCCGAGACGATGATTCAGGTACGCGGGTTGTGCTCCCCAGCCCCAGCGCGGAGAGGGGAGGGGTGGGGGGGCAGCGGGACGGCTTGCGGCGCTGCCGGGGCCGCCGCCACCCCCGCCGGGCTCGGTGCCGCGGCCGAAGGGCGGACCGCGGGGAGGCGCCTGCGCCCGGTACCGGGAGCATCGCCTCGCATCGCCGGGCCTGCCCGCGGGGCGCCGGGGACAGCCCCGCTCCGCTCCGCACGGCCCGGGGCGGCGGGGCCTTCGCGGCCGCCGCGGCACCCGGAGGGCAACGGCGCGGCTGCGCGGGGCGGTGTCTCGGCGCCTTCCGAAAGGCGGGCCGGGGCTGCCCTGCGCCCAGGCTGAGCCCGGCGGCCGCCTCCGGGCGCCCCGGCGACGGGTGGCTCGTCCCGGCGGGCCGGCTCGGCGGCGGGTGGGGAGCCCGCCGAGCCCCGCCGGCAGCGCCCAGCTCCCCGCTGGCAGCGGCCGCAGCGGGCACACGCCAGGGGAGGCGGCGGCCCTCCTGCTCGTGTCCTCTTGCCTTCGGATATGCACCTGAATCGCTTTTTGGGGCGGTTACGGAAAAGAAATGTCCAAAAATGAGGATGGGTTGATAATCCTGAAGTACATGTACCAACTTTTCACGGGTATGAAGGTTTGATCAACTTTAAATAATTCTGGTTTTAAACCCATTTGATCTCAGTGATGGGTTTCCTTTGCTTTATGACTGTGAACAAAACCAGACAAACTGCCAAAATAGCAGCCTGTCGGCACAACTGCAAATAGGAAGTACCAGAAACCTCTCTAGAGCATTAGGCGAGAGCCTCAGCGCCACGGAACTCATTCCAGAGGCTCATTCAAGCATCTCTATTTCTGGTTTGCTAAGCAAACCTCTGGACCTTTGAAGTTTCATGCACTTTCTTCTGCGTCACCTCTGAAAGCTTGATTCAACAATGGATGTAAATTAATTTTAAGCATATGTTTAAATGTTTTTGCTGACTTGGGCTCAGCACACTATAGCATTCTCCCTCCCCGCTTGCATGCTTAAGTGATCAACCTCTCTCATTTCAAATCCCTTCTGAAAACATACTGTTACTGTTGAAACCTTTTAGGATTGGTTTCCCAGAAATTAATGAATAATACACCACACAAGTGGTAAACTGTGGATATATGCACTAAATAATCTTTATTGGTTTTCAGCTCCCTTTGGCCATCTCATGTGCACTCTATCTGTGAAACCATCTCCATCACTCTTGTGTCTAACATTTCAAACCAAGCAGCTTCAAATAACCATTTTATTATAACAAGCTGCCAAGAAAATATCTGAGTGTAAGTTTCCCTGCCAGAATTGCTTTCCTCTGAGGTGTAAAATGGCCAGTGTTCAGCTGTAGACAAGTGACTCATTTAAAGGGCTGAAATTTTTGCCTTCTCTCAGGTTTAGGAGAAAGAGCTTTATTCCATTTGAAAGCATATTCAATGATCTCCAGTGATCTCTTGCCAGAGAAACATTAGCCTGTGACCTTAGGCAAAATAATGAACCTGAAAATCATAATGTTACAATGGAAAAAAAATTGTTGTAATGAAGTTTTGGGTCTTTTTTTCCAGGGATTGATAAAAACCAATTTTCTAGTAACTCTTAGCTCCAGCACTGTCAGTCCAATTTCAGAATCTTAATGCAGCATGCTTTACTAGACAGAAGATTACTGACTGGTTGTTCTGCAGTGACTCGGTTGGCACCAGGACCCCTATTTTTCTGGATGCTCTTGAAACACATTAAGAAAATGTTCCATGCTATATGACTTTGGGAGCAAATACCATGCCTTGTTCTCTTTTTCATGCCAGCACTTATATTATTAGGTCTTAGTTAGGGATGGGTAACCCTATTGCTCAGAAACAGTGTCACGCTGCTCTGGTACCTGTTTGCCATGACAGTTTTGCCCCACCACGCTTTGGTTCCTGCTTTTCTTTGTGGCTGCCTATGGCTGCTAACTGAGAGTCTGCTGCTCAGAAAGCTCTCCAGCTAATGAATGTTAAAAATGTTGCTGAGGAGCAACTCCTTTTCAGCTAGATTTTACTTCCAAGTTTGTTTTTGATTCTTCCTTTCCCTGTTAAGATATCCTGAAGGATCATTGAACCTGAACGTTGAACCCAGAAGCAAGAGAACAACCTAAATGATATAAAACTCCTCTTTCTGTGACACCTAAAATGACAGGGGGAGAGTAAAACCAAGCGACAAGATAAAGAAATCTGGTAGTTCCTTAGTACCAGTCCGTAGGGATATAGCAGGGACTGCTGGGGCTAAGAAGAGCTTCACCACCCTCATACCAAGCTCCATGAGATGGATGGTCTGCATTCTTCTCTTATTATATATTAGTATAAATCAAGAGTTCCTTCTCTGAAACCAATTGTATTTCATCAGTTTTCAATTAGTGTGAGTGATAGGGGGAGCTGGGCCAGTAATTCTCAAAATATTTGTCATAAAATGAGTTCAAATGACGGAGTAGTCTACAAAGCTGCCATAGGCTCCAATTTATGCTGTTATTATGGAACAGAAAACATGTGGGCAGGATGTATTAACATCAGTGGCTTTATTTTACATCTGGAACATGCAAAAGGAGGCAACAAGCTACAGCTGAAAATAGGAGCTTTCTATATTGTTGAATTTCTATTGATCTTTCTCTTCCAG
Organism: Phalacrocorax carbo; assembly: GCF_963921805.1. Taxonomy (NCBI): domain Eukaryota; kingdom Metazoa; phylum Chordata; class Aves; order Suliformes; family Phalacrocoracidae; genus Phalacrocorax; species Phalacrocorax carbo. The sequence goes on from NC_087514.1 coordinate 105,860,414, forward strand.
CAGGAAGATATATAATTATATGGCAGGCCATCTGAATTTCCACCACTGGGTGGTTAAAATAATTGTTATATGAGACATTGTGCCTCAGAATATGCCAAAACATCTTAACACAAAGTTGAGGGGAAAATAGCATAAATTTGAATGTAGGAAGGTGTTTTAAAGAGTGAGGGGGATTGTTTGTTTTATATTTTCAAGGGGAAGGGTAGATTTTTCTAGTATGATTACACTAGAGAACTGTTTTTCTCTTTGAATCAATGGAATTGAGCTAACTTAAAATTGGCACTAATGCCACAGGTTTATAATTATGGGTTTTTTTGGTTAGGTCTCATCCTTGGGTGGTTTATGGGCTTTCTGTGAGGGGCTGCTGTGACAGTGATTATTGAATTCCCTGTCCAGTCTGGATTAGAGGCAGGACTGAATGCAAGCACCAGCCCTGACTCAGTTTCTGTAGGCAGTCCATCCTGAGCAGATCCCAGTGTTACCTGAAAATTCATTGTCTTAATCTTTACATTTTAACCACATATTTAAATTTATTTTTCTTTGTGTATAATATTGTAAGGGAGGTCAGACTTCTTAGGGGAGCAATTCTTGGGATTTTTTTTTTTCCTTGGAACCTGAGAGTGGGAGATAGGAACTTGTTTGCATACAGTTTCTGATAATTTCAGTTCAAGGACTGGTGTTTTTACAGCTCATAACATTTTATCATAAAAAGCACCTGTGTTTTGCATTGCTGATATTCTCTTTCAAAAGAAAAAAGGTATCTCAGTTCTGCTTTCTTATATCAGCAAGCAAAAAAGCAGTAGTGGAAAATGAAGTGCAAAGTAAAGTAACTTTTTCCAAGTTGCTCAGCAAATACATAAAAGACTTCAGCTTCCCTCATCCTCAGTGTAATGCTTTTCCACTGAAGCATATTACTTTTTAAGTAATGTGTTGTCACTTGTGCAAAGCAAGGAGAAAGGACAGTCCAAGTGAATCTCCATACTGTCTTCTCTGCACAGTAGGCTTCCATATTATATCTTAGTATCTCTGGCTCTGGGTCAAAGTGCGCAAATGTGAGGAAGCTTCTCTAAATCAGAGAGTAGTCACCAGTGTTATACAGTCCATAATCTCCCTGCAGGAATATTCTGTCTTCTGCTACTGACAACCTATTTGTACAGATGGAAAGAATAGGGAGAGAAGTAGTTCTTCCAGGAAGAAAGATTTTAAAGGGGTTTTGGATTGAATACTAAGCAAATAGCAGCATTGGCCCAAAATGCCCACAAGCTTGGAGGCCTTTAGCATTGTGTTCTTGTATTGTGTTATGCAACAGAAAAGTCAGAATAAAGCAACAAGAATCCTTAAGAATTTTCTTTTTTTTTTTGCCAGTGCTAAGTCCTCTCTATGCAGATTGCAGGCCAAGGTGATAACTGAGGAAGACCCAGCCAGTGGGGGCTTTCTTAGTCAAATCATATTCAAGAAACTGATGAATCCTGTGGGGCAATCGCCCTTTTGTTAATAAATGTGTTCATTCATCTAATGAATACATTCTAGAGGGATGTGGCATTATTTTTTTTATTATATGTAGATGGGAAATCCCTGAGACTATGTGTCTTGTTCCCACTCCGTTATTATTATTCAACCAGTCAGGTTAATTCATGTAAGGATGCGGATGGGCTGGAAGGGGTCCAGAGAAGGGCCACCAAGATGATCAAAGGATTGGGAAGCCTGCCATATGACGATAGGCTGGGAGAGCTGGGTTTGTTCAGCCTTGAGAAAAGGAGGCTTAGAGGGGATCTCATCACCATGTACCAGTACTTAAGGGGTAGCTACAAAGAAGATGGAGACTCCCTTTTTACACAGAGTCACATGGAGAAGACAAGGGGGAATGGACACAGATTGCTCTAGGGGAGATTCCGATTGGACATGAGAGGGAAATTTTTCACACTGAGGACAGTCAACCATTGGAGTAATCTCCCCAGGGAAGTGGTTGACTCAGCCACGTTGGACACCTCCAAGAGTTGTCTGGACAGGGTGCTGGGCCATCTTGTCTAGACTGTGTTCTTCCCAGAAAGGTTGGACTAGATGATCCCTGAGGTCCCTTCCACCTGTGATTCTGTGATTCTGTGATGATGTCCCTGTTGCTAACATTATTTAGTATATGAAAATCTTGGGGAAAGTGGAAGCCAGCCTAATACAGACTACATAACAGTATGCAGCTGGAGTTCTTTTCAAGGTCTTCAAGTTGTCTATCATATTTTTAATGACCAAGGAAAGAATTTTTAAAAAACCTCAAGCAATTTTAGCTGCCGTATCAGTTTGGTTTCCAAGTGGTCTCAGGCAGGTGAAGTACGCTGAAACATAATGGCTATTACTGGAAAGAATTACATCTTCACTTCAGTATCCTGCCTTCTGTCTGACAGCTGCGATGTGTCCTGTGGAAAATGGGCTGGATAATTTTCAGTCACTTTAATCCAGTTTTATAGTGCTTTTCAGCAAGAGGGAAGTAAAGCTTTTTTTTTTTTAGAAAAAATAAATGCAGCTTCAAAACGTAAGAAAAAATAATTTCATAGAGGAACTGATGAGCAAAGAAGGATTTAAAACACTTTTTCGTTCCAGAAGAACATTAAGTGACTAGTAGGAAAGCAAAAGTTCCCCAAATGGCTCAGTTACTGCGCTCAAGTGATGTCCCGTAAGATGAACTACTTTCCCATGAAACTTACAATAGAAAACATTTTTTTTAGAGTTTGTGGGTTACTTTGAGCATTGCTGTTGCCTTATAATTTCAGAATTGTTTCTTCCCACAGACTATGAATGGTAAATTGTATTATTCCAAAAGCAAATTTGTTGGTTATGTTTTTTTTTTTAATCTAAATAGAGAAGTTTCCTGGATCTTGGACAGTCTTTAGTTATCCAGAAAACTGATAGAATGAAAGTCTCGGACAACAGAGAGGGAGAAATGAATGTGTTGAATATAAGTAGGAACAATCTGCTTTAAATTTAACTGGTTAAGAGCAAGGAGGTTAAATAGTTTCAGTCACCCCACCATTTCATAAAGCTGTTTCTTTGCACAGACGGTTCAGATCACAATTCCATCACTGATACACGTTGTTTAATCATCCAAACCAATGATTAAATTATCATAATTGTTATTTAAAACATGTGAGTTCTTTCATGATATGTGGAATGAGAGTCATGCTCCTTTTCCTATTTTTCCTTCGTTCCAGCTGGTCCTTCCCCCTGACCTCAGGGCTGATGCAGATCCCATGGCCCTCCAACAGCAGAGAGAGCTCCTGCTGATTTTAATAAAAGCTTAAGTAGCACTGGTGCCTGGGGACTCCTGGCCTCTCTCATGAAAAAGTAAAATGTTAGCATAGTTCCCCTTCCTCCTCCACTCTGCTCTACTCATGTAAGAGACTGAGGAATCATCATGAGTAGCCCATGGTTGAATGTGCACTTAGCTCCAGCAGCCGGGTTCTTCATTCAACAAAGCACTTGAACATTAAGCAATTTCTTAAGCCTGTTCCTATACAATTAAATACTTACAGGCTCATTTGATCTTGACACCTCTAGAAATTGAAAATCAATTTTAAAGATGACTTAAGATATTTTACTGAATTCAAGTTTGGGAATGTTTAATACCCTGGTGACCTATGTATGGTGCTGGTCATGATAAATTTCCCCCTCCTCCCCAGACAGAACACTTATCATTATGCCTTCTTATATACTCCTCCAAGAGATAACTACCTGATATTTCCTTTTGCTTTGCTGCATCCTCTCAGATACCCTTACAAAAACAGCTTTATTGCCCTCCTCTTTCCCCTAATGTGGGTACATAGATCAGATGATTCTTGGGTGTGAAATGGTGTCTGTGATGTATCCTGGTATAGGTTTTTACTTGTTTAACCCTGATATTTCATACTTTAACATGCTTAGTTGTTTATGTACAATATAGGCCCTGGTTTAAATATCTGCAGCTGATGAATTGGGGTCTGATTCTATGGCTCTTAAAGCAACAAAACTTTCAGTGCCAAACCCAGCTTTTTGAGGATCTCTTACAGCATTATAAGAGACTACTGGTGCAACATAAAACACATAAAGTAAGTTTAAGAATCCTGATTCAGTCTCATAGAAAGCTGATAATGACTGCTCAGAAACTCCAGGCAAGTGAAGATACCTCTTTTCCAGGAAATAATTTATTTGGGATATAGTGCCCTGGCAGTTAAAATACAAATACCCTGCAGAAAATTAAACTTATGATTTCAGGGGGCTTCTTCATCCTTAGTATGGGTGGTAGTTAACATTATTCTTCATGTTAACCTCCTTATGTATGGGCTGGGTTGGGGAGGCATATGTGGGAGGGACCAAGGGAGGAAAAGGAGATTTAAGTTAGAAGCCAGCTAACAGCTTGCAAGAAACTCTGTAAACTCATAAGCTGTAGTCCTTCTTTATTTATGTGAATTCCCACTATCTGGGTTTGACCATTAGAAAAGAGGCTATGGCACATAGTACATGACAAGACTGAGTCCCAGTGGCTGGATGTTGCAGCTACCTTCATGTTGTGAATTTATTTTATATGACCTGCCACTTTCTATAACTGATCATTTCTGGGAAAAGCCTTTCCCCTCCTCATGGCCAAAAACCCCCAAATGTGAAGTGGCCTTCTCTTAAAAATAGACGAAGAGAAGACAACAGTGCACTAACTCTTTGGGTTTTTCTTTTCTCCTCCCAACTGGCTCTGTTTTTAATACATACAGAGCCAACACAAGTGGGATTAGGTTTTCCTGCTGGACACAGTTTTGCCATGCTAACTCAAGTAAATGCAGTGGGAATGTAAAAAGTAAGCATGTGCCCAGTGCTGAGTGTATGCTACATGTTTCTCAGTGTGTGTGAGCGTTTGAGATTATTTTTGTCTTAGTTTGTGCCCTCTGAAGTTCCTTGCAAGATGGTGGAGAGAGGAGTTTGACTCCACGTCATGATGACTGAAGGCATTACAAGATAGTATTTGGCAGCTCACCCATTTAGGACTTGAATAATGTTTTTGTCCTTAGAAAAAAAGCATTAAAATAGTCCAGGATTCCTTGCTTTTGTTGTCCAGTGTTCTATGCAGTCTCTGCCCTACTATTTCACCAACTACTTAGTCAGAAATTATTCTGCTTAACTAATAGGTCATTTTTCTTGGAGAATTACTATGGGGTGTGTTTATGAAACCCTGTTTTCTTGTTCAATGACCTGCCGGTTATAAGATCAAATGCGAAAGGAAGTTTGACCTAGAAGGCACAGTACAAATTTTATCACCATAGAAAGACAGCAAGAGTAAGTATGAGAATTGCCTGAAATGTGTATGTACACCTTCACGCTTTATGTATGAAACAATTACTTTAATTAAAAGCTCTGTTTGAAATCTGTTTGGATTCATTGAGAATACCTCTACCTTCAAAATTAGTAGCATAACCAAAATAAAACTTGTATGTGAAATCCTAGAGGTTCTCTTTCAAATGAAGAAAATTACAACCTCCAATGTCACTTGTAAGAAGTATGGGAATTTTTAAGCCATATTTTTCGTTCCAGTTTTGCAGGTTTTCCATTGTCGTTGTCACAAAACAGTTCTTTTTCATCTTGGCTGTAATGAAATAAATGGAATGGTGAGAAGACACTTAGCCAAAAAAAGTTGGTAGTACAGCCTGCAACAGATCTTCTTACTTCAGTTTATCTGTGCTTTAGCCATCAGTCAGTACTGCTTTGTACAATAATGTTTTTCTGGCTGTTTTATTTATTCTTATAAGGTCTTTGCAGTTAAAGCCAAATAGCACTGCCTTGTGGATTTTCCCTTTTGGATTAAGGGCATAAATAGCTGTTTCAGTTATCACAAATAACACATATGTGGAATGTTTTAGAGTTGACTGCCATTATTGTTTATCAGAGCTGTTCCAGATCTGGGGAAAAAAAAAAACAAATGAAGCCACAGATAACTGAAATGAATAGGTGCTCTCATTCATTCCTGGCCTGTTTCAGTTTATAATACATACATAAAACTAAAGGAAGAAGTCTTTGGGGTGATAGGGTAAAGTGAAGTTTATGTCAAAGTCTTTGAGATTCCTACTTATTATCAGCCATCAAGTACATTTTCTTGTAAGGACCCTTATCAGACCTCAAGAGCTTGCTATGGCAAGGATGACCGCTTCAAATCATGATGGTCAGGGGGTGGTTCAGTCTGGTATTTCTGAATTGGCTTTTGAAAACAGAGTTCATTCCCAGCTCCCATGTGATGACCAGCTTTGAGCATGCCTTGCCCCCTGACAATGCTGCTGTTAATCCACAGATTTGTCATGCCGCTGTACTTGGTTTGTAGATCTTCCCACTGGCCCTGGTCCAGCTGGTCATGGAAGTTACTCCCTCTCTGGGGAAGGGCCAACATCTATTCTACCCCAGTCTTTTCTGGCTTCTAACCTCAGCCATGAGTAATGGCTAAGGAAACCTGTTAATATAAGGAGAGCTGATAATGTAAAAGTCACCTTGAGGTAAGTTACTGTTTTCTAAAACCCTTTTGGACCCTGTAGGCTTTAAGAAAAGTTTCTTATGTCCCAGATCCCCTTCAAAGTCACCAAAGCTAGGACTTCCCTGTCACTTCTTGGACATTTAAGTTATAGTGATAATCCTAATTGCACCTTTACTCCCTGAGTATGAATATGAGCAGTTTCTGTGGCAAGAGTTTAGGTTAAAAAAAAAACACCCAAACATATATTTTTACAAAATGCAGCACATAATCTGCATGGGTACATGTGAGAGTACAGGTGTGAATGTATTCACATGACCACACTGATTGTTATTCATATCTCAAGTTACCCCAGAATGTATTTGACCGCATGGCTAAACTGGTAGTGTTTTAAGTTTTATTTAAAAATTTTTTTTAGTTTAAATTTTAAGTAATGCAACATAAAGCAATAAGTCATGATCATGATGGAGCTAGGGCACACCACAGAGCTGTTCCTTTCCTTAGGTCTTGATTTTTAACAGTTGAATTATGCCTTTACGTGTGCTGCCTTTCACATGGTGTGTAGTCAGCCGTTTTTTCAGGAGCTGTGGCACATAGTATCCTTTTGGTTACTGTATTGATTTCAGGATGGAGGGACCAGGTTGGTTACATTTTGACTGTGGGACTTGCAAGAGCTCTATCAGACTGCTGCTCCCTGTTCTGGCAACTAGCAGGCCTTGGCCCTTTTGTAACTTATGCCCTGAGAAGACTGTCATCCACAAACCTTCCCAGCCCTGACCTACCCCAAATGCATGCAACATAGTGGAGTTGTTAGCCCTCTATTACGTGTTTGGCAGGAAAATAGACTATTGCTTTTGGATCTCTACTGTTACCAGTACTTGCCATACTGTTCACCTGTACCACCAGGGTACCAGGCAGATGGCTGTATGTGACATTCAGGGAGAAAACACGTGGAGAGAGTTGGGGTGATATGTGGAAATACTACATATTCTTTCCTTTCTGTTAACTGATGGAGAGCTGCCACTGATGAATTGGAACTTGATGTCATAAGCCACTTATTATTTATCAAACGCAGTTGTAAGGGGGACAGAGAGCGAATGTGCTGTTCAGCATCTTGTTTCTGTTGCTCCCTGTTCTCTGTCATCCAGCTACAGAACACTAATGAAGAGCCTACTCCTAACGCTTTTTTGTTAGTTATCCAAGCAATCAGAGCCAACAAATGCTTTTATAAAGTAAAAGACTCTCAGAAACTAATGCAAGTTTGGGACTTGAAAGAGCAAAAGGTTTTCATTATGTTTTTAAAGCAAAAGTCAAACATAAACTCTTTTTCATGTCCATATAAGCCCAACGGGCATGGAATGCCTGCTTCCTGCCAAATCTGGTATTAACTATGGCTATCACTTAGAGGGAAATTAAAACCATTTGGGTCTTTGTCCTTGAAGGCTCCCCATACAATTTATGAAGGCTCTCTGTAGATTTATTGCAGTGTCAGTTCATGGGTTTTCAGTGCATGTATTCAATACGGTGCTTCAGTGATGGGCTGATCATGGTGTGGTCTTGAAAGCAGTGGTCCAAGGGCTTCTTTTAAGCATATGCACAGTGGCATCAGGACCTAGACGTGAGTATGTGTGTCCACGCATGCAGGTGTGAGAGAGAACGAAAGATGATACAGAAGATGAGTGAGTTCAACCTGGGGATTTTGACCTGGGTTTCATACAGCTGTAATTTTGGTGGGTGGTTAAACAAAGGGTTGTATTTTTAGCCTGTCTTTAAGGTATTTGGAACAGGTTTTTTTGTCTTTGTGCTTGAGCAGGGGAAAGTGCTATATTGTGCGTGTTTTTGATGGGCACTGTAAGAAGAACTATATTCACGTGAAAATCATGATTGTGAGTATAGCATTTCACTCAGCTCTTCCAGCACCATGGCACCAGTGGCAGTGCTAACCTGAGGAGGGCTGAAGTCATGCAGGTGGAAGTGTGGTGGCCAATCTGTTGCCCTGAGATCCTGTGGTTGCAACTTGCCTAAGTAGGAGGAAGCTGAGGTTCACAGTTACTCTGCCACAGAAGCATGTTTTCTCTTAACTGCTTATGAGACATTTGACCCATAACTTTTCCTTGAGTTATTCCTAACTTTTTTCTCATTGACTTCTAGGTAGTTTTAGTTGCATCAACTGTGTCTCCACCTGGGAATAGAAAATAATCTGTTGGCTCAAACTGAACAAAACTTGAAGGATTTTAGGGTTTGTAGGTTGCAGTGTTTTAAAACCAGTGATCTGAAGGCAAAAGCTGTAGTGTTCTTCACTGTGGAATCACGTCAGAACGGTGGGGGGATGGCTGTTCTTTCCTCAGCCTTCATTTGGAAAGAATTCCTCTTTAGGAATGCCTTTACACATGTAGCATGACGACTCAAGATGTGAGGGTCTAGACAAAAGAAACACTGACAGAATCCTCAAAAAGAGTGATGGGGTAGCCTCTGAGTCACCAAAACATGATACTTTGCTGTTTTTCCCACAGAAAAGGAACATGTTTTTAATGTATCAGCTGGCATCAATGAATGCACTGAACGTCCATAAAAGGAGAAATGGAAGAATACTGTTTTGAAAGTAAAAAGATGTTTTCCTTATTCATCTTATTTCTCCCTTGCAATCCATCTTGAAAGGCTATTGATGCTAAATATTGTTCAAAATGTAGAATTAATTGACCAGAACCAAGTACTTGGTTTCATTGTGGATGGCCCCCATCTTGAGAAGCAGAGGATCTTCTAGAAGGCTGGAAGCTGAGCCTTAGGCAGCTCTGACTGAGATTCCAGCAATGCTTGCTTCTTCTTGGGATTTGCAGCTCTATTGAAGTTGTCAGTGTAACAGCATTGGAATGTCATTCAGACATTTAGCAAACCTGAACTGGTTTCAGCAACGTTGGAGGGCATTAGATGGAAAAATGAATTATGTGGAACTCACCAGAGAATAGTATTTTCAGTGTAAATTGTTTTAAAATGCTTTTAATTCCAACTCATGAAGATAGCTGCAAGGACTGGCTCACGAGAGTTAAAAACATAATCTTAAATTTTGCTGAAACATGGTGAGAATGAGAAAACAGGATGAACATGATTAATCGTGCTACAGGATTGTGCACAAAATACTTTAAAGTGGTAGCTGTTATGAAATACAGGGTGGATTTAATAATTTCCTTACAAATATTCAGATTCGCTCTGTTACTTCCACATACTGTAGAAATTTTCATTGAGAAATCTATGTATTGTATTTTGTCAAAAAAAAAAAAAAGCAAGAAATAAATAGCAAGAACCCTTGTCAATACTGCTGCAGTTGCATTTCAGTGCTATCTTCAGTGTTTTGATCAATTATCACCATAACTTTTTAAAGCTAAATATCTACTAATTGAATTATGGCCTTCAACACTTCTGTATCTCGGATGTGACTGCAAACTAAAACCTGTCAAACACTGACAGGGCAAATATGAAAAGTGCATTTTCAGTCTATGTTTACTGAGAAGGAAGATTTGAGTTGGGAGTTTGTGGTATGAAGCTGGGATCCTGACTTGAATAAGCATCAGTTCACAGGGATTTGACACAGATGAATGGACCACTGGCTGCTGGATTCTTGAAAATTCTTTGAACCTCAGTTTTTGGCTAACAGTGGGGGTAGAATCACATTTTGCCCTTCCTGTAATAAGTCAGAAAAACTTGCCACAAGGCATTCCTTCTCTAAAATCCTGTTGGCAATTTGGGCCATTATACATAAACTAGGAGCCAGGATTAGAGAGGAAACCTTGCCAAGAAATCCTAAAAATAGAAGGCTGAAAAATATTACTGGTGTCACTGGAAGGCTTACACTTCTAATTACTTTCATATTGTGGCCTTAAACTCTGTGAAAATCAGAGTGCATTGAAAGCATTCTTCTGAAAATACTTGCAGGTTTAAAAAAAAAACTTGGAGGCTGGACATTGAGCTGCGATTCATATTCTCCTGGATGCTAAACAAACTGACTGCCCTCAGCATTACATATTACATAGGTGGTTTCCTGCCCCCACTCCACCCCTTATACTGTCCTTTAGGTTGAGGGAATAATTGGATCCTGGAATGAAGAGGAAATTATAGTTACATCTCACTTGATGCTAATATTAATATGGTTTTCTTATTTGAAGGGGATAATTTTGCTTTAAGCTACATTTTAAAAACAAAACACAAAAAATCATGCTGAAAAAATAGTTACTATGTAAATAGTTCTAATACTTCTTAAAGGCTGTGCATTTTCACACTCCACATGACTTTTGCCTCCTCTGTGTAAGCTATCTTTCATGTATGCTCTTTCTTGTAGACTAAATATTGATCTAATAGAGTGTAGGAGCTCCAGAAAGCTTCAGGGTGTTCAACAAGACACATAGTGACTATATCTTCAATGGAAGTATGATGAAGTAAAAGTTCTAATAGGTATAAAAGTCAAATTACTTAGGAAAGGAAAGGAGGGCCAGTAAAGTGTTACTCCTTTGTTAATAAGATGGGTTATTGGCTTTTTTTCTGAGGGTCGAAGAATAATAGAGTCTTATAGGTACCTGGTTTAGTCTCATATTGTGTCCTTTTTCTGTGCTGTCTCAGTCCTTTGCATGAGAAAAGGCAGAGGTTGACTGACTAATGCAGCAGTAGTGATTGCAGTTTTTGGTAGTGATGAAAAGCGGGACATATCACTCAGTGGTGAAGGAAGAACTCTGCATTGAGCTCATATGCTTCCTTACATGTGTCCTAGATTTAGCTTAGCTATTTGTTTTCTAGAGTATATCCCAAATAGTGTGGTATATAATGTCTGTACTGAATACCTGACTTACAAATCAGAAACCTCAGCAGCAACATCCAGCATTAGGATGTTGGACTTATACCTTGTTCTTAAATGAAACTACAGGAGAACCCTATTCTGACTTTCTCAGGTGTATGTATTGGTGTTGGGGATGCAATGAATTAGAAATCCAAGTACCTTTTACGTGGTGAGTTGTTGTGGATAATAACAATAATTCTGAAACCCATCTATCCATCTTCTGGTCCCACCAGGTAAGAAAAACTTTCTGTATGTGTGTGACCTGCAGATTAAAATGATAGTTGTAGCATCAGTTAAATCTTCATCTGCCCACCTTGTTTGGCTTATAACATAGTATTTTAGAGAGACTTTTCAACTAATTTTCAAACCTCAGGTATTTAACTTGAGCTGGGATGCCAATATCCAAAACGATGTTCCCAAAAAGTCCTGCTAAAAGGCTGCCTTGCTGCTGGAGAGGGCTGGACTCATGAGTGCTTCCTTCACAGTTTTTTCAGTATGTCCAGTTTTAGCAGTGGCTAGATCAAACAGATCTGCTAGTGTCTAAATCACTAGTGGAATTACTTGGGGTACAGTCTTTCTTACATGGATTAGAAATTCTTACAGGACCTTTTTTCACCTAAGAGGGACCTTCCTTCCTTTGGCTGAAGTCATGCTGTACATTCCTCAGAGGCATACAGAGATTGGGGCATTGAGGAAAAATACTGTACCCAGTGTAACTGTGCATCCTGGCCGTGATATTACAGTGACTAGAACAGCACCTCAAAGTATCAATGATAATGTGGGCTGCTGGACTATGTGTATTTTGAGGCACACTTATTCTGACTTCCATGACTGACCTCTTTATTGGCTAGAAAGATGCAAAAACCTACACAAGAGAAGCAGACAACATTAGGACAAGGTACAAATCTACAGATGAGGTTATAAACTGTTTTGTTTTTCTTTTAAATCACGTATGAAAATGTTTAACTGGGACATACATTGTGAGCTGTGGAATACTTTTGAGCCTATTTCTCACAGCTAAATCCATTCAGAGTGTGGGAAAACCAGAAACCTTGCTGTAGAGAGAGGCTTCTTCTGAGCCAAATGGATGACCTCTGAGACCTCAGATTAAAGTGCAAGAGGAGGAAAGAGTTGATAATTACAGCATCAGACATATACAACTCTCAGGACGTAGCAGAAATCATAGGTTGCAAACATAACTGGCAGAGTGTGCCCAGAAATAAGTTCACAGGGACATATTTTCATTCTGTACAGACAACGCGAGGCTAACTGGGTTTAGCTGCAGTGCTAACCAGGAAGAAAATTTAGGCTTTTGAGACGGTATGGTGCTGTCAGTTGCAAAAAAAAGTGCAAAAGGCAACATACTGTCTTGCTTTCTGATAGACTTAAGAAAAATTTGGTGCAGCAGTTTGATGTTGTTTGCTGCATTTATTATATATTCTTGAAACAGTCTCCTTGGGAGCTGAATAATCAATGTCAGCAAAGAAGTGCTCTAGCTTTTGCCCCTTGGCTTTTTCTGCCTCAGTGCATGTTGCACATATTCTCCTAGTGTTATGACCACCTGAAAGGACAGGTGTTTATAAAGGTGCAAAAATAATTTTCAAGGAGATGAGAATTATTTTATTTTTTAGCCTCTGTCAAAACTATCTAGAAGACAAGTACAAAGATTAAGGGAGGAAAATCCTGACTCCCCCAGAGTAGCAAATCTCTGCTTGTGTTGCTAGAGCCAAAACGTCAACCCCAGACCTTTCGTAGACCTCTATAATTTGGCCTTGCCCTCCTGACTGTTACCACTGTTACTGATCCAGATACCCCTGAATAGCTGTGCAATATTTGCAACATGCATTGCTGGTGGTGAAAGTTTTCCAGTGCTGGGAAGGAGGTGTGAGTTGGGAATGTTGCGCTTTCCTCATGAAACTGGGATGGGGAAGGGTGCAGTAGCAGCAGCAGCCAGCGATTCTGACCAGCATGGGTCCAGCACTAGGACAGAGTGGGAAGCCCTACAACAAAACATGGGCACATGGGGCTATTTGGAATTACCTTGCATACTTGCACCTAGGGCACTCCTATATATGCTCCAGCCCCTTGCTACATGATACAGAAATGATATTTTTTATTTGTTTGCTCCCCTTCCCCCCTCAAGTTCCAAGTTGATATAGCAGGGTAGGTGCTAGGTAGGTGCATGTAGGTAGACGTAGATGTAGGTGGGTTGAGAGCCAGTTCAATGGCCGTCTGCCTAGTTGTACTAGAAAGCGCCAGGTGAAGCAGTAAATGAAGTCTGAGAAAGACTGGCTTCTAGAGAAGTGGATGAAGGTAAATGAATCCTAAGAAGAGTTCTACAATATGTTTTCCAACACTTCAGCTTATGATTAATCTGTCATAATTAAGGCTAATTACCAAAAGAAGAAAAGGGAACATCAGAGTTACACTGGTATAGGGCCACTGCAGACATTTGTATGTGATGTGGTCTGCTTTAACCAAACTCTGTGGCAGTAGTAGGTGAAGGGAAATAGCCATGGAAACAAATATGAAAGTCCTCTGTATACTTTCATTAGGTCTAATACCTGGCCATGAGAGTTTTGTGAGAGATAAACAGAGGAAAATGAGTCCCATTGACACCTTTCTTCCTCCTGTTCAGCCTTTCTCTCCTGCCCTGCAATGCTCACACTCTTTGCTCTGGAATTGCTTGTTGTGATGTACAAATGAGTTGCTATGGGAAGTTAGAAGATATCCCTCTGAAACTGATTCTGGAGATCCTGAGAAAAGTTTCACTGAAACTGCGACCATTTACCCAAATGTTGGTTGTTCCTGTTCAAGAGTTTCATTTGTATTGAGGGCCCTGAAGTACAATATATTTATAAACTAGAAGGAATAAACAAATTCTGTTCCATTTCTAACTAATTTTTATTATAACTTAATTCTTTTTTTTTGCTTTAAAATTATATCTCCCTCCAGCAGACTTCAAGTTTTAGTGAAAAAAAATTTTAATAATTTCCTTCCTTTTCAGCTGTTGTAACTGTACTCTGTGAATTACTACAGGAAGAGTATCTTATTCCTGACTTCCTGATCTGCCTGCAAGCTGATATCTGGTGCCCTCCTGAAACACACAATCTTGATTGCTGGTCCACCCAGCCATGCCAGATTTATGTAAACAAGGTTTATACATCTAAAGATGCCAGAGAAGCAGATGTTTTGTGTTTACTCAGGGTCTTTTGGCATCAGGAATTAGAGAACAAACTTAACACATCCAAAGCCACATGCCTTCTTTAATTACACCTATATTAGATTTGGTGAAGGATCACTGTTTTGTCAAGCAAGAGATTTTGCTGATTAAATTACTGATTGGTAGCTGTGCAAGCAGGCTCAGTCCTGAGTCTCTTTCTGGCTCTCAACAGAAGGGGTAACTGATCTTTAACAGATACTGCTGTTCCCTCTGCTTTCTTCCTACCCCATCTGTGTAACAAAGCTGCTGCTTGATCACTCTCTTGACCTTAAACCTTTGGTGCCTGGGAGAGAGGAATAAAGAGAGAGTCAGAGTAGGGGGACTCTGAAGCAGGAGGCTGGGAGTGAATGATTTGTATGTGGAGATTCAAAAAGGAAGGGAGAGAGCAAAGGAGATCTTGAACAGAAATGAAGAGAAGTTGGATATGAAAGCAAGAACTGCAAAGAAAAGTGGATGAGAAGTGAAACAAAAACAGATGAGGAAATTAGAAATGGGGTAGGGAAGAGACAGGGAGAGGGAGCAAAAGATGAAAAACCGAGAAGAGATAACTTACCAAAAGCTGCATAAATTTCTGTAATATGTGTGTATTGGCTTACATTAATATTTGTCTAAAAGTTATGCATCTAGGCTTCCTACTTAAGTATCCCAGAAGGTGATTTATTCAACCCATGTTGAGATTGGCTACTGCTGTTTGCTGACTACAGAAGGAGCTCAGACAGTTTAAACTTAAAGGCCAGCTTTTAGCTGGCTAAAGTTTGGTAAAATGATTTCTACTTTCTGTATTAGAGTTGGTTATTTTTGTTTTAAAAACTGTAAAAGATGTGGCTTTCTTAAAGAGAAGAGATATTGGCGTTCTTGTAGTATCAGGATGGAACTTACTGGTGGGAAGGAAAAATTGTTTAGGTCAAAATAATCTATCTTGACGCTGATACTTTGTTTTCACCTCTGTGTGAAGAATATAACAGTGTTTGATTTGTGGGTGTGCTTTGTGTATCACTAAAGAATCAACTCTAATATTTTTTAGAGAACTTGCCAAATCGTGAGGCTGTAAATACAAGTATAGGAAAGGTCTCTGAGCACAGCACCTTAGTATGGAGATTACAGGAAAAAAAGAGAAAAAAAAGAGGGAAAAAAAAAAGTTGTGATTACATAAGAAACTCAGTTCTGTTAATAAGCGTCCCAGTCTCCACACGTGCAATTATGATCTCCCAAAACTTCAATTCCCAAGACTGAGAATATAAACTTTAATTACTGTTATTCAATGTGAATTAAGAGATCTTAATACATTTCGTTGTCATCTGACTTCTAATTGCTCATCTAGCAGCACTGAAAGCTAACATGCTGCAAGTAGACACCCGGGCACTTAGGACCATCACAGGGTTTAGGTTCGGTTGACTCTGTTTGTGTACCTTCTTACTTGGGAAGCCAGAAGTATATGGTGATGTTTGCCTGTGCCAAGACAAAAAAGCAGTGTGGTTACTGTGTGTATGTGAAAGATTAAACCACCAAAAAAGTAGGATATAGAATATTTCCATGGGAAGTGAAATGACTAAAGTAGGCCAACAAAATCTTACATAGGAAAGAAGAATACTTTCTGGAATATATGGCTCTGGATTAAATGTTTCATATTCCTCTCTACATCTTTGAAGACTGAACTGCACAAACGAAATTAACACAGTACAGCCTAGCAGACATCCTGACACAGATTAGCCAAAAGCCTTTTCTGTGTTTCCTGTATGATTCCAGGCCTGTGTTTAGTGATTTTTATTATGAGGTCTGTTAAAAAAAAAAAAAAAAAGTGAAATGCATGCATGTGTGCAGGATCTTCCATATTGAAGCTTTGTGTAACCATTTCTCTGGACACTTTGCGGCACGCTCTCGTAGCCCTCATCCTGTGTGTCCCATCCATGCTGTGGCGATGTTGCTCAGAACAGTGTCACCTTTTTGTATGAGCATCTGTCAGGTGCGAACGCTCTGACCTGATCCTGGAGGGAGTAGAAATCG
The DNA here is from genome assembly GCF_963921805.1 of Phalacrocorax carbo. NCBI lineage: Eukaryota > Metazoa > Chordata > Aves > Suliformes > Phalacrocoracidae > Phalacrocorax > Phalacrocorax carbo. The sequence goes on from NC_087514.1 coordinate 105,876,938, forward strand.
ATCAATTATTAGTTATTATTAATTATTAGCCATTTGCAACTCTGACCAACGTGGGCGTCCAGAAGAGAGCGGATGGTTTTTGCAGGGTTACCGTGTCACTGCTGTTGTAGTGGAGGGGATAAATGAAGGAGAGGCTACGGGAAGGCCGGGCAGCAGCCCCCTCCCCGACAGCAGCCTGGGGCGAGCAGGGGCTGCCGCCACGGGAGGGCACTGCAATCCTCCTGCTCCCCCGGCAATTCCCAGGCACCGCCTCATTTCTGGGAAGTATGTTGAACCTTCAGGAGGAAGCGGTTTTTTGTGATTTTTTTTTTTGTTGGGTTTTTTTTTTTAACATCAAAAAGCTAGCTCCCCCTCATTCTAGGACTAATTAAGCCGGTTCTCTTTTTAGCTGTATTCCAGTATTTACGTAGCGGTTACCGTGATCAGCTTGTGACTTGATCTCCCTTCACTATTACTCCATCCTTTTCACTCTCCCTAATTAACCATCACTGCCTCTTGTTTCCCTGTTTATGCTTTTACATTCCTTTTTATCCTCATTTTTCAGGGTGACTGTGTACTGGTTTGTTTATTTTAACCAAAATAAAAGACCAACACCATAATACAATCCTATACAAACCACCTGTATTTTCAGATGATGGTTATGTAAATCAGGAAACAGCAATATGAAGGATGGTCATGCAAAGAGCCCAAAGCAAAGCAAAACCAAAACCCAAACTCACCACCAAGAACAAATGCAAATATCTTTTCCTTAGACCTATAAATAGCTCCTCTGTGACCTGTAGCTATTGGACTCGATGATCTTAAGGGTCTTTTCCAACCTTAATGATTCTATGATTCTATGATTCTATCCTAAATAAATTCATAACCTGAAAAGTGTATGTTTATTTCACTTGATGATTTCTCTGCTGAAAATTGAAGTGCTTAAAAGAGAAAGTCTGGGATTTATCAGACCACAACCTGAACAGAAATTTTATAAATGTTTCCAGAAACAGAAATATTTGTGGTAATTATGCTCTTGCAATATACCCTGCTTTTGGTTATACCAAGTGTTCTTTTCTTCATGTGTGATGAAAGCTGGCCGCACTGGGGAGGGAGGTCTCCCTGGGTCAGGTGCCACAAGCCTAAGAGCCTGAGTTTCATTTTTGCCAAACTCTGAGCCATTTCAAGCTGTACTGCAGCACTGCTGAAAGACAGGGGAAATGACTCTGAATGGCTTGCAAGCACAGAGATATTCAGCATTACACGCCTGCTTTATTACTCCTTCCAGCTTGCTTTCCTGCTGATTTTTAACTTGTAAGCAAGCTACCTCCATAAAATAAATTGTCAGCTGTCAAGCTGTCTCTGTTATACAGTACGTGTGACATTTTCCAAGCCTCTATTCTGCAGTCTGAAGGAGCTTTTGAACACTGCCATTAATCCCAGGGCCCCTTCAGTCCCCTCTCTTGGGCTACCATGGCCATTGCTTGACCCTAGACAAGTTAGTCTCCATGTGCTGGTTTCTGTATTTCTCTGCTGTGGTTCATTTTGTATCTCTCTGCGAGTTTAACCAGTCCTTGATTCCCCTGGCACTGGAAAAGGAGCAGGAAAACATTTGAGATGGCATGTTCATCACTGACAGAGAGAAATGAATGAGAGACAGAAAAGCTTCTCTTCCCTCAGGTGTGCTTGTAATTTGATGCAGGTCTTGGTCAACACAACACACAAACATAGGTGGTGAAGATTTCCTTCAAAGGTTGCTTAGAACATGAAGAAAAAGAGAGTGGGAGAATTTTCACTAGCACAGAGTTCAGTCAGAGGATTTCTGCTCTCTTAAAGATACTGTCCCAGCTTTTCACCCAGTCTACCGTCACACCTCTGGAGGGAGATGTAGTGAGGGGGAAAGAGCCCTTGTTGACCAGGAATGGGGTGATTAATGGAGCTTTGCCATGGTACAGGGCAACTGGCCCAAGGGAGAGGGGAGGCAGAGGCCAAAGTTTTGGCAGGCTTGTGAAAGGTTCTGTTGATGTGTGTCCCTCTTACCAGCTAAGGACAATGTTAAGTTTGAATTCAGCTCTGGCAAACACTGTTTTTCTCTTTTGTGCTGTAGATGCTGAAGCTTGTGTTTCTTCACCGTGGTTTGAGCTGTGGAGAGGCAATTAAGTGAATGCCCTTTGGTTTGGGAAAGGAGGGAAGAGAAGTAGTAAGTGCATTTAAAACAAAGATTTCTATAAGAAGCACAGTTAATTAAATCTGTTTTCCTGTGCTTTAGTGTCTTATGGTCAGTATCCTAAGGGGGTTCTTTAATGAGCAAGGATGTGCTCTCATGGTGGTATTCTTTTGATGGAGGCATTAGTATAGTTTGCATCCTCCAGCTAACTCCTGTTTTCAGGAAACCTGAAGGAACTATCCAGTATTGAAGTTGCTGAGTTTAAAAACTGCTAGAGAAGACACTAAAGACAGAGATCTAAAGAAGGTAATTTTTGTACTCACAAGTAATAGCTATGAAACCAAGCTAAAAATAAAAGAAAAAAAGACAAATGCATTGTGCAAGACCACTGTGGCCTGCTTTCTTGCAGTTAGATGTTTAGGATCTGCTGCCTCTTACACTACAGCTTGCTGTGAACTTTCAGCTTGTCACAAGCATTATACAAGCATATGTTTTATAGTAGGCTGGAAGGCTTCTGGGAGTGAATTAACAGCTCCAGCCAAAGCTGAGTCAGAAAAATCTGGCAAACTTGCTTGAGGATGCTCTGTAATAGGCATGTTTCAAAACCTCAGGCAGTTCTGATGCCACTGAGAGGTGCTTTTTAAGAGGAGTACATATAAATTCAACACATTTACATCCTCTTTCGTGATTAAACCTGTATTACTGTTAAACATTTTTCATAAAGGATATCCACATTACTACTGCAATATTTATCTCACATAAAACTTTAAGTAAATTTACTCTGATTTTAACTATTCTAGCTGATTATTAGAGACAGTAAGAGATTCATCTTTTGAGGCAGGTGGCATTTGACCCATCTATCCTTCAGGGAGAAGAAAGCTGTTGACTGGCAAGCTTGAGACAGGACTTGGAAATGCATCAAAATGCAGCCTCAGAAATTACGATGATTTGGTTAAACATCTGAATGGCCTTATTGGAAGAGACGGGCCAGAGTCACTGCAATTAATCTTTTCAAGGAGATTCTTTTCTCAAGTGTCAGCCATAATTATCTGCATTTCCACTGTTCTAAGAAAGTGAACACTTTGACACAATACACTGTTGATTGTGTCCTTCATATTACAGTCACTGGTATATTGCCAATGGTTTCTCATGTAACCAACTGAGACACAGCTAGTCAGGCTCACAGTGTATTCCAGATGTCCGTCGTGACTAAATTCATGTTGCAAGTATGTGGTTTTTTTAATTATTAGTTGGTATACCTTTCTTTGTTTTGTTATTTATATCTCCAAGTTTTCTTGGCGAGACTGATATTTGTGTGAATATAATAAGAAAAGTGATTGATGTTTCATCTTTCTGTGTAATTTTAAATTCTTTTCCTTCCTCTCAGTCTTTATTCCCAGCAATTTTGTTGTCCTGTAGCACAGTGAAGCACTAGGCACATTTGTCTTGAATATGTCTTTCCCTTGTGAATGACATGAAAGGGAGCATGGTTTATGTGAGGCCATAACATGAGCTGAATGGAAGTAGGTGGTTTAAGATATGCAGTGAGGTATCTTAAGCTATACAAGTCACATGCATTTAATAGCTGCCTATGGAGCTGCAGAAGGTGTCACAAACTATCTGTGGGACAGCCATACCCTGCTGGCAGTGTTATAGCTGTCCGCCTGCAGCACTGTGGATGCTGAAGTCCAAAGAGAGGTGGCATAAATACTTCAAGACCAAAATGTCATCAAAATGTGTGCAAATTATTTAAATCATTGTAAAGACTTGTACTGAAGAAATATATTAGTGTTCAGGGAAGTTTCTAATCTGTTACTGAGTTTGTTACTTTTGCTAGATCCTTTTCTCTAAACGCTGGCAAAAAGTTTTTGTAAGGTATTATTTTTTTACAGAAAACCCAGACTAAACAGGAGTTAGCCTTATTGCTAAAATAAAAGTTAATTGACATTAAATATTAATTTAAATAAATCTGAATTAAATATGAAATCTGATAATCTGGAGATAGTGCTAAAAATGGAATGAAGAGAAGAAAATTACAAACTTGGCAAAGGGGGTGATTTAAAATTACTTTGCAGATACAGACATTTATGAAAATACAAAAGCCTGAGCTCAGTAAAAGGGGAGATGTAATTCTGCTTTATGTGCTACCCAGAGTTTATGTGCAAATACTCTGGTGCCAGAAAGGCACCCCAGCTTCTGAGGGCTACTGGCTTTGCAGGGCAGGAGGAAGCTAGGACTGGACCCCAGTTAGGATGAACTGTACTGTTCAACTAAAGGATAGGCATATTCATAATTGACAAAAAGGTGGACACCAGCAAAAGTAAAGCGGGCACTGTATACCTCAGCTCTAATAGCAACTCCATACATAGTGATCAAAGCTGAAGATAACAAAAAGGTGCCATAAAGAAACGAAACAGTAAACACGGAAGAAATAAGGACTAGTATTGATCCCAAAGAGTATTCATGGTGGAAAGGACAAAAATGAAATTAAATGAAATTAAAGAGTTGCTGTTGGGTAAACCTTATTTCAAATCATAGCACTCTTCAAAATTGATAAATTAGCCAGTTGCTCCAAAGTACTTATTTACATGATTCCCTGATCTTTCATATCCATATCAAGGATGTTCTGAAAAAGGGAAAAAATTCCTACCTCCAAAATTTTGGGAAGTATTTTAATCCTAAAATGAATATATAGAGAAGTTCCCCTTACTCTTTGTATGGAGAAGGCAGTGGCTGACAGGATGGGGCTTACAAGACCTGGGCATGGGTTCATATTGTGCTAGGAAAAATTGTATGTAGTTGTAAAGTCAGTCTACTTCACTGTATATCACTTTCAGTAATAACTCACTGGAAAATGGCAAGATGCTTTGATTGTAAGAATAAAGACATGGATTTAAGTCTACCTCAAGTCACTGGTATTGTCATAAAGTGTTTTCGTGTCCCGGCCCCTCCCCTCCACCCCCCACTCCTAATGCAGTGAGCAAATGCTGTTATCTGATCAGTACTGTTCTGTGATCTATGCAAAATAAGCTGTGACCTTAATACAGCTCTTACTGAAACAGGTGTCTGGTTTGAGTGATTATTGAAAACCCAAACTGAAATGGTGCTTATTTACATTTTGGCATTTCAGCTATTTCATCAAAATGCTGAAATTTCATCAAAATGGTCAAATGAAGTTGAACAGGCTGAGCCTCTGATGGTAGAAGTAACCTCTGCTGCTGGAAGTACCTGGGCAGAATAGTAGTAGGGTACTTCCACTTGCACTGATGATTAAACCTGGCCCTGAGATCTAAACCAAGAAAAAGAAAGTAGTCTTCCTTTGGACAAGGGCATTCCCTTTCTTTGAGTTTAGTTTCAGATATATCGTTCCCAGATGTTGAACATGATATCTCTCCTCCGCTCCTATACCTGTAAATTACAGAGCAGTAGTTAGTAGAATTCCTCAGGGCACAAGAGTTAAGGCTGCATGGTGCGCACACTTGAGGTTTCTGTGGCCGCATTTGCAAACAATAAATGTTGTGTTTTTTATCTTGTTTCCCTTGGGGAACGATTTTTTTTGTGTGTGTAATCTGGTTAAATGGTACAAGGATTATAAATGTGAGTCTCTGTGTGTGTGTGTATAAATATATACCCACAATTTATCCCCAGGCAGAAATATGAATAGATCGTTAAAGGTCAACAGTTGCCTTGTTGCTGAGCCAGTAGTAAGAGGCTCTCTTCTGATGAGCCAAATAATTATGCTTTTCTTAGTTATGTTCACTCAGATAAGTTATCTGAATGTGACTGAAAAGTCATCCTGAAGTTTATTAAGGTGCTAACTAATGTATCTTAAGACCTGTTTGCTGCTCACATTGTAACATAGTCCTAGCATGCATCATGGTGGCCTGATAACTTGGCTTCAGATGTTCTGTGAAGTTATAAACAACACTGTGATCTCAAAACACAACCTTTGGAATCCCACCAAGTTTCCTTTTCTAGACCCTCTCCTCCATGAAATGCATTAAGCATTGCTGTGGTAAGTCTCACAAGAGAGGGGGAGAAGCCTTGGAAAGAGCAGTCACAAAAATCTGACTCATGCAGTTAGGCTACCACTGTACAGTGGTCTGCTAGTGCAGTAGGTGTAGGAGTGATCCGAAATAGCTATAAGCTTGATAGAGCTTGAAAGAGAAAGTCCCTTATTGCACAACAAATATGAGTGTGAGATAACATCCCTTATTTTAGGTTTAGTTCTGTTCTCTGTACTGAAGAGAGAAAAGCACTGTACCTAGCTCATTTCAGTGGTGCTGCTTTTGGAATAATGCAAGATCAGGAAGATCTGGCAGCCTGTAAATTTGACATACGTCAGCTATTCTGTATGAATTTTGCTGATATAGGCAAACAAGTAGATATGCCTCGCCCATAGCAACTTTCTGTAATTCTAAGCAAAATCTTGTTCTGCCTTTTAGCTTTGAGAAAGTGGATGTGCTTAGCTGTACTGTTCATTTTATCATAAGACTTGCTATAGTTTGGTGTTTTTTATAAAATCCATGTTCTGAAGGCAAGTAAATAACAAATTAATCTCAGTTTTCTTTATTATGAGGAAAGTTCCTGGTTCTGGATAAAAGCTTGAAAATCTGAACTCTCCAGATGAAACAGATGGCAAAGAAAAGGAATTAAAATGAAGGTTATTATGGATGAAGGTGGAGTTAGTCTCAGAATTTTGTCTTGCTCTACATTGCAAAGTTGTACAGTCGGACTGGCACAGCCATGTCAACTGGGAGTCCTTTTACGGAAAATCCCCTTTTCGAAACTGATGGTGCACTGCTAACGAAGCCTCAGTGGAGATGGAGGCCTCCTGGCAGAAGAGTAATTTTTTGTGTGGCTCATGTTGCTTGAACAGATGAGATGGCTGTAGTGGCAGAAGAGACCCTTTAGGCCAGTGAAACTAAGTCAGTGCTAGGAAGCTGTGTCAGCATAAGTGAGCCAAAAGTGTGGCGTAGCACCAGTTAGTGGTTCCCAAGCTCTGCCCAAGAAGTTAAGGCCTGGACCTTGAAACAACTCATGCCAGTGCTTCCCACCACTTACTATAAATAACATCTTTGTCTCTACTTGTGTAAGAGTGGCATAATCTAAGAGGTAGGCAGAAAGCAAAATTTCATTAACTTCTGGGAATGCCAAATTCCCAGAAGGTGGTATTTTGACTTTGTTGAGTATAATGAGACAATATGGGTAGCAAAGATGTAGTGAAATTGTTAAAGCATTCTCCATCACTATGACAGATTTAATGAGAGATTTTTTGGTTTCTATCCTAGATTTTTCTTGGCTGGTACTATGCTGAGATTTGGTATTGCACAAGTAGCTAATGTGATCCCCTGTGCTTTATAATTTCTTCTATGCTAAAACTTTTCCTCCTTCTCATTCAACTCTCATAGTTTTGTTTTGTCTTGCAGAGTTGAATGGAAGTCCTGGGAAGATACAACAGGCTTATTTGCATCTCTTGTTCACACAGAGTAATGCTGTTCCTCTGTTCTATTTTGTTATAGCTAATTGGAGATATTTTCCTAATTCATTGTGACTACAGTTATGTTACTGCAGCTCTTCTGAAGTCATTGGACAACATAAGCCCATGCCAGGCTTGAAATTGTTGTCTTTCCCTCTCCGCATATAACTCAAAGTGGGGAGAAAAGGACTATTTGATTTATAAACTCTGGAGTGTGGAGGGCAAAGGATAGAGGAGTTTGAAACAGGATTTGGTGCCTGGACCCTGGAGGCAGACATCTGTCAATTCACAGGAAGATACTTTATAAAAAAATTGGTCTTGTTGCATCTCTTTCATAATGTACATTTACAGGTTAGGTTCCACTCTTTGGGACCTGTTCTTTGAATCATGTCATTGTGATTAGAAAGAAGACCTGAGGAGAGTAACTACCAGCCCTATAATCTAAGTGAATGATAGATGAGCCGTTCAAATCCTTAATGCTTTTGTATAGCTGACATTATAATGAAAGCTGAGGAGACTTCCTTAAACTGGAGATGGTATGCAGGCCTCTAAAAAGGAGCCAGGCAATAGTGGAGTCACTGGACAAAGATTTAGGCTCCTTGGGGCACAGCCATTGGTTTTATGCATTACATAAATAATGTACAAAGACATAGCATACTATGCTTAAGAAGGGATAATTATAAGGAAACCCTTGGTTAAATAAATTTCCTGTTTATAGTATTTAAGAAGTGTGGCTCTGTCTACCCTTATCTAAAGAATCTTATTTTCTCATTAATGCCTGAAAACCCAATTCTCTGGCTCTAGAAAACAGTGGTGGCTAACCTGCAGTCCATGCAGGGTCTAAATGGACATGTAAACTTGTGGCTACTGATCTACAAGGTACTGTACAGCTTCACTGATAATTGGTAACTGATACTACTGGACCATAACTGGGAGGTAGGATGCTATGCATAGGCTTGGGGAATGCTTGCTTTCTTGTTTGGTTTAAGGAAATCCACCCATCTCCACTAATAATTAGTATATATACATAGTAATGTTCATAGGCACACAACACGTATAGCAGATTCTGTTTCAGAGCTGTTACCTCAAAAATAAAAAGCTCTGTACACATTGTTCTGAGCTGGGCCCAGTTTCACTGTGTGAAGAAGGAAGGTGGCGGAGAGGGAATATATCATTCTGAAGCTCCCATGCCACCAAAAAAAAAAAGGCAGTCACCAGTACTTAGAGTACCCAAGGAGCAATGCACTGAGGTTTGATAAAGCGTGTTACAACATCATGCTCTTGGTTCTCTGTTTTCTTGAACTTTGTGTAGCCAGTGGCAGCAATTTTTGTATGCTCTGCACTAAATTTCCAGTCACGTTGCACTAAGTATATGATACATGGCATTTGATTCATCGTTGCCTCCCATCACAAGAGTTGAAGAATTGTGCAACTGATCCCTGTGTGTGGAACTTCTGTCTGAGTCCTATGAGAGGAACTGATTGACTTCTGAGAAGAGTAAAAAGCAGTAACTGTTTCACTTTTCATTTAGTTCTCTTTCCTACCAGTTTTCTCTGTACCAAGTAACACTTGACTTCCCTCACTCAGTACCACAAGTCTTGTGTTGAAAGCATCTTCCGGAGCTGGATTTTTTTCTGGACTATAGTAGCGCTAGTATATGTTATACAAAGCATCAGTTATACAATGCATTAAAGGCTTTTCTGCAGCCTTCACAATTTCACTTTTAAACTTGCCAATTGCAGTGTTTCTCACTAGTTTCTTCTAAATGTTCTTTTGTTCTTTCAGGAAAAACAAAAAGGAGGGACAGTTCTAGCAAAGTGTAGAATAGCAAAATGTTTATCAGACAATGTTAAGTACCAGGCATTTTTTGCTACATTACAGGGCATTAAGCATTGGATGACATGAATAATTACACATACAGTGCTTGTTGTATAATGATATAAATGAGCCTACCTTAAAACTGCATAGTCCTACTTCTACTTTTTATGGTTATTTTCAGCATGCTTATACTATCCTGTAATGGGGGATGTAGACATGCCTGTACTTCTGCCTTGCAAGCCGATAACCTGCAAAAATGCAATCATTAGGAAAATGTGGTATATTAGTACAAGGAGAAGATTATGTAAACACTGTGCAAGATTCTTGTCCATTCTTCATAAAGAATCAGAGTACCAAATGAGAATCAGATTAGTGGTAGATTTTTCTGCAGGACACTGTAGGTATGGGCTGAAAAAATTAATACGGTTTAGTATTTAATAATTTTATTTTTACTTAATTTTATAAATAAAATTTTGTATTTCTATTTTGGTTTTGTACCAAGGTAAATGAAGGTAAATATAGATTGATGTTTCATTGCTGCACCTGTAACACAACCACTGGTGTGTTTGATCAGTCGGCAGATTTCACATGAACTTTTTGACCACCACAGATATCACGTTCCATACCAGTAAGTCAGCGATGGAAAATAGATCGTGTGGGCTGACTCCTAGAACACCGAGTATGGGCTTAAATATGGTCAGTTGGTATGGTAGCTTGAAAAGATATGAAATTGTGGCTTCGTGCCCAAAGTTGACATATTGCAGGGGCAGTTCTGTGAAGAGTATATGAGTTAGGTGATTATTACTTGTACAGCACTGCAGCTGTAAGGACTTTTTTACTGAAAATGAAAGAAAAGTATAAAACCTAGTTTCCAGAGAACTCTGTTTTTTTCTTGTTGCAAATAAAAATGTAAGCACTGTTAATTTGTGGTGTGTGGGTTTTTTTGTGTTTTTGCTTTTTTTTGCACTGACTGCTCATGGAAGTAATTTTAAGATCTGAAGTTTGGGCTAAGTTTGAAATTGTTTCTCACTGTCTTTTGTTAAGATTGAGCTATCATCTGAGTAAGACAGTTTCCTAGCAATCTGCTCCAAAACAGAGCAATAGGTTCCGGGAATTGCCTAACTTGGAGATGTGTAGAAAAGTGCCCCTGAACTTGGTAAACTGCTTAAGTGAGAAACTAATGCACATTTTGGCAGTACTCTGAGGTACTGATTATAATTTATTTTTGTATTAGCAGAGTAATCCATGAACTATTTTCTCTTCTCCTGAGGGAACTGATTGTTTTGCTTTAGATCAGACTTAAAAATCAGGGCCGATCAATTGAATATTCTCTTATATTACCATCTGGAGGTTTTAAAATTTTTTTTTCTATAAATTACTTGTTTTACAACTCTTCCATTATAAAATACTCTAGCAGAAAGGTAACACTTTACTGCCTGTCTTTGTTACCTTGGGAAGAGGCCTTAACATTGAAAGGTAAAATTGTATTGCAGCAAAATAAGTGTTGCGTGAAGAATAGTGAGCCTGTAGTACAGACTGGGATTTAGTGGTGGTTGTTCACACTAGAATACAGAGCTGCTGTGGAGACATTTATGAAACACTGTAATTCTTATGCTACTGTTGATGTTATATAGCTTCAGTTACTTAGCTCCAAAGAAACTATTATTTTGCGATCCCTGACACTGAAGTCAGATTACAAATTTGTATTAAGTGGCCTGCATTGAAAGAGCGTACCAAGTTTTAGGAGCCTTGCTCAAGGGAGACTTGGTATATGTCAAGTACTCTTGACACAAATGTGATAAGTATCTGTATGCCTTATGAGTGGTTATAAACATAGCACATGTCATCACTGTGTATATTTTAGGCACATGTAATAATACTGTTTGGTTTGGATTTGTGTTATTTAAGCAAAATAGCAACAGGTAGATAGGACTGAAACCCATTTTTCTGTGCTCTGATTTCTGCATAAGTTGGTCTCCCAAGTTCTTGGTTGCTGACAAGTGGTAGATGGTTAGTTTCAGGTCAGTGATGATCGAATAAGTCCCTCTTCGTTCTGTTTAAAAGCTTTTTCTTGTTTACCTGATACATTACTGAAATTTGGGCGCTTCTGTAGAAATCAGTAAGAATAAAGCACCATGCAAAATCAGGGGCAAGTCACCCCTGGCATGTAGAAGGTAATGAGTCACAGCCATCACTCATCTTACTCCATTCTTTGGAATTTGTAAAAGTGCTTGTGGTGTCATTAAAGTAGAAAGCAAGACTATTTTGATTAGCAAGGTAGCTTAGCAACTCCCTTCACACAGCAGATTCCTTGATTCAGCAAGTGTGTATCTGAGATGAATGTTTAACTTGATCAATAACTACACCTCTACACAGGTTCAAATACATTTAAAGCTCTTTGAAACACATACACAGATTTTCTCTCTCCCTTTCTATTCTTCCTCATTCCTAGGAAAAGCAAGGAGGGAAGGAATGCAGAATATAGAGGGTGATAATTAGGCATGTAAACATATAAGATGATATTGTTTTTCAAAGCCATGTGTTGTAAAATGTAAAGAATGTGCAGTGCTAAGCTAACACTGTGGCAGTAAACCTACATACCAAATTTCCTGACATTGAGTCTTCACATTGTATTGCAGGTGGTATGCAAAAATAAAAACATTTTTTCTCTGGCTAGTGTCATTTCTGTGTAAAAATATGTGCATCTGCGAGCTGGTATCTGCATATATATGAAGTATTGCCAAAGAGCAAGCTTTTCAAAATAATGTGTCAGAGTGCTAAATTGCATGATAGTTTAAATTTTTAAATATATAATAATTTCTGCCTTCTTTCCTTGGGGTTCAAGTTTTGAAACTTTTGCTTGAAAGCTAGAAGCTGATTCTTTTTTTTTTTGTTTGTTTTGCTGGTGAAATTTTCAGGTAATCATGTGATCCATGTGATGGGGCTTTAAGGAAAACACCAAATGTTGTAGGCTTTCAAGGTGCTGATTGTGTGCACCTGTGCAGTGCTGATTAAGAGCTTGATCCCAGTCCCAGAGGCTCTTGGCTTGATTTAGGGACACATTAGGTATTATTTAAATATGAGCCATACAGTAGGGCCATGCAGATGGCATTGATCTAGCAGGAAGGTCAAGAGAAACTGTGTCTTAGAGAACAGTGAGATGCATGTATCTAAAAGGTTTGTAACACATGTTCTGTTTCTCTGCTTGCCATAAAGAGGGAGAAGAGAATTAAGATGTCATGATGAATACAGGATTTTGATTATGTCTGGCTCCTAAATATGCTGGATCTTTCCTAGCTATACAATATAGTTTTGTCCAAGTGAGACACTAAGCATGTCTGGAACGTAGTTTGTCTTCTGTTTGCTCAGTTTGTTATATTGCTCTCTCTCAGTAACATATCTGTATTTGAATGTCATTGCTTTCTGTATGGTCACCTGTCTGCCTAGTCCCATAATATGAAGCACTGCAAAGAGCAGACTTAGATTTGGACTTTGTAGCCCAACACTGGGATCCCTCAAGATCTGTTTCTTGGGGGTCCTTTCTCCTTTTGCAAAATCAGAGGATTTGCAAATATTAACCACATTATTGCCTAAATCAGCCAGGGAAAATGCCTAGTGCTAGACTGGGCTGGCTGTAAATGTTGCCTATAAAAGCAATAGAGTAAGGCATCTATTCCTGTTCAGGATTCAATTCCATGAGCTTGTTTCTGGATCAAGCTACAAAGAGGTCATGTTCGTATGGACACACCATTTACATGGGGTTCTTCTCATAAAAGGGATGTTCAAATCCTTTCCTTTGTCTGTAGTGATATGCATCCACCACTCAGGTGAGGCCCCAGCTATCAGCTGATAGTGAGATCTGGGTTAGGCATCTAAATCCTATTAATAAAATTCCACTTTGCTTCAGTGAATATTTGGTGGTGGGTTTTTTTTTTAAATGCAAGGAATGAGCCTCAGGTTATGCCTGTTTCAGCTAAGTTTCAGGGTAACTGGGGATTAAATTCTTCACCACAGGAAGGATGTGGACTCTCATTCCTTGCCTCTGGGGTGAGAACTCTGCTTTCTGAAATGCTGAGCAAAAGGGCAGTAGTACCTGTTTCCCCCCTGCCCTGCTCTGTGGCTGTTTTTGATGTCATGCAAGTTACCCCATTCTGCCAGCAGCAGAGCTGGAATCCAGCAGGTCCAGAGGACAGTGCCTCGTTTGTGGATCCTGCAAGAACTCCAGGTGCAGAGCTGCCCTTTCTTGAGCTACCTCAAGGGAGAGATAATTCTCGGTGTATAAACAGCATAAATGTCAGCGCAGTGAAATACCGTACTTGCACGAACACGTGTACACATGGAATCTATGGCCTTAGGCGACGGCTGAGCTGTGATTTTGGGGACCATCCTGGCACCTCAGATGCTGCGCGAAGGAGCTGAGGGCGGTGCGGGTCCCCCGGCACGCGGCTGGTTTTGGCCTCGTTAGTGTGGCCGCTCTGCACGTGGCTGCCCAGGGCCGTTGAACTCGCTCCTGCGCCGGCAGCCATGGCCGGCCGGCCCGGGGAGAGGTAAGTGCTGCTCTCCCAGGGGCTGCGACTCCCAGCCTTGCACTTAAGCTCAAAGCCGCCGAGGCGCGGGCTGGGAAAGCCCAGCTTTGCAGGGGCGGACGGGGTGTCGGCGCTTCCCTCGGACCAGAGCCTCCCCCGCCGCTCCCCAGTGCTGAGCCCCCCGGGCGGGAGCCAGGCCTGTCCCGGGGCGGGGGGCGAACGACACCCGGTGTCGCCGCCGCAGGGCGATCGCGGTGGGGCCCGTCCCGGCGCCGCTGCCTCGCGTCCCCCCTCCCCTCCCCGAGCCGGGAACGGTGCTACGCGCCTCTTCCCCGCCTCCTCCTCAGCCTTGATCGAGGCGCCGGAGGTTTCTCCCCGGCGGGAGGGACCGTAGGAAATAAACACGAGTGTGTGCGGCGCTGGGGGAGGGGGATCGCCGCTCCCGCTCTCCAGCCGAGCCGCCCTGCTGTGCCGTGCCCAGCTCTGCCGCGGAGCCGGGGGAGCGAGGTGAGCTTGGGCGGGCGGCCGTCGGGGGCTGCGGCCGTGGGAGCGCGCCCGGCCGCTGCGGCGGCGCGGCGCTTTGTTCCCGTCGCCGGGGCGGGAGGTCCGGGAGGCCCCTCGGCGGGCCGCGGTGCCTCCGCGGCGGGGGCTGAGGAGAGGCGAGCAGGCCGGGGGGCCGCGTTGTTGCCTCCGGGGCGCGTTGGGTTGGGGAGGGGCGTAGTTGCCGGCAGCGGGCCGGACGCCCCCGGGGCTTGGCCGCCTGGCCGTGGTGGTGCGGGCCGATCGGGGGTTGGGGCGGGCCAGCGAACGGGGTCCGGAACGGTGTTCGCTGGGGGAGCGTTCAAGGGTTGGTGTTACGGGGAGGGCAAAGGTGGCGGAGCGCCTCCACGGGGAGGTGGGATGGTGGCGGGCTGGGGGCTGCGCCTTCCGTAGGCTGGGGCCGGCACGGCGCTCCCCTGTCTCTAGCCGGGCTGGGTCGCTCCGTGTCGGGCAGCCGAGTGGCAAGGCATGCGTTTCTCTCCTGGAAAGTTACTAAAACCGGCGCGGTTGGCAGGCGGGGGAACCCCCGGTTCGGGGCGGAGGCACGTCGGCTTCTCGGGCCGCCGCCAGCCCCGGCCGAGGCTGCCCGAAACCGCAGCAGCGCATCTGTTCGGTGTCTGCGGTAAATGGCCCGCGTCTCGTCGTCCCCCCCCTTTATCTCCCGATGCCCACCTTACAGTTATTGGCAGTGGTTCGCCATCACCGGCTAAAACTGCCAGTTGTGTTACAGAAAGGTCAAAATCTCTAGTTCACTGGTGCTCTTCTTAGATAAACGATCCTCGTGGATGATCGCGGTTCAGGATCTTTGTGTGCCTTCTGACAACTGCCCAGGTAGTGAACAGCTCTTGGCATCGGAGTGCAGGCTCAGGCTCCAGAGCTGTCACCCTCCAAGCGAAGATGGTCTCTTGAGTAGCAAGGAGTTGTGCCTCAACCGAGCATCTCATTTCCAAGCCTAGGGTTAGGTGATAATTACAGCATTGTGTGTGATTTGAACTTCTTTTTTGAATGCTGTTTTCATGTTAAACAGTCTATTATTTTTTTGCGTCGAGGAGTGCCTGGTGATAGTCGTTAACGTTTGTAATAACTGTTTACATTCTACTAGGTCTGAAATGAAACAGCGATGAGAGCCGCAAGGGCTGTAGCTGTACGAATGAGGCTTTGGGTCTATTTTACGCGATGTTTGATAGGAAACTTCTGGATACTGCTCAACACCATGACTGATTACAGATGGCTTAAGCTGGCTAATTTTTAAAGGAAACTGCTGCAGTTAGTTAGTCAAGTTTATTGTATAGAAGGCCAAGTGGGGCTTTTGCTGAAACTAATGAGATTCTTGATGACTTTGAAGATGTGAAATAGAACCTCTGAAGTATTGGAAGGAGTGGGTTTTTCATCCTATATAGCCAAAAGGGGTTTCTTGTTTGTTGTAATTAAATTGATTACTTCTAACAACTAATGCTTATTGGAAGGCTTAATTAGTAATTTAATTTGTTGGAGGTACAGGTGCTCACGAATCAGTGCTGCATTGCCAGGAGTTTTCCATGAGTTAAATTAAAAACAATCCATTTCATTTCAGCATATTTGTGTATGTGCCACAGGGGATGATTATTTAGGGAAGGCACTGGCCACAAGTGGTTTAATCAGTGTTCCTTGCAATTGCTGACAGAATCCAAAGTACCTTTCTGCAGTTCAGACTTAGTTTTACTGAACAGCTGTGATATTTTGGGGATGTTGTTACCGTTGGCATTACTTTCTTTGGCCTGCTCTTGTTTCCTGATAATGCAGAAAATATTTATAGCTGGAACATAGAAGAAGATCCCTGTTGTGTGTTCTTTGTCTGTGCTGCTTGCAGGGTGGCACATGAGTTCATCCCTCCAGCTTATCTCTCTCTTTGACCATAAGCTCCATGGCTGGCAGAAGGTGTGGTATCACTGAGATAGTGATACGATAGTGCAGAAGATTGGAAGAATACAGCAATTTCTTTTGCGTCTGACAAAGCTGATGGAGAGTTTTTCAATCTCTTTTGTGTCTGACTTTCCTTCTCTGGAGATGACCAAAACAACAGAGAATGAAGTGGTATTTTGGAGACATTGGTGAGGCTTATTTGGGTAAAACATTATTAGCATAATTACTTGTGTGTCTCCTAAACATACTCTTTAACAAAAACAGAGGTGGTAACCAAAATAGCAAGCAGTGCTAAAATTGCAGAACAGGTGTAATGAAGGAAAACCAAATGTGGTCAAACATTTGCAATAGAAGGAAATTAATCTAGAAGTCACTACAAATACTACCAGAAGTGTAATGGATGGTTAGGCATTTAATTTTAGGGCTTAGAGTTCTCTCTAAGAATAGTGAGAATTTCTAGTGGTGTTTTTCTGGTGCCCAGTTGAAGAATCAAATTATTAAATCATTTGCATGCTGGAGGGATCTCCTCTTCCTTACTGAGTACCTATTGAGAATGTACAGTTCCTACCATAGTAACAAGTGCTGAATGTGCTTCACAAAACTTGTCAGAAATTGAAAGCTTTATTTTTCTCCACCGAAGAAAAAGTGTACTGAAACAGCTTACGCATTACTACTTGTCATTGTGTTCTTGGAATATGAAAAATGCTCTGCGTTCCTGTAAGTACAGCTTTGCCACACTTTTGGCCTTGAACTGCAACCTAAAATATTGCATGGGTGGTCTGATTCCTAATTCTGACACTGAGTCATTGAGTGACTGATCACAGTGGAAGTGTTTACCCAGATGTTAAGTAAGGTACTAATTTACCTCATGTTGATGATTTCAAAATTAAAATTAATTGTTTGAGTGAAATAGCACTGTGGAACAATTCCTGTTGTTTACCATTCAGAAATGTCAGACCTTTTTAGCACTGTGGTGGATTGATAGGCTAAGACTGACCAGCAACAAGAAAGTGAAGCCTGGAAAAGAGAACCTTGGCAGGTCAAGTTAACTGTAGCTGCTGTACCTTCCACACAGAGGGCTCAAAAATGGGACTGAAAGTAACCAGAAGTTACCAAACCCTAACAAGAGTCTTTATGTATCAACTACACATCTGAGCTATTGCTGAAGAACCTTCTCTTGGGAAGTCCCTCTTGATGGAGACTGTCCAGCCATGAAGGAAGATGTGCGTAATAGGAAGGGGTAGGGGACACGAAGTGAGTTAGTGGTTCAGGTTGGGTTTGGGGTTTTTTTTGGGGGGGTGGGAGCGGGGGCGGTTTGGATAGTTTTTGGCTGGGATTTTTTTGTTTATCTATTTTGGTTGGTGTTTGGTGTAGTGGTTGTTTTGGTGGTTTGGTTGTGGGTTTGGTGTGGTGGCTTTGGTCATTTTTTTTTTTGTGGGGGGATGGGGTGGGGGTGGTGTTTTTTGGGGGGGGGGGGGGGTTTCTGTTTTGTTTCTCCTGGCCTTAGCACCTTTGTGGCTGGAAGGTGAGAAGCAATCCAAGTGACTGTACAGCCTCTCTGAAAGTCAGTTTTGTCCCTGCTTAATTGTTTCTTACAATTAAGTAACAGTGATTTGCATGTAAGTATTTGCAGGTGTTTAGCAGAAATTTTTTTTTAGTGATGGGTGGAGGATAAGGTGGGGGGAAGCAAGCATCCTGGAAATGCCAAAACTTTAATAGCTGTGACAGGCCAGTGTCCCAAAGTGAGGCCTGCCATTTGATGATGAATGAAAACTGAGTTTCAGAAAAAACAGCCTGGAAGATGATATTTCTCACCTGGGGATAGAGCAGTCTGCTACTCTGCCCCTTGTAACACCCCTAGCACTCTAACAGTAGTGTCCTTCATCGTATTCATTTTGGCTTTTAAAATTAATCCTTAGTGCAGTGCTTGGAATGGCAGGATAAACATAATGAGCTATGTCTAATAAATGAGAGGGTGAGGAGGTTTTCATATGTTTAAACTATCTTTATGGCAGTGTGGGAGTCTGCGGTGATAATGGTAATGCACTTCATGCATGTAAGTGCTCCCTCTCCCTTTTTTCCCCACCTGATTTGGTAGTCTCCTGTATTGATACATTTCACCATGTAACTGTGCTTTTAAAGTCACTAATTTATTTTTTTTTGCATCAGTTAAGAATATAACTGGACCTGCACACTCAGGTCTTCTGAGTTCAGGCAGGGGTTATAGCTGTTCAGTGCTTGATGTATTGAGGCAGAATTTCCATAGCCTGCAGGGTCTGTTGTAGTGATCTGCCAGTGATGGGAAATTAACATTGCCTTTCTTCACCGGGACTAGGTGTTCACCTTTCTTTTTCCTTTTTCTTTCTTTCTTTCTCTCCGCGCGCCCCCCCCCCCCCCCCCCCCGTGCTACTATCTAATTACCCTGCGGGTACAGACCTGTGTGATAACAGAATTGAGATAATGAATTGCTTGAGGCGTAAGGTGACAGATTGATTTGCAGTAATGTAATGGACAGGTGTGTTGATGCAGCCTGCTTCGAGTGCACCTCCACTGGAAGAGATCTGAGGAAATTAAGCAGGCTTGGAGGCAGAGGAAGGGAAGATGCTGTTATGTCTTTGTATTCCTTAAGCTACATAGACGCTCTTTTAGCTTTGGGGATGGCAGAAGCAGGATGCTAATCCATTTAGGAATGTATTTATTTGTGATTTTGGAGAATAAGAGAGAGAGTGGTGGTGTATGGAGATCAGTCTGTTAGGTTTATGTATTCAGGAGGCACTTCTAGAGCTTAGCTCTTTTATGTAATCTATCAGTCTTGCACTGATTTACTGAAAGACAAAGGTAGTGGTAATATCTTTTAAGCCTTAACCACACAAATGAACAAAAAAAATGTGGAGTTGAGGTTATCTTTTTTTTTTCCCCTCCCAGTTTGTTGAAAGCTGTGTGCTTGTGGACAGACTGAAAAAGTGAGTGATCATGACTTTAACCTGCAGACTTTTTTTTTTTATTAAAACGCTGTAGTATTTTCTTTTTCTTGAAGGAGTTAATTTTGGTTGGGTAAACTGTGGAATCCTGCAATAGAAGTGAATTTGTAGTTCTTCCCTGTGCTGAAAAAAAATCAGTAGACCTTATATATGAGAATTCTAATGTATCGTTCTTCCCTTTTGTCCCTTGCCTATCATTTCTCAGATTATATGTTTAGAAAGCGTATTTCCACTGATCAATAAAAGAAGTGTATTTACAGCTGTCTTTTTAGATGAAATAAAATGCGTTGGCTTCCTTCTTCCATGGGTCTTTCTATACTTGCCATTTTTCTGCAGCTAGTACTACCAAAATTCATTTGAGAAGGTAAGGTGAAAAAGGAAGCCACTAGTGTGTAATTTGGTGGGGGCTATTTGCATTTGCATAATGCTGTCGTGTTGGATATGAGGGTCTCTGAGAAATATTTTCTCTAGCAGTGTTTTTTTTGCACCAATATAAAAAATAAAGCACGTTGCACCTTCTGTCTTTCAGCATGAGAGTCTCTCAGACAAAAGCTTCAGGGTTTTGCAAGGCTTCTTGATTGCCAAATTATAATACTTTTATGTCATAATCACCTGTATTGATCCTGACTGATTAAATTTTGAGGTTTTATTCTGCCCTCAGATTTCTGTATCTCTGTTGTAGTGATTCAGCAGGTGGTTGCAGTTGAAAGTGTTCCCAAGGACACTTCCTTCTGGCTTGCCATCTTTTCTTTGGAGGGGATGAGGAGGGCCCAGACAGCTGTGTGCTATGTTCTGCACCTCCTTCCAGCATGCTGGTCAGTGGCAGGTTGCTTCTTGTCCGTGGCTGCCTCCTCTTCCTCCTGTTCTCTGGCAGCTGCAGTAGCTCAGTCCTCTGTACTGCCTAGCATAAGTCCTCCTGTTTCAGGGCAGCAGCTTGGTTTGAAGTGGCCAGTGGAGATGACTTGTCGCTATTGGGCAGAAAAGTTGGTAGTTGGGAGGGTGGGGGGAATTGAGGGCATCCCACTGGGAAGGAGGGCTAGGGGAAAAGTAAGTTTTGGGATCTGAGACTAGACTATTGTAGAATTCAGTATTCATGGAGCCGAGAAGAGACAGGTACTCTAGCACTCTTTTTGGGGTGCTTATCTGCATTATAGAAGCAAAGGAGAGCAGGAGCTTGAACCTGAGCCTTCTGCATCACAGGAGAGTGCACTGACTTAGAGATCCTATGGTCTTCCCTCTTTCTATGCTGTGCGTGCAGACACCCCTTCCCACTTTGGTGCTATAGTATGAAGTGGAATTGCTGTACTAGGAGAGGCTGAGAGGTGCTCTGGCCAGGCATAGCTCAAGCATTCCTGGCTGTTTGATACTAACCACAAGCTACTCTGTTAGAGGTTTCTTCTGGAGGTGGAGTGGTTTGTAACACACAGCTCTAGCAGTGTTAGGCTCAGTACCACACTGTGGGCGTCCTTGTTTTCTGCCCTTCCTCGGGCTAGTCAAGGGGGAGGCATGATCCATGTTCCACAGCCTTATATGAGTTTTCCCCAAATTGTAAAGGAATTAGTTGTGGAAACACAACTTGTGTGCCTCCAAGCTTTTGTTTTGTCTAGCTTTAATGATTAATAGGTGATAGTGGCTTGTTACAGGATACTTTCCTAGCAGTCACTGTCCTGAAAATAACTGTGAGAGCAAATAATATCTTTGTGGGTATTGTGTGCTTGTAGGTCTGGGAACGTGTGATTTCCTGAACATATGTGTTAGCTTTTGTTTACCTGGTATATCTGAGCCTTTCTATAGAGCTTGCAATCCAAATGTAATTTTTTCTGAATTGTTCATGCTGTACTTTTCCCAAGTTATGGGTAATTTGCCTTTTTAACTTCAGCTGCCTGCATTTCAGTAACAAACTGTTCCCTTTGGGTTTGATGAAGGAGTTGTTATCTGATTTTAGTTCATAAACACACAGCCTGTTGCTATGGTCAAGAAGTGAGAGCCTGGAATCTGACTAGGTCTATGGTTAAATTCATTGCTGTTGATTTTAGTATGTAATCAATTTAATTTGTTTGAAAAACCTCTGAAAACACTTCCTTATGAACACAAGATATCTCACTTAATTAAAAATAAGCCTTTCCCGAGGTGTGCTATCTTTTTTGCAGTCATTCACTTATTTTTGCAGCTATGAGCAACTCCCAGCCTTAAGAATTATTTTTATTTTCAGATTTGAATTGGAAGATGACAAGTCAAATACAACTTATGACCTATTACTGCGGCTTCTGGGGAACCTGGCGTTTCCAGGGACAGTTTCAATAAATTAGGGTATTTGAAATCAAACTTTGGGGAGGATGTATGTTTTTAGTAGTAGACTGAATTTGAAGTAATGAATTTTTAGATTAGTAGATTTCAGTCAAAACACTGAGATTATTATTAGTGTGATTCTTAAAATTGCTTCCTGCTTTTTCCTGTCTAGTCTGAATACTGTATTTTTTTGAGCTGTAAGGTAATGAGCATCTAATACTGCTATTCTATCTTAGCTGCTCTTGCTCTTTGACTATGGTTTGTTGAAAGCAAAATTGTATTTTTTAAATATCAGAAATACACCTGTTTTTAGAAAGGCATATTTAATCCATAACTAAAATATGACAAGTAAATACTGGCAAGTCTCATACACTTTCTTTACTCTGGAAAGAAGTGACTGACGATAATTCTGTAATCATTTGCAAAAAGAGTTCCATGTTTTGTGCTTTTCGTAACCTTGCAGGTGTTCTCATTCAGCAGATACTCAACAGTGGCCTTGCTGCAGCTGGAATCCAGCTGTTCTGCATGACTTGGAGAACTTTTCAGGCAGTATTTTTATGAATGCCTATATTCCTTTACTTGTCTTATTTCTTTCTGTCTTATATATGTGGTTACTTCAAATACGTTGGAGCTATCCTGCCACTCCTTTGTCTGTCTGTCTGTACAAAAGCATACTTAAGTGTGTAGGCTTAAATCTTGTGTTAAGATTGTAAGTGCTGGACTTTTCTCCAAGTGGTGGCTTTCTTGAAGCACAGTGGATTTATTGTTAGAGTTGAAGTGCATCATGGGATTTGTAGTTCTTGCTAAAGCAACTAATCTCTAGAGAAATTATGCCAGAAACCAGCTAAAACTCCATCCCCAGGAAGCACAACAGTAATGTGCCAAAAATCTTTTGGCTTTTGCTGTGAGTATTCTTTTGTCAAATACCTGCTTTCTCTGCTGTGCAAAGGTACTTTGAAGAAAACAGTCATTTTTAAATCTGCAGTTTTGACTTTTTATTTCTATGTAACTGAAACACTTTTTTTCCTGTGTGTACGCATGCTGTTTCTCTCTATTTTATTTTGGAATGCAGATGCTCATTCTGTCCTTAAGCGATAATAGCTGTTCTTTTTGTATGTTAGGGACAAAAAGTGTGTCAACAAGCTGACTTTTCTTGAAAGGCAGAGACTAGGTCATGAAGCACCCCAGCTTTGATTATTGCAAATTTGGGAGCTAATTGGGAAAGAGTGGCTGTGTTCAGCTGTGACATCTGGAATCTGCAAGTACAGAACAGTATTTCTGGGGGAAATCAGGACTGAAACGTTGATTCATAGTCTAGTTTAACATAGTAGTATCAAAATACTCAGTGATCATTTGTTTAAAGAAATATGTTGCCAGAAGGAACTGCTAAATAATCAGAAGCATCTTTGAAAATTGTTTTTTAATAGCTTGTGCTTATTTGAGAAGGGGAAAGCACCTTGTCATACCTAGTTTAATGAATTAACACTTCATATAAACACCCAGTTGGGCTGGTTAGTGCCTTACCCATGTGCTTTTAAGTCAAACTGTGCATGCAGCAGGTGTGAGATTTTAAGAAAACATAATTATTCTGCGTAACAGAAAACATGGTTAGGCTGAGCTGGTATGAAATGTGAGTAATGGCTATTCTTCCTTTTAATAGTTTTATTTTTTTAAATGGGTTTTATTTTGTTTTTAAAGAACGTGGTGACTAATGCTTGGAGCATTGGACTGAAATTCAAGCAAAGCAAACTCTACTGTTAGATGTTTTCCATGTCACTGACTCATGCTGCTATTGTCATCAGTGACATCGCTTGAAATGTAAAATGATACACAGTGAGCGAGTTTGACACTTAGCCTCATCAGGATCCATTTTCTGTCTGTTTGGAGGTGATAATCATTCCTGCCTCTTGTAAAGCAACTTCAGGTTCTCAGGTGTCATCTGCGTGGTGATGCTCATTGTTGCTTAACTAGGTGAAATTGTGCATCTTGTGCTTAGAGCAGGGCTGTGGGTGTTGCTGCTGTGGGAGAAGAGGAAGGGAAGGGCAGGGCCCTGCCCGCTGGGAGGGCCAGTGAAGTGTGCTCCTTGGGGAAGCTGGGTAGTTCTGCTAATAGGGGTGGGCAAGCTCTTAATGGGCACAGAAATCCCTCGCAGTTCCTTTTAAGCTTGGAGTTTAGGAAGAGCTGAGTGCTGGAGGGCCTTGTTACTATTAAGAATCAGACCCTTGCGAATGAGAAAATGTAGTTTCTCTTTCCTGATGGCACTTCTGAGCTTCGAGTTGTGTTCCTCTGCTTTCAGCTTTCATTCTGAGTATCAGGAATGTCATTCCTTTCCTGGGCATCCTAGAACAATATTTTTTCTGCTTCAAGTCATTCAGGGAAATGGACTCTTCTTTTACAGTTTGAGTGTAGAGGGTGCATTGCCTGTGTAAACTTTCTTGGGTTGTTCAGTTTATTTGATTTGGTTTGCCCATGTGGGTGCTGTTACAATTACTTATAGTTGTTCCCTAATGAATAAAGGCTCTGAAGACATGTAGAGCTGAGAAGGGGAAAACATTTCAAAATACAAGAGAAGTGTTCAGGCAGAATTTTTCACTTTGTTGTACTTGAAGTGGGGAGGGAAATGAAACATGTCTGCAGAGCAAATCAAGGTTTTCCTATGAGCTGCTAACTGTCTTTTGACAGCTCTCAGAAGAGTGGTGAGCTTGTTCCATTTATTTCTTAATGGCATCAAATTGGGCACCAGTTTTATTTGTTTTCCATGGCCATGAAATTTGCTGTACGTGCTAATAGATTTGGGAATTTCAGTTCAAGTAACTCTGACTTACTGTATTCATAACTGAAGTTCTCCTGCACTTTCTGAAAGAAAAATATTAGGTTCACATGAAGATTGAATGCAACTTCAGTGTGATATGGCTGATATAATGAAGTATTTAAAGTATTGCTGGATTCCTTAGTTAACAAAGAAATTTAATGATTGGGAAGCTTGTGAATTCACCTGACTGAGGTTATAAGAATACAAAGTGAGGATTTCAGATTTAGGCATGTTGCCAAGAGGCACAGGCAATTTCCTAGGTATTGTAATTATTGCTGAGCAGCATTCAACAAAAGAGACAGTGAGTGGGAAAGCAGAGGAAAAATGAAAATACTCTTGCTTAAAAGCAGTATGAAGAGGCCTATAGAAGAAAGGAAAGACCATTTCTGTGGTGAAATTTTCAACCTGCATAGGTCTTTGAATAATAGCTCCTAGGAAATACAACAGTTGAGATCGCTTTGGGGACACAGAGTCTATGTATGCTGTTGTGCCTTTTTGTTGATGGAGATTAAGAATTGGCAGACCTGAGTTATGTGTCGTTCAACCCAGACTGTTGTGTACTTCATGAGTAAAAAGAGTGTTTCTTGATTGTGTTTTGGCTCTTTCAGTTATTTGTCTCTTGCCAGGAATCAAGAGTTAATTTTTTAGGGTGATGTATATGTAATGAATAAATTGGAGGAGGTTGTGACAGATGAACTTTACACATACAGAATTCAGCAAGGTACTCTGAAGAATAATACGCTATTTTGCTGTAAGGTCTATACCATGTGGTAAAGTATTTCAAGATGCCTTTTGTATTTCTCTTCATTATTTAATAATTTTTTTCAGGTTTCCTGTATTCTATTAGTTACCCATGTTGTAGAAATAAGATTATTGGTTAATCATGAATATTTGTATACAAATTTGTTTCCTAACCAAATGACTGAAACTTTCTGAAGGGGAAAAAGAAATATACTAGCTCACTGAAAGAAAAACCAAACTTTTTCTTCTATTAATTCTGATGTTCATATACACAGCAGTGCTTCCAAAATTGTGATATAATTTTACAAACCAGTCCTCTGAGTACCTCCTCCTTTATTACTAGCTTTATTTTACAGGTGTAGCGAAACTGGAATACTGCTGACATTTCGAGTATGTTCATGTACAAATGTATTAACCTTCCTTCCTGTCTGTTACATCATGTGTTATTGTGGTATCTGGACAATTTATGCTCCTTCTCAAAATTACTTAGCTGTATGTCATCCCAGTCTTAAGAAAGCTGGTATCTCCATTTAGATCCCAGGTGCACAGCTGCATGCAAAAACTAAGCCATTTGTCCATGTTTCCCAAGAGGTCTGTGGTGAGGCAGGGAGGTTTTGACATTTCCAAGATCCAAATGGTGGGATGGTAGCTGAAATGGTTTGTGTGTTGGCTCTCTTTCCATTTAATTTTGTGTATAGCCTCTCTGTAAAGGAGGCAGTGGCAAACTTGAGTGGTAATGAAATGAGAGGACTTCAAAGCCCAAGGATGGCTTTAGCAGGTGGAATTTGAAAGTAAAGCCCCTGTTCCCAGTCCACCACTTCCTTCCTGTTAATGCTGCTTGGCACAACTCGTGTTGTTTCATGAGTTGTTGGAGCAACTTGATATCAGCAGCTTGTAAGCGAGCCGCATCATTCCGTACGCGGCAATTTCCCAAATTATGTACCCTTCAGCATAGTGGAGCTGATGGATGTAATGTGAGCGATAGCAGGATAGATTTGCTTGTAAACTCCGGTAGCATTGCCTCCATAATCTGGCCAATGTTCTGATGTAGTGAGAATTGGCTGTACTATTGTTAACTCTTGTAGCTCTTACCAACCCCATCTGCTACTAGGTTTCCTGTTTCTAACACTTTTTGTGAAAAATAGGAATTTTGATGCTCTGTAGGAATGAAACCGGGCCAGTTATGCTAAGCTTCTTTAGGCTTTTTTGGAAAGAATGTAGCTTTTTTTGTCCATAGTTTAGCAGAACAAGAATCTCTTTTCAGGTCCTCTCCAAGTCATGATGCCTAAGAGGAAGATGTAGAAGAGTTTAATATCACAGATGCCCTTTTGACATCTAACTAAGGTATTGTGTAAGATACAGTTGAGCAGTGGCAGCTTGAATGTGAGTAATATCCTGGAAATACTAGAACAACTACCTGTCGTATTTTGTGTATTTGCTTTTCCTAATATCTTTAGCTTCTCACATTCACTTTTTCCTGTTTATAAAGCAAATTTTCTTCAAAGAACCTGCATTAGAGATGATAAATACTACTTCTGCTGTTTTAGCATTTGGAAGGAACAGTCATATCTCTTTGTGATGCAGGTGCCAATTCCAACCTGAACCTGCAGTGAATCTTTTTGATGAAGCAAAGTATCATGTTTGATAGACAATGGGGATAAAATCTGCATATGCCTGTCTGGGGATGGAGGGGTAAGGGGGAAGAACATAGTTTTTTCAAAGAGAAAAGGAGGGTGTGTGTATTCTGGAGAGTATCATATTAATCTAAAAGAGGTAGACGCATTCTTTGAGCTTGACTTTTTGCTCTGGGAGGGACTGGGGGGACGTAATGTGTGTGTGGGGGAGGGGGGAGGTGGTGAACATTCCTGGAGGGGATTAATTTTGAGGTGACTCAAACAGACACTTTGATCCTTTCCATCTGCAGGTTGGCTTGTTTTAGCTTGTTAATATATGGATAGCAAATTCCCTCCTTCCTTTTATGTTTGGAAAATTGCTCGTAGCCCACACATGGCTCTGTAATTGGGGAGAGATTGTTCATTCTTGCCTGCAGGAAGACATTTCTCTGTCTGCTGAGCTGGAGTTCCAGACTAGATAGAGGAAATCCAAGAAACATGTAGATGGGAAGCTGGGCTGCACAGCCCTTTAAGCTATGGTTCTTGAAGAAATGGCTGCTAACCTATCTGTGTTTGCATCCAGAACACCATGTATTCTGCAGGGTAAGGGAAGTAAAATTGCTCAGTAGCACACTGAGCCTCCCCTGTGCCTCAGTGTGTAACGGTGTGGTTGCCTGTAAGACTGCATAGAAAGTCATATGCATAGAAAGCTTCTGTGCATACTGCATAGAAACCTCAGTGAGTTCATTGATAATCCTCAATAGTTAAACACTCTCATAAGTATCATCAGGTTTTTGTGTTTATTTCAATTTCAGACATATTAAATATATTTAATCATTCCTACTCAATTTAAGGGACCTTAAAGTAGACAACGGTTTGGCAAGATTGAATATTATGCTCTGTTTCTCAACCAAACTTCTTAAAGATTGTTAAACTTGTGTTCTGTTGAACTTGTATTGCCCTTCCTCCTCTCAAGTTGCTTTTTTAAGTCAAGATTTTCCAAAAGACTCAGGATTTTCTTCACATTGGACTTTCTTAGAATTCTGCCTGGGTGCTTAGCCTGCAGGTGAGATAGCACTGGTCAGGTTACAGAGAGATTTCATCTCCTACCTCTTCCCCCACCCCAGAAGATGCTTTGGGAAGGTTTGTGTGTGTGCATGTGTTGCTTGGAACTTTTTGTCTCTCCTGGGGGTATATCACGACACAAGTGAAAATTTTATTTCTTGTTCAAGATAGAAAACAGCAGCACATAACAGCCAGAGTCCTGGCATAAGCTTATAATATTTATTTAGTGGAATTTTTCCCTCTGTTGCTTATACATCTACATTTAAAGATTCTAGCGGCTTGCTTTGGCTTGGAGTGTTGCAGTTCTCTCTGATTATTTTAAGGTCTTACAGTGATTGACCAAGGGGTCTGGCCATGTTCCATGTATAATTTCAGTCTGATTAGATGCAACACTATTCCCTTATCTACCTACTTTTGTGGTTAGTGGCTCGTTCTGGCTGCTTTGGGGTCCTAAGGGAAGAGTACAAGGACTCTTCTCACCCACTTCACAGAGGCCTTTTTAAAAGAAACTCTAGGGGTGATTTAATCCACCTAAACTCAAGGTGACTTTTTGTCATTTGCTGGTGGCTGGGCCTCTGCTAGGAGGAGTTTGTATATTTGAGGTTAAATTTGAGTAAACCGAGTAAACCATGAGTTTTTTTGTCTTGCATTTGACCTTCATAGGTGATATGGTAGTGTTTTGAAAAAAGAAGAAAAAAACCTGACTTATCCTACCATTTTACAGGGGCATTAAGTAGTTCCTGATAATGGAATTATTTTTTTTAACAAATGTATCTTGAACAAAAGAAGCTGATGACTAATGCAAGTTGAGTAATCGAAAGACCATTAACTGTGTAATAGCTGCAAAAGTGAGGGTTTTTTTTGAGAAATGTGTTAGATATCATGGGGATCTTTTGAGGTCCGGAGGATGATTGCATGGTGCTGTCTGTGGAAATACTTGCTTCTAGATTTAGATAGATCAGTCAACAGTGAAGAAGAAGTCATAGTATAGGTCATGATGTAAGTGCTTCTGTAGGTTATAAACTCATGTTGGCTGTAATGCTTGGAGATTATGGCTGCTATAAATAATGGCATGAGTTGGACAACTGTAAGTGTAAGCCTAAATTCCAGGTAGTCTGATTCTACTAGAAATTTTCACTTAGATGACCTTGCAGAGGATCACCTTTCCTGCCTGGAACTGGGGTCACTGGAACACTGAGTTGCATGAATGAAGTCTTAATCTCGGTTCAGGGAGCCTTATGTTTGGGGAATACATCACATAAATGAAGTCTATAAGCAGTCCTCTCCTTTTCACAGAGGATGCTTCTGTGACCACATTCGGACACAGATAGTCAAACACAGCCATTTTCCAAAGAGGCAGAGTAATAGAAAGATCTTAAATGTTCTGCAAAATGTCATTTTGACAAGACATTTCATTTAGTCTGAAGGCATCTGTCTGTACATGCAGCACGTGCAAACAGCAAGAACAAAAAGGGCCTCTGTATGTTGTTGTACAGTTATTGTACAATTAATATCTTGTGCATATGTGCATGTTTTGCATGGAAGAGATTAATTTGTTGTGCCTGAGTGTATAGAGTACAGTAGTTCAGATTGCTAAATCCCAGGGCTTGGTTTGGCTTGGCTTGACTGTAAAGGATTTTATTACTTGTTTTAAGAAAAAAATACTAAGCTCCACCCTTCATTTGCTTGCAAAATGATATTTCTTTGTTTAAAAAGATCTGCACTGGTATTCATCTCTTACTATCTGTTCTGTCAGCAGTAAATTTATATTTTGGTTTCCACAGTTCAAGTTGCTATCATGCACAAACACAACACGCTGTTGGCTGCGTGGGGGACTGTGTGGGGACAGGTAGGAGTTTCATGGGTGTATAGTGAACCATGGCCTGTTAGGTTGCTTGAGGTGGTGAAAGAGTAACTGAACAGTGTCTAGAAAGTGAAAAGATGGAAAATCAATTGCAGCTAGGGGAGGGTGACAGCTCCAGTCAGTATAGTAATAAGCTGTGAATTGAACTTAACCTAAACTGAGAACTGGTTTGAACAGTTGTTTGGCATTTTGCTTTCCTTTATGCATTGCCCTCCCATTAAACTCAGTGCAGAGCTAGACTGGAATAATTTCAGTCCTGGTGGGATCTGAAACAAGACTGAAATTAAATGTTGCCTTGTTCCTCAGGTAATAATATTAGGAAGCTTTTTCAGATGCTTTGGGAAACGTTTTTATTGCTTAACTATTGTTTGAGGTACAGAGGAGAAATGAATATACTTAGAGCACACCCATGTGGCCGTGTAGGGGTTAAATGCTATTTAAAAATTGTTTTAATGGGGGGGAAAAAGGTTTCTAATTGTAGTGAAGTATTTTTGGAATTTGCCCTGTCAGTTAGTAATATTTCACTAATTAAAGCAGCCCTTTGTTTAAGCCAGGCTGACAACAGTTCGTCTGGAGAGTTGGCTGGTGGACAAACCGAGGTATGTTCATTCCTCAGCAATTCAACCCATTTTATATGCTGATGTTTCTGAAGTAACGCTTTTAACTTGGAAGAAGGTAATCACATCTGTGAATTCCTTGTGGTTTCGCTGCTGCTGAGGGTTGCAGCCTATAAACAATTTTATTGCCTTAAAGCCTTGTGTGTAATGAAAATTAACAAATAAAACAAGCATACAGGTACTAGGCTCTTTATGGCTGGAGGCATCGGTTTTGTTTGAATGGCAAAATCAAGGGATTATAAATTTTTGCCAAAGGAGTGTTAGCAAAAGGCAGTTCTCTTTCTCTTGTTCCCTTTCTCTTGTGTACGTTCTTGCTCAGGAGAACAATGTATGTTCTGACTGGTTTGGTCAATAAGGTTTTATGTGTTTGTGGAAAAGTAGGTTCTCATTTGGGAGTTGTACATTTGCTATAAAAGAGAGGGAAAGGACTACGTTAATACATAGTGTCAGGTTGAACAACAAACAGACTGAAAATTTCACAGGTTTTCCTGCCCTGAATTGCGTTATACGAAGAGAGTAGCATAAAACTAAAAAGCCAACATACAAATCTTGAATAGCTGACTGTACTCCTGCAGGTTGTATTTGCCCAATGATGTGGTATTGCTGATGGCTCTTAGTTGCTTGGTTTTGTCAAAGGGCTTGCTGCTTGTACAGAAGCCTACCTTGCCAGATCAAAGATCATGAAAAAGTAAAACTTCTGACCATCCTGGCATTCTGAGTGAAATCTGTTGAGTGATGAATACCTGCTGACTAATATTTTTTTTGGCTGGACTGAGAGTTGGTAGCTTTCTTTTGAAAGATTATATTTTCACTAATAGATGCTCAGAGATACACCTCAAGTCTTGAAAAAACAGCATTTTTATTTTCTCTTCACAATATTTATAAAAATACCAGCCTGCAGATCTGCCTTGTTAATAGATCTGCAAACAAACATGTCCAGGCAGTGAAGATACTTCAGAAGTTTTAGTTTATTTCAGTAGCAATATTGATATGCTACATGATGTTCTCTGTAATAATGAAGAACATGCTGGAAAAATTGGATGTCAGAACCAGGATGACCCTTTGAAATTAGTGTTTTCTGGTCTCATTTGTATTTTGTTGTACATTTCCATGAAATTATTTCAGGTTTTGGCAAGTGTACCATGGAACTGTTACTTTTGTAAATTGCTGTGGTCTAGAAATTTGCTTTATTTGAAGAATCTGTTCTATAAATGTTTTCGTTTTTTTTTTCTGTGGGGCAGAGGGAGCAGTAACTGTTGTGATAATTAAATTAATTAAATCCTCTAAAACTGCAAGAAAAGATATCTAAACTACAATAGAGTAAAGATTATAGAGAGAACAGTACTTTTCCAGTATGCTAATATGAAAGTACCCTTGGTACAACAGACAAGAGAATGGAGACTGATGAATCCTGATAAGTGACCCTGCTGAGGTTGGAGAGTATTTGATAAAAAGAGTAAGGGTTTGTGGAGCTTCCTGGTGGTTAGAAGGAAGAATTTAGGGTTTCAACTGGATTCTGTGGGCCTTTAAAAAGGATCGTGGAAGTCAAGTTCAACATGTTTTTTAATGAGTTTTTCTTTACTCACTGCGATAAGAGATCCTGATTTTAGTGCCAGGAAAATAACTGGGATAGTTATTTGGAAATGTAAAGTGATTAGTTATTTTGAGCTACCAGGAAGGAGCAGTTCAGTTGAGTTAAGTAACAGTTGTGTTTTATGTAATTGTTTTTCTCAATGTAATAGTTTAACTATTTGTCCTTGGGTGAGCGAGCAAGTTAATCAGCTACAGAGCAGGCACTGTATAATAACTTTATAAATATCTATTGTGTTTTAATTCCATTTCCACAAAAGCTTTAGATCTTGTAGCTGAATGTGATCCTTGTGCTTAAGCCATTTTGCATTATCCTGGTTCATTCACATGCCAGAGGGGAGGAATTGAAGTTCCAAGCCTCAGGCCAGTAGCAGCAACCCTTTTCCTGGCTGGGTGGGAGCATACAGGACTCCCAGTTAGTAGCAGCCTGCACTAGTCAGTGACCAGAATTGATGTCATTTGTCAAGATGGCTATTTTCTTGTATTCCTACTAGAGGTTAATGTTGGAATGGGAATAGCTAATCAGAAAGGTGGAGACCGTTCGGACAGGCAGGTGTTACCCCATCTCCAGGCTGTAATTGAAGTGAATTTCAAAATGGTTACAATAATAAGGTGGAGGTAAGGGTGACTTAATTCAAATTCTTTTAGGTATAAAAATCTGCGGTTCAGCAGAAGTAGGTATGTTATGATTATTAGCTTGCTATAGACCTGTTTTTTACCATAACATGGTATGCTTTGCAGTTGAATTTTTATTATTTTCAGAGCTGTAGGCCAAGCATTGGAATGTATATGTGAACTAAACATTATATAATTTAATAAACTTACTGTGAGTTCTCTCAAATAAAGGCAAAGCTTGAATCTGACATGACAAATCCTTTCTCTTTCTGTATGGTAAAGTGTGACTCCAGCTTGTGCTAGGCACATCTGCCAGAGCCTGAACAGCCTGTTTTCCATAGTGCTGATTTTGGTACCAGAGTGGGAAGGGTGGTTAGAGCTGGAAGCAGTGCGAGGGTCCAAAGAGGAGACTTATTTTGCTCTTTGCTGCAGTAAGTGTTATATTTGTTGCTGTTAGGCTAACCTTGATTCTTCCTCAACATTTTTTAGGGAGTTGTGCATCATGGAAGTGTGGTTGTAATATGAAGATAGTTTGCAGGAAATTTTGACACTGCTGCTTTGGGATGGTTTGGGGCTTTTCTTCTGTGTGTGTGTGGTTTTTTTTTTTTTCTTGTTCTTCAGCAAAACTACAAGCCTACCTAATACTTGAGAGAGCCTTTGTGCTCTCAAAGTTTCTTCCGAATTGCTTGTTAGGGCTTAGGTGAGCACAGACGCTGTACAATATCATCTGTGGTTAGTAACAGGGAATATGATTGAGACTTTCTGATTTAGTGTACTGTTACCATGTGATAAACACTGAGAGATGTGTTCAGAGTGATCAGTACAACTAATCTTGTAATATCAGAGGAAAATAAATAGAAGGTATGCAAAATCTACAATAGCAGGTAGTGTTTTTCATCAGCTTGTGTTCCTGTAGACTCACCTGATGAGACCACAGAGGGACACCAGGAAAAATACAAAATAAATGGCTAACCACAAATAGTCTGCTGTCTGATGAAAGTAATGAAATTACATCCTGGAGCCAGGATTGTTGAGAAAACATTTCTGATTTTTGGAGTGGCACTTATGTTATATAAAACATTGTTGTAGAAGTCTGTGTAATACTAGTTTGGTTCTCTTTCCTGAGAATGGTCGATTATAATCTGATGGGGAAAAAATGGCAAAGTTTCTGTAAAGTAGCAGCAAAAAAGTGAAATTAGATGTTAAGAAAGAAATGAAGTTCTACCCAAAAGTACACAATGAAGATTTTTATGTTCCACAGTGAATTCTCCCCCGCTTCTTAAATTACTGAATACAAATTTTGCAAGCCAAAAATTTTGGATCTCCAGGTTTAATGAAGTGCAGATGATGTGCCTATTTTGAACTGCTATATAAAAGACATTAGGTTACTGATTGGAACAGTCTTAACTATATGAAGTAAGATAACTTTGTAAAATGAGGAAATAGTTAAGGACGTAATTCCAGAGAGAATGAGTGTGTGTGTCTTTATGCGCTGTTTTCTATGAGTTACTGTCATTAGTGCAGATGGTAATCTGTATGGGATTGCATGTTTAATTTAGCTGTTTACATACTGAACCAGGAGTGTTTGGAATACCATTGCTTCTGGCCTAGGGGAATAAATTGAAGTACATTCTTTGGGATGGGGAGCAGAGGTGTTGGGTGAAAGTGTTCTGGCTGCAGATGCTGGTCTGTCCTCTGTTCCTTGCTTAGTATAACTGTAGCATTTCAAAGTACAATGGCCAGGTAGACTTCACAGAGCCTATGAAGTAGACTTCATACTGTCTGTCTCAGGAGGTCCGAAGGGCCACACTGATAGCCTGGGTTGAAACAAAGTAGTTAAATAAGGATGTGTGTGGGGACAGGAGGAAACTAAACTGAGGTTGCAATTTTTCCATCCTACTTCAGTCATATTTTCCTGCAGACTTGGAAAGCACGTTATTTTCTGCTTCTTGAAGATGTAGCATAGTGATATGGAAGGTAGATACTGACTGATGACTGATGCTTCCCTGATATAAGCACTCTTGGTGTGCACGCTTCCTTAGTACAGCAGCTGCTAGTTGCACGCTTCATATACATATGCATTTATCAGCTTGCTTACCTCTGTGTATTTCTAGCCTAGACACTGCCTTTCTCTGGAGTATAGGGGAAGAAAAAGATGTATCTGAAAGGCAGCAGTGCTGACAACAGAGTACCTGCATGAACTAGAAGTGCCAAACTGAGTATGTATTTAGTGTAGCACATCTGCCTCAAGCAGTATGGTGAGGGTAAGAGGGAAAGCTCAAGCTGCGTAGCAAAATTAGCCTATATGAAGTGGCTAAAATTATTCACTGCATTAGTATTACTATTTCTTCCATTTCTCAGTGACTGATTTACTGACATGCATCTGCATCACTCTCAGCTGTTTTTCCTGGTCAGTGTTCTGGCACACAGCTGCTGTTGTCTGTCCTTGTTCTAGCCTGGGTCTGACCTCTTCTTTTGCTTCTGCTCTCCCTTTCTCCACTTGTTTTGCAGATTTTGTTAACTTTGCTGGTTGTGGGTTGTGGTTTTTTTGGGTGTTTTTCTTTTGTTTGGGCTTTTTAAAAATATTTGGTTATTTCTTATCACACCAGAATTGTTAACTATGAGACATAGCTCTTGGTAGCTCTTTGGTATTTAGCCTTGTAACTAACTGCATCATGTCATAGGAGGGTTAGGTTGTACCATTGCTGCAGTCCTTTGTGCATTTGCTGCTTTTGTAAACAGGTTTATTAGGGACTGTCGAGACAGAGGGAGGAGATATGCATATAAGCATGTACTTTGCTCGATGTTTTTGTGTACCTGCAAGAATTCATCTGCAGTGGGAAGAGATTTGATTAGAGATTCTAGGTGAAGATGATTTAAAAAAAAATTAACTGTCAGCAGTTCAAGGGTAGATACCTTTGTACCTTTTGTTATACCCTTCAACTTTTTTTTTCTCTGTGAACTGGAGGTAAGCCAGGTATATTCAGAAATAGCCTTCCCCCCCCCCCCCCCCCCCCGTTCTTTAAAGAAGTGAATTCTGGTCTTCAGATGTCTAGTTCTGAATATGTGGGAGTTTCAATCTTGATGTAATAAAAGCAGTGTTGTAGCCTCGGAGATGTCAAGGCCAGTTTATTTAACAAAAAAAAAAAAAAGAAAAAAGCCATTGACAAACACTGAGCTTTCATGATGCACATAGTCCTTTGCTGCTTTCAGGCGTTCCCTTTGTACAGTATTTTCCCACACAGAACAAAGTTTTGGTTTGCCAGTGAGATGAGGATGAAAGACAAATTTTTCCAGTGTCTGGAGTAACTATTGTCTTAATGGGCTTTCCATCTGTCTCCTAATGAATAGCTTTTCCACTAATATAAATTCATGTGCAGAGGGGAAATGAAGGTTTTGAAACAAAAATGCAAAGAACTGATGAAATAAAAAAACGTGAGAGCTGCTGCTATTTTACATTATGAGTGAGGAGTGACCACAGGCTGCCCTGTTTGTTTCTGCTGGGAGAGTGATTCCTAGGGATATTTGGAGGAAGAAGAGCAGTGAGAATTTGGCCAGAGAAAGGCAGCTGCCTTGCCTTTCTCCAGCAGGTGTGCTGCTCTGCTTACATCCTGCTGGAAGGAGTGTCAGGGCTGCTAATGGGCATGTATTCAGACACCCTTGGGTGCTGTTTTTCTTCAGTGGATGTCACCCACCTCTAGGCAGACCTGGACCTATTGTTTTCTAGACAGAAATCTCAGCCAGATCATAAGGGGAGGGACTTGAAATTGTCTGGGAAGACAGCAAATATGAAAAAGTTCCTGTATCTTGTGTAAAGTTTGAGGTGGCCAACTTTAAAGTGGGAAGAGATTTATCTGATGATCAGTCTTTTCCAAACCATATTACCTCTGCATCCTGCAGAAACTATCTTTCAAAGAAAGCTGATACTGCTTTGTCTCAAGAATTCAAAGCTTTAAGGAGAGCACATGCAATTGATGATCTACATGAAGGATCTCCAGGGTGAACTGTCTACAAATGAGAAATGTAAATGTATGTGGCATGAAAGAATAATACACGAGACATAGGTCCTGTCTCTGTTTAGAAACCAATGAAGTTGCTGTTATGTTCAGTCATGGCTCTCTCCAAGTGGGTCACTTGGTACGGAGGCTGCAGGACTCTGTGGCAGGCTGTTTGTGCTGCTGCTTTTGTATTGCATCTTGCACTGCCTTGTGTCCATCTGGCTTTTAACTTTTTAGTTCAGAGCTGTAAGTGACCTAAGGTGGAAACCTTTGTGTGTGAGAGCCAGTGCAATTTTCCTTTCAGCTCATGACCAGTGTGTTTCTTCTGGCAGCTGGAATTAGAAGCAGCTATATCTAGAAATCATGATCTAGAGACCCAAGTGCTAGGCTGCATGAGTTGAACAGGCTGTGGAACAAATCTATCCTTTTCAGTTGTCAGCTTGAAACTTTGAAACATTATGTAGTGGGTACCAGCATGTATAAAAGCGTATGGTAGAATGAGAGCATGTCCAGAAAGGGATGACCAAAATGGTCAAGGGGATGGAACAGTTGCTTTATGGAAAGAGGCTGAGACTACTAGAAACATCTTGGCAAATGGAAAGTTCAGGGGGAGTACGATCAAGGTTTTACAAAACCATAAAGATGGTAGGTAGGTTGAACTAGGCAGAACTAGTCATGCGGTCCCACAGGACAGAAACTAGTCAGTGTCAGAACTGGTGAGAATTTACTTTAAAATGAAGAAATGAAGGTACTTTAAACAAGGGGAGCATGACCTTCTGGAACTTGCTGCTACAGAGGTCATGGGGTAGATAGTACCAGCATGTTCAAAGCAGAGTTTGACAAAATTATGGAAAATGGGTCAATTTACAGATACTGAGCAGATGGGTCAGGGATGGACCTTCCAGCATCCCTGACACAGCAGGAGCATGGAGGGAGTGGGACACAGAAGGGCCAGGGCTGGCTTGCTTTGTTTGAATAATGTCTCCCTTTGACAGAGCGATGAAGTGCTTGGGTGGGTGAGATGGACTCTGTGATGACCCAGTAAGGCATACCTTGTGTTTTGAGCCATGTTTTCTATGATTGGCTGTTGATTTACTGAGTAACCCGTGAATGTAGGTGCTTTACACATCTCTGACCTTTTCCTTTAAATCTAAGTCCTGTAAAGTAATTTGGACAGAAACTTCCTTTTTAGTTTTGTTTTGGAAAAGTATAGGGCTTTGAAACCCTGCTACCTAGGCAGAGTTTCTTATTAAAATAATGAAGACCCCTGGTTTCTTTTCTCTGAGAAACACCGAAGGCTTCTGCTGCTTAAAATTATAACACCAAATGTTTTAAATAATGGGAAAAATACTCTGCCATTTTCTATTATTCTTTGGTGCCATATGCTCATACAGTAAGGCAGTTTTCTACTACCAAACCATAGGATATTTTTTTCCTCTCAACATGAACTTTACTCAGCTATTTCAATGAGACTTCTTTTTTTCCTCATCTCCAACATCTCCATGCCTCACTTGAGTCACAAGTCAGGAGCAGACTCCACTGGGAGGGATATTGCCAGCTCAGGCTGCATGATCCTAAGTCAAATCTCTTTTCTCTAGCTTGGGCTGCTTGTCTGTCTTTCTGTGAAATTCCTTGAATGAATGGGGAGTAAATGGGTGGTTTAACAAATACTTTCTTGTCTTTGCAATTGCTCTGAAGTTATTGGTAATAGTAAATGGTAGTGATAGTAGTATAACTAGCTATTTGTGTACATTTTATTGAGTGTGTAAATATACATATTTGTGCTGTGTCACTAGAAATAATCTCTGCATGTGAGTGAAACAGCCAGAAATGCCTTATTTCAGTCTGTGTAAAAATCCTTTGGCGTTTTTAACTTTTTTTTTCCACTGTCCCATATTCCAGTCATGTAGCATGGGCTCTGCAAAATTTATGTATTTGCTGGTGGTAGCTGTGTATGTACTTAAATGTGTATGATGTGTTCCATTAATGTCATTTGGCTAAAATACTGTGCTACTTTTGAAGCAATTTGCTTTCCAATAAATTATTCTCATATGGAAGAGCTGCAGAGAATCTCATGTGCTATGGTGTTTACTTTTTCTGGAAAATTCTTCATTTTATGTTGAACTTCTCCTTGTGTGAGACTTGACATAATCACTTTTTATAGTTACCAAAAAGTTGTGGTCAGCCCTGTTATTTTAAAAGCCATTTTAGAAGGTTTATGGATAATATCCTATTACTTGGCCTGTATGTATGGTAGGCAGTCTTAAATATTTTTCTGGAAATGAAACCTGCAGCAAACGTGGAACACAGGTACAGGAGTAGGAAAGTTAAAAATGCTGTTTGTTATGGAGACGGAATAGAAAAGCTCTAAACTATTTTATCAGTAATACCAACTGTTGTATTCTGGACAGTCCTGTCTGTCTCATCAGTATTTGCTTCAGGAACGCTAGTTACAGGGAACTGTGGGTAACCTGGTGTGATTTCATTCTTCGATTTCTCCATGGGAGCTTTAAGTAACTGCAGAAATCATGGGACTTTTGCTGTGCAGTCTTCATGGAAGAGATGGGAGGAGAGGAAGTAGAGAGGTGATGGAAGTAATGATGAGTAATCTTACAGACGGGGCTGAAAGTGGGTGAGTTGTCTGTCATTCCCCTCAGCTAGCTGTGCTGTACAGTCCTACAGAAATAGATATACAGCTTAGTTTTGCAAAGATTTTTTTAACTGGGGCTGAGTGTTTTAATAAAAATTGCTCTCAGTCATCCCTTACTTGAACTTTCTTTTGGACATCCTCTATGGGCATTTCCCTAGCCCATAAAACGTGGTGAAATACTCATTCTGCTAATGCACTGCTACCCCCTCCCTCCATGTATTTGAAATAATAGTCACAAGCTTTATGTCAGCCAGTCTATTAAAGCTATTTTGGAGTGTAGAAGAATGCACAAAGAGAGTCCCAGGACATTGCAGTATTGGTTGGTAAGTTTAAGAGAGGGGATAGGGAAAAAGGATGAAATTTGCATGACCATGGATGGGAAGTGAACAAAACAAATCTTTGCTTTATATGATTTTGCTGCTGTGCTAAGAGGGTTTTTATGGGCCATGTAAAATCCAGCAGGAGTAGTGCCTGACATAGGGAAAGTTTATGGGATTTTGCATGTATGTTTGTAATTTTCTCTTAGCTGGAATATATAACATGGATTGTTACAAGTTTTGGAGATAGAAATGGTGTACCTTGTTTTTGACCTTTTGACTTGAAGGTTTTTGACCTTTTCCTCTACATAGAGTAACAACTGCAATAAATAATTTAATTTTAAAAGTCTAATTATTTTTGTTGAGACTTGTATTTCCTCATAAGTATAATTTAGTCACTGCCTGGATGACTTTTGAGGGAACCAATTCTGTAGAAGTGAAAAATAATCAGTGTGTTATTATTCTTTTTTTAATTGAGCATGTATGTATGTGAATATAGTTATACACTTTTCTTGAAGGTTTTCTAAAGAGGTTTAATTTTATAACATTTGCTTGATTCTTTGATAAAAGATCTAAGCCCGTCAACTGTCTTTTTAAAGAGTGAACCATTATCACAATTGCAGTTTACATGTTGGAAACATGGAGGTGACATAAACAAGTGTTGCTTGGTTCAGTTCTTCAATGAATAATTAACTGTTATGATGTAGTATAGTATTTGGGAATAACATTGTGAATGCCTCT
This sequence comes from Phalacrocorax carbo, assembly GCF_963921805.1. Classification (NCBI taxonomy): domain Eukaryota; kingdom Metazoa; phylum Chordata; class Aves; order Suliformes; family Phalacrocoracidae; genus Phalacrocorax; species Phalacrocorax carbo. The sequence continues at coordinate 105,917,242 of NC_087514.1, forward strand.
TGCATAGGTGTACTGAACCAGTGTGAAGTCCCTACCAAGGAGAAATTGCTGCATCAGTACTGCCAAAAACCAAGTCGTGTATCTTGAGTGCTTTAGTCTGTATTGGCTTAATTGAAATCTGGAGAGTGTTTTCTGTGTAAACTGCTTTTCCCTTCTCAAAACTTTGCAAAAGTTGCTGTGAATTTTTTTTAATCTGATGATGATCAGCATGTTGCTACATAATGAAAATGCTCAGCGATGAGTATTTGAAATTATCATAGCTGAGGATGCCTGTGTAAATCTTTAGAGAGTTTGCTGTGTTACATTGCAAGTCTGGGATAAACTTTCATCTTCATCAGATCTTTGTGCACCCTAGAGAGCAGAGCATGGCCAAAAATATTTCCTTACGTGGTAAACAAAAGTGAGTTTTATAATGCTAGCAATTGAGACCAGACATAATTACAGCCTCTTCCTCGGGCAAAAACTCAGTCTGTAACCTGTGGTTCTGCACTGTTTTCTTCCAGTTTTTGTTCCTCACAATTATATGCAGTTTAGATTCCAGCCTTGAGCCTCATGAAAGTTGCATTGCTTGCTGCCTGCTGTGGTTGCGTGCGCGCGCTCTTTCGCGCTCTTTCACGCTCTTTCGCGCCAAAAGCTGTACCAGGTGACAACAAAGAATCCTTGGTCTAGGCTCCTCTAGGTTTCACAGTAGATTATACAGAATTCTTGTATAAACAGCTGTGAGTACTGAATCTCCCAAATGATGTATTTAACTAAATTGTTTGTGGAGCCCATCGTAGAATGTAATCAAAATGAACAACAGGAAACAAAAAATGCACATTTGTAAAATTCAGATGCAAAGGCTGTGTTGCAGGGTATTTCCAAAATGCCACAGATGAAAATTACTTATTTGATGTCTACATTGCAAATAAAATGGCCAGATCGACTAGTCAATTAATGTCAAGACCTATTTACACTCTACTGCAGTATCTAAACAGTGAGTTCTCATGAGGGTTGTTTTGCTTTGGAACAGTGCAAGCATCACAGCTTGCGAAGAAATGTTTTGGAGGTAGGAAATAGGGAGAAGCAGGCCTAGATACAGAATAAACTTTCTGTGAAGTTTAGAGCATGAATTTCTTCAAAACTACAAGCTCTGCAAAACTGTCCGTTGCAGACATGTCCTGTGAGCTTCACCCAGAAGTAGATCTCTGTGGGGAAGAAGAGTGGGTAAAATCTAAAATGAGAATTTTGGGTTTTTTTAATCTATATATCTACAAAGCAGAGAAGCTGCAGCAACCAGCGGAGATGATGGCACTCCTGATTTATTTTTTAAATTTTATTTTCTTTACGTAGAAGAGGCTGTGGAGATGGGGGACTCACAGCTCTGTGGGCACGACGCCTGAATGAACCCATTACGGTGCAGATCCTTCTCACATCAGATTAGTGAAGTTACCTGGATGTAATGACGCTTTCCTTCCTCCTAGACCTCTGCCTCTTATAAAATGTCTCCCATATTTTGAAACGCAAAAAACCCACTAATGACAGATTTTTCAAATATAATAAATTTGATCTGTTTGCCATCAAGTATGTTCCTACACAATGCTGGAGTTCAGCTGATCTTTTTTTTATTATTTACTTGTAATATGAATCATAATTCAGACATCTTTCAATTTAATCTGAAATAACATGATGCAAATGTCAGCAGAGGGGGATACAGGGGAATTTGTGACTTTAGCTTCTACAGTGAATGATTGAAGTGTCTAATGAAGTATTGTAATTACAGTTCAAATCTATTTCTCAAGTGTTTCACCCCCTGCTTTAGCCTTTCGAGGATGTGGTCTATTCTACTATTTCTCTCACTAATTTCTGCTGATTAATACACTTCACTGGTGGAACAGTTTTCCTGAACAGTCTAGGCTGAGTTTTAATGCTTCAGCCTAAGTAATTTCTATCATGGTGTTTATGGAAGTATGTTAATTACCTTGGCCGTACCCTGTTATTAAGATCATCAGTGTTTTCCTGAAGCTGTTGTTAAGATCAGGCTGACTGTGCATCCCCACTGGTGACCACGGCCTCTGAGCACCCAGGCCTACTCAGGGTGGTCAGTCTCTGCCATTTGTGTTCCTCTGTGCTCCTCTGGAGTTTCGGATAGGCCTATGTGGAGGCAGTACTTAGAAGGTGGCATTGATTTTTATGGCTGTTCTTGTGCCTGCTGAGCATGTGTGTTGTAGACATTTTTGGAGGCAGTAAACATTTTTTCCTAGTGCCATGTATTGAATTGGTCAAAGCCACCAGAAATCCCATGCTACCTTATTGCCATAAGTTTGTGCATTGCATTACGCTGGGAAACTTCTTCTGAGATGTATGGGTGGAAGCCTGGCACTGTGGTGGCCTGGCCGTGTGCAGAGGGACAGCTTTCTGCTTCTAGACACTTGTGCTGCTAAAGCTCTGCACGGGTGTTGAAGTGTTGAATGCAAGCCCATTTGCAGTACTGAATTTAAGGAGAGTAAGGTGCAAATGTGAAATGAAAATGAGGAATGTGAAGAATCGTTTGGGGATTTTCAGTGTCTGGTGAAATATATTTTTGTTTTTGAGTAGGTAACTGGTATTTCCAAAAAGTCTGCCAGTGAAAGTGAGGGTTGTTACACCCTTCCAGAGGAGGTACTGACTCTGTCAGCTTTTGGTAGCCCCCTCTGTTGTGTTACCTAAATGTTTCCTAAGTTACAGCAAGCCATATAATATCCATCACATGTATGGTATTGACTTTTGCAGTTCTGTCCCCAATTAGAAATTTCATTACTGCATTATATTTTAACATGATAGTTCAGTTACTGTGACACACTGTGTAAATAATGTTACTTTAAACTAGTGTACTTTTCTTATGAAGGAAAGAAGCAAAAGTAGTTTTAAAGTTAGCAATTCGTGCCAAAGTCAGGTTGCATGGACGCTTTTCATTAATAAATGAAAAGCCCGACTTGTCTTCTGTGCCATATGAGTTAAATTGCCTACTGTGATAGAGCATTACTTAAGCTTTTTTTAACCAGTTTAAGCTGAACCAATGCAAGTTTTTAATGTAGATAAGATTTTAGGTCAGAAGGTTATTGGTTCATATTATAGAGATTATTCTGTATTTCCTCTTAAAAGATAAGTCACAGAGTGAATTCTGAAGTTACGATATAAAATGTCTTGAAGTGTCTGTGTGCTGATATGTGAGGTGTTCCTCACACTCTGTTGCTTCCCACACTTGACAGTGGAAAGCTCATGTTATTGAGTAAGAGTGAGGATGAGTGAGAGAGCAAGAGTGCTTTAAAATACTACTGTGTTACTACTGACAGTAATTTAAAATTATCTAAAAATATGACTCAAAAGCTGAGGGAAGGTCTGATGTTATTCTCCTTGCTTCCAGCCTCAAGAAACAGCTTCAAGGTCTCACACCTTCAAAACCAAGTCTTTTAAGAAATCCAAAATTTGTGGAATCTGCAAACAAGTAATTGAGAGCCAAGGCATTTCCTGCAGAGGTGAGTAACACATGGTGTGCTGTTTACTTTCTTGTTGTTTAAAGGAAATTGATTCTGTATTAATGTTAAAGTTTCTAGGGATCCATGTTTCTAGAATTCCCCCTGGACTAAGTATAAATGTTACCTCGGGTTATTTTCTTACTTTGTACAATAATATTCCCCCCTTTGTCGGGGACTGGGGTGCTGTAGTAGGTAATTGGACTTGTATAATGGTGTGCTTTCATTACTGTGCTATTCAGGCAGGTTTCAGAATAAGGCAATGCCTGCAGAGGCTCTCTGAGGAGCATGTGAGTGATGTGTGCACAGTGGGTGACAGATGCCTCTGGAATTCAGTCACCAAATGAGGAAGTGTGTGACCCTCACTCACTGAGGCATGAAGGTTTTCTCTGCATTAATTTGCAAAAATTTCCAAGAGCAGCCACCTATTTATTTACTTCAGTTTTTCCAGTTGTGTTATGTTCTGTCTGATCCCTAGTCCTTCCGTCTAATTGTTCACAGAAACAATAAAGAGATCATCCTCCTGGATGCACAGGCTACAGAGACTCAGCTGCTTCTGGCATTGCTTGTGTGCTCCTTACTGCTGTTTTCCCTCAGTCTTCTCCCCTGCTGTGTAGAATTGAACATACTTGCCTCTTTTCCATGGGATACTTGTATATTAAACCTTGGAAAGCTCAATAGGTCCTTTCTGCAAGTTGTCCAGGGATAGGGGATTTGATCCCCTTTACTGGTTTAGCCTGGTTAATGTTCAACTCCTATTATTCTATGCTAATAAAATAGCCTCTTTACTTGCCGCATGTGTGGCTTACCTCCTAGTAAGAGAATGCTAATGTCTCTTTATCTGAAGTCTAGTCGCTGTTTTCAGTTAGAGGTGTTTGCACCACTTTCCAGTTTTAGATGCATCTCTTTTTCCCACCTCTTCCCTCCCATATTCTTCAGACACTTTAAGATCTCTCTGAGGGTTTGAGAGGGAGGTGAGAGATTTGGAAGTGAAAGGAATGTGGCCAGTTCCTGAGCTAAGATGCAGACTTTGCAGATGAACAGCTAAATGTGAAATACCTCACTTGTTCAGCATTGCAGTCATCATCATAGAGGTGGTAGTTAGATATATATTTCCTTAACACATTTCTTCTGTCTGTCCTTCTGGAGGTTGGTTCCAAAGTTATTAGGATTTAGTTGTTTTCAGTTTACCAGAAATACTATTGTTGGAAGGAAGCCTACTTAGTGAAGGAACTGCCTGAAGACACTCTTGATCAGGTTCAGTGTAAAAAGCACTGTACCAGGGGAGAATCAATACTTTGGAGGGAAAGGCTTTTTGGGTGGGGATAGAAAAGAATGTGTGCCAGTTTGCTCTGGATTTGAGTTCTCACAGCCCAGATCCGAAAGTCTCAAATCCACAAAAGCTGTGTCAGGGTGCTTACCTAAAAAAGGTGCTAAGAACTTTACCCTATGTCTTGTAATCAGGTCAGAGGTTAGGATGAGCCTGAGCAAGTTTTCATTTTGCCCAAGTGCGTAACAGCTTTGGTTGAAATACAGAAACTAACAGTACATGCCAATGTAGTTTAACACCTCTTTGGCTAGCATTTATACATGGTTCAAAATATCAGGAAGAAAGCAAAACTCACATGTATTAAAACTATAAAGGAAAAAAAGCTTTCAGGAAGAAAGAAACTGAGGAAGTAAAATTCTACAAGCACTCCTACTGGGATCCCTCCAACATATTCCCCAAACGAATACCTTCATGGCTATGATACATCTGTGTCCATATCTAACTCTGGCTGGGATAATTTTCTCAAGGTTTCTGGCTGCAGTTTTCAGAAGGAGCCCCTTGATAGCATCATATAGCTCCTTCTGTTGATGTGAACACCAGGCAGACCCAACCATCTATCTTTGCTGGTACGTTTTGGTTGTTAGCTGATTGATACTTACCTGTGGGAAGGGAGCAACAGGAGTTGCACAGAGTGAAGTGATGACTCCAAGTAGTTTCAAGTTAATAAGAAACCGTTTGTATTTTAACTTACAGCATGGGCTTTATAAAGGAGAGTTTTGGAAAATATAGAACTAAAAGTTGTCTGTTCCCCTGCCAGCACTGCAGTACTTGAAATGTACCCTAGTACTGTGAAACTCTATTAATAGGAAGAAAACTAAACCAGCTGTCTCAGAGCCAAATCCTTGTGCTCCTGCTTCTGGTAAGTTCTCCCTGATGTTGCTGAATGGAAGTGAGCAAGTTGGCATTGGGGGGAGGGAGAAGAGAAGCCTTTAGTTAAGAAGAAATAAAGTTCCTTTGTGTATTAATGCGAAAATCTTGCTTTTTAACAGTTTCTCCTCAGAAAATAATAGCTCTTTGTACACATTGCAGGTTCCTTCCAGACTGTAGTATCTTATCAGTTAAAGGAAAGTTATGTGTCAAGAGAAATAAGGGGAGGGGCTCCAGATTGGTCACTACATAGTATTTGCTGTTTATCTAGCAATGAATCATCTACTTGTAAGAAAAAAAAAAAAAGGCATAGCTGGGTGTTGTGTTGGTTAGCTAAGTATGTGGCAAGTCATTCTGAGGTTGTATTGTTTAGCCCTGTCTTGCAAAACGTGTCCTTTGCTAGTAGCCATGTCTGAACGCAGTGCCTAAACGCTTTCTTTAAAAAACGAATGATTGTCTGAAAGCTATGCTTGAATGATGTTCCTTTGTCCTTGTATACTTCAGTCCACCTCAGTAAAGCATACTTACAGTGAATTAATTTCTAACAAGCTCTACAACAACAGTGGCAAGAAGGGAAAGGCGCGTTTGAAGAAGGGGAAGCTCCTGGCTGTCTCCCTGCCTGGTAAGCATGTTTGTAGCTGGGCTGTGTCTTTGATGTGCCTTCTCATATGAAGAAAGGACAAACAGCTGTTGATTGATTTTTCTACAGTACCTGCACAATCTGCAGTAAACAGAGGTCCACATGACTCCCCATGTCTCTTTGGCACTACCTCAAACTTGAATGCTTTTGAGCTCTGGTTTGATCTTCACTGCAGTACACTTCAGTTTAATTCAGGGCTGAGCAGATATACATCCTAATCATGCACATTTACATAGTTGACGAAAGGGCTGCAGCGTTACAAAAGCCTTTTGATTTTATTTTTAGGGTACTTACCCTAGATATTGAGTATTCAGTATTTTAGTTTATTTGTAAACAAGCTGTAATAATGATGTAATTTTAATGTATTTTCTATGTTAACTTCTACTTTATTCTTTCTTTTATATTTTATATATGCAGAATATGAATTTATTTTTGTTTTTTCCTTTGCTTTTTAAAATTATGATTGATTTTTGTTGTGATCAGATGACTGCTAGTGTAAAACAGAGAGCTTTTTGGAAGCTTCCAGATGCTTTTTAGAATCTTCCCAATCTCTAGAAAGTACTTTTCTGGAAATTTAAAAACTGGAGACCAGATTTGGGAAATTTGAGTAGTTTTAAATAATGCAGCTAGCATTTCCTAGCTCTTAGAGCATACATGGGTAAAATAAGTAGGAAGAATTGAAACATGTTACACACTTCTGTTGAAACTCTACTCCCCTCCAGTTGATGATTAAGTTAACATGTTTAGGTGCTGCTAGTGAGGTTTTACACGCAATACAAAGCATTCTATGAGCTAGATTTTGAACTTAAAGCAATTAATGGTAGTTTGAGTGAACTGAGTATCTTTTTGTTAATCTGAACGAGCCATGAATGTGTTAGTTTTGGGAATATGTGTTGAAGTGATCCCAGTAGGAGTTTTAGTTCCTCAGTTTTTTATTTTTCCTGGAAGCTTTTTCCTTTGATTTGACTGATTGTGAGTTTTGCTTTCTTCTTGATATTTTGAACCATGTATAAATGCTAGCCAAAGAGGTGATCAACTACACTGACATGTACTGTTAGCTATGTTGTGAGCAGAGAAATGCTTACAATGGTATTGTGTGCAAACTGAGTGCAATAAAGAATACTATTCACCTTCTTTACTTAAAATTAATCTGTATAATAACTTCCATCTTGTAAGTCATGTTCACATATGGTCTCATACAAGTATTGATTGGCTCACAGTAAGTCCTGGACTGTTTCCTTGAGCACGTAGTGTGAAGTGATAGTAGAAAGTACCTTTTTCTCATCAAATTACAATATGTATGTTTAATCAAGAGCTTCCAGCCTCTTACAGATCATAGACCAGGATCTGAAGACAGTTGGAGCTGGTTTTGGTCTTAAAGAGGTTTAATATTTTCCTCTGAAATTCACCTGCTTGTTTGTGATTGCGCTTGTGGTCATGGCTAGTGATCCACTTAAAATCTCATTTTGGGTTAGTTGGAATTACCTGATACAGAGTCCTCTGTATCTAATCAAATATTCCTTGCTTCTGGCAAGACAAAATACCAATTATACGGAGGCTCATTTGGAGATGACAAACTATTCTTAAGGCTTGTTTGTGCATACTGTGTGTATAAATATATGCATATTTAATCTTATATGATAGCAGGTGGTTTTATGTGCTCTCTCTTTCAGTAAGTGCTAAGTTCAGTAGTAACGTATTAGTATCTTAATAATGTGCAAAGCATGTCTGTGGTTACAGTTCTGGCAGACAAACTAGAAAGCTAGAAATGCCAAAGGAATTTGTATCCTGCTTGGCATACAGTGGCATTAGAGTTGACTCCAAATAGTGAAGCACGTAGTGTGCATTTGCGAGGTAGTTGTGTTTGTGCCACCCTGGTTCCCAAGAAGGGATCCTTGTGAAATAAGATCATGTGTTATGAGATCTGTCCATCTATTGATCTTATAATACATCATATACAGATGTTAACTGTAATTTCAACATAACATAACTATCTTATGGCTAATTATGGCAATAGGCATACCCATATAATTATGTTAATATAATGCAGGAGATCTTTGAGAGAATGAAAAGGCTGTCATCAAATTAAAAGGGTTTGTCATCATATCACTCTTGCTTTCTGTGTGATGTTTGTATGTACACTTACGTTTTCTTGAGCACTGATCCAGCAAATTGGTATTGCCTTCCACGGGACTATTTTAAGATGGTTTTAAGATAACCATCTTAGGATTTTTTTTTTAAGGTAACTTCTAAGATTTGTATTGGTGGATCTCTTGTATATATGGCTCAGACTGGTCAAGAAACAGCAGAAAACAAACAAAACAGAAAACCTTACTATTTTCCTAAGCAATTAACTGCTAATTACCTCCAAATTTAAAAGGTATATGGACCTGTGAGAAAATGAGACCTAGAATTTCTTTTTGCTAGCACTGTATGATTTATGACCAGTACTTAATGATACAAGACACAGACAACTGCAACGTAAACGAGGTTGTGCAGGCTGTAGGACCAAGGAGCATGGTCTGTTGTTCCTAGAACAGATTAATAGTTTGTAGCTGCTGTGAACACCAAGGAAGAGGGACTATGGAATGCCCAAGCAGGGCTGGGTTAGGTGTAGGGTCCTAGGCTCTTGCTGCAAAACCTCATTTGGCTATCAGCCTTCTTTGTGAAGGGCATCTGGGAGGGTGTCCAAGGGAGACTGCATGAATTGATCTAGGTGAAGCAGAGAAGTCTTTTTATGAATCCCTCAGAAATGGGTGGATGTTGACCTGAACATAAGTGACCCAGTGTACTGTTCTGGGGAGGAGGAGGCTAGAAAGAGAAATGTGGACTGCGGCCCACCTGTGACACCAGAAGCCTGGAAAGGTCAGCCCCTCTTCTCTGGACAAAAGGTGCACACAGTAAATAGCAACTTCCACTGGATTAGTAAAATTTAACACAGCTGTACAGTCTATGCATTCATATTTCAGCACAGAGCTTAGGTAACGAAACATGGAAGCTATGTGCATAACAACAGCAGAGACATGAAAGGGAAGGATGAATAAAGACTTACTGGAGCATAGAGAGATACAGAAGAAGCCACTGTAGTTAGTCGGCATTACACAAGTGGTGCATAAGTATCCTGGCTGAACACAGCCCTCTCTGGAGCTGAGGAAAGCTGTAAAAATGATGTCCTTTGATGGCATGTTGCTACCCCAGTGGGAATAGGGGGAGGGGGAAGGAATTTTGGCAGAAATCTCTAAGGTAAGTTCATACTAATTTAAAAATAAAAAATAAACACAGCAAAAACCTCTAGTGGAATGTTTAATGTTTGTAGCAGCCAAGCAGCATCACAGATATTAGATTATGTTTCAGAAAGCTGTCTGTAGTGAAAACATGAGTTCCCTATTTGTTTACCTCATAAGGACCAACTTAATTATGCCAGAATTTGATCTGTGGTTATAAAATTTATTTTAAAATAAAAGTTCAAACACTAAGGTTTCTAAAATGCTGCAGCTTCTGTTCATTACAGCTAATAAATTAAAAAGGAGGGGGAGGGGGGGAAAAGCGTGAAGTAAATGTGATCCAATGTGGCCCCCCCCTGCATTTTTTCCAGGAAAACCAATGACTGCTATGTGATTTGGTATACCAGCAATTTTATAAACTTAAACCAGTTAAAGAGAACTCAAAACTCCTAAGGGTAAATTGAAGTTAGAATTTTCTGTACTAACCCAAAAGTCTGAAATGAAATGCTACGATCGTTAGAGTGTATAATCTGAGTGTGATGAACTGGATATGCCATGTGGGGAAAGGAACCTCAAAGTAAATCTTGATGCATTTGGCTAAAACGTCATGTTTCTAATTGGCTTCAAAACGAGGGTGGCAGTGGGACACCACCATGTGAGACAGAAATAATGTATAGGAAGATAAAATCTAAATAAAGAAGAGATGGGTGAAGAAATCTGCTGTAAGTAATGCTGAAGAGTTTGTTCTGTACATGAAGAAAGCTTCAAGAAACTAAGCTGGCCTACAAACAACTCCATTTAGACACATTTAGGATCTGAACCTGTGAAGAGGTAAGAAGGGAGTTGTTAGCTGATTTTATGCAGAATTCCCATCTATTGTTATTAATGAGATTTTAAAAAAATACCCTTGGAAAACATGCATCAGTACTTGAAGGATCATGTTGATGACCTCCTTCGCATAGCCTATATGGTTTTCTTTTGTGGTGAAGGTCTTTGTCACTTACTTTTTCTGTAGGAGCTTAAGCGCAGCTGTGAATCAAAACTTCCAGGCCCGTTAGGTCTTCCTGACATAATAAATAAGTTTCTAACAATATTGGCTTTCTTATTTTGAAGATCACCCATTTTAGGATAATCTCTTCTTTTTCTCTGATCCTTGCTCTTAGCATAATTTATGCATGATATGTTTTCAAGATCCATCACAAGCAGGCAAGCTTTCAAGATCTTGCAGGCCTTGCACAGTCAGCAGCTGCGAGAAAAACCTGGAGACAGTCCAGCCATGTTTTTGGTTTCATGTGGGTTGCTGGCTACAGTAAACCATAGTCTTGTGGAAATGGTTTTGTGGATGAAATGTTGCAACATGGGGTTGTCTGTTCAGTTGGAGGGAGGAGGTCTAAAAGTAATCTTTGGTTCCAGACTGGATTAAGGTTTAATAATTTCCTACCTGTCTTTAAAATGTAGCTTAAAAAGATGAGAAGAAGTTGCTATGAGTACTTTATTTTTTAAAATGGGAAAACATTTTTATTGTGCCTATGTTTGGCCTTTGTAACAGCATCTCTGGTAAATGAAACAAAGAACAAACAAAAATCCACCCAGGAGTTTTCAGGATGATGTTAAAATGATAAAGTTAGACTATAAATTCCAGAGTGGGGGAGGGTAGAAAACACAAACCAAAAAAAAACCCAACCCCCAAAACCTCAGTGGTCAAGATTCTTTCTACAAGACAGGAAGAAGGTGGGAGTAAAGGAAAAGAACAGACATACTATTGCAGCAGTAGTGCCAAAATATCTTTCTCTTAATAAAGATTTTCCACTGCTGTTGTCAGCAACAGCAAGTGGAATATTTTATCTGTGAGAAAACTCATTCAGAATACTCTTTACTGTATAGCCACCCCAAATAAAAAATGCTGAAGCTTTGCACAAATTTCCCCTGTCTTTTAGCCTTCATCTTCAAAAACAATGCCTGCAGTCCCTGTCAATGAAGTGCTGGGAGCAATAGTCAGATGAAGAGACAATGGTTGGCTGAATATGAAAAAAGAACAAAAGAAAATCTAGGAAAATGTTTGAGGCACAGGAAGTGCACCAGCAGATGTTGTTACTGTAGTGTGGCTGTTAGACTTGCAACATCTTTGGCATGTGACTCTGATAACTTAAAAATAGACGTGTTTACTTTCAAAGCTACAACCCAATATTTCCAGCTAGAGGACTGTTTCCCCACCCCCCACCCGCTCCCAAGGTATCTGCCCCATGCAAAACTGCATGCCATCTTATTTTTAATGCTGCAGTTAAGTTCTGTGTGCCTGCTTTTCATACTGCTTTTATTTTGGATCTTCAGTTGAATTGTTGCAGAGCTGGTAGGAACAGGTCAGCAGAAAAGTGTATGTGTGTTGGTGAGAGTTTTTTTCTAATAATCTGATCACAATGTTACTAACCCTTGTCAAAATATAAATGGCCAGCAAGTCGTACAGTTCTCTCCATTTGGGATGTTTTGGTCATGGATGTCTTTCTGTACCAAGCTATGCCTGGAGAAGACCCTGTTGTGGTGGCCTTGCTATATTTTTGTTAAAATGTCTTGAACTGGTTTCTGAAAAAAGGAAAACCTCTTTTCTTCAAAGCCAAATATCAACCTGGGATTTTGTGGAAAACATTCCCTGCAGGAGGGAGGGAAGTGGTATCACTAGCCTAGCTGCTAAAATGGCTGAGCTTTACCACTTCTGTGACACTCTGGAATCCATCTTTCTGTGGTATTAAGAGAGTGCACTGGAATTGGTAACTATAAAAACTAAGTCTTGATTACACAAATCTTTTTATATGCTTGGTTTAGATTACATTTTGTTGTGGATCATCAAGGACTCTTCTCAAGGACTCTTCCGTTACTGTCAGAAAATAGCTGTAATGGCATGCGTCTGTTTCGGGGAAGCTGAGTTGGTGAGGGAAAGAAAGCATCTTTGAGGCAGCTAGGACTGTGATTCAGTATCCTAATGTATTATTTGTCACCAGGAAGTTAAAAATTAATATCAAGAGATGTACAGTATATGCTTTTGGGGCAAGTGATCTTTCTCAGGGATCAGTAAGATATTAGAGTTACATCTCTTAGATTCTCTACTTATATGCAAGTTTCCCAAGAGGATTTCTGAATTATCTTGTTTGTACCCTTGCAATACAGAGAGTTGTTTAAAAACACACAAAAACTCACCATGGAGAATAATTTGATAAAAGGTGTGGTTAAGTGTGAGGTTGTCAATATAAATTAATCATGTTTTAATATTCACTGCATGTACAGTGAGTACTAAATGACAGAATGTCTGTATGGAATATATGGAATGTATTGCCATACCATATATCCATTAGATGCTAAAACGTGACAAGGTGAGTAGCCCTTACCACACAGAATAAAACTTAAGCTCTTTGTCCTGGTAAACCATAAATTATTCTAAGGGTAATTTACAGAGGTACTCTGTTACTTTGTAAATATATCACTACTGGTTTTCAGAGAGCATCTTACATGCACTAATATAAGAAGTAGAACTTTAATTTCATAAAATCTTTGGAGCTTAAGTCTAAAAAGTATGATTGACTATGCTTGTCCTTCTGTCTTTACCCTGGCAGCAGTACTGTTAACTTGCAGGAGTTATCACATCTTCATTTTGATAGAAAGAAACTACTTTTTTTTTTCTCTTTGCCCCCTCCCCCTTAAAAAAAAACAACCAAAGAAAACCACAAAAACCAAACAATCGATTTTCAGAGCTATTGTTTAGGAACTGTTTTGAAGTGTAGTAAATTGACTAAATATGGCTTGGCTTCCATTTCGTTGCCAGCCAGCTTGGGACAGTTGTTCTTGGAACTGATGCCACAATCCTTAAACACAAATTTGGAAAGTCTGGTATTTGACGAGAGCCGATGTGTGGGATGCAGACATTCAGCTGTTCAGCTGAAGAACTGAAGTAATCTCGCTGAGTGTGACATTGATTAAGTCCTCCAGACTGTTTCAGGCACACTTTTAAATTCAAATACACTTGGGCTGTAGTCCTGAAAAGAGCTGAGTGCTATTTTGCTTGTAAGCTTTGCCTGAAGAATGCCAGCCTTTGGTAGAAGCTGCTTGTTGAGATCTTTTAACTGTAAGTTGCATGTGTTTCCTTACAATTGATGTGCTGTGGGCATGCTTCGTTGTTCATATGTTTTTGCATTGCATGTTTGTTGCACTGAAAAGGCATGGGGTGCATGATTGTGGTGTGATGATGCTTTTTTCCCTTAGAAATGTTCTCGAAGTGCATCTCTTTACTACTTAAGGCTTTCCATTAAAAAACAGGTGGCATACTGAAACGTGTTTCAGTTTCTCTGACAATCTAATGATTGAGGTCATCTATCTCTCTACAAGTACTCTAAATGCTTGGTATGAGACAAAGCCAGCCTTGGGCTGAGGGGGTGCAACCACCCAGGCAGGATAGTTCTGCAAGGTAGTAGCGTTAGCTGCGGCAAGATGAATTGTAAGTAACGAAATACCAAGTGAACTGATTTTTCTCTGTTGGCGAGTGGTTAATTCGCTAGTGTTGGTGAAGGGATCGCTCACTGTTCATGTTAGCAGCAATAGTGGAGAAAACAATATGAATTGCATTGTAAGAGGATGTGCCTGGAAAGGCAGTGGTCCTTCTTTTCATTGAGTCTTCTATGCTCAGATACTTGGAGAATTGTGGCTGCTGCAGCACGGCCTTTATTCCATTCACTCTTCCTCTATGTGCCTGCATGATTCCTCATACCCAATTCATGGTATTTTCTTGATACCTTTTTTTTTTTAAATGCTGCTGATATTCCCCACCTCTCCATGTGTCTGTGTGTACGTATATATATTTTTTTTTTTTTTGCTATTTTTTCCCCCCCTCCCCTCTGGAGAAGGGATGGAGATTGTGGGGAAACAGAGGAGACAAGAAAATAGAAGGACAAAGTAGTTTAAAAGTAGTCTAACTTTATTTGTACTTTAAAAACAACCTCGGAGTTTATTCTCGTGACTGTAACACACATTAGCAATAACATTGTTGGTAGGTATTACCATCTGGAGATTGATAATTGGCTGCAGATTAATGATCCAAGGTATGCTTTCTCCCAGTCACTTGTTAATTCCTAAGCAATGTTCTATGCTAACAGCCTTTTTTGTATTTGCCTTTTTTAAATTAAGTTGGTTTTAGCCAGTGGTTGTATGTTTACTACAAACAAGACTTTTGTGTCTTTTGGAGTGTGTGTGTGTGCATATGCATGTATATATTTGTGTACATAGGTTCACACATGTATATATGTATTTGTAAATGTTTATACACGCACACATGCATACTTATATAGATCTCTGTATACATAAAAAGATTACCTTGCCAGTAAATGAAAACTTGATGCTTGCTGTACCTCAGTGGGATGTACATATCTTACGCGAAGTGCTTTGAACACTTGAGCATCTGGTAAATGCCAAGAACAGTCTGTCAAAATGGGATTGGTGATTTTAAGTTTTGCTGTTTTGGGTAGAGATTTGGTCTACTAGTGAAATTCAGAGCTGTCAAGAAAAGAGAATTGGTGTTTGGTTCTGTTATGCTTAGGGATCCATTTCTGTTGTTGGGATGTAGCTGGTGTGCCTTTTAGGAGCAATGTATGCAATGAGCAGTTTGACATTCACCCAAGAGGGAAGGGGAAGAATCTCCTTTCTGCCTCTGAGCACAAAGGAATACTTTGTTTGCTCCCAGCATCTGGACAGTCAGTGATCTCATTTCAGAGTGCTTATTTCTATCTGTTTTTATTGTCGTTATCAGCTTTATTAAACAGTGAGGGAGAGAAGGTAATGACTTAACTCAGCCTAATCCATGAAAGTGCTGGATTTAGATACGAACAGGGTATTTCTGGATGCTGAGGAGTAAAACTGTCCTTATTAATAAATCAGATCTCTATCATCAGAATGTTAGAGATTTAAACACCTGAAAAAAAATGCAGAGTTTGTTTCAGAGAGCTTTGCCGGGTGTGTATTTGGCTAATTACCTCTTGAGGCTTTTGTTTTTGTTTCCTTTGAATCTCATAAATATAGCAGTGGTTTGTTAGTAAAGTGTTCTCCCTTTAATTATGTATGGAGTTTGTATGCTGTATTTTTGTGTTCCTTATGAGTTCGAATGGGATGCTGCTGCAAGACTCAGTCTTGTTGTTGCTATCCAGGCTAAATTCACCTCTGACTTCAGTGGTTTCTTTCCAGCAAAGACAGCACTGTTCTGTTACACAAGACCAGCAAACTCAGACATTTCATGTACTTGGAAACTGAAAAAATTCATTGGCTGCATTTACTGTTATCTATGTATTTTAATAAAGATTTTGTGTATTGTTGGTGACATTTGTGATTTGGTTTTGCATGAGCCAGCAGCAAAATCATGGAAGTTGTCATGGTATTTAACCTATTTTTGTTTTGTATTTCATCTTGCCCCCCAGAAACCTAGGCTTAAGCATCAGTAAGGAATAAGAGAACCTTACCTGCAATATCAGGGCTTCCTGACAGATTTATTTTTTTATTATTCACTTTTTTGATTGTCTTCCCCCCCCCCCCCCACCTCCCCCGTTTTGCAGGAGATCTCGAAGTAGGTTATAGAAGAAACAGATAGTATGCATGCATATTTTTAGAGCATCTGTTAGCCTTTTGCAAAGTCAAATCTAATCGTGCTGATTTAAAATATGGTTTCTACTAAATATGCAGTTTTGTTGCATGAAATCACTTAATGATTTAGACATCCCTCATGCTGTCATGCAAGAAGGTGAAGTTTTTCCTCATGGATTAAAAGCCAACTTCCATTTGCTTTAAGGTTGATAACACTCACGAATGCTATGTGGTTATTGATAATAGAGCACTGTATTTGTGTGAACACTAATAAATTTTTAGAATAAAGAATCTTGATCTTGTGAAGCACTATGAACAAAGGACTCATTCCTAACTTATACCTGGGGACGTAAACATAGCACCTACAACATTGCATAAGAAAATGCATCAGTAAGCCTTACTTTTCTTTCCTTGAGAAGTGACTGGAGCATGAGGGTTTTTGATTCAGCAGGCAAGGCACTTGCATCTGAAACGTGCATGGTCATGTATTTGCTGACCTCACATCTTGGGAGTTGTATCTTTTCTCTTGGGTCAGGCTGTTGAAGCACTGAGAAATGAGCATGGCTTTCAGGTTGAGTGATCTAAGGTTAGGCCCCAGTTAATCTTCCGGTTAAACCTCTGTGGTATTCTGCAGCTTACTGATCTTGGAGACTGAATAAGTAAATTTTTCCTGAATTTAAGATACAGTTTAGCTCACAGCAACCCAAAGGATAGACATTACATGGGAATAAAGCAAATTTCAGAATAAAGAAGGAAGTGCCTATAAATGGAATGTCTATTAAAACCAGCATGTGTCTGACTAGTTATGCTGTTGCATCATAGTTACATCGCTGCACAACTGGCTACTTTTTACGTTAAATTTTCTGAATCTGACCTTGCTAGTACAATTCATCCTTTCCTGCTCTTAGGTGACCAGGAATTTAAAAGAAATCAAGTACCTATCTCTTGGAAGTACTGTTTGCAGCACTGTGTAAACTGTATTTCACAATCAGAAATTAAAGTCTGAACAGTCATGGCTGCTTGTGTCTTTGAAATCACCCTGCTTTTCTTAGGTCTCTGGAACTGCTGACATGACTAAGATTCACAGGTTACACTGGGAACAATTTGATCTTACTATCATTATTATTTAGACGGTAATGCTTCCAGTGCATGTGAAGCTCTAAAGGTAGGTGTCAAGATAATCAGCGTGTGAAGATTAAACAGATATGTTATCAGAAGCTGATGGAATGCACAAATCTAATAACATTGTTGTAATTAACTAATCTTTCAGGAATGGGTGAAAACTAAATGCATTTCTTTTGTTTTTGAAGTATGTAAATACTTTTATGTATTTAGACTTGAGTTTGGCCAAATCTCTGGTAGAAGGCTGATCTGAAGAAATGGAGGGGGGAATCCACCCACTTTTTTACTCATATATTTTATTTACTTTTGTTTTAGTTTGCAAGTATGCCTGCCACAGGAAATGTGAAGAAAAGGTAAGCATATTTATTTGCCTCCCTTCTTGCTGTTGATCCACATGTATTTCAAGTTAAGACTACAAAGCCTGTTTCAGCTAATTAAGATGATTATTAAATCAGATGCCTAGATGTCAAAGAATAGTGGGTTGTGTTTTTTTTGCTGGGGTATTGTTCTTGCCACTAATAAAAACCAAGTCCCTATGTATTCAAAATATCTTCACCAGTGGTTGACTTTCTCATTCCTCCCACAGGAGGACATGTTTCAAGTTGAAAACAAGTTAAGTGGGTGAAATAGGAAACCACGCAGTTCTACCAGAAAAGAAAAAATGTATGAGTGAAAAAGGTTTATATATGTATATACACGCACGCACATATATATACACATTTTTACGACAACAGATTTAAAGGCAAACTCTTGGCATGGGATTATGAAAAGTATAAGTATATTATTAATTTATTTTCAGTTTCTACTGTAGATAGTTTCCACCAAGTTCAGTTTCATTACTAAATTTTCATTAGATTTTAAAATCTGAGTCCCTTTCACACAAGGTGAGATCAGTACTTCTGTGGTCTCAGATGACGTAGTTTCCCAATCCCTAGATTTGTGTAAATCAAAGACATTTAAGGATTGATGCAGCCTAGATCTAACAGTCTTGGAGGGTTTTATTTTATTATCCCATGAGGGTGGTTTTGGTAAAATATTTCTTGCTTTCAACTAAAACTTTTGATTAGTACTTGCTATCTATGAAGACTGTGTGTTCTGTAGTTAGAACGCTGACCTTCTGGAGAACACTGATCTAGTCGTACTACCTGTGTTGTTGACATGATGTTTGGCCTTTTGTAAAGATTCATTTGTTTCAGTGCTTCCAAGAAATATAAATAAATTCAAGAGAAGAACCTCTAGTTTAGTGAAGGATTTGGAGATTTGCCAGGCCATTTGGGGAAATTCAAGTAAATACAAGTGTCAGTTGACTCTGCATCTGTCATTTTGAGTAAATATGGTATTAGTGCATTTGAAATTTTCTGTTATGTGGTATGCTGAGTAAATGCAGAAGTTTGGGTTTTTTTCATTAAATAAGATGCTGAAGTATGTGCAGAGCTAATTAAGTTTGCAAGTAAGGTATTACGTTTTGAAGGTTTTCATCAGCTATACATGTTCAATAGTGATTAGTAATAACACTGTAGTAACGGTGGTCTAGAAGTAGAAGGGAAACAGTTTAGTAGAAGGTACTTTTTTTTCATTAGACTGAGTGTTGTGATTGATCTCTCTTTACACAGTAGCTTTGGTTCTCCAAAAAGCACTTGCAGTATGGAATCCTACCAGCTTCCATGGGGAAGAATCAGGTTTATTGATAATGTTAGTAGCTTGCAGATTTGTTTGCGTAGGTGCTACATAAATCTAGTGTTTCCAGAAGTGATGTTACGTAAATGATGCTGGAGACTATGGTAACAAATTCTTTAAACATCTTTTGGAGACAAATAATTTATGTGCCATATGTTAAAACTGTGAAACTGTATTTCAGCCAGCATTTATACTCTCCGGCATTTGGGTGTGAAGTGTGAAGAGACTAATATGTGGAGTGCTAAAAGTATATAGTAGTGTAACTGTCATCAGGATAAAGGTATATTTTATGGTTTTTAAATAATTGAAAAGAAATTACTACTGTGTATTACAGAAGATAGAAGAATAAAGTGTGGGAACAAGTTCAAATTTAATAATCAGTTATTTCTTACAAGAGGCTTTTTTCTGATTTTCAGAGAAGTAATAAGCTAACAAGTAGCTTAAATTCAGAATTTTTCTACAAGTCTTTTCTGACTGCTTATAGGAGGCTCACAACAATGCTGTATATAATCTTGTTACATTGTTCATCCCAATTCAGATCTGAATTTTGCCTTTATTGCCTAAAACGACATCTGTATTTTCATCTGGTTATTGCTTTAAGGCAGGAATGATTCTCGTAGCTTTTGAGCTATATATAGTATATTGAGAATATACTATGACCATCTAAGGATGTTGCAGGCAACCTTGAGGATACCTGTTGCCATAACCATATGCACTGATTCAGATCCAAGTGCGTGGAAAGAATTTAATGGATTCCAGCTGATGTATCTCTTTTCCCTAGAATATATTTTATGTTTAAGACTACTCGCTGCATATTCTATATACTACCCTGGTCACAGCTTATGGGGAGTAACTATTTTTGCATTAAACATCCCCCAAGACAAAACATGTAAGCAGTTAGTCATCTGACGGTCATGTGGAAAGTGAGCGAATGACAGCAAAGAACGTTGCACTTACTAGATCCTGTAGTCATTTTGGAAAAGAATAATGCATCAGCACAATAAAGCATTAGTTGGAAGACAACTGGGGTCATGAGTGTTCATAAAAGCATTATTATGTGCAAGTCTAGCTGTAAAGCCCCATAACAAAACAGATAATTTCATAAATATGTTAAGGTAAAAAAACCAGCTCAGGCCTTAAAATGGCGACACTACAATAAAGGTTTTCAAGAGTTTGTCAAGACAATACTGCTATTATGCTTGCAAACGAAAAACAATTTTTTTGTTACATAAATCATCCATGAAAATAAAGTTTATGCAGACCTGAAAATAAAGTGGACTCTGAATTTGATCAGAAGGTACAAATGAAGCAAGAATCATGTTTTGGAATTGTTTGGGATATCAGCTGCTGCCTGGTAGGATGAACCCTGAATCAGTTTTGTGAGGGTTTTCCAGTTGCCCCTGGCATAACAGTGAGTGCAAAATAACAAATGCAGGTAGCATTGTAGTAATACTTCAAAACCTAGCGCACAACTGGAAGAAAATCTGAAGTTAAAAAAAAAGCAGAAATTAGCTTGCACCAGTTTAGGCTGTTGCATTTGGTGCCTTTATATTCGTTGCAGAAAGATGATAACATTTGAAATTATGTAGCATAAATCCAGTAGATGGTGTGGGTGGATACCAATGTGACATTTGGATGAGCTGTGAAAGTAAGTTACCCAAAAACCCAACAAAAAAAAAAGTACCAAAGCCCAAACTCTGCTGTCTTAGAATTGTATGTGAAAGGGAAAACAAACAAAAAACTGGATGTCTGGATATAAAACCTGAAGAGATATATCCATCTCTGTCAGGTTACTGTTTGCAGTTTAGCCCTCAAGGGGAGGGGGGGTACAAGGCTTACAGGGATGAATTAATGGAAATTAAAGGATCCATTAATTCAGAACATATGTCAGGAAGCATTATTTCACGTGGAGAGCAATGAATATGTGAACAATTCTCCCAGGCAAGTTTGTTCAGATGAAAAGCAGTGAGGTTACTCAGGATTGAAGTGATCTAGTTGTGTCCTGGGACACAGCGTTCTGAGAGGGCTATGCCATAAATGGGCTGGTCGATCAGTCTGCTCTGAAGATGTCCCTCAACTCTTTTGGCCTGTGTGAAATCTCATAACTTATCTGTGAAACTGTATGCTGCATCCCTGCCAGTGCAACATCATAGATCTTGGTGTGCACCGGGGTCTGTAGAAGCATTTGATCTCAGTACAGCCTCTCAGGACAGCTGTTTTGCCTGTGTACTGCTCGATGGGCCTCTTCTGTATCCATCAGCATGGTGTGCATTGCAAGTGCTGAGCTAGGACAACCCTGTTACTCTGAGCCTTAGAAAATTGATACATGTTTACAGATACACCTATGTATCTATTATGTGAATTTTCCAGTATTCTGGCTGTACATACTGAGTGAGGAGTTGTCCTGCTGACATATACGTGTGCCCATTAAGGAAGCCTGATGGGCGATGTTTTTCGGCATGTTGATAGAAAAGAGAGCCTAAAAATACTGCCCTGCTTGAATGGTACCGGCCTGTTGTTAACTTGCTGGACCATAGTGATGCCTCTTCTGATCATGGGAAGCCCTCAACAACTTGTCACTGACCTTCCATAGATTAAGTTATTGTAATATATTTGGTTTTGTAGCAGGCTAAAACTAAAGCTAACCTTTCCAATTCTTATGTCATACCAGCATATAATACTATCTCAGTTTTCTATAGAAATATGGGGGGTTTTGGTGCTTTGGTCATCTGTGTGTTTTTTTTTTTAAAGTGATGGGGACAGAAAGCCATTTGAGAGGGAAGTGTTTTTGCTATTCCTATATGTATTGTATTTTGGAACTCTAAGGCAACACTTTTGTTTTCACTCTGAAAAACATCGTAAGAATGAATTCGTAGAAATTTTTGTCTTGCTGTATAAATCCCAGGTCTAAAATCCTTGTTCAGACTGGTTACCTGATCTGTAGTGTTCCACTTCAATGCTGGTAAAGCTAGACTAAATTTATTACTTTCAAATTCTGTAGTTCATTTTTTTAAAGAAATAAGAGATTTAAAATGTTTTCAGCATTTTATCATTTATAAAGCCACCAAAATTGTTTTAATCATAACAGGTATAAACTCTAATGTGATAGTTTGTCCTGCTGCTTTTCTCAAAGGCCATGTTTTTTCTAATTCTTTTTTTTTTTTTAGGCATTTGTGTCTGAGAAAATGAAATTCTTCCATTGACCCTGCTCCCTACTGCCCCCAATTCCATGGTCCATTGTGATACCCTCATCTTTTTCTTAGTCTCTTTAACAGTCTAGAAAATATGAACAGGGTTACAGAAAAATGCATAGAAAGAAACAAAAATCTAACTTGAATTACTAACAACAACAACAACAACAAAAACCCAACCAACCAAAAAACACCAAACAAACAAACAACACCATGACTAGCAGCAGCACTACAGAAGGGAGAGTGACAGTAATCACAGCAATAAAAATTAGCAAGGCATAATATTTGGTTTTGGACCTGGGTTGCATGTTCAACTTGTATTGTGAAAATAAGGGACTCCCTATCTACCTATCTATATATATATATCTGTATATATATGGAGACCAATATTGGATAGATGTATTGGATCTCAAAAGGCTCTGTCGACTTTTGTCACTTGGGTACTTCTTGGACTGGTTTTTGAATAAATCTTGTGCTTGCTTGGGGCAGCCTTGTTAAGGCTGTAAGGCTGTGCTCTGGCTCTTGCAGTGGATGGGCGTGAAGGCAGATACTTCTACCCTGCGAAGAGAATCAGTGGCCCTTGTCAGTCCAGTGGGGCATATGACAATTTCTCTTGTATGTTTCTGAGCAAGAAGGAAAGATCCTTCTCTCTTTTGTATAAGGTTGAAAAGAGATAGCCTGTTTTTTTTCATCCTTGCCAAGAGTTCCAAGGCAAGTCACGTGGGCTATTGCTTAATTTACCTTCCTGAAATTTAGTTTAGACTCCTGAAATGTCTAATGTAACAGTTCCCACCAAGTGGCTGACAGATATACATGCTCATGTTCCCTCTTTTGTATACGTTTGTCTTCGTAACATACACACACAAGCAAACAAGGCAACTATGTGAGGTTTTTTGTTTTTTTTTTTTCCTTCCAGTCTGGCTTCTTTATAAACAGAGGTCTGATGTAATGCACTGTAATTCATTGCAACTCGAGCATTCTGTGAACTTCATCATTCACCATTATCTGAACTTAACAGTAGTGCACCCTGCTCCATCTTTTAAGCAGCTCAATTAACTGTTCAGAATTGAGTTACGGACAGTGCATTCTTATTAGTATTGCGTTTGTGATTGTGGATTAGTTTAATGTTTTCCTACTACTTGGGTAAATAATGTCCAAATTAAGAAAATAAATCAAAAAAACATAAGAACACCAAACAAAAAATATCCCCATCCTCCCCAACCCAAATATTTTACCTTTAGTCCTCTTTTCTCTTAAGAATACTGAATCTATTTTTTTTTTTGCACATATTCCTCTCTGCTTCTGTTTTCACTTTTATGCCCTCTGTAGCAGGAGTTTAGTTTAAATCCTAATCTCAAATGCACACACTTGGCTTTCTTGTTTTGTTTTTTTTTTTTAATTAAGAAAGATTTAAAAGAAGACTTTAGACATAAAGTTCTTCACTTCTCTGTATTGCACTGAAGTTACATGAGCAGAAGGGTTCGTGACTTCTCACTCTGTGTGCAGTGAATGGTATGTCCTGATTGCAGGATGCTACTTACTGTTCATTGCTAAAAAGTACATAAAAGAGCACCTCTAGACTTCCATTAGCACTGTAAGAAAGAATTTCAATTTGTAGTCCCAGGCAAGGGGACTGAAAAGAAAAAACTAAGTGAATTTAATATAAGTGCACCCTGGTCCATCTTGTTAGATTACTGCTTCCATTAGGAAAATGAAACCAGGGAAGAGACTGATAGCAGAAGCAAGCAAGCAGTGGACTGGACTCTTCAGAGTGGTGGTGAGCCACTTTCTCTCAAATGAAATAAAAACCTTCCAAGGTTACTCTGTTCCTGCTAATGTCTGATCTCTGCTTCTTCGATTACTGTAGTGAAATTGGGCCAACCTTCACACCAGTATGTTCCTAGTGATACCTGGTTCTCAAACTATTACCAATGTTCTCTCTTTTTGAGGGTGATAATTATTTCTTTTCTATCTGAAAAGAATTCTTCTTTGAATGTTTAAAACTATACAAAACTAGAGCAGGAGCCAGATCTGCAAGATGTCAGAATGTGTATTTTAAGAGATGGCTGTTACTTTGGTAGTGACAGTTTAAACACAGTCTTTGTCTTGAACTTTCTAACCTTTTTTCATACTTACACTCAGTTGCATTTCAAACACTACAGATAATGTGTCAAACTGTCTCAGAAAAATAAAGGCAGTGTTGGGGGAAAGGAGTCACAAACAGAATACCACAAACTTTTCATGTGAATGCCCAGGGTTTGTCAATCACTACATTGTTATTTTTAAATTATTTTGAAGTAAAGTTCTTTCAGTTTTAAAAACAATTGAGCAGCCTGGAAAAGATTTGCTTAGCTGAGATCAGCAAAATGCTGTCAACTTTTACACCTTAGTTAACATGGCACTGTTGACAGTGTAGATTAAAATTATCATGATGAGCAGTGGACCAAATAATGGTGACTTTGCTTCTCAAATGGGTTAATGTGAGTTTGATATTGTTTTTTTTGTTGTTGTGGCTTTCTGGTGTGTGGTCCCCCCCTCAACTGTGGGTTCTTAACCCTCAGATTTTGGTCAGAGGGAATCAAGGACTTAAATGAAAGCTTGTGTCATGTTGTTTCCAGCAGACACTGTGTGAATGAACCTCTGTGGTTGATGAAGGCTGAAGACTTCAAGGACTCTCTTTCCTTCATAGGCAGGGTTTAGTGTGTTACATTACTATGCATGCAACCCTTTTAGTGCTGCCTGGATTTGGGCTAGAATAAAAATGTTTGTGGTTTAAGTGCAAGGGATTACTGTTTGAGTTTTGTAACTGACATCTGCAGCTCAAAGGGGCCTTCAGATTTTTGTTGACTGTATCCAGAGCAGTAGTTTGCAGATCCTCCTGTCTGCAAAATATTTTGCCCTCTGTTAGATATAACATCGTTCTTATACATTACACAGTTCATTAAACTTCAACTAGAACTGTAAGCTATTGAGGGACTTCAAGACTTCAGGTTGCTTTCTGTGGGCATAAACCTTGCATTGTTTAAGTCCTGTGCTGAAGCATTGTGTATTTGGCAGTTAATTTGCTGGGGCTTTCCAAAAATGAAAAAAGTATTTTAAAGTATGCTAGTCTTTTTAGATAAGAACTCTCACTTAGACTTAACTCTCTCAGATAGCTGGCTATGTTGTGTAAGACTCAGGTGGTACATGTACAACTTTGAGGTTGGTTTGTTTCCTTGCCGATGTTCTTTTAAAAATAAATTCTGCTGTTGGCAAGGGGAAAAGAGTATCAGATGATGTTTTGTTTCCTTCACTAACAATTTCTGCTTTTCTTTGCTTGCCCCCAAAATACAGTTAGGTTACACTTTCATGAGAGGTGTGAACTTCCCACTGGAAAGTCTTAGGATGTTTTAGGAGAGTTAGGGTTTTTTTTTGTTTGGATTTTTTTCCTCCCATGCCCTGTCCTGTTTTGGCTGATTTTGGGAAGGATTTCTTTACTGGTCCAGTAATTTTTTTGCTAGCTCTGATCCTTTCTGTATAGACATAGGAGATCTCACAGAGACTTGCCATGTAACTTTTTTTCTTGTTTTGTAGGAAGGCATTTGTCAGCCTTTCTGAGTGGGATCATATTACCTGGGAATGATGCATTTTATGTTGCTGCTGCTTGGAATGCTCCCTTCGGTCACATTATATAGCTCATGCCATACTTGACTCTGGGAAATGGGAATCAAGTAGCTTACAAGGATATACCACTGCTTTCTTTGCAAGTTACTGTTACAAAAAGTTGTTTAGGTGATGTTCTTGGCTTTTATTCAAGAGACATTGCTTTTGTGTCCACTGCTATGGCTAAAGGCAATAGCAACATCTTGAAGGATGCTCTGAACATCAACAGCGGTTGTATTTGGGTAGTGGGCAAAATGTCCCAGTGACGTATAGCATTTTGCGCTATTGCTGTGTCATGCTAGGTTGCTTTTGCTGGGGGTTTTGATGAAGAGTGCATACTCCTAGGAACTGGTTGAATTCCCTCGTGTAATATTACATCTTGAAAAGTTGAAGCCACCCCAGCATTAGATTGCAAGGAGTTGCCTTGCTCACTTCATGGAAGAATGGAAACTGAGTTATATATATCATCATGAATAATGACAATTTTGTGGAAAAACAGAATGAAAGAAAGTGTGTTTTATGTGTTTTAAAGTTTAGGAGTTCCATCCCAGAAGTCCTGACTGCTTTGTATAAGCAAGCTGCAGTGTCTGCGCTTTGTTAGAATTAGCTTTTGCTACTTCTGTGTGATAACACAGCATTTCATAGTATTTTACTAGTAATTATTTCTAAAAGGCTGCTTTCCTTGTCTTGTTCTGTTTTGCTGAAGAAAACATTTAAAATACCTCCCACAGTTAAAGCATAATAAAGCAAATTCTGTCTTAGTGGAAACCATCTGTTTGGGAGAGCTAGTTTTGATGATAAAAAATATGTTTTAAGTCTGTCATAGGGAGACAGGAGTCTGTTCAAGACTTTGTTTTAATATATTTTGAGAAGGGAAATTTGTTAAAAATACTAGAGGGCTGTGAAAGTCAGGATTGTGAAATAAGAAAGTCAGAAATACTGTAATAAAATTTACATGCTTCCAGTGCCTTCATGTTCACCTCCAACAAAGTGCGCTTAATCTCAAAAATGGGCAAACTGGGGCCTCACAGAGGGACTCCTTCTTTACAACATTAGAATATGTTCTGGTGGGAAAGCAGAAGGTTCCTCCTTGGTTCTCAACCATTTGGGCTACTTCGGCCTCCTTTGGCTTGGTGAGTGGTATACTCCCAACAGTTTTTCCAAATGATTTCTGTAAACTTCCTGCTGGAGAGGTCACTCTGCCTCTTTGACATGAATTCTACAGACCTTCTGTCACAGACTGAAACCAGGCCTGTGATAAATTGCTGTGCATATCTTTGGATTGCCTGATTCAAAGAGCTGTCTTTCCTTCTTGTGATTTAATGCACTTACGCATTAAACTGGCCGTAGTGAGATGCAGAGAGTTATCCTGCAGATGGATGGTTTTCAACTCTAGGGAAATAAAACAAAAACCAAAACCCCTCAAAACTCATTACCAAGAAGTCTGACATGTGACTTCTGCCTTCATATCTTTCTGTGATGTTGAGTAGAAAAGACTGGCATTGCTGCCTTCTGGAGCCCTCCTCCTCTACCACATTTCCCTCTTCTCTGTAACACATATAAAAAAAAAAATTACACACACCCCCCCATTTTAACCTAAGTTTATTGTTTAAATATTGTTTTCACATTATTTTTAATACTTTAATTCGATGGCCATCAAACTGTCCCAGATGTTAGAGGCACATTGGAAGCAGTGAAACCTGTGGGCTAACCAGTGACCTCTGCAGTTTGTCATGACAAAGCTCTTGTCTCCTCCTAAAACTTCTGATATCGTTAGCTATGTGGTGTCACTTGTGACCACAGGAACCATAACGCCTATAGCTCTTATCACCGTTCCTCAGATACTGGGAGCAGACTGAAACCCTGTGAAATCACACCAATATATATTAAAGGTCCAAAATTCTGAGGTACAATAGGTCAGGTGCACATCTTGTTTCTGCTCAAGAAAATCCAGTCCGTGCTGGTAGTTTGTTCCTTTGGGACAGGAAAA
This sequence comes from Phalacrocorax carbo, assembly GCF_963921805.1. Lineage (NCBI taxonomy): Eukaryota > Metazoa > Chordata > Aves > Suliformes > Phalacrocoracidae > Phalacrocorax > Phalacrocorax carbo. The sequence goes on from NC_087514.1 coordinate 105,945,031, forward strand.
TATCTGTGTAACTGTATCCTTGTTGCTTGCTAGGGCCTTCCCTGTCTGGTAATGTTGCAAGATTTGTTTGACTTTGCGGATGAAGCATGTTTTCTCGTGGGGATTATACAAAAATAAATAGGCCCTGGAGTCCTGAAAGGATAATATGGTTCACTGAGGAATGCATACCTAATTAAGCTTGGAGAAGTCAGATCCGATATAAAGAAAGCATAAGTCAACTGTCTCAAAGATGTGTGCAATTGCCAAAATTAAGATTATTTTTTAAACTGTTCTTTAAAGAAGCAGCAAAATGAGACATTTGGAGCAAAGATACTATGTTTTTGTACTCATTTAGCATTAAATTATTTCAGCCTACTTTATAAACCTGTGGTTAAACAGATTAACTCAAGAGGGACAGTAGCTAGTTCCGTTTACAGTTCAGACTGGCAAACTAAACCATGGTGCAGAATGCTTGTGCAAAGTCCAGAAAAAAATCTAGTTTTAGGATCTTGGATCCTGCTGACTGGTTTAACCTGTTAGCTACACCCAAGTTCTGACTGAGTTTCATGTCCATTGCTCCTAAACTCTTTTGGAGCAAATACAGTGTTGTGATAAAGGAAAGGACTTCATCTCTGGTTACTGTTTTACAGTTATCAGGAGCAACTCATCCATTTTGGATTCTAGGAACCTTCTGTTTCACTGCAGATTTGAAGAGATTCTTCTATTTTATCCTTTTTCTAAATAACCTGTGTACCAAATGTCTGGCCCTGTATGTGATGTTTGGAGAGTTGGAGAACAACTTCATGATGTAGGTCAGGACTGTGACACTGCAAGATCAAATATAGCGTGGAAGAAAGCCAGACTTTGAGGTAGCAAAGATATGTGAACAGTACGTTTCTGTGTGTTGGGATAACTGCATTCCTAATTACTTGTGAAAGTTTCTTTTCCTTCAGTGACTTTGTTTGAAACAGCTTTGTTGCTTTGCCTTGGTAAATGGGGATTTGTGTGTATACAAATATTCTAAATTATGAAGTACCTCCTGAAGGTATGTAACTTTCTGTTTCAGGTGCTAATTTCAAATTTGGCTTCATAAGGCATACTCCCATGTGGACAGGAAAGAGTTGTGCGTGGGTCAGGACTGTAGGAACATGGCTTAGATATTACAGTGCTTGGTTACTCATATGTTTTTTTCCAAAAACTCATGGAGAGTTTCTCAAGCTTCAGCTGATCGTCTTTACACATTGATTAGGTGGGTACATGTAGTGTAAGTGTTATTTCAGCAAATAAAAAATACTGAAATGGAGAAATTAATAAAATGGCGCTAAAATATCACTGCTGGAGTTTGGTTTTGAATTTAGGGAGCTCCTGGCAGTGTTCGCTCTGTCTTTCCCTGTAGCAACTTCATCACAGAACTAGGTGATAGAAAAAATGTAATGTGTTAGAAAGCTTTTCTGATGTTACTTGGTTTCTGCTTGCCGTATGATAGCGTTATATATTAATAAATCTTTGCATTTTATTGATAACCAAGAGCTAAGCCCATTAACAGTTCCTTAACTGTAGCTGTCTTTGTAATTGACAATGCAAGTTTTTGTCTGTTTCTTCCAAACCTAACTTCAAAACTGCTTTACACTAATCAAGTAGGAAGGTTATTTCCATAGGGCAAAAGAATGTCTTGCTCTGAAGTGAGAGTGGAAATGGTGTATAATTGCACCAAACCTCAGTGCTGATTTTACTGTATCCTCTTTTTTCTTTTTGGGAATGCAATTTTATCTTGTTCATTAAATATTTTAGTAACTGCAGAGTGCTTGTTCAGTTTCTGCTCTGTTTGATAAGTCTTCCTTTAAGGCTGCTGTTTTCAGTGTGTCCACAAATACTTAATTTGAAGAGGAAAATTCAGTGGGTTTTGGGCACGCTTTAGAACTGTTCTGTGTGGCATGAAGTGCTGAGGATACTTGATATCTCCAGGGCAAAAATCTGAGTTAGATACTAAGATCACACAACTAGAGATGTTCGGGGGGGGGATAAAAATCTGTGTTACTATTGTAGCTTTTTAACCCCAAGTTAACATTCCAATAATGTCCCTTTTTATTCTAGATTTCAGATCTGCATTTTTAATTTTGTCATGTTATAAGTTGTATCTTTGAGAGCACAGTTATTTGAAGATACACTGCATGCAATGCTCTTTAGTTTGTTTCCTTACTGAGTAAGGGGATTTCTGATTTGAGTGTTTTGGGGGATAATAACTGACACGCGTGTCAAAAGGAGAAAACTAAGTGGAGAAATTTATGTTTTCAGGATTTAACTCCAAAGCTGTAGATTTAAACAGATAGATAAGTGTGTGTGTGGTTTAAAAAAAAAAAAAAAAGAAAAAAGAAATAGTGTTTGTGTATATATATGTAAATAGACACATATTAAAAGTTTCCATGACCTTACCATTTGGGCTGCTGACAGTCATTTATGCAACAGTCACAAGATCTCCTAACATCACTAACTTCACATTATTTGGAGGATGTAAGTGGCTTAATCTTGCTACTCTTTTTACCCTTTCTCATCAATTTTGTTATATGATTAGTAGTGAATTAAATGAACTTTTTTTTTAAGCTGGTCACGTATATATTTAGTGAAGATTCCTCCCCACGCATGTCCTTTGTGTTATGCATAACCTGGCATGCCAGCATTTCTTACTTCATAAAACTGTAGCTTGGAACAAAGTGATTTGTTACAGCTAAATGGTTAAATTGCTCTTGCAAAAGCCATATAACAGTGTATGAGACTGGACTTTGAAATGCACCTTTGGTAGTAACTGGCACATTCTTTGAAGATGGTTCTTCCTCTGAACAATCACCTACTTCTTGCAAAAAAGACAATAAAAAGTAAGGAAGACAAAAATGAAAGATGCATCTGGGAGTGAAAAAAAGCATTTACCTGTAAATACTGGATATCCCAGCGAATGACGTGTTGTGCAACAGTGGGGGGCACTATTGTGTCTGTTACAGCAAGTGGGGACAGATTTACTTTCCTTAGTGCCAGATATCCTGCCATTTGTTGACATTTTTTCTTGTTTGAGTTAACATTTATCTCATGTTCGTTGGTTACTCATTAACTGATGTGACTGCTGTTACAGTCGTATGAAGGAAAAATATCCGCAGATTCATTGGAGTCAGAATTCTTCATCAAAGTAATCTTCCATCAATATGGGACTTTTTCAAACTAAGGCTCGATTCAGGATGTATCACACCAGGAAAGTGTTTCCATGTTAACTGTGTATGCAAGAACAGGTAGTTTGTTTTTCAAGTATTTGCATGCTTATTTGCGGGTAGACTAACGTGTCTGTATGCATGTGTGTGTGTGCGCCGGGCGCTGAAGAGGTAACAGTTTTTGAAAATGGGGCAAGGCATTCCAGTATTTTGGTATGGCTTAGTAATAAGGGACTGCAGAAGTACAGAAGCTAAATGCACCTTGGTTATGTGGAACTATGAAATACTACACTAATGCATATTTGGTGTATTTATTACAAGAATAAAGATACTATTGAAACCTGATAAACCAGGTGAATGCAAATGCGTTCTTCAAGATCAGCTGTAGCTTCAGCTGGGGAACAGAAAAGTCTTCCTGAAGTTTGTTTTTTGTGCCATTGGAACACAGTGCGTGTAACTCTTAAATCAGTGAATGAGACATTTATACTCCAATTTCTCTCTGCATTGATACTGGATTGAAATCCTGCAGTCTTGTTTTCTAGCTCTATACTTTTTTCTCTAAATGTTGATTATTTTTTGTTTTAATTTTTTTAGCATGTCTCAGACCTTTGCAAACCAGGAAAAAGAGTTGGAGCCACTCACATATCCTCAACTTAGGTTGTCTAGACCTCGTGATAGCCTCTCTGTTATCTGTGAACACGTCAGCTCGTTTGCTTTTAACCTGTGATTGGATTAACAGTGGAAGAATTTTCTGCAGCTGCTCATGAGAACTGAAATTAGGTTACATAGAGATCTTGAGTATTTTGCTTCATCTGGGAAGAAATAGGCTATTTGCGTATATGGAGTCAAAGGAAAAAAGTTAGTGCGCCTTGGGTGATTCAGTGTGTCTTGCATTGAGTTTGGTAGCGTGAAAGCACTAGCAGTGCATCCAAGTCTTTGGCTGTGTGATGCATTTTAAGTGCTCTGCAGTTTAGTGATGGTTCAACATAGTGATAAGTGGCAGTGTGCAAGGGCAAAGGGATTGCTGTATACACCATAAAGGGTATTATGTGACTCTTTGGTAGTCCTACAAGTACTGTCTAATGTGGGTGATAATCTTTGTAAAAAAGCAAGTGCAAAAGATACACAACTAGGAGAAGATGGGGTCTATCTGTAAAGTCAGATTGCTGTATATAGCTGTTGTAGGCATAGTGAAGCTTAGAGGAAAAAAAAATCAAGCAAGTGGTACCCATAATGTTAGCTCTCATCATCTTACAGCCCTGAGTCTGAGTTGCCTGAATAAGATGCCACAGATTTGCCAAAAAGGATCCATAATTCTGTGCTGAAGTTCTTTTCCAGTGGATGTCCCCAGTGCTCTTGTGTCAGAATAAAGGGGATTTTTATTTTTCTTAGGCAGTGAGTCAGCTGTAATTATTGAGGAGGTTATAGCAGAGTTGTGTTTTGGTTAGTCAAGGGGAAAGGAGGTGCTTGAGTACTTCAGGGTTTTTAACAGTGGAGGGAAGGGAGAGAGTGGAGGTGATATTTATGTGCTCCAGTGATGACAATTTTATTCTGTAGCAGTTCCAATTATTAATTTTGTGAGCATGTAATATTAGTTCGTCTCTGCTTTTTTCCACTGTGCTATGCAGCCAGCCTGCAAACTCCTTTGGGGTTTCCATTAATTCTCTCTCTTCTTCCTAGTGTAGGCAGTGAGAAGAAAGTAATTGTTGAAATTTCTGTTCTTACCTATTTTAACCTTAGGCGTTGCCAATGAGAACACTAGCAAAAACTGATTTTTAATGCTTATAAGTACTAGGTAACTGCATGGTCAGGACAACTGGGACAGTCTTTTCTCCATAGATGCAGTGTTTGCTGCTCATGGTGGTGGTGCAGGGTGTACGTTGCTTCGGTTGTTCCTGCTATGGACTACTCTGGTGGTTTGCCACTGTGGCCTGAAAGGAGAATTGGTGGTTGTAATTGAAGGTGGTGTATGAAGTTTTACATGCTGTGTCAGGCAAGAGGTCACAGAGGCAGATGTTGCCTTTGCTTTCAGCAACAGGAATGCTATCGTGACAGCTTAGTTAACATCTTGCATATGTTTACTACGGGTGTTCAGTTGGATAGACTAGTGAGTCATGAGTGGCAGTCATGAAATGAGCTGGAGAAATGGAGCTTGTTAAGACCTTTGACTTGCAAGCCCACTGAGGAGTCAGAGGGTGCAGCAGGCAAACCTCAAGGGTTCATATCTGTCCTGTTTTCTTTAGGGATAATGTGGAAGACATGAGGATGCTGGAAGTTGAAAGTCAATGTGTGACTTTATTTTTGTTCTTCTTATAAGTACTTTGTGATTTGAAAAGCATTGTTAATCAGAGACGTACCTTTTAATAAGCTATTATGGAGGCAAATGCCACCCACTCATGCTAGTAGTTAAAAGCCATTCCTGAGAGTTAAGACCGGAGGGGGTCGTCCTGGTATAGTCAGATCTGTCTCTCTTCATCTGTGCTGCCTACAGGACTGATATTTCTTTTTGTTCTTGCAGCTTGCTCTGTTGCATGGAGGGCATCTTCTTTTTATTATTCTAAGAATTATAAATGATACATCAGGCCCCTACTGCTCAGTAACCCACTCTGTGTGCCATGACTTGAGAGCTGGTAGGACAGCTCACCAACAGTTCCTCAGAGAAAACTCCACCTTTGTAGTCCAGGTGTTGCCACTGAGTTTCTGGCTCTGCTTTACTGGCTGAGAGACAAGTCTGTCCTGGGGAGCTGTAATTGTGGAGGTGAACATGTTAAATGGAGCAGTTTTCACTGGGGTTAACCTCAGGATGCTTCTTAAAGTGAGCATGCATGATGACTATTACTGAAGCTCAGCTGAGCTTCATTAACTGATGAACCACAGTCTTTCAACTGTATGTATGAGGTCTGATGGTGCCTGCTGTATGGGACTGTAGAAAGAAGTTAACATTTGCTTTTCCCTAGATCATCATGTAATCCAAGTAGTCATGCTATTCCTGGCTTTCTTGTGTTTTGGTTTTTGAATATTCAAACAAGGTTGTTTGGTGGGGTTTTTTTGTATGTGTGATGTACACAGAACATTTTGTCCATAGGAAGTGTTTAACTTGGAGCCAAGCCTCTGAAATTACGTGAGTCCACAGAATATCTGTTTTGCTTGCTCTGCTCAGCCTACAACATAAAAAAAAAGTCTAGAACAAGGTATTGGGAACTGCTGATGTCTAGATTACTTGAAAAGTAGAATACTTTTTATTAACTAAATCTGATGGTATTTGAAGAATGCTGCAAAGGATGGAGGAAGGGAGAAAGTCCTCCATGTTTCCCTGCATATGTGACTGTGAGGGAAGGCATTACTCTTCAACCTGTTCCACTGATCACAGCTAGTGAGTAGGGCACTGAGTTAGCATTGAGCTGAGAGAAAGTAATGCAGCTGAGAGCACCTGTGGACATTCAGGTTCTGCACCTAGTCTGGTTGGTGCCCCTTTTGACTCTGCCTGGATCTCACAGTATTTGAGGGAGCTCAATCAATGGGATTGGTTAATCTTCAAAGGAATTATCCTTTTTTCCTTATTTTATTGTTGTTTTTTATTCCAGGTGGTGACACCTTGCTCGTTCCCAAGCAACTACGAACTGGTAAGTATTTTTGGCACTACTGATATTGATCAGGTTTTATTAGGTTAGGTTATTCCTGTAGCTTCCTATAATCTCTTGTTATTTCAGTACTGTGCCATCACCTTTCCCCTGTGAGGGCTCAGCAAATCATGGCTCTATTCCTGAAGCTTGTTACTGTGTCCTGTCCCATGCAGGAATCTGGTGGTTGGTTTTTTTTTTCCCTTACTGAGCATTTTGCAAGGCTAATGATTAACTGGGTGAAATGTTTTCTGCTGTTTAGATTCTTCTTAAACTGGACTGGACAATCTGCCTGTGATGTAGCAACCGTGTGCAGTTGTCAATATTATGTGTTTTAAATAAAAAAAAATTAATTGTTTCAACATACGATGTCTGTCAGTTTGAAAGTACAAACAGTGGATGATTTGGTTGAGGCCTGTTATTTTTTGTTGATAGTGGAAGAGAGGACGTTCACCCGTTCTTGCTCAGGATAGGAAAATGATAAACCTTTTCTGGGTTACGTGACTGCATTTGGTTATTTTAGCTACAAGGGTAACATGAATGATGCCTGGAGGATGGGATGTTATTTGTTGAACCAGCACTGCCACCTGCTAGTGTCATTACTAGGACTAATTAGCCAACAGCTGATGCCAAAGTGTCAGCCAAGAACTCTGTGTATTGTAGGTATGTGATGCAGCCACTGGCAATTAGGCATCATATATCTCACTTGTGCATTGCTATGTGAATTGACCAAGTCACTTTGCATATTTTGGTGTCTTGATTTCCTTGCTGGAAAAATAAAGGTAATGATACTTACCTAATATGACCCACAGAAGTAAAAATGTGCTATAGAAGTGTTGGTTCATGCTTTTCTTAATTATTATCCTTTAAAAGAAAGGTTGGAAACCTAAACCAGTGATTCATGGTATTCATAATACCTCATAGGAATGTGAATATCAACCCATGAGAGGTGTATCCTAATTTTGACCCAATAATTTTATGAATTAACCCATGTCAAAGTCTGAGGATCCTGCACGGCTTTACTGCTAAAATTATAATTAGAAAAGAAACCCTTTCTTATGTCTGCAGCTCACAGTATGAGATAAACACTGGCAACCACGGTTGCTATTTCTTTTGTGTTGTGCACACAACCTGACTATTGATTCCGTCATGGAAAATTTGTCATTGTGATTCAGCAACAATTTTAAACATACAGCGACCTGTGGAATATGTTACCAGTCATTACCGTTAATAATTCTGGTTGAACTTGGTTTATTGGAACTGTGAACGTGGGGCAGTGCTGGTGATCTGGGCCCCAGTGACTCTATGACCTGCTGACAGTTGAACAGTATGGTTGGCAAAAGTAGCCTGACCTGTTCTAGTTTACCAGCAGGGATGTAGCCAGAGGTATATTCACTCCCTGAATAAACATTTACTGGTTTTAGGCAGAAGAAAGGGTGGAATTCTATTTCAGTTTCTTGCAGGGAAAGCTGTAGGTGAATTATTTTTACTACATAGCATGCAATATGTTCTTATTACTGAGACTGAGATTGAGCAATGTGTTTTGCTTTTGATGTGAGATGTGGTGCCACTTAGGTTAAGAAGTCTGCCTTGTGCACAAATAAATTTTATCTGTTTAGTGAAGAGTTCTGTTGTTCTGAGGGAGGATAATCTGTGACCATATTAGCTGTAGGCAATTTCTTTTACAATTGTGGAGTGTAAAATATTGAGACAATCAAGAATAAGTAGTTGAGATCTTTAGATAATAGTGAGGGCAGTACTCTATCAAACTTAATGAAAACTTTGTTGCATCGCAATTTGCTGCTTACCCATAGATTTATCCCCGTTCATTCCAGCCAAGGAATTCCAGCCTTTTAGTTCTCACATAAATAAACGATGCATAAGCCTGCTCTAAATTAGTGCTACATATATTTAGCCAATGTAATGGTTGTCTGAATTGCTGCTCTTAATGTGGCTTCTAGCAAGAACTGTAGTTAAACTCTCAGTGGCATGTTTGTTGGAAGACTGCTGAAGCCTGATGAAACTCACAGATGCTCTTTTTCTTCAGAATGTGGGTTTTATTGATTATTTTCAGCTTGAATGTATGTTTCCAGAGAGGCCCTTTCTTCCCATTTCTTATGAGCTGTGTATCTTGAAGCTTTGTAATGACATCAGGATCCACATATATCAGCCCAATGCAGCTGTTAGGAGTTTCAGGTGCTAAAATATAAACCAGCTGCTGTTAAGTGTTCTAATACTACTTATTTTATGTTGTGATGCACATTCCTCAGTTCAGAGAAAGGTGGATGATGTTAGTCCAGCTCTGTTAATTCAAGTCAAATGTTTAGCAAAGGGTGACCTATCCTGGTGCACTTAATTTTATTTAATGAATGGATTATTTGTGGCAATGGACTTTCTTTGCAGATGTGTATAGCATGATGTAAAGCTTTTTAAAAAAAATCAAAAAGGAAAAAATATTGCCATGGTCACTGTTTTTTTTTAAAATCAACATTTTTAATTAAAAGAAATTTGCTAACAAGTACACACATTTTTCTTAAACAAGTCTTTTCCTCTAGTGCTGCAAGAAGAAAAGAAGTTTTGGACCCTAACCTTAAAGCTCCAAATACTTTTCATTTCATCTGTTACTTTAAAAAGATAAAAATAAAAGGAAAGCCAATGGAAGGATATTATTTTTGGGTAACTTTTAGTTTCTAAGTAGTATTCTAGGACAGTTTAAGATGCTTCAGGAGGGCAGTAAGTTTGTCGTCTTCACAGAATTTTTTTCAATCCTTCATGATAATGTATCTTTGAAAAGAATAAAGGAAATGAAATCTTAGTTCCTCAGAGGCCGTTCACATATCCCACCGAATGTCTTGTGGTAGTGAAATGTGTCACGAAGGCTTGAACAGCTCTTAGCATATGTGGATTCTTATCTTAAAATCACTTCACTGGTTAGATGGTCCTTACCACTGCATGACTTGTCAGTTTTAAGGCACGATTAAGTAGTGATCTTTACCAGAGAAATTTCTGATGTAACCTTTATAACCTTTCTTTTTTTACCCTCTTCTTTTTTCTTTCTTCCTTTTTTTTCCCCAATTGGTTAACAAGGAATTCTGCATACCTGTAGTGCTGCCATTTAAACATCGCATTTCATAACCAGCTGTTATAATGCAGAAAGATTAAGTAGACGCTTACCCAGCTACTTATGTTTTATTGTAATATCAGTTCAAGCTGAAGCTTGTTTAGGTATTTTGCTAAGTCTTGGGTGGAAGTTCAATCATTTTGATAGAAATTTGGGGGAGGAGGGGAGGGTAGCAGTTCTGCTTTTTTTGTTTTGCTTAACTCTGTTTTTCTTAAGTATGTAAGCCTCTTTTTCTGCTTGTGCAATTCTTTGATTCTTCTCTTCACATTCATGCCCCTCTAAACAAACCAAAAACCTGATTTTGAACAGTGAATCAGACTGTGCTCTGGCCTATCTCAAAGGAGGAGGGGAACATAATAAAACTAACGGTGGGAGAAAAGGGGTTGTGTAGGTGGGGTTTGGGTTTTTCGGGGGGTAATGTGTTTTTCATTTGTGTTTTTTAAGAGAGGGAGAATACCTTGAAAAACTTGCCACAGAAGCGAGTGGTAGAGTCACAACAGCCTCATCCTAATTGCACATCTTATTTTCACTTGAAATCTATGATAGTTAACACATACCTTCATGTATGTGGCAGCATTTTCTCAAAGGCAACTAAAAGTGAATTTTTGCAAAACTGTATAATGATACAAAGAAAAAACAGAAATAAAAACCGAAGTGTAACTGGGGAATGAGAGGAAGAGACAGAAAACTGTAAGAAAACTCAGTACTTTTAATGGTGTTTGAAAGAAAATTAGTCCTTTTTAGTGAAAACTCCTCCCACTCCTTTTTGCATGGTGCCTGGTGAATGCAGTCCTCCTCAGATGCTCTGGCTGAGAAAGATCAGTAGAAATGACAACATGTATTTTTATCCTTACTGCATTCATTTACTTTTTAAACTCATTTTCCCAGAAAAAATATGTGAGGCGGTCTGTTGTTCCCATGGAGCACAGTCCATCTGTTTTTAATGTGAGCCTGCACGAGATTTTTTGAGAAATATGAGGCTGAATTACTGTTTGTGCTGTTGGGAAGGCCTGAGCGTGTAGATGGATTGCATTCTCCAGTTTCATTTTAAGTCGGGCCTCAGTTCTAGAAGACATAAGATTGTTAACTTGGGTTAATCAGGTATGACCTCCAAATACCCTGGAGTACGGTGACACTGACTAAACTGAATTAGGAATTGACATAGCTGGCAAAGCAAAATTGTTGCCTATGGCTTTGGTTTCCGGCTTAAATCAGTAAAAGCTTTGTTGGAAAATTGCATCAAGTGGGTTTGATTTGTAATAAATTTCTGTGACTTATGGCTAATTTGTTTCTGGGTTTTTGTTTTTCTTCCTTTTTTCAATCAATAGCATGGAAATCTTATGAAAAACTAGGAAAATACCCAACTGTCTTATTTACAGGGACTTACTTTTTCCCCCTCCTATTTGCTACATTCAAAGTTTAGCTCACAGGACCTGAGATGCGCATACAAAGAAAGCATTATATGCACATAGCAAGCCTGATTTGGTGGAGGTAGAGGGCACACAAAGTCTACCAGACCTCCCTATTGCTATGATTTTTCCTGCCTCCTTTCCTCAGTCTCATCAGAGCAGTTCTGCCGTAGAACAAGACGGGCTGTAGCTGCCTGTCTTGTGAACATGCCTGCACTCCTGGGAAGGGAAACGCAACAGGGCTGTGCTCCTCTCTAGTTTGTTTGCAGTGGGTGGGAATATCCAATGGAGGTTTATATTTGCATGTTCAGTTCCTGCTTTGTCATCATCCAGAACCATAGTGCCTGTATCTCCATGTGAAGAAATCTGTGGGCTTAGGAGAAACCTTTATGGAGATAATGTTTCTGCGCTTCCGGTTCATATAGCTTTCCTGGACTTATGAGGAAGCAAAGGGGCCTTGACGCTTTTTTTGTTTAATTAAAAAAGAGAGGGTTTTTTTTTCAAAAAAAAAAAAACAGAAAACCAACTTGCTATTAAGTTTTGCTTTATTAAATTTTGAGCTCTTCTTTTTTCTTCTTTTCCTTTTTTCCAACTTCAACAACCAATAATATTTCTACTTGATTTGGTAGTGCCACATTCCCCCGGTAGTGCCACATTCCCCCAGCAGTGCCACAAATAGCAGAAGTACAGACTGGTGAGACACCTTCCTGACAGAACCTGTGAGCTGCTTCCTGAATTGAGACACTTGACATGCTTATTTTTCAAATGTTTTTGGATTTGTGGATCCCGAGAAGGGGGTTGATGTGGGCCTTTGTATAATGCATTTCTGTGAGGTTTGTTTTTCTGTTCCAAGTGCTTACCAGAGTAAGGCCATGGACCCCACAGGTCTGCAGAGTAGAGGTTCAAAAGTCAGTACCTTATTCATAAATGTCTCTGACGTAAAAGGGAACAGAGAATCAAACTGCATGAATCTGGACACCTCACTCCCCCAAATTAATGAAATGTTGTAATCCTGAATTGAGCTGTGCAGGGTATACTAAATTCAAAAGCCAGTCGTCATATTTACCAGAAGGGAGGACTCATGTTGTTTCTAGAAATATTAGAGAATTACAAGATTTAATAAAAGTTTAAATATGAAGTTTTGTTATGCATTGTGTTCAGTCCCTGGTGTTCATCAAAATGAAATTAAAATCAGGCTTTCTTTGAACAAAAACAATCTGCAGAAATAGGGGATCAACGAGCAGGAAAGGTTTGGTAGTTTCCAGAGCCAGGTTTGCCGCCTTATTTGTTTATTTTCTCCAGTTTGACTCCTACCCTTTCCACTGAGTGTGGTGCTGTTACAGGGCAGAAGCATCTGCTTTTCAGAAACATGATACTATACTATAGCAGCTAAGTCCAGCAGCGTGATGTTCTTGCAAGGTATAGCGTGCTTCTTTCTGTCTTCCCAGCTTCCTTCTTTTAGCTGAAGGAAAAATGATCTATGTTTCAGACTCCTCAGTGTCATTAGTTTTCAGTTGGCATAGAAACTCTTTTTTTGTTTGACTTTACTAAAAAACAAATGGACTTGCATGCATTCTGCTTGACAGATCACACTGGAAAAGGGAAATACACACTCCAGGGTAGTCTTTTTTCTGCTTTTCTGCTTAATTTTCTATTCCATAATAGCTTCTCCCAAGAGTGACAGATCTTATGTTGCTTGCGAACGTGCTTTTAGTTACTCTTGGGAAAATATTTTCTCAGTAGTGGAATGTGTAAAAGGAAAGAACTGTACCAATTCCATCTCTATAAAGTGTCTGCCAGCCAAACATTTTTTTTTTTTTTAAATTACTGTAGCATGAAGTATTACAGTGTCATGGAGGACTGCCACATGTCGTTCAAAAGGACAGGACAAATCCTTTAGTGTTCACTTAAAATCAGTTTTTCTTATAGTCAGTATTCACTGTAATAAGCACAGGTGTCCATGTGGACCCCTCTCTTCAGACAGAACTGTGAAGCAAATATGATTTCTTAGGTTAAATTCTGATGTTTCGTCTGACTGTTGTATAGTGGTGGATCATGTTTGCTCATTGCTTAACTAATTTTCAGTCCTTAGCATCCCATTCAATTTTGGTTCATCGTCATGCTGTCTTTATTTGCTTTAGATTAACATTTTTCATATTGGCTCAAAAATTTAGTAACGAAGTGCGTGAGGCAGAGCTCTTATGTATGAACTTGCACGGGAATGCACAATTGAAGCTACAGCCTAATTATTTTCCTTTGTCGCCCCTCCTTTTTCTGATTGATGGTTGTATTATTTTTCTCAATGTCATTAAATGCTGGGGTGAGACAGGTCAAAGCTCAAGTCCGTTTCTTGGTCAAACGTCACAGCATTACCTGGTAGATTTAGGGGAGAAAGGGAGGGAAGCTGGAGTCCATTGGATTTTGAGTGTCTTTAAAGTGGAATCCAAATGAGAATGCTTTCAGGGCAAGGTAGCCCTACTGAAAAGTTAACAAAGGTGAAGACACTCTGCATGTCTTGAATCAACAAAGTGGGTAGAGCATCTCCTCTGGCATTCATTTAAGGGGTGATGTGTAATTACTGAAAGGAATATAACTTTTTTTTTTTAAGTAGAAGTGTCTTTTGCTTTAATGGCTTTATTTTTCCTTCAGGTGCGAACAAGAATGTTTTGCTGTGTTTGATAGTCTTTAAATGCTATGATCTGTGAGGTGCACAACTGATGCACATGAGCTATAATACACTGTCATCACAATGTTCATTATCCTATATTGGGTCAAAATATAATGACTGTACATGGGGCTAATGAGATGTGAGTGGCATCTAATCTCCTATTGTCTCTTACTTTTCTCACCTAGATGTCCCGTAGACTTATGTCAGCCTGGCTTCTTTTCTATCTTTTCCTTTTTCTCTTTTAGGATTTAAAGACAAGATTTATAACTGGCACAGTTATGTCTTAGAGTGGTCATCCCATGCCTATGTAGAAAGTGATGATGACATTTCAAGAAGAAATGCCAAGCTTTCACTAAAAACTTTAGAAATTTGAGATGTACGTTTTCCTTCTCATTGTGGCTGATAGTCTTGGTTAAGTTCTTTAGCTTGGATATTAGAATATATTTTTAAAGCCCCCCTTCATTTGTGTCCAGTCAGAGATTTGAAGCTGGATCTTCCACATCTCAAATGAGCATATCTCAGTAGTTAGCCACTGAAGAGCTTTATTTGTAGTTTTAATCCTAGAGTGGACAAATAGACAGCAGGAGTAGCATATTTGGCTTGGGTACAACCATTTTGAAGCTGTGCAGGGAACATATGGTGACTTGCTTGTACATTCTTAGGTGAACAGGTTTTGAAAGAAAGGTTTTAGATCCTGGGCAACTGCATACTGTGTGTGTGTAAGTATATGAGTGTGTGTATGCGCACACACACACATATACATGTGTATATACAAACACATGTATTTGCCTGAGATGGGTTTTTCACTGCAAGTCATTTCAGTACTCTTCTTAAGTCAGAAGAAAAAGGGAACAGTGTGATCCTGCTAGCTGAGATAGTTACGTCAAGCCCTTTGCTCCTAGCACTGTGTTCCCTCTCTGTAGTAAGGTGGAGAGCGCTGTGGCTTCTAGAAAAGTGAGAGAATATGAAATTTCAGTAGGGGCATGACAAGTTGAAGAGCAAATTCAAAAAATAAAAAAGAGAAGAGGATATTTTTGCTGCTTATTTCATGTTCCACCTACTATATTCTGGAAAACTTTATACCAATCTAGTGCCAAACTGAGCAATACAAGGAAAAAAAAATCCCTTTGGACTGGCAAGTGTTAGGAGTAGACCTCACTTACATGTCTATTTTATATGCAATAACACAAACAGGCTGCTTAGTTGTTCTGGAAAGGTAGGTCCTGAGTTCAGCTTGTGTATGAACTTTCTGTTGAAGAGCAAAACATGCGGTGTATTTTGCCAGGCAAAGTGTCTTTGTACAGACACCCACAAGTGAATCCAAAAACTGTATTTTGTATGTTTTGTCTTTTCCTATATGGTTCTGTTTATTTCTGCTAAGTAGGAGTGAGTCTCATAAGACTGTGAAATAGTAGTAACTAAGGTTATAGTGATACAGGTGATTGTCCTATATATCACCTTTAATCCGCTGAGGAGGTCTTTGAAATTACAATCAGTTTAGGGTTTCTGAGTTGAATTAATAGCACTAGTCAGTCTATGTTGGTTCTGACTGACAGGTTTGCATGTTTAATGCTGTGGAGATTTGATAGCTGGCAAGCTAAGTCAAGTTTTTAAATAAAAAATAAAACAACCTCAAAGCCTATTCTCAACGGTTAACTGTGAGCCAATCTCGCATCATAAGGGTTACGGTTAGTGCAGGATGTATGCCCTGGTAAATTTGTGTGTGGGTTCATTGCTACTGTGATTTACACTCTGAAAATCTGTAACTGTGTTTCCAGTTGAGATTTGCAAATAGAGTGTATCTGAACTTCAGTGACCTACCAAAAAAAGAGTCGACAGTTATAAACCTGTATCTCTAGTTCAAAGCATCTTTCCCGCAGCAGGCTTTGGAGTCAAGTTTTTAGTTGTACCAAAACGATTCAACAGGAAGAACTGGGGGGGTTTTGTTTTAGTGTCTATGCCATTTTAAGATGGTCTGATTTTTTTACCCAGAATCAGAAAAGTTTCCTGAGACCTTTTCCCTCCTTTGGGTGTACGCTCCAAATAAGTAAGGTTCAGTACCAGTTCCTCTCTTACCTGTTACTTAGTCTATATGCGATAATGTGCCAATGAAAATTATGAATAGGAGAAACAAGTTTCATTGTGCATTTTGTGGTTCCTTTCCTGTCCCTCTTAGTTTATGCTTTAAATGTACAAAATATTAAGATTGATTTGCTTAAGGTTTGCACTTCTCAAAGTGTTGCAGAATGCTGTTTGTTAGTTTTGTTTGCTGTTTGTTTAGTTTTGTTCCAGAGGTGTCTATATTTCAGTGGTGGATATATTTCAGTGATCTATGTTCTGTATAAAATGTGCATGCAAGACTTTCCAGACTGTGAAATGATTTTGCCTTCTGCAGGGTAAAGATCCAGATGGAGTGCTAGCTGTAATGATAATGCTGTTGCTACAGCAGTAATATAGCTTGCTACAATTTAGCTTTAATGTCTTCTGAGCAAAACCTTGTTGATTTTTGCACAGAATTTGACATTGTCTTTTGAAGCAATATTTTTATGCAGTTGACCATTAGGTATTGCTCGATACATAGTGGGCTCTTTGCAGACTTGCGGAGTGGGGAACACTGAAGTTTAGTACAGTCTCACGTAACCTACAGCACTGACTTAGTTCTAGTGTTACGTAGTTTTCTCACTTTGAGTATTTTTCAAGGTGAAATACCTCTGTTACTCTCCCACTATAATTCCAAATGGTAAAATCCCTAATCCAGGGTATCTTCTTTCGTGAAATGCCAAGTGTTGACTTTGCTGAAGTCTTAAGCAGACATTTTGAGGTTTTGTTTTGGTTTTTTTTTTAAAACCCCAGTTTTAACACTGCACTTCCCCATTATGTTATCTTGATTTCATGCTGATTGTAGTCATCAATAAAAAAAAGCATGTACTGATGGAAGGTTGTACTTCTGGTGATTCATGTTAGATTTTCATAGTAATGGATTGGGTCATTTCTTTTAAAGGGTTTATTTTAAACCCCACAGATACGATTTAGCATGTTTCAAAGCCTTGAACAGAGATTTTACACAGTGCTTAAAGAAAATCCTAGGCAGTTCACTTTATCAATACCTACTCAAGTGTCTGTTTTCATGAAAAAGCATAAAAGGAGAGATTAGAAAAAATGCAAAAGGGGACACATGGTTAACAGCATATATCTCCATGTATATTTTAACTTGGAATAAGCACCCTCAGTAGCTGAGTGCAGACTTACAAGACCTGAATATGCAGGTTGATAATGTAAAATCAATTTGTTTTCAGTATCTGTTTGAAAGATAGGTAGGTTATTAATACTGTAGAACATATGTATACTTCTGAATGGTTTATTTTATTTGTTGTGTGTGTATGTTAGGAGGGGATTTCTTAGAATATAGTTAAACTATGTGGAAAATTAAAGTTAGGGTTTTTTTGAACTTTTCTCCTTTGCAGGCTAACAACACTGAGGCCGTTAAAAATCATGTAATCAGAACTGTAAGTAATTCCATTTATTTCTTTTTCATTTACTTGGCCTGATTTATTTTCCTGTTTGTGGCTGCTTATAGTTATTACATCTTCTCAAAGCATTCGTTACTAGCCATTTTCAAAGCACGCACTTTGGTTTCTGTACTGTGTGAAATTAGTCTTTGATTAGGAAAATTAGTGGGGGTTTTTGCCCTCTGAGTTTATCTAGGAACAATGAAATGAACTGTCTTCCTTATTTCTGAATCAAGCAGGGGAGAAGTAAAGAGAAATATTTAAACCTTCGTAGACTGATTGTATTCAGAGGAGTTTAGAAATTCAAGAGATTTTTTTTTTTTTCTTCCCAGCAGGAAGAATATTAGTTCTTGTATTATGGTCAATGCGCAATTGTTCTTTTAGCCCTTATTTGCTCAAGTTACTGAACCATGTTATTTACAAAACAAATTAAATGCCCCTTTCAAACCCTTTATTATTATTGCTGCAGTAGTACTACTCGTACAAGTAGCATTGAATACATTTATTGAAGTGCAATAAAACCCAGTCTTCTAAGTGATGTAGAAATTTCTGGGAATGGGAAGTATTGGACATTTCAATACTGATAGCACTTGTGAATATACTTGTAGCACAATTTCTGTGAAATAAGATGAAGAAAAGACTTTCTGAAGTCCTTTGCAGTTGCCTTTTATCAGAGATGCCAACTTCCTTTGGTTTCTAAATAAATCCTGGGAGATGCCTATAGTTAATTATCTGTTAGTAGGTAACTCTGGTGCAGGTATTTGGTTCACTGCTGTAAAGATGAAGTTAACATATAAAAAGGGGCAGAGGGAAGGACTTAGGAACTTACAAGATGCATATGATCTTCATGGATTCATTGTTCAATTCAGGAGTGGCACTCTATTGCAATAAATGAGCATCTACCTCACAGTGTTAGTCTTGTGTGCATTGCATTTGGTTTGTGATGTCATCTGTGGCTCAGTGCTGAGGACTGGTGCCACTCTGTGCAGGGTGTTGAAGAGTTCTGCTCCTTGCCTACCCACATAGGCCGGAGACCCTCACAGCGGTTGCATTTGTATTAGCAGTATAGTTTATTTAATTGGGGTGGCAATAAATGTTTTTGTACAACGGAGGTAGCCTCTGTGGTTGGATCCATGCTATTATCCATGCTGTTCTAGTAAATTTATAATTATTTCTAAGTTGCTAGAATATATTTGATGTTGAAACCAACTAAAATGTCTAGTGACAAGACTGTTTCTCCCTTTACTCTTCTCTTCCTTAACCAGGCAAATTAACTAAAATTAAAAAACCAGAGCAAATTCTTTGTTATCTGCATGTGCATAATTGGTTTTGACAGCTGCTCCTAGTGTAACAACTGTGATGCAAAATAATGAGATACATTGCGAGGAAAATAATTGCAGATCATTTTCTATGGAGTTGGACGTTTTTAGCTTCATTGTGACCTCTGAATACTTCAGAGGATTTTCTGTTTGTACTAGTCACTTATTACACAAGCCAAAGTCTTATGTTTTGGTTTTTTTGTTTGTGTTGGGTTTTTTTTTTCTGTACATGTGGTAGCTCATGCACAGCTGTTTTGGAGGCAGCCTTAATGGCAAGCAATGCTGCTTCAGTGGTGCCTGTTGTCCTATTACATTTTGCATCAGTTGTTATTTGATCATTAGCGGTTTTCCTGAAATTTTTGGTAGTTGCTTTCCATGGACCAGTATACCCCAGGAGCAATGGCTGGCATGGATGAGGGGCAGGGGTCATTAGGTAATAGAAGAATGTTCCCAACTGCTACACAGTGGTATTTATTACTATTCCTACTCCTCCAGTGGTATCTATTACTACTACTGTTTGGGAAAGAGGAGAGGTGTAAAGGTGCAAGGCTGGGGATTTGTAAGAAAGTGCTGTTTCCAGATAGTGGGGCTAGATGCCGTTGCCTAGATGAGGTTTTTGCAGTTCTGGCTCTGTGACCCATGACTGTAGCACACATCCTGTCTGTGTAGTGTTAATGGGAGGTTCGTTCCTTGTCTTCCTGCCTTCTTTGCCTTCTAAATTTGTGCCATGCTTGTTCTCCTTTTTGATTATTAACTAAATTGGAAGAGACTGCTTTAACCTGCTTGACCCTTTTTTGGCTCTGGGATTTCTCCTCTCTTCCTCTCTGTCCTTTGCATTTTGTTCCATGGTGTCTGATCCAGGAAAGAAAAGCTCTCTTGCTTTTTCCTAGCAATGTGACTACTAATGGAATATTTCTAGTGTCAGCCCTTACTGCTTTATAGGAAAGCTGTGTAAACATCAACAAAGAGAGTTTGGCTTGAATTCTAGGTACTGTCAGAACCAACTTTTTCTTTAATTCTAATGTTTGGGATACCTCTAAGGCTTGGATAATGCTTTCTTACTCAGGAAATCAGAAGTGCGTTTTCTTCATGCCCCTATGGACTCAAATCTTATTTTATTCTTAATATTTACATAATAACAAATAAATGTGGCTTCTTGTTTCAACTAAAGGCTGGCAGAAGTGATTTGTCACTTTCTATCCAAGAATTCCGTGTGCATAATTTTCCATTTGTCAATAGGGTGCTAAATCTGTGATGAAAATTTGCTTCAGTTTCGATCTCTTGGGTCTTAACTAGATCAGAGAGAAACTTGAGAGATCTACTTCTTTAGTCTTTCCATCTGCCACCACATCTTTCCTTTCAACTGTGGACATCAATGTGTCTTTTGACAGAGTTAGGAAGCAAAGCACATACATGCAGGAACTTTGTGTTAGGTGCTGCTGAGTCATATTGTACAGGACTTACACAGAACCTCATAATGTGGTAGGTGTGAACTAATGCCGAAACCTTTACACTCTGTGCTTAATTACATTGCTTGTGGATAGTATTCATTCATTCAGGAAGTGGTTTCAAAACTCTGGAGTAATTATGAAACTATGCTACAACCGGAGCTCGAGCACATGTATTATTTTAGTCAGTTGAGGTAAACTCCTTACTGAACACTTAACATGGTAATACTTAAATATGGACAGTAAGTTTCCCCCATAGGTTTGCAGTGGAACACGGTCATTTGAGTGTTGATGTGACTCTAACTCAGCCAGGCAGGTGTATTCTTGGTCTGTGTGTGCAGGAGACAGTGTTACGCAGCACTGGTTAGGGCTAGGAGCTAGCCTCATGAAGCTCAGTGTGAACTCCTAGTCCTGAGACACTGTAGAGCTAAGGCATCAGAAATATGATGGTTTTCCAAATGTGTATATGTATGTTTGTAAAATTGTATATGAAGTAAAACATCGATTGTGCCTTTTTCTCACATGGACTTTACGTCCATTTAGTATTCCCTCCTAAAGAGCCCTCAGTAGCAAAAATTTGCTATGTGCCTTCTCTCTGTTATGAATTTCAATTTTTTAAAAGAGGAGAAAAAGATGGATAAAGACCCAGCTGTACCAGGAACTTTCAGGCTGCGAGCGGGGCTGCTTTTCTGAATCAAAGTGAGTTGGAAGATTATCTTCCTGCAGCACTTAGTTCCTTGCTGCCCTGGCAGGTTGGGAGATGGAACTCCATATCCAAGTGCCCCACAAACTTGATAAAGATGAGCTGGATTACAAAGCCCTACAGTTAACCTCTTTAGGGAAGCCTGGCCTGTCTTGGCTGAAGTGTTATAGGGAAGAATTGTGGGAGCAGCTTTGCCAGCAGCTAAGAGTCAGGGTAGCTTTTGGCAGGGAGACAGCAAGCTGGGATTTATAACTTCTGCAGACACCGCTACTTGCAAGGGCACATCTGTCTGGACTCTTGCTGTTACACTACACAGGGGAACAGACCATTATTTTTATGGTACACAGTATACAGAACAAAAATAAAATGTACAGCCAAACAAAGACCTGTTTGCAGTACAAAGAATGATAAATCTCTTCTGCAGAGAGTCAACCTCAAAAAGATATTATTTTATTAATTTTTTAATATTTACTGCAGCAATAGATATACAGTAACCCAGAGAGATTTGTATTCACAAGGCATAAATCTTTGTTTTCCACATTGGGACTCATTCTAAAGCCAGAGGCCAAAAGATTATGCAAATTTTGGTTCTCATCCAAGACATCCAAACATGTGTTTCACTGTAGAATCTAAAAGCAACTACTGTGTCAGTAGGAATTATCATGGAGAAGCGGTCTAATGATCAGTGTAGTTCATTGTCCTGTCTTTTCTGCAGTATGAAGTATATAGGACTGTCAAAGTATGTTCTGATACCTTTAAGTCACAGCTTACTCACTGATTTACATTTAAGATAATTATAGTTTCTACTCATTGATCCTTACACTTGTTAATGCTCCCATTCAAGAAGCAGCCCAGGAGAGAAATAGCTGAGCTGCATGAATGCATGCCAGATCCCAGAGTCATGAGTTTTCGGTAGTGCTGTTCCTCAGAGAAGCAGATAGTTGATGTACAGCTGTCTCAGCTGTTCAAAACAACCCGGTCCTTGAAACCAGTAGTTCTTACATTCTGCTGAGATGGCTTTTAAGCAGATATTGTATTATTATATTATAGTTCAATGCCAGGAACAGGACTTTGGGAAAGGGTACTGAATTATTTTTCATTTGGCTTCCTTAGCTTGCCTTTGATTCTAGTCTCAAAAGGGGTAAGTTGTTATCTCACCTGGTATTTCTAAGCCCATGTGTGGTCCACATGTCTAAGTTTTACTTTGGTATTGGAAATGAGCAGTTTACATATTAGGGTTTGTTTTTGGTTTTTTTTTTTTCTCCTAGAGCTGTCATATAAAAGATAGTAAATCAGTGTACTGATGAAATGCAAATGAATTTATTGGGGCAAAACTAATCTTACTTCACCCTTTGTCCCTTTTGTGATCTTTCTGGTCTCTGAAGCTCTACTACAGAGGACTTCAGCCTATGAAGTGTGTAAGCCTACTAGCTGTAACCCAAGTTCCCTTATTCAGTTCTTGGAAAGGTTGAGGATGATCATCTTGCTAAGACACACAATTTTTTTTACAGATACTTTGTATTTTTTTTTCTTAACAGCCATTATTTTTTACTTCTTTTTCCCATGTCTTTCCTTGAGAGACAGCCTTTTGTCATAGGTGAGGGTATGCAGGCTTAGCAGAGAGGTTATTTCTTATTCCTTCTGTTTCTGGACAAGTGCAGAAGGTGTCTCAATGCCACCTCAGTGCCACACTGTGAGATGGCCTGTACTGTACCTGCATCCTGGTTTTGCTCTGAAGCTGTGGAGAGACTGTAAAAGTATGAGATGCAGCCTGCTGCCTGGGACAACACAAGTGTGCTATTTGAACAGATTCACCCTCTTTGGTGTCAGAGGAAGGTGAATAAACAGGACTGATCTCAAATGCCTGCTTTGTCTAAGCTGTGCTTTAATTGCTGTCTCGCCCACTTCCTACACTTCCATTGACAGCAGGATGTGCTGTGAAACTTACCTTCTGTTGATGGTTGTGACCTTGTGAAAGTGACGCAGAATTAAATACAGGTCTGTTTCTTAACTTCTGTATCATGCCTAGACTCTAATGGACTCTGAGAAAGTTGGGATAGCAAGCACTGCAGTGTGACCAGGACTAGATTCAGGAGCCAAAGATGGTAAAAGCAGCAGTAAGGAGGATGTCAAAGGAAAGAGTTGCATGGCTTGAGTTTTTACTGGAAAGGGGCAAGGATGCAGTACCTTGGATGCAGTGAATTTGCTCTTTAATATCATTCTGTGGCTGGAGAGAAGACAGTTGTCTTTTGAAAAGCAATTGCTTCCCCCTGCTGGTTTCATGCAACAACTGCAGCTAAATTTGTCTAACCAAAAGGCTCTTTGCACTTGTTTACATGGACACAACTTTTTCTGTGTTGTTGTTTGGGATTGATCTGTTTGTTTGGGATATTCATACAGTTTTAAGGAATTTTTATAGGGAAATGGGAGGTGTTTTCTTTTTTCAAAACTCTGCTTCTCAAATGACTGGTTAATACGGTCTGCAGTGCCAGGCATTGCCAGGAAAGCAGGGGAACAAGAATTATGGGGAGAAGGTCAAGAAGAAAAATCTCAGGGTGGACTGTCCTACTGGCAACAAATCAAGCACTAGTTCCACTGGATTACAGTTACAACTCCAAGTTTTTAGCCAGGTGTGGTCAAACACGCCATTGTGAGCCATTATTTTTTTGTTCCCCTTCATCTTCTCTACTGCTGTTTGTTGACAGGAAGTAAAAATTTTACCTAGTTTTGCAAGATTTTCTGTGTAATTGTCCATCATGGGAGATGCCAAATGGCATTTGTTGTCTTAAAAGACTAGCCAAATGTTTTGCCATTATCCTTCCAGTGTGCAGCAAGGTAGAAAACAGTGGTGTTTTGGTGTTTTTTGGTTTTTGTATATTTTTTTTTTTCTTGGATGGAGATGACTTGCCTTTATTGGATGGTCTGCCCTGTGCTGTTGAATCCTGTGCTTGGTGAAACTCATATTCTGCTGGTAGTTGTGTGTGACTTGATCCAGAATGAAGAAGAATCCCTTCTTGTTGGTGAAATGACCCTGAAACCATACAGAAATGTTGGGTGAGGGGAGCGGGGAAGAGGTGGTCACAGAAGTTCAAGATAGTTTTTAATTGACTGCTAAACCTGAATTAGTCAGAAGCATGGTAAGACATGGCTCATGTTTACAGATTGCCTATTGTGAGAAGTGCTGTAACAGGTTCTTCATGTGTTGGGGTGGAACATGTTGTAGGGGTATGTGCATATATCCTATGTGTTTCATCAAACCTTTAAAAAGCTTTTTCAGTAACCGTTTTGCCTCTTTAGGAAGTCATGTATTGTTGGATTTTGCTAAATATTAGCTATGAAGGGAAAAATTAGTGGTGTAGTCATTGACAATTAGTAAACAAAACAAATAGTAAGAAAAACTGAAGAAAAAAGAATGCATTGCTAGCTACAAGATAATTAAGCTGTGGAAGAGAGGAGGAAGTTACTATAATCTAGAGGACATGCAGAATAACAGATGTCTTTTTCTAAGGGACAGTATCCCTTCTTATCCTGGAAGGAAGTGATACTGCCTCCTCTAGATGTCTCTGTTTCTTTCCATTACGTATAGAGAGCTTGGGTGACTTATCACACTGGAGCTTAATTCTGAGACAGCTAAAATTGGTTAGAAAAATTCTATTACTAATGTTCATGGGGGAGAAGATTCTGACACTTTTTAATGCATCTTTACTATTACTGAAGAAATGGAACTACAAAAGACACACACTAAATTCTCATAAACCAAAACCATTGTAGCTCAGGCTTCTATTCAGGACTAACCCAGGACTCTGCTACAGGAATAAATTGGGTATATTTTTCAATATTGTCACAAAAGAATTGCTTGAGAGGAACTTACTTTTGCAGTTTTATATAGAAAGTCAAACTCCTTCTCAGAAGTCCATTGAATGTTTTCTCTAATCTTAATGCACTTACTAAGAATACAAAGGACAACCAGTCCTTCTCTGGCTGTAGTGAGTTGGAAGAGGTGGTAGTGAGTCTGTGTGAAGAGCTGGACATAACCTGGCCATAACCACAGTGTTTGCAGTCAAAACATAAGGTAATGATGCTATCTTATGCTATTGTTGGTATGGTTTTCCACAGTATGGACATAACAAATGAGGAAAAAGGCAGGAACGCTGACCTCAGTGACAGCAAAGAAGGTACTGGATTGACTGCTCTGTTTTCTTTGTTCCAGAATTCCAGCAGTGCTTCAAAGAACTGCTCTTTCAGTTGTGACAAAGGATCACGGCAAGTATTTTTCATATTTTGTGTAGCAGCATCACATTATGCTGTAGTGGGTTTAGGTTTTGTTATTTGTGGTTGTGGTTTCTGAGAGTTGAGTCTTCTGCAAGACATGTCCTGCTATGCAAGGACCCTTTTACAATCCCTGTCTGAGAATACAACTGAGTGTATTTGCTGAGCTTACTTTTAACTTGATGACTGTATGCTTCTGGTTATTCTTTTAAGGTAAGGTGCCTGGTTGTGCCCTCAACCTGGAAAAGAAGGAGAAGTTAGAGTAAAGAGTATCTGTAGACTAACTTGTGAGATTAATTGCATTACATTAGTGTTTAGGTACTGGTTTTGGGTTCACTTCAGTGTTACTCAGAGCAGATTTCAAGACAGGATCTATCTGCAGTGTTTTATAGATCACTGGTGAATCTACCAATTTGTAAAGCATTTGCAGAATTCTGCAGAAAGAGAGATTTGTGCATACATAAATACCTGTATGTTTTCTATTTAACTACCAAATTTGTTGCACTAGTGTTTGTCAAAGGTGCTTGTATTCACCTTACTACTTTTCTACATTATTGGTTGCAGAGATTTTTTCATTATAGTTTTGTTGTGAAGAACTTTGATGTTTGGCTAACTCCATTAGGTGCTCCATAACTGAATTGAATAATTTGAGCTCTGCAGGCGTATAATAAGTTGTGATTGTAATGAAAATACTGGAAACAATAGATGCTTGATGGTATGAGTCCAAGTTGCAGTCTCTTCTCATTAATATGCAATGTTTGATCTTGGCTGCTTTGCTCTGAACTGCCACATCTAATTTCTTCACAGAAGTGCAGGCTTTGATCACATTATGGAGGAAGGCTATGAACTTGACCTCACTTACATCACAGAGAGGATCATCGCTGTATCCTTTCCCACTAGCTGTTCTGAGGAAACTTACCTCCACAATCTACAAGACGTAACCCGAATGCTGAAATCCAAACATGGGGATAATTACTTGGTATGTGCAGGATCAGTCTTTTGTGGTACATCTCCTTCTGTCCTGCAGGAAGAGCACCAGTAGGTCCACATATATCATTGTAAACTAAAAGACACTTGTCTAAAGCCTCCTTGTTTCCCTTTTACAGCTTTGCAAGCAAGAGCAACATCTTCAGTAGTGTTTTAAGCTGTAAGGCAAGGACAGATATTAAAAGTACTTCTCTGCTGGCAGCACTGCAGTCTCTGTTGTGATAGCACATAGTCAAATGCTGGAGAATAATTGCACTGACTGTTTTCATTGTCCAAAGCATGCTTTTAGAAGATACACACTCTGCAACGTGGAGTGCGTTCTTGTGCAGCCAGCTACCTCTGGGTCCTCAGCTGGGTATCTGGCGGTCTCTCACCATCATGTCTTTGCTATTTGTACTATATATTGTGAAACGATATCTAAAATTAGGATTGCTGTTTGTGTGTTCTGTCCAGTTCTTTCTCATTAACTTGATTTAAATGCATTTTTTCCTGCTGTTTAGTTTCCTATAGGAAATTAAGTTTTAAGCAAAACTATAATGACCTCTGTTTGCAGATTTTATTTTTTTTTTAATGATAACCCAAACTGTTAATCTCCTGTGCTGTTTTCTGGCCAGTGCATCTAAACCCTATGGCATGTATTGTCTCAGCTTGTTTTATGAAGGTGAACTTTAAACAGGGCCAATATTTTATTTCCTTTTTTCTTCTACTGTCTTTTTAGTTAGCATGTGTAAACTGTTGGAATCAAATCCACAGCTTCAGGAGCATGAACTTGACTCACAGTGGAAATTAGTGTCTGGAGAGATTCCACATTGTGATTTAAATACATTACCTCTTGCTCACAAACCAAGGTGTTATATATGTGTTATGAACCAGCTATTGTCCTCAGGATGCACTCATAATTCTTGTAATGTGGTCTGATGTCCTCAGCATGCTACCTTCTTGTGTTGGCTCCTTTTCCATCAGGCACTGGTAGCTTCTGAAGGTACAAGGTAGTAACAGTTTGAAGGTGATCTGTATGTAAAGCTTTACTGGTTCAAAATCACCTGTTCTCAGTGGCCGTTCCCATGCAACAACTGTTTTGGCATTTGTGAAATAAGCTTGTCGTCTCAGTCCAGTTAAATCTCACTAAATACCTGTTTGTATTACAAAAATCTGATACATGGTAAATCTTGTTCAGGAAGCCCTCTCTGTCTAACTGGGATTGCAGTCAGTTTCTCTTGTAAAGTTTGGATCTGTGGGATTTTTTTATTTTGTTGTAGTTTTGTTCTATTTATTTATTTATATCCTAATGAGTACTTTGGAAATCAATTGACTTGGTCAAAAGAAAGTTTGATGCCATCTGTTCCAAGTATATTTCTGCAAATTTGCAAGATAACCTGACAAACCACAGCCAGGTTGTAGATCCAGAGGGCTCATTTTTAAACTATCTTTTGTTTCTCATGTTTCAAAGACCCCTTCAGTCTGCTCAAGAGGCATGTGTATAACAGCAAAAAAATGCCCCCAAAAAAGGTATGCAAGTGAGCAGTTCTGAAGTTGATGAGAACAGTTTTACTCTTTTATTGGGTCAGGGTCTCAGCTAGCAGAATGTATACTGCAAGTCAGCATTTGCCATTTCTTATCTAGCTGTTCTCATCCAGATTTATATATAAGTTAAACTGTTGCCACTACAGTTGATAGGACAGAGAAGGGGAATGATACACCCAAAGAATTGGGTGAGTGCATTGTTGCCTGTTCAAGTGTCAGTTTGTTATGAAGAATATGAACAAAAACATTTTAAGTATCACATTTTCTCTACAGTAGAGGATTATACTTCGACAGTCTAAGACCAGAGTCCTTTATGGAGAGATGGAAGCCTGTCCATAGCTTACAGTAAATTTTTCTCTGCTTTGTTGTCCTAAATAAAAAGTTTCCCGGAAGTCTTTGGTCCCTAGAAGAAATGTGACTTTTCTCCAACAGAATAAAACTGAGGTTTTGTAGAATCTGCATAGTACTTTAATCAGTTTATTCTGTTTGGTTTTGTGTGGCCTTGGTCAGCAAGAGGGAAGTCACATTATGTTGAAAAATTCAAGGTTATGTTACTCCAGGAGAATCCAGCGTGTGTCAAAATTCAGAGTTGTAAAGGCCTGTTCTTTAAATGCTGATAGTCTGTATAAATTGGCTGTTAAAACAAGCAAGCTTTTATGCCAAACGTAGGAAGACTTTTTCAATCATAGAATAGAATCACAGAATAATTTAGCTCATGGTCAATTCTTTTTAAAAAGTGAAACAAACCCCAAATCCGTTGCTACAACTTATAAAAAGATTTCAGTGGTTACACTGTAGTCTTAGCACATACATATTTGTTCCTAGGTTAGACTAATATAACTGCGGTGCATTTTCTTGGTCTTGCATATGTAAATGATATGGTAATGCTTGTGTGTTGCTGATGCTTTACTGGTTGGAACTATTTGTTAATTTTAGCTTAATTCATGTTTTGGCCACTTTCTGATTTGCCTTGCTCTTGACTCAACATAAGGCTATGACTGATTTCAGCAAGCAAGTTTGGTCCCACCAGGTAGAAGAGTTTTGCTTGCCTGCTCTCCCAGTCTTTTAATGAAACGGGCTGTAGACTGGTGAGTTGTTCCCCAGTCAGTAAGTTGTATCATATGACCACAGCACACCTTTTACTTTCCAAAATTGCGATCTACATGCCATTTATCTCTGTTCTTTGGCATGAGATTTTTGTATTTCTGGCCATCTGATCAAGGAGCAGACCAAATATGAGATCCTTTAGTACTTCATAAAGGTCTCTTCTCCTTATTTTTGTTCTGTGGTGTTGCTGAGTGTTCAGCAGAGTGAGAGAATTAATATCTTAACAGTACAAGTTACTTCCCAGTTCATTATTAAATCATATGGGAAGGGAGAAGGGGATGTTTCCTCTCTGCTGTGTATAAGGAGGAAGGGTTTCTTTTTCCCTACTTGTTTTATCTTACTTCATTTTTAGTCTTTACATAAGTTCCTAAAATTTAGGGCAAAATCATTTAAGTTACATAGAACTAAAGGCTAATGCTCCTCTTTCTGGTACCAAAATAAAAGAAAGTAGACCTAGGATATGCCAAAAAGGGGCTAAAAAGGATGCAGTTAATCTTCTACTGGCATCTGTTGATAGCATATCCTTCTCTTCAAAGACTTGTGACCTTGTGTTTTGTTGTATGTGAAAAGTTGGTTGTTCTACCTTCTGGTCTCTGTTATCTGCTGATAGGACTGCTGGAGTATCTCAGTTTGATCTCTATAGGTTGATAGGGACTCGGGTACAGCTGCATCTTTGAGTTTGCATCTGATCCAACAGTGACAAATACCCATCATAAACAGGGCTGAATCCTGACGCACTGGAATTTTAAACTGATCTTAGATATAAACCCAAGGAAAAAGAGGAATTTAAAAAGTTCTTACCAAATAGTACTTTTTACTGTGGAAAATTTTAAGTAATTGATCTCTTAACATAGGTTTAACACTAATTTTAAGAATTCTGTACAGAGAAATATGACTCTCCACTACGTTGTTTTGCAAATATTGAGACTGATGGAAAATTACAGAAATTTTTGAGTCATTTGTATACAACACTTCTGTTTTCATTCCTGTTAAATTACAGTTGGTATTTCTGGAAGGATAATTATAGTCTTGTAAATGTTGATACATCTTTCTGATCCAAAAGAATATAGACAGTGCGCATATGAATTTTTGATTGCCGTTTAGCTCTTCAGCAGTAATCTGTTTAAAATGCAAGCAATATATTGGAATAAAGACCATGTTCCTCATCATATAAAGATGTTTTATGCTTTCTTTTGGGGTTTGAGGTCAGTGAAAGTGGTGTATACCCATTATGATTATTATAATGTGTGATTCGAGAACCTTATGCAGCTTAAAATAGAAGCTGTTTTCATGGGCACCTTGTTAACTTGGGGGTTTCTCCTTTCTCTGCAAGAATTTCTAGTTCAAAAAGCTTACTAATTCCTGAAGATAGTATAATGTGTTCCTGATTCCACTATGTCCATGATGGGGTTCCACATTCAGCTTATTTAAGTACCAAATCAGTGAGCAGCAGACACCACCTTCTAGACTGAAATGATGTAGCTTCTTTAGCCTGTTTAGTTCTCGGCTTCTTTGCTGAGACTCCTGATGAGAGTGCTGGTTAACACCAAACAGGATGATAGACTTCAGAACAGCATTCTTAAATTGTCCTTGGGTAGTAGTAAAGTGTATAATGGACTTATCTCTCATGTTTACTATTTCTTGTATTTATGGGCTGTTTATCCCATTCTGGCAGCGTAATGAGACTTTTAATTATTATGAATATCATCTACCCTTAACTCATTGTGATGTGAACTAGCCACACTATGAAAGAGAATCTGCCTCAGTAGCATTGTTTCAGTTGTTGAGTATTGACATTTCAGCTTTTTGTTGCTTATTTAAAGTGCTTCCTATTGAAAGAGTCAGATTTAAAGTAATTCCTAATGAAATGAGTTGATATTGACTTAAAGTACTTCCTAATGAGTCAGATACACTTGTAATACATTGCTATATTTGTATTTTCCTTTACGTTCATTTACTGTCTATCTCTTTAACTGTCCCTTATTAAGGGCTAGGTGTATGATAACTTAGTCTAATGGGTTAACAGAAGAGTTGGGAGATGTCACAGTTTAAGCTATAGTTAAATAGCTATGCCGTATCTTCCCTGTGAAGTTTTGATAGACCAATAGTTTCTTGCCAGGCACTCAAATTCAAATATTTAAGACTGTATTACCCCCTCAGACTTTCCTGTGTTAATTCTTATGCTGTGCAGTTATTCTGCATGGTGCCCAGGTCTCTTGGTGTACCTCTAACTAAAATAAAGCCATGTGAAATAAATAAAATGTAGCAGAACTTTAATTGTCCTTTTTCAAAATCTGCATTCAGTTTCATCGTTAGTTTCATTCTGTAATAACTGAATATCTAAAATGTATTTGCTAGTACTACCTGACTTGAGATGTTTAGTTTAGTAAAACAGTAGGCAAATCTGAAGCCTTACCACTGCAGTTTCTTGTAAATAGCTGTACTTGAAACACATGATAATTACTACATAAATTATGAAGTCCTGATGGTTGATATTTTTTCTTTCTTTCTGAACAGGTGTTAAACCTCTCTGAAAAGAGATATGACCTTGCCAAGCTTAATCCAAAGGTATTTGTTGTTTTCCATAATGTACCTCCCTTTCTAGTGTTAAATACAACTTAAATGTCCTGATAAGCCCTGAAGCTATGCAAGCATTGATGTACAGAGTAAGAGAACAACGTTTGGAAGATGATAAAAACCTCACATGCATCCCTTTCTATTTTTTCCCAAGTTCTGTTTTTTGTCTGTTAGGTCTGTGCTTTACATAGCCATTCCTGTTGTTTTCTTAGACACAGCCCGTTGTGACTACTGAAAAATTCCTATTTAGTGATATAAATTTTACTCCAAGTATACTTCATTTGTACAGTCACAGAATAGTAGGGGTTATACACTGTAATGTTCAGTCTGATAGCTGAGGCTAGTGACCTCGGTTCAGATATAGTCTTCTCTCTTGTACTTTCTTTTCATAGTTGCTTCTCTGCACAATAGAGATATAAGGAAGGGAGCTATTGATGCCTGTCTTTTTTTCCTCCTCACCAATCGTTGTATTTGATTGTTGTAAAAAAAAAATTATATGCAGGTACTCTTCAGCAGCTATTATAAGCCCAGAGTAGCACAGATGTATATTTACAGGGATATATACTGCCTGAGAAAGATATTAAAAGAACTCTTAATTTTGACCTTTTGAATGCTTTATTGATCATGAAGGATTTAAGTTGTTCAGGGTTACTGGTTTTGTTAGAGTTAAATATGCATAATAACAGATTGAGTGAACAGTATTATGTAGTGACTAAAGTTGAGTAGAAAATATGGAAAAAAATTGAGATGTCAGATCTGTTGCATGTGAAGGAAATAATTGCATATTAAATAAAAACAATCACAAAATACTGGACCAGGCCAGTTAACATTCTTTGTTCTAATTTTGACCTTACTGTTACAAAATACCTGAATTTCTAAATGAAAATTCTTTAAGAAATCAAGATCTTAAGAAATGTTGTCAGTTGTGAACAGTTGGTGGGTTTTGGGGTGAGTTTTTTGTTTGCTTGTTCATTTTTATAAAAGTACTTCTATCTTAAAAAGCCCATTTTTGCCCTTAAAAGACCTGTAAGCATATTTTAGTTACACCACGATATTCGAATGACATGATTTTCTGGGGTTGGAAAAAATGTGGAGACTCTTCAGCACTACTTAACATGAAGTATTAGGGTCAAGGTGTCTCTTGCAAATGTTACTTGTTTAATTGCAGATTATGGATGTGGGGTGGCCTGATCTCCATGCTCCGCCTCTTGATAAAGTGTGCACCATCTGCAAGGCTATGGAGTCATGGCTGAACAATGATCCTCAACATGTGGTGGTGATCCATTGCAGAGTAAGTGAGCTTTGTGTATACACATTGCTTATCAGTTTGTATTAATTTTCAAAAACCTTATCCTTTATTATTACTTATTTTAAAAAATAAGAAGTTTGATCTGTTTTCAGTGTTGGAAACAACATGCCAAAGCTTTAGCTGATTTAAGTAAACTTAAATCGACTGACCTTGCATGCTTGTTATACATTGCTTTTTAAGATAACTAAGGTTCTAGCCTCTGCTCCGGGTATAGCATGCAGTGATGTTAGTTTGTTTCCTTCAAAGGTCAGTGCTACTTCTGTGAGTGTATTTAGAAGTTTGAAGTTTTTCCAACCCAACAGCAAACTCTTTAGAAGCTTTTCATGTTCTGTGACATGTGTGGATTTTGTTGCGGGATAAGAATAAGCAACATATCATAGCTTATCCCCTTAGACTGTCGTATGGTTGTAGGAAATGAGGGCATTAAGTACCTCCTTGTACTTCTGACAGGTTCTAACTGCCAGCATCATTGCAGTGCCTTACAGCAAACATTGTGCAGTGTTACTTCTTCTCCTTGCTTGCTCACAATGAAGAGAAATAAAGAGAAGCCTTTATTAAATACAGATAACTTGAAATCAACACTGCATTGGTAGCTGTGCTGGTGATAATCGTGGCAAATCTGTCTCTGTATCACTGGCAGATGTTACTCTGAACAGAATGAGGGGATAATGGGACCAAAACTTCTCTTCACGTCAGGTTGTATAGTCCCCAGTTGTGAATCGCTTGTGGGCAGAATGCCGTGATTGTACAAAACACTATTGAATTCTTACTAGCTGCAGGACTGCAGCCAGGAGAATGGCCCTTACATGGGACAAAAGAAAAGGGGGCAAAGTAGTCCTAGGTATTTTATACAAAAATTTGTAATGCATATTGTTGATTAATGCCTTTTGGTAATGGCTTTACAGTTTCCAACAACAAAGGTAGACATAGCTACTTTTGTATCAGCTAAGAGACTGAAATGATTTTGAAATATGTGAGAATTACTGCTTGGTAACTTGTACTAAGTTTGTAATGTAAATTAATAAGATTTTGGAACATTTTCTTAAATTATCTGTAGAAAAATAAGTAGTAGTTGTTATAAATCTCAGGTGCTGGGGAGGTAAAAATGCCCAAACCTGTCAGAAACTCATATGCTTTCCAAAACAGGTATTTTATAGCATTTCATGCCAGAAATTACAACATTGTCTAGACTTGTCTTGAATGCTCTCTGGAAAAAGTAATGTAAATTTAGAATAGTTGACACAATGTTTCTATTACTGGTGAAGTTCTTTTTGCTTTGTTTGTTTGTTTTTAATAATTTCCTCTCAGTCACTGAGACTGGGATGGCATGTGCATAGAAATCCTACTGGTTTTTATGTCACTTGTCAGCCAGCTTGCATAGACAGACAAGCTGCTGCCCATCATTACCACCTTTTCCACAACACAGGAGATGCATGAACAAAAGGACTCTCTGAATCTCCCGTCTTAAAGTTTTGTTTAGTATGGGTGTTAAATAAAATAATGCTCAATAATGTAATAAATTAAAAGTTATCATTCCCCTTTTTCTTGATACAGGGAGGAAAAGGAAGGATAGGCGTAGTCATATCATCATATATGCACTTCACCAATGTTTCTGCAAGGTAAGTTGTGAATAAAGCATTTGTGTGTGTTTACATCAGAAAAAGATGCCTCTTAATTGTAGTACTGTGTGTCAGCTTACTGTTTGTCAGTTAAGGTTTGTCAGGTTTTCTTCTCAGAGTCTTGGAGCATGTCAAAACAGCCTGCTTTCATGGCAAAGTTTTTTTTGTCCTGCTTTCAGCAGGAGGTTGGACTAGGTGACACCCAAAGGTCCCTTCTAATCTGAGATATGCAGTGATTCTGCAGGAAAAATCTCTAAAGGGTCTTCTGAGATGAATGAAGAAATGTACAAGAAACAATTTTTATGTAATGATACCATCTTTATTCTATTAAACTCATCTATTTGCCACATCCATCAAATTGCTTTTTTTGAATCAGTGAGGAAATTTTGTGAAGTACTTAAGGAAAACAGCTACAAGAATCTGGAATCAGTATTTTAATAGGGAATTCCTAGACATTGATGAAAGTGCAGAATGCAGTTTAAGAAATGACGTAGACTTTATCTTGCAGTCAGTTCAAACAATAGGTGTCTGATTACTTGGTTTTAATTGTTTCTTTTAGAGTGTTCGAATTATGAAACTGACAATTTATGTCAACAAAGATAAAATTTGAGAAATGTTCTCAAAAGGATTAAATGTGTTTTGCTTTGGGTTCTTTAGATGGTTTTAATCAAATTTTTTCCCCTTGGTCTCTTTTATATATACATATATAAATGCATTCAAACAAAAATGCACTGTAAAGGCCATGGTTAAATCAAATTTGGTTCTAAATTCACACCAGTCTGTCAGTAATAGATTTGATGCAGTACTGTACTGAATGAAGTCCTGGATCACTATAGGCTCATGGCAAATTACTAACGATTTCAGTAAAGCCAACATCTCAGAAAACGCTCTGTGTCCACTCTGGTAAGCCTGATCAACAGGTGATTGTAGACTAAGAATTACACACGCCAATATGTGCTGAAAAAAAATAAATAAATATCTTTGAGTAGTAATTGGGACAGTGGTTGCAACTATATTAGAATATTTTGTTGAGAAGTATTGGGAATGACAAAATATGTCAAGTGGAGATAGTACTGTGTTGTGATCTCAGTGTTGCCATATTGTGTTATCCCTAAATGTGGTACCTGGCTATAAATACATTTTAGTAATGCCATAACAGAACAACATCTGGATGTGATTGTAGGTGTTGTCTTTTACCCCAAAGAAACTCAGGATTTCACCAGTGAGGCTACAGTCAGTTTAGAAGCCTTCGTGTAAATTTCTGGATATCTGTCAGCTCCTATCCAAAACTTAAATTTTCTGTGTAAGAATGAGGTTGAGGAAATTTTCTGGCTCGGATTTGTATATCCCTGGCTTTATCAAGACTCTTCTTCAAAAGGTACATGGCAATGTCACAGAGGCAGAAATTACTGCAGCTGCTGTTGAGGGCGCCAGCTGCTGTCTCAGAAATGATACTCGGAAGACTTTGAGGATGTTCGCACTAAATAAAGTTCACAATTGTCTGCATGCACATGCAAAAAAAATGTAGGCTTAGTGAAAAAGCCTTATGATGCAAATCCTTTTTGGTTATATGTTACAAATATCTGATTTTCTCAATTAGGAAGGAATAATGTGCTGTTAAATTTTATGAGGGCAAACAGAGCTCTTTGTAACAGTTGGTAAACTCTGTTATAACAAGTAAATACTAGAAGTCTTTGGCCAGTTAAGAGTGGTTCAACTAAATTCTGGGTGGTAGTGGAGTTGAAGATGTACGATGGGTTGGGTAAAGAAGAGAGTTTTTGGGTCAAGGATATTCTAAGCACACACTATGTAATCTGTGACATCCATGAAGAAAAGGCATGGCTTTACAGCCTGAGCCAGCACCCCATCAAGACAATTGGTGTCTTCTGATTAATTTTTGGAAAAGGTATAAATTCCATTTTTAGCCTCATAGACATATGTGTACTTTGCACAGGTTTTTTTTCCTTAGAACTGATTTAGGTTGAATTAGATGCAGAATTTAAAATTTGATATTCCAGAGTCTGTTTTGAAACTTCTGCTTTTTTCACGTCCTGATGTTATTTAACACCATCCGCTGCATCTGTTAAGAGATACATTGTTTTTATCTGGTATAGATACAACAGAATCAGCATAGCATGTTGTTTGGCATATGCAATTAACTGCATTCTTACTGATTTTTGGCACTTCTATTTCTTTTTTCTGTACCCTCTTGCCTTCCTCGCACAGATGCAGAAGACCCCCATCACAGCCATTCCGGGTAGAGAACAGAAGAAATTGTATTTTTCTGAATATGTTGCTCCTTCATTGTGCGTTTGAAGAGTCTGTGGTTGTCTGATGCAAAACATTTCTTTTTCAAAGATTGACACTGTTATTTTAAACGTTCTTTCCCTTGGTAGCCCAGGGCACAGGAAACAAAGACTGAATTAATTATCTGACTGCTTAAGTGGTACTCCAGCCCGGCATCCATTGCACCTCATGTACTGTACTACAGTCAGAGCTAGGCAGTGGTTTTCATCTCTGTAATGTTGCTGCTTCTTTTTTAAAAAGAGAATAAACTTATATTTCGCAGAGAGCGCTCCCCAGTGCCACACTCAGGAAATTATGGCAAGTATCCTTCTTTTGCAGCCTAAGCTGCTTGGCTTTGCTGAAGTTCATTGCATTATGACTTCAATATATTCATATTGGAAATATGCAGCCCAGTTAATTGAATAAGGGAGTAGGTGCTTTGCCTCAGGAGGGAAACTGCCTTAAGGTGTGGAATGAGAAGGTGCCAGTGGAAAAAATATTCTTGTCTGACCTGCAAGTGCCAGAATTGCTAGTTAGGTCCTTCTTCCTTTTCTTTTTCCTTTCTTTCCTTTGTTTTCCTTCCAAATATTTTGGCATATTTCAATCAGTAACCTGCTGAATTTCCAAGATAACCCCAAACTGGAATAACATGGTATCTGTGTCTCTGTTTTGACAGTGCTGATCAGGCTCTAGACAGATTTGCTATGAAGAAATTCTTTGATGATAAAGTTGCAGCTTTAATGCAGCCATCCCAAAGAAGGTATTTAATTTGTTTCTAATTCATACCAATAAGAAATGTCATCGCTATCTTCTGCCCCCATCCCTTACTCCCTCCCCTGCTATGTGAAGCCTATTTCCACAAGATCCTCCAGTGATTCCTGAATTCTCAGCAGTTTATCTTATATTAATATTCCTTGATTGATGAGATCTCCTCTTCAGTTCCTGCACATAGCCCAAGATAGGTAAAACCTTTTGTACCACACTGTTATCTACATGTGTTCTTACTGCATTGTTTATTAACAAAAAGAGATGTCACAATCTATTTCTTGATTGGTCCAAGATAATAATAAACTCATTTTTCTGTGGCATAAATGATGTGTATGGAATGTGTGTTGATTAGTGTGCAATAAAGATCTCATTACCACTTGTTTGGAGGATCTGCAGATTATGCAACTGCCCCATGTCCATACTGGTAAATGTCAAAGCATGTGTTATTCCTTCTGTCTATCTGGATGTATTGCGTTTTCAGTCTGTCTGCATGAATAAAGTTGACTTAGGACTTAAAGCAAGCAGTTTGGTAAGTGAATAGTTCTGGGGTTTGCTGTTTACTTCATTTTGACAAGAGGTAATGGAGGATTCAGTACCAAAAGAGATTGATATCCATCAGACAAGTCATTGTGGGATAGGTGAATCTTCTTTTAGAAACTTAAAATATCAACTGGATTTGATTTAGTAATTACATTTGATTTTGTTCTTACTCAGCATCTGTACAGTAGTTCTTTTTAGAAATTATTTAAAGGATAAGGCTTTGCTAGTAATTAAACTAGAAAAGTAAGTAGTAACAGTGAGCAGAAGGCATTTGGTTCTGTTAATCTCTAAATAAGAAAAACTTTTCCGTTACTTCGTGAACCCATTTGGTGACCTGCACAGCTCTTTTTAGCTTGGAAAATACTAACACAGCCTTCTATTGCACTTGAAATAAACTTTTCATAACTAGAAGTTTACTGGCCTCTTCTCCACCCCCACACCCCCAGTTTTATGCCTGCATATATGTGTATTGCATTTTAATAATAAGGATTTGAGTGTGGTGCCTACCAGATAGAGAACTGTGAATTGTAGGAGGAAAGGGAGAAAAGGAAATAGATGTTCTTAATATTCCTATCAAGAAGCCTTATGTAGCAGGCATATTTCTGTGACAGTCAGGAACCGTTACAGCTGCCTCTGTGAATTGTGCATCAGGGCAGTTTTTACAACCATGTTGACAGGAAGGTACAGTAGCTACTAACTCAGGTGATTTGAATGCAAGCCCGAAAGCTAGAGATTAAATAGGTGAAATGGTCTTACCTAGCTTTCGTACCCTCTTCAAGGACACCTGCTTAATTCTTTGGTGGGGTGGGGAGGGGGGAAGTCTCAGAGAGACTCAGTTCACCTCCTGACTGATGGAATTAGCATCTTTGCTCAGCAGTATGGAACTTGAGCTGCCCTTACTGTCTTCCAGACTCATGCGCACACAGGTAATTTGGAGTGTCACTCCTCATGAGAACAGAGGAGGTTCTCCAAACCATTTGTCAGGACCATTTTCCTCCTGAACCTGGCCTTTCTTACCTTTGCCTGGCACGGCAGTGGCTACTAATCCTATTGCAGAGAAAGGAAAGCCAACTCTGTAATATTTGTGGGTAATTTTAAATGCTTTTTTGGATCCCATTATGATCAGTTAGTGGCCTGAATCACCTTTTTAGTGAGCTTTTTGTCTGAAACCGTTCTTGGATAATTAATTAGCAATGTCTAGCAATGTCCGTGTTAAAATCTAGTCAATATCTAAACAAGTATAATTTAGGTAAATATCAAAATGATAAAATTTGGAAATACACCCGTTATTTGTCTTTTGAAACTTTTTCTCCACTAAGTTTTGTCCAGAAAAAAAGTAAAATTGCAGCCATCAAGTGCATCAGTCCTAAAAATAGCACTTAGCTTTTCCCCACTGCTAGTTGAATGCTGTAGCAGTGGCTAGAAAAGCAACTATTCTAAATCCATTCTGGCAATACTTAAAATGGATACTTACTCTCAGATAAGCAGTTGAAGGTTTGCCTGAATAATAAGTGCAGATACAGACCCTTCATATTTAAAAACTTCTCATAAACCTTCAGGATAAATCTTTAAACGTCCTTCTCGAAAATAAGCCAAGTGCCTATGAGCCTCATAAATGAACCGTCTTGAGAAAGGTGTTAAACTCAGTCAAGATTTTTGAATAATTAAAAACAGGTAGTGGAAGAGAGAAAATGTTCAGAGTGAGAGGTCACTGACAATGTTTTACCACACTTTTGTCACGTAGGTGTGAAAGTTTGTAAATTTGCACGTTTGACGTATCAGGTATTTTCAGAAAGAATGAAGTAGGAAATAAAAAAATCAAAGTTGTCTTTGCTTAATATTCACAACAAAGTGAGCTTTTCTAGCTGTCTA
Organism: Phalacrocorax carbo; assembly: GCF_963921805.1. Lineage (NCBI taxonomy): Eukaryota > Metazoa > Chordata > Aves > Suliformes > Phalacrocoracidae > Phalacrocorax > Phalacrocorax carbo. The sequence goes on from NC_087514.1 coordinate 105,984,862, forward strand.
TAAAGTGAAAACTATTTTAAACCACCATAATCCCCATTCTGGGGTAGTAAAGTTGTCATTGTTGGGCAGGGTATCTTTAGTTGTGGTGTTACTAGGAGCATGCAGTAAGGAATCAGTTAAGATCTCTGTGTAAAGGACGAAAAAGAGGTGATTTTCTTATTTTTCTGCACATTTCCTGAGAGTGAAGTTAAATGAAGGTGATGTCATGGGCATGGAAGAGAAAGGACTTCAAAGCCAGCAGAAAAAGGAGACTAATTTTCCTTGGTTATTTAAGGAGATAGGAGGAATTTGTTTAACACACTGCAGTGGTGTTCAATTGCAAGTACTTGCTTGTGAGCTTGTGACCAAACCAGGTATTAAATAGCAGAAATACAATAATTTTCACATTGCTATGGGAGTTTTCCTCTGTTTGGTGCTGAATGATATAACTTCTCATTATGAAGATATTATTTGCCTGCATTGGCCTTAATGCTAAGATTTCCGACAGGGGCACTTCTTGCTCTTATCTTAATGAAGTGTGCTTCAGTGTAAATGGAGTGGGACCCTTGTCATGCTGTTGTGAAAGCTAACTGAGATCTTCAGTTGCAACTAGAAGTGTATATCAAAATGATTGACTTTACTATCTCTGCTAGTTCCTTTCTTATTTAGAGTAGTGATGTAAATAACTAAAATGAAGACATCATCAATAGCAATGTAACAGCCAGGGATTTTAAAAAGTGGTAAAGTGTCTTTTCATGCTATTTTGTGAAGATTATCCTTTTCGAGTATTGTGTAATGTCACAATGCTATTCACCACCCATGGCCTAGAAATATTAATGTGTAAAGAATGTATTTCCCTAATATGGTTGCATTAGTGTTTATATTTTATTCAGATAAATTTTGTATTTTTAGATATGTGCAATTCTTAAGTGGCCTTCTATCTGGATCTGTGAAAATGAATGCAACCCCTCTTTTCCTGCACTATGTTATCCTTCATGGCATCCCAAGCTTCGATGCTGGAGGAGGTAAACTACCTAACTTTTCCTTTCCAAGTGTAGACTCAAAGTCTTGTTTCATTTTGGAGCTTTCTAGAAAGCCCACATGAATCTCAGAGTAGAGTTGATACTCCTTGGTTCTAGTCCAAATAGTCCCAGTAAAAGAACCAGGAGAAAAAAAATATCCTAAGAGGAAAAATTACAGCAGGTGAAATAAAATTCTTGTCTCTTGTTAAATGAATAGCTGATGCTATTTGTGTCGGTCTAGTTTCTGAACAGTTGTGATCCCAGTCCCTGCAAAAAAGCTGAGAACCTAGTCAGATTTCATGGTCATTTCCTCCTCGTTCAGGAAATAAACATAATCATAAATATAATCTCTTCTCTGTTTTGAGATTGGGTTTCCTGTAGAAAATCCATTTGCATATGGTGTGCTTCTCAGGTGGCCTGCCATAATAAGTGGCTTTAAATGCTAAAGCAAGATATTGTGCCAGAGCATAGTAAAGGAGTATAACTGTCTTTTTATCATCCAAGAGTTAAATAGCACCTGTCTTTTGAAACGTCATCAGCATGAATTTGAAATGCTCCATTGTCATTGTTGTTTAGTCTGGTTCTAATTCTCAAATAAGTATTCCAAAAAGACAAGGTGTTGTTTGTTGTAGTAAGAAATTTAAGGGACTTACCAGTTTTGAAACAAAACCGTAGGTTAAATATTTTTTTTTATTTTGAAAATGCTTTTTATTTTGTTTTGGGGTTTGGGTTTTTTTGTTTTGTTTTGGCCATTCTCTTTCTCCCCTTAATAATTTTGTTTTCCTGCAGAAAAAGTGGGAAGGAAAGCAGATAGATATTGAATAATGAGCAAAGCATTCCCTCTTTTTTTCCGTACTGGAATCCTTTAATATTCCCTCCTCCCCAGTTCAGAACTACTCTGAAAAGCAGGAAAAAGTACTTATTCATAAAATATAATCAGATACTTTTTTTGGGGAAAATGAATCTGTCAAAGCCAATTTTGCTTCAAAAGATTTTTTGACAGTCAACGTTGTGCCACTTTACTCAGTCTGGAGTATTGAGATAAAGGAAAATAATTACAAAACAGTCTTTTCTATTGGCTTCTTTTCAGCTTGCCGACCTTTTCTGAAGTTATACCAGGCTATGCAACCAGTTTATACATCTGGAATATAGTAAGTCATAAGCATTTTCTTTTAAGTTCGAATTCAGGTTTTAATTCTCGTGACTGCAGAATTACATAGCCTTTTTTTTTGTTTTGTTTATTTGTACCATAACTTCTGTTTGTCTTTTTTCTCCTGTTAAGTAGTATAGGGCCAGAAAATCAAAGCCGAATCTGCATTGCTATAGACCCTGCCCAGCTTTTGAAGGGAGATATTATGGTAAGTTAATTGTATGGAATGAAAATCTAGTGCTGTGCCATTTAGTTTACAGTCTATGACCTGTTTTGCATTCTTGTAAAAAAAATAAATTGAGCAAATGGTTGCAGACATACTACAAAATAGGTTATTAAGTTATTTTAGTCATCATCCTGGAAGTTGAGCTAGAGTCCTTGAAGAAACTAGAAGGTTTTTAGGAGCTGAAACAATTGCACTCAGCATTCCCATTTCATAGCATCATCAAGTGCAGTAATGCCTGTATCAGTGTTGCTTTGGGAAGTATTTGTAACTCAGCATTAAAATACCCTTGTCCTGTAGCTTGACAATTTGGCATAAAACTATATGCTGTAAAGAAAATACCTATTTCTAAATTGTTTTGGCTCTCAAAAAGGTGTGATACCAAATAAAACCTTTCTGGTTCTACAAGCACATGCAGTATTTAGAAAGCACATACATGCTAATATAGTGCATGTAGTTCCTGTGTGCAAAGAACAGCTATGGTTGAATTGCAGCACTATCATTTTAAATCTCTTTGCTTTCTCCCTTGCTTGTCGTACACTGTTGTGCACAGAGAAAGTAAAGAAAGATAGTTGACATGCCTTTTGATTTGTTAAACTAAAAGAACAGAAGAACATGTGGAATGAATGGCGGGGGGAAGTATTGTCAGAAAGTACTTCTGGTTTATTGTTAGTAGGTTTCAGAATGGTTTTTATGGTGTGTACTACTTTGAGAAATGTTGGACCTCAGTGTAAGGCATCCATGGTATAAGATTCTTTTTTTTCCTTTTTTTTTCCTGAAATTATCTTTTTTATTATTTTCCTCCTTCTCTGTTTTGTACTTCCCCTCCCTATTCAGTTTAGTATATTATTCTTTCTTCCTGTCACTGAAAAACAGAGAAATAATTTTTTAAATACACTGTTTATAAATTGATATACTCTGGAGGTTTTGGACAGTTTCAAATTCAGGAAGATTTGTTATTCATCAGAGGACTGCTGGTGCCTGAGGAAATGGAATAGATCATAAAATAAATCAGCCTGAGGCAAACTGAGTATGTCTCAGATGCGTGTTTAAAATGAAAAATTAGCAAATAGATTTCCAATAATGCTTACATAATTTTAAAACAGATCAACTGCATTATTTCCTCACTATTATTGGAGGTAATTCTTCTGAGCAAGCCAGCATCTTATTCAGCATGGTAGTATTTCCTAAACAAAGACTTCCCTTCAGTATTGAATATTTTTTTTTAACTACATCTAACCAATAACATCAGTGATTTCAGGAAAAGAAAAATCTGTAGGATGCTCTACCTCAACCCCAAAAGGTTTAACCACTTGAAGTGCATGGGTTTTAAAAAAAAACTACTTTCCTTGTCTTAGGTTTAGAGAATTTGTTAACACAATGTGAATAGTGTGGTGATACAGTACAGTCACAGCTGTCGAAAAGATGCACTGACATCTGTAAATGCATACAGGTATTTCACAGCATATTACAGTGGTTTGCATTAATTCTTGAATATGGCATGAGAAGGTAGTGGGGTCAGAATTCTAAGTTAAGCTTAGACTTCAGTGAAAGCTTCTTGTGTATACTGAGCACTTAAAGGTGTTTTCAGTATCCTGGGTATAGATGTACACTGTTACTGGTTGTGAGAGAGGCCTTATTTTTGTAAACAATTACAATTCTATATAAGTAAGTTTTACAATTTTGTATAAGTAAGTTTTTCAGGATATGCTCAGTTGAAATTATTCAAGGCTGTTACTTTGAATTAGAAAGAAGAAAGAAGCCAGAACTACGTAGTTCTCTGAACTGACCCAGATTCAGCATTTTTATAAACATGATTATGCAAAAGACAGTAGATTCCGAGTAAATCTAGCAACTGTGTGAAGCCAAAACTCTTGACAAGTTGTAGGATAAAGTGTACTGTTCAGGTATTTAGTCTTCTGCATCTTCAGAAACTCTCATATATGATCCACATGTAAAAATAATGTGATGGTTTAAACAGAAAAAGAAGTTAGTGTTTTAACATAAAATTGGGGAAGAGTGTATATAACCTTAAAGAAGCTCTTAAGTCTTTTCAAGCTTCTTTTTCCTCACATAATATAGTTAAATAGAATTATTACAGTTACTTTCAGGCTGATTATATGTTTTGGAGCAGGCTAGTTCTAATATCTCTCATCAGGGGCTCTCTTAATCTCGTTTCTGTCCATTTTTCACTTCTAGGCAAACTTGCACTTTTCATCCTATATGATGGTGGTTTGCCATTACACAGATTTGCTGGGCATAGTGGAGAATGATCATTTATTTATTCATTCTCGAATGAAGTAGTCTGTTTCTTCCACCTTATATCTCAGTAATTTAAGGGACTGACTTATGGCCATGGTTCTAGAGAAATAATGCTGGTAGTTGTGTTGGACTGAAATTAAATAGATCCCTTCAATAGGTGGGGGTTTCTTCCACTATGTTAATTTTAGTGGGTGTAAAGCACTGTCTAAAATAAGAAGCAAATACTATTTTACCTGGTATTACCACTATGCTGTAGGGGATTCTCTTTTAAAAAAAGAAACAAACAAGCCCAAATCCTCACTTTCCGATAAAATAATGCTTACTTGTGTAGAGAATCTCTCAGCATTTATAAAGGGTTAGGCGTATGTGGTTTGTGTAGAGAATACCTGAAAAAGAACTCTCTGGTATATGGGCTGAAATATTTCAGAAGTTGTCCTGTGCGCCTTGTATATGGCCAGCACTGATTAACTTCTGGAATCTAAGGTGGCATGGGGTTACTATACTGAAGGGTAGAGATCAACAGCTTATGCTAGATTTTTCAAATCCTGTAGTGAGAAGAATTTAATACCTATGTTTCAATAACAACTTTCAGAAACGTCCCTCATAAACCCCTACACCTTTCTTGTATTACTTGATTTTGAATAACTGTTTGCTCTTCAGTTATTCAGTATTTTCTGTGTAGAACACTTCTCAGTTTGCCCTTAAAAGTGATTTTTTCCTCTTTTTGATGCATTTCAGTAACATCTGCTTTATCATAAAATCCTGATATCATCAAGATAATATCATAAAATTTTCAGTCCTGTGGATAAAGTTACCAGAATTTTTATGTATTCCTGTAAGAATGCTGAGTGGCTTTGTATTACAGTTGACACAGAGAATTAGTTCGTAAAATATTCCTAGGTCTGTTCTAAGGGAGGATGGTGTTAGAGAGTACATGTATTGTGTTCACCTTCAGCTGCTGAAATTCACAGTAGATGTTATTTTTACAGAGTTCTGTGGAGTTGTAGCCAAGGTGTCAAAACTACTACCAACTTCCCACAGTAACATAAAACAAGATCCTATCATCACTACAGTAGGCTTTTAAAGAGTCCTAAAATAGATGTAATCAGCTTGCAGGCTTGCTTCTAAAAACTCTGCATATTCTTCAGTTGTTTTGAAATGGGTGTGCTATAATTCAGTTTTATATTAATTTGGTACTGTGAGGAAGTATGGATACAAGTCAGCATTCCAACATTTTACTGACAAATGTTGTTATTCTGAATCATAATCTACTGATTGGCAACTGATAGTGATGAAAATATTAATTATTATTTTTACACATCCAGAAATATCTTGCCTTGGGCATGTATAATTTTGAAGGATTGAGTAATGCATACCCTGCTTGTTACAACATCAGAAGTGTCTGCAGTGAATTGTGCTGTGGCTGCTTTACTTAGCAACTAATGCATACACACACACACGTTTGTTCAGATTTGTAAGAAATTACTTCCTGACATGTTTCTCTCTCTCCCCTTCTAGCTGAAGTGTTATCACAAAAAATACCGGTCAGCTACTCGTGATGTGGTTTTTCGCCTTCAGTTTCACACTGGAGCTATTCAAGGTCATGGCCTGGTGTTTGGCAAAGAGGATTTGGACAATGCCAACAAAGGTACTTGCCTTCTGTGGCTGGTTGGATGCATATATGTGCAGGGGTGCATGTGTGCGCCTGTATATGTGATGATCATTTTCAGGACCGGTTTTCAAAAAGGACTCTTGTTTTTTTTTCCATTCCTACGTTTAGGGAAAGGGAGGCTACTTTGTGTTAGTTAACTCATAGTATGTAACACAGGTAAACCTCTAATGAGAAGAAAATCTCTTCAAGTGAGTTAACTTGTCAAAAGAATTCAGATACTCCTCCACAGTCCTTACAGCATCCTCTCTCATTTGTAAAAACAATAGACTTTTGTTTAAAATGGTGACTCTGTTCATCACCATTACAGGAGAAAAGATGAGCTAAGCCGATCCCTTTTTTGGCTGGTGAAAACAGTCACACAAAGTCTGATGCTGTGTTTGTGACCTAGTCTGCTTGAGTATGGAGTTCTTTTAATATGCTTCATAATATCAAAAAATGGAGGCAGAGTTTTCAGACGCATTTGAAAATGTGTTGTGCTAGTCTTTGTATTTTCCAAATAATTACTGCAGTTTTATTTTCATGTTTATGTGCAGGATTGTAATTCCCTCATCCTACGATACTAGCAAACTAAAATCAAACATATTTTCCTGCAGTGTATGGCTACACAAAAGTCCTGTGGTCAAGTATTGCAGTTTAGCCAATATAGAGAACAATTTAGGTTGCTTCTGGGTGTGTTTTCCTATAAAAGCCAAAGCCAGCCATGTCTGTTTAGAGAGAGGTTGGGGAACTGTACTTCTGCTTTTGACTGTTCTTTAGAAGTAAACAAAACTTGAACTGACACTTACGTGGTCTTTTCTGGAGAAGGTGTGGGGCAAAGAATGTGGCTCTTTTAGAAGCAAATTGCTAAAATGCAAGTGAGAAGAGAAGAGTGACAAGGGTACGTGTATTAATACCTATAGAGAATCTGGATTTCCAATTGCCTTGGAACTGCTTTCCTGGGAGACAGCTTGCTGAAATGCTATCCTTTGTTTTCAGATGACCGTTTCCCTGATTACAGCAAAGTGGAATTAGTGTTTTCAGGAACTCCAGAGAAAATTCAAGGTGAGTATACAGAAGAAATAATATGCTTAGTTTGAAAATAAACCACATTGAAATGTATATGTTTAAAAAAAGCCCCTTTTTTCCTCTTTTATTCCACTTCTTTTGTAGAAGATGTGAAATTCAAATTTACTGTTAAAATATGTAATATAGTTACTGGTTTAATTTTGAAAAATTTAACTAAGACTTTGCATTTACTTCAGCATAGGTGTTATCAGATTTTGTTTTAAAAATGTACCAGAACAGTTGCTGATGACTAGTAGATAACATTTGCATATCTTTTTAAAACATGCATAGTATAGGTAGCTTGACCTGGCGTAAGTGGCAGCAGCAGCCTATCCCATAACCTTTTTTGGATGTTGTCATAACTGATTATATTTGCAGTGGTGAAGTTTAGACAGTCTTCAGTTTAACATAAAGAGATATACCAATAGGTCTGGTAGAAATGCTTCGGCTCTGAAGTTGGCTTGTAGGGTATATCTTGTATACTCTCCAGAATTCTATTGTAATATGTCTAAGATCATAGGTAATTATGACCTGCAATAAGAACTTAAGATCATGCTTTATATCACAGTTTAATTCTGTTAATGGATGTGTTCTTACTCATTTTATTGTGTCCCAAAAAGGATTCTGCCTGAGTCTGAATGAAACCCAAATATTCTTAATCGTATATCTCATACATATTCATGTTCAGTGTCCTGTGAATTGCATATTTCCTTTGGGTTTTTTTTTCACACCAGTTTGGTCACTTAGAAACTTGTAGTAGCAGCCAGTAAGAAGTTGGATTCTGTCCAGCTGAACATGAAGATCTCACTTAGCCTGTTGGAAAGCTGTATAAGAAAAAACAGTTCTATAAATAAAGCTGTCCAGCTTGGTCTAGTAAATGCATGAAGACAGGCCAGCTGACATGTCTGAAAAAGGATCAAATTTCAAGTCTCCCTTCCTTAGATGGCAAATCAGAGGTGTGTTCTTGGCAGGCTCCAAGTTGTTGGAAAGTAAGATTCCAAGTAATTGGAAATCTGTGTTCAATTGCTGTCTAAGAGATTAACTGGCTAGGAAGAAGAGTTCACCTTGAAATATTTATTTACAATTTCTGAAAAATGACTTTCCCATTTCTGAAAACACTATAGAATCTATCTCTAGTCCATCCTCCTGCTGAAAGGAGGGTAATCTGAGATCGGACCAGGTTGCCCAGAGCTTTGTCCAGTCAAATCTTGAAACCTCCAAGGATGGAGTCTTCACAGCCTCAGTGGGCAGACTGTTCCAATGTCTGACTGTCCTCACAGTGTATTTATTTTTTCCTTATATTGACTCTAGACTTCTCTAGATTCCATTTATGCCTATTCCTTGTTGTCCTTCCGTCTTGCTCCCACCTGGCTCTGTCTCCTCCACAGCCTTTGGGGAGCTGCTGGCAGGTTCCCACTGAGACCATCTCATCTCCATACTGAAGAAGCCCCGGTGTCTCAGCCTTTCCTCACAGGGCAAATCCTTCAGCCCTGACCACCCCGGTTGCCCTCCCCTGAACTTGCTTCACTTTATTCCTATCTTTCTTTTGTGTGGCTCAAAACTGGACACAGTGTTCTAGAAAATAACTGACATGATAAAGTTCTTAAGAATGAATGCATTTGCCAAGAAGATGAGACACCTAAATATTTAGGTAACAAACTTCATAAATCTGCCTTGTGACAAATGGCATCACAGAAACTCTACAGATGCTTCTGCCTGCATATAAAGGTAGAGGACCATAGCATTCTTGTCCATCTAATTTCAGCTATCCTTGTTTTGAAGGTTACAGTATGTGCATAACAGTCTGCTGCTTTAGAACAATTTACAATAGGGCTTACTTCTCCAGACACAGCTGAAGGGTTGATAACTGAGGATTTCTTTGTTCCCTAATCTAGATAGGGGAGCAAAGGCAAAAAGCTGATTTGATTTGTAACAATGTCAAAGCTAAGTCCAAGGTCATGAGTTCTTGCTGCCTGTGCTTTGCTTTTGAATCACTGGTCCACATGTAAATTCCTCATGGTATACATTTAAAAGCTGAATATTATCTTATGCCTTGTTAAGGGCACAAAAATGTGGGTTACTGCTGAAAATTCCAGGAACATTTGGCAGAGCATACATAAGCACAGTGATACATGCTGAAGGCAAGCCCAATCTCAGCTTCTGCCAAGAGGCTGGAGAATGGATGAAACAGCATAGTTGACACCTTGGGGGGGGAGCTGGGAGGGATGCAGAGTGTCAGTGTTTAGCTCTCCCTATTCAACTTTAGTTATAAATTGCTCTGGTATCAGAATTATAATCTGTAACAAAGTCTTACCTTATCATTTCTTTAGTACCATCTCTTTATAGATACTTGTGGTTTCATTCTGAAAAGCTATTTGTTTTATTGGGCCTGCCTGTAGGGCTGGATGGATCATCTGTGTTAGCTGTGTTTAGGGGCTGATCCAAGTTATCACAGCTACATCATAATCAAGGTCAAGATAAAATTCTCTGTCTTCTGTAATGAATTTAAGCTGGCTCATATAACCTTTCTTCCTCTATTGCTGCTTCTTGCATTTCAGAATATGGTATTGTAGTCTGGGGAGCAAACTGTCAGAAGGCCACATACATATGTGCGTATATATCATTACAGATGTGGCTATGATAATTTTTGGTCTCAAACAGGTGTTTATTTTTTAGGATGTGAACACCTACAGAATGACCATGGAGTGATAGTTGATTACAATACCTCAGACCCACTAATACGCTGGGATTCCTACGAAAATATGAGCCCTGATGGGGAAGGTGAGTAATTAAGTCACATGAGACCAAGGCAAAACCGATTGCAGCTGTTCCAGAGCATTTGAAAGGGAGGGAGAGCTCATTTGCTTGAACCTCATGCCGCTTCAGTGATGCATTAAGTAGCTGTCTGCCCTTCCCTATTTAGCTTTAGTGGCTCTAATGGAAAGAAAGCTGTAGGAGTTGTTTAAGAAAGATTCTGAATTGGACTGAGACACAACTTGTTGGTGAGAGTTACTTTATTATTTTTAAATTTGCTTAAATTTTTTTTCTAAAGCTTCTAGTTGAAACCCTAATATGGAATTTTAAGAACAATAAAATGATGTGGTGAGTCTGTAGCCTTCAGTACTGACAATGTTATCTGGAGTGTTGCAGGAGGTGCACTAGGCCGTAAAGTTATGGATAAACAAAGAGCAAAGGATGTGCATATTTGCATATTTACCCTCATAAATTTACCTGTTTTCGACTTGCCCTTTTATTTCTTAGATTTTTCTTCTGTCATCTGCTGATACGTGCAGAAGATGAAAGCCTCCAGTAGCTGCCTTCAGATTCTGACTCCAGTGTGGGTGCTTTGCTGATGCTTTGCCTGAGTGAATGTTGTGCTTTTAATAGGTATAGTTTTCCTGTAAGGACTCAGAATGTCACACCTGTGTCTGCACACCTCAGTGCACATGCAAGCCTGACATTGTGGCAAGTAAAAACATGAGAGAAGGTATTGAATGGATGCCAAAGTTCTCATTTTTACAACTCTCCTGTCATGAAATGAGACAGAGGTAGAGCTAGGATCCTTAATTAGCTACTCCTCAGGCTCTGTTTCCATTGATTTTAATAATCTGAATTCAGTGCTGACTGTCTAATGACTACATTGGTAAAGGTTTTAGGGGCAGAGGCATACTGGGAGCTTCACTTTTTTCCGCTGCATCACTCCTGTACCAAGAGTATTTCTTAATCCACAGCAGATTCCAATCTGCAGAAAACTAGGGGAGAACAGAGGGTGGGAAGAGAACAGTCATTTGGCACTGTTACATGGGGCAGGTATAGCACTCCATAGGAAGTCACCAGAGGTTTTGTAGATGGATAAGCCTGTACAGTGTCTTTTAGAAGAAGTAACATCAGAGAGTCTGGATCTTGGCTGAAGAATATGTCTCAATTTCTACCCAGGATGTTGCCGTATCAGTCGCTTCCTTCTTCCCCCTGCCCCATCCTTTCCCCTTTCCTTTGTATATACATACTCATCAGCAAGCAATGCACTGATGTCAAGTATTTTTTAATTGCTAAGATTGATTGGATAGATGGATTTAACCTTCGCAACCCCATGCATTGCATTGTAGGTAACTACCTCAGTACAGGAAATTGAAAGCAGAGATAAATGGGTAGGCAGCACACTGCTGGAAGATACAGAACTGTATGCCGCTCATGTCTTGTGGAAGACTTGATCACAGACCGTTCACAAGTACAATTAGCTTGTTTTCCTGATGTTCAGAAGTCATATGTGCCACTTAATAAGCTTTTTTATGTAAGTTGTGTACGTGATATATTTTTAATTATCTGAGATATAACATAAATAAGATGTATTAGCATAGATATTGAGAATTTCAGTGTGCATCTGCAAGAATCACTGGAGTTGAAGCTAGAGAATATACCATAAGAACATGAGATGTATCCAGATATTTTTTCTCAAGCAGATGTTTAGGAGACAGGGTGTTATCGTGTGATGCTCAATAACTGAATTGCAGGCAGAGCATTTGTCTCTGCATAGGCTGAGCAAAAGATCAGGAGGGGCTAAAGCCCATACACAAGGGACAACTAGATTTTTCTCCTAAGGATGAGATCTGCGCTCAATGCAAAGGTAAGCTTAGTCTGCTGCTTGGGGTAAACATAGTTTGCTTAGGTCTTCTTTTACGTAGGATTTACAAACACCAGGACAGACTTCTTTTATGATTTGTTACAGTGGTTCAATATTCTGCTTATGCATTAAAAAGATGTATTGAGTCCTAGTTTTCACCACAGGTGAGAGACCACTAAGGAGGAGATGCTGATTTCACATCCAGAAAGTGAGCAAAGTCAAAAACCTTAGAGTCTGAAGCCTTTAGCTAGAATCCTGAAGGCAGAGAGAGAATCTTTTCTGTAGCTCAGAAAAGACTGAGGTACAAGATGTGGTGCATCTGAAAGTCTGTGTAACAGTGGTGGTATGTCTAAGATGCAGGGAAGTCTCATACAGAGTGCCCGTTTCAGATCTACTCCATGTTAAGTTAAACTCCTAGCCTTTTGCAGGAACGGGTCTTCAAGGTTTTATTTGTACCTGTTATCCCACAGGAATTTCAGCAGGAATAATATAAGATGTGAGTGTGACAGATGATTCCTGTATTACAGTTATACACCTTTTTGTTATTTTCAAAAATGTGTGCCTATGAAATTCCAGATCAAGGTGGCCAGGAAGGCTACAGAACTTTGAAATGAACAGGATTTGCTTTGTAGGTATACGTGTGTGGAATGGTTATTTCCAAGCTGATGAGTTAAAATGGAAATTAGAGGTGAACAAGAAGGCAGTATGTCTCTCTTGAAATCCTACACCTATTTGGCCATGTTACCAAAAGAACAAAAGATGAAAGGACATGATAAAAGAAAAATGTACCCAGAGTATCTGGGTTTGTTGGCATGTTATGATATTGCAGAGAGAAGCAATTGCCTTTTAATTGATCCTGAACCCTTTGATGGTAATGAAGTTGTGTACATTTGTGTTGAATATAGCCAGGCTTTGGACAGTTTCCTCGCTGGATTTAGTTCCTTATCCCTCATTCTTGAAAATATAGGAATTCTGGCAATTGTAAAGCAATAAATAATTTGAATTTCTTTTCATAAATACTGTTTCTCTTCAGATCTCTTGGCAAGTGTCTCTTGCGTATTGCACGAATGGTCCTCCATAATAGACTGAAGATTTGATTAAATTTCTAATTCTAAGTTTGTATCAGATTTCCTCCTCCTTGAGCAGCACATTAGCACAGAGATTTCTGTTACACTGATTTAAAACTATGCAGTCAAACACAGGATTTGGAACCACAAGAATCAGAAGGTCTTCCTCCTGCCATGTAGAAGTCTGCAATAGTCGCCATTGGTTTTCTTGTGGTTTTAAAGTCATGGTATTCATCAAGTCTTGTGTGTGTTTCGTGGGCAGGAACACAAATGACTTTTGATCTTGCTGAGTACTCTTTTTTTTTTTTTTCTTCTTCTTTCCTTAAGGCATCACTTACCATACAATAGTTGTATATGGATTTACAAAATGTAGCTTACTTGTTGCAAAATAGCAAGTTGACCACAATGTTATACCACCTGTGGCCACTAATGAGTAGTATCTTCTGCTATGTCAAGAGATCGAAATGTGTCCCAATTCCTCTTGATGATCATGTTTTTCAGTTTATAACTTGGATATTGTAGCTTACATACTTTCAGCCACACTTCACTGTCTGTTCCTTCTGATTGCTAAGTCATATGCTTCTCCTTTATATTTAGACTGATTTGGGGATTGGGATTGTTCATGATAATATTTTGGGAGTAGTCTGATGTGATGGACTAAACTAGTGTAGCCTTAGTAGCTATTGTTATCGTTAAAAACCAGTAATTATGGCTTTTGGGTCAGGGAGAGAGGGAGTAGTGATAAACGAGTGTGAAGTATTTTCTATGGAAATAGAAGGTTGAAAGAAACAAGTAATCCCTTCTGAAAAACTTGTCATATGCTTTACACTTACTAATCTCTCTCTCTTCCCTCCCCCCCCCCCCCCCCCCAAATGACAACTAGTTTTGAAAAAAGCTTTCTCCTGACTGGAGGGAAGATAAAAAAAGAAAAAGGTTTGTCTTGTCTTTTGTAGAGGTGTTTTGGGTTTTTTGTTTGTTTGTTTTTCTTTAGTTCTCAGTGATAATTTTCAGGATTAGTACTTGCCATAGTGAGTAAGAGATACTATCGTTAAAACAAACATTTCCCTCCTGCTGAAAATGCAAGTCTCCTTTTGGATAGGAACAATCAGTTTATTTTCTGTACTACTCAGAGTGGATTCAACATAAAATAAGAGATATTAAAATAAAAATTAAATGTATTGCCAGAGAGCAGAAACTCATTTTGATAAAGAAGGGGAATAATTGGAAGAAAAAATGACTGTTGCTGTTCATTTTGGACTGTCTATGACTGCTTTATCTCAGGTTTATTCTAAGTATCCCGATCGCATGCTAAGATTAATCTAGAGAGAAATTGCATCTACCAGGATAACAACTCTGTCTTAAGACAATGACTGTGGCATCTGTGTGACTGGGATGCTATACTGCCATTTGTGTGTGCAGCATTCAGCTAGTAGAGATATGGGATTTTTTTTGTTTTGCTTTGCTTTTTTTTAATAAAGATAACTGGTAAGCATCAAAGGTTGTGGCTGACCAAAATAGCATTTATTTTAGTTTGTCTGAATTCAGTGGATTGGCAACAGAAATGCACCTGGTTCTCGTTCAGTGTTCCATTTAAAGAAATTTTACTTATTTTAACAACCACTATATCCCTCTGCACTCTTTTGTCTGCCAGCTCTACAGTCTGTGGAAAGAAAAGAACATATGCTCGTGTGAGAAATTGCTTTTAAAAAGACAAGAGGACTTTCAGCAAGTTTTTACAAGGCAGGAACTTAAGTATCTTTCTCAACAGAACCCTGCTGCTTTTTTCCTAGCAAAGTGGGTTTGCTTGCTTAACAGTGTTTGATAATTAGAAAAGAAACAACTTTAGAAATAAAAGGATGTTTTTAATTCAAGCCAAATAGGGTAGGGCTGAGTGAATCCAAATTGCTATACATGAAGAGTGTTGCTTTAAAAATTTCCTGTACAAATGTACATTCTGTACAAATGTAACTGTAATCCACACCAATTAGTCAAAAATTGCCAAATATTTATAAACTGGTTTGCTTCTGCTCTTTTACTTTTCATTAAAGGAAAGTATCTGAGAAGTGTCTCCAGGTAAGGAATAATCGACATTCTGGTATGCACCCATGTCATGTGATTAGATGGGATGTTTGACTTTTATTGAAATTTTTTCTCCTCTTCAACCCAAAGTAAATAGCTATTCAACAGGGAGGTGCCCTCTCATGTAGTTAAACACTTGTTTTCCCAGAGGGCCCCTTCAGTATTGCAAAACTCAAGGGCTGAGGCAAAATTGCTTGGCTTTGGTACCTTAACAGGAATGCAGATGCCTACCAAAGACAACAGTAGGTTTGATGCTGTTTCTGGTGAGTGAAGCTGAAGGATAAATTGGTAGTGAATAAATGGTAATTCCAGCTTTTAGTCACCAGCTGGATGCAGTATTCTTTGAGACAAAGAGAGATTTGTTAGAAGGTAGGGATGAAAAGGTGTCTTGCAACATTTCCCTTCTTTCTATTTGATAGTAAAAATAGAAACATCTATAGAAAATGGAAAAATTTACCCTATAAAATGCTGCCAGCTTGAAACCGTATCTGAAATGCCTTGGAGTTTCTGCCTTTATTTTCCTCTGAGGAAACTTAGGTCTTCCATTTCTTGAAGCCTTGTATATATATTTTTTAAATATATGTAATTTAAAATAGGTTTGTCGTCTTAATCATGAGACTGACAATGAGTTGGAGATGAATTAATATAAAATGGTTTCTTTTATGTGTTAGTAATACTGAATGCAAACATGAAATTACAAGGTTTCATTTCTACTTGTGCAACAATAAGGTCATTCACTCCTTTAATACAGCATTGACTGTAACAATACTGTGGCTTAAATATTTTTTTTAGCTCAATATGTTAGGGACTAAATATAAGTTCATGCAGGTGTTTTCAAGATTGTGCTTGATTAGCTAAGGTTGCTCTGGACTGTAATCTATTTTCATCTTTTGTGGGGTTGGGGGCTTTGGGTTTTTTGTTTGTTTGGGGTTTTTGTTTTTTTGTTTATCAAAAAAAGTATTAAGAGTATTTTGGATAGGTCAGTTAGGAGCCTACAGTTAAGGGCACTCATGGGCCAGCCTCTTAAAGGATTTATTGATTCAAAGTGACTTTTTTGGCTCATTTTTGAAGTGTATTTCTTAATATACACTGAACACCCATTTGAAAGTCTTGAGTGTTTACTTAACTGCTAAGCTAAGCTCCAGAACTTGGCCTGTCAAGTTCTGTTGAAAAATATTTTTTTTCCTTCTACCCAAATATGTGAGCTTATTGATAAGGCAGCATCTGAAGCGAGGAATTGTGTGCATTTTACTTAGTGCACTGGGACACTAATTTTCCTAGGTACCATTTGTCAGTTCTGCTGAGTTTAAATTGATCTCAAATAAAAACAGAAACCCCCCCCCAAATGCTAAGCGCCAGAGAGGGATGATTATCCCTGAGATAAATATTGAAAATCTTATGTCTGAAAACAAGAAAAGATTAGAAGCAAGGTTCCCTAGGCATTTACCCTAAGCCCCTGTTTTTTTTCATTAACCTCCTGCCTTTGCCTGTACTTCCCTTTCTCCTTCTCATGAATTCTTTTGCCCTTAATTCTTTGTCAGCTCCTACTTGTATATTCTTCTGTAGCTTTTCTGCCTTTCATTCTGCGAAGCTTGTTTGAGCACACTTGCTTCCACACCTCCTAGTAGTCAATGTCTTTAACAGTGCACGTTGCACATGACAAACACTTTCAAAGCTACTGCAGAGCCAATTATTTGCTTTCAAAAAAAAAAAGTATTTTAAATGTCCTCAATTGATTTCTGTCCTCTCTCAGTAATAGGCAGTGTTTGTTACCCCAAGGTTGTTATTCACTAGCCCTTTGTAATGAAAACCTTTGAACTTTTAGACCCAAGGACCACAGGGTGAAATTTGAGTAGTATAATAGATGTTTATGGTAGTTTATGGTACATTCAGATATCTTTTGCAGTTCTGTTTTTATAAGACACTGCAAAAGGCCTCTCCAGCAGAAGAGGATGCAGACAGAAACTCAGAGGAGGGTACACATGTGACTGTGGCTAGCATTCTCTCTTCTCCTTCCTATATTCTCTATGTATTGCCCAAAGACCATTATCTCGGGGCCAGGTAACGCTGCTCTTTCAAGCAAGTCTTTCTTTGCCTAGCTTATTTGGGTTCTTGAGCAGGCTTGCATTTACCTTTAGGCATGTGCCTGTTTCTCAGTGATGTCAACTACAGTCTATGGTTAATTTAAACACTAATAACAAAATATCTCCCTCCATGTACAGATACTACAGGAGAAGCCTCTTCACCCAATCTTACAACCTGCTTAATGACCCAGGTTGAATAGAGTCCTGAAAGGCAAACCTCTGCCACAGGTGTGTGTTCCTTACCTGCACCAGCTTTCTGAACAACTCCTTTCTCTTGTGAAGGCAATAGGGCATCCCACCTTGTTTGGCTTATTAGACAAGGAAAAATAACCTTCATGATGGCGTAGGTATTGGATATCTTGGTTGTTTTTTTTTTTTCCTGTAACACCTTACTTGCTTGAGAGGAAAATTAGCTTGGCATCATCAGGTGTTGAAAGTATAACTGGAAGAAACAAACCAAAATGCCTTAGTACAAATTCAGATTTGGTGCTTGTTTGTTCTGTGACTTTCCTAAGACCAGAAAGAGAAGCAATTAAGTCCTCTCTCTGTGCCTGCACCCAAGCATGTGTACACTGGACTACCTTGTGCCTCATGCTTTCTATGGGAGTGTTCAGTCCAGTAACCAATGAAAATGTGAACAGAGGGCATCATCAGTCAGGGTGCCATTTGTGCAAAACATAAGAGGTCATGCTGTCTCTTAAATGAATGCATGTACATGACTGAACTCATGATTCATGATGCTGAATTCATGACAACCTCCAAATGGCAAATCTCTGGGAAGGGTTACAAAACAAAAGACAGACTTCAGCATGAAAGTGGTCGGTGTTCCTTGGGTATTTTTAGGCCACCATAAAGCAATAGCAATCCTTATTCTGGTAAATTCCTGAAGTAATCAGATTGTTCTCAGTGACTGTTCCTGGGTTTGGGTTCAATTACTGCCCATTTTGCTAGTCCTTGAACATCATGCACCTTGCCTTTTTTGGCTATATTCCTTTCTCAGTGACTGTCTCCTCCTGGTGCTGCTTCATGGTTTCAGCTAGCCACTACACCACTCCCTTCATAAGACAACTAATGATTTTGTCTCCCCATTGGCAAGCATGTTCTGTTGATTAGAAAGGCCTGATGAGTTTCTGCTTACAGCTTGTGCAAAACATTTTGTGTTGTTATGGAGTTGTTCTGGTCAGGAAGGCTTGGTTCTATGATGAGTGTTGTTTTTTGAAGGAGGGCTCTCTCAGTAAATTGGGCATGGATTACTGTTGGGATTGTCCTGGAACTGGCACTTTTTTGAGAGACTGGCACAATGGTTAATGAAACATATGTGTTAGTTTGTGCAGTTGAATAGATGCAGCAGGTAGAGAAGAACTGAGGACTCTTCCTGGAAAGGTTCCTGCAGCAAGCATCTTCTGCCCATAGTGGTTCTCATTAGTGAACCATAGAAGGATGTGTAGAGATGTTTTTTCACCTTGCATGTGTTTCCAAAGTGGTGCTAATATGTGCACAAACATTTCATCTATGTGCTGGTGGTTTTTATTTTTCTTTGGAAAAGAGCAGAATGAAAGGTGAGCCCTTCTGGGTCCCACAACTTCTGATTTCAATGTCTCATTTTTAAGAGCTACCTGTTGTATTTGATAGTCTTTACAGAATGAAGCATATCACTCTGCCCTTTCAGTACTCTAAATCACAGGTGCTTCTGATAGTAAAATGTGGTTGAATAAATTCCTCCAAACCGTGAGATAATGAATTTTTTAAAGTGACCAACAGCAGAATGTTAGCTGTATCAATAATATCAGCAGCCTTTAGTGCCATCAGCTGTAGTCTTTTGGTAGTTTTCAGTGGCACCTGGTAGTTGCAAGTGAAGCTTTGCTAAAGGTAGTACACTTGTTATTCATGGATCAATCCTGGAAAGTTGTCCAGGGAATCTCTACCCAAGCTCCAGCAGTTTCACTTGTTGAGTGTTAAATGTTTATCTGTGCTCCCTTCTATTTAAGGCTTAAGTTCTTTGCAGAGTTTTCCATGAACATCAGAGAGCTTTGGGTCAGACTGCTAAGCAATAAGGGGAAATGGAGAGATGGGGAAGACTTTAGGTCTGCATGCATATTGATGATACCTCCTCTAGATTCTGCTTTCAGACATGGACACTAACTGAATGCTGAGGAAGAGCAGTTAGTTCAAACTCCTTCCAAACTGAACAGAAGGAGGCAACTTCCAGTACGCAGAGGGAAGGTTTTTTGTCAGAACCCAAGCCTACTTCTTATTGTGGACATCATCTCTCTGACTGTGAAAGCAAAAGTTGCATTACTATGGGTCTTCTATATTGTTCTCTCCTGGAGTCTATCAATACATAAACATGTTGCCTGCTGAAAGGGCAGGTCTTTTTTTTCTTGCTAGGCACAGGTGGAAGCACTGCGGCATAAGCCTTCATTTCAGTTTCTGAAATGGCCCTGGGCACTGAGCTGGGTCTCAAGTAGTGCAGGCTAGACTATGTCTCTGGGTTCTTCATATTCTATATTGTTTCTCTATCTTATTCTGGACCTTGAAGAATGTTTCCTAATCTGTTACCTGTTTAACAGACTTGCTAAAATTCTGAAGCTTATCTTGCATTTCTGCATCGAGCTATTCCTTCTGTTCCTTTTAGTAAAGATGCATAAAATATTATTTGTAGGAAGAACCTTTGTTTCTAAGTCATAGACATGTTAGAAATTTTCCACCAAAACGACATACTTTATTATGTTAGTATGTGCTTGTATTGAGCATATGTAGATCATCTTCAAATACTCTTTTTTGAGAAGGATAAATGCTATAATTATTATCATATAAGGTTACTATATATTACTTCTACTATTGCTGTAATACTTGAAAATAAGACACCAGTTTCTTGAGTTCCAGTGCAAAACCCTCTAAGTTTAATTAGTAAGTTAGGAAATCAAAGAACTCTGCTAAATGTATCTGTGCCTTATCTTCTCTTTCTGATATGTGGACTTGCTTAGAAACACTTGAAGATCAGTTTATTGAAAGCACCATAGAGTGATGGAACAATTTAATTAATAATGGTAGTACTGTTAAATTACATGTCCCATACTCAACAGAAAGAGGAAATGCATTATGTATACCTCTTAACCCTTTTAAGCCCCTTTTTTTTTTTTTTTTTTGCGCTGTGGTCCCATACAGTTTTCAAAAAACATGTGATGCCATCAGTGTTTTTCTGCTGCTTCACCTTTAATGACCATAACTAATTTTTGGTGGAAACCTAACGGTATAGTTAAAGAAAAGCCATGACTCAAGTAGAATGTGCTGTTTCAGCTGTAAGGAAGAATAATTGTGAATTCTGAAGTTCAACATTTGGAGTACACGCTTGCAAATTAATGGAGTGTTCCTGAAGATGGGCTTTGTTTTTGGAATGAATGAAAGGAAATAGTTTCACATAGTTCAGTGACTTTGTAATGCCCTTAAACTTTGCTTAGTGTTTTGCACTTGTGGCAATGTTTCTGTACCATGATATTTTGTTTTTCTTTTGCTGGTTATCCAAGCACAAGCTGCTTAACTTTAAGTCTATGCTTAAATGACTGAGAAAAGTTTGCAGAAGTAAAAACAAAATGTCACAATAGACACTAGCTTCTGTATATCGTGTTGCAGTAATAAATGTATCAGTAAGTTCTTTGTACTTTGGATCATGGCACAAGTATTATTTTCTTTTGATCCCATGTGGGCAAAAGTGGGGCAATAGTAGTATTCTAAGGGTGAGTTTGTGCTGGCTGGCTCTGCCTGTGTTCCATGCTGGCTGGACAGCAGCCAGGCTCTGGTCTAGAAGCTGTACTTTGTGAGGCAGGTTTTTTTCTTACTCCAGAGTACTTGCAAAATCATTAAAGTATAAATGAATGAATGAATGGCTGGGAAATATGCATTAGCATTTGCAGAGCATAAAGATTCTGTAGGGTCTTGAATTCCCTGTCCTTTGCTTCTTAAAAGATTCAAGGTTAAAGGGCTTCATATGAGCCTGAGGGTCCTGCTTGTTAGTATTTTGCTAACAGCAACCCCCTCAGTTGTTTTCCTTTCAGACTGTTTATTCAGTTTTTGTTTTTCTGATACATAGCTTGTTTTCTTCAGCCTCCTTTATTCTTCTGTTAGAGTCACGGACTTGAGAAGCATAGCAAACCAAACAGCTTCCTGATGACTTAGTTACTGCTATTTCATGTTGGAAAACTAGTTCTTTAAAATGGAATGCCTAGATGGACATCAGCATTTGCTTGGATGTCTTGGATAGTCAGGGGAAGGAAAACCAGTGGTAGACGGTTGCTTTATACCTTTTTCCTTTCTTTCCAGTCCATTTTTTTATCCTCAAATCGTACTTCTCTAAAAACTCTCTAAAAATGTATTAAAGGATTGCCAGATGAATGTTTATGAACCAGGAATTAATCTTGCTGCCTTGGATCATTTCACCAGATCAGGACCTGCGCCACAGCAGTTTTAGGTCTCGAAATTGTAGAAAGTGACACGATTGAGCAATGCAAAGGTCTAAGATCATACAGATTCACAATGCTGATCCATATCTTTTTCCCCAAAACTTTTGATCAGTTCCTTATGATCAGTTCATCTGCATGACCCTTTCCCTGCCACTCTGTGCCAGACCAGGTATCATATGTACTTGCAACAGTCAGCATAAAAGCTTTGAAGAGGTATATATTGTAGCCTAGTTTACAGAGTTTAAATGTTCCATACCTGAACTGGACCAGACTGGCACACCCAGTAATCCAATAGTCCTCAGATGTGTGAAAATTCACATAACCAGAAGTAGTCAGTACTGCAAAGGCTGATATGCCCCAGAAAGCCTGGAACTGATAACAGCATCAGCAAAACCGGTTGAGTAATACAAATGGAGAACACATCTATGGATAGGTCTAATCTGTAGTTATACAGGGCTTGCTTGAGTTCCCAAAGCATTCATGTGGTGATTGTGTGGAGCACCACTAAGGCTACCTAGAACAATAAAATTTCAGCAGCATGTTGATCTGTCTGAATGAATCTGTTGCACGTAAACTATCTGTAGGATAACTTAATTTATGCAGATCTGCTTTTACCGTGTCTGTTTCTTGTGGTAATCCAGCTAGTGCAGGTGTCAGTGTTGAGCCTCTGCCTGCATTCAAGCATGCTGAGTACTAGTGGTCCAAGATCACCAGTGTGCGCGTGCAGTGCAGACTTATGAAGGAGCAGAAGAGGCCTGTAACTGAAGCAAGGAATGCAGCTGGGTTTTTTTTCCCCACAGAAAACCAAAACACAGTGAGACCGAAACTAAATTTGCATCTTAAGTGAGTGTCATCAGCTTGCTTCAAGAGTTTTGAATATATCTCTCTGTTTCTTTGGGTATCTTCAAGGCAGATGTTGGAAGTTTCCAGCTTACAAGCAATTCTGCATTGTCCCAGAGGAGAGGGAGAGTTCTCTGGTTCTGTGGAAATATTGCCAGCATAGCTTGTGTTGTGTGGTTTGTGTTTTTTTTTTTTTATCAGAGTCCTGACTGGTTTCATGTGCAGCCATTTACTGATTTGCAAGAAACACAACACTTGAACAGGAAAGCGTGTACTTTCTGAATTAGGTTTGAACTTAGCTTCTAGCTCTTTCATAAGTGATGAACAGGTAGATGTATCTTGTAGACGCAAGAGCTGCTTTTATCCTTTGTTCAAGTGGGAAGTCACTAAAGTGTTGACAGTCCCTGAAACAGAAAAATGAATGTGTCTGGGGGCATGGCTGTCTGGTGGTGATGCATGCATACATTTGTAATAATGTTTAGAGCAAAATTTGTGGGCTGCTGTGTGGTGAGATACAGCTGTCATTAAAGGAGGAACCAACAGGCTCACTCCAGCTAGTTTGAGCTGATTCATTCCAGAGACAGAGAAGGAGTCAAAGCCTGCTGGGGTTTGCGAGCTTGAGATCAGCAGCTGCTACATAAAAATAAGCGTTATCGCTGCAGGGCTTCCAGAAAGCTTTTCTTGCCTGAGAGCTCCCAAAATATACAAATTCTTGAAGACTTGGATGAGAGTGGCTGACTTGATTGTTCATTGTGGAAGAACAGCATTTTCTAAAGGCTGTTTGTTTTAGGGAAAAGACATCAAAAGCAAGGAAATGTAAGTGTGTGGCTAAATGATCTGGGAGCTGAGACTCACTCGGCTTTACTGTGATATTGAAACAGACTAAGAAAAGAACCACTGTAAGGAAATAGCTTGTAGACTGAATTACCTTTTCAGCCAACACATTTCCACTCCTCCTTGGCTCCAGGAGTTCAGATTTCATTGAACCTGATTGTCCCCTCAGGCTCCTCCCACGTGTTTACATTTTCATTTGCTTTTTCTGGCTGATACAAGTCTCATGCTTCTTTAGCAAGACCATTTACCTCCAGGAGCAGGAACAGCAGCTGCAGCTCAAACAGCAGGAGTAGAGACATTTCTTGCCTTTTTAAGCTGGGGTGTTTGCCTTAACTCTGACTTTCCTCTGTGCAGGGTTTTGCTTAGAGAATATTAGCTGATTTAAATGAGCCAATGATTGACTATTGCAGAAAGTTCCTGATCGTGCCTAGTAAAGAGGTAAGAAGCTTTATTGTGGTTCAGGAGCTGGAAATACAAACCATGTGTATTTCTGTATGAATTTTACAAGAATTATATGGGAAGAGTTTGCAAGGAATGAGGGCCTGTGTGTGTTAGGGAGGGAGAAAGGAAAAGACAAGCACACATAAAAAGATTTAACTTTGAAGGAATGCAGCTCTGGACTTGTCCAGGTTTGCCTGAAGGTAGAAATATTTATTTATGAGGTTGAAAAAAATAATCCAGATCTCCTGTAATGTTTCCTGCTGCAACACGAACAAGGGTACAGTGTGCAAAGGTTTGTGTATTTGCAACTTACTTCTTTTTGTTCAGGTGGACTGGGTCAGAACGGCTCTTGCTGAATTTGTGGTATATGTGTTTACCTAGCTGGCTTGCATTTGTATGTGTTTTCACAAGTGGTGAATGGACGGGGGAGCTGTGGGGACAAGTCAAAACGCTGAAAGACTGAAACCTCTTTTTAACTTACAAGCCTGCCTTTGGGTATTTGGATTTCAAGGAGGAAAGTGCCAGGAAACACGGGCTTGGAAGGAAGCCACTGAATTTGGTATGTGTTGGTATTTAAACTCCTAATTTTTATAAAAGTTGCTCTTTGTATATTAGGTACGGGAGTGAAAATACACACATACCCTTTGCTCCGACGCTTTAATTTATAAAGAGTCCCTGATACTGGTGGGGGGGGTGTAATTCAGATTCAGTGTGGGAATTTTGTCAAGCTTCAGCCTGGGCAGATCAGTGACTTGGAACCGCTCCTGGGAAGGGAGGTCAGGCTGAAAGAAAGTGGGCCCCTTCAGTTTGGTTAACTAAATTCCAGCATCACTTAGGTCTGCACTGTTGTGAACTTCCCTTGTTTTTTGACAGCTGTGTTGCTCCCACGGAGTGTTGCTTCCTTGGAAAAAATGAGAGCAGAGATTGAGTTGTGCATTGAGATGAGGTATCGAATGCTTAAGGCTTCTGCAATACCATTACTTAGCAAGGTGCACAGAATAAAATTTTGCATTACTAGTATATATTCCTTATTTTCTTTGGTCAAAAATGTTCCCTCCCTATATGAATAGCTTCACTTTTGCAATTAAGTTGTATCACTTCTTGGGGGAAAATGTAGATGAAGACCAGAGTAAAGTGAACTCCGAAAGTCTCTAGTGCAGAGGTGTTCCAAAATTATGGTCTAGAAAAAGGTAGAATGTGAAGGTGGTGTGTAATATGAGAACAACAACTTCAAAACCTTGTGTTTTGAAGTTGTATAGTATATTTCATTTGGCCTGGTTTTATGAACCAATAAGCCATATATACATAGTTTTTATATATTTGTATCATTTATATAGAGAGCTTGTACATAAAATAGTGTACATATATGTATACACATGAATAAAATTCTAAATCTTGTATTTCTTTTGACTGTTTGCATCTTCCCTACTATGATATCATTGAACCTTTGGAGATGGATTTGTGGTGGTTGTTTCCATTTAAAATAAGTCATGTCTAAGTATTCTCTGGGTTCCTCTGGTTCAGAAATGTATCTCGGTCTGCCCAGTATATTTGGGTAAAAGCCCTGATGTATACATGTGCTCTATAAATGCTGACTCTGTCAACAGAGTGTGATACCATATATTTAATTCCCCCCCAGGCAGAAATGCTGTATCTTAAAATTATGATTTTTGCCTTATACAACATTTTGTATTCCTTTTAAACCAAGTTAGGAGGGAAAAAATTCTAGGTAGAGTTGATTGTTTTTACCTCACCTAAGTTGTATTCTTTCCACTGGACTTGCAGTGACAAATCTTACACAGGTCTGAGGTAAAACTAAATTTCTAATGCTGTTCAGCATCACACACCAGAATTTTTTTTAATCGTTACTAGGTAATTACATGTGATTGTCATAATTAAATTTAAAAAAAATTAATCTAAGAATGATTTCCTACAACTGTACAAATTTGAAAATAGATTTATGTGCACTGTCTGTCATGTTTTCATGATCGGGAGCTGCAAGTTTAAATATCCAGACTCCTCAGGAGCAGCTTGATTTTTGTTTAGCTGTGAGTCTTAACTTTCTCATCTGTTTATAATGCAGAATGATAATTTTTGGTGACTACTTGAGGTTTCTAAAAAAGAAGCTGCCTGCTAGAGCAAATGCTCTAGTTGCAAGTAGATTGTTTTATCCCACAATCACAGGGTATTTCCTTGTGAAGTCTAACAATATTGTATTCATCTTTAAGTTCACAGCCAAAAGTCAGCAGGTCCCAAGCGCTTCTGTTTCTCGCTTCGCTTGTAGACAGATAACATAATATGACTCCTCAAGTTCTAGCATAAATGTCAAAAGTAATGTCTGTTAGGATCACCATCCTACTTGCGACTGGTGTGACCTCTGGGGAGCCACTGCTTTGAGGAATTGCCTTAGGGATTTTTTTTGAAGCTTGGCAGTGGACCAGACTTTCAGATATGGATACTTAAGTAGGATGTCTAGATCCCACGCTTCTCTGAGTACATTCTCCATGTGCAGCTTAAATGCCTTTTTCTGTATAGCCACGTGTTCACTTCAAATGGTTCATGAAGGACTGCGAATCCTGGTACATTGCTCATTCAGTCAAGTTCTTGGATCTCCTCTCATGTGTATGCGTTTCCTTCCAATGTAGATAATCTACCTTTATCAGATAATGATGCAGGGTGTATAAAATATTCCAAGCTGTTAGTTTCTTTCATTGTGGAGTTCTTAATAAGTGGTATACCTAGGCTTGTTGTCTTGGTTATGAACACAGGCTGATGCTGAACAAGATAGTACTCATCCACAGCTGTTCAGCCTTTTTAATCCACTGGCATTCCACATACCAGTGATCTTGAGGTAACAAGGTGAGACAATGAATGCCACAAAACCTAGCTGCCAGTTTTATGGTGCTGAAATATTTCAGAGATGCTAGTGTGCATACATCATCCTTTCCGCCATGGTGTTCAGTTCTGACAGGGCTGTGTGATCTATTAGCACGTAGTAATTGGGAAGCCCTGGCAGCTCAGTCATCGGTTGATTATACAAAGTAGTTCTATCATCTTAGGAGAATCTGAAATTTCAGAGATTTTCTTTTTAACGGGGACCATACTGTAGTAAAAACATGGTTACTGCTGCTGACGCTTCAGATCAGGTTTACTGAGTTTCCCCATAAAAAATGAGATGTTTCCACATATAGACTCATGAACATACACAGATTTGTGTGTAAGCTTTCCTCTCCTGGCCATGAACCTTTCAGTCTCTTAATTCTGCTGCCTCTGTTCTAACCAAATTTTGTGTTGGGCCATCCTGAGCCAAACCCTATGAGAATTCTCAGAAGGACTCTTGTTCCCAGTAGTATCTCTCTACCAATCAGATTCCATTCTTCAGTGTAGTAGAGATCTGTACCTTTTAAGTATTTTTTTTTAAAAAAGACATTTTCATTCATCTACATGACAGGTTAGGAGAGGGAGAAATTCCTCTAGCAAAATTTTTCTTCCTTTCATCTGATTTACTTGTCTAAAACATTCCTGACCCGCTTCCTTGGCACTTAGCAGTTAATGCTAACTATTCAGAGAAACATGAAACTTCTTACAAGCTCTTCGTGGTGTTTGCTATGAACTATAGATCAGATTAAAACTGGGATTTGAGTAGTAATTAATTAAATGTCTTAGCCAGCAATGGGATCATTTGAGAGTTCAAAGACAGCTATTTAACTTCTACATTTATCAGAAAAAGATACTTTTAAATTTACTTAACACACATCTTGGAATCCTGAAGTAGTTTAAGTCCAAGCTTTGTACTGACATGTAATGTAGCATCAAAAGGAACAGTCTCTAAGAAATGTAAATTGTTCAGAATTTGGGAAAAAAAAAAACAAAAAACAAAAAAACAAACCCCAACAAACTCCTGAATATTTTAAAGCTGTTGTATCCAATGCAAAGTCTGATGGAAACAAGCATCTGAGGGCTCTAGTTTGCACACTTAATATATAAACAGCAAACAAAGACCATAAGCAACCAAAACACCATCCTCTGCTGAAAGTTGTTTTTATATTTATATCCGGTGGTGCTAATTCTTAACACAATAATACATTGAAGAATTATTTTTGCACATTTCCCAATTTGTGTGTAGGGATACTGTACAGATGTTAAAAATCCTAAATGGAAACATAAAGAGGGGATATAAACTATTCTTGAGATTTATAATCCACTTACGTGACTGTAGGTTTGTTGTTTACATTTAATTTTCTGGGTTGTTTTGGGTTGTTTTTTTTTTTGTTTTGGGGTGGATTCCCCCCCTACCCCCCCAATAAAATGGCATAAAGTTAAGTTGAGATACTACTGGTAAGCTGAACTCAGCCTCTTCTTCAGAATGGGAGCATGGAAGCTGTACAGTTCACAGTTGGGAGACCCCAATTGGTTTGTGGTTGCTCAGTGTTCCGGGCAACATGCAGAATAGATTCGATAATTTTGTAGTAGTGGAAGAAGA
The DNA here is from genome assembly GCF_963921805.1 of Phalacrocorax carbo. Classification (NCBI taxonomy): domain Eukaryota; kingdom Metazoa; phylum Chordata; class Aves; order Suliformes; family Phalacrocoracidae; genus Phalacrocorax; species Phalacrocorax carbo. Next base: position 106,013,123 of record NC_087514.1, read on the forward strand.
ACTGGGCAGGGTTATCTCTGAACCACCTCAGACTTGCACATGTGCAAGACCCTTGGGTCAATAGTCCACTGGCAGTCTGTCCATCTTCTTGTCTGTACTCTTGTTGCTGTGCTTGGATGGCACTACGTGATGATACAGGGAGGGCTAATGGAGGGAAATGCACAGATTTTCCATTGCTTCCATGGCTGTACTTAAGAATTTGACAGATTTTGTACTTAAAGTTTCTGTACGGTGAACCAAATCTGCATGCTAGAATGTTTAATCTGGTGTGAGGTACTTATGGCTGACTAGCATGTTTGAAGGATTTATAGCACTTTGCTTACTTTTGGGTAACAGAAAAGTCAGACAGGGTGACTCTTAATGATTTGAGAGTACTAGTCCTTTATTTACTTAGCTGTGTTCCAGTTCAGACCTGTAACCTCTTTAAGTCTATTTTGTGCCAGAATATTCAACTATTCAAACCAGTTTCGGATTGTTCTCTAGTTTTTAAACTCAAAACTAAGCACACAGAACAGAAAAAAAAATCATGTAAGAGTTAGTGCTTTTTAATTTTTGCAATTTATTGTGGTAACTGCATTAAATAATTCCACGTGAATTGCCAAGTGTGCTTCATTGTCCTAGCCAGTAGTGAGAGCTTATGAGAAATCACAGCATGAAAGAGGTTGAGAAGCTGTCAGTTGGCTGTATTTTCCTTAGATATGGTTATTTTTTTCATAAATGTTGTTTTTAAATATCTGTACACAGACATTCTGCCTCATGCGTAGCAGCTTTTTTCAGCATGGGTTTTACACATCGTAAACTTCAGCAAACTTCTAACAGTTTGCCCATAGAGAAATTCTTCGGCAAGGGGAATTGCTTTCTTTTTTCCCTAGCCTGATGACTTGTCCTGAAAAGGAGTATTTTGGTCTTCTGCATGTGCTGTTTTTAAAATCAACATTAGACAAGTAATAGTACCTATTCCTTAAAAAGTTGTCCTTTAATTATTAGCTAAGATGTATTAAACCTATCATGTAACCTCCAGTGTGTAAGTATTTTAACTGATGGAAACTTGGCAGTGTGTCCCATAATGAAGGCTTTTTCCAACCAGACTACTTTTCTTGCCATTATAAACCGATGAATTCATTGCCATCATGGGTACAATTTCTGAATAATGCTTTTTCTAGAATGGTATTGCTTAGAAAAGCTTCCTGGTTCAGAAGCTTCATGATCATGATGCCATTTTAAGTATATTTTTAAAATGTGTGGTAGAGTTGATGTTGAAATGTGTTGGGCTCTCCATGTCTCTTCTGATTCTGGAATGAAAATCTGCCTGTTCCTAAATAGTAATGGTCCAATTTTCTTATTATCAAATTATGGGCTGGAATAGTTATTCAGAAATTTCTGCTTAATATAAATGTTTTGCTAAATGAGCATTAAATCCTTTGAAAGTAGAACCACTCACTTTACTTTCTTGGCTTGGTGGATGGCAGAAATATTTACTCCTAAAGCTTTTCATAAGAAACAGAATTAATTGTTCATTTTCAGCGCTGGGTAACAGCCCAGTAGCCATACTCTGCCTCAGGTTGGTCTAACTTGTGTAATGTGTGTGGGAGCTGCACAAAAAACTCCATTAAAGGATCATAAAAATGTGCCCCCCATGGCTTCATTTCTTCTCCTTGATCTGTAATGTCAAGGAGAGCTTTAAAAAGCCATGACAAGCAGAGGTAGGAAAAAGTGGTTTGGATAAAATAAGCTGGATTCAAATAAACTCTCCAGCTTTTAAAATGTTCCAGAGGGAAATCACTGTATTCAGTGTTCTGTGGTTTTATCCATTGCCAGTGTTGGTAGTACTGAAATAACATGGAAGACATTATTCTCACAGTAGTATTTTTAACTCAAATGGATTTTTTTACTTCCTGACTGTATATAAAAATCTGCTCAAGTTTGTGCTTTTTTCTGGGAAGCAAAAAGATATTTTTTTTTTCAACAACTTTAATTACCTATTTTGTATATATTTCCTATTTCTTATTGTTGACTATATATTTTACGTGATTTCTGTTAGCAATAAAGCATAATATCTAAAATATTACATATGTGTTAAAACATGTAGAGGTGTGTATATAGGAGACAATTCAAAGGCTGAGATTTTTAGTCTCTAACTTGTGGTTCTCTTGACTTCCTACTGTATGTTTTGCATCCATTTTTGTTGATTATTGAAAAGAAATAATTAAAATGGGCTGGTGGCTGCAGCATGAAAGCAAATCAATATATCAGATTTAAAAATACAGGATGTGCACCTTGAGATAGCAAGAAGCAGCAGGGTTCATGGATGCCTGGAGACCATGTAACAGTTCTGGGATCAAAAATAATATAGTCACTTCAGTGAAGCACTCCATTTGAGTTCATTAACCCTGTAAGAAGGTAAAACTTGCTTCACCCAGTTCTTCTGTGCATAACTGATGTCAATGAAGCATGCTAAGTTGTGCTCATGCAACTGCAAGCAGGAATTTGTTCTCACCACCCAGCCTTAAACTTAGTAGATACCTTTTCCTGCAGAATTGTTGTATTCTCTAAAGATGTTCTAAATGGAAAGTTCTAGCCCATATTTATTATGAATGTTTATTCCTAAACTTTAGTTCAGTGAGTACCTCAGAGATCAGAAATAAAGTTATGTTCTTCCCATCGTTGATGAGGAAGGAGTTATATTCTGATTTTTAAGGGGCTATGGCCTTGCTTATTGAAATGTGAAAAGCATAACCAGATCTGCTACACATGTAGAAATTCCATAGTCTTAACATTTCCTCATGTGTGCCTGTGTGAAGAGGCCTGACATGTATTCCACAGACTACAGCTCTGATTGAAAGGCTGTTTCCTCCTTGTACCACCAAGAGGAGTAAATGATTCTTCATAGTATAGTTAGATCATCAAGTAGAAATGGATGAACTGGTAATTGCATGATATATGTTCAAGGCAAGTATTGCTGGTAGGTCCCTACCATTCTTGCTCCGAATGGAATGCATGGTAGTTGCCTCTCAAGTATCTAACACCGTAATAGTGTAAGTCTTCAAATTAGTATGAAAAGTTTGTGGAGCCATAAACATGTATTCAAAACAGCATAAAAAGAACTGTATTTGATCTTGAGCTATGAATGGCATGTTATATTTCTATCAAGAAAACTGTTACAAATGTAAATGTAAAATGAAAGAAGATAATGCCATTGGTTGATGCTGTAACTGTAGAGCCAGTTTAGTTTTGCAGAACGAATACCATTAGTATTAGCAGTACTTTTGTCATGTGGTACAAGACCAGTCAAAGCCCTTATGTAATGTCTTGTCCTTTTCTCTCCCTTTCCTTATTACTTATCTCTCCACAGTGCTGCATACCCAAGGTCCCATCGATGGCAGTCTGTATGCGAAAGTGAGAAAGAAGAGCTCTTCAGACAGCAGCATCCCTGGTGTTGCTCAGGGTGTTCCTGTGACTGGCAGTCCTGATCACAGTGATCATACCCTGTCTGTCAGCAGTGATTCAGGACACTCAACAGCTTCTATCAGGACAGACAAGACTGAGGAGCGCCTTGTGCCAGGAGCCAAACGGGATCTGAGCCCACAAGAGAAGGCAGAACTGGACCAGCTACTTAGTGGTCTGGAGGATTCTGTCAGCACCACCAGGGGTATGACTGATGCCCGAAGCAAGTACAGTGGGACTCGCCACATAGTGCCAGCTCAAGTTCATGTGAATGGAGACACCAAACTGAAGGACAGGGAGACTGATATTCTGGATGACGAAATGCCTAGTCATGACCTTCACAGCGTGGACAGCATTGGGACTTTGTCTTCCTCAGAAGGGCAGCACTCCACCCACCTAGGGAACTTTAGTTGCCACAAGAGCAGTCAGAACTCACTTCTTTCAGATGGCTTTGGAAGTAACACTGGGGAGGAACATCAAAATGCTTTTGCCCCAGACCTAGGAATTGGCGTGGATCCCCTCTATGAGAGATCATTTGGAAGCACTGAGCCAAAGTCAACTCAGCAATTGCAACGGAACCCTTCTGTCTCACCCCAGCCTCAAGCCTATGGTCCAAGTAACTACTCTACTCAGACCTGGGTACGCCAGCAGCAGATGGTCACTGCTCACCAATATGGTTTTGCCCCAGAGAATGAAATTAGGGTTGGCATTCATAACACTGTGGAGAATTCAGGCAGTGTCCAGAGCCAGCCCCGAGTCCCAGATACCCCGACACGTGGATCCAGCAGCAGAGATGCTGTGCAGAGGGGGCTAGGAAGCGTGCCAGGTGCTGTTGAAACTGCAGAACATGCCAGTGCCCAGAGCTTTAAGTCAAGGCCAGTGCCTCAGAGGGACACAAATGGCCTGGATCTAGGGCGGAATGCAGGAGACTTGCCAGCTTCTCCAACTTTGGATATTGATCAGTCCATTGAACAACTGAACAGGTTGATCTTGGAGTTAGACCCTACATTTGAACCTATCCCGACCCGCATTAACACTGTCACCAGGGACAGAAATCAAGTAAATGGCTTCACCAGCCTTGATGTAGATGTGGAAGGGCTTAGCAGGAGTCCTGGTTTCCATGACAAATTAGAGGTCACAAACAGGAATCCCCCCCGGCATGGTAAGCTGTTGTAATGCTTTCAGAATATAATGCTTTTCCTAGCACTTTTGTGTTCTTGATATGGTACAGCAGGACCTCAGGTCATGACTTACAACTTTCAGGATGATTACCAAGGGATTATTTCTGATACCCTCTTTACATAACAATCCAAGGAGTTATGGAATCAAACTGATATAAGTGAGTTTTGCAGGTTGTTTTTTTTTTGCTTGAAAAAAGTACTGTTCAGCAAATTCTTACCTGTTATAGATCATCAGTTGGGATTTTTTGCTGCTGTAAGTGATAACAAAGTAATTCCTTACACTGAGGCATTTTTAGAAGGCGTCTGTAGTGAAATGGTTTATGATTGCTTTTTTTTTATGATTTCCACTTAAAGTAGGAGAAAAAGCACTGGCAATTTTATCTTCAAATTTAGTGTAATGCTGAGGGCATTAAATTTCTATGCAGGATTTTCATAAATAAATTATTCTTTGCCAGTAAAGTATTCTAAAACATACTCTTTCTGAAACTTTTCTTTTTAGAAATTCAGAAGTCACAGTGCTTGCTTATTTCTGGCTCTGATATGATTGCAGAAAAAAAAACACCTGGTGGAATGAAATAGGTGACACTTGCTGACTATATTGCCTAAATAATGTTACTAGAACTAGCAGTTTTGCAAAAGGATGAGTAGTCCTTCTCTGCTTAAGTCCACTGAAACCTTTCATTAATACTGTAGCTAAAATTTGTGACAAACAAGCTCTTGCTGGTCTTGCTGTCATGTTTGAAAATTCTGTGTGGTCTAATTCCTCTGGCAGGACATACCTTCTTTCCTTCCCTCCCTTCCCTCTTCGTCTTCTCCCTTGTCCTACCTCCAGTCTTGGTGCAGTGAAAGACTTGCTTGTGTCTCCAGGGTTTGATTCAGTTATCAGCCAACATGCCAGAACATGTGTCCACGGCCTCATTGGACACAAATGGGCCGCTTCAGCTCAAGCGCAGTTGGATATGCCAAACCATTCGATGATGACTGCTGAACTAGTGTGTGGCTTCATTAATGTGCAGGCCTATGTGATCAAGGATGGTGATTCTTGTAGAGAGGGTGAAATCAGTTCTGGGTTTAGGAGAGTAACTGAGGGCTAAAGAAGTCCAGAAATCCGTGATGAATATATGTGAGCTGCTTCACTGTTTGTTTTTAATACATGGTATGCATTTTGTGGCTCTTATAGGATTAAATTCATTAGTTTGTAATTCTCTTGAATCTTTCCAAATGATTAGCTGAAGGACAAATTGAAAATGAGTTTTTTCCAGCAGGAGAAAACTCTTCTGTCTGGTGTACAGTAAAGCTAGTGAAGGGGATAAATGGGTCATTTAGAATAAGCCACCTTTTAGAATTCTGTGTTTAAAGGTACAAATCATAGATTCTGATCATCTACGAAAGGAAGTAGGAGTCATGGTCAATTCCTTTCCATTTGTAAAGTTGGGTAAAGTAGGTAAACTTCCTGCCCTAATAAAGACTGGTGAGAATATGAGTCCTTGGGGCACATTCTGGAAGAGGATTTGTTTTAAAGATAGTGATGAATTTGGCATTAAATATGAATATACAGACAGCATTTAGAATCCTGGGTAATTTGTGGGGGGCAACAGGACATAGTATGAAAGAGGAAAGAGTTTAGGAGTCAGGAAGCTCCTTCACTTTTTGTCATGCCCTTGCCTTTGGCAAGGTGTTTCTCTCTCCTTCATCAGTCTTAGCAAGGGAAAAGGAGGGCTAATGTCTCTTCCATTTGTTTTTTTAAACCTGTCTCTCAGAAATACTGAACATCCTTACAGGATGTTTACATCATACTTCAAACTTACATCATAGCTTCAAACATAAGTTTATGCATACTGATTCCTAATCCACTTCCAATTTAAGTCATCCTCTTTGATGGATTTAATTAGACATAGGGTACACGTCTCTGAAAGAAGGTGGTAATCACAATCTGTATGTTGAAAGTGGCATGTAAGTGCTAATTGCTATCAACAGCTGCTCTGTTTCTGACATTGAATTTTTTTCCCCGTGCACTCTATCTCTGCTCCAAAGCAACACCCGTATTCCTACTGAAATCACAGAATTGCAGAGTAGTTGAGGTTGGAAAGGACCTCTGAAGATCATCTGGTCCAGCCCTCCTGCTCAGGCAGGACCACCTAGAGCCAGTTGCCCAGGACCATGTCCAGATGGCATGTGACTATCTCTTATCTACAACCACTTTTCTGGACAACCTCTGCCAGTGCTCAGTCACCCTCGCAGCAAAGTAGTTGTTTCCTGATGTTCAGAGGAAAGGTCCTGTGTTTCAGTTTGTGCCCATTGCCTCTGATCCTGTCACTGGGCACCATGGAAGAGAGCTTGGCTCCCTCTTTGCACCCTCCCTTTAGGTATTTATATACATCGGTGAATCCCCAATACACTTTCATTTAATCAAGAACTTACAGGAGGAGTGTTATCCAGTATTTTGTGGACAGTTCTGCACTCCACCAAATCATGAGTACTTCTGCATGATGGTTTATTTCAGCATGCTAGGTATACCTTGTCTGGCAAAAGGCTAATTATTTAAGGGACAGTCAGGGAGTGAATCAACTCTTATTTGGGTCTTCAAGTTTCTTCCTAAATTTTTGCTTGAAGTACTTACTCCTTTCACACTTTTACTGTCCTGAAGTCAGATTCTGTTGAAGTTCTCACAAAGCCTTTCATTGACATTAGAGACTTGAGGAAGGAGGCAAGTAAAGGGTTACTCTTGCATTTTTAGGCCCAAAATAAATGAATGAACTACATCTAGAGTTTAAGCACTGTAGAGAGCCTAAAATGTGTGGAATCCAGGATATAGGATGCAAGACTGGAGGCTTCCGTTGGCTTCCAGTCTTGGCTAACGTCATTGAGATTTATGGGCCTCATTCAAGTCCTAGTTATAGTGACTTAGGATATTTATGTTTAGGAAAATGTCCTTTGAAAGTTTAATCCTTAAAGTCCTTTCTCTTTGTTTTACCTTCTGTTTTCAGGGCCTTATGCTGCCATTGTTGTTTAGGTTGGTTAGCATCTTCTAGCCTTTGTAGTCTCTTTGAAACAGCATGCCAGTATAGAACTGTTGTGGATATTCTCAGCTGAAATGTGTTTGTGGTGGTCCTTTTTGAGAGGTTATAGTTCATTTCATCAAAGGCAGGAAAACTGAATGGGTGCTTTTGCTTTCCTCCAGCTCCTAATTTGGTGGTGTGTGTGTAGGCATCAATTAGTTCATATTTCTGCGGCTGTAAGCTAAAGCACCATCACTTTCAACAGTTGCTACTTCAGAGGATGGCATCTTCTGGTAGAAGAGGGAGAGAGTAGGAATAGTAAGGGTTTAGATATTTTAATTTAGTCAGGGCCTTTAGGAGGCTGGGTGCATTTGAGTGCCCTAAAGTTTAAAGGCCTCTGTTTGTGCTTAATGTAGGTAGTGTCTTGAGGAGTTTCTCTTGTGTAACAGTCACGTGCTGTGTTCTTGACTGATAAGCAGTAATTTTAGATTAGTGTTGAGTCCCTTGCCTACCCTTTGAGTATATTCATTATGATTAACAGTGCAATTTTATGTTCTGTCTAATGCAATTGAAACGCAGCAGACTGTTCCCGAGAGAGGTGGCCTTATGCCGTCTCTATGATCTTTGGACATGCATTACTCCATTCATCTCTGCATCAGATCTGGTAACTCTGCAGTGGTGGGGTTAATTGGGTTAGCTTGTTTATTCCATGGTTTGAAGGCTTTCTTATGGGTTAGTTATCTGTCAGATCAAAGTGTTAAACTTGCGATGTGGACAGGTAATCACTAAATGCCATGGGCAGAAAGAGTGGTGAGGGCATGTGGCTGAAGGTGGAGGGCAAGCAGAATGGCCATTTTAGCAGCCTTTAAAGCAGATAGAACAGGTTTATTCTGAAACCACATACATATATCTTGGTGATAGGACCTGATCTGTAGGAACTTCATTGTGAGGGACACAGTTATTCCACTGTGTTACCAAGCACCATTGGGAAACTATAATTAATACTGGGACAGAGCTATCAGAAAGGTAGATTCAGTATTTTAGGGCATTAGCTACAAGGCTAAGGTCGGACATGTTAGGATTCACCTGTCACTTTCTGCATGTGCTTCAGCATGTGATACTAGTGTAAGTAACATAAGAATAACATTTAATTAAAAGATTTTTTGAAAGGATTATTTCTTCGTATAACTTTAACATAATAGGTTTTTTTAATTTGCCTTTATGTCAAGTGCTAAAATGTTCTGTTTCTGACTTTTGCAAGTATCATTGAGTTTATACTAGTAACAGCTTGATTTTAAACCTATCCATGGTTCCAAAGGTAAAACACTAGTTACGTGTAGCATGCTGCCACCTCTGCTTGAGATTAGGAAGTCACCAGCACATACTGATTTTTCCAAATGCTGTAGGATTTATTTATTTACATATCTGGACTTGCCCCACTGCTGTATACAGAACCATTTATGCATGATGTGCACAAAACAACAAGGGGGAAAAGCAGTTTGAATGAATGTTAAGTATGAGGAAGACCTGGAATGTTTTTCGCTTGATACATCATCTGATGGAAAGGGAGCAATATAGCTGCAAGGAGAAATTGTGAATTGGGATGGTCAGATGGAGGCAACAGGAGTATATTGTCATGTCTCATCTGAATCCAGATGATGGTCATAGTTCTGAGCATAAACCACATGTTCTGATATGTTCTTTCAAACTCTGCATAGCACTTCAAAGGAGTAAATCCAGAAGTGTAGTACAAACATCTGCTAGACAGACAATTGACTACTGGAAGAATAACCTATTGTTTGCAGAAGCCCCTACCACCTCCCAAGTCTCAGGTGTATGAGAAAATAGGTAGATAAACTGAAACAGCAAAATCAGTCTTTTTTGACTGAGGAGCAATCCTAAGGTTTGAGAAACAAGGAAATACTCTTTATTAGCTCCCTTCGTTTTTCAAAGGTGCTTGACAATTCACTTGTCTTTGGAGACCATAGGTATGCAATATCTGTGTGAGGAGAGGTAGAGAAAGTGGCCTTAGGGTATGCAGGTCTGTCAAATGCTCTGGAGTTTCAGTGTAGAAACCCAAGCCCTTAAAAAGTGTGTTGTCTGTTCCCAGTACTCCTACTGGGAATTAGTGCTTCTGTGCAAGGATTAATAAATAACAAGAAATATCCTCTCTACGCACTGGCATAAATGGCAAAAGTTACAGTTTAAAAAACAAACAAAAAACAAAACAAACCACCACAACCCAAAAAAACCAACCAGATAAAAACATTTTGCTTGGTTAAAGTCAAAAGTCTATTCCTGCATGTGTGGGAAAAACTAATGTATAATGTAACGGAAAGTTCCTCTTCAGACTTTAACATTGTTTTCCCTCCACAGTGAACAGCTGAAGCGTAAGTTTAGTCTGACTCTGTTCCCCTGCACATGCACACACATGAAGTAAAGCTGAAGTAGTCAGCATACTTGCAGTGAAAGGCTGTGAACATGTGCTATACTAGAAAGAAAAGAAAACCTTATATTATAACTAATCCCTTAAAATAACAAAATATGTTGTTGTTCATTGCCAGTTTGTGGTAAAAGAGCACAGGCTTGCTGGGTGTGGTTTACCTTACCTTGGAAGTATACTCATGGAATTAGGATAAGCAGGAGATTCTCCAAAGCAATTAATGAGTTGTTGAAACTACTGCAGCATAGGAGGTGCAATTGATAGCACAAAGAAATGCTGGCTGCCATGGGGATGAGGAAATAGCCATGAATAAAGGATAACCAAAACAAGCAGTTGTTCACCGATGAGCAATGGTCGGTCTTACACAGACAGGTTTTACAGGGAATTCTATACCCTGTGACTTAAACAGTCCTTGACCTAACAAGTATATCAAGAGAATCAATTGGCCTGTGATGGAGGGAGTTGGCAGATCAGGGCTGAATGGCTCTGAGCTTGAGTGGACGAATGTGGTATTCTTAGTGAGAGGGAGCAAACAGCGCCAGAGATGAATGAGATTGACGTGCCTAACTTGAAGGTTGCATTATGAGAGGGTGGTGGGGTTATCTGGTTTCTTGTATGAACATGAAGTAAATGTATTTCTTAAGAAGGCATGTGCATGTTTCCAGTGCCCTGCAAAGCTGGAATAATGAGCTTAATGAAATGTGTGTGTCAGCTGGGATGTACAGTATGGTCCATTCTTATTTCTCTTCGCTTGTATGTTTCTGCACTGATTGACAAATAGGCAGCTACCTCTCCGTTCATGTCTCTTCCTAGAGGTATTTGTACACATATACCCTTCACATAGGTTAACGTGGCACAAACTACTGACTGCCTATGTAGCAGAGTTCTGGATTCTGTCCGAAATGATGTCTTGGGTTAAGTGTTCAGTGTTTTTGAGAATAGGAAGAAGCAGACAGTGATCCTTGAACTTCTTTGTGCTAGGATGTGTGTTTATGAACCATGTAGAACAGAAGCTGATGACCTCTTTTCTCCTTCAGTCCTATTTGTGTCGCTTCTCAGAGGTGAATCAGTGCACTGTATATTAAGGTTTTCCAATTTTTTGCTTTTACATGAGCTGAGTTACACAGAGATGAGTTTCTCATAGTAAATGAAAGCTGCCATTTACTGGTAACACAGTGCTGCAGTAGTTCTTAATTTTAAACAACAGGAAAGTCTGTATGTAAGCTTTTCTCTGCAGCCTTATGTTCCCCCTTTACTTCACCCTGTGTATGTTCTTTCATGCCTAATAACACATGACCTCAGTCTACTGTTAAAGATCATTTGTAAGACTTATTTCCTTGAAGCCACCATCTTTTATCACAAATCTTATGCTTATGGGTAGAGAGGGAAAGCTAAAACAATGTTTTGCTTCTACCTAGAAAACTATGAAAGCAAGAATCTGTTAATAAACGTAGAGAACAAAGTTTTTTACCCATTTTCAGTAAAACCCACACCCCACCTTTTAACTCTTAAAATGTTACAATTTGCATCTTCAGAAAAATGTTAGAAGCAATTGAAAAATTATATGATCAAACTAAGGCAAAGCACATGAACATATGCATTCAATATTTGGGGGCAGCCTGTTTCCATTGCTGTGACCAAGAGATACATCTCTATCTAAATTGATCAGTATGAGGAATTAAGGGACTGTATTTTCCATAAGGTTGAAATTATATTGTTGCTCTTAGCTAATTCTAATTCTTCTTCATGCATGAGTTAGTCTGTCTGAAAATATTGTCTTAAAACATCCTTACGTCACTTAATGTGGTGGGGAGAATGCAGATATATGGTTCACACAGCCTGACATTCTGTGTGTTTATATAGTTTATCAGCTCAATAAATAACTGAGCGTTAAACAAAGCCATCATCCCTCCCTCCCTCAAAAAAATCCCAACATGCAGAATGAATAAAAATGAGGTGGCTAAACATCTGATTACAAGTGTCTGGAACATCTTCAGAGATCTTTCCTCTATCAAAAAGAAATCTTTGAAGATAGTCCAAATTAAAGTATCATAAATCATGCTACAGTATATCTGCAGACAAAGGAGAGGGGAAGAAATCCTTTTTGCATACTGTACTAAATAAGAATTTTTAAAAGCACCGAACTGTTCCAGATGTTGTTCCCATTCCCTCTGTGATATTCTGTGGAAGAGCAAACCCAGTCCCTCTGAAATAAGATGTAAAGTGATAGGAGAGCAAAGCTTGACCAAATCCTCATGTGCCTTATTTGCATGTACTAACAATACACTACAAAACCTGTTGTAGTTTCCATCGCACAGGAAAATTTTGGAACCTGACTTGGAGTTAATTTTATAGTGATAAACAGTAAATTAAATGGAGTTTTTAGCTAAACTAAAGTAAAAAACTGAGTTTTAAAGTTAAAACTGGAGTTTTAACTAAATTAATCTTTTAAACTAAACTAAATTTAGTTAAATTAATTTTTATGCTAAAGTTTAAAATGGAATTTTAGTTATATTTAGCAGCAGAGTAGTTTTTTATTTAATGTATGTCGTGTACTTATTCCACAAATATTTATTAGTCCTGTAACCGTCTGGATGTGGGCCTGAGTGTAGCATCATTATGACATCTCTGTACGGGTTTGGAGATATCAGTTTGGATTTTGCAACAGGCTTTCTGCCCATGCTTGGCACAGTGTAAAAGGGCTAAGAGACTAAAGTGGCCAGACCTGTGAAGCTGCTTTGTCCTACATGGACAGGTTTAATGGCCTACTTGGATTTGAGGTAGAGTTTACACCTTTTCATTTGCTTGTTAGACTAACGTGTTATGAGGTTTTCAGACTCCTAGGCTACTACCTGTTCTGGATAGGGGGAAAAAGAGTAGTTTACTTGTGAATCATTGCTAAACAAGAGGGTATTTTTTCAGTAACAAAAAAAATTTTCTGGCTGCAATAGCACTTCCTACTACTTTTTAGAAAGATTAAGGCAGTGAAGCTATCACCAGCACAGCTCAGTTGGCTTTTGTTCTGATTAATCGCTCTGAAAGAGAGTTCCTATAGAGCTGCGAACCTGAACATTTGAGCATAACAAGATACTCTGTTAGCGCTTGCATCAGAAATCCATAATTTTGTTTCAGCTGGGTATACATTTGCTTGTCCTTTTTCCACCACAACGTTCAGCTTGAGTTTTGTCTTGCTGTCTTTGAAGATGTTATTTTTCCTTTAAATTTGTAACAGGAATTGTAAAGCTGATTCTAAATTCTTACTGTCTTGAAAGCTTTATCATTAAATGCCTTTTGCAAAAATCTTGAACTTTGTTGAAGATAAATGGTGCTAGAGAAGGAAATCACTTTGATTTGGGTAGTGTTATGGTAATATTTAGTATGTGGGGCAGTCCCTGAAGGCTCCTCTGTTAGAAGTTAACTTAAGGACTTTTTTTTTTCTTGAAGAATTGTTAAGTCTCCTGTTGGATTGAATCCCCATGTTTCACAGTAATGAGTAGTTGGAGTTATGCAGGTCTTTTTAAACTGCTGTATAGGCAGCAGCATCTGGAATGTCTGCAATGCTAACATAATTCTCCCCAGAGTTTTATTTCAGCCTTCATGACTATGTTGAGGTCTGTGAAAGGGGCACTGGAAAAACAGCCTTGTGGGAGTTTTCACTGTACCTTTGTCAAGAGAACCCTAAGGTTTTTATTGATCTCTGGGTTGAACTGATAGAGCCTCTTTTATGTCACACTAACTTTTCACACATGTTGAGGCTGTGGTGAAAAGCTCAGTTGAAGTGCATCTGCTTTGTCTCTCTATGCTCCTCTGTGTGTGACAAGCTTCTACACTGCAACGATTACCAAGTTGTCTGTCTTCAGAGTCTGTTATTTGTTGTGGATATTATTTTTTTAATTAGAGTGTTTATTAAGTTGTATTGTTTGGTTGATTGATTAAACATACGTCCTAGTAAGTTTTTCTTTTGTTTCTTCAAACCACATGTGGTTTCTTAAACCATGTGCATGTGGCTTGTGTATATGCTTGTCAGATTTTCCTAAATGCATAGATGTTACCTTTTGCCTCTTGTGAAAGGGATAGTGTTGAAATGAATTCAATATTCAAAAAGTCCTGCTGGGAAATAAATCAAGTTAACTAAGTGAGAAGCTATCTGTGAAATGATAGTTAACCTTGCTTATCCAGAGAAGATGATATTAACTGTTATGCAAGTCTTGATGATTGCAGTGGTTAAAATTAGTTTTGCAAGTTCTGACATCTATATTTCAATTCTATAACAATTCACCACGTTTGCAACCTGTCAATCTCAGCACAGAACTTTTAAGATTAGTATCTTGTAAAAACTGAAAAAACAATTTCTTCCCTTTAGATAGCAGCAATTTTTCCTTTCCAGATTTTCAGTACAATAGACTTTTTCAAACTTGTTAAGACCAATGTGAAATATCAGTTAATAGTATTAGGTTCAAAGCTTGATAGCACATTTTGATTGAGAAAAACAAAACATCATCCATACACAAGCTTTGATCACCCATTTAGTTATAAAATTACAAATAAAATTGATCAATCTAACACATTTTCATTAAGTGTTGAAGGTGATGGAGATCTTTGCTAATTTCCAAAAGGTACTCTAAATGAAAAGGTGTTTGGTCTTACATTTAAATGTGAAAAATTTACAATTAATGGCTCCAGTTTGAAGTTAATTCTTGGTGATTTTTTTTAGGATCTGGCATTGTCTAAACTGCTGTTGATTGAAGGTAGTATTGTCAAATAAAACTGCTTTATAAGGTCATTATCCCACTGTGTTAAGCATTGGTGCAGCCTCACCTTGAGTACTGTGTGTGGTTCTGGGCTCCACAATTTAAAAAGGATGTTAAGGTCCTTGAATGTGTCCAGAGGATGGCAACAAAGCAATGAAAGGGCTGGAAAGAATGTCCTATGAGGAACAGCTAAGTTCTCCAAGCCTGTCAAGTTTGGAGAGAAGGAGGCTGAGGGGTGACCTC
Organism: Phalacrocorax carbo; assembly: GCF_963921805.1. Classification (NCBI taxonomy): domain Eukaryota; kingdom Metazoa; phylum Chordata; class Aves; order Suliformes; family Phalacrocoracidae; genus Phalacrocorax; species Phalacrocorax carbo. The sequence goes on from NC_087514.1 coordinate 106,028,184, forward strand.
ACTGCTCTCTACAGCTTCCCTAGAGGGGAAGTGAAGAGGGAGGTGCTGATCTCCCTGGTACCCCGTGCCAGGATACATGGGAATGGCTCAAAGCTGTGTCCATTGAAGCAATTCAGACTTGTCATTAGGAAGCATTTTTTTACCGAGAGGGTGGTCAAACACTGGAACAGACTTCCTAGAGAGGTGTTCAATGCCCCTTGCCTGCCAGTGTTTACAAGCCATTTGGACAGTGCCCTTAACAACATGCTTTAACTTTTGGTCAGCCTCGAAGCGGTCAGGAAGTTGGATTCAATGATCCCTGTAGGTTCCTTCCAACTGAAATAATCTATTCTATTCTATTCTGATTCCTTAATTCTAGAGGAGGAGAAAAAAATATTATTTTGATAATTAGAAGTACATTATGGAGGCTGCAGGCTATCCAAGGATAAGTAACTGCTAAACATGGTTTTTACTTATTTGTAGTGGTAACCAGGGTAACATGGGAATCTAGATACTCTAAGGCATTTTTACCCTGTTGTGGTTCAGTGTATCATAATCTTTCCCCCTTGCTCAAACCAGTTTGAATAAGTTTATTTATAAGGTTTATTTAAGTCTTTTGTTCAAAAGCAAAAAAGCCCACCTCTATTAAGAAAAACATTGCAGAGGAATAGAAGGGCAGTTGAGTGCCCTGAAGTAATAGTCAAATCTTTAAAGGTCGCTGCACCTCTTCATGCACAAAGTCATAATGGGATTTAGAGCCCCTTATTGAGGAGAAAACAACAAGATGCTGAAACTGTTCAAAGGGGTTTCCAGTTTGCCTGTAATTTGCACAGTTGGCTGAGATACAAACTAGGTAGAATTTAAGGGAAGGTCTTCAATGGACTATGCTGGGTTTTGGAAAAGACCGATAGTTCTATTTTACAAATGATAAAGGCTTCCATAATGGGCAGAAGGGCTACTGGTCCAGCTTGTTTTTCCAACTCCATGAGAAAAGCTCTTCCCAGATAGCCCTACCATGTGTGCTGTGCTTGCCCCACTCTCGCATAAAGCTGGTTTTGAGGCTAGGACACAAGTCCTGTGAATCAAGTGGAAACATGCAAGCTTCATCTTACTATTTGTTGTGGTAACTGAAAGTAAATGTGGACTTCTTAATGATGTTCCTCATGCACTTGATAAATACAAACATGTATAACACATGAGGAGTTAACATAATAGTTTTTGAAGTTTAGCCGAGGCAACCACTAATATATGAGTTATAACACTGTTGTTGACATGCCACTCCAGACAAGATTTTTAGCTTAGTGTTGTTTTCTTTCTAGGAGTTATAAATACCTCTCAGTAGTACTCCAGGAAAGCTACGCAGCTAAAGAAACCAAACAAAGATTAACCTTTCACCACTGGCCATGCTTCTTTTAGCTGTAGCATTGGCATGGTGATAACCATCTGACAAGATAAATGCCCGATGCTGTTCTGATGCCAATCCATTGGAATGTTGTGATTTGTTCTTCAGGGAAGACAAAATAATTTTTGTAGTTTACAAGGGAAAAGAGATAAATGGGAGTATACAAAATGCTTTCGAAGAAATAAATATGTGCTTCTGAGATATTTATGAAGCTCTGCCAAAACTTTAAGCTAAGCTACAAGAACAAAAGCAAATGATGTGACTTTGAGGAAGTGTTAGATCTTTACACTGTAAAATATGTCTTTTAAATTAATAACTCCAAACATCTGTTACATTAAAGGTGGCAGCTCTGAAGTACATTCATGAAACTAAGTAAAAGTCATTTTTTGCTGACTTCTTCACTTAATTTTCATTTCTTAGATTTAAGTTATTTGCTTTAAGGTTTATTGCAATGTACCAGCTCAGCTTCTCCTCTCTGTTGTCCAACATCTGCTGGGAATTTGATACATAAAGCACTTCCAGTCTGTTTAAGGAAAATGTTTCATTTCCTTGAGATACCTGTTTGCAGCTTTCTGAGGACTCTATTAACTTCATAGAAATTACAAGCTTCACAAGTGTATGAATACTGATGACATGAGTGTATGAATATCATTGATGATGAAGCCCTTTCATTAGTGTGACAAGTAAAATCTGTGTTAAATTTTAAGGTCTGCTTTGACCCATCCAAAAGGTAGACATTCTCTTTCATAAAGTAGTCTACATGGCTGTGTTAAGTAGGAGAGGCATATTCAAAAAGAAACTGCCTGTGCCTTAATAACTGGGTTACAAATGGAATTAAATTCTTATGTGCCATTCCTGTGGTTCCCATTGCCTCCTGCGGAGGAGCAGTAGAACTGGGAGTGCCTGGTCTCAGATAACTGAGATTCTGCACAGTGATTCCCACTCATTTTTTTCTTTACAGAAATTGCAAATAAATTCCAATGCAAAAAGTTGATAAATTCTGGAGTAGTATGAACTTTGTCCACATTCCTAAATGTGTTCAGTTTCAGTAGAAATCTTTATGACTTTTTAGCATCACACGTTTGGAAGATATTTGTGATTTCATATTCTTTTCTGTTCTGGCTTCGAATACCTTGTCTGATGCATCTGGTTTGCTGACGAAGTCTTCAGAAGATAATCTTTCCACCTGAAAGACCACACATAAAGTTTCTAGTCAGGGGAAAAAGGGTTAAGTAGGTGTTTAAAATATGGGTGCTTAGAAGGTATTTTAGTTTTCAAAGTTGTACCATAAAAACAGAATCTCAGCTCTGTCTTTTCCACATTGTGCTAGGTATATTTATATTGACTTGATCAAATAAATAACTGGCTAAATTTGGACCCCAAAATCGGTGGAATTTTCAGAAGTGACTAGGAGGGTTTTATTTATTTATCGGCTTTAGTAGTAGTTACTATCACACTGGCTTTGATGGTAGCAGAGCTGGATTTTTGAAAGTGTCTAATTTTGTAGCTTTACAAGAGATTTATTAATATTTTTAGGATAAGACATTACTTGCCAGCAAGTTATTCAGGTTGATACATATGTATGCCAATGCAGAATCACTTGGGTACCATGGATTTTAGCCTGAAATACCTGTCTATATTTTAATTTTTAATAAAAACTGTTCTCCTATACAGAAACCTATTTGTGCATTGATGCTCTGTAATTGTGCTATATAGTAAAAGTGAAATGTCTATAATACAGGCACTTACACTGCATGCCAGATTTTACACCTTGGCTTCTGTCAGCTACTTGAGATTAGGAAATGGATGTGTGTGGAAGGTATACACTATTGTCTTTCTCTACCAAAGTGGCTGGTTCAGCCCTCCTGATGGTTTAGGTGAAGGGCATGCTTTGAACTCCTACTGCTATGGCTCCATGATCAGAGTGTGTAGATGATGTGCTTAATCAAAACTTAGAGTTGGAAATGATCGAAACAGTTTAAATGGCACCAAGCAATGAAAATAAGTTATTTTAGCAAACATGATCTCTTTTAAGAGAAATAGCTCATTCTCAAAGATCTTTTTTCATATATAGACAATAAAAACTCTCAGAGGAGTATCTGAAAAGTTGCTACGCATATGGTTATTTTTGTACTGTCCTGTGACTACACAGTAAGGACTACTGTGGGATCTTTATTGTTGAGTTAGTCTTATGAAGAAGGGTGGAAAAAGCAATTGCTGCAGGAATATCCTGAAAGTGCCTGTTGGTGGGAGTGGATGACTAAGTATAAAGCCCTGCTAATTATAAAGCTGTATCTAATGTCACTCTCTTAATACTGACTTGGGAAACAAATACTGCTTTATGCCCTTGAATATCCTGGATTGTTCTGCTGGCTCAGCTTACTCTTGTGCTCTGCTCCTCAGACTCCAAAAGGTTACAGCTCCCACATATATCTAATATCTAATTTTTGTGATTAAGTGTGATTGCCTTGTGTGTCACAAAAGGTGTACAGTGAGCTGGGTTTATAAGGGCCAGGGTCTGTGTTATCTAAAAATAAGTTGTTTTTTCAGGGAAAACGCAGTCCGGGAAAGCAGCAGTGGTTTTGCTGCTTAGAGCTGCTGTGCGTTAGGGATGGAAAGAGAGGTTTCCCATTTGGCTGCCCGTAGCGGCCCCTCCTGGAAGGCTTTACCGGTGGCACTGGAGGTAACCTCTTCAAAAAATGAGCGTCAGCAGAATCATGCTGCTTCACTCCTCTGGAACGAGGTGTACTGCAAATACGTTCCAACTTGTGTCAGCGAGGCTAACTACAACTGGTTCCCCTCCCACCCCCACCCCATCCGTGTGGTTTTGTAAAGCAGTTACAAAATCAGTTATTTCATGAGTGTTCTTGAACAGAATCACCAAAGGTACGATAGTGAAGTTTGTTTTAACATCTTGAACTGAAAAAAAATTATTACTCAGTTTACCTGTTTGTTTACAGCAACAGGTACGCAAGATGATGATGCAACAGGGGGAAGGATCAGAAAGTTAAGCGTTGGGCAGTATGACAATGATGTCCCTGGGCAGCCATCATATAATAGGTGTGGATGGATGAAGTCTCCTGCTACTGACCAGGCTGTAAATCCAGGATCACCGATTCCTGCAGGGGAGACCAAGGAGGTAAACAATTAGAATTTTTCAAGAAATACTTATTGAAGTAAATGGTCAGCAAGGAGTCCCATGTTCATGTTCAGTGTCCAGAATCAATGTGAAGCGGTTGGGCTGTTGCATCGTGGCAATAAGAAGAACATATGATTATAGTTATCTCAGAAATGCAATTCAGTGTTTAAGGATGTCCTGCTCTTGTCCTCTCTGTGTGTTTACATGTTTTCAGTGTTCCAAGATATCTCTGCTGGAACAGTGGATCAGATTATATAAAACCTTCTGTAACCTAATGAAAAATGCCCCACAGTGTTGTAGGGTTAAGTGGGAATTTTCACATTGTAATTTTGCTTTTCTGTACCCTTTCTAGATGGCTGTTGAATGTTACCAAGATGAAATAGATGGAGGAATCTTCTCCCCAACAAAAAATGGAAATGAAGCTGTCCCATCCACACCAGCTTTTCCCCTGTCACCAGAGGCATCATATGGTAAGGAAATACCTGTCTCTATTTATTTATTTTAATAGCACTATTAACATTTTAGATGTTACTGAAGAGGAATTATACTTTTCCTTCTCTCTTAGTGAAAACACCTCCACTATACCATCAGCGGATTCCCTCCAGCCAAAAGGTCAGCAGCCCATCTGAGCTGTACAGAATCAATCCTGGTAAGATACCCCTACTTCTTAAATAATTTGAAATTGAACTGTATATTAAGGCAACTAACGCAACAGTGGTTATTCCTGTTATAAATAGACATACACCCAGTGAATTTACACACATGCAAGTCAGAGAAATAGAATTTAGCAGTACTATTTTAGTCATATCAAAAAAAGTAAACAAGAATTATCTAAGCAAGATTTTATGCCATAATTGCCAACAGGGTGTCCTGTGTTCATGTTCAATGTCCAAAATCAGCATACAGCAGCAATTAGGCAATTGCCATGGCAATACGAGGAAATGCAGTTCAGTGCTTGAGGTTATCCTGCTCTTATTCTCTCTATGTGTTTGCATGGTTTCAATGTTCCATGATCTTTCTGCTGATATTGGGTAATATCAAAATAGTATTGTCAGGAGACTTGAGTTCCTTGTGATTTTTAGTAGGTTTTTGCCTCCATCTGAGTAAAGGGGGATGATACCCATGTTGCCATCTTTCCAGGCAAATGGAACTCACAATAGAACTTGACAGTAGCTATGCTCAAGTTGAGGAGATCCTTAATCAAAGGAATGAATGCTCTGGAGCTTTTTTTTTTTGCCACAATACAGTTTGTAAATGCACAAGCATGGAAAAGTACTTGGTAATAGATGAGTATGTGGTTAAAGATTTAATGGGACCTAGCTATGAATTTTATTAATAAAGGATTCTTCTTTGAGGCCATAACTCTTTGCTGCTAAAAATAGCAGCAAAGCTATTGTTAACTGTCCCTCATCCGTGCAAAATTATTTTAAAACAATAAGTTTAAAAAAAAAACCACCAAAATATTTCACATCTGCATTAGAAAGTGCTGGACATAGAAAAAAGCCAACATAACTTATTTAAAACCTGAATAAAAATCACAGACATTAATTTAAATTGTATGCATTAGATGTTTAGATGATAACTCGTGTATATATATTTTTATTGCTTAGGCTATGACTGTCTTCTCAGACAGGATTTTGATAGTTTTGAATAAATTTGATGGTAGATTTTGATGCAATAATAGTTAGTGTTGTGGTTTTAACTTTGGAAAAAAACCTTTCCTGTTTAATTTGCCGCATTTATTCTGTGTTGATGTTATTTGCTTTTGATAACTGTTAAAACTATCTTTAGTAATAAAGCAGTCTTCTACTAGTTCAAAACATCTCTTTAAGGTTCAGTTGCTGCGGCTTTGCCCTTTACTCTCAACTCTTAAACAGTTAGTGGTAGGTATCCTCCTGAGGGCAGCTTCATCAAATCAATTATAGGTTGCTTATGTTGAGTTACTCTACTCAACTCTGTTGTTAAATGGTTTCCATCGCTGTTGTAAGAGTTAGGACTTGCCCTGAAAAATTCTGTGGCTTTCAGTGTATATCTGTATTTTGTTGCTGATTCTCCTGCTTAATTGCAAATGCTGTCATCTCTCAAATGCTGGGTTTAGATAGTCATTTAACAGGACACTGAAAATAATTGCTCTAGCTTAGACCAAAGCAGGTAATTCTCCCTTTGAATGCCCCTTTAAAAATGATGCTCAAGGTATACTGAATGCTACAGGTTAAGTGCTCAGCTCCCTATGGCTTTGCTTGTAGTGGCAAACATAATGTACTTTGACAATAAAAGTTAAAGGTGTATGAGGTGGGTCAGGTACAAAAACATGCAATGCACCATTAGTGAGCACCTGTAAGAAATGTTAGTGGGGTGAATTTTCCACCAGAGCACAGAAACTTCTATTGCCAGAGGCAATATTAGAATCCTACTTTAAATATTTTTTTTCTTTTCTTTCTTTTCCCCTATTCTTTATATATTGCCTGTATCTACAGTAAGTATCTATTTACTGTATTTACTTGCTTCTGTGTCTTCTGACTTTGGCAAGAAGTGAAGAAGATGCCTTCTCATTACCCTTACTACCAATCCCTAATTTACGGCCAGAACAAGAGCGTTGTGTTTTGTGTGCTGAATGAGGCCAAGAATCTGAAGGGAGCAGAAGTAGCTGTTCCTGTGCTTGAGACTGCTCTAATGCACATGCAACAGAAGTGACTCTAACAGTATGCACTTTGAAAGAATTCTTACAGCCCCAATTTTTAGTACTTTCCTTTGTAGCCTTGCTCTTTTAAATGCTTTCATGTTTTCTATTTTGGTAGAAGTTGGGAAACATGCTGACTTCTCTAGACATTTTTCAACAGATTGAGGCCTTTGGAGTCACGGACTCTGGAGTCTTAATTTCTGCTGTTAAGGTACTGCCCCTTTTGCCTTAGTTCAGATCACCCTTGAATTCAAAATTGTTTTCTGCGTCTCAGTTTTTCTGCTTATCTGCATTCCAGGTTAGTAGTGAGGATGCTGTAACATCTGGCTACCAATTACTATCTTATTTGCTCCCCAGTTCCTTGTACAGAGTAGCTTTCAGTGTAGTTAGCACTTGCTATATCAAGGAAGAACAACTGTGGCTTTAGAAAAGTATAAAAGTATACATTTTAAAAGAACAATACATGGTTTTGTGTATTGTATATTCAAGAAATACAGTGACATCCAGTCTTTTTGTATACAAAATTATAAAACCGTCTGTTCTTTAAGATATTCTTGTTGTAAACACTGTACCTTGTATCTTGAATACATCTAATTCTGATCCTTAAACTATTTATTGAAGCGAAGAGCACTATCTTCACTGAAGCCCAATAATACCCTGTATAAAAGGGTGCTCTGTTGACTCTATAAATCTTAATTTTCCTTCCAGGTGAAACCACTTTGTTAGAGAAAGTCAGTCCAGTGATGCTATATATCTACCTCCCTTTCATTAGCTATGCCCTACCACTTCTTACTCCCCATGCAATTGTTTAAGACGCCCTGCCTGTGCAAGCTGGAAAAAGCAGGATTCCTTTCCAGAGCCTTGTTCTTTCTCAGATGGGAGCAAGTTTAACTTCCCTCGGTCTGTGTTCAGGCATGCAGTCCGTTCATGTCAGCACTGTTGCTCCAGTGGTCGCTTGCTGCCACGGTTTCATTGCCCTTTTCTTCACTTTACACAGCTTGCAAGTAATACAACACCCACGGAGTTAATTCTGAATTATCTTTTGAAAGACACCTTGTTTATTAAGATAAACTTGAGCAATCTATAAATTGTCTAGTTTTATAAATACACCATGAAAAAGCAGGCTCCAGATAGAACCCAGATACAGCTCTCCGAGTAACATAATAGCCATTGCATATCCCACCAGAGTCCCACACATCAGTGAAGGAACAGAAGCACTATTTGTAGGCCATTTTGAAGCTTATAAAGGCTCTCTTGTCTCAGGCAGCGTCCAGCTAATTGAAGTCCCTTTGTACATAGAAGTAACAAATAGAACTGTAACAACCTCTTTGCCAGAGGACTGAACTCTGGCTAACCACTCCTGTCACTCCACCCCTCAGGCTGGACATGAGGAGCTGCCCCTTCAGCCCTGGCCAAAGCATAGACAGAGCTTTGCAGAAAATCTGTGTTCACAAACAGGCACTGTCTTGCAGCAGAAGGCAGGGATCTGTGGAACAAGGGAAGATTGTCTATAATCCTTTATCCATGTACTGACAAAGAGTAGACATGATGTCCTGTTTATCCATCTTTTCTGAACAACCTAAATAAACTTGCATAGATCAAGCAGTGCATATGGTGGGGTGATAGCACTGCTGCTGGCATGAGGAATCTCAAGAGCCTTCAAGCATGTGTAAGGCCTTGCCTTTTCATACCCGCCATGGAGCTTAGCCTAGGTACTGTACTCAAGGCTTGCATTATGCATACAAGCTGCATCTTTTCTAAAAACTGTCAAGAGGTCATCTTTTCTCCTCATGCTGTCATGGAACTCTTCAAGACCAGATACTGGCATATTTCCACAGTTTGTCTCATACAGACTTTTTATCTGACAGAGACATTATAATCCTAAATTCCCCCCGTTGACTAATATAGGCTTACTCTGTTACATCACTCACTATTGTGACGAGTGTTTCATAAATCTCTCAGAAGGCAAAACCACAACCTAACAGGTATCCTCATTACTGCATAATTCTATTACTGATTATAATTTTATACTGTTGTAATTTCATACTGTTATTCCAGCATTGTAGTTTCTTCCAGTCACTGAGTTTCAAGGGAAATGAAACGTACTGCCTAATTGTTTGATAAAACAAGTCAAGGTTCTGAACTGAACACGTTTTCTGTGTGTCAGGAGGGTTTGTAGTGTAGGGAATAAAAGTGATACTAATTTGTGAGAGGGAAAAATTCCCAGTTTATGATTTGCAACTTTCTGCACAATATGAAAAGGTTTCATATATTTATTTACACCTGCCTTCCTCTCCCACTTTTAACTGTTTATATAAGGTATACACGCCTAAAGAGATGGGTATGGAACTTTTCCAGACATCTGGGTTTATTTGCTTAGAACATCAGTGCATCCACTTCAGTGGATGGCTATCGTAAGCTCTGTCCTCCTGGAGACAAAGCTGCATTTTGTTTTTTGCTGTTGTGTTTTTGTGTTTGGGTTTTTTTTGGGTGGTTTTCTTTTGTTAGTTCTGTGGCCGTTTGTTTTAAACATTGGAGCTGTTAATGAGCAATAAAAAAAATACAAGTAGAGACAAGAAATTTATGATATTTGCTACAAGGTAGATAGACTAGGTCTCTGTTATGTTAGTTGTCCTGCAATTGATCTTGACATGTTTATCTCTTGGCTGAATATAGTGCTCATCTCCACAATATTTTTAAAATGAAACTGCTAATGTTTCTTAATTATTATAAAATATACTGTTTACTAGTGCATATGAAGCCTCCATACAGTTCAGGAGCAAGTAGGAAAGGACACAGTTCTCCTGTTTGGATTCTCCTGACATGAACTTAATCAAGTCTTCCAGAAAGAGCTTGTGGAACGCGCTTTATGACTAAAGCATAGTCATAAATGTTCAGAGGCCACTTCTTGGCTGTTGTACACACTGACGTCAATATAATGTGCTGTGATCTGTGTCACGCTTTTTCCTCCCTGAATTACTTTGACACATTCAGCTCAGTAAAAGTAACCTTTATACAAACTTTATTGCACGAAGTGTAGAGATGACTTGATGTATTTTCAAGTCTTTATTACGACAGACCTCCTTCCCTTTGCACTACTGCTTATAATACAGTTCTTAACATATCTTTCAAATACAAACATGGACATTTTGTAACTTGTCTGGCCTGTGGATAAAGAAGCAATGCTTATTATCAGCTATATCAGTCTTATAATCCAAATTCACAGCAAAGGAAATAAAGTTCCATCTTGGGTGCTGAATAGATTAATGGTTTCATTTGATTTGCATCAATGTGAATGGTGGAAAATATGTTGTAACAGAAGAACCAAACAAACTGAAAATCACTTGAGATATTTGTAGTATATGCCTGCTTTTAGTGAGCTATATTAACCAAAATACTTACAGTTTGTCTGCAACTGAGTTGTTTAGTAATCAGCTTTTAATTGAGCTTTTTTTCTTCCCCCCTACTCAGTTTGACTAAGATTTTCATGGGAGGTATTTTCCCAGTGCACACTGATTAACTTACCAAAGCTTTATTCACTGGCTTAGAGATAATAAAATTATTTAGACTAATCTGTTTAGCTAGCTAAATATGGACTGGTTTTGTTTATAGCCATGTTATGTGTTTCTACATAAAACTTTACAAAATCTGTACATATTTTAGCCACCCATTGATTCAGAGGAGTAATGAATACAAATACACATACCTGAATATAAAAGGCTAGGGAGCGCCAAGTCCATGGAAGATAGTATGGGATGGAGCAGCAGTGGGACAATATAAATGTGTTTTTCTTTGGCTGATATGTTAAAGCTGATGGAAGATGCCATTCTTGTTACTGAATTTTCATAAGAGAGCTTATTGTCTAAACCATACTCTGTCTTGCATTGGTTTTGGATACTACAGTTTGTTACAATATTCTGAAATACAAATATATCTTGGTTTGTAGCCAATGTTGTATCTGATCACATAATCAAAAATTCTTTAAATCTGATGCTTATGTCAAGACAAAGATATTTCATGGTAAAATATTCTTATGGCTCCATGAGCTAACCTTCTGCAAGGGATAGGGTTTGGTGTGACCTACAGGTTGAACATCACGTTTAACATGAGGCAAATACATGTGCTACAGATAGTCATGGAAAATATGTTGACTTTGAGTGCTAGCAGAATGCATAGTCTAGTGCACTTGTACATAATTCCATGTGCAGCTGCTATATAATCCTGCAGAATTAAAAAAAAAAAAAAACACCCCAAAACAAACCAACAAAGGATGGTTAGGTGCTTCAGCCATTACAGTGACGAGATGATCAGTGAACTTAGTCGCTGTCTCCTCTTCCACCCTCACTTTGTAGCAGGATTTCCATCTGGACAGAAACACTGCAGATCAGAATGAGCTTTAAGCCATATTCTGCCCTGTTAAAATTGCATTGGAGAATGAATCACATAGTGATTTGGAAAGACTTTCTGGTTTATACTGTGTGGTTCACCTTCGTGAAAGTATTCAAGTTACTCTTAATTATTTAACTTATTAAATTAGTTATTTAACTACGTAGGTATTTCATCCAATGAACAGACATTTACAAGAAACAAAACTTCTGACTTAAGTATTGGATTTAAGGTTAACCTGTATTGTCTGCAAATTTATTACTTATTTTCAGAAAGCCCTGAAAAATCGCACAATTCCTTTAATAGTCTTTGGAATTGTCAGTTTGCTTTCATTTATTTTTACCTCCTGCCCTCTTCTACCACCCCTGCTCTGAAAACCTGATACATGAGATTTCTCTAATATATATGTGTACAGACACGCGCGCACGCGCACACACACTTTTTTCCCCAAGTGACTTTAGTATTCCTGAGGGGCCACAGGTATATTGATTTTTTTCCACTCTGTTCCCAGAAGATTTGGCAGCGACATAGCACTTGGAATGGGAAAAGTGGGAGAAGATTCCTGGAGAGGAAAAAACTATATGCGTGTGTTGGGGGAGAAACAGCAGGAAGGAAACTGGGGAGGAGTAGAGATGATATAGTTGGGGCTGAGGGATGTAATGAAGGTATGTTAAGAAGAACTAGTACAGAAAGCAGAAGAATAGATTATTAGGTTTTTTCAGTCCTTCATCAAACACTGTGTTAAAAGCACAAACTCTAAATGGGGTATAAATAAAATTAAGTCTGAATAGTACTGCACCTGTCTCATTTCAACAAAAACAATGTGAAGGCAATCTTGAGTATTTCAATCTCACTGCTAGTTTCTGCCTGCTACTGTCATTGGATTTCCTGATTATTCTCAGTTTGTGTCAGTGCTCTCACAATGTTTTAAGAATTTGTCCAGAAAGCTTCAAGAATAAAGTAAATGAAAATGACGTTCTTTGCTGGGAGATTATAAAACAGCTATGAAGAGAGTGTAGTGCTGCAGATGGGATGTTCTGGATTTGTGGGATACTCATTGGGATCCCTAAATTGATCTGTATGCCAGAAAAACTCTAGGAAATAAAAATCATAATAGAAAGATTATATAGACTTCTTTATAAGAAGATGGAATTGAACTGTGTGAGTTTTATTGCTCTCAAGAAGCCTGAAAAATCTTGTCATTTCTTATAATTTTTTTTGTTTGCACTTTTTTATTTTAAGATAAATGGAGAACAAGTTAATGAAATGTATATGGTTAAGGGAACAGTCATCCAGATGTCTTTAGTTACTGGTGCCAAGCTGAGCTTTCATTTTTATACCTTTACCCACCAATAACAGAAAGTTGAATCATATAAATGACAGTAAAGTTTATATTGTGTTGTTTTGCTAAAACCATCTAATGCAAAAATTGGAATAAATGATGTCAAGCAAAGGTTTGGTTTTCCTCGGCAGTCAAGAACCCCTCTGTATTGAGGGTAGAGAATAGATGCAGCTCCTGATTTCCTAAGATGGGATGCATTAGATTATGAGTCCCTTCTACACTTTGTCACAGCAAAATGTTATCCGAAGATCAGCAAAGTATTTTTTGTTCTGGAATACAGCGGGAGTATTTTAAAAATAGCTTCAGATCACACATTGGTTGCAGCTTTCTTTTTTCATTGTTGCTATTTCTATGCTTTCATATCTGGTCAAAAGTGTGTGTATTAATAATACCTTTTATTCAGTGCTTTTGAAGAATGCCTGTTGGTTGTAATTCCCTGCAAACTGATTTGATGCCCACTTGGGAGATGACACATTCAGAGTTGATAAAACTGGCTAGTACTAAGGTATGCATAACTGCGTTTTAATGAAAGCTGAGTCCTGTGAGTAAGAGGGACCCCATACTGCACTCACATCCATTGAAATTACAAGATCAAGCTCAAACACAAACACTGTATGAAATAGTGAAGTATAATGTTAATGAAAGTTTATGCTGTGCTTAGATTTTCTTTTATCTTACCATTTATTTCTATGTCTGAGCGGCAGCCTAGCAATTTGAAAACTCTGTCTGCTTGTGTTCAGTTGCCGCAAATATTTTGGCAATGAATTTATTACAAAGGATGTTTGATAAAGAAGACAAAATTTAAGAAAACATTAGAAAACAAAATACAGAATGTTAAATATGTTCAAAATACGTCCTCTGTATGCAATATTTGTTCTAGAAATTTCATTCCTATGTGTATTTGCTCTGTCAGGGAGCATACTATACAACCAGTCTATTTGCATCATTGCTAAGCACCAGAGTCAGCAAGTAGATGCACTGAGGGACTCATAAATACCTGCATGTCAAAGAACTGTTTTCAGATGTCATTCAGAAAATTGATGTGTTTTGGAAACTTCAGATTGAGTTACTCTGAGAGGAAAAGCAGGTCAGAAAAGGCCCATTGATCTCCAGAAGAGAATACCAAAGCAAGGGAGTGTAAGCACTGATGGTTGCAGCTCCGGCACTTTACAGTCTGAGGAATCCTCCTCCTACACCCGCTGCCCAGCACTGAGGGCTGTGTGTTCAGTGGGCATCAGCATTGCAACTAGCAAAGTAAATATTGTAACTTCAATGCAGTGACATTATATGTGATCACTCAGGTCTTGACAGGTCTGAACAGTCATGCTATTGAAGCCAGCAGCATTTACAAGTGTCATTGTCCTCTCCGTTTTCCACCAGCTGAACCTAAATCTTAGACATTTTCTAAAGACATTTAGAAGGAGGAGGAGCTTAGGAGCTTATTCCATGCAAATTTAATAGCCAGTTAAAATATTTGTGTGTCACAGGAGAGGTGTAAGTTCGTCTCCCTCTTCTGCATGATTATCAGTAGGTCTTGAATCAGGCTTTCCTACGCAAGTCTGAAAACTGTGATGCTTTTGAGCCCAATTTCTTTTTTTGGCTTAGTTTGTATATGTTACTATTTAATACAAGTTAGAATAATGGTAGAGCAAGCTTCTCACAGGAGGAAAACTTATTCAAATCTGGCCTGATTTAGAGGAGGTTCTCTGAGTAGGATAGAGGATAATGGGATAACTCTGTTAAGTGTTAAACTCATGTAAAAATATTCCTTTGGTCTGAAATTGCCAGCTTTCTACACTAGCATAAAACCTTACTTGTGCAGTGTTTTTTACCTCCTTAGGTGACCAAATGGACACGATTCTTCCAAAGCTACTACAGATCCAGGCTTGTGCCCTGGGGCTTTGAATTCCATTCAGCAGCAATACATTTGAAAGTTTAATTGTGCAGTGTGCAGCTTACATCCTTCCTGTAGGTCTAGTCCAAAGGCATTTTCTCTTGAGAGAAAGCAGTAGCATTATCTAGCACTTATTTGTTTATTTAAGGGGTTTTTATATTTGCCATCCAAAATAACTGACTGTTTTTGGAATATACACCTAATAGTTGAAAAGATTATGGCATTTCCAAAGGTGCTGAACACAGTTTTTCGTTATCTTCTCTGGTATCTATGACAGCACATAATTTCTAAAATTCAGGCGATAAAATAAATGGTGTCATTCTGAAGTTGTAAATGCCAAAAAACCTGTTGTTTACATAATCAAATTATTACACAGGAAAAAATGTGTTTATACAAACCTTTAGTGTTGTAACTTTTGATCACGGTCTCAAAGCAGATATGCCTTTTCAGTTAAACTTGAAATATACTCTGATAATACCTTGATGGGGGTGGTGGTGGTGGGTTGTTTTTTTGGTTTTGTGGGTTTTGGGGTTTGTTTGGCTTTTTTAGTTTCGTTTCGTTTCTTGGGGGTGTTTTTGTTTGTTTTGGTTTGTTTGTTTTGGGGTTTTTTGGGGGGGAAGGGGTGGGTGGGTTCTTTTGTTTTTTCCTTTCTAAGAACTAGTGAAAAAATGGTTGCATGAGAGGTTTCTGAAGCACTAAGTTTTAGAGAATTCGGCTTCTATTTTTCCCTTTCAGTGGGAAAGTCATATATTTCCCTACATAAATCTGTCATTTGACCAATCACTATATGTATGTATTCACTGAAGTATATATAAGTAATATCTGACACATATATATATATAAAAAAAAGAATCTGAAGCTGAGAAGTCATCCACCACTAATTATTGCTTGTTCTGAAGGTGCAAGAGATAAGCCATTGGCAGAAATTTATCAGTAGTTTTACAGAAATACAGGATTGGATGAGCGGGCAGCCTGGCAGTTGTGGATTGTTTTTATACATACCTGTTGATGCTAGCTAGCAGTACATGTGGGTAGCATGCATTTTTGAGATGTTACTAGTTCTTCTGTCTGGAAAAGCTTAAATTAATAAAAATCCATGGGAACAACTACTTCCCTTGCTGTGATTACATGAAACAAGCTTTTTCAAATTTTCCAGGGTGAGGCCTCCTACAATATGATGTGGCACTCAACAACTGTGATGTGCCAGGGTAATCCATGTAGTTTGAGGGAAGGCTGAATGAGAAGAAAGCTCCAAAAACTGAACTACAGCTGTGAGCACACCTTTTCAAAACAACTAAAGTCTTAAAATGATCCTGTGCTTGGGAAGGGCTGGTCTGCTGCATTCACAAGCCAAAGATGATGTGCAATTTCAGAATTACAGACCTGCCAGCATTGAGTGAGGACATAGAGATACACATTCAGTCCCACTTAAGTGTTTACAGTCCAAAGGCCATATTGCTCTATGGTTTTTAAGATGCTGTTCCCCCCCACGTTGATTCTCTTTGTATTTATTCCCTCTTGCAGAAAAGGAGAAAATGAAATTAGTCAGTTTTTCTATACATGAGTTAGGCATGTTAGTTCATTAAGCCATTCATATTCAGACACATAGTAAACAATCTGAAATGCCCTGTCACTTGAGAATGACTCTCACATTTCTGTCAATCATGGGAGTAGCAGGGAAACATATGCCATTCCTTCACAAATTGTGGAGTTTGCTGAATTTGTGTCTGAGGTCCCTGGCATAGCCACCCTCCTGCAGGGTTTCCTGTTGGAGAAAGGTGCGTGTTACAATTCAAGCCCTGCATTTTAATCTACTTCGGATAGATCTTGCAGTGTGATGGTTCTGATGAAACTGGGAATCTTGTGCACTTACCTAGAACTGTGCACAGGCATTGCTATGTGAGTAAATACTATCACCTGGCAGAGGATGGAGGACCTGATCCTTGTCTCTGTGCTGTGCCTGGCACAGCCATGAAGCCATTTCTCCTTGCCAAATAACAGACCTTCTCCTTTTGGGATGGCACTGACCTAAACCCATAAACCCATAAACTGCACTCACCTAAACCCAACCAGTTCCTCACCTGAGACATCCAACCCGCCCCCCCCAACTCTTTACTTCTGTGCTTTTGCATACAATAAAATAAAGGGCCAGACTGAAATATCTCCTGGCCTTACAGTTTGAGATCTTTTTTTTGTCCCTTAACTCAGCTGGTTAAAACTGAACTTGTGACAGAAGGACAAATAAAAGGCATGTTTTTGTGTCAAGCACCTTTTGTTTGCCATTATAAAAATATTCATGTCAAAGAAGTTTTGTTGCTGAACAGCCCCCTAAATATAACCAGGTCTCATTCTCTTCTGTTAGAAAGCTCCATTTTTAAAAAAAAAAATCTTAACAAAGGGTGAATTTGAAAAAATTTGACAAAACTCAAGTATATTAATGATTTTAATTACCTGGTTTCTACTGACATTCATACATTACTTTGGAAATGAACACTTTCTCACTTAACCCAGCCTTCATGTGGTATTGCAGACCACTGTTGTTATCTTGGTTAAATGTTACTATCCTTGTTCCCTTCTAATTCAGCAAGTGTAAATAGCTGAACAAGCAAAGCTTCCAAGACTTGAAAATCAGGAAGGAAATGGGACATCCAAAGGTTTCCTGTGATTACAGTGCTTTTTATGCAGAGCCAGGAACGCTTTCTATGGAGAGCAATTTTCTCTAATAATTATTGTTTATAGGAGTTTGAAGACTTCAATTGCGTTTGCCTCTGCCAGGAAGCATCCAAGACAAAGAGAAAGTGTAGTTGTATAATAAATTAAACCAAGTAACTGATGGCACTTCTAGACTGCTGCATTGATAACCTGTTCTGCCCCTGCAGCATTTTTTACCTGATTGTATGGTGTATATCACAACTAATCCTTCCTATATGGGTTTCTTGGGAGCAACCATTATGAAATTGTTTAATAGGAGCAGCTGCTATGATGAAAATCAGTGGTAGGAATGAATATTCTTATAAAGGAATAGTTTGACTTAGTTTACTTTTTGGGCTGTGGAAGAAAGCAAAATTCTAATTGGTTTACCAGGACTCATCTCTATAATTAATTTGTATATTTTAAAGCTATCAAAAGGGTTTAGTACACATGTTCAAAATATGTTGCTGTTAGAAATTAAAAAGCTCTTGAATAATTCACTGCAGGAAAGCTTTAAATGGTTGTATTTGTTTCTGTCCATATCAAGTAATTTCCTATAGTCATCCTTTCAGCAAATCCGGTGCCCTGGGACACCGAAGAACAATCTGAGGGGAGGAAATGTGCTGCCCGTTGCAGCACTGCAGTGTTTCCACTCATCTTCCTGACCCGTAAATAAAACCTGCTCTGAACAATGATAGGGCGATGTTGAATGCAGTACAGTAGGTTTGCACGTGGTGTTTTGTGAAAGAAATCTGGGGAAGTGAGTCAAACTTTATTCAGAGCTCTGGATGCTAAATTTATCCGAGAGCATTGAGCCAGTTTGGCATTACAGAGCAGCTGGGCTTTGGTCCACGTTAAAAAGCACTTAGCTGTCGGTTCTCAGTTTCGTGTCCCGCATCTCTCTGAAAGAAATCTGAGAGGTCAAATGAAGTGGTGGGGAACTGGGCATCTGCTTAAAAAAACAAAAAAACAAAAAAACACCCTACTAAAAAACAAAACTAAAAAAAAAAACCAAACCCAAACACCACAAACCGAAAAACAAACCCAACCCCCCCACCCTGTGTGCTGAGAGTCAGAGAGGGGCAGTGAGCTGTCACCCCCCGCGGCGCTGCGCGGAGGATGCGCGGGAAGCGGCGCCGGGCGTGCGAGAGGCGGTGTGAGCCCGGGCGGGAGGCGGGGGGGTGGGAGAAAAAAGTCAAATTCAAATGAGGTGGAGTCAGCAGAGCAGGGATGCACTGAATGGACAGGCTGGCTGAAGAGCGAGCGGCAAAGCGAGCCCAGCAACAATCGGGGAATTATTTTCCGCCTGGATGGCGTGAACTCTGGCCGTCTGCAGCTGAGTGGCTGTATTGAGAGCGGGAGCCTGGTTTTCTTTCGCTGCAGACACTGGAATCCTCTGCTGCGAGGTTTTAACACGCGGGGGAGAGCAGATGGTATTCCAGCTGGCAAATGCGGGGAAGGGCTTTCGCCAAGGCTCTGCCTGTGGCTGCGGCGCGCCCCTTCGCCGCCGGCAGCGTGCGGAGCTGAGCCTTCGCGCAGCCCCTGCGCCACGGGAGGGCTTATGTCATGACGGCTTCCATAGGTAGGTTCCTCGCTTCCTGCTCTCGCTCCTTATTTTATTTTATTTTATTTTATTTTAGTGCGTTTTCCTCGGTCTGAAAACTCGCTTTGTGGGACTCGTGTTTCCCCCCGGCCGCCTTCCTGGCACCGCGCAGCGGCGGTGAAATGTGATCTGCGCCCGGTGCGTGTGTCGGTGTGTGCGTGTGCGTGTCTGGGTTGCGGGGGAAGGCGGGGGGTTAAGCAAAGCAACCTCCGAACCGCTCCGGCCGTGCAGTGCCGGGGCGGCCCGGCGGGTCACGGAGCACGCGGCGGGCTTCTCTGGTGGTTGCAAACCGGGGGAGAACTGTGCCGTGCGTGGTTACGTAGCAACATTTGGAGTCTGCAGGGAAAGCGAAAAGCTTTGCAGACGCGGAGTTTTGTCAGTATGGGCATTTTTTCTGCGGTCGTGAACGGGGTGACGGAGGGCACGAGGCAGGATTCCTGAGATTTGTGAAGTTACTTTTCTGCTGAGGAAGGCTTCTAATTTTTGTGTGTGTGGTGGTGTTTTTTATTCAAAGTAGAAGATATGGGGACTGCCTGGAACGTGTATAATTGCTGACTGCGTACAAAAACTTTGTCTGGGCTGATTCTTTTTCCTCCCCCGGGTTGTTCCTAGTAATATTATAGCAGCATTAAATTTCCTTTCAAAAGCATGAAAAATGAACTGTAAACATAAGGCTTTGTAAACATAAGCCTTTCCAGAACGAGAAATATCACATAGTTTTCCTGCTTTCTTGCTTAATGAGAAAAACAGTGTGTTGTGCCACTAGCAGTGGCAGAGTAATTCTTCTAATTCAGGCGGTACATGTAAAACATTCTCGCTTTCTTACTCCACATCTGAATTTTCCATTTAAAAAAAAACAAACCACGGTCATAGAGCAGCCAACTATTGCATGGTGTGATGTGCAGGATGCACCAGAATACTTCGAAGAGCCTGATTCTTACAGCCTTAATGCAAGCAGTTTTTCTGTTCGGTCTGTAGCAGCAGATGCTTGCATAAGGACTGTAACCCTAAAAGGAGAGTTATTGAATCACGATTCTTAAGAGGAAGATGAAAAAAGCACCTAATAGCTTCACTTCTCAGTCCTGTTACACAGTCCTGAACAGCGCTGAAGATAAACTGAACTGAGTCTGGTTTTACCTATTTCAATTCCAGATTATTAAAAGCAGCTTCTGAAAAATCAGTTCCTTTTCTGGTTCTAAAATGAAAATGGTTTAGGTGCACTACTTAAAAACTGAAAAGCAGCCCTCGCTTTTGGAATTGAGGCTGCAGTGAGCTGGGTTCAGCCATGAAGAGTGACTGCAGAAAAGTGAACAGGTTCGAAAAGGGTCCTATTTAGGCAGAATTTTTCTGACAGTAGAAGAGCAAGACCAAAGCGAGACTTTTGGTAGAAGGTCCATACGTCAGTTTGGTTCCGTTCCTCCTGCTAGGTGTGTACTCTTCAGAATTCAAAAGCTGCATACTCGGCCCTCTCTGGTGCCTGCTGGCACCAGGGAACTGGACTGAGACAGGAAAAGGGGAGTTCAGACTCCTTCTTTCTCTCTTTTTTTTTTTTTTTGCCTAAGGAAGGGTAGATAGGGTCATACCACAAAATTGAATGTTTCACTGGTGAGTCTTGGTGCTTGCTTTCCAGCACGTCAGCCCCTAGGTCCGTCCCTTCTTCATCTGCTCAGAATTTGCTTCAGTTTGCACCCCCACCCCCACCCTCACCCCTTTGCATTGGCTTTGCAGTCAATCTGTTGGTAAACATGGGTTGCATTTTTCAGTCCAGCACAGACAATCCAGACCTGCACCTCCCACATCTCAAGCAATTTTTTATAGCTAATGAACTTCGGAGCATGGGGTAGGCATCGTACTCTCTCATTTCATGAAAGGTGCTTGGGCTGACAGGGCATTCTGCCTGAAAAAGTATTACTATTCATTTTGAAGGTAGCAGTTTGTACACTTCTGATTCCTAGTGGGTTTTTTTCCCTCCTAAAACTATTGCAATTTAATTTTACAATTTGAAGAAAATTGTCTTATTCAGCAATGTGAATATCTGAAATTCCATTATGGGATAAACCATGATAAGAATGGAATTGGCTGTGTCTAAAGCCACTTAACATTTTCTGTGAAAACTTAGTGCAGGCATGTTAATAATTATATTCTAATTGTTTTGTTGGATTTGGTTTTGTTCATCACTGAATGATCTGCTGTACTTAAAGGCAGAATAGTAGTGCTCTTGTTCACGCATTATGGACTAGCAGTGGCTCTGTCCTAAAGAGTGGTTTAATAAATGTCACATTTTATGTTTGCATGTGACCCAAATGGCTTGTGGAGATGCCCCCGCAGCTGATTTGCATTCCTGAGACAGTAAAGCTATGCTTAAAGTCAATAGCAAAGCATCTGCAAGATCTTTTAAAATACATGAGAAGACATGTGCAACTGATCGCTTTAGTCCCTGGGGAAGTTTCTTTTTTTTTTTTTTTTTTTTTTTTTGTGGTACTGTTTGGGAAAATCAAACAAATTAGTATAACAAAGTCCTTCAGAAAGGCGTGATAAGAATTTTACTGCTTTGAAGATTCTGTATTGCAAATTCTATTCAACAAATAGGAGTTATTTGTATTTTGGTATTTTTGAACGAATGTATGATATCAAGCATCTGTAAAAATGGGTCTGTCAATGGAATGGCTATTTCCTCAGTAGAAAAGAAGCTGGATAGTCATATCTTCAGGGTACGGACTGTGGGTAGGGAAAAGTGGGGTCTGGTAAATCATCCTTTTGCTACTTATCCCTGTGCAGACAGGGGGAAAGGGTAAGTGCAATTAATTCCCTGATCCTAGGGTTGCCTGGAGATAAGCTGACCCCTGGCGCAGCTTCAGAGGCTGCATTTGTTTGTTACTGGCAGGAGCCTCTGTGGGCCATTACAGGAGCATCTTGCCAGCAGGCCAGAATTTCCTGAGGAGGTGGCGAAGCACCAGCTTTGCTCACCCAGTGCTTGTTGGGGAGGGCTGCTGTGCCAAGGATTATTTCCTTAAGGGGCAACATGGATGATTTACAGCCCTCTTTAGGCATAAGGCAAGAATGGATTTGTTTATTCTAAATACATTTGAAAGGTTCCCAAAACACAGTGAACACTTTCTAAATGCACGCCATAAATAATCGCATGAAGTTAGAAGCCTGAAGTACTGCAGTGTAACTTACCTTTAATTACAAGCAGTCAGGGTTCTAACTGTCGAATGTGTTATTTCTTCCACCAAATAAATGTGTCTGAGAAACACTTTACCACTTCTCCAGGTTTGCTGTTTTATTTCTCAGGTTGTTGGCTGCCACATTGTTGTGTTTTCTGTAAGAGCTAAGTACGTAATACATACTCCACTGGGATCCTTCTCAGTACTGTTTAATGAAGCAACTGAAGCTGACCTTTATAGTGCAGAGAGGTTAGTATGTAGATGCTAGAGCCACCATCTTCGTGGCTTTTCCAAGTTCAGGCCCACTGATTTGGTTGCTTGTAAAGAGTACAGTAAAGATCAACTCAGACAGGCATTAGCAGAATCTCCAGGCAATAGTAACTTTGTCTTTTATTTCACAAGCATGAAAAAAACCTGTTTTATTTGTTTGCTATTGGGTTTTTGAAAAGTGGGGGTACTGCAGGTGTCTCCATGATGGTACGTAATTTTGGTTCATGACATTTGGCTCCTTCTGAAAGAACACAGGCAATTGTGAAGAATAGTTTATGGATGTGAATAAACCCCAGCAGATTCCAGGCCAACAAAGACATCACCCCTGTTCCATCCATTAAAAAAAAAACACCGAAAAAAACCCAAACAACAACAAACAAACAACCCCCCGAAAACTAAAAACGCATCTCTTCATCCCTTAACTGCATGCCCTTTTTATCTGTCAGTCTGTTAGGCCAGTGGTCTCCAAAGTGAGCTGTGTGGCACCCAGGTGATGCACAGGATGATCCATCGGGGTGTGGGAAGAAAATATTAGAACTTCAGTAGTACTTGTATACAATTCATAAATAAATATACATATATTGGGGTTATGTGTATAAAAATTTCTTATTGATGGCGTATGCAACTAAAAAAGTTTGGAAATGACTGGGGTAGACTCCTCTGCATGAGGAAATTAGTGTTACTGTAGAAAGATAGAAATTGTGTTTGGGAAGCATCTCTGGGGGTGTGTAGGCCAACCTATGACTTGGAACAGGACCATCACAAGTACTGGATCCTGCTTTGTCTGATTCAGGAAAACCCCTCCTGAAGGAGGTTTCACTGCAACCCAGGTTAACCTCTTCCAGTGTTGTACTGCCCATAGTGACAAAGCTCTTTTTGATTTCTAATGAGAATTGCCCAAGACCTTTTTGTCTGTCACTACCAAGAAGAATTTGGTTCTGTTGTCTCTTTTGGTAGAGAAAAGACCCTCTTCTAGTAGTTCTAGGCTGCTTTTAGATTCCCAACCTAGTTGCTTTTCTTCTCCAGACTAAGCAATCCCAGTTCCATCATCCTGACATCATGGGCTGTGTGAACAAGGCCCCTGGTCATCTTGGTAGCCTTCCACTGGATCCCTTCCAGTTTCTCATGTTCCTGAACTGGTGGCCTAAAACTGAGTTTAGTATTCCAGGTGAAGCTTTCCCAGCATCAGATCAGAGGGGTAATAAACAACTTCCTTTGATTTGCTGGCCATGTTCCTCCTGCTATAGCTTGGTATGTCTTATTTGGAACGAGAGAAAAGTGAAGACTCTCTTTCAGCCCAATACCTGCTGCAACTCCTGATACTTTTCTGCAGGGATACTAATTACCAGTTGGATCCCAGCCTGTATTGTTGCAAGGTCTTGTTCTGCCCCACGTACAGATTTTTTTTTTTTTTTTTAATTTCATGTTGATCTTAAGATTCCTTAAGTTCACCAAGGTCCCAATACTCATTGTCATTCTTAAAGATGGACTTAATATTATCCCTCTTCTAGTTATCAATGTGGTTCAGTGAAGCAGAACCATTGGTATAGCTATTAACCCTTATTTTAAGTTCTCAGATTTTCTTAAGAAAATTAAAAAGGTGGATTTCCAAATTTCTTTGCGATTTCTGGTGTGGGAGAGGGGGTTAATCTGAACAAAACGGAAAGACTTTTTGTTGGTACCTGGAGTCATTAGGGGTCCTGCTTTCAGTCTGTATGGCTTGGGTCAGCTTACATGTGTTTTACCTCTTCTCAACCAAAAGGAACAGTAATACAATAAATTGGCCGTTGTTCTCAGAGCTCTTTGAAACGCTTAAGAAATAATAGTGGAAGCTGTCTAGCAGCAACAGCTTGGGGGAATTTAACCCTGAATGAGAGGGGGAACAACTTGTGTTGGAAAGGATAGCATATGCAAAAGAGGTAATAAAGTTATTCACTTCCCTGGCAGCTGAAATTATAAAAGACAAGATCTTAAGGATCTTTCATTGATTTTCACATATTCTATGGAAAGGAAGGAACAGTGGGACCAAAGTTGATGGGTTTCGTGCAAGGGAATAATTTTGGTTCACTGTAATATTGAGAAACTGAAAGCAGAATATAGCAAGTATAAAAGGTCAGTTTCAGGAAAGTCAATAGTTTGCAGACTGACTGAAAGCAAGAGAGTTTCAGCATCATCTCAGTCTCTCTTACTGATTTTGGCACCTTAGCATTTGGAAAAGCAGGAGAGAGAGCGAAAGGGAAGGTGGCTAGCCCATAAGAACCTGACAATGCTAATGGACTTGGAAAGGTGTTAGTTTGTAAACTGCTTCAAGTGGGCTATCTTGCTGTGTCCTTTCTCCTTATGCAGGGTTTTTCATTCTGGCATTCTGGTGAGCTCTATTGAAGTTGCTAAGGAGCTCCTTAACTTCACCGGTGCCAATTCTGTTGTATAGACTCTATCGTCTGCTGGAGGGACACTTTTTTCCAGGGAGCCAAATCCTTTCATCATGAATTCTCTGTTTCCACGGTTTATGGCTTTACATAGTAGGATAAGCCTCTGCTACTCCATACTCACGCTGTGCAATTGGAATTGTGCACTCCTTTTCACCTCATCCAGTCCAATTAGCTGTCACTGGATGTTGCACGTCAGCACCTCTATTCTACTGAAGCTCCCTTGCTTGCTCCCATTTTTTATTCAAAACTCTGATTTTCCAACTGATCTTTCCATCAACATTTCCCTTGCTGAAATATTGGCAAAATGTCCTAGAAGAACTAAAATTATGCCTACTCAGTATCAATAGCTCTGTACTTTGCTTGTTGGTGTTTTTGCTTTCATTGCTTGTTTCACTGATAAAGCTTTCTCAATTTTTTTCCTTTTGTAGATTTTAAAGTTTGGAAAGAAACATATCTAAACAAACCTCTTTCATAAGATGTGCTTAAGATCTTCATCATAAGTACTTCTTGACTTACTGATATGCTTCAAACCATAGAGCCATCCACTGTGTCTCAAGATAGGTTGCTCTGATGCTTAATACTAAAGGCTAGGTTTTTCTTCAATCCTTGCTCTACACTTCTTTAGATGTGTAACGTCTCAGCTCTGAGTTGAGCCTAAGTCTTCTGCAAGACATTCAGGTGAATGGCAGAGCAACTTGCTTAATGAGTAATAAAATTTAATATTGGAAAAGGGAAGTGGCCATCTTTTAACCCTTGGTCTCCCGGATAAAATAAAGTTGTATCAGTAGAGAATATTGCATTAGAAACTCTTACAGTTCCCTAGATGTGGGAAGGAGAGATGAACAGCTCGGCACTGTGGTGGAGTTTACATTGGCCATAATTTAAACTCCAAATGGTAATTGGAGCCAGCTGGATGCCAAGCTGCAAAGTGCCGTGGAGTTTTTGTTGAATGCTGGGGAGTACTCTGAGCCTTTTTTCAGAGACATTTCAAAGGGAAGAAGATCTTGAGAATGCTTGTCTGGTAGGACAACTCCAAGGTGAGTCCTGGGAGAATGAGAAATACCAAGTCCTTACTGGAATGCAGCCATCCAAAACCAAAAAAATACTTCTACTGTGTAAAGTAGATACCAAACGCTCTTTCATTACATTCCTATATGCCTTCAGTTCTGTCTTTGTAGATGAGTTTGTCAGGAATTCTGAATAAAGGAATGGGCTCATCAGCTGTTTGTGTGAACAGTGAGGGGTGGAAGTGAAGGGACCTCTGAATGAGAGCATTGATACGAAGAATGTTTCACAGCCACATCTGATGTGGCTTCTTGCAAGTCTTCCGTTAGGCTGGCGTTTTGCATCATTGCTGAAGCCTTCATAGGATAGATCAAGAAATACACTGTGAAATTTAAAAGTATTGCACAAAGGTTCTTATCCTTCTGCTGCTCTTTAGGACTGGCAGTGGCTCCATTACCTTGGCTTACTTTAGAGCAATATGCTTTTTTGTGTCCATTCAGCTTTTAGGCTGGCCTGAGATATATTAGGGGTGGTCAGCTCAGGGTTTTGGGAGCAGAACAGTGACTTGGAGCTCCTTTTCCCCAAAAGATGTCACTGATCTTGACCGGAGTTTTCAAGGTCATGCAATGCAGGTTAGCTATCACCTTCGCACAAAAAGGACTACGAAGATGGGAATGTATGAGAAGCTGCTAAAATACAAGGTGTGGTAGTGGAATAACTGCTCCTTTCACTTCCCTGCCATTGTTGGACCATTGTCTCCAAAGCTGTGAGGTGATTTCACCCTTCAGCTGCTACAAGAAAGAGGAAAAGCAATGTTTTTACATATTTCTTTATCTGGACCATGGCATGGGTTAAGCCACTCTGGGGTGTTTTTGGTGGATTTTTTTTTCAGGGTTCCTTTTTTTTGTTCTAACAGATTTAGTGGATTAAAATACAAGTTAATCTGTAATGTCTTTCTTTATATAGCTATGTCCTAGGCACATCCAGGAGTTTCTGCTTACAACTGAAAGCAGTTTGCAGCTTTTACAAGTACTTGCCCTTTCCTGCAAAGTGGTACAGTAGAAGAGTGAGCTGGATATTTCTCTGCCTTGCATGTGGGTCCTTTAATATTTGTTTTCTTCCTGAATGTCACTTTTCAGTCGCATATGATGCAGAGAGTCCAGTTCCTCTCTTAGGTTCTGCCTGTAAAGTTGATGATCAGTGATAGTAAGTGTAAATATGCAGGTCTGACCCAGGAGCATGAAGAGACATGAACATGAACGATCCTGGTTTTGTCAATTTGCTTCTTTAAGTAGGGAGCTGCACTTTTACATTGTCAGTGTTCTCACAGATACAATGGCATAGATTTACTAGGGGTCTGCGGCAGGAAGCACTGATGCTTTGCAGCAAACATGCTGGGGAAGTTTGTACGATGCATACAGAAATCCTGTAGAAGATATGAGATTGCACTAAGTTGATGATTCTGTGATATAAAGGGTTAACAGCTGACTGGTGAGTGTGGACTCCGCATCAGAGAGTAGAGGGGACATAGCTGAAATATTCAGCAAGCTTGTTTTTAGTCGAAACATAAACAAAGCTGCTTTCTTGGGAAGTGCCTTTCAGATATACTTGTTTCTAGCCTGGGAAGAGTTGTACAGAGTTTGCGTTCTTTCTGCAGATTACGTGCCTGGCTGCCAGTAGCTTTTCCCTCCTAGTTTAGTATTTTACACCTGTGAAAATTGGGTATGAAAAGAAATGCTGCATCTGCGAGCGTGACAGCAGTCCTTCCCTCAAGCACCGTTCAGTACTCTAAAGGTAACAGCAACAGTCCAAGGCCTGAAATAGGGAAGAATCAAGTCTTGATCCATTTCTTCAAGCAAGTGCTGTTATTGGTGGAAGGAGAGGACTTTGCTCTGTAAATGGTTTATATTAACTCTTATGCACATAGCTGAGATCGCTTTAGAGTGGGAGGAGACTTTAAGCTATTTCAGAAGGAGTGCCACCACCCTTCTTCCTGCCCCCAGGATCTCGGTAACAGGAGTCCAGTGACTCCCCTCTGTCGTCTGGTATGAGGGGAGCAGGCATAGAGGCACGAAACCAAGCAAGCATGTGAAGTTAGCTTGTGATCATAATTCCTGTGCCTGCAGGGAATGCATTAACCTCTCCCATACAACAGCAGGGTCATCTCAATATGCAGTGTAATTAGGAAGCATCTGCAGGTTCATGTGCGAAGATGAGATGTCCGTGGCACTTAGGATATTTTGTCCTACAGATGCTGCTCTGGGTAGATTAATCTTTTAGCCTAGTGAAAGTTGTGTTTCTGGGATGGCTCTAGTAGTGTCTGGACGTACAACATTAGTTTGACCAACCCACCTTCAGCTTTTTCTCAGATAATAGTTAAGACAATGTAATATTACTTTGTTGTATATTGAGATTATTGCTCAAAGCTTAACATCAGTCTTTATAATACTTGGGTAGACAGTCTTTGTAATGCTTGTGTAAACAAGCACCACTGATTTCAGTAGGCGTATGTCCTAAATCATGGGTTTATGCAGCCAGCTTTTTCTGACTGTTTGCACCAGTATGAGAACAACTGACATATATCTGATCTGTTAGATAGATACAGATTCAGATTTCTCTAGCTCTTCCACCCCACACACTTTTCTGCAGTATTTCCTTAAAGTTCACTTTTTCGTCTGGCATGGATGTAGTTAAAGTAATGGGTATAGTGAAAAGACAGTGTCTCAGTTTTCTAACGTTTCCCTCATCCAGTTAAATGTTTGCTCTGTACAGTATGTGTGCTATGTGAAGAATTCAGATGGTTTTCAGTCAGGGCACTGATTCGCAGATTTTCTTATCTCAGGCATTTCTTTTAAGTACCTTGCACCCTCCTCGTTCAAATCATAGCAGAGCCAGGATCTGCCATGAATTGAAGGGAAAAGATTTATTTAGACTTCTTTCAGTGGCCCTCACAGAAATAGTGAGAACCTTCCTTCTTCTTACATTAGAAAGATTTCCTTATGGAAAAGATGCATTAACATGATCTTAACTTTTTGTAGGACTGAAATTGTTCTGTAAGTTTCTTGTGTATTTTTTCTCCCTCAATCTTTTGAAGTGTATCTACTCAAGGGGCAGTAATTAGAGATCGTTTCATCTGTGATCATCTTACTGTGTTCCAGTCCTGCAAGTGTTGAGGTCAATGAAATATTCAGGTGTATGAAGCTATTCAGATGTGCAGTCATTTGCAGTAATCTTAGTGCATGGCCTTTTCCGTGATAGAGGATAGTGCGATTAGACCTGGTCTTATGTGTATAGGTGTTGGATTGCTTTAGACTGTACCAGAATAATTAAATGTAGTCCTCATTAGAGCTTGACTGGTTATTAAAATGTATGTGTAAAGAAAAAGATTAAACTGTTCTTGTATAGAACTCTTCAGTAATACTATATGCATTATTCCTCATCCAAAGGCATCCATTTTAACTATAACTCATAGTATTTATGTCCAGTATAACTGTTTAACATAGTTCAGACTTGAATCAATTTAGAAACAATTACTCTGACACTATTTGCAAGGTATGAGAAGAGACAAGTTTACAGTTGCTTTACTTTCTTGTCTGTGTAGTGTGAACAAATTCACACCTGAAATCTGTAGCTGTACTATTAACTAAACCCTGTGCTGCTCTGTGCTACTCAACGGCATTTCAACCCCAGTTCTGTCCTCGTGAGTTTTTTCCTCGTGAACAGAAGAGAGAGAAGACTGGCTCCCTCATCTTCATTCCCAGCCATCAGGTTTTTATACAAGGTGATAACATAACTCTGAGCCTCTGGGCTGAACAGTACCAGCTCTCGCAGCCCCTGCTCCTATGAAAGATGCTCCAGTCCCAGCAATGCTCCATACATCTTTGTGGCCTCACGCAGGACTAGCTTAAGCAAGAACATGCCTCTCTTGTACTGGGGAGCCTAGAAATGGGCACAGAGCTCCAGATGCAGCTGAGACACACGAGTCAAGATACTTGTCTTCATTGCGAGTCTGCAGGGTGGGGTGCTGGGCATTTAACATCAGCCAGCACAAATTTTAGAAACACATAGAGTCTTTTATACAAAACAGTAACAAAGAAGTAGTCACATTAAAATAGCTGATTGGTTACTTGTACGAAAGTTCATCTGCGCATGTCCTAATTTTAGTTTAGCTCATTATATTGAGGTGAACTGATATTTACATTTAAGGTATCCTCCTGGGGGTGTGCTTTTTAGTATTATAATTACCTAACACAATTAGAGGTATTACCTTCATCCTATCTGCTACCACTAAGTTTCTGTTTTACTTGACTTCCTGCTGCAGCTTCTGCCTGAACAATGGCTAGCCCTGAGGCAGGTATTTGCAGACCTTTGTTTTAGGGGCTTTCTATTCTTCAAGGTTTGAAGACTGGTCATCATGGTTGTTTTAACCTTTCAACATCAAAGGTGGACTTGGTGCAGCTGATCACAAGCCTCTGGGCCCAGCCATTCAGCCAGTTTTCCGTCCACCTCACTGTCCACTTACCTAACCCATGCTTTTGTCAGCTTATTTGAGGATGTTATGGGAGACCAGATAAAATCCTTACTAAAGTCAAGATAAGCAACACCCACTGCACTTCCCTTAGCCACTGAGCTCGCCACTTCACTGAAGAAGGCTGCTAGGATGGATAAGCGTGATTTCCCCTTCATAAATCCATGCTGACAACTGTCAATCATCATCTTTTCCGTTGTTTGTTTGGAAATGGTTTCCAGGGTTAGTTGCTCTATTACCTTCCCAGAGCCTGAGGTTAGGCTAGCCAAGCTTGCAGTTCCAGGGCATCATTTTTCATGTCCTCCTTGAAGATAGGAGTTACACTTGCTCCCTTCCAGTCTTCAGGAATCTCTCCCAGTCATTGTGACCTTTTAAAGATTATCGAGAGTTGCCTTGCAGTGCTATCAGCCACCTCCCTCACCTCTTGTGGGTGCAGCCTCTCAGGCCCCAATGGACTTAGATACGTCCAGTTTGTTTAACTGCTCCTTTGCTTGGTCCTCCTCCACCAAAGGTAAGTCTTCCTTGATCCAGATTTTTCCTGTGGTCTCAGGGGCTTGAGATTCCCAACAGCTGGTCTTACTGGTAAAGACTGAGGTGAAGAAGGTTTGAGCACCTCAGCATTTTCCCTGTCATTTTCCACCAGGTTCCCTGCTGCATTCAGTCATGGGCTGAATGGGCAGGTTCAATTAATACTCTGGTTTTCTATCACTTTGGTGTTTAAGTGCACACTGAGGGTGTGTATAGTCACACAGGACAATTGACTAGACATATCCGATTAACACTGTGGACTGTGGAATGCAAAACTTGGAACAGACAGGTCTCTTCTCATTTTTAGGGCTAGAGAATGTACCCTTGAGAACTGATCAAACAGTTTGAGTGGTGCAATTCTGTAATCTTTATTCCCTCTGCCATTTGTCCTGCTGGATGTTTTCAGCAATCAACATAAAGTTGTGAAATAAAATGTTCCTGCTCAAACAAATAAAAACTCTTCTTTATAGTCCTATTAAGAGAAAAACAGATTGTTTTATAAACACTTCTTTAAGGACAAGGTCCATAAAAATGTGAGTTGTGTTTTAACTTGCCTTTTACTTTGTTTCCTTTGCTGCAGAATCTCGGAGTTACACGGAAGCCATTAACCACTCTGTGGTGATGTCTGACAGCACTGTGGGCACTAACCCTGCTTTGCTGAGGGCCAGCATGCAGACAGATCCCTCCTTTCAGCACTGTTTCGTGTCTTCATGTACTGTTTCAAGTAACAGTTCTATCCCAGGGGGAGAAAGGTAGGAAAAAGATTCTTTTACCTTATTGTTTAGTTCTCATAGTTTCCAGCCAAGACGTTATGCTTGCATCTTCATTGCAGAGCATTTGTCCAAGGACTTTGAGCTTGGTTGTGACATTTAATGATGATGTTGTCCACCAGCTGGAATTTACCACATACACAGATGTTATTTATAAGTCAGGGACACAATTAGCTTTGAAGACAATAAGAATACAAAAATAGGAATTTAAGCTCAGTTACTTTATTATGTGCTAGCACTAGCTCATACATATTTTCCTGTGTGCTTAACCAGCTTCTCTAATGCTTTACTGAAAAGCATTTAATGAAATTTCACATTGGAATAAGTTGTATATTAGAGAGAGGGAGCACTCTTCTCACTGCAGTACATGCATTTTTAGTCAGTAAAATGTCAGAGGATTTGTTTTTTTGTTGTGAATAGCTGACTCCCTTTCAGCTGCTCAGCAGGCTGAGAGATTATTATTTTGTATTTGTGTTGTGGTCAACATGTAGGGTTCTGAACCAGAGCTTGAATACTATAAAATTTAAAATAGTCCTTGTCCCAAGAAGTTTACAGTGTAAGGTGAGAAAGAGCAGGAAAAACAGCAAAGAAACAAGGAGTCCCAGGTTACTGTTATAAGGTTCAGAAGAACATGACAATGAATGGTCAGCCATTAGCTGTGCCCTAATATTTACTTAATAGATGATGTGTTACATTACAGCTGATTAGGTTTCCTTCTCTATCACTCTGCAACAACATTCCTTTGTGGCTAATTATCCTATTCTTGTTCTTGGATAATTAGTGCCTTTTCCACAGTAACTATTTGGAATGCTGTTGGTTGGTATGTTAGACTCTTAGTGAGGGCTGCAAATATGTTGATAGCTATTTATCTTTTATCTTCCCATCTAATTGATTTCATTTTCAATCAGTACTTGGACTGTGAAAGAATTTTTTTGTTTTGTGATTATGAATGTGAATCATAAGACTGAACAAAATATGTTAGTGTTTTCTGAGGAGGAGGCAATGTAACATTTCATTATAAGTGGATATGAATTAAAAGCTTATCAGGCAATGCAGTCCTTATCAAGTTTACATTCCTACTTCAAACTTTATCTAAAAAATTTTGTTCCCTTCGTTCTAAATATTTTTTTTTCTGTAATTTTTCATTTCATCTTGCAGATAGCTACAGCTGTAGGGTTTTTTTTCTTGCATTGATGCCTTCTTCCATTTGCTTCCCTTCCACTTTCTTACAGCCTTTCTACTTTGGTCTGTTCAAATCTGCTGGTATCCATTTTCGCAGTTCCTTTTTAATTAAAAACCTTTTTTTATACATCTTATGTCACCTCTTTTCCCTTTGCATCTCACAATGAGTTTGTTCTCTCTACATTTGATATTGCTGATAATGTTTTCTAGCTAGTCTAAGGGCATTTCACTTTCAGAAGCAAGGAGACAATTCAAACTTATATCAGATGGTTTCATCAGAAGCTTAGTATGTCTTGTTTAGAACGATATTTCTTATTCTTCACTTGAGCAGGTGGAATTGCGACCCAGTAGAAAAACCTATTGTTTACTGTTGAAATATATAAATCAAAATTATTGCATCATCACATAAATTAATCTCTGGACCTGCCTCCCTTCCGTTTTTTAATATAAATTATATTAAAAGGGACCTGGTCTAAGAGCTGGGTTTGTGAACTGTGTTCTTATCATAGTTACTCATTTATTGTGTGATGGTGCATGACTACCTCCGTAGCCCTTCTTTTTTTTTTTTTTTTTTTAATTAATGAGCATAAGAGACTGCATGTAAGAACTGCTGTGGAAGTGTCAGTTTTCTTCCATAAACCTCTGCCTTTGGTGGCATAAGAAATTTTTGCCTCCTACTGCTCTTTTCCAGGTAGCACTTCAGCTCACCATGGAGAGATCTCCAGGACCACTGTATGTGAAGCAATGCTGTGAACAATGTCACTGAATTGATTTATGTTATAAGTAACCCTCTGTTACTTTTACTGTGATTAATTTGATGGCCTGGTTTACAGTGCAAACTCAGAAACTGTCCCATCAGCATGGCTAGGTGGAGGGTGAGATGAGGCAGAAAATAATGACTTACATGAAGAAATGAGTGATCAGGGTGAGGCTGGAATCACTTGATCTGGATGTATCTCTAGGTCTCTAGCATGTTGTGAAAGATCACCCTCAAATATTTCCTGGGTGAGGTGATTTATTGCTTTCAATGATTGCTGCAGTGTGGGTTGTACAGTGGCATCTAAAGGGAATGATTTGGCTGTTGTTTTATATTTGTGTTCAATTTTTGGCTTTTTTTGACAGCTCTTCTGCAACAGAACGTCCTTGGCTTGAAAGCAGCTCTAAAGCTTCCCCGTCGCTCCAGCTTACAATGGGAAACAGCAGGCCGCCAGGAGGTTACCTTGTGCCCTCTGAATTTTCAAATGCCATGCAAGATGTCTCTCTCTTGTCTCATTTCCAAACTCCAGGACTGCAAGTTGTCACCCTGAGCAGCCTGGAGAACTCACCAGCAGAGCCACAGCAAGAACCTGCTGTCAGCAGCAGTGCCCGGGCCTATATGAGCTACAGCGGGGGCAACAGGGGCAGTAGCTCCCCCCGAGACGAGAAACAAGCTACTTTCATAGCCAATACTAGCACCTCTCCTAAAACCATGAGCTCATCAGTGGCAAGTGCCGAGGACAATGGCTTTTTGACACAAAACTTTCTTACAGTGGCCTCTGGACACAACAGCCAGAACAGTGCGGTTCAGCAGCACCATGGAGGGAACCTACATGCTCAGCCACCTCTTCCAGAGAAAAAGAGGTCTTCTGAAGGAGACCGTTCCTTTGCCTCCGTGTCACCTTCTTCAAGTGGCTTCTCTAGCCCCCACAGCGGAAGCACAATCAGCATCCCCTTCCCAAATGTCCTCCCAGATTTCTCAAAAATGTTAAGCACTTCACCAGTGCCAGGTAGGTTCTGCATCAGAGAAATGCAAAATACGTTAGATTTTATGTAAGTTTATAAAAAGCATTTAGGGGGCTTTAAAAGATGGGAAAAAAAAAAACAACAAAAGGCAATGAAAATGGTATAGAGGACTTGAATGTTTGTGGTAAGTGGCACCAGTTCACTGCCTTTGGATATATTATTCAGAGAACAAGGCTGCAGAATTCTGGGCTTCCCTAGATGTCAGCCAAGGGCAGCCTACCTTTTGAACTGCCAGACCACAAGTGAGTGGTGTGGAGTCCAATTTCTTTTAATAAGGGCTGGCTTCTCTCTGGATCTTTCTAGACTTGTGTCAAGCATAGTTAAAAATGTAGATGTGTATTCACTGGACCCCACTGAGAAGCTTTGTATTTAATACAGCTTTATAAATATATGAGTTTTTCGTATTTTATGGGTTTCGCAAAATGAATCTTCAAGAATGCTTTCAGTATTATATTTGTTGGTTCTAAAACAGTTCAGAGTTTCTCTAAATTGTCCTTCTAATCATGAGTTTTTTGAATAATTAAGATGATTGGAAGTTGGAAAGAAAAGTAAAAAATGCTTTTATATTTAAAAAATTTCTTGACAATTTTTTTTCTGTTTTATTTCACAGAAAACACAACTGATAAACATGTGACTGTAAAATTTGTCCAGGACACATCCAGGTTCTGGTATAAGCCAGATATTTCAAGAGAACAAGGTATATCAACTGACACATATTCTGGCATATCTATTCATAGAAAGGCTAGCTGCTGAATTCTCTTTTAAGTTTTTTGATGCATACCTGATATCTAAAAGAAATACAAGAGGAAATAGAAAACCTAGAAGGGCAGCAAACAACCTCACTTAATTTCTTTTGTCCAAAAGGTGAATTTGAGAGTGGAGGGCAGTCAAGTAGTCCTTAAAAAATACTCAGTTAATCAGACAAATCATGAGCCTAACTAAACTAACTGCAAAGTACTTTAAATCTGCGTGTGATAGCTGCTGCAAATGTACTTTACTGAAAAGCTCCAGGTTTTGGAATGGCAGATATGCGTGATGCAATACCAAACAACTGTGTGCTCTCAGAAACCTTTTAAGTACAAGTTTCCCTACACAGGTAATAGGTTGAAAGATGCGAAATATCAGAGAATAATTCATTAGGTAGAAGTCATCATAAAAGCATTCTCATCTACCAGACGTTCTGTAGCCTGAATTTCATTATCAGCTGCAAGTGACATACGTTATTTCTTAAAGGTTACGAAATAACACTCCCATGGAACAACATCTTTATGATGTACAATGCAGATATAGTACATCTATATGTAGATGTATTATTGAATGAGATGGAGAAAGCTTCTGTTATGTATGTGAAAATGTATACATACAAACTTATATCTTGTCCCTACAACAATACGTTAATAGAACATTGCTTTGAAAATGCAATTGGTCTGATGGTTCTTGTGTCCATGTTATAATATTTAGCTATACTGGTTGTATTTGATGAGTTATGGCAGGATTTTAAACTGGAATTCTTAAAACGTGGTTGTCAAAAAGGAAAAATGAAGAATTGGTTTTGCATTAGGGAGGAAGTCCACACTAAAACAAAATAGCCTTCAGCTATTGGCAAATGATGAATTGCTATGTCTGTCTAATTCATAGTTTCTCAAATGGTGAGGATGCCTCTTATAGTCGAGTGGTAAATATGAGCCCAGGGGAATAAAGATCACAGAAAACAGATCATTAATTGCTCTTCGGATGATGTTTTACTAGTCCTTTCAATCCAATCCCCTTCCCCTTGTCTGCTCCCCACCCATAATGAGAACTGAGTCTTTAAACATGCAAGAAAAATTTCCTGACTTGATGCGAGTCCCGTGAGGCGAGCAGATCATAAAGGAAGTTTTAACCTAGCTGCTTGAACAAATGAAAATAAAATCTTCCCAACCTTTTAGTATGCTTCTTTTCACACTACCAAGTAAAATTCCTTTTAAAAAGTATTTTAAGATACTGTTGCTGAGGAAGGGGAGCACTTGGTCTTTTTTCCTGTCCTTAATGGACTGTTCCTGTGACAAATGATTACTGTCCTTCTGTGGACTTAAAAGTGTTATGTGAGTACTGCCGAATTGCAGGGGTTTATGTATTCATCCTCTTCCTCTCAACACGTGACAGGTTATTGTGAAAACAGTTTTCTTCTTCACCCTCTGACAGGTGAATAGAACAGAATATATGTGCATTTGCTTTGCTCACTTAAACAGGAGAGGCAATCATGTATGCATTTTCCCAATTTTCAATTACTACTCTTTTTTTCATGGAAAAAAAGTGTCTCTGTGTGTGTGTTTATGATGTAATCATTGTTCAGGCTTTGCAAAATGAGGCTTCATGCCCCATGTTCTGTGTATGTCAACAGTTAAGGACTCCAAGGTCAAATTTGGACTTTTTCCAGGGTTTCTTTGCAGGCTAGCTGAGCATTAGAAATTCTGGAAACAAACACAAGTATTTGCAAAAAGTTTAAGGTGGGGAAAAAAAGTGAAGTACTAAGATTTTATTAAGATTAAATTAAGGGTAATCCTTCGATGAACTTTTTTTCAAAGTGAGTTTAAGATTTTGGGCTACTAGATTTCAAAGTCTGCAGCAGACTCATGCGAAGCAAGAGCAGTTTCCCTGCACATGGTTCCTCCTAGGGAGGACTTTATATCACACTTCAGCAGAGATCGCAGAATATAAATGTAAAATATTTCAGTGCTTGGATGGTCAAAGAACAAATATTCACTTACATCTCTTCCCTTGCTTTAAAACTAGCAGGGGAGTGAGACTGATTTGCAGGGACAGAATCTTGGTGGTGGATGAAAATGATCTGCTCTGCCTGTTGAAACTGCTTAGGAGAAGAAAAACAGTGCTGTCTAGTCAGCCTGGGAATTACAGAGAGCTGTGCTCTCTGCCATGCTTCTAAAAAGTCAACAAAATGTAAGCAGGAATCATCTTGCTCTTGCACTAGTTGTAGGAATCCTGGTCAGACTTGCACGTCCTTCTCAGTTTAAAAGTGAATAGGGATCTGTACTTAAGGCTTCTTTTGAAAGAAGTATCTTTGAGATTTGCGTGAGAAGTTTTCACTCAGATCCCCCAAATATACTTGATTGTACTCTGTCCTACAGCAATGGAGACAGAGAAAAGGATCTTATTTCCTTTAGTGTCTTATTAACTATAGATTTGCACTTCTGTACTTTTTGGGTGTGTGCTTTGTTCTGGAACTGGTTTTTTCTTCTCTTTCCCGGAATCCCTTGCAGCCATTGCTGTTCTCAAGGACAAGGAACCTGGGTCATTCATTGTTCGAGACAGTCATTCTTTCCGGGGAGCCTATGGACTAGCAATGAAGGTTGCTACACCACCTCCTTCTGTGCTGCAATTAAACAAGAAAGGTACTGTATGCCTTCTATCTGTTACTTAACAAGACACACATAGTAGGAAGTCCTTGTTGCTGGGTA
The DNA here is from genome assembly GCF_963921805.1 of Phalacrocorax carbo. Lineage (NCBI taxonomy): Eukaryota > Metazoa > Chordata > Aves > Suliformes > Phalacrocoracidae > Phalacrocorax > Phalacrocorax carbo. Next base: position 106,066,422 of record NC_087514.1, read on the forward strand.
ATAATCTGGAGGAATCTCCCCTCTTCTAATAAGTGCAACTTGAAATACAGGCTCCATTTGGTACCTTGTTAAATAAGACTGGATGTCTGTTGTACTTTACAAGTTCACCATGGTTTGTAAATGTATGTTCGTTGTGGTTGTGCATGTATTGTATCTTATCAACCTTATAGAAAACCAGTGTCATCTCAATAATGGGTCCTCCTTAGCTATCAGAAGTCTGTATTTGATCCACAAACCACCACATAAAACTTCCGCTTGGCTGAAACGTTGACTATTTTTGACCCCAAGGTTTTGTTTTGAGGAAGTTCTACATTAGATATAAATCTGAGGAGGTTCTCTAAGGAAAGATGATAGTTGTTTAAAAGAAGTGATGAAATACACCTCCTCTCCCAGGTCTAGCGCCTCCATGTATAACTTGTGCCTGATGGTTATGAAAGGTAAAATGATAAGAACATACGGAAAACAGTGTATGGAAACTCAGCAGCCAGTATCTGTAGTGTTCTTGGCTCCATTTGTACTACTCCAAGGGTAGAATCCTAGATTGGAATCATAGAATCATTAAAGTTGGAAAACACCTCTAAGACCATCAACCCAACACCACCATGCCCCCCTAAACCATGCCACATCTACACGTTTTTTGAACACGTCCAGGATGGTGACTCCACGACCTCTCTGGGCAGCCTGTTCCAATGCCTGACAACCCTTTCGGTGAAGAAGTTTTTCCTAATATCCAATCTAAACTTCCCCGATGCAATTTGAAGCCATTTCCTCCTGTTCTATTGCTAGTGACTTAGGAGAAGAGACCAACACCCCCCTCACTACAACCTCCTTTCCGGTAGTTGTAGAAAGCAGTAAGGTCTCCCCTCAGCCTCCTCTTCTCTAGACTAAACAACCCCAGTTCCCTCAGCCGCTCCTTATAAGACTTGTTCTCTAGACCCTTCACCAGCTTCATTGCCCTTCCCTGGTCACGCTCCAGCACCTCGGTTTCCTTCTTGTAGTGAGGGGCCCAAAACTGCAGACAGTACTCAAGGTGCGGCCTCACCGGAGTACGGGGGCACACGGTCACTTCCCTACTCCTGCTGGCCACGCAAGTCAGGATGCTGTTGGCCGTCTTGGCCACCTGGGTACACTGCTGGCTCATGTTCAGTTGGCTGTCAACCAACACCCCCAGGTCCTTTTCTTCCAGGCAGCTCCCCACCCACTCCTCTCCAAGCCTGTAGTGTTGCATTGGGTTGTTGTGACCCAAGTGCAGGACCCGGCACTTAGCTTTGTTAGACCTCATGCTGTTGACCTCAGCCCATCAATCCAGCCTGTCCAGACCCCTCTGCAGAGGCTTCCTACTCTCAAGCAGATCAACACTTCCACCCAGCTTGGTGTCATCTGCAAACTTACTGAGGGTGCACCCAATCCCCTCATCCAGATCATCAATGAAGGTATTGAACAGGACGGGCCCCAACACTGAGCCCTGGGGAACACTACTTGTGACCAGCCGCCAGCTGGATTTAGGTCCGTTCACCACAACTTTCTGACCGGTGTGACTATATAGACTGAGGCAAAGATGGCATTAAGTACCTCAGCCTTCTCCTCATCCTCGATGGCTATGTTGCCCTCCACATCCAGTAGAGGATGGAGATTCTCCTTGGCTCTCTTTTTGTTGTTAATGTATTTCTAAAAACATTTTTTGTTATCTCTTACAATAGTGGCCATATTGAGTTCAAGCTGGCCTTTTGCCTTTCTAATTTTCTTTCTGCATGGCCTAACAAGAGGTAGTGGGGTAGTTTTCATGGCTTCTGTTTTCCTTTTACAAAGCTTCTTATGTTTCATTAGTACATGCTGCCTTGTGAGGTAAGCAGCTGGGATCAAAGGAAAGCAGTGATTCTTAGTGTTGTAGCTATGGAAGTATGGTTTTGTCTGGTTTGGATTGGTTGGTTGGCTTTCGTTTTGGTTGTGTTTTTTTAAGATTTCATGCTTATTCTGGGACACTGTTAGCAGTCTACCTGTATTAGAATAACACTTTCAAATTCTGTACACTTAATCTGTTATCTTGAGACAATTTCTAATAAATTGCCATGTAATCCTTCTTTTTATTGCCAAGAAACATCAGCAGAAACACTGGAATGTCTTATTTCATTAAGACAACAGGGTTGCACCGGGGTGGTGATAGCAACAACGAGGAGGCACATGGAGAGTGGCTGTAGGTTTTTTTAGTAATCTTTCTTATCATCAGACCAGTGAAGTCCAGGAAGACCTGAAAGTTCAAACTCTACTAGCCTTTCAGAGCCAGTTTGTTAGTTGTACCACAGGTAATTGGTAGTAAGATAAAATTATAGTTGAGGCTGTAGCATTCTTCCACTTCTCTTTGTGTGATATTTAGCTCTTTTGGTTCCCACTGTTTCATCCCAGAAGGCACAAATTTGTTCAGTCTTCTGCAGGGTTTCTTGTTCCAGGCTTCCCTTTCCCACATACCCTTGTAGTCATTTATTTTTAATATTGTGAGAGCATAATGGCAAACAGTAATCTGTTTGAAAATGTGATTGATCTTGCAATATTTGTTTGCATAGCAGTTTCTGCTGTCCAGGTTAATGTGTTCATCTCTATTAGCCTGAAAGTCAACCCTTGATGTCTTGTGTTTCCTGGACTGTGGCTGATAGATTAGAGTCAAAGGGAGCATTTGTGTTTTTGGCTCTTTTGTCCAGGTTTGAATGGTTGGGTGGCTTTGTCCCGTTGCTATGAAATAACCCTTTAATTACTTGGATAAAGATTCAGTTTGTAGTCAGGTGTGAAATACTGTGAAGCAGTCTTTCAAGAAATAATGAAGTTGTCTTAATGATGTGTGTGCATATGTATGTATATATTTAAAAGAATGCTAATTCTCAGGGGAACTTTTATATGTCTCTTGGGCTTCGAATCTCCTCATTACATCAAACTGTCTTTAAAAATCTAATGAAACATGAGTGTTTGGTGTAACTGTTTTCAGGAGCAAAGACTTAGTGTAAAACTGCAAACACTTTGAAACATAAAAATTCACAGAGGGACTGGGCATCCTTACCTTTGTGTAGCTAAATCTTCTATTGTTTTACTCTGGAAAAGTTCTGCAAGCAGAACTGTCACTAGAAATCTGAGTATTTTATCATACTTTTACTGCCTTCTCACATTGGATACAAGGTCTTCTACTGGGCAAGTGCATCAGAACTTCTAACCATTCATTTTTCAGATTTCTGTTCCTGTCTGTAGTTGAGACCACGCTTGGACATTTTGGACACCAGTATATATTTGGATGTCAGTCACTTACTGACTTTTAAAGCCTTTTCCTCTGGTTGTCTAAAGTGAGATATTTGCTTGTTTGTTTTGCAAAATGGTCTTTTTACTATGACTTGTAACCTTGCAGCAGAGTGGGTCTAATATATTCTTTGCATGCTGCATTTGAAACGTATGGTGGTAACGTGGAAAACTGCTTCATAAAGACCTGCTAATTTGTGAGACTGTTGTAAGTTCATTGCTTCTCTTCATGGGCTTTCTTCTTCTTTTTCAACACAGTTGGAGATTTGTCAAATGAGCTTGTAAGGCATTTTCTGATTGAATGCACTCACAAGGGGGTGCGCTTGAAAGGATGCCCAAATGAACCATATTTTGGTAAGTACCGTGCATCATAGGGACACAGAAAATGGAAACAGTTTGCATTTGCCAGAGCTTTTTTACAGTCTTGGAGTGCAAATGAGAGAATACGTTGCTCAAGTCCTGGTGATTTCTGTAGGAACCCATTCTAAGGTTATAGAAGCCTTACACACGTTTACCTTAAGTATATGTGCAGGACACTGATGCATATAACCAAGCTTCAAGCAGTCAAGCTTGTTTGCCACTACCAATGCTGCTGCAGACAGCTGAGCTAGAGGACTATTAATGGACCTTATTGATTCAGGACTTTTGCCTTATTTTGTCCTGTGTTATATTTATACTGTATATTAGATGGCTAAAGTGACACCAGAGTGGGACATTCACAAAGTACATTATTCTGTGTCAGCATACCTAATGTAATATGATGAAAGCTCATTACCTGTTGTGGCAAACAGCCAAACACCTACCTACCTAGCTGCTCACTCAGTTGCCCTTCTCAGTGGGGCATGAGGGGAAAATAGAATGAGAAAGCTGATGGGTGAAGATAAAGACAGGGAGGTTACTACCATGGCAAAAGAGTTACTACTGTGGGAAAAAGAGACACAACCTGGGGGAAATTAATTTTTTGCCAGTTTTGCCAGGAGGAGGTAGGGGGTGCATGGTCATTACAGAACAGTTCCTCTCTGCTGCTCCATCCCTCTCCCACTTTTTCTGTGCTGAGGTGTGGGCTTTCCCCATGGGCTGCCATCCTTCAGGAAAGAAATCTGCTCCAGCATGCACTCTCCACGGGCTACAGTTCCTTCAGGAAAGATCTGTCTGCTCCCATATGAAGTCGTCCATGGGCTGCAGGGTGGGGGATGTCAGCTTTGGTGCCTGAAACACCTCCTGCTCCTCCTCCTCCTCTGACCACGGTGTTCCCTCTGCTGTGTCTCATCCTTTCTTGTCTTTGTGTGGCCTTTTCTGCCCTTTCTTAGATACACTTTCCCAGATCATCCTACCCGTGGCTCAGCTGTGCCCATCAGTGGGTCTGCTGGAGCTGGCTGTGTCCAGCATGGGGCAGCCCCTGGCCTCTTCCCACAGAGATCACACTGTAGCCTTCCCACTCCCTGCTACCAGCCTTGTCACATACACCCAATACACCTGTGAAAGAGTAATCTACCATAAAATGAACAACTGTAAAATGACAATTCCTATTTGAAGTAAAGGTGAATTTAATTTTGTCAGTGTTTGTCATGAGACTTATTTCAAATCAGAATTTTTAGCCCAGTCCTACCTTGATCTTGAAGTACCTGTTTATGGCACATATGTAGCCCTACTAACCGTTTTGTTTGAGCATCTCTTAATCTTTCAGTTTATACAGCCTCAAAACGGCTTCACAAAGTAGGTGGGCAGGCACTGTCACATACTTGTATGGATGAGACAGTGAAGGACTAATAGTATCACTTGCTCTTTGCATTTCTGTAACACCCTTGCAGAATTGGGTCATCTTTCCATATCAAAGAAATTTTTGATGGGCTGTAAAAATTAGGTTGGTTTTGGTTGAACTGTGATTTTTCTCAAGCACGTGATTATAATGTTCAATGTTTGTTAGTAAATGGGATCAAAGGATGGCTTTTTTTACAAAGACACTAATGAATATTACACCTTCCTCTCACTCAATATCACATGCTAATGTCAAGGATGCCTAATGTTTAATTATTTTAATTAAGCCAAGCCCAAATGATGAAAGTGACTTGGAATAGAAAAGAATAATCTAATAGAGAATGATATATATATCACTGCCACATTGAATGGAGGAGGTTGAATGGAGGATCTAGACCATCTCTTGTACTTTTAGAAGTACAAAATAGAGGTACGTGTAGACAAAGCACTAGACAGTGGAGACTAGGTGGCTGAGAGGCAGAACTCCTTGCTCTTTTTCTGCCTCATCACATAGCATTGACCTCTTGTGGTCTTACCATCTTTACGATTTTACTACATTTAATAGAAGAAGGTAAGAGTATTAAAAAGAATTTACTGACTTCCATATGTTACTGTTTTTGTCACTTTTGTTCTTTCTCCATTTGAAGCAAAGCCATTTAGGTTAGGATTTAAGCAGTGCGTTTTAGCAGGGACAAGGAGCATATGAGTGTGATTAATGAGTTCAGATACATCCAACTGGGACAGTGCTGGGAAAGATGAGTACACTAAAGTTGACCAAAGAAGGTCTCGGTTTAGGCGGCAAGAGAATTTTTTTTAAAGGGTGGGTGGCGGAGTGGGTGGAGGCCCCGTGGTCTATAAAATACTTAGGAACCAACATGACTGTTAAGCATTGTTGTTGTCCACCAAGTTAACTGTACATGCCTTGTTACTTTTCTGACCACAGGGAGTTTGACAGCTCTGGTGTATCAGCATTCCATCACTCCACTGGCATTGCCCTGCAAGCTCCTCATCCCGGACAGAGGTATGCTTGTTAAAGTACAGAAGAGATATACCCAGCCAAGCTCTGCTTCAAAGTGCTAGTGTCTGAAGGCAGGTGAAAATGTCACAAGTCAAGGTCTAAGCAAGAATGCATAGGGAAAGAAGCTGTGTTTTAAAAGTGGTTCTTCAGTACTGCTGATGGCTCTTATCCGAGCTGTATTTGTGGGTGGACTAGTACTGTGATATTCCAGTCATAAGCATATATGCGTCATGGGAATCTGCACAGTAATTTAGCATGTAATAAGACAAATGTACTTCTCAGTCATTAAATTATGCCCAAGTATGGTTAGATGTAACCACTCATTCAGGTCTGAGTGGCAAAAGGGCTTTAGGTAAAGGACATGTAGCTAAAGACCAGAAAGTGCCCTGGGTGTGAAACTGTCAGGAAGGAAGTAGCAACTTACACAGGTCCAAATATTGTTTAAGTAAATGATCAGAAAGCCTGTGTTGCATCATGGGACTGTAATTCTCATTTTGGTTATGGTGATTTCATAAACCACACTAAGACAACAGCGAAATGTAGTTTTGCTTGCCCCATAATTCAGTTTTCTGTTATTCTCCCACATGAAGTTAACACCAGATGTATTATTGAAATGTTAAACGTTCTTGTGGTTTTCTACTGAACTCTTTAAACTTTCGTTAAAGGCTATAAGTCAGTGTTCAAACATAGCATTTGAATTATGCGAATACATTCATGAAACCATTTTAGCACAAAAACATGCTATGGTAGATGTGACCAGAGATCTCTTTATACGGCAAACCAGTGTGGTAGGTGAGCTTGTTCTCCTTATCCCCCTCACCTAAAATAGAAAGCTTCTGCTCTGGCAGAAGTGCAGGACAGAAACATTTGCCTTGTCCTGAATAAACACGCCACAGCGAAATTTTATTTTAGATTCATTTTTGAATCCTGTATGATCGTGCATTTTAAGATGATCTTCTGTGGTTAATGATTCTGGGTGCAGTGTGCGGAGTATTTAAAGCATATGGATAATTGTAAACATGCGAAGTGTCACACCGGGTTACTGCTCTCTTCCTCATTTGAGTGTAGGCATGCATCATGTTAAATACAGCAGTAAGTGAGATGGACAGTCTTCTCACTAATTTTAACAGAAGGTTGGGAGGCAAACATTCCACTGCTGTCTTAATACTTCAGATGTTTGTTTTCTACATAAGTATGAAGAAAGAAGGATTGTGTTGTCATCTTTTGAATCAAAATACAAATAATTGATTTCATGGTAGAAACACAGAGTCTTTGTGCTAAAATAGTGTAAATTATACAAATTAAATGAGATAGTTAAAATTGCACTATTAAAAAAATTTCAAAGTTGTAATGAGGGAATACAGCTATGAGTATTGTTTTAACGTGACATCATGTGTGTCCCTGCAGCATATACTATGTAGTTATGTTTTCTATTATCAGGAAATAAAGGTTGAGCATCCCTTCTGCAGCACCGAAGGCAAAAAACCTGATGCAGCACAAAAACCACATGACTTCTTATAGTTGCATATACAATATTGTTTCATATTTCTAGCCAAGAGTTGTCCAGTAGATCCGATGACATTTGCAGAAGCTAAACTCATGCTTGACCATGTGCATTGATTTGTTGATTCAAGTCCATACAAGACATCGACAGTGTTTTCGTTTTGCAGATCCCTTGGAGGAGATAGCAGAAACTTCTCCGCAAACTGCTGCAAACTCAGCAGCGGAGCTTCTCAAACAGGGTGCAGGTTTGTTAAACCTTTTCCTTACATTTGTCACCAAATTTTGTATCTTACAGGCTGGGAGAAGCTGAAGCTTAGACTATACTGAAGGATGTTTAGAAGGAGCAGTTAAATTTAGAGTGCTGTGTAGAAGTGTGAAGGGCACTGTGAGGATATATACCTAGTTCTTTCTGTTTTCTGCAACCAGCTCCCAAGTTCTACAACCCCGTGTTTGCTTTCCAGTTGTTTCTCCCATGAGAATGAGGTACACATAGGTTGGTTCAAGCACAGCAATTTTTAAGCAGTGACTGCTTTAATGACCGAAGAACTTAGAGGAGATATTTTCAACCTCTGATTGCAGAGGTTCATGAACTATGTCTGAGGGACTGCAAAAGGCAACAAAGGAAAGTGTTCAGTAGGGTTAAATTTTCAGCATAGGGGTCAACAATACCACTGGAAAATGTTTACTGTCCTATCAGTCTGAAACAAAAAATATTAAAAAACAGTGCCTTGTGCTTCATTTGATGCTGCATGTTCTTAGGAAATGTCCAGTGTCTTTTCCATTGCATGTTGTTTTATGGATTCTCACATGCACTGCAGCACCCATTCTCACAAGTTAAGCTGTCTTACTGTGAGCTTATTGCTGTGGCAGAAGAACCCTGACAAGATTACCTCTAAATGATGTGGTGCTATGCATTGGTACCATCTGTATCACTCACAGGTAGAGGTGTCTGCAGCAGTTGTGTAGAGATGTGCTCTGCTTCTCAGCTGCTTTGTGTGCCACTGACCCAGAGACAGCTAATGAAATAGCCTGTCTGAAAAATTGTGGTGGCGTCGTAACCCACCATATTGGAAATAGATTCATAGAATCATACCATAGAATCGTTAAGGTTGGAAAAGACCCATAAGATCATTGAGTCCAACTACTAGCCTATCACTGCCAAGTCCACCACTAAACCATATCCTCAAGCACCACATCTACCCTTCTTTTCAATACCTCCAGGGATGGAGACTCCACCACCTCCCTGGGCAGCCTGTTCCAATGCCTGACAACCCTTTCGGTGAAGAAGTTTTTCCTAATATCCAACTTAAACTTCCCCTGGCACAGCTTAGGCCATTTTCTCTCATCCTATCACAAGTTACTAGGGAGAAGAGACCAACCCCTGGCTCGCTACAACTTCCTTTCCAGTAGTTGTAGAGAGCAATAATGTCTCCCCTCAGCCTCCTCTTCTCTAGACTAAACAACCCCAGTTCCCTCAGCCGCTCCTTATAAGACTTGTTCTCTAGACCCTTCACCAGCTTCATTGCCCTTCCCTGGTCACGCTCCAGCACCTCGGTTTCCTTCTTGTAGTGAGGGGCCCAAAACTGCAGACAGTACTCAAGGTGCGGCCTCACCGGAGTACGGGGGCACACGGTCACTTCCCTACTCCTGCTGGCCACGCAAGTCAGGATGCTGTTGGCCGTCTTGGCCACCTGGGTACACTGCTGGCTCATGTTCAGTTGGCTGTCAACCAACACCCCCAGGTCCTTTTCTTCCAGGCAGCTCCCCACCCACTCCTCTCCAAGCCTGTAGTGTTGCATTGGGTTGTTGTGACCCAAGTGCAGGACCCGGCACTTAGCTTTGTTAGACCTCATGCTGTTGACCTCAGCCCATCAATCCAGCCTGTCCAGACCCCTCTGCAGAGGCTTCCTACTCTCAAGCAGATCAACACTTCCACCCAGCTTGGTGTCATCTGCAAACTTACTGAGGGTGCACCCAATCCCCTCATCCAGATCATCAATGAAGGTATTGAACAGGACTGGCCCCAACACTGAGCCCTGGGGAACACCACTCGTGACTGGCCACCAACGGGATTTGACTCCATTCACTACTCCTCTCTGGGCTTGGCTATCCAGCCAGTTTTTAACCCAGCGCAGAGTGCACTTGCCCAAGCCGTGAGCAGCCAGCTTCTCCAGGAGAATGTTACAGGAGACAGTGTCAAAGGCCTTACTAAAATCCAAGTAGACAATGTCCACAGCATTACCCTCATCCACTAAGCGGGTCACCTTATCATAGGAGGAGACCAGGTTAGTGAAGCAGGACCTCCCTTTCATAAACCCATGCTGTCTGAGCCCAATCCCCTGGTTGTCCCGCACATGCCACATAATGGCATTCAAGATGATCTGCTCCATGAAACGATGCTCTGAAATGGTGCTCTGAATACCATTTCGTAATCTTAAGGCTGTCCGTAGTAGAAATGCAGCCCCCTGTACAGTGGGCATGCCCAGGGGATCCTGTCCACACCCTCTCATGGTCCTTGGTTTTCTGGGTGCTGTAAATTCTCCCCATGATCTGTCCACCCACTTAGTCCCATTAGAGCAGGAGAATACACTACATTTGCCACTCTTCTTTGAGTTTAGCCTACCACTGGAGCCACAAGCAAAAGTGTTACGGCCGAGCATGCCGTTATAAGAATGCTGCCTCATTTCTGTCACACATTTTTGGGCACTTCTGAAGGGGGCAGTTGTCAAGCTCAGCAGCTCTGGAGAGAGAGTGCTGTTCCTTGCTTGTGCAGCAATTTGCTTTGACTTAAAAATTTGAAGTACGACTGAGTGCTGTAATCAAGCAGGAATGTGTGGCTGAGGTGATGGCAAGCTTTTGTGAGGCTGTGCCAGGAGTGAGCACATGTTGGCCTTTCTGTCTGCCAGTGCTGGTGGTGTTTGTTGTGGCCTACAGGGTAAAAAAGGAGAATGAATTTTTGTAGAAATTTCCCTTTTGAAAACCCAGCAAAAGGGGCATGTGTTGTCTTTAGAGAAGTGTTGGTTTCTCCTTTCTCAGGCAATGCTTTTCAATCTTAGTTCAGTTGCGGCAGTAGTCAGATAACTCCTTATGGGGGCTGTCACATCATAGATCATTTGGGGAATATAGTACATTCATTTTTTCCCTGTTTTATTGTTGTTGGTTTTGTTTTTAAGCACGGGTTTGGAACCTGAATAGATAACTTAGCTAGGAGAGATTCTCAGAGGTTTTTTTCCCTCAATATGTCATTTCCCACTGATTTTCCATGTTTCAGAGGTCGCTCTTCAGTCATAGATACATTCAAGTTGTGGCATTCATCACTGAAGTGCAGACCCAAAACACATAAATTGTTTCTTTTCTAACTATCTGAGCTTGTGTGAGCACCTACAGTTCAGTCAAAACAGATGCAATTTTTTCCTGCCCTGCTTTACCCCACCTTTACTTTACTTTACTTTACTCCCACTCCACAAGCAAAAAAATGAAGATGTGTTTTCTTAGAATGGTCATTTTTATAGCTGTCTGAAAAACCTAATGAGCTTTTCCAGTCATTATCTAAATGCAGAAGCTGACCAGAAATCCCTTGTTTCTAGTTGAAGACTAGAAACTATACATTTAAGTGGCTTTTCCTTAAAATGGGCCTTGCTTCATTAACCTTCCCATTTGGCAGCAAAATTTTCTGCCCCAAATAAATCCCAGCATTCTGAACAAAGCAACATATCCAATCTAAAAGCAGCAGGGATTACTCGAAATGGCCACATTGTGTAGCTGTTGGTGGTAGCACGGATGTGACCACAAAATGCCACCTGTGGAAGATGAGAGCAGCAACATTGCAGGGCAGCTGCATTGCATGAAAGACACAGATGTTTTCCTTTTGTTCAAGCTTTTAGTATGGTTTAATATTTGCCTGGGAATATCCTGACTGTTGTCATGAGTTTAATTTCCAAAAAATAAAGCAGTTTTGTTTATTATCAGGGCTTTTAAACAATCCTAGAACTTGTTAACCAGTGGTCATATTTAATGCTGCATATGTTACTTGTAGGATGTAATAATGCACTGCAGTATTAGAATATCTTTCAAGGAACAGAATAAATAGTATTCTGATCGTTGCTTATATACTCTTTATTTTAAGTTTTAGTATACCTTTTTAAGCCCTGCCAGTCTCTTAGTGGTTTTTTTTGTTATGATGTACCTGAAGGTTTCCAGACACTGTATATTCTTATTTATGAAATAATCATTGGGTACTTGCCTTATGCTGTACCTTAGAATATTGATAGTTTCTATTTACTCCTACCTATAAATTTTAAAAGAAAAAAAATGTGCCCATAACTATATTCCTTTTCTTAGGCACTGGAGGAAGGAGAGCAACTACGCATTTGCCAGCAAAATAAGTATAAAACTTAGTTTTCAACATGACTTAAAGAAATAATTCCTTTCTCCCTTTCCTCACAATTCCCATATATGCAGTCACAATTGCACCTGTACCTCGAGATGCACCAAAGCATTACAACACTTTATTTTCATTCATCTGCCTCTAGACAACTCCATCAGAACGGTAGATTTTCCCAGTTACTGACAATAGAAGTAAAATTGTTTCGGTGACTCATGAGCTTCCCCTTCCTATGCTTGGTACTGGCACATTATGACAATTTCCACCTTGTGGGTCACTTCATTTAGAAATGCACAAGAAGTTGAATTTCACTCCAGTTGTTTTGCTTCCTGCTCCAGACTGTTAAGGACAACATGTGACATTCCAAATCAAGTTGAGTAACAGTTCTTATCCAATTAATATTATGAACTTGGTAAAATCATATAAACGTGCTCATATTTATTCTCTTTGGTCATGAGTGTCAAGTGTCAGTTAGAGATTGAAGTGTTACTGGGAAAGAAATGCCACTCTTCAACCCAAGGCAGAAAGTGAGCAATGTAAAACAAATATATCAGTAGCTGCAGCATCAATGGCGACACTGATGTGTCTGTAAGAAATACAGGGAGATAAGTTAGGTTTCCCCACCTGACTGAGAATCCACAACAGGAATAACCAAAGACATGACAAAAAAGCAACCCACCAATGAAAAACAAAAGTAACTGGTTAAGACAGTAAGAAGCAGATTGGTAACTACCCTAAAGGAGTACTTTCATCAAGAACAAGAGTTAAGGGTTTCACTGTATTGTGAAGCGTTTGGTACCTAAACTCAAATGACTGCGGCCTCACCTCGGGTACTGTGTGTGCAGTTTTGGGCACCTCAGTGTGAGAAGGATATCAGACCATTAGAGTGTGTCCAGAGGAGGGCGACCAAGATGGTGGAGGGCCTCGAGGGCAGGACTTTCAAGGGGCAGGTGAGGTTACTTGGCTTGTTCAGCTTGGAGAAGAGAAGGCTGAGAGTGCCCTCATTGCAGCCTACAACTCCCTCAAGGGAGGCCAGCGGAAGGGGATGTGCTGGTCTCCTCTCTCTGGTGCCCAGTGATAGGACACAAGGAAATGGAGCGAAGCTGCATAAGGTGAAGTTCAGGTTGGACATTAGGAAAAGGTTCCTCACTGGGAGGGTGATCGGTCACTGGAACAGGCTTCCCAGGGAAGTGGTTACAGCACCAAGCCTGTCAGAGTTTAAGGAGCATCTGGATGATGCTCTTAGCCACATGGTTCAGTTTTAGGTAGGCCTGTGAGGAGCAGGGAGTTGGACTTGATCCTTATGGGTCCCTTCCAACTTGAGAAATTCTGTGATTCTATGGGATTGCTGTCATTCAATACCCCATCAGGCATACATGATGTTCTTAAATCTTTCCTTAACTGTAATTTCCTTTTTTAAGGTGACATTTTGTCACTTTCCAGCACTTCTGAAAAAGATTCATTATTTTTTGTGCTACAGACGTAAAGGAATCTACTTTACTTACAGGAAAGCAAACTTCCAGCTGATATTCAAGGAGTTAGTCAGCAGGAGCCCCTGGCAAACAGTCCTCAGGGGCAAGGGAACAGAAGAGAGCTGGCAGATCTTTGACACTTTCCATACAGCCCAAGAGGTCTCAGACCCAGGTGTAGGAAATCAGGCAAGGAAGGGAAGAGACCAGCACGGCTGAGTCAAGATGTGCTGGTCAACCTAAAGAGCAAGAGGAACTGCATAGGCATTGGAAGCAGGGACAGGTGTCCTGGGAAGAGTATAGGGATGCTGCCTGGTTGTGTAGGGATGGTGTCAGGAGGGCCAAGGCATGGCTGGAGGCTGAATTTGGCAAGGGATGCAAAGAATAACAAGAAGGGCTTGTACCTGTAGGTACGTCAACCGAAAAGGAAGGTTAAAGAAAGCGTACACCCTCTGATGAACAAGAATGGTGACCTAGTATCAACTGATGAGGAGAAGGCTGAGGTACTCAACAACATTTTGCCTCAGTCTTCACTGGCACCCTCTCCTCACGCCTCCTGAGTCGATGGACCACAAGATGAGGACCAGGGGGTAAAGCCCCTCCCACTATAAGGGAAGATCAGGTTTATGACCACCTGAGGAACCTGAACATACACAAGTCTATGGCACCTGATGAGATGCATCCCAGAGTCCTGAGGGAATTGGCTGATGTAGTTGCCAAGCCACTCTCCATGACATTTGAAAAGTCATGGCAGTCAGGTGAAGTCCCTGGGGGCTGGAAGAAGGAAACATTGTGCCCATCTTTAAAAAGGGTAGAACGGAGGACCTGGGGAACTGCTGTCCTGTCAGCCTCACCTCTGTGCCAGGGAAGGTCATGGAACGGATCCTACTAGAAGCTATGCTAAAGCACATGGAGGACTCGGAGGTGATTCGAGACAGCCAGCATGGCTTCACCAAGGGCAAGTTCTGACTGACCAACCTAGTGACTTTCTATGATGGAGTGACTGCATCAGTAGACAAGGGAAAAGCAACGGATATCATCTATCTGGACTTTTGTAAAGCCTTCCACACAGTCCTCCACAGCATTCTTCTCTGTAAATTTGGGAGATCTGGATTTGATGGGTGGACTGTTTGGTGGATAAGGAATTGGTTAAATGGTAACATCCAGAGGGTGGCAGTCAGTGGTTCAATGTCTAGATGGAGACTGGTGACAAGTGGTGTCCCTCAGGGGTCTGTACTGGGACCAGTGCTGTTTAACATCAATGACTTAGCGGGATCAAGTGCACCCTCAGTAAGTTTGCAGATGACACCAAGCTGAGCAGTGCAGTTGACACACCAGAAGGATGGGATGTCATCCAGATGGGCCTGGACAAGCTGGAGAGGTGGGCCTTTGAGAACCTCATGACATTCAACAAGGCCAAGTGCAAGGTCCTGCACCTGGGTCAGGGCAACACCTGATATCAATACAGGCTGGGGAATGAAGGGATCGAGAGCAGCCCTGTGGAGAAGGACTTGGGGGTACTGGTGGATGAAAAGCTGGACATAAGCCAACAATGTGCACTTGCAGCCCAGAAGGCCAACCATATCCTGGGCTGCATCAAAAGAAACGTGGCCAGCAGGTCGAGGGAGGTGGTTCTACCCCTCTACTCTGCACTGGTGAGACCCCACCTGGAGTGTTGCATCCAGCTCTGGTGTCCTCAGCACAGGAAAGACATGGACCTGTTGGAGTGGATCCAGAGGAAGGCCACAAAAATGATCTGAGGGCTGGAGCACCTCTCCTATGAGGAAAGGCTGAGAGAGTTGGGGTTATTCAGCCTGGAGGAGAGAAGGCTGCAGGGAGACCTTATTGTGGCCTTTCAGTACTTAAAGGGGCACTATAGGAAAGATGGGGGCAATCTCTTTAGCAAGGCATGTTGTGACAGGACATGGGGTAATGGTTTTAAACTAAAGGAGGGTAGATTTAGACTTGAGATAACGAAGAAATTTTTTACACCGAGTGTGGTGAAGTGCTGGAATATGTTGCCCAGAGAGGTAGTTGAGGCCCCATGCCTAGAAACATTCGAGGTCAGGTTGGATGGGGCTTTGAGCAACCTGATCTAGTAAAAGATGTCCCTGCTCACTGCAGGGGGGTTGGACTAGACAACTTCTAAAGGTCCCTTCCAACCCAAACCATTCTATGATTCTGTGATTCTAACATATTTGGTGGCTGCTTTTGAGTTATCACATTAAGGGAAATCTAGACAAAATGCTTGGCTATTTCATTTAGAAGCAAAATCTGAACACAGTCTATTGGCACCAGTGCAAAATGTGGCAGACGAGGAAGGGAAGCCCTTCATCTGGGTCTCGGAAGTGGTGAGGACTGTGACTGAAACAAGGCAAGCTTCCTGTGGTGGGAAAGGCTCACAGGATTATGAAGAGGTTTAGATCTGTACCAAACATACACAGTAATGATGTGAGGAGAGCTTATGGTTTAGAACGTTATTTACAGCTTTGGATAGACATGACAGAAAGTTGTTCAGCCTGGAAGGCCTTGTTGAACTTGCCATTCATCATCTTAAGTATCTCTCTGCATGAATTGTGTAGTAATTGATTCAGACAAGGTTATTGAAACTATCACACCAATGTGCAAATATGTTTGGGACATTTCACACTTAGAAATCAAATAAAATAAATCTCGGGATCCCTTCTTTTGCTGACTGTCTCCAGAGCTTGAAGTTATTGGGCTGAGCATCATGCTGGAATCAAAGTTACAATTATGGAGTCTTTAACTCTATGATTGCTTAGTTGTTTTGAAAGCGCCAATGTCTAGTGTGTATTTTACATAGTCATAGGAGAAAGCTTTAGTCAGATCACAGAAAAGCCATATGAAAAGAGAAGCTATTAGATTTAATCTAATCTTTGCTTTCATAGTAAGGTTGGCAAGCCAAGCTAAACTGCTAAACAAATGAAATATTTGCATGGTAATTTGCATGTGTCAGCTGCCAGAGTTGTAAATTCTGTCCTGGATACCTACACAAATGTTTTTACCAAAACACGAAGTCTATTGGTACCAATGTTTAGCTACAGATGTGTTTAATCATTCTTGCTTGTGCTGTAGAATAAGACTAAAAGGGCTTTTCAATTTCAGAAATGTTCTTCATCTGCTTGTAAATTTGACTTTATACCACAGTCCCAAAGTATTGAAGCATGTGAATAATTCAGTTAGTGCTATATGGCACTGTTACAATGTACTACTATACTATGTAGTATTATACAGTATTATAGTACTACTATAAAGTGCTATATAATATTAACAGTTCTTTTCATAGTGCTTGCTGCAGATTTTATATGAAACCAGATTAAAAAATTAACTGTTCGGTAGCCTTGGAAACCAATGAGCTTCTATTTTATAGAGATGCTTCACGAGTTACTAATATGTCTAGGAGAGGAATAGGGCTTTTAAAAATAAGTGCATGCTGAAGTAAAGGATAGACCTAAATATACATAAGTCAGTAATCTTTCTCCATGTGGAAGTTGCTTTATTTGCCCTAAAATCACTAAACACGCAAAACACTATGGAATTATTGAGAAGTGAGCATTGCAGCAACCCTCAGTTCTTTATGGGGTGAAAGGGTTCTTGTATTGCCAAACAAGTGAGTTGTTTCCTCTGAATATAGCTTAAATAAAGTGTAAAATGTGTGAATGTATGCTGCAAAAATGTGTATTTTCGTATTGGCTGCTGTAATTGAATTTAAAAGCAAAATATCCCCATTCTTCAAGAATGTCTTTGCTGTCGTAGTACCTATGAGTGGCCTCCCTCTCTGCTGCTGTCTTGTATATATTTAAATGTCAGGATCTGTGGGTAATAGATAAATACAGTCATTGGCTTAAATATAAAGGTATTAAAAACAGAAGGCCAGCAAAAGGCCTGCCTCCTCCAAAATTGGAGTCTTAAACTATGAAGCAACTGTGGGACAAGGTGAGGGACATGTAGAAGGTTTCATAGTTTGCTGCCAGTCTTCCCTGTAGTGGAAAGGAAGGTCAAAAGTTATATTTTGTTTGGTTTTGTTTAGAAGATACCCATTTGCTTGCTGTTGGGTAATGACCTCTTAAAGCCTTTCCCCTCTTTCATTACAGCATGTAATGTTTGGTATCTGAATTCAGTGGAGATGGAGTCCCTCACAGGCTACCAGGCAGTCCAGAAAGCCTTGAGTCTGACGCTGATGCAAGATCCTTCTCCTATTTCAACCGTTGTCCATTTCAAGGTGTCTGCACAGGGAATCACATTGACTGATAATCAAAGAAAGTAAGCAAAAGAAGGATGGGAAGGGAATATCCGGCCTTGTCCCCAACCAGTGTTGGCTGCTGTTGATTTGATTTTCCTAGTTATGTTCTGCAGTCTCTGTTGCAGGGGATAATAGGATTGTCTAAAGAATGATGGTTACAGTGTCAGCTGTCCGCAGTACTGGAGAATGAGTGTTTTAAGTGATGAACATTACTTCCACATGGCAGCTTTTACGTCTGGAAGGTCACTTTGCCATTGCATTTTTTTTCATTGTTGTTATTTATTATAAAAAGGGAAAGTAACGGCTTTGCCAGCATTTGATACTCAACCTATTTGGTGAAATAAATTATCTTATTGATATCTTTCACCAGTATCACTGAACAGACTTGGCCTAAGCAGGAGCTGTGTATCTCCAGTTTTTGAAATGGTGCTTTGTATATCCTGTAAAACACTATGATAAAAAGTTAATTTATATTTACTTTGTACTGAATGCTATTAAGGCTACCACAAAGTCTTAAGATTTGAAAACTGCCAATAACAAAGGGGGGACAACAGGAATTCATTATAGGTTAAAAAAACCCCAAAGTGCCAGACTTCTAAGTTCCATGGGATCTGCAAGTGTGAATAGCAGATCAAGGACAAAACTTTCAATTATAATGCCTAAAAGCACTTATATTTTGAAACTTAATATAATCAAATTACGCACAAGCTCCAAGAAGTTGCATTTGCCACTGACATAGTATCTAAATGGCCAGTTTTTAGAAAAAATACATTTCATACTTCTAATTCTTTTTCTTAGCTTGAGGGTCAGTTTCCTTTTGGTTCAAAAACTTGACGTTACTATTCTGAATATGGATTTATTTGGTTGGAGCAGTTCAGGCGCCTTTCAAAGTCACTTAGAGATAGCAAAAAGAATGTATCATCATTATTAAATCTAGATTAAATATGATTTCGCTTTCAGATCTGTTTATTGTTTAAAATTTTAAGCATCTTAACAATTCCTAAAACTTGTTTTATTTCTTCCTATCCAGACTCTTTTTTCGGCGACATTATCCAGTCAACACTGTTATTTTCTGTGCTTTGGATCCACAGGACAGAAAGTAAGGAACACAAACAGTATTTCTAATATGTTGTTTGTATTGTTGAACCAAAAAAAAGACCTAACATAAGTTTCATTTTTATTTCTCCATTTGTTTTTTTTATGGTGTTTTTTTTTTTGTTTGTTTGGTTTTTTTTTAATGCTTTCTTAATGGACAACAAGATGGGTGAAAGATGGCCTTTCTGCAAAGTAAGTGGACACCTGTCTGAGTCTCTTTTAACAGAATGTTTTAGGAATATCATTACAGTGATCAGTTTCTTAGCATTCTAAATTATCTTTGTCAGAGATGTAGAAGGGAAGGCAGCTGTTCAGAGACAAAAGTCTTTCTGCCTGCTGTAGTTAGACTTTAGTTACTTCATCTGCACCTCTGCAAGTCTGGGCCTAATTATGTGGTGGTGGGATGTCTGGAGCCAGAGTTAGTGAGGTTTATTTAGGTCATGGGCCTTTGATTTGACTAAAGTTTCAGAAATGAAAACAGACCCATTTGCTACTCAGTTTTACGTTGCACTTGTCCAGCAACACTAACACAAGCTTACTTGTCTCACTTAGACTGATAGCTTTAAAAAAAAAAATCCAATACATGGCACATAGATGAAAACACTCCTAGTAATACTAGTGTGTGGCATAAATGTATAATTACTAGTGGATTGCGAAGTGCTTTCTGTTGAAGGCAAATGTCATTGTGCCGTTATACCAAAAGGAAAAACCTAAACAGAGATTGCTCAGGTGCTGGTTTCTGGAAAGGAACAGAAATAGATGGCTTAAGTCCTATATTCAGTACTCTGTCCACTGAGATGTGTGGCCCTCAAAATCTCTCTTTAGGCAATTCCTGACGCACCACACCACATACCCCCCAAGGCAGGTAGGAGAACAGCAGTATTGAATCAGATTAACTATGTCCCCAGGGTCAGCAGCATGTGTCTGACAGCAAACAGTACAGGATGCAATATAGGCAGAGTAGAAGGAAGGGAACAGTCTCCTTCCCTGATTCTGGCTATCCTGAGCCACTCAGGAGCTCCTGAGTTGGCTGGTGCATCTGGACTGCTGTGTTTAGCAGTCACACAGGACCTTGTCCATCAGAACAGATACAAGTCTGATTTGTGCTTCTGGTTTCTGCTGTATCTTTTTTGCTTTATGAAATGAGACAATGCATGTCTGTTCCCCGATATACTGGGTTTGTTTCCCTTGCAGAGTATTTGGGTTCGTTGCCAGGAAGCAAGGCAGTGCCACAGACAACATATGCCACCTGTTTGCAGAGCATGATCCAGAGCAACCTGCCAGCGCCATTGTGAACTTTGTATCAAAGGTCATGATCGGATCTCAGAAGAAGATCTGATGCCTTTCCATCCTTGACTCAGAGGTCTTCACTGACGGAAAGTGCTGTGAAAGAGAGAAAGCCTATTCAGCAGCAATGTCTGAACCTTGTCATTCCGAAGAAGGAAAGCAGAGGATGGTCTGTCTGCATTGTGTTTGCAAGAGTTCAGCCTTTTCTTTGAAGATGCCTCTGACTTGACGAAGCATTATTTCTTTGTTTTATATCAAAGGACAAAACAAAAGAAGCCGGGTGCCACCGAAACCCATGTAGCCCATACCTGAATGAAGCATAAATGAAAAACTTTTCTCCTGAAGGGTTTCTAATACATTTTCACATGCTGTTTCTCATCATTTATTGGAGCAGAAATACTCACTAGGCTGTGCTACTTTTTTGTGCAGAAAATGTTTTGTATAACCCTCACAAAAACACTTGCCATAGTTGCATCAATGGTAGCTATAGGCCTTGCAAAGATGCTCTTGAGAGAATGATAGTCTGGGGAAGACTATTTGCTCTTCCCGTCATCTTTATGTGATCAGTGATGGGAACTGAATGGAGAAAGGGGAAGACGTATGTGAAGAGAAGGTTTGTGCAAGTTGATTTCTGATAAGAAAGGAACAGCAATGTGGAATATTCAGGGAGATTGCTCTGTATTTAGTGCTAAGAAGGCTGGGCTGTTTTAGTTTGAAAAATTTTAAATAGGGGAGAGGTGGTAGAACAAAAAAAAGGTTGCGTGGAAATCTATAACTGGGTTTTTTTGTATTAATATTTTTTATACAGAGAACTAAGGGAATAATCTGTATTTTAATAATTACAGGATAAAAACGAGGGAAAAGGAAAGAAGAAAATTTTATAATTTATATATTTTCACCTGTGCCAGGTTATTTATAGTAGATCTCAGATCTGGATATGTCATATGGATATTCTTAAACTAGACCATTGTTGAGCTTTGCCTCTTCAGTGCTGTTTTGCATAAGTAAAAATGTATATAGCCTGTGCCTTGCTATAGACAATAGAGTCTCATATTTTGACTTCAGTCTTACAGTGACAAGATACTTCCCATTTCCTGTCTCTGCAATACTGTTTTGGTAGTAACATTTGTACCCCTACCTAATACATACTTATACTTGTGCACTCTTTTGGCCCCCTTTTTACTGGAGTTTTGGGATTTCTGGTGGGTTTTTTAATCTGTAGGAACTGCTTTTGATTTATAATGTATTTTTAATAATTCCTTGAGTCAGGAAATCCGAAAGGGAATGGAATTTATTTTGTTACTCTGTCCCATTTCTTGAGAGCGTTTATGTCATGATTTCTACAACCATCACACTTGTACATATCTCTGTATCTTTCTAAACGCATTGGTATTTTAAATGCATAACAAAGTGCTAGTTAGCTTTACAGAAAATGGATACAGTAGGTTACAGTGGAAACCTTCACGAGGAGAGTACGCCGCTGAGGTCTACTGTGGAATTCCCATTCACTCCAAAAAGAGCAGTACTAGACCCCCACATCAGAACAGATGGTACTAAAGCAGCTTCAGTGTGACAGTGCTGAAAAGTTTCATTGCCTCTATTTCTTTGATGTGTGGTTATCAACAGTACACTAATAGCCTGGCGATGGATGAGGTACTGGATTAACTAGTAATTGTACCCACTTGGAGGATTTAATCCTTTTATCCACTTTTACTAAATAATGGTTAAATGGAATGGGAAACTTTGGTTGGGCTATATGGTATGAAGATTCCACCAATTTGAGCTATGTTTGTCCTGTATAAATTACAATTGTTTTTTAACAGCTCTCTTCCTATTTCCTAAGGTGTTAGGACCATGGAAGTCTTATTCAGTGACCCTAGCCAAAGTGTTACCAAATTATTTGTATAACTGTGACTTTTGTGTAAACAACTTTATACTTTTTAAAAGGGGGGGGGGGGGGGGAAGAGAGGGAGAGAGAAGGAAGATTTAAATTTAATGTATTTGGACCAGGAAGTGGTGTATTAGTAGCAGTGGGTATTTGGATGTGTGTAGAAGGGTGAAGCAATCCAAAGTGTAGCAGCTACCGTTGAAGCAACAAAGGCAAGTGCCTCTGATTTGTAACAAATAATTCTGTTCTTCTGACACAGAGGTATACTACTTAAATGGTGTTTATGTACCATCCAAAAAAGAATGCAGTTCTTATTTTTAGGAGCTTTGATCTTTCTGAAACATGGGAGGACATGTTTACTTTTTATACTCTTTTGATGCACCAAGAACCCAATTGCCTAATCTAGTCAGCCAGTTGGAGCCCAGTGAATTTCTTCAGCTGACATCTCAATTAGATTAAAATCTGATGTGTTGTGAGCATTGGAATGAGGAGGAATTTTTTACTATATTTTTTCACTTCTGTAGATGATACTTAAATTTTAGTGTGTCTTGTTAGACACCAAGTGTTAGCCTTTGGGCTGAAAATAAAGTGCCTTTTTTCCCCTATGTCTTATCATTTCCATTCAGGGCCTTATTTTTTATTCCTTGTGCTTTCTCAAGGCCTGCTGAATTCAAGAGCATAAGGAATTGAATGCTGACACTCCTGGTGGTGTTTCCTGGGAGTTTAGCTCTACTTGGTAAGTGGGAAAAAAGAATTTGCCCTGTTTCTAAGGGAGGTTTTCTATTATGCATTCCTTTGGATGGTATATTGCCATGTGCTTCTGCTTTTTAATGAATTAAAAAATGCACAAAGCAAAATAGCTCAGTATGTACCATTGTGTAGTGTATGTGGAAAGATATTCACAAAACATGTTCATGGCAAATACAAGACTAAATAGTTAATACAGCACTTTCAAGGTTTTTGGTAGATGTGTATATGCAGTTTCATAACTAATGGCAGCAAGTTGAAACACATATTTAGCCAGACTCCTATTAACCTGCTTAGTAAATGTACTACTATAATCGTACAGTGTTAAACTACAAAAATGCTAAAAGCCATGTTTCTAATTAAATGGCTTCCGTGTATCCAACAGTATCATTAAAAATTTAATGTTTCCTTCTTGGATTTACCTACTAGTGAAAATTTTTTCCTTTTTCTTGAAACTGTAAAGAAGCATCAGAAGGTCTCCAGTATGTAAATGAATGTTCTATAAATGCTTTGTATAGTCATTTTCACTCCTCTTCAGATATCGCCTCTATTCAGATTATAATAAAATTATGAATGTGAAATTCCACAACACAATGTTACAGGGCAGTCTGTTCAAAAGAAAGTTACCTTCTGGCATTCAAAACCAGCTAAATAGCAAAACCTTCTTGGTGAAGTAAGAATAGGTTGTGTGCTGAAACAGGGGTTTAGTTCTGCTTCTTAAGGATTTCTTTCAAGGACTTGACTTCACATGAGTCTGTGTTAATGGTTCAAGTCTAGTTGAAGCATATGATTTTCCTAGTTCATTTGCAGTTATAATGGTATAAAAGTGCCTTTTGCCTGCATTGCATATTTCAGTGTAAGGAGGAAGAGTATATGATGTCACCTTCTGACATGTCTGTTTGTCCGTCACTGTCTGAGATGACCCATTTAACTGTGCCTCCACAGTGACTACATTGGAAAAACTTCCAGAGGAGCATGAAGGGGGTGAGAAATCTAACCCCTAGCTGAAATAGCTCTCTGGGTACAAAACCGGTGCGTCAGTCACACAATGAATGTTGAGTTACATATATGCTTTACTGGGATTATTTCTGAGACTGATAAACTCTGGTATGTCATGCTGATGCCTTTTCTATGAGGTGTAGACTGACAGGAATTCTTCATTCAGTGTGCTTGACTGTCATTCATCACTACAGACCATCGTGAGGTTTATGCATGGGCGTAACACGCGACAGTTATTAATGAAGAGTATTCGTCTTTTATTGGAATTAATTATAATGTGGAAGAGATGACAAGGATGCAACAGAAAAATGGGTCTTCTGTGTCAGAGTCCAGTCTCCTGTAAACTCTTTTTCTTGAACTTGGATGCCATTGTGCGTATGTGTGCTGCTTTTGCTCCTCTTTGAAGGCTGCTCTGGGGTTTCTTTGCTCCAGTGGATGAAAATCTGCTTTCAGTATTCATTCTAAATGTATTCACAGCTAGTTTATATGCAGTTGTTCTTATGCCAGCATTGTCTCTTAGCATGAATAACTGTTTTCTCCCCGAGGCATTTATAGCAAGAGTTCTGACCCCCCTTGTGTACCTCAGTCTTCCTTTGGCAAAGCTAAACGAGTCAGCACTCAGCCCTTACATTTTTGTCTTTGAAAGGGTGCAGAGGCCTGTTCGTTTTTTACTCTTTGTCACTTAAATAATTTATTTGGAGGGACCCCAAAGTGAACAGCCAGACTCTTCAAAAGGGGCACAAGTTGCTGCCTTCTATTTTTAAAAATATTTATATTAGAAAACTCTTGGAACAAGAAAACTTGGCCCACCAGATAGGCAGACTAAACCCCTCCTTTGCTTCTGGTGTTGACACCTAGCACAAGGGTTACAATAGTGTAAACTACATCAGGCATTGTGCACAAAGGAAATTATGAGGGCAAATAGCTAAAGAAGTTCTCAAACATATAAGTCAGAAACAGGAAGCTTGCAGGAGACTTAGCAAGTCTGGCAGACTACCAAGAGGGCAAAGGGGAATTTAAGGATCTTGCTGAATAAGTGAGAAGGAATTTGCATTACATGTCACTGCAAGGGATATCAAACCAGGACTATTCCCTTCCTTTGAAGATATTTAGTGTCTTGCATGGAGCCCAAATGTTTATACCAATTTTAATGTTTTAGTATTTGTGGAATCACGGAGTGGTTGAGGTTGGAAGGGACCTCTGGAGCTCATCTGGTCCAACTTCCCTGTTCAAACAGGGCCACCTAGCACAAGTTGCCCAGGACCATGTCCAGATGGTTTTTTAATATCTCCAAGGAGGGAGACTCCACAACCTCCCTGGGCAATCTGTGTCAGTGCTCAGTCACCCTCACAGTAAAAAAGTGTTTCATGATGTTCAGAGGAAACCTCCTGCGTTTCAGTTTGTGCCCACTGCCTCCGGCCCTGTCACTGGGCACCACTGACAAGAGCCTGGCTCTGTCCTCTTTGCACCCTCCATTTATGTAGTTACAGGCATTAATGAGATCCCCATGAGCCTTCTCCAGCCTGAACAGTCCCAGCTCTCTCAGCCTTTCCTCAATGGAGAGATGCTGTAGTCTTTTAATGATCTTTGTGGCCCTTCACTGGACTCTCTTCAGTATGTCCATGTCTCTCGCGTACTGGGGAGCCCAGAACTGGACACAGTGCTCCAGGGGTGGCCTCACCAGTGCTGGGTAGAGAAAAAGGGTCACCTCCCTTGGCCCACCAGCAATACTTCACCTAATGTGGCCCTGGATACTGGTAGCGTAGCCTCCTCTGCTGCAAGCGCACATTGCTGGCACATGTTCCACTTGGTGTTCACCAGGACCCCCAGGTCCTTTTCTGCCAAGCTGCTTTTCAGCTGAGTGGCCCACAGCATATACTGGTGTGTAGGTTTGCTCTTTACCAGGTGTAGGACTTTGGACGTCTTGCTGAACTTCATTTCTCCAGCCTGTCGAGGTCATGCTGGCTGCCAGCACACCTCTCTGGCCTATATCAGCCGTTCCTCCAGTTTTGTGTCATCAGCAAACTTGCTGAGGGTACGTTGTGCCCCATCATCCAGGTCATTGATTAAGATTTTAAACAGGACAGGACCCAGTATGGGCCCCTGGGCTACACCACTAATTACTGGCCTCCAACTAGACCTGGCACCGCTGATCAGCGCTCTCAAGGCCTGGCTATTCAGCCAGTTTTCAATCCGATTCACTGTCTGATCATTGAGCCCCTGCAGCAACAGCTTGTCTATGAGGGTGTTATGGGGTACGGTGTCAAAGGCCATACTGAAGTCCAGGAAGACAATATCCACTGCTTTCCCCTCATCTACCAAGCCAGTCATTTCATCACAGAAGGTTACCAGGTTGATCAAGGATGACTTCCCCATGATGAAGCCATGCTGACTCCATGAAGATAATCAGAGGGCTGGAGCACCTTCCCTATAAGGACAGGCTGAGAGTTGGGGTTGTTTAGCCTAGAGAAGGCTCAGGGGAGACCTTATAGCAGCCTTCCTGTACTTAAAGGTGGCCTACAGCAAAGATGGGGAGGAGCTCTTTATCAGGGAGTGTAGTGATAGGACAAGGAGTAATGATTTTAAACTGCAAGAGGGTACATTTTTATTAGATATAAGGAATAAATTATTTATGATAAGGGTGGTGACACTCTGAACAGGTTGCCCAGAGAAGCTGTAGATGCCCTCTCCCTGGAAGCATTCAAGGCCAGGCTGGATGGGGCTTTGAGCAACCTGGTCTAGTGGAAGGTGTCCCTACCCATGGCAGGGGGGTTGGAACTAGATGATCTTTAAGGTCTCTTCCAACACAAACCATTCTATGGTCTATGATTCTATGATCCACAAACAGCTGGTATTTTACCCCATAGGTATGCAATTTTGGTGGTATATGAGAACTGTTCCAGGTTGCAACCAACTGCTTGTGCCCTCCTAGTAATCTAAGCAGTCATTAAAAATGGATTCATCTCAAATTCCTGCATGACCTTTGAAAAAAACTAAGCCTTTAAAATCATTAAAGTACATTTTCGTCATTAAAATCTTCTAACATCTTTGGTAAAGAGTTGTTTGAAGAGTTCTTGAAAAGCAGAATTTGCTTTCTACATAACAATTACTTTTTCTGGTATTGTGTACACTGTCCTCAAATTTCTTCTAATCTACAACTATTCATACCCTGCATAATTAAATCTGACTTTCAGGCTTTCTCCTGTTGCCGTCTGTATTATATAAAAGTTGTGATTTCTTTGTAAAGCAAATGGCAGGTGTGAAAGAAAATACAGGAAAACAAACTTAGAAGCAATGCACTATGGATAGGGAATAAAAATGTGGGACAGAATTGGTCCAGGAAATTTGTGTGCTTGATTACTGCAGTAGAATAATCCAGCTGTAAAAATAAACTATGTTGCTTTGTTTACTGAAGTACTAGTTTCCAGCCTTTTTGTTAGCAAGCTAATGTGAAACTCCCATTGAAGTGGATGATAGCTGTTTATACCTAGGACACACAAGTGATGAGAGGAAGCCTTCAGTCCTCAGCAGGAAGCTTCCCAGCACACAGACTTCTTCCTGCATATGAAAATAGTTAAAATGCACTCATATAACTGAGTGCTATAGCAAACTAACAGCCATATTCTCACCTATAAACATGTTTTGCTCCAAGTGACAAAGAAGGACAACTGCCGAAAGTAACTGCTAGATGAAATCATTATCCTTGTGGAAGCTCTCGGGCAACTTTTGATCGCTTTAGTCTCTTTCCATAGAAAGTACCAGGCATTTGAAAATAGCATGTAGAAGTCTGTGAAGGATTTTTATGAGGAAATATGGCTTAACATGTCAGTCTGTTCCCTCAGAAAGCAGCTACCTAAAAAAGTCCCAGAAGGTGCTATTGATCATGTAGTGGCAAACCAACTGTATATGGTATGTGCATGCACTGAGACTTGTGGATATGAATTTGTTCCTGTCAAATACATATTTGATCTCACATTGTCTAGTTAATTGGAGAACATCCAGATTTGATATTTGATTTTATTTTTTCTGGGTTATTTCCTGGAACCACCCATATCTGTTCCTCAGAAGTGGAACAAACATGGTTTGTATCTCTGCAATGGTAATATTTAGTCACATTTCATGATAAATTAGGGCTCTTATGCCTCATTTTGTTAGAATCACTCACTAAACAGCTCAGAATTCTGCTTGCTGTTACGTCCGATAAATTTGTTAAATTTGGGATACCTTTATGTTAATGCCTGAACCTCAGTCCAGTTCACAGAGTGGCATGCAGTCTGTGTATACATCTTCCTGTAATAGGCAAGATTTTCGGAAAGCACTGGAGGGGTAAAAATCCAATGTGAGTTTGAAATGGCTGGAATCACTGTAAAAGAGAAACAATGTTATTTTGGTCCTTTTTTTTTAGGGGAGGTGATTAATCATGTATAAAACTGTAGATTCCTGCATGGAAAAATCCAGTCTCAAGTTCATGTCTATAAACCAGACATGCTAGATGTTGTTGGCAAATGTCTTTGAGTAGTGGGCCCCTAAAGATTAATACAGTGTTAAATTTATTAATTGTTAATGTGATTTCTGAGGCGGTAGTAAAGTTGTAGGGGTATGCATCTGAAAAATCAGGACCTTCACCTGTCTTTACCCATTCCTCCTATGTTTAATGGCAGTAGCTGAGGTTGACTTGGTATCTCTGTTTGTATCTCTGTTTGTACATGTTGGGTAGATTCCAGAGCTGTTGGAGGATGATGGGATTTAACCAGTTTTTAAGCAGTCATGGTTTTAACACTCTCCAGTCTCACTCATATAGTCCAAGTGAATGTGTGTGTGTGTATGCTACTTGGCTCAGGAAGAGGAGAAATAGTTTTATCAAATACTTCTTTCTGAAAAATTCCTCTTTCATGATATTTCCAGATACGTTTCCAGGACATGCCCCAGAAAAAATGGATTTACCAATTCTTTTGCCCTTTCTGAGGACTGGCAGTATTCTCTGGCAGTTGGAGCTGGTTAAGAAGGTCTGTGCTGCAACGGGTGTTGGGCAGGAGCACATGGGGTCCCTGACCCAGTGCAGAAGGACACTAAAATAATAGCTGTTTCATGACAAAAGGGAAAAAGAAAGGGTAGGCAAGGAACTTGGGCTTCCTGCTGCGTTCATGTAGACCAGAGGAAGTGGGGCGTTAGAAAGGTGGTAGCCCAGACAACTAATGCTTCTGCATTGTATCCATGGTCAACACACACTCCCCAAACATCTGCTCTTTCAGTTGAGGTCCAAGCTTCTCCCAAGACCAGGCTCTGCATCAGTACTGGATACCCTGGCTGAGTGCCCACCGCAGCCAAAGGGTACAGAAACAGGAGAGTCTGGCTACCACCAATGGCTCAAAGCTTTGCCAGGGCTAGACAGCATCAGCGGAGGGAGTACTGCTTGGTCTGCCCAAGGCTTGCCTGAGTCCTGACCATGGTGCTTTTAAACCAAGCTACAACCAACAGTGTTAAGAAGTGTGTGGGCTTATGGGGCTTTGTACCCTTAAACCCATGTAGAAACTGTAGAAACTTGGCCATTATCCACAAGATCCTTTTGGCTGTGCTGAGAGATAGAGTAACATGCCTAGAGAAGGAGCTAGCAGTAGGGTATGCTGTGGAAAAACATGTAAACTTGAGCCTTGGAAAGGAGGCTACAGAACTAGAAAAGTGGACTGTGATGAAAAGGGAGAATATGTGGGGTTTTAACTTTTTTTTTTTAATAGCATCAACATTGCTAGTTCTTATTTCTGCTCTAGTAAAAGTATGGGTGGCTTAAGACTTGCATTTGCCTTAATTTACATTGACATAATAGCAGTAATATGGGAAAAAATTGAAAATACTTTTGAAAATACAGTGGAAGATCTAGATATAAACAAGTCATTAAGGAAAATATAAAAGGCTTTCATTGTTGACAAAAAATGCTGACCTTGAGAACTACAAAATCAAGAAGCCTCAAGAAATTAGGAGGATGTCCTAAAAGTTTTGTGTTGTTTGTTTTTTTTGGCTTTAGACCTTCAGGAGTTCTTCAGGGTTAGAAATATGCTTGTTTTTAAAACGGATAGCTCAGGTTCTCATGTAACTAGCCAACTCTGGGACCTTTATAGGAACACAAAGTAAAGTGGCATGAGACCTTTGATAACATTTGAGGGTCAGTAGCATTGTTTATCGGGCTGTTTACAGGATACCTACACTATATGAAGGAACTTGGCTTGTGTCGCTGCTTCACATCTATGTAAGATCTGCCCTGGCTCTAGATGTGCCTGAAGAGTGTCCAGGGGGATGGCTCTGACTTTCAAGCTATCCCTAGGATTTCTGGTCATGTGAACAAAGTATTCCCTTTCTGCATGCTCTTGTGTCAAATATTTACAATCAAAAAAACTCAATAGAAGAAGTGCTGATTTTTTTTTTGCCTTATTGTCTCCTCCTGATCTGACCTATTGTCATCTGGTGGGGTGATGTAGCTAATGAGCTGTAGTAATGCAGCTCACAGTAGCACAGCCCCATGGAGGAAGATGCCTGAGCAGTCCTAGGGAGCTGTTATTCTGGTTTTCTACTTCTCAGTTAATAACTATTTGCAACAGACGCTGGAGCAGTGCAAGGAGCAACAGCAGCAGCGGGACATGGGGGGGAGGAGGGAGAATTGTGGGGAGGAGGAGGAAGAGTACACGTGGACAAGTAGAGGCTTAGCTGAACACCTGAGCACCACACCCTGGACCTGCTGGTTCAATTAGCCAGGGTGGAGGCTGCACTTGGCAGAGCGGGAGATTTAAGCAGGCAAAACCAGCCCAGCTGATTGAGGAGTGTCCTCTGCTTCACCTGAGCTTCTAGCAGGTGGGAGAATCAATGCAGCCACACTGACAGAGCTCCTCTTTGAGCATGTGACCACCCAGAGTTCCAGCTGTGGGATGTGTGAAGGGATATTCCTAGAGGTGGAAAGTGATTGCAAGCAACCCCATGGGAGGTGTGACCAGACTAATGAACTGCTTTTCTTGGTGGCTGAGCTGCAGAAGGAGGTGGCCAGACTGAGGATTATTTGAGAGTCTGAGAAGGACATTGATCAATGGAGCTGTACTCTGCTATTTATGGGCTACTCTGCTATCTAGGAGTGCAAGCCGACTCAGTGTGGCCACTATGGAGGCACATCCTGCATCTGCTTTGTGCCAGCAGGAAAACAGCATTGCAGGGGATAAGGATGGGTGGAAGAAGCTCACAGCATGGAGCAGTAAGAGAAACCCTCCTTAGCCTTTAAGATACCCTTACAGTACAGGTATGAGGCCCTGGGTATGGTAGATGAAGTGCAGAATGAGAAAGAGGAGGAACCTGCACAAGTTGCCTAGGACAGAGAGACCAAACTCTTGCAACAAAACCTGGATTAGGACCAGCACTGAAAAGAAACAACGAGTTATGGTCTTTGGCAATTCCTGGCTGTGCAGAATGGAAGCACCCATTTGCAGACTGGACACTCTTTTCATGGGGATTTGCTGTCTCCCTGGGCCCACACCAGGGACCTCACCGCAAGGCTGAAGAGCCTAGTACAACCTTCAGACTACTATCCATTCCTGCTCTTTCATGTGGCTACTAACGATGTTGCACAAAAAGTCTGAGTTCAAGCAAAAGATATGTCAGAGCCCTGTGAAGAATGCTAAAAAATCTGGGAGCACAAGTAGTGTTTTTCTCAATCCTTCCAGTAATGGGGAGAGACTTTGGAAGAAACAAGGCAAGCCCAGGATATCAAGACCTGGCTCCAGGATTGGTGCTGCTGCCAGAACTTTGGGTTTTTAAACCAGGAAAGAGCCTTCAAGACACAAGGTATGATGGGGCCTGACAGGATGCACCTATTCTGATGGGGAAAATGTGTCTTTGGGTGTAAGGTGGAGAGAGCTTTACACTAGAATTGATGGGGGAAGGAGATACCAATAGGATTGCAGTAGGTAAGCCAAGGGCTGGCGTGGCATTGCCTGAGGGTAGCAACACTCCTGGGAGCACAGAGGGCTCAGGAGTGTATATGAAATGCTTGTACACCAACACACGCAGTATTAGAAAGAAACAGGATGAACTGGAAATGTCCATTAGCTCCCAGATCTAATTGGTATTAGTGAGACTTCGTGGAATGAGTCCTATGATTGGAGGGCTATAGGCTGCTCAGGAGGGATAGGCAGGGCAGGTGAGGTGGAGGTGCCTCACCATATGTAAGGGAGAGGTACAGCCCTTAGAGTTAGTGATAATGTGGCTGAAAGCCACTGGGTGAAGACTTGGGGGAGATGTTGTAGTGGGTGTCTACCACTGATCACCCAGCCAGGCTATAAGTACTGAGGAGTTATTCTATAGGTGATTAGGAGAAATTTCTGGATTGGTAGCTCTTGTTCTTATGGGAGATGTCAATTTCCCAGACATCAAGTAGGAATATTATACTGCTGTGACAAGCAGGTATTGGAAATTCTTGAAGTCTGTAGAAGGTAACTTCTTGTCACAAGTACTCAGTGAGCCAGCTAGGAAAGATGCCCTCGTAGACTTGCTGTTTGTGAATTGAGAAGGACTCATGGAAGATTGTGTCATAAGTCAAGCCAGGTGGGGCAGAAGACTAGCTTGGCTGAACAGGGAGCTCATGGAGCTCATGTGGAAAAAGAAATTGTATGATCTCTGAAAGTGAAGTCAGGCTTCACAGGGAGATTATAGAGCTGCTGTCTGCGTATGCAGGGAGGAGGCATGAAAGGCTCAATTAGAGTTGAAACTGGCCAGTGTTGTGTCAGATAACAAGAAAGGCTTTTTAAAGTATGTTAATAGCTAGAGGAGGTCTAAATAAAACATTGGACTGATGCTTGTTGAAGATGATCACCTGACTAACAGGGATGAAGAAAAAGCAGAAGCATTCAATGCTTTTTTGGATTTTTTGCCTTAGTCTTTAATAATACTGATAGACCTTGGGCTGTCCAGTCCCCCCTGAGTTGGGGGACCATGAGTGTGGGAACAGTGACTTTCCTTTTGGGGACACTGACACTATAAGGCACCAGCCATATCTGCTGAATGTTCACAGGTCCGTGGGGCCTGATGGGATTAATCCCAGAGTACTGATGGAGCTAGTGGATGTTATGGCAGGACCCCTCTTGATCATCTACCAAAGGTCTTGGGAGTCTGGGGAGGTCCCCGCTGACTGGAAGCTAGCCACTGCTATTCCAGTTTACAGGAAGGGTGTGAGGGAAGACTCAGAAAACTACAGACCTCTAAGTCTAACCTCAGTACCTGGAAAAATTTTGGAGAAAATTATACTGGTGTACTTCTGGATTTTAGGAAGGCTTTTGATACTGTGCCTCCCAGCATCCTTCAGGACAATTTCTCCACCTGTGGGATGAGTAGGTACAGAGGGCACTGGGTGAAGAACTGGCTGAAGGGCACAGCTCAAAGTGTTGTAGTGAATAGGGCCACATCTGCCTGGCAACTAAGCAACTGGAGCAGCTAAATTCTCCAAACCTGTCTAGTTTGGAGAGAAGGAGGCTGAGAGAAGGAGGCTGAGGGCTGACCCACTGCTCTCTACAGCTTCCTGAGGAGGGGAAGTAGAGAGGGAGGTGCTGATCTCTTCTCCCTGGTACCCTGTGCCAGGATGCATGGGAATGGCTCAAAACCATGTCCGTCAGGGGCAGTTCAGACATTAGGAAGCATTTCTTTACCGAGAGGGTGGTCAAACACTGGAACAGGCTTCCTAGAGAGGTGTTCAATGCTCCTTGACTGTCAGTGTTTAAGAGGCATTTGGACAATACCCTTAATAGCATGCTTTAGCTTTTGGTCAGCCCCGAAGTGGTCAGGCAGTTGGATTAGATTATCATTGTAGGTCCTTTCCAGCTGAAATATTCTATTCCCATATGTGCATGAAATATGCAAATAAACTGGAACATAATCAGATTTTTGCCTTATCAGGATTAAATATTGCCTTATTCCTAATAATTCTTCATAACATTGTGGCTAGAACTCAAGGTGTTTTAATGACCTCATAGTTCATATTTGTACACATTTTTGTTGAAGTAAAGTTCTCTCCTTCACAGCATTTCATATGATGATGGGAAGAATCTCTTTTCCCTTCCACTTTACCAGAATGGCATAAAAGACCTTTCAATTTTTTTTTTTCTCTGCAAGCAATGAACTTCACTTCCACCTGCTGGTCAACCTACGATATGGCATGTAGCTGGTTATTGAGTCGTAGTACGCTTCAGGAGTTGCTGTAGTTTGAATGCAACAGCTATAATGTTCATTATCCAGTAAGCTGTTTTATTTCTCGTAATGTCACTCACCAACAAAAAAAAGATCTCAGCCCTCCCATGCCATTCCTTCAAAACGTTAAGTCCTGCTGAAGTATTCAATATACCTTATAAAGTATTTTGCTACGTATGTACTGTAAGAATGGGCTGGACTATGTTTATTACAGCTCAGTGATGCAGATGCTGTTACACCACTGAAAACTCTTGTTTCTTCACAGTGAAGCACCAGTACTGCTGAGCCTGTTGGAGTTTTCTGAAGAGCTGGCCATCATTTGTTGGTTGTAGCTTACTTTTCTTTTTCTTCAAAAGAAAGGTTATAGCCTTCTAGTTTTCAGTGAAAAATCTCTCAGTATGAGCACTACATGAGCCAGCAATAGCATATTCATAAAACATATCTAAATGTATTCTGTAATTAATTTTTTTAGACTAATCAGTATTTAAATCTTGATAACAATTTTTAAATGCTGGGCACACAGTGAAATTGGGTATTATAAAAAACTATTTAGCAAAAACAATGTCTGCTACTAAGTTGTCTTTCCAAATCTAATTGTTACGGGCACTAAAAAGTCAGGGCTTTCTCTATTAAGATTAGAGACTGGATATCTACTATGAGGAGATATGTAATGCGTAGCTGTATATCTTAATGTTTAAAAACAGAAAAAATAATTCTTAGAACAATTATCATGAGCCTTTTTTTTAAGATCACACATTCCCACTTTAAAAAATACAATTACCTTCTGAATATTAGCATTTAACTTTTACATATCTCTAATTATGAAGTCTGGAAATACACTTCGCTGGGGGGGAAAAAAAACCAGAAGTTCTTCATAAATACATGACTCCAGTAGCTGGGTTTTAAATTAATATACCAACTATTCTACAACCTATTTCATGTTAATATACATGCATTGATTGGCCGCGCTGTGAAGCTTCTGGTGTGGTGCTTTGCTCTACAGAGAGAGAATCATAGATAATAAACAAATTTAATAGATTTGCTGAATCGGTTCCTGTGTAAGACAACACTGAAAGAAACACCTGAATTTTACAATAAGTAAGAATTGCCAGTGGCATATGCATGTCTCATGGAATGTATTTAGAAAGATGCAGATAATTATACTGGATAGGTCAATGCTCTACACTATATTTTATATATATATTACTTACATTCTTCTCTGATTGTATGCAAACATATTTATGGGATGTCCACATGTTCTTTTGCAATGCAGTTTTGGATCGTTTGGATAAATACATTATCTCAGTCAGTCTGGGAGCTACATGCGACACTGCGTATTTCTGAGATCATCTCGGGGCTGTTGGCTCTGTTTGTCCTTGGAGGTTTACTAGCTTGCATCCTAGCATTCGTGCTGTCCCCCTTGCCATTCAGGCAAGGGTGTCTCAAGCAGTTGGGCTGGCAGCAAAGGGGAGAGGGGAGCTGGACGTGTGCTCCTCAACAGCAGGAATGATGCAAGCACTTGACCAAGTGACAGTGAGGGTGAGGCGTGCTGTGTGCCGGGCAGCTGCTGAGTGGGGAGCAGTTCCCAAAGCATAACCTTGCATCATAAGCACTCCAATGCTTGTTTGTCAGCAAAGCTTGTCAAGACAGACAGGCCATTTTAGGAGAGTGATATAATTTATCTGTATTATGGTGTCGTCTAACAGCAAGATTGTTGTCCATGCTTGCCATGTATTACTGCAGGCTCAGCCACTGTGAAGGACAAACGGTGCAACCAGGAGCCACTGTGCAGAACGTGAAAGGACCTATGCCCTCCCTGTCTTCCCACACCCGCTATGTCAGCATACGACCCCACGTGGGGAGGCAGTAAAGATAGGGGGTCCTGCCATTGTCTGGCAGGTGGAAGGCAACAGGCATTGCCAAGTTGTGCATTCAGCAAACAGACCTTGGTAACGCAGGCACACCATGCAAAAGTCCTAAGGTCACTGGCAGCAGTGGCCAGCCCTGCTGGCTGTGGCACAGGCAGCTGTGGGACACACTCCTTACCACCACGAGAGCTAGGGAAGTGTTTTGGAACTAGGGAGCTGCAAATCCACAGGCTGTGGGTAGTTGACAGAAGCAGGGAGAATAAAATAATGACAAGTGCAGGAGGCAAGGGATACAGTGGAAGGGGACCTAGTTAAACCCTTAAAGTTTGTTTGCTGTTTATCACCTTGCCTATTGTGGGAAGAGGGAGCTGACCTGTCTCACCCCTGCAGAAAGTTTGCCTATCAAAATCAGGAACAGAGGAGCTGTTGCGACGGACTGCCTAGACAAGGCTAGAAATTAGAGGACTAAGGGGTTGCTAATAAGTACTCATGCAAGAAAAGGTAAGGGAGCAAATTAAAGAACTAATTTTTTTTTTTTTTTTAAATATCCTAAGCAGCCTGCTTTAGCATGTTACGGCACTTGGGATGCTGTGTGAACTGGGGAGAAGATTGCTTTTGAATGAGTTTGGAAAAATGGAGAGGTTTTAGTGCTCTGGCAGTTTTCCATGATCAGAAGAAGCTCACAAGACACTGATTGCTGTTTGTGTCTGGAGATTGCTTGTAGCATAATGTGAAACTGGATGCTAAGACTGTAGCATTGTTGTGGCAGTGGATGAGATGGCAAGCTTCAGGCATTGGTAGGTGGGCGTAGATGCATGCATTTTTTGTTTTTGTTTTTTTCTTTCTCTCTTATCCCTGACTAGGAAGGGAGTAAACTGGAACAACCTTTCCAGTGACATGGTAGAATTTCAAGATGGATTGGACAGGGTGCTATATGATATCATGTAAGCTCCCTTTCCCAAAATGTTGGACCAGATGATATTTCAAGGTTCCTTCCAACCTGGGCTGTTCTATGATTCCATTTTCTAAAACTGTAAAGTCTACTTGCATCTTCCTTTGAGTCTCCTCCACTGGAGGGTTTGAACTGGCGTAGGCTAAGGCATGAACTTAAATGCCATAGTAGCTTTGCAATAATCTCCTCTGTGATGCTCTTATTGTGTAGCAAGAAAGCTGGCATGTACATATAAAGCAGGAAGTAGATTGCTTTTATTTGCTATAACCAAATCTGCTTATTTCTACTTGTCTAATTGTTACCTGTTTGAAGCCACACTACAGGCACCTTTGTTGCCTTGGTATCCCTTATTGCCAGTTTAAAGTAGAGGTTCCCTCCATAAGTGATTCATGTGACCCTATAGAGAATATTTGTAGTAAGATAGAGATAAATTTTGTTGGCGTGACTGATGACTTGCTTGAAGATATCATGGAAAGGCATCTGAACACCTTTAATACATGTGCATGAACATGTTTTATTTATATGTATGTATAAGTATGTATGTTTAATATAAGTTTCACAATGCCAAAGAGAATCCATTTTAATATATTATTTTGCTGCCACATCAGCAATCTTATATACACATAATATTATTAAATCTATATATGTATATGTATGTCTTTATGTTTACCTGCTAAGCATACTAGGCTGTGCATATTATGTTTATTTCTGCTATGGGCATGGATTCCAATGTCTTATTCAAAATGACACTTAGACTGAAGGTCTTCCTTGCTGCAATCAGCAGCTGATTGTACTTTAGATACTCTATCAGTGGCATGCTCATTGGTGGCATGCTCATCGGTGCTTAACAATGTGACACTGACAATACAGGTATTGTGTGACAGCTGTAAGTTATCCAGCGGAATGGAGCATTTTTCATTACAACTTGGACAGCTTGGTGGTAAAAAGGGGTGAGAACAGAGAGGAGCTACTGTTTCAGTGACATGTGAAACAGACATAAAGCTGTTTTATAAGGGAGAGGTCTTAGAGGATATGATTAATTTGTTTTTCTGCATTCACACAGATGAGAAGAACACATCAGGGATCTGATAGTCCAGCTCAGTTTGTCAATTTTTACATAGTTGCTTCTTCCTTTTTGTCTGAATTTGTCTATCTGCTCTTACAGAAATGATAGAGTGTACTAGCTTGCAGGAACTTTAGTTTCAGAAGCTACACATTTTAATGCAAGCAAAATGGCCATTTAAGTGCTGAGTGCTGGTCTGTTCAGTGGAGTCTGGGCTTTGGGGAGAATGGCCAGGTAGTTCAGAGAATGGAAAGACAATGGGTGCTGTTACCTCCCACTGGTTTCTTGCTGACTGATGTGGTGATTTCTAAATATGGGGAGAAGGTTGGCAGCATTTAATTAGATCTGTGAGGAGAGTGGAAGTCATTTTGCCTAACTTCTATGTAAAGTTTGGTTTTCCTTATGTACTCAAAATGCTAACCAAAGACTTCCAGAATCACGGGCTAATTGTGCTGTATTTTTTATATTTACATGCTTGTGCACTGTTTTATATTTTTCTATATACTGAAATGGAGGGAAATGAAAGCATGGAAAATTTAAGGAATCTGGCCATGTAAAGGTGGCAGTGACAGAGCCAAAACCAAACCTTAACTTCAGAGCCCTTGATGGTCCCAATGGCCATCAAATTACTCCTGTGCTCACTTTCATTTCAGCTCATTTCCTCAGGAGCATCTGCCTTTATTATTGCTGAGAGAATGGAGTAGCAAGAGGGTGGTTGGGGTGGAAACTGAACCCTTCCTTGGGGAACTTTTTGCATTTAATTACTACTCATGATTGGCTGTACTTGTAATTGTACTTAGGTGTTCTAAAGGCACTGATTGTTGTTTAGGGGCCCTCTCTTAGCCTTTGGAATTAACCAGCCAAGAAGAAAGGCTCAGCAGTGAGGTCAGGCTGGTTAACTGGGTGCCCCTTAGATACCAGCACTGTCACCCTCTCATCTCCATTGCCAGCAGTGGCAGTGCCACCTGATGATCCTTTTTCTCCTACACAATTTGAAAAAAAAAAAAATTGTAAAAGCTCAGTTGTCAGGACTGCAGTATGCTTTCCAAAATATTGCCCAAGTTCCTTAAAAGTTTTTGCTGATAGCTAAAAATTTCTGCCCAGCAGATGGCACGATTGTACAGTTCCTGAGACCTACCTGGGACTGTAAAACTGTAATTCTCCTAAATTGAACTTCTCTAGGTGCTGTTCAGCTAGTTAAGATTAAACAGAGTGATCGAACGGTGATACGTACACTTCTTGTTCCACAGAAAACAGGAGGCATATTGTGTCTGTCAGTATCCTTGGAGGAGATGGTCGTTTTGAACAGCATAAGTTGTTCAGCTTTATTGTATTCTAAAGTCAAAGCCATTGTGTTTAAACTGAATGGTGCCACTTGGTTTCTAAAATGCAGGAAACGATGGAGGTGGTTTTGGTGGACATGGGCAATGAAGAGTGTCTGAATGGGATTGAGAAACCTACTAGGGAGCATTCTGAGCTCTTGATGCCCCTCTCCTGGGAGCTGTACCCCCATGCCCCAACTGTGGCCCATCTGCTAGCTCACTCACCTCCTTCCAGCTGCTCATGGTCAAACCTAGAAGTTCCCAGAAGGGAATATGAAGAATTGCGAGCGAGGCAGGATAACATTCTGTTATCTGCGTATACAGCTCCTGCTGTATCACAAGCCTCTACCCTGGACTGTGTCTGATTCTTTGTGAGCACACCCTGACATCTGCTAAGGAGATGCCTCCTTAAAGACTTTAGTATAGCTCATTTCAGAATGGATTTTATAGCTATTTAATAAATAACACCTTGTAATTGAATTTCTAGGATAATTTGTGCATGATATCATTCTGAAATGCCTCATAGTGTTTGGAGGAAAATTTTATTCTGTCATGCAGTTAGAGGCTGATTATAAACTTGCATATTCCATGAGTAGTTAAAATAGTTAGAATGGAAAAAACATTATGTTTTTTTCAACACAGTTTGGAGGATTGAAACTAAAGGGTCCTAAGGCTTAGATGAAATGAAGTCAAATTTGCTGTTAATGGATGTTCCCTAGATAAGCGCTTTTTCTTAATCCCTTAAGGATTTTGTGGCCTGGTTTGTTGAGGTCTTTTTTTGGGGTGTTTTTTTTTTTTTGTTTGGTTGTGGTTATTTTGTTTTGTTTTCTTTGTCCTCTTTGCCATGGAAAACATCCAGAAATGATAAGACATTTGGTTTGTGAAGACAAATAGAAGACCTTCTTAGTACGTTGATGCTGAATCAAAGAGACTGCAATGCCCACTCCCAAATGTGCAAGCAGGCCTTTATAATCACCTTTTTGAACTTCATATATTAGAGTTGCCTCTTCTTATACTTCAGACTGGAAACTTTGAATATGCTTGCATACAGCTTCTTTCTTTTATCAGTTACCTTTTCTAGTAAGTTTACAGTGCTGGCATCTAAATATGGCAATTAGAGAAATCTGTGGGAAATTTGGAAAGCCAGTATTTACTCAAACGCTTTTTAGGTTGGATTGCTCCCTGTGAATGTTTGTAGTTGCTGTCTACATGGGTCAGAGTAAATATTTTGATATTGTGAGCTGCTTTATATTAAGTATGGAGTTTACAAATGTCAAAGATTGCTTGTGGCTAGCGTAGACACTTTTCATTGTCTCCTCTGCTCTGTATAGCAAACTTGTGGAAAGTAGAGAAATGCTCTATGAAGAATCCAACATCTGCCATACTTTTCTTTGGAACAAAAGCAACAAATAGGGAGAGAGTAACTCAACAGTGAGCTCTCAACATTGTAATTACTGCCACTGACTCTTCTCATCTGTGAAAAAGGATTCAGAGTGCAAATGTAGACACAAATGGAGCTTTTCCATCTTTGTTACATCTAAAAAACTCTGGCAGAGAAATGTAGCCCAGGCCACATCCCTACAATTTTTATGGCTCCCATGGAAGATGTCTGTGGAATCTGTGATTAAATTTAAGGAGAAAAACAGGGCAGTTACTACATAACATTTCTTACTGAACTTTCCAAAGGAGAGTGCTTATGCAGATACCACAAGTCCATGATCAAGCACAGAAGATAATAAGATTTGATAACCAGAGTGATGAATGTCACTTAAATCCCACACTTTGAATTGCCCCAGAATTCATTCTGACCAAATCTTATTGCAAGTCTTATTTAAAAATATGAACTCTGTAGGAAACTGAAACAGTATTATTACTTAGCAGTATTTGCTCCTATCATTCCTGTAAGGGTTGTGGAAGCAATTTCATAACTCTCTGAAACTTGAAAAAGCCAAACCTGAAGATGTGATCTGGATATACCCTTATGAAAAAATATCAAACAACCTGGTTGCAGGTGCATACTCAGAAGTCTTTGGTTTTGCCTGGACTCATACACTGCAGACCAGAGCATGTTAAAGAGACAGCCGTGGCTTCAAGTTCACCCAAACAGCAGGAGTACAAAAGGGGAGTTGCACTGGGAGAGAATTTACTCTGCTTAGTGAAACCATAGCAGCACAGTGCACATATGAAAACACTGTCCTTGGCTGCAGCTGTCCAACAGTGCCTCATAAGCTGGATTCATTGTTATATATTTACACTGCCATCCACATGTTTTAGGTTAAAATAACTTAGCTTCTATTAATCTTTGTAATAGACCTTTACAGTTCCACTTCAAGGCTGCCTCATCTTGTTCTCCTTTTCTATTAAATCCATGGAAATGTCTTTAAAGAATATTTTCCTAATCCTTTCCTGGATTTGAACTTTGTTTTCTTTGTACTGTACTAGATCCCAGTTGGAAGAGAATTGCTGTTGTTTGGTTGATGAGCTACTCATCTGCCAGGAAGCTCCATGAAGCTGGATCACTTTCTCCTATAGTTACTCACTCAGCCATGCATAGAAGCTGAGTCTTGACATCATGTCATCAGCTACAAGGAGTTAGAAATAGTATTTTGTATAACTTTTAGAATGGTTTAATAAATGATTTGCAAAGACTGGACAGGCCGAAGCACTATTACTAGAAGTTTTTATGCCAATAAAATTTTACAAAAGACCACACATGGCTGGAAGCCAGTGATCTTGGTGTTTAGATGAGATGCTACAGCTGGTGTTCCTACCAGGAAACTTTGGCTGACTTGGGTTTGCTCTATAATGGAGGTCAGCCTGGTTTAAAAACCAGTTAGTGTGGTCCTCCGGCCTGCAGCAGCTCTGCTGTTTGATGCAGGTCTGCTGGTGCTGGGTGCAACCTTTTTCTTGAAATACTTTGCCCCTTTGGAAGACTCAGACCCTTTTCCAGGTTTAATTTTCTTCATCCATCCTTGCTTCCACTACATGCAGTTCAGCCTTACAGACCAGAAGAGGACATTTACCTACCAATGGCCACCTTTGCTAATGTTTGTGGGTTCTTTTATATTTCCTATGAGGATCAAATGCACAATTCTAATGCTTGCTGTAGATAGTGAAGTAAAGATCTTCGTTTTCTGCATATGCCCATCCCTAAATGCCTTGCTTTTTCTTCCAGAAGAAGCATAGGAACACAAGCGTTAGGATCTAAAAGGCAATCTGGCAAACTGCCACCTCAGAGATTTTATCCTTTCTCATCTGGATATATCTGCAGAAGTGCATCTAATTTTTAGTTGAATAGGCCTGTTGTTTCTGCCCCAGAAAACTTACCTGGTGGTGATATAATCAGTGGATGTTTCTTCGACAGCTAGGCTGCACAGCTTCTGCTGCTCAAATTTTTCCAGCTTTCCCCATTCAGCGTGGCTGCAGGCACTTTTCCCAAACTGTTCTTTCTAGTTAGGACTGTAATGGAAGTATTTCCATTCATTTCAGGGGACAATGGATCAGACCTTAGCAAATAATACAGCAACAGATATATGCATTTGCAGGAAAATTTCAATGTAAAATGTTTCTGATTTCTAACATAATTACTGAGCCTCACTTTTGTCACCTTTCAGGTGCATTAAGTAAATTCTGTGATGTAGCTTGCTTATCTGTAAGGTAGTGCTGTGACAGCTATCCACCTACTGCGCTACTTTTTAAGAGATGTATATTTATAGACTGTTTTGAAGATGAAAGTAACTGGACTGACTAGGGTTTTTTTTCTTGAGAGCTAAGTAAATCAGTTTTTAAAAAAATATATATCTTCAAAGTTATTAAATATTTGTTTTTGTAGTGGTATGGACATTTCTTTGTGAAGACTTGACATAAAAGAGAAATTACAAGCCGCATTAAGCACACTGAACTAGTCCTTATAGGTAATAAAGTATTATTCTCTTTCTATTCTGCCTAAAAGTTAAGATTTAATCATCTCAAAGCTAACTATACAATTCAGATTAGGAGTGGTATCAAGTGGTATCAACATGTGGGTATCATTTTTATTAAACCCTTTCTCTTAGAAGGGACTTGAAGGCAAACATTCTGAGTGTAAGCAACATTAAAATGAATTACTTTGTACAAATTTTTTTGAAAATATTAAAGGTTTAGTTAAATACCTTTCACTTGGTGAAATTAATTACAATGCACCAGCAAAGAATATCACAGAAAATTATAGTGTTTACTTTTCATATTGGGTTTTCACTCATATGTGCCTAATGGAAGAATGGTGTTACAGCCATTAGTCTACAGTCTTTTCTGCAGTGATATGTTAAATTCAATGCAGAATTGAAGTTGTTATAATATCCAGAGGAATGCTTCAGCTGATCAGTTTTGGATAGGCTGTAAATGTTGCCTGAATGCTCACAGTGGAAGGAGCTACTCAATGTACAACAGCAATCAGAAATGGCAGTATGTAAAGTAGTGCAATGAAGGAATTATGGAGCCCTTATGGAACTAAAGAACTGGCTATTCCATGTTGAATATAGAGTTGGAAATCTAATTTTCAAAAGGATATAGCAGAAGCTGAAGAGCTTCAATAAAAAGGCTGTGAGATGATAACAGACATTACAATCTTGCCCTTACTTTTTTTCCCAGAGAGATGACAAAGAGCTGTAAGAGAAGAAAAGCACTAAACAATAGGAAGATTTTTGTAATTCAAAATATTTTGATAATTTGAGTAGTTTTATAAAACATTGCACAAGTGATACTTTGTATTTGTTTGCTTTTTTTTGCTTGAATATCCCCTTATATACAGAGGAAAGAGCTCTATGATAAAGTGAGGCATCTAGTGGACTCACACAAGCATTCAATGTTTCTGTGAGAAGATCTTTCAGTTATACAATAGTGAGTAGAATGCAACTGTGAGGGATATCAGCTTTCATCTTTTAGTATAAACTGGGTCAGCATTGTCTATGGCAATTATTGTTATTGTAAAATGTTTCTTTCTCTTTAAGTAACAGGGTTGGTCTTCCTGGTTACTTGTAAACAGAAGGTATAACCAACCTCCTAACTGCTTAAAATTAATTCAGTCACTTCCTCCCTTTTCCCCAGAAATACTCTTTTACTAGATAAGTGATAGTTCGGTGCAAATATGCTTTGCATTGGGGTAAGAACACTGAATATGGTATTAATCAAACTTTTAACTGGGTCACATACTCAGCTGAATATAAACTGGCTGAGATCCACTGAAGATCTGCCAATATGCAGTTTTGGCCCAAAACATTTGATGAAGCTAAAGTAATGCTGAATGCATTCTTCAAATGGTGCCCTTCCTCAGGATTGCATATTACATGGAATTCATTGGAGACCAGAACAGATTAACTTCTTATAATAATAGCAAAGTACAAACAAACAAACAACAGCTCCCAACCAAGTCACATGTTTTCCTGTTGTATTCCTTTTCAATGACAATCTCCTCTACTGGTCTAACAATCTTGCAGCTGATTAGGTTAACCATAATAACAAAGTTCATTACAATAACTTTTTTAAAAGAACAATGTTGTTTTTGCAAGAATAATGTGCCCCAGATGCTGTATGTATAGTGGCACTAAGACTCTCCACCTCCTTCCAAGGTCATTTGAAAGCAGCTGTGAGAACATGGATTCTGGGGTGTAA
Organism: Phalacrocorax carbo; assembly: GCF_963921805.1. Classification (NCBI taxonomy): domain Eukaryota; kingdom Metazoa; phylum Chordata; class Aves; order Suliformes; family Phalacrocoracidae; genus Phalacrocorax; species Phalacrocorax carbo. The sequence goes on from NC_087514.1 coordinate 106,111,182, forward strand.
GTACCTCATTAGAAATGAGTGCAGCGCAGGGGAGGGTGGATACCAGCCCAAGGCTAGGGCTCCCAGGCATTCCCACAGGAAAGCCAATAAAAGGTATTTTAATTAAAGATGCTCAGCTTTGCCTTTGCTTGACAAACTTTTAAAATGGATTCCCCCCTCCACCTTTCTTTTCCAGATTGCAAGGTAACCACTTCATCCTTTTGAAAGTGCTATTCTGACAATTTGTCACAGTGATTAATTCCTTCTCCCTCTTACATCTTATTTGCACAAAGAAAGAATTGGACAGTATACATCAGCACAGATGTGGTATCATGGGATGTTTAGTCAACTTTGTAATTAAAGAATGGTAAATGTGGCATGTCAGTGTAATAAATTAATTACAATTGATTGCTAGGGGGGAAAAAAGTCTCACTTTCATTGTCTCTTCCACAACGGCACGGGAAAGTTAAAATTTGTTCTTAGCTGTATGTTGAAACATGTTCTTTTTTGGCAAGGTCTGTATGAATGTCAGTTTTAGGGATATATATCAAAAGCAAGACAACAATAAAGCCAACACAGTGTTTATGAAAGCAGCGTTCAAGCTGCTAAGTAAATATTAGGAAAGAGGTGAAGTGACTCAGAGAGAGTTGACCTGGAAACCAGCAGAGAGATCAGGATCCAAATAACCTTGGTCTCAAATACAAATCCTTCTGCTGATCCAGTATGTGGCAGGCACAAGTCTGTGACCTGGCTCTCTTCCAAAACATAATGATTTAAATTGAAAAATAGTCACTGAGTCCTCAGGGTTGGCTGTAGTCATGGTGGAAATGGTGGGTTTACCTTTACATAGAAATGCTAAACAAGAGCTCTCCAGGTGCTCACCTGATCTGTGGTTAGGACTGTGCTTTTCAAAGAGCCTTAATTTCTGAGTTTTTCCTTCAAATTAGTAAGCCTCTCTATATATTGTTTTTATGCACCAGTTTCTTAATATCTGCCTTTGTCCTCCATCCCCTCCTCTAGCTTTTACCATCATATTTACCACTTTTTGCTAATGTATTGTGTGTGAGATCTTCAGTTGCACACTTCCTGCTGGAGGAGAATTAAATCTTAGTGCTAATGCACTAGGACTTCAACAGAAATATCAGCTTTCCAGTTTAAGACCCCCATGTAGTCATGGACCTTTTTTCATTTCACGCTTGTTGGCCTTTTTGTGCTTTTAGATTTACACACAAATACTAAACAAGATCCACTGGTGATTCATAAGATATGTAGTCCAGCTCAAACAAAATGGCATGAACTTCCTTCTGAAGCTTCTTGAATTTTACATACCACCACACCCGATGTGTGCTGAAAGCTGAAGTGATGTGATACCAAGAATGAGTCTCCTTCCTGTTCAGTCTTGTTACCCCATAAACAGAATGGCATTATTTCTACTTTGTGATGGAGAACACTGGTTCCATCCTTAATGAACATGCCTTTAGCCCAGTCCCAGCTGCCTATTCCTTCTTCATCTTAGGTGACTGTGGCAGAGCAGGTACCTGTTTATTTTTTTTTTCCAGACTGATAACCAAATTCTTGTGCATCTGCTTGCTTCTACTAGCTAGGCAAAAGAACCCCATCAAAACCAAATTAAAAAAAATTTCATCATGGGTACCATTTCTACTCTGTAAAAGGCTAAAATAAAGTCCCTCACACCGACCCCTTCATGAAGTATGACCAAAATGAGCTTTTGTCTTTTTGTCAGTAATGTTTTCCATCCAGAGAAGAAAAGCAATGGTGTGGATGGGGTAGCCGTGGCCTGGGCCACTCCTGCTCTAGCTGGGCAAGCTGCAGAAAACCAATGGTTTCTGTTTTGCACCATTCATGCTGCATCATCAAGTTCACCATCCCATTACATTACTAACATCTTACAAATCATAATTTCACCTCAGAGGATGCTTACAATATTACAATATTTTATTTAAACTTTGTTACCAGTTATGTAAATCCAAGGAAAAATTCCAGAAGACTTGTGATATTGGATCAAAGAAGCACCTTTATGTTCCCTATCTATCTAAATGCACCCCTCATGCCTGACTAAAGCTTGATGTTCCAGTGAAAGATGGGAGTAATCCTGTGGAGGGAATTAAGAGACATTTTCTTTCTACCATCTGAGCTTCAGCCTTTTACAATCTATTAATGAAACTCCTTTCTATGGTGAATGTAGGCTCTTGTAACAGCCTATTCAACTGAACAACAATTTCCTCACGGTGAACACAAGAGACAAGTCTCCGGAGGACATGAAAGCCTGTTGCATTGCTCCATATTTGCCTGTGCCTTCTAACTGTTGAATTAAACGTCTTACATACACCATAGTGTTAAGGGCTGCCTGCAGGCCCAGAGAAAGAAGGCTGCTGCCTTGCATGGCTGGCAGCTAAATCAGGGAAGGGCCACAAATTGTTTTTTTCTTGCTGTTCATTCTTTGACAGAAGTCTAGATTTGGAAAGGTGCAATGGTGGAAAACGTTGGGAAGGGATGCCCTGTCACAGCTGTGATAACTGCTGATGCTTCCCTTTCTAGCCCAGTTATCCTCACAGCACCCTGTTCCATGACCCACCACATGGAGACCCTACCCCTGCACCTCATCTCGGGCAGCAGCGAGCACTCCGCTGCAATGTTCGTTCAACATTCTTTGCTAACCTGTCCCAGTAAATGTATTACTTATGCAAGTACATGCAGTGTATTCCTGTCCCACCAAAAGCAGCGATAGGTGTCTTGTTCCAGTTTCTGTATAGAAAAAATCCAGGCATACAACAGTGTGAAAACCAATGTCATGTTTATTACAGGACTGTGCAGGGACAAACAAAAGAGGGTTGTGTTGTGCAAAGCACTATCCCTGATTAGTGAGGCTGTGCTCATATTCAGCCGATAAACTCACCATAACTTGAATGATGCAGAGGAGGCATTTTGCCATTTTCTCTGTAAAGTGCAGAAAAAGACAACCACACATGCACTCTTACAACCAGACACAACCTAGTCTGTAAAGCAGCAGGAGTAGCATGATAACATGTAAAGGGGTGGGGATGATGACTGGATTTTTCTAAAAAGGGAGTTAAGCCTCAGTAGAGAAAGGTGAAGAAGTAGGAAGGCAGTGGGAGGTCAGGTGAGAACAGAAATCAGGATAAATTATTTTGTGCAGGAAGAAAGATGCAAACACATGGACAGGCTGCAGCAGGGGAAAGTCAGCCCCAACAGCATGAAAAACCTTTACATGTCTTCTCTCTGTTCATGCCACTCAAATGTCTCTAAACCTTCATAAACACCGTATACTAGCCACATAGTTATGCATCCCAAGGGAAGATCACCTTGGGTAAGTGGGTATGGAAGTGTGTGATAGGGAAAGGAGAAGAAGGAGGATAAGAACATACTGAGAAACAGGGACAAATTTGGAATGTTATTTAAGTACAAAATAATTTTTTCAATGGTATCTAGAGACTTACTTGAGCCAGTAACTATATCTTTTGGTGTCTAAGTATCTTTAAGAATATGGCTTGAAGATTAATTTCCTTATCTGCATGGCTCTTATCCACAGCTACTCTAAAAATGCTGCTGCTAACTAGCAGTGCCATTTCATGGAACCGATGGCCTTGAACCTTGTAGTATACTCCTGCTTCTGGGAAGAAGACTTGAAAAAAATAGGTTGCAGTCTACTTCACTGCAATAATCCTTGGCCTGTGTGTATAGGGGAACCTTGTGGCTGATGCTCTCAGTGCCCCCTGGGGGAAGGCTGAGACAGGCTGTAGCTTTCCTAGTTGCTCAGCAGTTTTTTAAGAGACTTCCTGATACTTTTCAAAATCAAGACCACAACAAAAAAGTAATTTATTTTTTTTTTGTGGCATGACATTAAGATAAGTTTTGCCGTATTCCTTGTTAGGCTTCTGAATAAAATGGTTCCTGGTTGTGTTGTAAATACATACCTCAAAATATTTAGCACATGATGGTGGCAGTAGAGGATGTACTGGAAAGGGAAACGACCTGTTTCTATCTATTGTTTAAAAACAAATCTTAAATTCAGGATTATCACTCGCAGACACTGCTAATATTGAGTTAGCTTGAGAGAAACAAGTGTTGTTTATGCATGTTGTAAAGAACATTAAATGGTCATGTGTTTTGGACACAACAATGAAAAACATCAATAGAAGGGATTCTGTGAAGTACATAATAGTTATTGAGGTGCCATGTAAATATTTTAAGGACTTGTGTACTGCAGGGCATAGCCAGCTGTGATGCATTTAAAAGACATGGAAAATTACAGGAAAATATACTCATCTTCTGGTGTCCCAGAGCAGGAAGAAAAAGCCTCATGCACAGCCCCAAGGAAAGGCTGTGCCAGAACCCGCCCCAATCATGCCAAGTACAAGGTGGAGTTTTCCAGGGCTTCACCTGTCTCTGTTCTCTCTTCCTGTTTGCATGTTGTAATAAAAATTATTCTTTATCTCTTGTCCTAATCTGGGTGGCCAGTGCATATGGCATATAATACAATATTATTTGTTTTATCCCTGGAGTTATTTACTCCTTGTCTTTCCATTTGGTTTATGAAAAAGCTAGGATCAATTTAATGTTTTTCCCCACTATGTGCATTTCAAGGTAGGCACCCAAACAATAAAGTTATATTTTATAAACAGATCAACTGAACAGTAATAGAACCACATAAACATAACACAGCAAAGAGAGAAAACGGGTCTGATACATGCTCCTGGATAAACCTGAGATATTGAAAATACAGTCTTTCAAAAGTGAGCTTCTTCACAAGAAGGATGAAACCTGTTGTGAAGAAACTTTTTGCAGGTGTGGTTACTTACTGTTGAAGTATGAACTGTAGCAATATGTTAGTGATAATACTTATTAACAGAACAAAAACAGCTTACAATTGATTAATTATGAAGCTCAAAGTGCTCTTGTTAAGCAGAGTTACTTACCAGTTAAGAACACTTATAAATAACCAAAGCCAGAACTTCCTATTTCTGTGAAAAATACTGTCAATACTGTTCATCTGGCCTGATGTCCCAAGTCCATGAGTTCATTATGAAATTGTAGCTCTAGGGCTAATAAAAATAAACAATGCAATATTCTTTAAAAAGGGGACAACAGCACATGAAAGATAGCAAATACCAGTAAGAATATTAGTATGAGTGGGTGGAACAGGACTCTTTTTTTTCCCATCATAGTAGTTCCAAACAGTGCAAGTGTTTAAATTCATGACCTCTGACACTGAGCAAAATATGCTGGAGGTGAAATGGCACATTTCACTGTTTAGCTGCTGTTATGGGCAGGATGGAGAACACCAAGGAAGTGAGGCAAAAGTAGGCTGACTAGACAAGCTTTTGAAGTGGTGCAAATAACAACTGAAACTTTAGGACTAGACACAAAAAGCTAAAATGGAGAAAAATTCAAGACAGCTGTTAAAAGAGATATACAATTATTCTTCAGCCTAAGTCCCTTGTGGCTGGGGATGATAGCACCAGCTAGGTACTATCAGTGACTCAGACAGATTAAATCTTTACAACAAAACATTAGAATGAGTGCAAGCATTTAAATGTTTCTAGATAGCAGGGTTCTGAGACTGATGGTAGGCAATAGGGCTCTTTTGGAGAACTTTGAACTCACTTCAGATGTTTCAGCTGTTTTATGGATTTATGCTTTGTATAATTCAGAAGTATATTTGGCAGAACACAGATTTTTAGGTAATGTTGTTCATACTTAAGGTTCATCAGCTTGTTGATATTAACATAGTCAAAATTGCAAAAGATACATACAGATCTGTGTATCTTGCACATACTTACAAACAATAAAAACAAGCAGTACTTTGTTATGTAAACGCAATCTGTCTTTATTAAATAGGGCTGAAACTGCTTCAGTGACACAAAAATTTTAAAATGCATCTTCTAATGTTATGTCAATGAGTTCAGAACATAAAAATACTTACTTGCCTTTCTCCCCTCTGATGTCACTGGGAAGTTAGGTTTATAAATATCTTCGTGGATATGGCCTCTGGTGCCAAGGAATTTTAGCTGTGGATCAGGAACCTGTTATCCAGGCTTTGCATTCTGCACAACAATTGTCCAACAGTATGTGAGAGCAAAATTAAAGGAGTTGGCAGGGCAAAGGAGTAAACCAATGGAGCAAGACTGTAGGGCAACATAATAGGCTGTGAGGTCTAGACTATTGGTTCACAATTTATGTTGAAAGTTGGCTGTAGGTTATTTTTTGAGGTATAATGAAAAAGAAAATATTTAAGATTGGCTTTTGTTGTTTATATGCAGCTTCTTTGCCCAGAACTAATGTCATGGTGCAGGGTAAGCTATGAAGGCTTCATTGGCCTCTCCGAGTGGGGAATTAACCCCCTGTAATGGAACGAGAGATGGTGTGAGAAGTAGAGGACAGCTTCTCTTTGGTATAATGGGGAAGGAGAGAAAATAAGGGATGGCCAGGGAAGAAATGTGGACTAGGAAAGTCAATGTCTAAATGAATTTAAGCTGTGTGAGCTTGTATTTGTCAAGGCTAGAGAAGAGAGTGGTACAATGCAGTGGTGCAATTTAGAGCCTTCACCAGCTTGATAGTTAGAGAACAGTTTATTGGACTTTCTGTCAGTTTAATAATTTTTACTAAAGTTTATTAGCAGGGCCACAGTGTGAGTGTACTTCTGCAGGAACCTCTTTTGTACAATATGTGCTTAAAGATCACCTAGAAAGGCAGATGAGTAGTAAGATGACAATTATTTGCTTATGCAGTAACTTACTATGAGCACTTTCCTTTTAAGGGACAAGTGGGTTAGGATTCTTCATCCTGGAAAAGATGTGATGAAGGACATGATAGGTGTGTAAAAAAAAATTCGCTAGTGGCTTGGAAAGGGACTGATTGTATTGGATGAGGCTTTAATCAAGAATTAGGGCCTAATGGAAAGCTAGAGGGTGGCAGGTTCAAGGCAAATAGAAGGTGGTAATTCTTCAGGCAACATGCAGTTAAGCTGTGGAAACTCTTGCATTCACAATGTCCTATGGCTAAAGGTTAATGGGAGGCAAGATTATATGCCACAGAAATCCACCGAGGGCTACTAAATGCACAGGAAATATGCCTAGTTCCTTAAGTTGCAAATGTGTGAATTGGTCAGAGGAAGGATTAAAATATTTTTCTTTATTCTTTATTATTCTTCATTATTCTATTTATTTATTTACTATCTGTGTTCAGCTGTTGCTGGAGATGAGGCACAAGATTTCATGAACTTCTGGTATGGATTCCTTTACGGTTGTTATCTGGAAAGACAATAGAGTTAAATTAATGACATTCTTTTGAAGTCCATTTGAGAAGATGAAGGTGAATGAGAAATCCTCCAAAGATTACATGGAAGAAATAGGTAATGAGAACCGCCAAAAATCAAGGTAGGACAAGATTTTAAAGATAATGAGCGTGGTTGTAACTTATGCTAAAGTTGAAGAAACAACAATATTTTAAGGAGTCAGCAGAGATTTTAAAGAGTGTTTTTAGCTGAGTGTAAATGATAGAAGTTAAAACATGAAAAGTACACAAATGAACTTGAAAAACAGTATCAGCAGATATTTACTTTCTATGAGTTTAGGAATGAGTAAGATGAGGTTTTTGAATGCGAAAAGTCACCTTAAATGTTAGTTTCTTTGGGAGAGGAGAGACTATATCATACTGTGTATGATTATATTACTAAAGAAAAAGGCAGAAGCAAGAAAATAGGAAAAGAGTGAATTTCAGGTGTATCAGAGGTGGAATGGGCATGATGATGGGGACTACAGAAAGTAAATGTTAGATGTGAAACTTGAGTTTTTAGTTAGGGTACAGGAGACACTTAACAAGGAGGGAGATCTGCTTATGATGCTCAGAAGAACTTCATTTATCCTATGAATGCCATATAAACTGGGTCCAAAGTACAAACAGAAGTGGAAGGATGCTCAAGGTTTTCTAGAAGGGTAGATTTTTGGGATGACAGCCATATTTCCTCAGATGAGGCAGTAACTCTAAAAAATTTTTCACCAATGACTACAAATCCACCCCATCACAGAAGTAAAGATGTTTTTGTTTTAAATTAAAAAAAAAAGCTCCTAAGAATTACTGAAAAGGCAGAGATTTAGGTGTTTTAGGCACTAGCCAAGTGTTCATGGTCAGGTCAGGAGAAGCTATGGAGTTTAAGGGTAGAATGAACTATCCTGATCACATAGGTCATATGTGAATGAACTCCAGTATGGATAAACTTTGCCCCAAGGGTTTGGTCCAATGACCCCAAATAAGACTTTAATTTTGGTTTTGTGGAGTTAAACTTGATTTAGAGACTTAAGATATTATTTCAGTCTCTCAAAAGTAAGGGAGTATAACTTAGTCTGCCTGTAGCATTTCAAACTACAAAAATATCACAGACTTTTGAGATACTACAAGCTGTTACATTTACCACAAATATTTTAGGTTCCATTTGCCCCAATTATGAAATTCTGATGAAAGTTTTAAGTAGGTAAACAAGATCCTCACTCTGGTGAATACAATTTCAAATATTTTTGTAATTGAAAATATATCTTAGACAAAGCTGAATGCAGTTTTTATACTTCCTCTTCCAAACAAAATCTTGTCATTGAAACACTGATTTCACAATGTAAAACAGACGTACGATTATTTATGGGGATCAGAAAATGTTTGGCTAATAAGTATAAAATATTATAAACTTATTTATTCCAGATCTATCTCTGGCCAAAAGCCAGTTGAAAATAGTTTAAAAATGTTCAATGAAACAGTAATATTCTGTCCTGGAAAACATATAAGTGGGTATTTGTGAAAGCAGAAGTATCAATCTTCACGTTACTGTTTCAAAATATAATTAAATTAATTTCATGTTTCATCATTGGCTGTGTCTTTAAAGTGTCTAACATGATACAAAATATGCCATGGAAGGAGTCAGCAATAGTCTAAAGCTAGCTCAAGAAAAGATTGCACATTCGCATGGGGGGACAAAGGTAGGGAAGTGCAGGGAGGGAGGAGAGAAAGGAAAAAACATGTCTGAAACTTGCATACAAAAAAAGTTAGATTTTCATAGCTATATATATATAAATCATGTAGTATATTTTTTATTGTTTAGATAGCTTTGATAACATGTCAGACTATACATGGACACCTAAAGGCTTTTGAAAATCTGGATCTTCTCATTTTTAAATTATATGTGCAAAAGCACATCTATATTACACCCATTCTCCTCATCCACAACTGCTTCATTTTTTTCTCTCAAAAATTTATGCAAAAGGAAATAAATGTAAGCAAAAGAAAATGTTTTGCAACCTAGCTAGTTCTAAGATAGCTGTCAACACAGAAAAGTGCAAGCAACATTCTTCACAAGAACTATAAATTAAGAAAGAATATACCCCTAACAGTCCAGCAGAAAATAAATAACTGAAATAGCAGTAGGAATTTGAACCCAATAGGTGCTATTACTTTAAAAGAGATACTATTACAAACAGCAAGCCAAAGAAAAGTCAACTGGCATAAGGTAATATTAAACCAATGAAAAATCATAATTACTTTGCAATGAGGCTGTGGTGAGTAATTTGGAAACATGGACCTATTCCAAAGCTCCTTGAACTAGTCATATAATTCCAACCGCTTCAGCAAGCCATTGATCAAGTCCGACATTAATAAGAGAGACAACACACTTTGAGCGAAAACTCATTTGCGAAAATAGGTGAATAATTGAGTTCACAGGCAAATCAGTATGGACACAAACTAGTAATGAATAGAAAGAACTGGATATATTCTGTTGTACTTTATTACTTAAATACTGTTAGCACTTTTGACCTGAATTACTAGGTCTAAACCTAATGCCTTGCAAATTTTTTCTACATAGGAGGAATGAATGATAAAGGAGATAGTTATCTTTGATATATTTCTGTTTTCTTGTAAATGTAAAAGGTCTGGAGGAGAAAAAGAGAAAGCTAACAAATTAGACCAGTTTCCTCTGCTGCATTTCCAAGATCTGTTAAGTGAGGTGTGAGATAAACTCTTTTTTTCTCATGCACTATGGTCTGTTGAATGTACCTTCTCTTTTCTTTTTTCTTCTGTCTATTTTTTTCATTGTTTTTCAGCTCATAGCTTTATCTTTCAGTGCAGCATGAGAAATAGTGCACATGGAAGACCCTGTAGATCCCAGTAATTCAAATTCTTGTATGCAAATAAAATATTTTTTCTGTGTGTTAGAAATGGGTTCATATAGCCCTTATGTTTTTGCATATATGGCATGAAGCTTGGCACTTGCAGTACTGAAGCTTAACTTTTGACTGTGTGGTATAGCTGGTCTTAAATGGAAAAACCTTAGGAAAAAGAATATCTTGACTGTGGCCACTGAAATCCTATTCTTACAGGATGAAGGCGTGTACTTTATCCTGAGTCTTTCTTTAGGAGTTTGGTCTTTCAGAGATTTATAGTATTCCCATAGGTCTAAAAAACTCAATTTCTTGAATGCAGTTTTCTATTCAGAGCATAATAGGAGTAGGTGTCCTAGGAGGCACTCTGAATTGTTAAGGTTAGGTTATTATTTGAAGTTCATACTCTTCACCATGCAGATGCAAAATAATTTATATCATGTCAGAGATGATGTGATCATTTCATTCTTCGTATGAGGTCAGAGACAGTCATTAGGTGGAAGTGTCAAACATTAACTGTTAAATGACGCTGTGAGCACTATACTTACTTATGGTATGTTTTAAAGAAACTGTTCTGTAGATGCCTAAAAAGATTATATTAGTGATGACTGATTGCAAACATTAGACACTCACATTGAAGAGATGGGTACTGCAGCTTATTAGATCAAGCAGAAAAAAGTCCTTGAATTACTTACATCAACCAAGAACATATCTCGAATCTTCTTAGAGGATATTTTGTAAGAATTCGGAGAAACGCCAAGGATTTCAGAGTGAAGACTGTATAATTTACTTCATTTGAGACAGGTGGTTTTCTTCCCCCCCCCCCCCCCCCCCCCCGAATTCCATACATGAAGTATTTTAGCTGAAAAGGCCTATATAGGAAGTCAGGAAAAATCAGGTTTACTGTGGATGTTTTCCTAATGCTGACTATGAAGTTATGAGAAGAGTTTCCCAATTTGTGAGTGTAGCCTATGTCTCACTCCACTTTTTATTACATGATGAATCTAAGTTTGAAATTAGAAGGCAATAACTACTGCTGAGTTTTGAGAAGTTTTTAATTACTCTGTCAGTATTTAGAAGTAAGTTACGTGTCATATTACCAGATCAGGATCATAGTTGCATGCTCTTAAAGTCCGGTCATTAATTAACTATGCATTAAGGTTACCTATCTCATCACTGAAGTTGAACTACATGACCTCCTAAAGTCCCTTCCAGATTTTTCTGCTGATTCTTGATCACTTATTATGGCTTTACCCAAACATTGCTTGAATTATCCTCAGAGTATCCCACTAAGTTAGAAGAATGTTACCTCTTTTTAATAGAGGGGTAGCTGAGGCATGAAGCAGATTCAGTTCTGTCATAGGTGGAATTTGCAATTGAATTTCTTTGTTGTCTACACTGGAAAGTTACTTCAGTAAGTCAGAGTATGAATTAACAGCATGTTAGCTATTCCCCTGAAGCTGCTACTGCACATGACCTCCCACACATCCCATCTCCCACTACACTTTGCTGCCCCAAAGTCACAGACATCCAACCCATTCGCAGCCCTGTTCCTGGACTGGGGGAGACCAGCATATCAGGTTAATCACCTATCTGCTGGTTGAACTGAATGGTCTATGTTGAAATTTTTTCTGTTTTCAGGGTTTGATGACAGGCAGGGGTCTGACAGGTACCTGCCATCAGCAAGAGACTTAGCCAGCTAATTTTAATTAACTGACAAATGTCTGTCAAAGGCCTGTGAATAGCCACATATGGCGCTATGGTCAAGCAGCTAGTGATCCCTATATTAATTCCCAGTTTTACTTTGTAGCCTTTCAGTGTAAGCAAATTTCTTGTCTCTTCAATGTGTTTGCAGGACTCTGCCCTCTAGACTGCCCCTCCTGTTATGTTCATGTGGCTGCTACCTATGTGTAGCCCAATGTGGACTGAAAACATCTAAAGTCTTTTATTATAATATAAATAATCTCAACTGGGGATAGATTTTTGAGGGACCAACTTCATTTTGCCAGAAGTCTAGTTCAGCACACAGAAGATATCTTTCCAGGACATTACAAATGGGTCACAGAATGAAAAATAGCACTATTTTCCAAAATATTAAAAAGGGGACTAAACTGAAAAAAAAAGTTTAGTGTTTTACCGAAAATATTTTTTCCATGGCACATATTTTTGCCAGCTGAACTCCTCCCACTCCACCTCCACTTTCTGGCAGTCAGCAGTCTGAAGCACTTAGGAGAGCAGCAGGGTTTTGTTTTGTTTTATTTTTATTCCCCCCCCACCCCCAGACGATTACTTAGTAAGTTACCCTTATAAAAATATTTTGAAAACAACAAAGAATATTTTAAATGAACCCAAGCAGGCAACCCCCTCCCCACAAACCCCCCTACCTTTCTTAATACCTGCTTCCATGAATTTGATAGCATCAGAATTTGAGATGAAAAGAAACAGCTAATCAAAGCAATGGCAGTAGATGAGACACATGGGAGCTTTTGAGTCCAGGCAAAACTCCTACAAATAATTCTCTCATGTGAGCAATTGGCTGTCATGTTATTCCTATGACAGCCTTTATGTGGAATCTGATTAAAGGGAAAGGGGATTTGGAAATTAAGGATTTTCCCCCTGTTATCAGAAAGCTTTCTCATAGTTCACTTTTTCCTTTCAAATTCCTTCCTACAATGTGGAACCAAGCTCTCAGTTTCAAAGAAGGAAGCAACAGTTTCTATTCCTCAGACATGGGTTACATTTGATTTCATATATAGAGATAGTCTGACAGTGCAAAAAAGTAGAAATCTGCAGGTATTTGTCAGGGTTAGATACTCCCAATCTACCAAATGGCAATGCATAGTTTTAACTCCCATGTGGTCTTATTGTTCTCTGTTCTTGGTGGCAGACTGCTAAAGAGCATTCTGTGATTGCTGAAGTACCTTGCTTTAGTTTTGTAAATTCCAGTCCTCAATCACTTGTCTTTTTTGCCTTATTTTCTTCAGTAAATACTAGTCCATACTGGTTTTTTTCTTCTCAGACTTCATGTAGCTGAACAGAACTGGCTGCTGCTACTTTAAATTAGTGTTTAAAGAATGCTCTACCACAGGAATCATCTACAATCCTGTGTGAATAAATTAATAGGGCAGGAAAAGAATGGTGGCAACTTTTTTAGAAATCGCTAATTGCACAGTAAGGGATTAGATCAAATACATGTCTGATGGGCACATGTCACCTTTTTCTCCCTCAGAACAGGTGAGGGAGGGGTTTGTATGCCAGATTAGATGTGGTTGCACCTTTCCACGTGGACAGAGTCCACTGGAGCAAGTCAGAAGCACCGTCACTTATTCTTGAGTGTTCCTTAATTTGGCTTAATCTAACAAACATTTCATCCCTGTTTGTGTGGTCATGGCAGCATAGTGGGAGGGAACTGTGGCTGGAATCAAGCTCAACTATTATAAATGCTAAGTATGTAAATAGACTATACTTTTGACTATAAATGGGTAGCTGAAAGGATGCCTGTGAGGTTCAGGCTCAGAACAGTGGCTTGGCAGAAAGCTGGGCTTAAGCTTTAAGCTTTGCCATAAACTTCCTGTGTAAAGCAGTGCTTTCTTTGGGTTTCTTTTCCCTGACCATGTATGTAAGAAATAATCAGATTTTGTTTATTTTAAACAAATAAGAAAATATGATAAGAAAATAAGATCACTGCATTATTCAAAGGACTTTGATTATCAGATACAGTAGACAGACTGCATAGGTTTGAAATGGTTAACCTCAGGGATTAACCCACAGGAGATAAAATTGATAGCATATTATTTAGCACTTCAGAAAACACAGCTATATCGTACAGCTGTTCCCAGAGCATAAAAAGTATGGTTGGGAGGAACAGGGATCACAGAAATGAAAGAAGAGATTCCAGTTTTCCTCATCTCTGGGATCAGATTCAGTTTGAATTAATCCATCAAGTGTGTCTTGCATGGTGATACTGTTGACTCATGAGTTAATGAACCATTTTTCAGCCACTGTTTTTGTAACACTAAGCAAGTGCAGATCTGATTTGGTTTTATATCTACTTTTGTCTTTTTTTATTGTCACTGAACCACCGTTCTTTTTCTCCTGTAGAAGTTTGGTGAAATACCATAAGCTTTTGTTAGTGATTACTAACACTCACTCACTGTATAATGGGATGTCACAGAGAGACAACTGTCTTCAGGTCTGACTGATTTCAGGCTTGAAACAAGTGTGGGACAATGGCTTTTCAAGGAGCAGTTATACCAGACACAAACCATAAAATACGACTTAGTAAGTGGGTGAACTGGCTGGATCTAATAATGTACAGCTTGTGGAATTGCTGTCCATGCTGTGAGCATATGTGAACAAACATAGCACCCAGCAGTCATGGCTTCAGTATGGTGTACACCAGGAATATTATTCCTGGAATAAGTGACTGAAGTTCTTAGAAATCTGTGGTTCTGGGCATATTTTCCCCCTGTGCTACACATAATGTGATATCTTACATCTGGCAGTGACATCAGGTCACTACTTGAATTTTGTGTCCCAAAACACAAAGATCTGGGAAAGAAGAGATGACTGCTTCAGAAACCTCTGTAGGAAAACACATTTCCAGAAAAATGTAAACAAAATGAAAACAAACTTTGCAGACATCTAAGAAGCATTTGGTACACTAAAAGGAAAAATAAACAAACAAAACTTCAGCAGCTGATAAATGAGTCAGAAGTCAGTGATCTCTTGTTGCAAAAATAAGGGTGAGACTTGGCCAACAGTGGCTTGTTTTTGATACATGAGTCTGAGACTTGACCTCGCATTGAAGGGTCAGTAGCTGCACATATAAAGGCTAATGTTCTCTGGGGTAGAACCCTGCCAACCTTGTTTTTACTGATTAAAAAAACAAGTGCCAACAGGCACTAGTGAAGTAATGACCAAATCATCAGAGTCATCAGAAGAACTAACTGTGAAGAAGTTTCTGCTGTTTTGGAAAGGATGAGGAAAACTTACTAGACTATACAGACAATAATGTATTTTCCATCTTTAGTTTGTGGTACCTCCAGTAAAATAGTAAACCAAAAATGTCTAGTGGAAGAAAATAAATGTATAAATTGTGGACACAATTTCCACTCTAAAAAAGTGAAAATATGCAATGAAGTTAATATAAATTTCTATGTGACTTCCCATCTACCCTGTTGTCAGTGCAGAATGAATCACATTTCTAACAATGTATGAAGCATCTTGCTATAAATCTCAGCCAAGAGGTTGTGTATTGTTTCCTTCCAGGAAATGAAAGCATTTTAGCTATTGAATTTTACTTTTCCTTTTCAGTTGTTTGACAGATTACTTTTTCAGCTGAGATACACAGTGAGACTCTGTGCCACCCTGCTCTGTGACCTGAAGTAGAGTGGCCATCCCCAAAATAGTTACTTTGTTTAGTGCTGGTGCTTCACATCTCTTCTACCAAACACATCTAATAGAGATGTAGCTGCTTTTATGCTAAACTCTTGTTTTATTGTTCATTGTTTTCTCAACTCACTCACATTTCTTTGTTTAAGCCCATCTGCCTGCCTGACAAGGCAATTGCAAACCTCCTGAGGCTGGGACTGGTGGGTCTGTACATGTCTGCATGGCGCCTAGGTCATTCCAGTTGTCGTTTTTGACTAGAGGCTTAGGAAATGCTCTTCACCTAATCTAGCTCTGTGTTTTTCTGTGTTTTTTTTTTTTTCCCCCCATCTTTTCCTTTTGCAGTTTTCTTCTTCCCAGTTCAAACTGTTTCATTTTCCCTTCCCAGAAGAAGTAATTTGTTTCCATGTAATTGGATTATTTTGTGTCCATTTTTGCCACAGGTATTTTCTTCCTTCTGGCTTTGCAACATTTGACTGTCTGCACAGCAGCTTCATTTAAGAGCATAATAGTCAACTCTTCCTCCTGGTTATTACAGAACAATTTTAATAGGGCTGGCTAGTAGCTAACTGTATACTGTACTTCATTTTTCAAATTGAGAGCTTTCTTGCTTTGGTTCACTTAGTTTGTGTCAGTTAGTTTGCAATGTATTTGGTAGTCAGTATTTATATCCAAGCCAATCTGAATCAGTTATATGAGTTACACAGTATGATCTTGCCTCAGATATTTAATTTTAAAAGAAAATCAGGTATTCTTTGTTACACCACATTTTTTCTCTAAGGTCTTATATCTTGCTGATCATAGTTCTTGAACACAGACCTAACAGCTGTGTTGTCAGGAAGCTGGAAGACATTAGCATTGCATGAGGCATTCTTCATTTAAACTGACTAAGTGTGAATATAATTGTATACGTGTCTCTGTGGAGCATGGCTATAAAAGAATGACTTCCCTTTCTAATATGGCTTACCTGGTTAGACTTGTGATTTGGTAATTGTTGTCATCAGTCCTCCACTTATTGTGAAGACTGATAGAATGATTCCCTTTCCTTTTACTCCATTAGTTTCTACCTTTTGCTACTTTTTGAGTACTGATTTATTTTTAAATCCATAATTTCAAAACCAAATTGTTCTGTTAGCAACTCTGGCATCATGTTATCTATACCCATTGATCTGTTTCTATTTATACATGTATTCTGGCACTAGCTTTCTGATAAATAATCAGTTTTAGATGCTCAGTCCTTCCAGTAGATATTTGTGGTGGGTTGACATTGGATGGCTGCCAAAACCACACCTAGCTGCTCTTTTGCTCACTCACAACAGGACGGGAGAATAGGGATAAGATGAAAAAATTTTGTGTCAGGACAAAGACAGGGAGGTCACATACCAATTACCATCACAGACAAAACAGGCTTGACTTGGGGAAAACTGATTTAAGGGCTGTTCCTTACACTTTTTCCCTCACCACTCGCTGCCAGGCATCATTGTGCCCTTTCTTAGCTGCGCTTTGCCCGAGGCGCCTGCCCGTAGATGAGGGGCTCAGCCATGCCCTGTGGTGGGGCTGCTGGAACTGGCTGTGTCCAGCACGGGGCAGCCCCGGGCCTTGCCTCACAGAGACCACACCTGGGCACTAGCACCTGGTAAAATATTGCAAGCAGAGTTGTGTCTCTAATTCCTCTTAAACAGTACAAAGCAAAACTGAGTATATATTTGTAATGTAAATTACAACACAGCACTGGTATATCTAACTTGGCTCATTTAAAGCTAACTCTAAATATTAAAAAAGCCTGACTGTGGCAAATAAACTTTTATGTAAGGTGAATTAGCATTTGTACCTACACTGACTTTTTAAAAGTTACTTCAGATGATTATACTGTGGTCTTCAGTACAGACATACTTTTGACTCACTGAGATAGAATAACTGTGTTGTATCTGATTGCTTTCTTTTATACTATGAAATCTTGGCAGGATACTGAAAAAAGAGATGTGAAATTAGTGTAGACAAAGGTGTGAACTGAAGCTGAGACTTACAGTTTCATCTGGATTTGAAGAAGAGCTAGGCATTAAGCTGTATTTGAAGGCCAGGCCATCTGAAGCAAGGTTAAGTAGCTTGAAGTAGAGTTTCCTTCATTAAGCCACAGATTAATGAAGTACATATTTCTTGCTTGCTCTACATTATTTTTAATTTCCTTTCAGCCATGGGGAAATATTCTCTGTTTTATAATCAACAGACTCACTAGCACATGGCTTCAGTGATGCCAAAGCACTGTTTAACTTCCTACTTATATCAGATTGATACCCACTTTTTTTTTTCCCCAGGGTGTGCTGATGACTGCCAAAAACTCTGTATACCTAGAGAGAAAATAATATTTCCTCGTGGTTGCAGCTTTGTAGACATAGCAATGTCGCATATTTAAAACTTGTTCTGCAGTGACACACTGCCCCCTACAAGGTTTAAAAAGCCTGACTTTACCTGAGAGAAGAAAACAACATATTCAGGACAGTGAAAATGCTGAATTATAGATTAATGTCATTGTTAGATGTAAAAATGCTACTACAGTTTTATTTTTTAAAGTTCTCAGAATGCTCCATTTTGTTGATTGAGTCTGCAATTATTTTAGGGTATCAGTAATTGAGCCTTTGTCCAGAAGTTTCTATCCACAGTTGCTGGATTTCAAGTGCAACAGTAAGCATGGAAATACCAAGGAGCAGAGGCAATTATGATAACTGGAGATGCTTTCATCTTTTGCTGCTGATCTGATGAGCAGCAGGGAGTGGGAGTTTGCAAAGCAGGGTAATTATGGCTGAAGAAATACCCATTTCACTCATGTCAGGTGAGAGATGGCATGTAGCATTGAGATAAATACAGAACATGAGAATCTCATTCAAGCTATTCAGTATTGGTAAATGTCCTTTCTCTGTTGCATTTCAAAACTGAGGTGCAATCTGTTTCACAATGTATAAAATTAATCTAGGAAGCCACCAAATATTAGGTGGAAAAGAGAAAAAAGATTTCAAAAACTGCGTGGTCATTTTGTTTGTACTAGCTTCAACAGATGCTATATTACAAAGCAACTATTGTTAAACTGGTAATAATCAGTTAATCTTAGGAGTTTCTTGGAGGCTAACTAATTGCATACTAAAAATGAGTATTTCAGAAAAATAGGCTTTGGACCTCTGTTCTTTGTCTCTGTTCTGTGCATGTTCCTTTGGGCTTCCTTCAAAGAAATAGCATCATTCAGTAGAATTGCAACTCATGAGGCAGATGGTGGAACTTTAGTCATACTGAAAGCAGACAGAAATTCACCCATCATTTCTGTGCAGACCATGATTGACTTTCTGGACCAATGAAAAGGCCTTGAAGTCTCTGTGCCTCTGTTGCTTTTCTCCTGCTCTCTGTCACAAGTTGTTTACTCATACTAGTTGACTTCCAACAAAAAATAGCTTTTCACATAATTATTTTTTTGACATTGGCTCATGTTGTTTGACTCAAGATGTTTTTTATAATTAATATGAGGGATCACAATGTCCAGACTTCTGACCTCTGATGTGGTTGAAATTCCTGGACAGGACTGAGTTTCTGAGTACACAATTGAGAAAAATTAGACTGAAAAGAGTGATTTATTAGAACACTGGCCAAAATATTTATCTTTTCCAACGAGTATATCTTGATGTAAAGTTGTTATTGTATGAGTTTTTAGAAATTTTGTGACTTGCCCACAGTTTTCTGAGGAGTTAAAAACAAACTGGCATCTTTTCAGCCCTGATCAAGTACCTTAACCAAAACATCAGTCCTTGTCTTTAATGTGTTACTGAATTAGGGAATCTGAACAAACAAGTCACTAGACGTATTTGGTGACTTAGAGACACATTGTAAAATGGTATTAAGTATTTTTGCTTTGTCATGTGTAACTCTTATCATTTGTACTATCTTTGGCCTCAGACTAGTCTTATTTTGATGTAGCTTTATTTCATTTATATATAGGCAGATTTAACTGAGGTAAATATAAATAAAATGAGATTCTTGATTCTGGCGTCAGTGGGTTGCTTGAGAAAGAAGAGAATGTATGTTGCTCTTGCAGCTGGTTGTAGCATGCTCTTGTGAGGCAGAGTGTGGAGATGAACTGAACACAATTCTTGGGTTCTCACACTAAAATTCCTTCATCTAATTTATGTGAGGGAGTAGAAGTGATTACTCTGTCTTCTGAAGTTCTCCTCTCTGGATAGAGCTAAATTCCCTGTGCCAAATAAAGCTGATTCCTTAAGGTTCATAAAAATACTTAGGAGCATTACTTCTTTTTCCCTTTGGAATGACCTTGCACAAACTGGCAAGCCTTTAAAAAAATATGCTGTGGGAGATGTCCCAGGTATCCTCATAGAATCTTAACTCAATATCTCCTCTATCCAAAGTATTGTGGTTGTAAAAAGTACTGTGCTAATTTTGTAGAGTTGTATTTCTCAGGAGTATAATATCTAAAATCATGGCCAAAAGATGCTGCCTCCTTTTAGTTTAATTTTCACAGATTAATTTTTGGGGTAATTGACCTTGGAGAAATGGGCCTTTACTGACTGATGTCCAATTGGTGCTAGAAGACTCTGAAATGGAGGCATTGTTATTCCTTAGAAAAAGATATACCAACTTCTTTTTTTTTACAGTGAAAACACAGAAGTAGCTGTTTGCTTATTTATTTATTATTTGTACTAAGAGAGAATCCATAATTCAAGCACTGCCTTATGATAACTCTTGTTAAAGCCTGGGAAACAGATGCTTTTACGTAGAAGAAAAGAGGAAATATCTCCACTTCAATACTTCAGATTGCCTCTGAGGAGAATACCTTTCTGCTCTGTATAGACTGCAGCCTTTTTTGAAGTTTCTAATTTAGTTACCTAAGTTCAATAGTATAAATGTTCCCTGTAGATTGTAGTGATACCAAGTGATGATATTTTGGTGTGGAGGTATCAATGACACTATTAGTTGGGATAAAGAAAGGGCTAGGTAAATGCTTCCCAGCTGGCAGTTTATTGTACTCACACAGTCAGACTCTGCCATTCAGTAAGTTTCAACATGGTTGAGCAATTGAAGTGTGTTGAAGAAAGAAAAGCTGCATTTTATATTCAATAGTTACTGCAAACACTGAATAGCTATGAGAAGAAATTTCATATATTGCATGATTCTTAAAAAATGGACATAAAATATTTGATAAGAAATTAAAATGTTAGTGCACAGTAAGTCCGGGAAATACGATGATTTCCTTGATGTGGCAGTAGTGAAAAAAGGGATGGAAAAAGGGACTTTAGAAGATCTTTACTGGTTCTAAGGCAACAGCTAGGAACAACAACTGTGAGAAAGCTATGCCAAGGCCCTTGTGTTGGCATCCCTACTTGGCAACATGATAGTTCAGATCAAGCAGCTCAAAATTCACTGCATGTTGGGAAAATTTTACTCATGATCATTAACTAATTGATTTATAGGTTTTTAACTTCCTTGCTTTCAAGCATGTTTATATAATTCCACTGGCTTAGTTCTGTTTGCAGGTTGTGCTGCACAAATGAATACTAGGCTAGCTGACTTATGATAGTGACCTTCCTGCATGTTAAAATTTGAGGTCTAGAAGTTTTTGTGCTCCATAAGTATTAAAGATGGTGCTGGATTAGCAAAAAGTGCTTAGATGTAACAGACTATTAGAGAGACATGTAAAAAGTAAAACATAGGAAAGTGGTTTTACCCTCATTGAACACCTCTCTTTTCTCTGGCGATAGAGCCAGAGAAACTTATGAAAGTCTTTACAATTTTGCTGAGGGCATTATTGGTGGGATGAAGACTAATCTGGGTAAATTTGGAGATAAAGGCTGTAACAAAAATCTAACACTCAGGGCTACTACAACTAACCATCAAAATTATTTACCCCAACACAAAAAAAAACCACAAAAGATCCCATTTGCAATTAGGGCATCATTCCTATCTCTCAGTTTTAGTTTGTTTTTGCTTTGAACTCCCATGTTTCAGGAAGGATGCAGCCCTTATCTGTTGGCAGCAGTTCTGAGAAGAGAAATGAGGATTACCACAGATTTACCAAAGCCTTCACAGAAGGAATGAAAAATAGTCTTAATGCATGCAAAAACCTTGTGTGAAGAAGTCATAGTTTTGGCTGGGATAGAGTTAATTCTCTTCACTGTAGCTGGTGTAGTGCTGTGTTTTGGATTTAGTATAAGAATAGTGTTGATAACCCACTGATGTTTTAGTTGTTGCTAAGTAGTACTCACACTAGTCAAGGACTTTTCCAGCTTCCCATGCTCTGCCAGGTGCAGCAGAAGCCGGGAGGGGAGGGGGCACAGCCAAGAGAGCTGATCCAAACTGGCCAAAGGGATATTCCATGTCATATGATGTCATGCCCAGTATATTAACTGGGGGGAGTTAGCCAGGGGAAGAAGCGATTGTAGCCTGGGGACTGGCTGTGTCAGTTGGCAGGTGGTGAGGGGTTGCATCACTTGTTTGTTTGGTTTTTTTCCCTTCCCCAGGTTTTGTCTTTCTCTCTCTCTCGTTGTTTTACTTTTTATTATATCATACTAGCAATAATAACAATTATCATTATTTTAATTTTAATATTAACTTTAATTTTTTATTTTTATTTTATTTTAATTATTAAACTGTTGTTATCTCAACCCGTGACTTTTCTTCTGCTCTTCTCGTTCTCTCCCCCATCCCACTGGGATGGGGGGAGTGAGTGAGAGGCTGTGTTGTGCTTAGTTGCTAATTGGGGCTAAACCATAAGAAAAGAGAAAGACTATGAAAGACTATGGTGAATTGGACTACTTCTAGCGAATGAAATTGCAGCAAGGAAGATTCAGGTTAGGTATCTGGGAAAACTTGAAAATGGAAATGACAGTAAAGCAGTAACCTGGACTAAAGAATTTATAATCTGACATAAAATTCCATGACACTTTTCTCCAAATCTGTGTGAGCACTTCAGGCTCAAAAATCTACTCTTAATATATGCCTTTTCACTGCTGCTGAGACGTGGTTGCTAGCTACTCTCCTCTGTGTACTAAATAGGGATAACCGGCAGTCTTTATTGCCCTACTGATTCATTTCTATTTTTAGTTTTCTATTTCTTTCCCAAAAATAAAGGGAAATGTGCCTCCAAAGGAAGACACCTCTGCTTTTCTCTCTGCTATACCCTCCCCACCTCATGGCTGTTCCTCGGTGGGAACACCTGCAGTTTTTATAAACTCATGAAAATAATTTCTGACACACAGTCAAATCCCATCTGCCACATGTACATACTTTTCAAATATAAGGGCAGCTAAATTTACAATATTACAGAACTGGGAATAATATATATGTAATTGCTTTAGGGAATTTTCCCTTGGAAGCACTGCCTATTCAGGGTCCCTTGCACTTTTTGTCAGCCAAGGAGCCAGTATCACTTTTTCCTGAATGCTGTTCCCCCCCAGCTCCTGACAGCTGTATCATTTCCGTGTCTCCAGATCCAAAAGAATTACACCACCATCTTTCTTCCTCACCAAATTACCTCTAATCTTGTCTTATCTGTGCTTCTGCTGCAGCAGGAGCACATCTGGCAGGAACAACCTGCTCCAGGGCCTAATGGCAGAGCCAATCTGTGGATTGTAGTGTAGATATGTGCAATAGCATGTGTTCGGTTTTGGAAAAAGGTTGAAATAAAGGCATTTCTCACATCTTTGCAAGAGCTTGTTCTGCCTCTGTCCATGGCAGTTGCAGTTTTAGCTTTCCTTCTACTGCCTCAGGAAATCTTTCCCATTACTGCCCTCTATCACCTCTATCTTCAGCTCTGTGTTTCAGTACGGTGATAGAAGTGTTAGAGAAGGTGCCAAAAAACCTGATATGTCTGTGAGGCACAGTGCTGTACAAAGCAGAGATGCCAGCTTGGATTTTAGTAGCTAAATAAACATGTCGACATGGTATATTATTGGGCTCATTAGCCCTGTTTTTGACAGCCAACTTAACTGGCATTAATTTGGAAATCCCAGCATGGTGTCATGTTCTGTGATGCAGATATGTTTTTTTAAGGGACTTAGTAGCTTTGCAGCTGTTCTGCTGCGGAGAAGAGGGGTTGCACAACAGCAGGTAATTGGGATATTTTGCTTCACTTAAAAATACTTTCTTATAACAAGTATTATTTGGCAGACCATCTTGTATGATAAAGAGGCTATTGTGAATGTCAGGCATTGGAACAGGCTGCACAGGGAAGTGGTTGTGTCACCATCCCTGGTGACTCATGTGTAGACATGGCGCTTACGGACATAGTAATGTGGTGGACTTAGTACTCTTAGGTTAACGGTTCAACCCAATGATCTTAAGGGTCTTTTCCAATCTAAGTAATTCTATGACTCTGTATGTGATCGCACAATTGTTGAGTAGAATCATGCTTAATAGTATTAAATTCATGCCATCTTCTGCAGAAGAAGTGGCTGAGAATTTTTGTTACCTCAAGCGATATATTTTTGTTAGTTTCTGAGGGCCAATATGTCTACATGACTTGGTGGTATCTGCAAAAGAGAATAAACTCCAGTTGAAGGCAAAATTGAATCATGTTTTCCCCAAATTTTCTCTGGCTTATCAGTTAGATGATAAAAGTGCTTACAGGAGTCTCAACATCAAATTCTAATGGGACAAATGGGGCCTAATGCTTGGGCCAAGTCTAAGGGCATGGGACAGGATTGTCCACATCCATTGTCCATGCCTACAGTTAAATTATTTCACAAGTAATTTTAAGATTGTAAAGTCACTATCTCACTGAAGTATGAGAACACTCAATGGCAAATTTATTTAGGAAAGTGGTAAATGTTGCTGTTATTGTGCAAAACTACACAACAGCAGTGACAATGTTTTAGCAGTGTAAGAATACAGTCATGATACCCCCATCAGGACATAAGAACTATCACAACTGAGGAGAGACCTATTCGTATACTACAGGTTGTTTGGTTGGGCTTTTTCGCATACTTACTTTCAGATTGTTTGGATATAAGAGGGGGAAGAAAACAATTGTTACTTTACCTTTACTTTGTTACTAACAAGTCATAATATTCCATCTTAAGTGGATCTCTTAAATGCTTTTTGAAAGCTATTTGATGACATGACAGTTCTTGCTGAAGTCTGTGACTTATTGATGCCACAGGAAAAAAAGCTTAACTATATACATAAATATATTTGATAGTTGCTTCACACAAATTATCTGTGTGACTAATACCATAACACAGCTTACATAAATCCTTGTAAATAATGTGTGCAAATGTCCTGTAGAATATTCAAATTCTACTGAACCTTGATGGTAATAAAAGCAACAATCCAGGTGAGTTTCCACCCTTCAAGGTCAGACCCTGAATTCTTACAATGTGTGTCTTAATAACTTGTTTTTCACTCCAAGGGAGCCATTGCTCCAAATCCCTTCTACACCCTCCCATCAGTAGTGGGGAGGAGAGAAGCACAGTGGTGATGGGGGAAAATCCTTCTACCCCAAGCCATTTCCCACCGCATTTGCTTACTCGGGTCCTTTCTATACTCTGGAGACTTTGATGACATTGGATTTTCTTTTTTTTCCCTCTTTCATACAATTGAAGAAAGTGATGTTTGTCTATAATCTACTTTGACTCCACCTGGGCCACGCCAGCTTCATACTCACCGTCAAAGAACTGTTTCCAAAGCCCTCTCCTTTTGGGTATCCCCTTTTGGCTCCAATTAACTTCCTCCAGGACTTTATTTCTCTTGCTAGGGCTGCAAAATTTTGCTCCAAATCCCTTCTACACAGCATTTCTGTGATGGGAAGAGGGCTGGCAAATGTAATTTGACCCAGTTAAATAAGAACACTGAGTCCTTTGACAAGAATTAGGTAAGGAGTAAGTGTTAGGATTCACACATCTCTGATTACTGCCACGTGATCGGTGTATGTGCAAAACAGAAAGGAAATGTAAGCAGAAGCAAACTGCAGCAGGAGGGTGATTTCCATATAAGCTGAACTCTGCTTCAGAATTACAGCAGAATTTTTTTCTCAGTTCTGCTCTCTTCCCTCCCCTCCAATATTAGCCTTGGGTTGCTGTAAACTACTCCATGAAAGAGATTTTTCTAGGTATTATTTATTCTAAAATCAGCAGGCTGATAAACACTTTACTTTGAACTATTCAGAATGTAGTTCCTTTGTCAAAGCAGGAAGCTTTGGGAAATGTCCAAGCTTCTAACTGACTATGAGACATTAGTAGTCACAGGGGTGTAGTTACAGCGTCTGTCAGCTTGGTGGCTTAAATCCATTAGGTATGCTTATACATCTGCTTGTTTTAATAACCTTCTTGCCTTTTTTTTTCAGAAGGCTCAAAGACCATTAGTAATGGTCAAAATGTAGCTTAAGAAACCCATTCCACATCTGTTCAGGCCAGACAGCTGAAAAATGAACAACTGAGATGCCCTTTCTCTTCCTTGAAGAAATTGGTTAGGCAATCCAAACGTAAATGGTAAAGAGTTTAAGAATGAATTCTTATGGTTGGTAAAGATATTTTTATTTTCTGGATTAATGCACCTACACTGATGTTGCACTGCCAACAGATGACTCTCTGCCTTATAAAACAGTTGGTGTCAACTTGCTAAAAGGTGAAAGTTGTAATAAATCATCTTTTTCCTTTCCACATTGTCTAATTAAAACTATTTAAATGCTCCATTGTTTCTAAAAACCACACATTTTTATGATGATCCTTTTAAACAAACTCAGAGGATGAACTAGGGTTGGTCAGACAAATATTACAGTGAATCCTTTTTATCAGAGCTATTACAGCTAAGTGTGTCCACGTAAGTCATTGGAACTAAATGATGATGGGAAATCTCGGTACAGTTCTCAAATCTTATCCAAAGGTAAGATTTTGTTTTACTTTCATTGAAGAAGAGAAACAGGAAGAGCTCAAGGATAGAACTGATGCAACAAACTAGGTAAGATACACAAATCGTCACAGAGATTCTATTGTTCCTGTTCCTCCTTTCAGTGTTTGGCTATCACTGCAGCAACAATGAATATTCATATAATGCCTGTTTGGTAAAATAGACTGCCTATAAGTAGAAGACATACTTCATTGAAAATCTTCAATTTCAAGGCAGCTGCACCAAACTTCTATGAAGTTTAAAGGATTGTATTCATTTTTTCTGTTACTATCTTTCATTTGTGCAAGACACTAGTATATTACTTACCTGGTTTGGATGGGTCGAGGGAGGTTATCCTCCCCCTCTACTC
Organism: Phalacrocorax carbo; assembly: GCF_963921805.1. Classification (NCBI taxonomy): domain Eukaryota; kingdom Metazoa; phylum Chordata; class Aves; order Suliformes; family Phalacrocoracidae; genus Phalacrocorax; species Phalacrocorax carbo. The sequence continues at coordinate 106,137,984 of NC_087514.1, forward strand.
TGCCCTAGTGAGCCCACATTTGGAGTACTGTGTCCAGTTTTGGGCCCCCCAGTTTAAGAAGGACAGGGAACTGCTCGAGCAAGTCCAGCTGAGAGCTACCAAGATGATCAGGAGGCTAGAGCATCTCCCTTATGAGGAAAGACTGAGACACCTGGGTTTGTTCAGCCTGGAGAAGACTGAGGGGGGATCTCATCAATGCTCATAAATATCTAAAGGGTGGGTGTCAAGAGGATGGGGCCAGACTCTTTTCAGTGGTGCTCAACAACAGGACAAGGGGCAATGGGCAGAGTTTGGGACACAGGAAGTTCCACTTAAGTATGAGACAAAACTTCTTTCCTGTGAGGGTGCCAGAGCAGTGGCACAGGCTGCCCAGAGAGGCTGTGGAGCCTCCTTCTCTGGAGACATTCAAAACCGGCCTGGATGCGTTCCTGTGCCCCCTGCTTTAGGTGTCCCTGCTCAAGTAGGGGAGTTGGACAAGATGATCTCCAGAGGTCCCTTCCAACCCCTACCACTCTGTGATTCTGTGATTAACTGGCATGAAGATATTTTTTTGATAGTATAGTCAATGAAGATTTGCAATGTTCTGCCTGAATAATTACTGCATTAAAAATGTGCTTAACAGGCTGCAGACAGGGGGAATAACTTTTATAGACATCTTTCAGACAGCACTGAGCAGGTAGTAATTCCCACTGAAGGTAGCTGTATGCCTAAATGTGGACTTAAAAGTTTAATACATAATTTTTTTTTCCAAAACACTCCACCAGATAACTTTTTTGTTTATCTGTTTGACTTAGAACTGATGTTGTGAAGGGCTTTGTTTTAAAGAAATTAATAAGGTTTAATTTTAGTGAATATCTGCAAATAAAATAATCACTAATTTAACAACACTAAAAGTCTGCAAGTCTAAAAATAGGCAAAACAACTAGGACTTAGTCTTAAAAATAGGTGTCAATATATTCTGAATCAAATTACTTAATAGCCATTTGTAGTGAGTGAATTTCAGAAAATCTTTATTATTAACAACTGTTTTATTAATGTCTGATCAGGGATTAATAATACCTGCAAGAGTCTGATATGCTTTGTATGAACTTTCAAATACCTTTCATACAACTTCAGCTCTGCAAGTGACTGTACATACTGCAAATCGTATGAAAACAGCATTTTTCTTGAAATGTCCTGCACTACATTCTTTAATTCCATTACAGCTGGAGTTAGGAAGTAGATGGATGAGCAAAAATGAAAACTTAAAGGGATTGAACCATTCTGGTGACATGGTTTAGGATCCTTGAATATTTGAGACCAAAAGGTTGGTTCAGATTTGAGATGCAGAATAGGTTTTCTCCATTTCTTCATATATATATATTTCTACTTGAAGTGGTTCATGGGAGGGAAAAGTGAAAAGAGATGCCTTTGCATTTCATTGCTCAGAGCAGTAAGGAAAATAGTGGTTCTCTTGATTTCTCCTGCTCTCTTTCTCTAGCAGCATATAGTTACAGCTTTTGGCTACATGTTCACTACAGAGCCCTAGAACTTGTCATGTCAAGGAATGGTATTTGGGGATGCTGGGCTCCCAGCAGTTGTCTGTGTGATCTCTGAGTTTCTGCCCAACTGCTTACCCTTGCGTGGTAAGCAAACAAAGCAAGGCCCAACTACAGAGCTGCCTTCTTCCCTTGTACCTTTGAGCTCTGAAATCAGGTTGACAAAGGAGGGAAGCTTTACTGGCTGCTGTGCTGGTTGGTCTGTGAAGCCCAGGAAGAACCTGAGGAAGGAGCAGTTTTGCTTTGTCCCATTTTCTCTGGTCCCTGAAAGCTGGATGTTGAGCTGTGACTGAGTGTCATCCCACTTAGAGTGTTTAACAGAGATGACCTTTTGTTTGTAATTCTAGGTCCTTGTGGCTTTAAATAATTTGAATACCTCTTTGAGGTATTCAAACCTGAGATCTACTTTTATGGTAGAAAGTGTTGGGTTTTTTTGTGTGGGCTTTTGGTTTGTTTATGTGTTGTGTTGTTTTGTTTTGTTTGTTTGTTTTTAATAAATGCAGCTTATGGAACATGTGTGAAAGAACATGGTAACTCAGCTTTCTGATGTTAATACTTTAATTTAGAGTACACTTCGAAAAACTAGAAAACTGCTTTTTTTTTTTCTTTTGTCTTGAATGAGGTTTGGATTTAACTTCTATTTATCTTCTTTACTTACTATAACATCAATATAATTTAAAAGTCTAAACCATTATTTTCTGCTATGAGAAAAGTAGATGAACACTAACATGACAGTGTTTCTGAGTGTTTGTATCAGTTGACTCAAGGTAGGAGTAAGACTGAACAGATCCTGGTTAGAAGAAAATGCTCTGAAGACGTTTTGACTGTTATATCTTTAGATAGAGTGCAACTACTGGTAGATTATATTGATCTTAAATTCTTAAGAGACTGATGAGTTCTTCACTGGCATTAGATGAGGGGGTAGGGTGGTGGTGATGTAGGAAATGCCATAGTTCATAGGTGGCCACAAGATGGAGCACCAAACTGCTGGATATCAACCTAACTTTGGTATGTGTGGTAGGGGAGACAAGAGAGGAGATGAAGAGAGTGTACTGGCTTATAGGGGAAGGCTGTTTTCTGAGAAAGAGCATGCTCTTTGTGGCTTGTTCTCAAGAACAACTGTTCTATGGTTGTAACTGATTTAGTTCCAGCATGTCCTTCTACTGAGAACGGAAAAGTACAGAGAGAAGACTTTATATAGCTATTAGTTAAGAGAATAATGTTATTTTTTTAAGTATAATTACCATCAACATCTCCAATATGGGTTGTTGTTTGCCTCTTAATGATAATTGTGTTCCTGTGTAGTACTTTGGTAGAGATGTTCCCAGCTCCAGAGGTAAAGCTAGTAATTAGATTACTGCCACATTGCATTTAGATGCAGGAACTGACTTCTTGACTGCATGGCATATGGGAGATGGATTAAGCAAAATAGATGCTGCCTGTTAGAGGCTATATTTTTTGAGATGTTCCCCTTTTGGATCTTACATATTTACTTTGGACCTGGACACAAAAGTACTGCAAGTTTGTTTCCTTCTCTCGCTGCACTGTATGGTGAATATGTTCTCACTCAAAGTGTAGGTGGCCTTGTGAGGCATAAGCCAAAGTGCCCTTTGTTGTCATTACTGCCATTTTTTTAAACTTGATGCTCAAAACTAATGTGAAAATGAGCTTTGGTTTATTTAACTCTGGTTACATTACTAACAAATAAAAGTGAAAACTTTGATAAAGCGTTTATATTCAAATTTTTTTACCTAAAACATGCATAGCCTTCTAAATTTTTATTTATTGCAATGTTATATATTAAATCTGTGTTTGAGCTCTGAGCCATTTGCTGTATTTCTGTTACTTTCACCAAGGGATGCCTGTAGCTAGCCTCACTTGTCTAGCTGTTAGTGCAGCTTCACTCAATCATTGCATACAAAGCAGCTGAACTAGAGACACTTAACTGATTTTGAAATGTACTATGCAGAAATGGAGAAATGACCTCTTAGTTCTCTAATTCAGCTTCTTTCTGTTCCTCCTCCCAGTGTCCATGAGAAGAAATGCTTAAGCCATAGCTACATCTCAGTGAACACAGAAGCAATGCAGAGGTAAATCTGATTGATAGTCTCTAATCTTAGGGCTCAAACCGTTCTTGGTTTGGATTATCTCCTACCACTCCTCCTTCCTCCCCTGACCTCCTCCAGAAAAAAAATAAATAAAAAAGAGATAAATTAAAGGCCTTGGAAAGAAGGATGTTATTTATGATACATACAAAAGCAGTGTAGAACTTGTTTTTTCTGTGCTGAACCTTCATCAGCTGAAGAATTCTGACGCATGATTAGGTGGGGCAGCTCGGTGTCTTTATGTGCGGCTATTTGGGCTCATTTGTTTCTGGCATTTGGTTAGAGGTTTTTTTTATTCTTTTCCAGTTCTTATTTTGAAACCTTGCTGTTTATGCTGCATGTCAGTAGGTATTTTAACAAAAGGTTAATAAGTGTCTCTTACAGATACTTAAAAGTCATGGACCTACGAAAGGGAAAGTAGAGAAAAAATTCTTGTGTTTCATTTGGGTATTTTTGTTTGTCAGGGAGCAGCAAGAGTGAGGCTGTGCAAGGCTGCCAAGTCAGGAGCTGTGGTTGACGCTGGTGCAAGCTGTGCCCTCGCCAATGGGCTGCTGACCCCCTGGGCTTGAGCCAAGTGGACAGAGCCAGGGACTTGTAACTGGCTCCATCAACAAGCTCTGACACAGTCAGAAGATGAACCGGGTCCAGGATCTGGATGTGAGCTTCAAGTGGGAGTAAAAGCAGGCAGGGTCAAAGGCAGGGCTGGAGTCAAGGCTACTTTGAGGGTCTGAAGGGTCCATCCAGGAGACTGGCCCCAGGCCAGTCCCAGCAGGGGAGGGTTTCCCAGCTGAGCTGATGTGTGGCTACTGGGCCTATGAGTTGGGAGTGAGCGAGGTTAACAAAGGAGTCTGTTTGGGGCCACCAAAGCATATTAGTCTCCTCAGGGCCCTGATAGTATTCTTGCAGAAAAACTAAACTTTTCTGGAAGTGAAAAACTTCATGTTTATTTTCCACAATACTTTTCTGTAAAAAAATTCCTTTCGTTCATGGCTGTGTTCAATTCACTAATTTTAACACTACAGCAACCTATATCAAATAGAAAATTATTTAACTAAAATGGACTAAGTTTTACAAAGAAAATATTAGTGAAAAATACAGCTTTCTATAGGATACCTGTCTAGGTAGCCAAATCCTAGGATGACAGGATATATTCAGGTATTTCAGAGGGTTTCTTTTCTGTTTTAGACATGTTAAGAATTGCAGTATTAGGCAATAGACAAATATAATTACCTTAGTTACATATAAGAGATTAATGGATTTAAGAGGAAAATGTTGAGATAGGGCAGTAAATAATTTCTCTTCAGTCCTTTATGTTCCGCTCTGCTGACAGTACATGCCCAGATAAGAAATAAGGAACAGCCAGTGTACTTGGGGTAATTTGCCACACTGCCCAATCCCTTTCCTTTGGAAATCCTGGGAGAGGATGACCTGTCAAGATTATGTCCTGAACTACAAAAAAATAATGTGATTTGTAATCTGGTATGCATGTCCAGATGTTTTGGCACATGCTGCCTGACTTGGAAATTTCTTATTGTTTCAGGTACCACACTTAAGTATCTGGCCTCCTTGGTGGTCTGCTGGTGCCATAGTATGGCTGTCAAAAGTCAAATCCAAAGGAAAAGATTTTTTTAAAATCCTAGACTACTGGAGAAAATTATTAAATAATTATTGAAGTTGTTGCTTTATATCAGGGCCCTGAGGGCACTAATATGCCCTAACAGCCCTGACCAGCCTGGCCTGGGGTCTCCACTCACTGCCTGCCTGAGGTCCAACTTCAGCTCAGGGATCGGTGTTCTAAGGGGGGCTGTAGATCAGCTTAGCCCAGCCCACCCCTACAGATGTCCCCATCTCATGCTTCTCCTGGCTGGCACCTGGACCTGGTTCATTCCCTGCAGTGGGCCATTAATGGAGCCCATTATCTCCTTACAGCTCTACCCATAAGGCTGAGCCTTAGGGGTGAATGGTACGCCATCATCAAGGGGGGCACTTTGGTGCCCAGCTCACCTCACTACTCCATGGCATTTCATATGACACAAGCCTACCTTTAAAAGGAAACAAACCAAAACACCACAACCTCTATGAAAACCCAGTTAGTTACTACTCCTGCACGTACTTAGTCCCTAAGATGAGGTTAGGTTTATTCTTATGCCTCCTCTAATTTATGCTAGCAAAGATACCTGTCCCTTGCTGTTTTTGACTGGATCCTAGCCTAGTTGTTTGCTCTCAAAAGTAGTGGGTTTTTTTCCTCCTTTTCAGGCTGCCTCTACGGGGTTAGTTAGGGTTGTCTGCTGGGAACTCTTCCCTCCCCTCGTCCTCTCCTCCCCTCGTCCTCTCCTCCCCTCGTCCTCTTCTCTCCTCTCCTCTCCTCTCTTCCCCTCCCCTCCCCTCCCCTTTCTCTTCCAGGAAGAACTAAATATGAATGAGTACCTGCTACCAAGAGCTGAGCATGATTTAAATATGATCCTTATTACTTCTCAAAAATCTAAATTAAACAAACAAACAAACAAAAAAGAACTGCAACTGTGAGTAGCCATTATCCCAAAACATGTTTCAATGCTGATACCACAAATATGTATGGAAACTAAGAGTGGACCCATTTATCATATTTATGGTAACTGAGAGGCCAGAACTGTCACCTGGGGAAAAATATTTTTCCACTGAGACCTGGTTAAACCATTCCAGTTTCAAACCTGAAAAATAGTCTTTGTGGTTTTGTTTCTTTTTTTTTTTCTTTTTTTTTTTCTTCCCCCTTCTCCGTACAGCTCCATCTCTATTTCTTATAATAGAAGTTAGTAAAGGTATTTTCTGGCATATTATGTTTTAAACTTTTGTATGGCTTCACATTTTGCCATGGACACCACTGGGGAAATTTAATTTTGATTTTTGTCTCAGCAGAATTTTGTTTGTTGCTTTTATTGGGTTAACCTGAGTTTTCTCCACCTTGCTGGATGCTTCAGCTTCCTCTATCTTACAGCCAGCTTATAAGTGAAAGGCTTGCTGTGTACTTCTTTCTGATTGTCTTTAAGATCATAATATTGAAACATTTCTGATGAAACTGGCTAGTACTCCTTCTCCTTTACTAATTTGCTAAATAGCTTCTGTGAAGGAGGAAGAGACCAGTTTCACAGAGTGATTTTTGAAGAGGCCATGATGCTTCACTGTAAAAAATGCACTTTTTGTGTGTGTGTGTGTGTAAATATAATGACTTCCCTTGCTATCTTTATCTGCTGACTGGAAGGGGAGAATCTTCGCATAGCATTTTGGCAATCCATGCCCATATATCAATCAGATGAATCAGATGAATCCCCTTCAGAGGGATCCAATAGGTTTGTGAGGCAAGGCTTCCCTTTTCAAAAAATACACTGTGTATACACATATATTGTGACGTGTTTGTAATCATATTCCTTTCTTTTGCTTTTTCCAGTGCTTACCAGACTTACAGGCATGGTGTCTCTTGGTGTTAACTGGAATCTTTCTAAATAATTAGTGAATCTCTTTTTGCCCTCTTCCTGTCCTTAGATACCAAACCAGTTTTGGTACATGACATGATAGACATGATTTGTCTATCTCTTGAGTCTGGTCAACAAGCACGGGGATTGCAGGAGCTTCATTTCCTTAAGAAAGCAGGACCAAGTAGTAGCTCAAAAAAGTGCAACTTAATACTTAAAAAATGTCAGTCCGTGCTTAAAAAGCCATACCAATAAAGAAACATTTAATGCACATAATTCAGTTGTAATATATTGTTAGATTTGCTTTGGAACACAAGAGCACTAGTTTTTTGGTGTGTCATGAATAGTAAACACTGAATATTATATACATGGATTGTTTTCTGTGGTTTTTTTTTTTTCTGAGCATCATTCAAAGAGCTTCAGACAACCAACTGTAGATGCTGTATGATTGGACTGATTTTTTTATTACCACTATGCCCAGTCTTAATGCAATTCTACTTGCAAGGGTTGTCATGTTTTGCTGGGAATAAATTACTTGAAACCTGTGGTTTACTTGTGACATTGCTAGGAAGGACTGGATAAGCAGTACAAAAGTCCTGATACACTCAAACAAAGTTTAGGAGTCTGTGTGTAAAGTAGCCATCAGGTTTTTTTGGGCTTATTCCTATTACAGGTCTTGAAGGGTCCATATAGAGAAAGATTAAAAAAATATTATTCCTTGCCTAGAAAATTATTGAGCAGGTAGATTCTAGGTAAGGTCTTTTGTGTTTCTATGAAATGTCTTGAGGTGTGATATGAATATGCTATGTATCTTTCTGGGGGGCTGAGTATTATCACAGCACTCTTCACCTTGTTCTAGTGGGGAAATTTGTAACGAAGGAAGACAGGAGTAGGCGTACTGTTTGCAAAACTAATAACTGATTTATACCAGCTAAAGACTTGATTCATAGGTTCTACAATTGGTGATCTATTTGCTCCTTGAAGTTGACTCCATATTATAGTTCTAATTTGTATTTCTTGGCATTAGTCATCTGACTCCAACTGTTTCTTCTGGCTTACTTTGGGAACTAAAGAGAATTTTTTTTTCCTGTTTTATTTTTTTGACCTTCATCTAAAATTTCTAGACAACAGCTTTGTTACTTATCCATTGTCATGTCACTACTAGTGTCTACAAATGAGAGTTGTGCAAAGGGAGCACTTACTGCTTTGGGCTATATGTATGAATGTCATGTTAATAAAGCCCCCTTTTGATGTGTATTATTGCTGTGGGAACACTGTAATTCTCTATCTCCAGAAAGCAGTTCAGACTGATTCGAGGGGGTTTCCAATGGAACCGAGTTCAGAGAGTTCAGCAAGACCTTCCTGACTTCTCACCACCTCAGGCACTTAGCTGTCTGACAGTTTCTTTGCAGACTGGACTGCTACCTTTTTCTTTCTTCTTCTCCTTTTCCTTTGTGTTTTTTTTTTTTTTAATGTGTGGTGGTTTTTTTTTCCTAATTGGATACATGCACTCCCTTAAAACAAAGTCAAGTGAGCGGACCCTGGCTGAAAACTGCTACTGTGCCTCTTCCACAGCACCCTGCCAGGCAACATGCACTGGAGATTAGCCTCCTTTCTCTTTCTAAGAGAACTTTGAAAACAATGTCTAATACTGAAATGAAAGTGTATTTGAAGACTTCGAACTCCTGCATGAAGCGTAATTTACATCTTTGCTCAGTTCTCTGTAGAATAGTCTTCCAGAATGAAAAATGAGATTAATACTGTGATAGCTTTGTGTTTTTAGCACAAACCTCACTTGATTTGACTGAAGACTTTGAAGACAGATGCAATGTTTTGCCCCCCCCCCCCCCCCCTTTTTTTTTTAGAGAAGCTGTGGCTGTTTTGAAGTTCAGTTTTCTAGAGTAATAAGATTATGGAACTCCAGGGAGATATTTTTTTAAAAGCCTATTCTGTCCAGCAGGTGTCACTCATTTATAAAGAATCCTACAAGGATTTTTCCAGTGCCAATCAGATAAGTGAAGACAAAGCCTTCATAAACAATTACCTGCCATGTCACTTATATCCCCCCATTTAAAAGAAGGTACAAATTACTATACTATGTATTACTGAACTTTGAGATGAAGGAAACTTCACAAGAAGTAGATCCCATTTTGACTATAGTTCAGTCTGAACAAAAACAATGGAAAGCATTGTGAAAAAAAGAGGCAGTTCCTATCCTGGAACTGGTATGGTAGTGATTCACAGCTGTTAGGCCATTCTGACATGGTTTAAGCAAGACTTCTTTAATGAATTGTTGCCTGACAACAGCTTTTAAAATGTTTTTGTATATACCTCCTTTGTTTTTTAAACAAAACCCACGTCTGCTCAGTGTCCTATGGAAAAACTGTTCTTTCTTTTACCTCAGCCAAATTTAACATTTTTAGGTGGTGCTGAAGAAATTCAGTGAAGGTTTGACAGTGTAAGAGGCAAAGGCCATAAGTTTTTGGCCAGCTATTGGCAGCTGTGCTTATGGCAAAAACATTAAAGGATGGAAAAAGTAGTCATGCTTGCTAAAGTGCATTCAGTTGCCTTTGCAACTGTTTTTTCCTTTCTGAATTTAGAAGTTAAAAGCTATACATTTTGTACTCTGAGTGCAGGAAGAAGGAAAATAACTGCAACAACATAAATGAACCATAAATGCCATGATGATTATACTTAGCTGAGAAGGGTCTATATGTGGGAAGTTATGGTTTCTAGGAATAGAATGCTTTTAGAAGAATACTGAAGTTTAGGTGATATGTTTTATTTGTAGCTAAAGAGTGTTTACATCCTTAAGATACGTCTGCTTGTGAATTGACAACAGGTCTTCAATAAACCACATGGACAGCACACTGCAATGATGCTTCAGCATTTGCTTTTGGATGTCTAAATAGAGCTAACTTGGTATAGAATGGTGCCTTTGATGGTAACAAATCACTGTAGCGCAAATTTCCTTTACATATCTGGAATTTGAAATGTGTTAGGCTTTCAACATTAGGGGATCATATGCATGTAAGAGTTCCACTGTTAGCCACGTGAAACTACAGGACTAGCAGAAATTGGTAAGAAACACTGGTAGAGGTAGAGGGCAATGAGCTCTATGTTTCCTCTAGACCAAAAACACACTCACACTCTCAGTGCTTGTCTTAATAGTTGCCAATGGACAAATCTGTCCAAGGTGAATGAGATGCTGGCTGGGTGAGGAGGGTAATATTTTGGAGAATTTGATCCTACCTAGGTATTTTCATATATGATAACTTCAGTGGTGTAGAGCCAGGAAACTGATTACATGTTGGAAAACTGCAACTCATACCAAAAAGAGAATCCATCCTTAGAATCTATGAACAGAAGACCTATTTTTACATTTTCTTATGTTGGCTGTAATGTACGTATCTATTTGAGGTTCTGCTTCCAAAAATAGCACCATTTAGCTGAAAAATCACTTTTTTCTTTGAGTACCTCACATTAGAATAAGGAAGTTGTGACAAGATGTAGAGAAAACTGTCAGTACTGCTGCTAAGTGTATTCATGAGGGAGGTAGACTTTTACTTTCGGATGTGAATAGCTAATCCAATGTAGAGCAGGATAATGAGGGATGCAGCTTTGGTTCCAAACAAAGCATCAAAATGTCATTATGGGGAAAGTAACCATAATAAGCGGGCAACTAATTGTTCTCAAAATTAAAATACAGCTAGCTCTGTGACTTAGGTTATTCTCATACACAGTTGCTGGTACATATACCAACAATTTTTCTGAGAACTAAAATCCTATAGATGAAGCTGCTTCTCTTACACATAGAATAGAATTTAAAAAAAACCAACAACACAACCAAAAATATAAGGGAAGAAAGAAAGAAAGCATGTTATTTCTACTTATAATATTGGTTGTGCTCAGAGAATACAATGATGGGACAGTGTAATTATCTAGCTAAATAAGTAGAATCTTTTGTGTTGTTTAGCTAAATATTCCCCACTCCCCTACCAATTTCCACTATACAGGAACTTTTCAGACCTCGCTTGCCCTGTCCTGGCTGATCACATGATTGTCAGCAGAGCAAGTAATAGTATTGGAGTCTCTTGCTTTCCCCCTTCCCTCCCCTAGCCTCTTTTTGGGATTTGCAGTATTAAAAAGTACTCAGGTGACCCACTCAGTTCCTACTCTGTTCCCTGCATTAGGGGAGTAAAAAATATGTGGCTAAAGAGAGTACATAGTGGCAATCTTCTGCAGACTGAGCCACAGGTATGTGCTTCTAATGCAGAAAGTGGAAAAGGAGGCCTTTTTGCTTTGACCTGAAAGCTGTGCTGAGTACACCTCCATCTCCCATTCAGAAACAACCAGGAAATCAAGGGAAGTGACTGTACTTAGTATATTGGCAAGCTATACTGCAACAGCTAGGAGCATGGGGCATGACAGAAAAAACAACAATCAGTGAGTCAAAGGAAAATGGTCTTTCACTAATGCAGATTATTTTGTCTTTGAGGGCTGCTTTTTCTTGTAGCCTTATTGAACAAGCAAAGGCCCCCACAAAACCATTGTGATAACAATCTGTTCTCCTTTTAGCTATTCCCGCAGTACAGCTATCCAAACCTATGGCTTGTTGATGTGGGGAAGGCAAAATAACTGGACAGCAGCAAATACCTGAAATTCCTTATATAGCATTGAAAAGTGTCTAAACAAAACACTGATACTCTGAATGGCAGATCACAGCTGGGCACTACATGCTTCAAATCTTGGTCTTCTATCAGCCTTTCATTGAAGAAGAAGCTGACAGTATTTTAGTTGTACTGACTTTGTCTACTGGGCATTGTAATATGATTCAAGCTTCTGGAAGTTGTAGCTCCTAGAGGCTAAATGACCCCTAATTTAATTGGTAGGTTATGAAGCTATGCAGCTGCATCTTGCAGGAAAAATAGTGTATGCCACATTCTCATGCTACTGTGGCATTTTAAAACATCTGTGTTTCTTCTTTTAAACCTCTATCTCATTCAACTCACCCAGAAGAAAGGCTATAATATATATAATCGACTTTTGTATAATACTTGTATGCTAGGCTAGATAGAGCAGCACAAACATCAATATGCGAAGTTTTCTGTTAGTGAATCCTAACTAAAATCTCTTAAGTTTCACATGTAGTGCAGAAGTCTAATTTTTCTGGCATTTTTTTCCTAGTGTCATCACCTGCAGCTTCCATATTCTCTCCATTCTGGGTATCTGTGCTGCAACTTTTTGTTTTTTTTGGAGAAAAGCGCAGAAATCAGTTGCAATTAAGGAGCGCCTGGTGAGGCCCTGTGGGAAGCAGCTACTTCCTACATGGAGCCTTTTTGTCTTGTTCTTCCATCTCATGTAACTTAACACAGGGAGAGTGCTTTCCTTTGGCTTTGTGAGACTCAGTGCATGATGCTCCACAGAAGACAAAGACTGAGAGGTCTGCATGACTTTTGATTCCTTATTTAACATTTACGTGCTAGAGGAAGGCTCTGGCTGAGTGTTAATTTGTAGGTTCTGACTGATCACTCTGTCCATGGTAATGTTTTGATTCACTTTCAATTCTGTATTTTTTAAAACTTCAGTAATTTTTTTAATCACATCATTAAATACTGGGAAAAAGTTCATGCTACAATCTCCATAATACACATAGAAATATTTTTTCTTGTTCCTTGAAAATGTGGGTGTGCAGGATTAAAATTAATTGCAAAGTCTCCTCAAGAGAGTATAAAGACTGAGTTACTATGAGCTTTTCTAAACTTGGACTCTAGGTGCAAAGTAGAAACAACAACTCAAAGGAAAAAGTAGTCTAAACTTCCTTGGATTATGCTAGCCCTCACATTTTCACACATAAACACATTTGATCAAACTCTGATTTGTTTTATGTGAAGAGCCAGCCCTAGCATTTTTGTGTGAGTGAGAAGTTAAACTCTTTTTTCCCACTAACAGCCAGGAGAACCTTAAGTTATCAGGTACATAAACTTGGACTTTTTATAAGTGGCCCTGGTGTGTTATTGTTTCAGCTTGGCTTCAAAATGCAATCACTTGTCACATAAGTAACCTGAGCCACAGTCTTAATGTTTTAGAATGACTAGAAGTGTATGAACTAATAAAGAGTGACAAGATGCCCTCATAATTTTAGGAAACAATCCTGAATCATGGCCTAAATGCTGCTTTGGTTTTTTCTTTGTCATTCATTCACACTTTTGGTCAGTTTTAAAGATTTAAAAGTTGTTTTGTGACTTCATATATCTAATTCCGCAAGCAACTTAGGCAACATAAACCCCTGATTCTTCAGTGATCTTCATACTCTGAGATAAGTAATAATGCATGGGTGCTCGGAGAGATTTGTGTGCATGGCTGCCACCTTGGTTGACATGCTGGGAACTGAGATTGCTGGAGCTAAAGCATTAGTTTCTTCAGGGTGAGTGTAGGCTCTTTAGCAGGGGTTATGTCTACCTCACTCCCCTAGGTGACTAAGGCATGGAGGTTTTGTAATGCACACATTAGGATCAGGTCCTAACACTTCCAAATTCTGCAGTTTCCTATCCAAGTATCAAGCAGCATTGCCAACAGTAATACAGCTTGTTGTTCAGGTGGTCCAGTCACACATTCATATATGCTGTTTTAGAGGACAAAATAAGGTGTGGTACCATTATCCTCTTACTGAATTTGTAGTTCACACCTCATATTCTGTTCAAAGACCAGAGGAGGAAAAAAGAGAAAGAATCATAGTTCATCTGCCCTCATCTTTTCTCTTCTCCCACCAGTTCCTAAAGAAGGTGTGTTAGAACATTTTCTTAGAGTTTTCCCAACGTGATGCTATTTTTATATCTGTGTATTTATGCCTTACAGTTGCCAAATTAGCTGACCCAGGAGCACATGTCTGGTCTGCTCCCTGGACAGATCACACTGCCATCTCTGCCAAGCAGGAAGTGGTGAATGCATATAAGGATTAGGGTAGGACCACTAGTAAACATTAGTAGCATGCTTGTTAATCAACGGGACATTACCAGTATGATATATAGCTGGAATGAAATATGGCCTCTCTGGGTCTTGAGCTCTAAGAGGTTAAGAAAGCAGAGCAAGTAATATGAAAAGGACATTGATTTGCTGCCGTGAGTTCTAACAGAGAACTACCTAATCATAGCAAAAAAGAGTCCATGGACAGCAAATCCCAGGAATGTAGCCTGAAGCCTCAGACTCTGGAGAGGGGCCAACCATAAAGCTCCCCTCCTTAACTTGAGTCTATTCACTAGGACACAGAGGCCATTTAGAGATGCTAAATTTTACTTAGTGGCTATTTTGCAAAAGCCAAATATAAATCGATTTGTTATTTAAACTCCACAAATGTAGTTCACATTTGTTTAAAGCTATGGTTCCCAGGCCTGCCAGTGACTCCAAGGCAAGATTTTTTCGGAAATAGATTAATTATTTTTTCAGGCTTTTGTGTAAGGCATCTGTTGACACATGCAAATTATGGCTACTATAGTATATTTTGGTGTATAATGGCTATACTAATCTTCTGTAAGCAATGAAGTAGTAAATTTTTACAAAAGAAGAGACAGCTGTGCTCCTAAGTGTCCCCTTTACTTTGAATACAAGGATGTCCATTATTTCAGGTTGCTGCATATAGCTATTTATCTTTACTTTGCCTGACTGGCTGCGGTTGGAAAATATTTGGTGCAATCAGTAATACCAGGTTAGAGGAGGAATAAGCCATCCATAAGGAAACCAAAAGACAAATCTTATATATCTATTGGAATATAACGTATTTAAATAATAGACATGACATTTTACTGATTTCCTATTGTAGAAAAATAGTTATTTTCAGACAGCATGTCACTCAGATGACTACTTACCCATTTTAATAGGGAGCTTGGATATGCTATGAAATAGAAGGGATGCAAACTATAGAATACACTGGGCTTTGTGACTTTAAGCACTGAGTATGATGTAGTGTATGTGGCACAGGATGGAAGAGAAAGGATTTGTTAATGTACTTCATCTTACACATCTTGTAAAGTTAACTTTGGTGGAATTCATATAAAGACATAGACACAAAACAACATTCCTATTTTGCTACAAGTATGTTTTTTCTTAGAATTCCTTTTCACTGTCTTTGAGTAACTAACATGCATACTAATGTTTAAGGCTGCATCAAGAATGCACTTTATTGCTCAGTTTCTACCACTTAAAATAATTTTGTTCATATCCTGAAACAGCCTTGAGGTGTATTAACTACTTCTCTCTCTCCTTCCTGCCCCCTACTCTGTAAAGCTGTGTTAGAAAATATGCTCCAAAAGTGCACCTAATGCACTCTAACCACTAATAGGTGCTCAGCCTAGGTGGCCAGACTAAAGCTACTCCAAAGTAAACCCCCAAATGCATGTGTTGTGGACATGGAAGCCTTAGCACTAACTACTGTTCTGTATAATCCTGTCCTTACTGTGCTCTGTTACTTGCTAATGCAGACAAAGACTGTGATGCCATGAAAAAAAATGAAAAAAATAGAGTAGAATTGCAAAATACTCGGGCTAGAAGAATTTTACAACTTTTGCACATCTTAGTGGGGAAGATGCTGGGTATTAAGCTGATGAACTGAGAGGAGGAAAAAGCATCCTCCTACTGTTTTAGCTAACAATTCCCAGGTTTCAGATTGTGACCTGTTGTATCTGCATCACCAGTACATGCAAAGGATCCTCATATTCAGTCTGGGTAGACCATTCTTGTTGTGGTATTTACTTAGTCATTTATTTATATTTCAGAGGTATGACTACAATGATGACTAGGGATGGAAGTCTTGTACAGATTAGCCCAGTGTGGCTCCCTCATACTAGTAGTGGAAGAAAGTGGTTTGTAAACATAGCAGTGTAGCTAAAGATGCTTATGACCTCATGTTGTGGTTTAGCCTCAGCTAACAGCCAAAATCCCAGCCAGCTGCTTGCTTATTCCCCCTCTTCCCATTCCACCCCGATAGGGGGAAAAAAAGGAAGAGCAAGAACAAGAAAGCTTGTGGGTTGAGATATATCCAGGGATAGAGAGATTGCTTGCCAGTCACTGTTGCGGGAAAAACAGATTCGTCCTGGGGAAAATTAACTTAATTGGTTGCTAATTAAAATAAAAATGTAATCACTAATTTGAGTAGTGGGAAACTGAGACAAACACTAAAATAACACCCTTCCTTCCCCCTTTCCCAGACTCAACTTCACCCCTTCCCTCTAGTCTCCCTCTAACCCCTTCCCACCTCAAGTGATGCAGGGGGGTGGGGAATGGGGGGCTGCAGTCAGACCATAACAGCTCCTTTCTGCTGTCCTTCCTCCTCACACTTTTCCCCTGCTCCAGTGTGGGTTGTCCCCACAGGCTGCAGTTCCTTTCAAGAAAATCTGCTCTGATGCGGGCTCCAGTATGGGGTTGTCCACAGACTGCAGTGACAATCTACACTGGTGCAGGTCCTCCACAGGCTGCAGTGAATCTGCACTGGCACCTGCAGCACCTCCTCCCTCCTTTCCTTTTTTCCTGACTTTGGTGTTCACTCTGTTGTTATTCACTCTTTTTTTTTTTGTTCCCTCTTCCTCCCTCTGTGGTGTTTTCTGTATTTACTTACATACATTTTTACAGCTGTGCCACAAACTTTGCCAGTGGACTCAGCTTTGGCCTGTGATGGGTCTGGCTGGAACTGGCTGTGACTGGCCCAGGGCAGCCCCTAGCCTCTTACCACAGAAACTACCCCTGCAGCCCTCCTGCTGCCAACGTCTTGCCACGTACACCAAATACACTTCTGTATATTTGAAAGCCTGTAGGGTGGCTGGCAGGGTGAAATGGATAAATCTTGACTGACTTGTTTATTCTGACTGACAGAGTAGGAGTGTGGTAGCTATTGGCCAGCAAGCAAGAAGGAAGCAAAAAGAGATATCTATTATTGTACACAGGTTTATTTAACAATTATAGAAGGTACACATAGAATAAAAGAAAATTTATACAGTATCTTTACTAGTCTAGTACTAGAAACTAGTGTTTCTACTTTGCTTGTCTTTGGATGTTTAACTTACACTAGGGTTAGGTGAGTAGTAAAGTCATGTTAATGGAATGTGACTGGAAGAACCTTAGACAAAGAGAACAGGAATTTTTGATCAGAAAACAAGAATGTTGCTTTAGTCTGAACCACTCTAGATTCTAAAATGCAGACTACAATACCTAATATAGGCAAATATGTATTAAATTAGGATCCATGTGTAGCCCAAAACACAAAAAATTATGCCTTAGGCCATACATGGAAACCCTTGTTCTGTGTTGGAATTTCACAGAATGTCATCACTTTCAAGAGACCTTTCACTCAGCCCATGTGTCTATTTGGGACACAAATTGTGTATATTTGGGAGAAGAATCATTTATTGTGTGAATACCTAGATTTGTGGTATCTGGTAGGAAACAGGACTTTGTGTTCCTGCAGAAAAACTAACAGAAAGGGAGGAAAGGGTTTGTCCATGATTTTTTAATTTACGGTTAATCTCTCTGGTACTTAGTCATTAATGTTTATATACTGGTTCCACATGGACTTCTCTGCTTTGAATATTTGAGAAGAATAGAATCAAAGAAATAAAGTCTATTGACAGGTATATGTTAGTGTGGGTTTTTTTTAAGGAGGTCAGTGACCTTGAAAGCTAATTTATAGCCTTGAAGACTAAAGTTCTGTCTCTACTACCATACAGTAAAAGAAACAGTGTAAATTTGATACTTTTTTCTTCAGCATACGTCAGTTGAGCCTGTTTTGCCATTATCGATAGCTCATGATCCTCTAGGTCCAGATCTACAAAAGCTTTTTAACTCCCACTGACGGTTAAGCATGAGAATTAAGCATCATTTTGATGTGTTAAGCATGTGAGACTTAGCAAATCTGCATCTTTGTGTTATTGTTTCATCTCTTTAAGCACTTATGCAAGGTAGTGTAGTCCTGGAACACCCAAACTAGAGACATTGTAAATTTGTCAGAACTGTATATAATATATTTATTACAGTCAATGCCTGAGACACAACATACATTAGTGATAGCATTCTTTGCTTCAGTCTTTACTGCTAAATCTGGCCCTCAGGCATCTAAGCTCCCAAAGGTGAGAGAGAAAATCTGGAGAAAGGAAGAATTCCCATTGGTTGAGGAGGACTGGGTTAGATATCATTTAGGCAAACTAGATCCTTGCAGATCCATGGGCCCTGATGGGATACACCCACGAGTGCTGAAGGAGCCAGCAGACACAGTTGCTAAGCCACTCTCCATCATCTTTGTAAGGTCACAGAGGACAGGAGAGGTGCCTGAGGACTGGAGAGTAGCCAATGGCACTCCAGTCTTCAAAAAAGGCAAGGAGGACCCGAGAAACTATAGGCAGGCACCTCCATCTGTGCTGGGTCCAGTCCTGTTCAACATATTCATCAATGACCTGGACAAAGGAACAGAGTGTACCCTCAGTGAGTTTGCTGATGACACAAAACTGGGAAGAGCACCTGATACACCGGAAGGCTGTGCTGCCATTCAGTGAGACCTGGACAGACTGGAGAGCTGGGCCAAGCGGACACTCATGAAATTCAGCAAGAGCAAGTGCAAGGCCCTGCACCTGGGGAAGAACAACTCCATGCACCAGTACAGGCTGGGGGCTGACCTGCTGGAAAGCAACTCTGTTGAGAAGGTCCTGGGAGTGCTGGTGGACGTTCATGGCAAGCTGACCCTGAGCCAGCAATGTGCCCTTGTGGCCAAGAAGGCCAGTGGTGTCCTGGGGTGCATAAAAAGGAGCGTGACCAGCAGGTCAAAGGAGGTTATCCTCCCCCTCTACTCTGCCCTAGTGAGCCCACATTTGGAGTACTGCATCCAGTTCTGGGCTCCCCAGGTCAAGAAAGACAGGGAAATACTGGAGCAAGTCCAGAGGAGAGCTCCAGAGATGATCAGGGGACTAGAGCATCTCCCTTATGAGGAAAGGCTGAGAGACCTGGGTTTGTTCAGCCTGGAGAAGAGAAGACTGAGGGGGGATCTTATCAATGCTTATAAATATCTAAAGGGTGGGTGCAAGGAGGATGGGGCCATACTCTTTTCAGTGGTGCCCAACAGCAAGACAAGGGGCAATGGGCACAAGCTGGAACACAGGAAGTTCCAGCTAAACATGAGAAAAAAATCTTCTTTCATGTGAGGGTGCCAGAGCAGTGGCACAGGCTGCCCAGAGAGACTGTGGAGCCTCCTTCTCCGGAGACATTCAAAACTCGCCTGGATGCGTTCCTGTGCCCCCTGCTTTAGGTGTCCCTGCTCAAGCAGGGGAGTTGGACAACATGATCTTCAGAGATCCCTTCCAACACCTACCATCCTGTGATTTTAATAGGTAAAGCAAAAGCTGCAAGCACAAGCAGAATAAAATGAGTTAATTTAGTACTTCGCATCAGCAGGCAGATATTAATCCATTGTCAGGAAAGCAGGGCTTCATCATGCGTAACAGTTAACTGGGAAGATAGACTCCAAATATCACCCTCTTCCTTATTCCTTTCCCCCAGCTTCTGTTGCTGAGCCCAACATCATATGGTATGGAATATCCCTTTGGTCGCTTGGGATCAGCTGTCCCAGCTGTGTACCCTCCCAGCCTCTTGTGCACCCACAGCCTACTCACTGGTGGGGCAGTGTGAGAAACAAAGTCCTTGATGTTGTGTAAGCTCTGCTCAGCAATAAATAAATATGGGTGTGTTATCAACACTGTTTTTGTCACAAATCCAGAAAGTAGTACCATATGAGCTACTATGAATAAAATGAACTCAAGCACAACCAAAACCAGAACACCAGCTTTAGTGCTTGAGGTCCCCTCAGTGACCTGTACACATGTTCTGAGCTGGAGCTGCTGGGACATTTTATACTGCATTGTCATATGTGACTTTCAAACACCAGAGAATATCTACTAAGTTGTTGCCATAGTACAGATTTAGATGTATAGAAAACAGACTGGAAAGAACCTGTTAAAATAAGAAAAGTCACTGGTCTAGATTTGAAATGAGATTTTTTTCTCATATTTTAGCAGTTTCCTGCATCATCAAGTAGTGCTGTAAAAGTGTTTCTAAATTATACTCTTGTATTTTCTAAGCTAAGAATTGCTTTTTAACAGAATATATCTTTATTTATTGTGTTCCTTCAGAGAAAGACTTTTCATTAGTAGTAGGATTTTTTTCTTTTGATGACTAAAACCTAGAGTAGAAAAAAGGGAAAAAATATTTATGTTTTTATGCTTAAAAAATAAAAGGTTGAGAGAACTTGGCTTGTTTCTTAGGATAATATACTTTAATTGGCTGAAATATTGGGGGGTAGAATGTTGCTTTCTTTTTGTGTCCTGAAATATCTAGAGAGAACTTTCATTATGCTTTTTATAACATGGTTTTGACTGCTAAGAATGTCCAAAATTATGCATAAATAGTTAATTTAAAATGTTTTCCATTAAATGTGCTGACTGGTAATTGGGAAGGTATTCTGATTTCCTCTTGAAGGGTGAGTTCCTGTAGTTGCACATCTGCAGTCAAAATGGCAGCATCCAGGTTTTGCCCCTCACTTTATAATATAAGTTACTCCTGGCACAAATTAATACCAGTGCAGTAATACTCATGCTTATTTTACTCCCATGAATTCAAGAGTGACGATATATTTCTCTATGAGGTAAATTTTATACTTCAAAATTAATGTCACAATATATTAAGTACTGTGTATCACTTAGAAATTGCAATTTAATAATGTCACATACCTGATGCAGAAGCTCAACAATCCTTATGCAGACATTGTTGCCAAATTCATCATTGCAAGAGCTCTTGGCCTCCCTTCATACCAGGTAGACATTCTCAGTTGATGTTTTTGCTATTTCTGCTTTGCTGCAACGTGGTTTGCAGTACATGCTGGTTTTCTCCTACTTGTCCATATACTAAATCAAAGGTGTGGCTGAGATGTGGAAGACATAGCCACTGGACATAATTTACCTAATTAAGTAACAGACAGATTCAGCTTTAAGAGGTTCAGCAAAAAGCTTGGAATTGCAATCCTTGTTTGGTTTTTAATCTGCATTTGAAGCTGTGTGTGGTGGGTTGACCTTAACTAGCTGCCAGGTGCCCACCAAGCAACTCTATCACTCCACCTCCTCAACAGGACATGGGGAGAAAATACAATGAAAAGCTCATGGTTGCGATAAGGACAGGGAGATCACTTAACAATTACCATCATGGGCAAAACAGACTTGACATAGGGAAATTAATTTAACTTATTGCCAATCAGAGTAAGATAATGAGAAATAAGAACTAATCTAAAACGAACTTTCCCCCACTCCTCCCTTTTTCCCAGGCTCAACTTTACACTTGACTTCTCTACCTCCTCTCCCCAAGTGCCACACAGGTTTGGGGAATGGGAGTTGTGGTCAGTTCATAACGTGTTGTCTCTGCCTCTCCTTCCTCCTCTTGTTCTTCCTCTGCTCCACTGTGGGGTCCTAAATGAACGTCTCCAGCATGGGTCCTTCCTATGGGCTTCAGTCCTTCAAACACGGACTGCTCCAACATGGGTCCCCTACAAGGTCACAGTTCCTGCCAGAAAACATGCTCCTGCATGGGCTTCTCTCCATGGGGAGCAGCTCCTGCCTGGAGCCTGCTCCAGACTGGGCCCTCCATGGGCTGCAGCTTCCTTCAGGGCACATCCACCTGCTGGGGCGTGGGGTCCTCCACAGACTGCAGTGTGGATATCTGCTCTGCTGTAGACCTCCATGGACTGTAGAGGGACAACCTGCATCGCTATGGTCTTCACCACAGGCTGCAGGGGAATCTGTGCTCCAGCTCCTGGAGCACCTCCTCCCCCTCCTTATTCACTGACCTTTGTGTCTGCATAGTTGTTTCTCTCTCATATTCTCACTCCTCTTTCCACCAACTGCTGTTGCACAGATTTTCTATTCTTCTGTTACATCCCACCTACCCTTGACTAGAACCAAAAAAATTAGCTGGGCCTATATTATCCCTCTTATTGTCTAAACTGTTCAGAACAGTCAACTTTTCTGAAATGAAAATACCCACTTAAATATACATACATTTTAAACTAGCTAATGTATGTAACTGTTATAGTAGTGGTGTTTCCTAGTGTATTATATTTTAAGGAAAAAAATCAGAGATAGAAACAATGGGCCACAGTACCACTGGCAGATCCTAGCAACACTGAGCAATAACTGCAGGGGTTTTTACGACAAAGTTAATTCAGTGCATTCCATGCAGCTAATAGTTTCCAGATATCTTATATATGTAGTGACTGTGTGAGCTGGAGTTTGCATCAGGAAATGCTCAAAGTCAGTCCAGAAATGATGGTTAAACTAGATCACTTTGTAATGTAATCACTAACATTCATGATAGTTGACTAAAAATCACTAGCCATCCTGTATGATACACTCCAGTCTAAAGCTGTAATAAGATATAAGGCCAGTAGATGGACTCAAAGATATAATATCCATGATGATGTACATGTATGATTTCCACAAAACTTCTCAGCACACCAACCATATTCTTTTTATTTCTTTGTAATCTGTTGGGGGACAGGTTTATTAGTGATTGAAAAGCTTATAGAAGTGATATAATATAAGGAAATACAGCTGGCCTAACATGGCTTGCAGTATTGATCCCAGAATGACATGTGCTACATGCTATAAATTGCCAACACTATCAGCCCTATTAAGTACATAAATCTGAATCTGCTACAGGGTACTAATTTTAACTCGGAATAAATAATTTCTACTGTTCGTAAGTGTGTATATGTTTATACACATATTTTTTCCTCACTGCTCCATCCAGCCAATATAATTTGATCAGTTCTTTCTGCAGGGGTTTTCAAGGTCCTGTTAATCCACTTCAGATATAGCTGGCTATTTTAATTTTTATTTTTATCTCTGCCCACCTGTATGCTGTACTTACAGGAATCCAAAGTATTGAAACTACACTGTTCAGAAGGTTTGGCTACTGGAACAGTTGGGGAATTCCTCGTTAAACTTTTAAAGAAAGAGGAAATAGCACATTACTTTGAAGACCCCAAAAAAGTGATAGTAGGGAATAAGACAGTCTGCTAACTTCTGAAATCTTTCTATAAAAAAAGATAAGTACCTACTTGTGAGGGCAACATCCAACAGGGAAGTACAGGAAATGTTTATTAGCTGATAACAAGAATACAAGTTTACCCTTTAAGCTCTGGTTTATTTTGAATTGCCTGGAGGTTTGGAGCTTCCTTTAGACAGGTAGGGTTATTAATTCTAAATTAAAGCAAACTCATTGCAAGTTCTTTGGTATGGAAATTGGGTAGGAAATTTGTGACAAACAAGATTTGTCATGAGCTTTTCATTATTCCCTAGATTTGACTGAGTTGGAAACTTATAAAATAGTAGCCCTTCTTGTGGTATTCAGACATTCCTTTCTGGCTGAAATGGAAAAATCTAAAATATGCTATTTAAAATAAAGAAAGAAAAAAGAAGTGCTGAACCTCTGAACTTGAAAAGTTTCATACTACTGTTAAAGGATAAAGGAAAGCTTTAAGGTAGTTCCAATTTAATTGTCCCCGGGCTCCGGCTGATTTTCTTTTTTTGGAGTGGTATGGGAGAGAGTGGAAGATTAATGGATTTTAAGGCCTCTTTAATTTGATCTCAAAGAAAGATTTGAGAGAAAACATGTGAACTTCCCAATACTTCATATGAAGTCTGTGACAGAAGCCTGGAATTCCTGAGATCTAAGTCAATGGTTTAACAACATGGATATTTTCTACATCTTATGCCCCTCTGTTGCCTCTTCAAGTAAAAAAGCTATAAGATTCTGAGCCAAATTCAACCTAGTGCAATGTCTGCTCTCACTCAGCTGAGATCAGTATAGACATAAACTGTGGTGTAAATTACCAGTTGGATATACCTTGATTATAAAATTGGCCAAGTTCTGTGGTCATCCACTTCTACATTCAATCACATTATTGTATATTTAGAATACCTGTAATCAAGTTGAAATAATAAGAAAGGAAAAAAAAAAACTTGCTAGCAGTGAGTGAATGGGAGGTTTTAAAAGACTGTTAGATTTAGTCTGCATTTACATTGCTACTGAAAAGAAACAGCGCTTAAAAAGCCTTCATTTTTAACTGCTGAAAACTTGCAAGTGACCTGAAAATTATATGGCAGCTCCTGTATGCAGTAGACATCTCATCCCATAGTACTGTTTCTTGCAAAACAATTACCAGTACTTTCTTTTTGTGATTCAGATACCTACTAAGGTGGAAAAACAATGTTTTAATATTAATTTATCTACCTATATATTAAAGAAACATAATTAAAATGATAGAATAAAGTAATAACTTTGTCAGATGTTTATATTAGAATGTCTCCTACCAACTGTTATACATTAGAAATAACTTAATTTTAGCTGTGATGGTTAAATTAATTTTAGCTTTGATAGATACACTAAAGGAAGGGAGGAAGAAACGAGGGAGAAGAAACAAGGGTCTGGTGGCTTGAAGGTATGGATTTCAAAAGCGTCTAAGGGCTTTAGTTTACAACTTTCCAGTGCCGATATCAATGGGATTTGTGTGTCCTTGAGCATTTTTGAAAAACCTGCCTTACTTCACTGAAATCCTGATTTGGCAAATCAAAGAGCTACATGGTTTATTAAAGTTAAGTCCCAGGCTTAATATTTGTGAATGCTTTCAGAGCCTCTGGTTGAGGCAGTATGGAATGGAAAGTAACTTTATTACACCCCAGCTTACAGTTTTTAGTACTTGTCTTTTGCATTTGCAAGATGAGAAATTTCACATTGTCACCTGAACATCCTAAGAATCCTAGAAGTGTAGGGATCTATTCTGTACATCTAAAACATAAGTGGGCAAATAACTTCAGCTAAAATGTCACATCAGCATCACATGAATGTGCAGCGATTTCTCTTTTACAGTGTTAAAATTTTGAGGAGACTTCTTTTACACGTCTGCTTCTCTGTTTTAGATATTCCCTGTGATAGAAAGTTACCTTTAATGCTCAGAATTATTCTGAAGGGATTTTATCCAGGATTCTGCCAAGCATTCTGGCAGGTTCATCTTTATCCATGTCAGAGTTTACTTTCTGTGTGGAAGTTGCCTACTTTGCTTGCTTAGCCTGTCAGTATCTGAAAGTGCACATTTTCTTAGCCTTTCACCTGTGTGAAATATAGTCCCAGATGTATAACCATGTGTTGTATTATCTCTGTTCTAGTTCATAGTACACTGAGTCATTGCATAACTGTTCTGTGCTGGAGTTTAATAATTCCAGGAAATATACAGCTGAACTGAATACTGATGCTCTACCTTCTTCATGTTAGAAATATTCTGAATAACATTCAAGACGTTACTTCCTAGGCAAACTTGAGGAAATTTTAATGACTAATAAGAGCTGCTGTGTATTCTGTTCTGGACATGAAAGCATTCTTTTATCCATCAAAACCAAAACATACTGTCATTACTTAGGTATCAAAATGTTGTCATGGCCTGATATTTCAGAGCATTTTCTTTAATGATCCACAAGAGGTGATGTGAGCAACCATGGTATTTTCTCCCCTTTCTCTTCATATTAAAAAAAATATTTAAAAAAGAAATACAATAAAATGCAGCAACACATTGTTTTCCATATTTCTGGGTTTTAGAGTACATCAGTGCTAATGGTATTGAATTTTTGTCTTAGTAATACTACAACCTCCCTATCCTCAAGGAAATTCCACTTATTGAAGATGTGTCTTTGTTCCCTTTATATTTTTTAATATTTTTCTCTTGTGTGTGTGATTTCTTTAGACACAAAATTTTCCTATCCAGTATTCACTGTGAAATCAGAAATGTATGTGGCCTTCTTCAGTGTTTCAATTTACAGACTCATCAGGTAGATCCAGCTAGTCTGACTGTGAAGTTTTTGAGCAAACATAGTTACAGCTAATCAGGCCAGACTTTGAACAGTTCAAATGTAAAAAGCATATCCCTTGTCTGCTTGGGTTTTTCTGGTTTGTCAGGTCACACTTACTTGTTTTGATTGAAAATTTGGACTACAAATCAACCAGATTTGTAAAAATTTAAAGAAAATAAATCTGTACAAAGTTTTATAGAAAATTTTCACACAAATATTTCCAAAGATTTGTGGGTTGCTTAGCAGATTCAGGTTGAAAGTTGTTTTGTTTTTTTTTCCTTCTCAGCTTCAGAAACCAAGAAGAAGACAGATGTAGACTGTGCTTTTGAGGTTTATTTAAACCTAAATCCAAAGAACCAAAGAAACTCTGTTCTTAGTTTCCCTTAAAGAACT
This sequence comes from Phalacrocorax carbo, assembly GCF_963921805.1. NCBI lineage: Eukaryota > Metazoa > Chordata > Aves > Suliformes > Phalacrocoracidae > Phalacrocorax > Phalacrocorax carbo. The sequence goes on from NC_087514.1 coordinate 106,164,392, forward strand.
TCAATGCCTTTTTTTAATGACTAATCAGTAAGAAAAAAACCCCTAGGCTATTATGCTAACATTCTCTCTACTTTACCATGCTGAATAAGGAGATGAAGTTTCTAACATTGCATGTGTTGTACAGACAGTAAGAACACTCTAGTTTGCTAATCCAGAATGCCTCTGGGTGATTTAGAGTACTACCTTTTGTAGGAGGGGGCATGCCTCAAGTTTGCCCAGTAGGCCATGCTGACCTATATAGAAATAGGACAAACAGGGGCTGCAGCCATCTTCCCAGAGTATTGGAACCACTTTTGATGCTAGACCACTCTGATTTCTGTGTTATTTTTTAATTGCTAAACAATATTAAACATATTAAATATGCTAATTAATATTGCTAAACAGTATTAAAGAATACTAATAAAAAACCCCTTAACAGGGAAATTTTGGTGTTAGTATACCTCCATCCATGTGCTTCATGCAGGGTTACAGGATCGCAGAATCACAGAAAGGTAGGTGTTGGAAGGGACCTCTGGAGATCATCTCGTCCAACCCCCCTACTTGAGCAGGGACACCTAGAGCAGGGGGCACAGGAACGCATCCAGGCAGGTTTTGAATGTCTCCAGGGAAGGAGGCTCCACAATCTCTCTGGGCAGCCGAACACTGCTCTGTTACCCTCACAGGAAAGAAGTTTTGTCTCATATTTAGGTGGAACTTCCTGTGTTCCAACTTGTGCCCATTGCCTTGTCCTGTTGTTGGGCACCACTGAAAAGAGTAAAAGATTAACCACAGTACAGCCCTTAATCTGCTCAAACACTCTCCTTCTGCTTCAGAATACTTTGCTTATTTTTTCATTCCAGACAGGCCTGAAGACATTTTCCCATCTAAAATTCTTCCCCATATTTCTCATGCCAGTATTTGCATTATGGTAGATTATGTTTTTCAGGGGTCTCCCACAGCAGCTGCATTCTGAGAGGTGACTCCCTGAAAAATGCTAATGTGGAATTCTGTCATTTGTCTGTAAAAAGACAGGCTCTTCTTTTCCTAATTCCCTTTCCTGCACATCAAGCCTTGGGATATAAGCAGCAGCCCTTCTGGCTTGTGCTTCATCACATATAGCGTAGCTTCCACAACAGTGAATTCCGTCAGTCATTGGTGAGGCAGAATAAGAATCCATGTACATCCTGAGGAGGAAAAAAATAATTTTTTTGTGCCTATATGGGAACATTTCACTTATGCTGGGCTTGGAATGTTAAGAGCCAAAAGGTATTTGTGCCCATTGATTTAGGCCAATGGGTCCAAGCCTGTTCTCAAGAATTTAGATTTTGACAGGCTAGCCTTTCCCCTGGATTATTCTCACACAGGCATGTACTATATTCAGAAGTACTTTTGCAAATTTAGGGACCATATTCTCAGGCCTACTCCCACTATAAACGTTGGTCAGAAGGCTGTGTGGAAGCCAACGTTGCTATATGCACACAGATATCCTCAGCTCAGCTTTTGTGAAGCACAACAAGCAGAAGGGCAGCAAGTGAACTCTTCATGCAGTGTATAACATACTTTGTTCTGCTTTTAATCTCAGAAGTAGAAATAATCTAGGTAACTTGTTCGGTGGTCACAGTGAGCGGCTGAGGCGGAAGAGCAAATTTACCACAGTTTTCAATGTTATCCTAAGTACTTATTCCAAGCACATTACCTGATTTACCATTAATTTTCCTTCTATTTTCAAAGGGGTCAAATACATGTATTCAGTCCCTTCCAACCTGTGATTCTGTGATACTCTATATGTGGAACTGACGAGTGTGCATGTATTTGTTTTTTGCTACAGAAATTAACAAATATGCTTTCATATATAGAGTGATCAGCTCCATTTACTTGCCAAGAAAGTGCTATTGTTTAGTAACCACTTTTCAAAGCAGAACTGCTCTGCTAGTTGTGGGTTTTCTGTGGCTCCAGATAGCTTTGACTTTTAGTCAAAGCTTTACTGTGCTGTGTTTCTCTCATACTGTGAATGAAAACACTGCACGCACAATGTTCAAAGATTTAATTGAACATATTTCCAGCTTAATTGCTGCATTGGACCTTGCCATTAAGAGTGTTATGTCATGTGACTTCTTGTGTTGCTATATGAAGTGTGAATAGTTAAGGCAAATGCCTCAACAGCATGGAGCTATTTGTATTTTGGGTGTGTGGGACAGTGGTCAGGGAATAAAGGTCACATAGTTTATATATTTTCTGGGTATTTGGTTTTCTGTCTAATTAATTTTATAACTGAAACACAGATTTGTGTTTAGAGCAGTTGTGATTCATGAAAAAATTAGGTTTACTTAAATATATTATTCCAAGTGGACAAAACTAAGCTATTTGGACAGCATGTTTAAACAAGTAAAGAAAGCCAATTGAAAAGATTTTCTTGTTTACTTTGCCATACATGAGTAATATGTTGATTCTGGCTTTACCCAGGCATTAATGCAAAAATAATTCAAACCATATTTATTGTTATTATTTTTAAAAAGAATTAAAACATGTTTGAGGCCCTGACTTCCAGAGAAGTCTAAGAGAATTATGTTCCTAAATTCCATTAAGTGATTGTCCCTTTCAAGTAATTTTAGACTATTTTGAAAATCCAAACCTTGATTGTTAGATTGCTTAAAATTAAGAGCCAGAATCTCACATTCTTTCCTTGAGTTGTCCCAAGACAGGACAAGTGAGGCTAGACCTGAGTAAATATTATCTAGAATGAATACAGGTACTAGGATCTGACCTTACGCTTCTGAATATTGATGAAAAAAAATTATTTTGAAGCCTGTTTCAGAAAAAAGGCTGTCAAGGCATAGATTTATAGAATTGTGTACACCAAGTCAAATCATAAATGGATGTTGCAGACAGCAGTCTTTCACTACATGTGTTCTAATAACAATATTTTTTTCCAAACTTCTGATCAGACATAAATTGTTTAAAAACTGAACAAGGAAAGGTGTTTGACTCTATAAGGTATGGGATGTCTCAGTAATTAAGAGAATAGAAGTTGAGGAAGCCATGGAATGAATGGAGAAAGAGAGATACCATAGTATGTTGGAACACAGATTCTTGGACCTACAACTCTGTTACCAGTGTTTCTGTAGAATGGCCAAGAACTGGCCACAGCTGAACTGGGTTGCCCCACATTTAAATGTACTACTGTGCAACATTTGACAAGAATGTAAGGACTGTAACTGGTTACAGTGCACCCAGCTTACACAAATACTATGTACATTTCTACCATGTCTACTAGTGGGCTTCACAGTTGTACAAACAGTAATTGTAGATTTGAATACAGCAAAAATTGCAATTTACTCTCCATTTGTTGCTGTAATGAATCACATTCCATCATAGCAGCTGATAACCATTATGGTAGCTGATTCTAATCCCTGTTTCAAAAAAAGTATTACACTGCGTATGTAGATAGTGCTTCATTTATTTCTTCTGTTACAGCATTCTGATTTTAACATCCTGACTCTCCTGGAGTTACTAGGCCTGGTTGAAATCTTCCTACTGTTTCAGAGAAGGAGACTAAATTTTTAACCAAGTTAAACTTCCTGTATTTTTATAGGAATGCTACAACTTTTAATTGTAAGAAAACCCTATTGATCTATATTTTGAAGCTGCTAAATTAAGAAAACTGAAAAACTGAAAATACATTCATTTCAGGTTCTTCTGTGGAGTCTGTGGGGAATTATAGCTTGTATCTTTCACAAAAGCAGTTAATAAAAAGCTGGATTAAATACCATTTCAAACTCCTCCTACCCCCCAGAAAAGGATTGGGTTCCATTTTACCCTTTATCCCCAATAAGAAGGCAAAGTAGGACACAGAACTTATAAATTCTACTCTACATCTTCTTGATTCAATTGTTATTTGTGAGAAGTTTCCTGTCTGGATATAAGGTATTTTCAGTTGGCTTGTTCTTTCCCCCCAGTGACTGAATGGCCTGAACACAAGTCTATTGAACACTTGTGAATGTTCACTCAAGTCCTGCTTAGATTTTGGCTAAGCCAGCTCATGCTAAGGCCTGAGGTAGGCTGGGAGCAGCGCCACTAGGTCAAAGCCAGAGCACCACATAGACAGGACAGGTGGCCAGACAGAGTTAAAGGGACATTACTCAGCCATTGTCTCCTGCCAAATTGCTGTCTCCTGCAGAAATTCTGTTTTCTCTGGCCGTGTTGTGAGAATCCACTAACTTACGGAAATGGTACAGACCAATCCTCCAAGCTGGAAGGTATAAAAGGTCAGTTTACCCAGAAAGCTTTTGAAGTGGATACAACAGCAGCTGGACTCCTGAGGATTTCATGCTTCCTGGTGTGACCCAGGGGACGCCTGCATTGTGATAGAAGTGGAAGGATGAGCATTCTCATCATCAGCTGGGTGAATAAGTCTTTTTTTCTTTTTTCCTCATAAGTGCACAATATTAACAGTTATGGGTTACAAGTTATTATTTGGATGGTGAATAAGTGAATTCAGGTGCTAAACTGGTCTGGGCATGAGGGGATTGCCCCCTTGTTTATCATGTTTATTGCATTTAATAATAAGCTCATGAAATAAAGTTTAAATCACAGAGTACATTGTCCTGTAAATTGGAGAGATCCAAATGGGCTGTGACAGCACTTTCAAACAAAATATTAAGATCATCACCTGATGGGAAGCCACTTCCTATAGTATACTCTCATATCTACTCACTGTTCAATAAACAGTCTATGAATGAGAATAATTAACCTCATACTAATCACAGTAGAATTCTGAATTTAACACAACCTGAGGTGTTGCTACAACCTTTCCACAGTTCCATTGCTCTCTCCCCACCTCACCCCCTTCCCCACCTCTTCAGTCTGTACTGATCTTAAACTGCCCTGGATCAATGGTGATGTTCAACTCTAACTTATCTCTCACTTGTGGTGTTACACTGAGCTGAAAACAACATAAATGACAAGTAAATGTGATTGTTTTTTTCATCCAACATACATGCTGATTGATCTAGTAGGAGAAATAATTGAACACAATGCAGAAATATTTCTGTTATTGTAATATGGTAATAACTTAATGGCATTGGAAAAACAGTAAAGAAATTCTTGGTCCTAACTGCATGTCTTTAAGAACCATATATAAATTAAAAGAATTAAAAAATAGAACTTGTTTGAGAGTGTTGCTTTTGCACAACAAGAAAATTGAAGCTAAGAGAAAGCCAATATAAAACATTTTTTCTGTCTTTCATAAGAAAATAATTGACTGAATCATTTTCTTCAGGATAATAAAATTGCATGCACCCTAAAGAAAGACATGTGAAATAAGTACTATAATCATTGCAGAGGTGCCAGAAATTTTTTAAGTAAGCTTTCTTTTTATGGTTATGTTCTTCCAATTTTGAGCTGGAAATGTAGAATACTGAAGGTACTAGAATTTGTTGTACTTTATCAAACAAAAGGTTAAGTAGAGGATTAATTAATGCAGTAGCTGTTGATTTAAGGAGCCAAAGGTGAATTCAAACTATTCTCCATGCTTATATTTTCAAAAGCAGGAAGTATCAGCTAGTCATGTATGAGATTCAGAAGTACCAAACAAGGTTAGGAATCAAATTCACTTCAATTTCACTGGAAATTATATGCCTAATCTGTTGAAGGACATTTGAAAATCCCCTTATAGGAACTCGTGCATTTTTATGTGGTTAAATCACTTTAAATATCTTGCCCAAGGTAAGTTACAAGCACAAATCCATTAAGTAATAACAGATTACTTTCTAAATTGCTTTAGTTTCCTATTAATTCCAGCTCTCCACTCTTTGCCTTCAGCTGTCACTGCATTCTTGTGTTTTCAATTGGAAATAACTACATCTTGTAAATTCAACAATGTACTTAGTAGTAGTAGAGGCTTAGCAAAGTCCTCTCTGTCACACAGACTAAAGCATGAAGATGCATGTGCCAGAAAAATAATTTGAGGGCAATGCGAAATCATTTGTAGCTCTTCCCTGCTCCAGAGGCTCCATATATGAGGTGTAGTTGGTAGGGGCTCCCCAAATGGACAACAAGCCACAGCCAGGATGGGGTGTGGAGAGAGTCAAGTCATCACAACTGAGATGCTGCAGTAGCTGCTGAAGAGACTGAGAGACAGATCTCACATACATGCTTTATTGGGAAGTCTTGACAAAGTTCTGTGGGAATTATCACTCTTCTGTATTTAGTTAAAGTATCAGCAGAAAAGAAACTCCTGATACATTTTCTGCTTGCTAATAGGTAGACAATGCATGTCCTACCACAAAAGTACTGTCTTCTACAAAGCCTCATGCTACCTGTCTATGAATGATAAAATTATGTCTTGTCAGTTCTTCCACATAGAAAGGGCGAGCATTTAGTTTACAATGAGACGTGCTGTTACTATTTGAGTTCTCAGATAGCTTGGGGGGGGAAAAAATGCTGTTTAGTCAGGAAATTGTTGTGAGTTAATTGCATAGCCCTGTTACTTTTCAGCAGGAAGCCTTCAAAGTTTTTGCAATTAGATTAATACAAAATAGCTCCATAAATTATAGAATATTTAAATTAATTTTTCCTTATTCTAATGTAAATGTTATTAAGTCCTGAAATAATGTATTTTCCTAAATAATTTGGTAGTTCTCATACATCTTTTCCTTCTGTGGGATGATCCCTCTGTCTTTTCTTAGATGTAAATGGAAATAAATAAAGAATGCTCATTATTAGGGAGGCTGCCACTGTATCTGTAATTTTTCACTAGAAGCTGAGTAAACCTAGTTATGTAATTAATAATATTCTGAGCTTGACTCTGTTTATTTTAAGTTGAAGTGACAAATAATTTTTTATAAAGTACTATCATATAACTTAACTCATTTATCTTTTAAAATTATGTGTGCCCATGTAATCTGATCATTAGGACTGAATAGTTCTTATTCTTTGTTTTTAAGGGAAGGCATGTTTTGCAAATAGGATATTTTCACACATTGTGGTTAAATCGTAGTATGTTCCAACATCAAAATAAAGAAAGATTTTTTAAGACTTAGGGACGTAACTGCAAATTCAACATATATTTTTGACCTATTCAATAACCTGAATTCACTTAATGATTCAGTTTGTGAGAAATTCATATAGCTGGTGACTGAGATGTGTTACTGTCTTACAAGTGCAAATATTTGGGACATAAATGATGTGATGATAATGTTTTCATCTGGATAACCTATAACCCTGAAATTTTGCATATGTGAAATTAAATGGATCCTTTGCTTCCTCTATTAATTACATTTTCCAGAAGGAGCCCTGAGGGGGAATTTTATGATTCAGAGAGTGATAGTTTCTTCCCTGCTCCTTCCTTGTTCATGAAGAGAAATAATTTATGTCCTTATTTTCTCTTACTGCCAATACCAATACATATTGAGCCAATAGAAACACTTCTGGCAAAATGTGCTTCCATCACAGAACACTATTTTGTCATAACATAAACATTTGATGCAATTCTTTTTTATGAAAACATTTTAAAGTTTCTTTTTTCTGCTTCAGTGGAGAACACAATTCAAAACTCAAAGTTTCTTGCAAAATAGGAGAGCCAGCCTTGCTCAGCAGCTTCTGTTGTTGTGCTTTTCTGTTTGCAATTTTTCCCAGCCCAGTCACTGTTTGTCCATTCTGGATTGCAGAGGGATGGAGAGAAAGTGGAGCTTTTTCTACTGATAAAGAGAAGTTGTCTGGTGCCCTCCTGGTGCTTCATCCAGTGGCATTGAGAGCTCATTGCAGATGTGTTACTTGTAGAGAAAGATAAATAAATTTTTTCCCTTTTTAATATTGATTTAGAAAAATCAGAGGGAGAAATCAATTGCTGTAAGTACAGGAGGCTGGAAGAACTAGTCTTAAAATCTTGACATTCCCCGAGGATTTTAAAAAAAGCTGTTTAATGAAAACTATGTCTAGGACATAGCGGGGTCCATTTTGTCTCTGGAAGAAAACTTTGAAAGAAGTCATAAGGAAGTCTTGCTTGCAGTCTGAATACTGCCTGTAGTGGAATCTCAGATGACATGTTGACCCATAAAAGATATAGTAGAAACCAAACTTCGTATAGAAGTATATATAGTTTTCTTCCAAGACTTGTCTTTTAAATAGAAAATAATTTATTTGTATTTTGAACCTTAAATCCAAACATTTGGTCTTACAAACTCTGTAAGCTAACCTTCCCATTTCTTTCAGCCTTTTTTGAACTTTTCTCTGGCCCTTGGGGCTGCTTGCAAGAACTTTCTGACCCAAAGCTTTTTTTGGCTCTCAGTGGTTGCAAATCATCCAGAGTTGCTGTGGAAAGTGATTTTCTTCTTTTTGTTATCCTGAAAAGTAGCTTCATATTAAGGCACAGTTTTCTGATTATAAATGTTCTGAAATCCCTGGATGCAAATGAGAAAATTTGAAATTTGGGTGTAAATTATATGATTTGGACCTATATTTTTACAGTGCATGTTCCATACCTGACCCAGCTAAGAGCTAATTTTATAATAGAGTATGAAGAAAGGTTGGGCTATGGATAGGAAAATACCCAAGTTCTGCACTTGGGTTACAACAACCCCATGCAATGCTACAAGCTTGAGGAAGTGTGGCTGGAAAGCTGCCTGGTGGAAAAAGGACCTGGGGGTGCTGGTTGACAGCCAGCTGAACATGAGCCAGTAGTGTGCCCAAGTGGCCAAGACCAACAGCATCCTGACTTGTATCGGGAATAGTGTGGCCAGCAGGAGTAGGGAAGTGATCGTGCCCTTGTACTCAGCACTACTGAGGCCACACCTCGAACGCTGTGTTCAGATTTTATCTCCTCACTACAAGAAAGACATCGAGGTTCAAAGAAGGGCAAAGAAGCTGATGAAGGGTCTGGAGAACAAGTCTTATGATGAGTGGCTAAGACAACTGGGGTTGTTTAGCCTGGAGAAAAGGAAGTTGTAGCAAGGTGGGTGACAGTCTCTTTTCCCAAGTAATGAGTGATAGGACAAGAGGAAATGGCCTCAAGTTACATCAAGGGAGGTTTAGATTGTGTGTTTGGAAAAATTTCTTCACCAAAAGGGTTATTAAGCATTGGAACAGGCTGCCCAAGGAAGTGGTTGAGTCACCATCCCTGGAGGTATTTAAAAGACATGTAGATGTGGCGCAGAAGAACATGGTTTAGTGGTAGGCTTAGCAGTGTTAGGTTAACAGTTGGCCTTAATGACGTTAGAGGTCTTTTCCAACCTAAATGATTCTATATAACCTCTAAAGACAGTGTTAGTTCTTTCTTTCATGTATCATCAATGTTCCTCTGTTCCTCTTCTAAAAGGCCTTTTAAATTAAGAGCAAGCAAATTGTACTGTATTCCATGACTAAACAGACTTCATGCAGCAAGACTGTTCACCAAGTTCTTATTACTTTTATTCTCTGTTAGCACGAATGACCATGGACATGAGCATTTACTGCAGGGAGGACTAAGCTGGATGCTAAGAATATATCAGACAAAACCAAAATGGCCCTTGATTCAAGATTAGGTTGTTCATCTAATAAATTTTCAGAAACATTTTGGTGGCATCATAGTCATCTGCAGAAACTGGTTATGGGCTCATTAAACCTATGCGACATTTATATTTTCTAGTCCAGACTTGATCAGATTCTTTTTTTGGGAGGGATGGAGGGTGGAAGAGAGGCAAGTTGGCATTTAGATTGATGCTTGAGTTGGAAAAGGTTCCTATGAGCGGAGAAGTAATTTCAGCCTATTAATTTAATTCCCGGACAGTTATGCTATGCTCATTTGACAGACAACTGTTTTTGGAATACTTAGAAGGTACTGTTTTGTCCTGTTGTAGAATATTTTTGGCACAGATGAAGCAAAGAGTTCAATAGATTACCTCCATAAGAAAGGCATGTCAAAAGGAGCACACCGTAGTAACAAGTGGGAGCTGTGCTGGCCCTAGTTTGAGAAAAGAGGATGAAATATACAGACTTTGAAAGGTTATAGCAAATATCACTGCTGTGGTGGGATGAAAGGCAACAGAGGAAGTGAGCAAGATTTTGGGTCACTGCTATAATTCACTGAATAGTGCAGAGCTGATGTTCCTTGCCCAGTGAGAGGCAGCATTTAGCTTGTTGTTCCTTCTCAATATCAGTCTAAGAGACAAGATTGATCCAGATTAAGTTCATATTCTTCAGTTTTATGGATTTTTAAGGCCGAAAATATCTTAATTTAATTACTTGCACCTCTCTAAGTGTGCTGAACACAAAGACTTTTTCAATTTCTTCTCCACACTTTTATTCTCTTTTCCTCCTGTAGATTACAGATAGCAGGTTACACCACAATTTGTTCTTTGGCCTTTTGATTTTAATTTCTTTTGTTAATTAAAATGCTGCTGTGCACGATTGAGAAACCTCATCAACTCTGAAGTTAATTTTTATTGTGTCACTAGAGTGTATTCTCAAATTTTCAATCTTTCTTTTTAGAAAGTGTCCGAGGCTGTTAGAACTTCATGCTGTTTTCTCTTCTGCACCCTGGCATACAATAAAAGTAGTCAGGTTTAATGAATTTCCACTAGTCAGCTGTGGCAACAGCACTGACTAGAAACTCCGTCTTTTTATTTCAGACATGATGTCTGTCTTGTCTGAGTCTCCTGAAATGTTGTCATGAATATGTCTTTTTTGGGGATTAAGTGAAGTTTGCTTTTTTGGCAGCTGAAACAAGTAATGGAGTTGGTTTCATATTTGCAGAGCAGAGGAGAAAAGGTCTTTTCCTTCAAGTGGGCCAATGCCTTTGCCACGAAGGTTAAATTCAGGAACCTTTACTGGTGAATCTGATGCACAGTCTTCCCATTGAGAATGAGGCTTCAGGATTGTATTTGTTTCCAGTTCTTTTCCCAGGAGCCCTGTCTCCTCCAGACCCAACTGTGTTCAGAAGGGACATAGCATTTGCATGTCTATGTAACTTTAATGGAAAACTCCACACAAACAAGAGGAAGTATACCACCAAACACAAGACAGGGAACTGGAAATTTTGAGATTAATCATGGCTCTGACAGTGATTGAAACGTCTATTCCAGCTGTGGACTATATGATTTTTTTTTTTAAAGCACAAGTCTAAGCACAGATAAGATTAATGCACATGCACTTGGCCAGAGGACAAGTTTCATTTTGATGAATCCAGTAATTCTCTCACTTCTGTTAATAACACACTTTGAATGTGCACGCTGCCTTCACAGAAGAAGGTGGGCAACTGTACTAATTAGTTAGGTCTTTTCTAATGTCTGGCTACTATTTGGCAGGCTCACTACAGTGAATGTTTCTTTTGACATCTTGCTACTTGAGTTGATGGTGCAGAGTTCATGTGCTGATGGAAGGAAATAGCACTGATTATCCTCCCCACAGATACCCATTGCAAGGACAAATGAGGCAACAGCTATGTAGTCAGAAAAACCTGGACTACACAAAGCCCAGCTAGAAGATTTCCCTCCCTGCCCCCATTTTCTGGATCTAGGAGTAGGTTTATGTGATAAAGCTCTTTTGCTTTTCTAGTAAATGCCAGCCCTTCATGGCTAACTGGCTGGCTTCTTGGTGCAATGTGTTATTGTTCTGTCCCAAATGAAAACATGCTGGATGTAATTAGGAATGTGGGGCTAAGTGCCAAGGAAAACATTTCTTTGGCCTAAAAACCTGCCACCACTCAGCACCTGTCTGGGCATGAATTGAACATTGTAGCAGTTGATCCACTGCAGTCTGACTGATAGATGTGTGAAATTTTTAGCTGTGTGTTCTCAATACTTGAGCACCCTCCTGGGAAAAAAAGCATATGAAGCACATTAGCTTAACCCCTTTTGTGGAGAGCAGGCAGCCCAGAGCGAGAGCTTGCTTACTTTCTTTTCCTGCTCTTGTTTGTGGAAAATGGGGAGAAGTGAAACACTTGCAAATCAATGCGAATTCCTGTTAGATTAGAGGCACTGGCTATGGTGGCAACTGGGGAAATGGAAAGAATGGGAGACAGAGAGGCAGACCCAACCTAGAAGTGCACAGTGTATTCAGTTCAGGAAAAGATCTTGGTTAGCATTTACTTTGCAAGGGGGAATTCTAATTGTAACTGCTTAGCAGTGGTAATTTGTGACAGAGGAATGATCTGGCATGGAGGACAAGGACGCTCAAATGCAAGAAGGGGTTAAGCTGGTGGGAAGCAGGAATGCCAGAGAGAACAGTCTCCTTGCAAGACAGTGATGTTTCCCTCGGTGATGAGATAAGAAACAGCATTGTCTGGTAGACCATCCTGGAATGTGAGAACTCAGGGGCCCAAGCTCAGGGGTCACCTTTAGGCAGCAGAGCTGGGCTGGGGGATGGACCCAGGACGGGACTGACTTGCCCCATGCAAATGCTCTTGGGATTGCTGATGGTGCAAGTGTATATAAGGAATTTGCTTGTGACGCATCTTTGCAGACTCAGCGTAGAACTACATATTTTGGTAGGACACTGCCCAATGCATTGTTCATTAAATTTCGCTTTTATATTTAAGCACAAGCGTGTTTAATTCGCCTCAAGGGGTACCATAAAAATTCCCCAATAGTTCCCTTCTCTATTTGATTATTTCTGATATGGTACTAAACATGAAACAAACAGTCAATAAATAGTATGCAGGAAAATTCTGAACGTGCAGACAGTGTAATTTCACCTGTCTGATCCTACTTTAGGACTCCTAATGGACCTGAAATGATCTACAGGTGTCAGCCATTCCCCATGGAAGTCTGTGTGAATGCTTTAAAGAAAACAGTTAAGTAAAATAGAAAACAAGTTAAGTAAGGGCTAAGACTGTGTGATGGGCAGCTTGCTTGCATTGCAACAAGAACTCCCATCCTTGCTTTCACACCCCAAAAACGATCTGAACTCTGAAACTTTAAAACTCAGTTTGGCTAATTGGTGCATGTACAGATTCCTTTATAGTTTTTATTTTCACTTCTTAAATTACTCTGAAAGCAGAACACAAGAAATACAGAACAAGATATTTTTCTATTTCCTAAGCAGCCTGACGCAGGATATAAAATAAATATGTGCAAAGCCTCATAAATCTTGAGGTGAAATGGCACCTTCACAAAAGATATCTGGTCACTTGTTTCACTTCAAAATTCAGACTTGATATATGTGGGCTGTCTATGAGTCTGAATTTTAAAAACTAGACTTTTCAGTGAACTTTGTGAGCTCATCATTGTGGCTAAAGCCTGGCAAAGCAACACAGCTTTCCAGCTGTCTCAAGTCAGACATGAGCTCTCACTTGCCCTCTGGAGGAGCCTCTGTTATTTAACTGACCATAGACTTAACATAATTAGCCTCCACAGGATAAAGTTAGACTCTGAAACCATCTTGCCCTGCCTTGCTTTTGAGTGGTTTCTTTTGTTTGGAGGAGCCCTTCTTGTTATCTACCTGAATGGTTTTATGGTTAGTGGAGTAAAGAAAAATTACAAGATGGGAATATCAGAAAAGTAGAAAAACATAAGTCCTCCATATGTATTCCATTTGCCTGCACATTACCACCATCCAGGATTAATTTCACTTTTATATGTATTTTCCTTTATAGATCATAAAAGAAATTAGTTTATCTAGAAGTTATAGCTTTGTTTTCTTTCTTTTTTTTTTTTTTTTTTCAGTTCATCTCAGCTACAGAAAGTCTAAAAAACTGCAAGGGAATAAGTTCAATACAGGCAAGAAATTTGCCCTGTGATATCCAGAGCCTTTGCACCAAAACTGCACAATGGTAGGAACAAGCTGCTGACACAGCTGGTACTTAGGGTGCAGCTGTTGCTGTATCCTGTGCTCCTATTGATCCTTTAAGCAAGGGCTTGATGAGACAATTAGCAATGGATAAACTTCAGAAGTTCAGTCTGGTTAAGGTCTCTCAAGTTTTAGATGCTTACCCAAAGCTTATCTTGGGTCTCAAAATTTGTGCTGGAAGGGACACAACCATAAATTCTCAAGATTTATGAGGCTTTGTGCATCTGCTCTTAGTGGAGATATTAGGGGAGCAGCTTTTCTCAGAATCCAGAAGATCAACTCTGACCTCTAAAGGTCCCTTCCAACACAAAGCATTCTATACTTCTATGATTCTATGAACTGATGTTTTAAAATGGATAGGAGATATTAAATCACATTCGCTTTTTGAGTTTTTCAGGCTCTTGTAATTTTGTCAGTATGGTTATTCTTTCTTTACTGATCCATACTGTATATTTTTTTTCTAAAAGGACAAAATTTTAGTAACCTGTGTGCTGGTTTTGGCTGGGATAGAGTTAATTTTCTTCACAGGAGCTAGTAGAGGCCTATGTTTTGGATTTGTGCTGAAAACAGTGTTGATAATACAGGGATGGTTTTGTTATTGTTGAGCAGTGCTTACACAGAGTCAAGGCCTTTTCTGCTTCTCACCCCACCCCACCAGTGAGCAGGCTGGGGGTGCACAAGAGGGTGGGAGGGGACATGGCTGACACAGCTGACCCCAACTGACCTAAGGGATATTCCACACCGTATGACGTCATGCTCAGCATATAAATCTGAGAAGAAGAAGGAAAGGGGGGACATTTGGAGTTATGGCATTTGTCTTACCAAGTAACCATTACGCATGTTGAGGCCCTGCTGTCCTGGAGATGGCTGAACACCTGCCTGCTGATGTAAAGCAGTGAACGAATTCTTTGTTTTGTTTTGCTTGCATGTGTGGTTTTTGCTTTACTTATTAAACTGTCTTTATCTCAAACCATGAGTTTTCTCACATTTGCTCTTTTGATTTTATCCCCCATCCCACCAGGGGGGAGTGGGTGAGTGGCTATGTGGCACTTAGCTGCATGGGTCTATAAACCCCAGTCCATGGCTGGGGTTAAACCACAACACCTGTAATGTTGTACGTTCATTACAGGTAATTGGCACCTAGAGCCTAGCATATTACATTCACAGCAGTTCTCCAGGAAACCTAGTTCCCTTCTCTCTTAAAAAAGAAACCCAAGGAAATAAGAAGTTTTTAAAAATACACATAAATTCGCTGCAGCTGTGTTGGAAACTTGACTGTTTTTCAAGGACAACTGAAGAGGTTTTGAGGAAGAAGAGGTGATCAGGAGAACTGACATGGGGATATTCCCAAAATTATCTGAAATTTGTCACATATGATATGTTTCAGTTCTCACACCATCAGTATAATCTCTTGGCTGATTAGTCATAGCTAATGTCATATAAGAAGCTTGGTAGGCTGGAAGTTCACTTTCTCAGTGGAACAGATGGGGTGGGTACAGACTGGAGTAGATTATTTAAGTATAATTTACATTGTCAATATCAGTCTGAACATCCGTTCTGAAGAAGCATCCCTCATATTCATGCAACTCCCTGTGAGACCCATAGCCACAAACAGAACCTTGTTGAGCTGCTTAAGAAAGTCTGCCAAGTTAGCTAAAGGATGGCGTACCTTCTCAGTGCTGAATAGTATTTTGTACAGTCATTGCATGATACTTACAATCCTTTCTGCGGTATTCAGAGACCAAATTCTCTAATTGTCTGCATGTCTTCCTGATATTGAACATAGAGAGACTTCCTCATTCTATTATATGCAGACTTACTTTGAGAGGATAAGTTACTTGCATATTGAGGACTGGAGAAGAATAAAAGGGATGGGATTTTTATAAAGTGAAAACAGAGGTGAGTTGACACAGTGCAAGCTACAGTTTTGGGAAACATGCTTCTTAATGAAGCTATTTCACTGATGTGGTCCTCTACTCTTTAGTCTTCTGAAACTAAAATAGTTCTATTTTGGGACCTTAGTTTGTCTACCTCTTTTTCTGAAGTGTAGTTTGGCACTTATGAAAGAAACTGAGTGACACTTGCTCTGGAGATTTCCATCATTTGAAAATTTTAGAAGTCATATGGGAATCTAAGCCAACTAAAGTAGGTTCCATAGTAGAAAACACAATGTTGTGTATCACCAATTTAATTTAGAATCAGAAACAATGTAGGAGGCAATTTCGTCTTGGAATAACTACAGAGTAACTTGTTCTTTTGAGGTCTATGGTGAAGCCAGTGTAAAGCATTCAAGAGTACCATAATGTACAATCTCAAGACCAGCTCTGGTAAAAGTCAGTAGACTGTAGCAAACAAAATATTCATTATTATTAAAAGATTATTTTTGGATCAAGCTTGTCTGTGTTTCAAAATGTATTTTAAACATTCAAGTCCAATACAGACTTCCAGCTGTTTTTATGAATTACTCTGTTGATTAGCTTGTTGGCTCCCAAGGGAAAAATTAACCTATTTATACTGAGGTGTGTTGCATTTCAAAGTATTTGGCAGCACCTAATAAAGGCATTGTGAAAATAATTAAATAAAAATTAGGAAAGATAACTGCAGCTGTTTTATCACTCTTGAAATAAGCCTCTGCCTTGAGGCACTACTGCTATAGCACCAGAAGCTGTCTTCTAAAAGGTTCTTCAGAGACTCCTGGCATTATTCAGAGGAAGTAATCTTCCTCGTGTGAGTAATGGTTGGCAGTAGATTCTAGACTGTGATACTAATACTTTGAAATTACAAAATCTATTAAAGGACACTGGTTTAAAAATACTGGTTTTGTACTTCTAGATTCTGATTTATTACGCATAAACCCAAGGTTTCCCAAGTAATCATCCATGACTTTGCAAAGTAGGTTTTCAGGAGCATTTAATTGCCTTATGAAGATTGGATATCTGATCTTTCTACTGAGGATAATTGCACTACTGTAATACTTGCCAGTACTACCACAAAAAAGTACCTCTGATATATCTGTATTAATTAACTGAATGTAGCTCCCATTCCTGGGAGCAAATGCTCTTCCTAATTCAGAATGAGATGCTGTTGGCCACCTTTTCCATGAGGCTACATTGCTGGCTCATGGTCATCTTGAGGTCACCAGGACCAAAAGGTCTTTGTAGAGCTGCTTTCCAGCTTTCAGCTCCTGGCACGTGCTGGTGCCTGGGGTTGTTCCTCCCCAGGTTCAGGATTTTGCATTTCTCTTTGTTGAACTTAATGAGATTCCTCTCAGCCTAATTCCCCAGCCTATGCAGACCCCTTTGGATGGCAACACAGCCATCTGGTGTATCAGCCACCCTTCCCAGTTTTGTATCATCTGTAAACTTGCTGAGGATGTGCTCTCTCCCATCATCCAGGTTGTTAACAAGGATGTTAAACCCTATTGACCCCGGTGTTGACTACTGATGTACACCACTAGTGACTTGCTTCCTAGTAGACTTTGTGCCACTGATCATGACTCCTTAGGCCTGGCCATTCAGCAAGTGCTCAGGCCCCAACAATTCTGGTGGTCCTCCACTGAACTTGACCCAGTTTATCTACAGCCTTATTTTAATGGGGCACCAAAACCAAAGGGAGTGTTCTCAGTGCTAAGTAAAGGGAAACAATTTATTCCCTCAGTCCTTTCAATACATCCCAGTGTGCTGTTGGTCCTCCATGCTGCCAGGATATACTGACGATAAAAGCATACTTAGTTCTACAATAAACGGTAATGTCTTAATTTTTTTAGATGAGAGTAAAAACCTAAAGTTAACATTATTCAAAATAATCTCATCTCTCCTCCTCAGAAATCTAGCTTCCAATGTCATAGCCAACAAGAAATCACACTTTTTTCCTACTGTGGACATCCTGTGTTGATGCATATATGTTTATATCCTATAGCAATAATTAGTTCCATTTTTGTTACTGATGGATCTTTGATATACTGTCCATTTCTTTGTATCTTCATGTTATGAAAATACACTTTATTTTACTTGGTAATCAAGAAATATTGTAGAACTTCTTCAGTGCTTAGTTAAGCACTGGTGTTTGGATGACCAGGATTCTAGCTCTTTGATTCTCAAATAGGCTGGGATGGTTTCTAGTGTAGGTTAAGAATGCACTCCTTTTTATTCTGTGGTATGTATTTTCTGTATGTGTGTACAGAATTACTTACAGACTTACGGATTGTATGTATACAGTAATTTAAATAGGGAAATGTGTTTTCGCATATTATGGCAGCATTTCCCACAATACCGTAATATTGTCATGTTATAGAACATGAAACTTAATACAGAATATGTAATACATAACTCTACTCTGGGTACCAGCTGCAGGATTAATAGGATTCATATCAGGGCTTTTGTGTATTGTGTATTTTTATCTCCTTTCATTGTTTCTGGTCAGAGAATTGAAAGGAACACCAAAAAAAAAAAAAAAAAGCCCCACCTATGTTGTATCTAATTTCAGATTTTAGCTGTGTAATTGCTGTGTAATTGTAATTTATAAGTACACTTTAGAAAACAGTAAATACTTGCTTATGAAACATATTAGATTTTCAGTTCTGAACATATTATTACTAGATATTTATGATTAATATGCTGTGTTATATGAAGTTATAAATCTGTATTTTTTCCTAATATTCTTTTGCTAATGTGTTGAAAAATGTCCTTGCATATAGATAACCAATAGCAAAACTCCTTTCAGTACTGCATTTACAGCATGTCACAAGAGAATGCAGAACACTTTGGAGTATAAAGCCCTGATCCTGCAAGCACTTATGTAAGTACTTCCCCACAAGCTTGAGAATTGTCCAAGTGAATTGAATGAGACTATTTAGAAATCTATGTGTTTGAAATTAAGCATGTGTCCAGATGTTTGTGGAAGCAGGGCTTGAATTGGACTTGTTGCATTCAAACCTTACTTTTGTAAAAAGACAACTAGAGAAGCAGCCCCTGAATATGCACAAAAGTCACGAAGTACTAAAAGTAACTGAAAACAGGGATGAATCTAGATGAGTGCTTACAGAGAACAACAACAACAAAAAAAAGCCAAAAGCCCAGGCCTTACAATTTAATATCTAAAAAGGCTGTGGTTTTTTTTTGAAAGGACTGCTGGTGTATTACCTTGTCTGCAGTGACCTTTTGTTGTTCAGGTCTTCCTTTTAGGAATAAATCAGAATAAAAGGAGCACTTTGCAACTCATTCTGAAGCATTAGGGAAAAACACTTTAGAGAAAAGTATAGAAAGCTTTCTTATACATCAGATTGTGAAGGAAATGCTGATTTAACATGATTTACATTTTTATTTAGCTCTTAAGTTTAACATTCCTGCCAAGATTCAGCTATACAATAACTGAAGACTTTAGCATCTGCAACTTCTTAAAACCCTGTTAAACAGATGTAATTCCTGGCATAACTTAGTTCTCGCCAGCACTTTTTGTTACATTCCACTAAGACCAAACAGGAAATATATTTCCTTCAGTCTAAGAGTTCAGGAAGAAAATGAGCCTCTCTTTGTACCACATAACACAAGGAGACCTTCATTGCTTCATACCATCAATTGACAGGTCAATGGCAAAGTAAATGGGCAGTACCCTTAGTGTGTCAAAGATGTGAGTAAATTTATTGACGTTGATTCCTTTTAGTTTGCATATGTAATACTTTTCCCTCTTGCAGGTTTTAGGACGTGATCATTAGAACACTTTCTTTAGTGCCCTTATTATTTCTGTTCAGTATATATTCATAGCCAATATCTCCAATGCACATTTTGTGAGCAACTTAAGTTTGGATTTTAATGTTATTTTTATTGGTATTGAGTGTGAAATAAAGCAGAAAGATGCCTAGGGGATTTTTTAAAAGCACTTTGTCATTTAATGTTCAGTCAACACCAAGTGCTATGGAGAAACCCTTTACAGATCTTAACCACAGATCTTGTGCAAGTTATTTCAGGGGCACATAAGAAAATTAGCACTGAAGATTCCAAATGAACTTGTACTTTCATATAAACCTGAAATTGAACCTCTTTTTATGGTTGAAAGAGTTAATTTATATTTTATTTGTTTATTGTATTTAATTTCTTTCTGTGGCTCTGCCCTTCCTGGTTTGAACCAGTCCTGGAAATGGAAATACTGAAATATTTTCAGATATGTTATTCTTTAGTCTGTTTTCAGCTTGGGGAAACCACAAAGTACTGGAAATCCTAGGAAAAAGCTCTTGTGAAGGTTGTCAGCCATGTTTCTAGATGTAGAGATTTAAAAAAAAATTAAATCAGGATTTATCCAAATTTATGAACCCATTGAATTTTAGTTACCAGTCATTCATTGGAAGAAAGTTGAATATTTTGTTTTTGCTTATACAATTTAGTAAAAAGGATATGTTGTCCTATGTCTTTACAGCCCTTCACACACCACTAAACAGCAACACTAATGACCAAACTAAGTTGTAACAAAACAGTGCATTATAGTTTTTTCATTAATTCAAAGCAGATCCAAAATTTAAATCTCCATTACAGAAATTTTCTAATCTCAGACTCTTCCCAAAATCCAATTTTTAAAAATCTGGAGAAGGGACAAGACTGTAAATAAGTGTGTGTATATGTGCATGTGTATAACTCAAATTCATTGAATTTGAGTTATACACATGAATTCATTGAATTATTACATGTAAGTATGGGCTTGATTTTTGATTAGCAAAGCTGAACTTTCTCTCTGATTTTACTTAATCTAAGTTAGCAAAATTCAGAAATTTTGCTTTTGTTTGTGACCTAAGTAAATTCTTTCAGTAACTAATTTGAATTTTTTTACTGTTTATCAAAAATTCTTAGGTACTGGTATGTTTGACCCATTTGAACATTGTTTTTTAATTAAGCAATCTTTCTAATCAATACTAGTACATATTATGTATTCCACCATTCTGTGTAGTAGATAGAAAGGATAACTATTTTTTAATTTGATTAACCACATAATTTATTTTTTTAAATAAACAATTCCACTGAAAAAGATATTGCTTGTATGCTTATCTATAATGAACATCATCTACTAAATGGATGTTTTGTCAGAATTTCTAGACTTATCTGCAATAAATACTTTTGAGAACTGAGTTATAGAGGAATACTGCAGCATTTTGTTGCAGTAGTTATGAATTCTTGCTAGCAGTAGGGCATTTTAAACCATTTGGCCTTTATGTTACAGGACCTCAGGGCATTTATTCTCTGACACTTGTGAAATATTTTTCAGATATAACAGTAGTTTTACTTAGAATTCTATTTTTTAATATTTTATTTTCATGGTGTTGGTTTATAGTGAGTTGGTAAGATCAGTCTTTCCAGTTGCCTATAATATTGTCTGTACATGCAATCAGTTATGCTAGTTACAACTATTATAACTGGTTATGTCCATAGGTTATGCTTACTGCTTATGTTTATAGTAACTTAATGTAATTCACAACCAAGATAAAGCCAACACTCCTCTCACTGAGAGATTAAACAATCATGCACACTGAACTTGAAGCAGAGAGCATGAGTGGAACGGAGCATCAAGGTGCAGCACACCAACCCCACAGCAGCAGGCATGGTGGGATGATGCTGACTCTCCAGGGAGGGCAGTCGGGTGCAAGTGCCCCATAGGATGGCTGTGCTTTTGTAGTCTACCTCTGTGAGAATGCTCCTAGTCCAGTTCATGGGAAAATCAAAGTGAGCTTAAATTACCTTTGGGACTGTTCTGTTAAATGATGATAAAACTGTTACATTGGCTGTACCAGGCAAAGGGGAGCCAGTAAACTGATGCGAGCTCCTCATTGAGGCAAGAGGACTGATGCAGCACAGAGCAGAGCAGCTTGCTATGTCCTAATGCTAAGGATGCTTTAAACTAATGCCTGCCTTTTCACACTGGAAAGATCTAGAAGTGTTTCTACTGTCAATTACAGATAAAAGACAGTTCTGCAATTGCTCCTCCATGCTTCTTGGTCATTATATATAAACGCCCATCTGAGTCTGCTATCTTAGTGAATTAGTGAGGAGGTGGTTTCCATGTTCAACATCAAATAGCAATGCATCTTTGGCAGGCTGAGCTGAGTATGAAAGCCTTATAAGCTAACCATTCTTATCCTTGGCTGCTAGCTGATTGCTGTGTCAGGGAAGGGATGTAAGAGATGGGTCTATTTTCCCTGCACTATTCAGCATATGTCTTGCTGTTTGACAAGACTAATTTTTTTAAGATTATGTATTTATCTTACTAGGCCTTTTAAAAAAGTTCAGTCTGTGAAAGAGGAGAGAGGCAGAATGTCAGAAACTCCAGCAAGAGATGAAGTATTTCCAACAGTAACTTTGTCTCATAGTAATTAAGTGCTAGTATGTTTTTTAAATAAGTGCTTTATGAATGTATAGGGCAAAAATCTCAAACCTTTTAGGCTCAGAATTCTGTAATGGGACTGGAGTGCTGTGGGAATATCATGGAGGCTTCCTGTAGATCCTTTAAGTGCCTGGAGACAGTCTGTGTATGAGATTTTCTTGACTGTGCATGATGTTAAGTTAGTATTTCGATTTATTTAAGAACAATGTTAGTCTTTCAAGTCCAGTGTGTTAAGCTGCACCAATTAAATGTTTCGGTTTTTTTGTTTTGTCCATAAGGTTCTAGAAAGCTCCTTTGGGATTGAGACAGTTAAATCTGTTTACCTTTCCCATCATTTACATAATTGGCAGACATTGTAAAAAAAAAATAATTAAAACTTATTGACATTTATAGTTAAATGAAAGCTTGCATGATAGTCTTACAAGGCTAAGAGGGGCTGAATATTGGCTATTTGATTTTAATATATTACAAAACTAGCTTTTGTCTCTTTGTACTTGTTCTTAGTTGATTTGGATCAAAGCCCTTGAACACTTTGTTCCTGGAGGGAGTAAAGAATTTACTGTCACCTCTTCGAAAGAATCTGTCTTGGCTGGCATAAAGTTAAGAACATGATCTAACACATAACACCACTAATGGAATTTCTTTTCAAGAATTGTTTGCTTAATCCTTCTTTTTTCATGACCTATAATAAAAATAGATCCTGCAGTGGTAAGAAGTGCATTTTCAGATATCACATGGGACTAATATAGTTATTAGTGCATATATTTACATATATTTTGTGCTGGTCCATCAATTTTGTAAAATCACTAAAGAAGCTGAAACAGTGTTGAATGAATGCTTCAAACTCTGTTTTCTGCAAAGCTGGTGGTATATTTTGCATTATCTTTGCTCTGTTATGGTTTAATGAGATTTTTGAAAAGCTTAATGAAATCTATTGTGGAGTTCTTCAGTGAGTGGTATATGTAACAGTTTTGGTTAGTGTTTTTATTAATGATCGTGAACAAAAAATAGGACTATGCTGATGAAATGCACTTTTTCACAAAACTGGGAAGCATTTACATAAAAAGTTGTGTATCAGGAATGTTTATAGTAAGCTGAGGATGATTAATTGGAAATAGTATCTAACATGGGAAGACTTGTCTATATGGCATGTGTCACAGTTGTTACCCACCATGAAGAAGGCAGAAGTCCTCAAATATATTTCATGAGGTATTTCCAGTAAGGATAGGAAGGTAGATGTCATTTTAAAACATACTGATCAAGTCTCATTTGAATATAATCTGCCATATCAAATTGAAGCTATTGCAGAGAGGGGTAAATGGGAGAATAGAAAACCCACTTCACAAGAGAAGACCAAAAGATGTCAGCTTTCTATAAATGCTGTGATTTCTTTCAATTTGAAAGTTAGGAGAAACATTTCTATCAGGTAAGAATTGAGCTTTTCAAACATTTCTACATGTACAGATGATAAAAGGAAGTTTTTCATGCTCTGTACACACACAAATGTCTAAGCCCTCTCTTAAAACTGTCTGTATTTAAAATGGGACTCAGTTCAGTGTTACACAGGAAGATGTGTCCTGACCTGAGTGTTAGGTGTGTGAATCTAAAGATTAAGGATTTCCTTATAACTTCTGTATTTGTCCAGATGATTAACCTCACTGTGAAGGGTAAATAATCAATTTGGGAAGTTCAAATTTCTCACATGCATGATTGGTCAATGAACTGAGGCATTTCAGAATTTATTTTCACTAAATTCTGGGAATATTTGGAATGAAATATGAGTAAGGAAAAGTTATGCCATCCTTTTCCATTTTTCACATACTTAAGAAAAGTCTTTGCACCTTCTGAATTCTGGAGGCTACTAAAATTCTGCCTTGAAGCAATCTGCTAATGTCAGTGCAAAGTTGATTTTAATAATATGAAGTTTTAGTTGTAGGCTTTAGAACCCTGCAGGATAAATATAATAAATAAAGGGATTTATGCACATATTAAATGCACATTGTAAGAGGAAAAAATCTCCAAGGGCAGACACATGCCTCTTTCCTTTGGAGCTTGCCTCTTAATGTCAACACCTTTACAAACAGCAATAGGCACTAAAATTACCCATCAAAAAAATGTGACATCACTCTTAGTAATAAACATATAGCACTTACTGTAGTTCTAGGTTCATGTTTCCAAACTCACAAAATCTGGTTGGCATTCTTAATCTTTTAAACACAGTGAAAAATGTTTTATCAAATATAATATACACTAAAAATGAGGGGAGGGGGGATGGAGGGAAGGCATGGAGGAGGGGAAGAAATACCACATAGTAGAGTAAACATATAAAGTTTTACTTGTTATGTTTCTTTGCCCATTGCTGTCTTCCTGCATGTCAAAGGAGTTCACCTGTATTCCTCAAATGTCCCATCACAGACTGTATTTAAAAATAGTACTGTCCTTAAAAACATTCTGTAGTAGAAGGAAATGCTGCCAAATTATGTTGCATCCTTTAAGAGTTTTTAAACTTCTCCATCATGCTTTATGTCAAATTAGTGTTACACTGAACATTCGTCCATAATGACAATGTGCTTTTAACCATATTCATATAAAACTCTGTGTGTTGGGGACAGTTTTGGGGGATATCCTTTGGAATCCTGCATTTACTTATTTAATCCAATGTGGGGGTGTTTTTCCATGCTGCCTACAATCATGAGGAAGACTGCTGTTGCTGTAAAACTCAAGGTTGGGGGAAGAGAGGTATAGATTTCACCAAACAAGAGAATGTAAGGGTATATGTGCTTTGAGTTAAATCCAGCAGGATTTTTGGAGCAGCAATTAGAAGAATCTTCCTGAGAAGAATTAATTAGATATAAGTAGGGCATGTTTAGGTTCAAAACTTTAAATATATACTACCTTTGCATTTGGTGAGAAAGGCAAACTCTATGTTCTACAGCAGCCAGACCAAGCAAGTCCTGGAAGCATCAACAACAACAATTATTTTGTTTTGTCCTCTTGCTTTCTTTTCAAAGCTAGGTATCCAAATGTATGAGGAATGTGCTTGTGTATACTTTTTGGGGCGTGTTCTTTTGGCTGAATTAGTAAAATAAACCAAGGCACTGTAGAAAGTGTGTGTTGCTGAGTTTTTCTTTTGACCTGGGCCTCTGGCAGAGTTTCTCTCTACCTGCAAAGTCCTTGGCGTTGCCACACGCCCCCTTCAAAGCACAAATAACGTCTTTTTGGTTTCCATATGTGATAGGTGGTCTCTCTTAAGAGCTTTCCAGTGTCTCCCCCCAATGACTGGAGATGGTTAGCAGAAGCCATGTGGATTAACTTTTCTCTTGGATCTAGTCCCAGTGCTGGCAGCCCTCGTTGTCCTAAAGAGGAAAGTAGTGGGCCTAACATACTCACTTCAGTTTTCCAGCTGCAATAGGCAAGGAATCTAGTATCTGTTTCTTATTTTGAAACTATGCTTGCAGACCCAGTCTTCAAAGAGGACCCAACACGGTCATATTAGGCCATAACCAAGAATTTAGAAGAGTGATACCTATGTATTTATAAAACTATTTATGCACAAAAACTAATCTGGGAAGATTAATTTTTTTTAAATTTTGTAACCCCAAGCTGGTGAAACTCCAGAATATTTTATCCTATATGAGCCTCAAGCCTCACAGAAGTCATATAATGTGTATGCTCACAGTTTTATTTTTAACCACCACAATACCTTTCATATTTTGTTAGTGTTTTCCAAAACATATTGAAAGAAAGGATTGAAAAACCAGGGCAATGTTTATTATTTAGGGATGTTCTCCCTGCTGTGAAGAAGAATTTAACCTTGATCTGGCTCAAATGAGACAGTTTTACTTCAGTTAAATTCACAATGCAACTTCTCATGTATTTCATATTTGTTATTTTTTAAGTATGTTCAAGTTCAATAGAAGATATAGAGAAGGAATAGAGGCAGAAAGCATTTTGAAAATGTCTTAATACCCCATCAGCATATAATAGGATAGACATTTTGAGGTATGTATCATATATCAGTTTCCCATGTGAAAAATAAGAACCTTTGGGTGAAAAACACTTGAGGAAAAATTAGTGATTTCATTATTGCATTAAAATAAGAATTGAATTGTTATAAAAATAATCTCTCTGTTTTGGGTTTTGAATGTTTCTGAAACTAAGAATGAGGGGTGATTTGACTTGAAATCAGTTTCTGAAAATTAAATTAATCCTTTGAGATTAAATTAGTCCTACTTTGAAAAAGAATACAGAATATATGTGTGTCTCTATGTGTCTCTGTGTGTCTGTATATGTACACTCTAATATGCATAGGGAAAACATATTGAAAACTGTATTTTCTTTTTTCAAGTAGTATATCTGATATATTCAGCTTACCCAGTTAGTGTGAGAAATTCCTGATTCCATGAACTTCTTGGAAGACTTGTAGCAGTGCAAGTATATATTAAGCAGCTGGCTATAATAAGTGGACTTAAAAAAGTTCCAAGCTTATCTTGGCAGGTAACCATATGATTTGGTTTTAATTTGAGATCAGCTGATACTTAATAGTTTAGAATATTTAAGAAAAACAAAAACTATAAACAGTTACATTTACTCCATATGTTTTTTTTTTTAATGATATAAATTAATCATTTACTGGTGGCTGTCCCAACTACATTTTCTGAGTTGCTTTTATTTTCTGCAATGTACGAATAAATGTTGTAAAGCATTGGTCTTACTACCAATTACCAATTCAAGGGAAAGTTTTGATGCAATAAACTCCTTTCTCACATCAGTGTATGAATGTCTCATTGACTGAGAGCTACTGCATCTGAAATACCATTTGATTCAAAGTTTTCTTCCTTAAAGGTCATGAATAAACTAATTTGTCTTAGTTTTGAAGGAGTACATGCACTGCAAGGACCCTATCAAATAATATGTTACCTTCTCTACTGTTTTTTTTTCTTCTGGAGAAGGTTTCCTGCCCCAGTCCCTTTCCCTGAAGAGAAAATCATTTGCTCACTGCAGCTGACCAAGAAAGGAAAATTCAATGGATGTGAACAGTGATTTCTGTCCTCTGAAATTTGGTTTTATAAAGCAGAAGGTCTAGACGTTGAATCTTTGGGCTGCTCAGGTATGGCTTATGTTCTGTGAAGAAAAACGACCAATATTTATGGAGAAAGATATCTGATAGTGATTTACTTAGCAAATCATTATCTGCAATTTGTTTCTTCTGTTTATGATCTATTTAATTAGCCTTCATGAAGGAAGAAAACCACCCAAACCACAAAAGAAATCTGTTTAAAATAATATGTTTATAAATAGATTCTCCCCACAATAATTTTAATAGAAGTTTCTCAGCTTTGCTGAAATTAAGGGGAAAGTATTTACATGCACTTTTAATCAAATATCTATTGCTGAAAATTTACATGACGTGACATCAAATTAAAATCCAGTAGTTTTTGTTTCTAAGTAAAAGTTTGTTTTTGGTAATAATACTTATTGTAAATCTACTAGCCAATTATTATGGTTTTGGGAACAATTGTTCCCTATATGTTAAATTTAATCTTTCCTTTTTGCTCTTTCATATAATGCGAATCTGCTCCCAAACAAAAGAGAAATTATACATCTTGCAAAAATGTATACATACTTCTATTTGTAGGAAGCCTGTCTTGTCTTTACGCACATATAGAAATCTTTTTCAGACTGGCCTAAGACAGACCATCATCCTTCAAATCTGCAATTCACTTTTCTGAATTCATAGTTGCAGTAAATGTTCTTAGCTGTAACAACATACCATTCTTTGCAGTTTTGTAGGCTGGAGGGTAAACTTCAGGCACCATTATGTTTTAATTAGTTACTCTCTATCCTTTTATCAGCAACGCTTATTGTATTAAATGTATTTTATTAAAGTATTCTATATTGAGGATGATCTATTCTGGAATAATTTTCTCTTGTGATCCTTACCACAATGGGCATGCTGGTCTGTTGTCTGTCTTAGGCAACAGAATTAATTCTGAAGATGTATAATTATTTAACTCCATCACCTTAATCTTGCTGCTTTGACCATACTACATACCAGCAAAGGATCTAATTAAGTTTGCTGGAAGAATGCATTACAATATTTTGTGGCAAAGAAGGCAATAAATTCAAAATGGCTGCTGATTTTAGGATTTTGTTTTTTTCAGTTGAAGACAAAATTATTGTATATACTTTTTTCTGAATTTTCGTAAAATTGTTATTAAGATGCACCTCATTTCTGTGAAAATTACCCAATTACACACTGATGCCAAAATCATTGGGCACTAATCTTCTAATACCTTAACACAGCTTGAATTATGAAAATATTTATCTGCTTTTCACATATGCTGTTTTTTCCACCATGTTGCCTTGCTGACCTTCACTGGCATGTATTCCTTTTTTGAGGATTGTCATTGGGATACTGATGAAATTAGGTCTTGCTGTAAATTGACAATTAGTAAAAAGCAATAGTTTCTGTTATTTATGCTTCAGAAGATAATCTTAGTCTATCCATCTGAATCTCTGACAAAAAACACAAGCAGCATTAGTGATACGCCCCTTAGTGCTTTGAAACATTACAATGTCTCACTGTTTAGTTCTGAAACTATTATTAGACACCTTTTATCAAATTTTCCAGTGAAGATTTTTTCCGCTTAAAAATTCTGAACATACTTTTGGTGGTGATTTTTAAACTGATTGCATAATTCAGACGCCTTCGTGATATTGAAAAGGGAATCTATTGCAATGCTCTCAGTAAGTGGCTAACTGCGAAAGTGGTCACCAGTAAAATCTTAGTCCTATAAACTGCAGCATAGCCTGGAAATACCCAAAATACTCACCCTCATTCTGTCTCAAAAATATCTTTTTCATGGCGATATTTACACTACTTAATGTTAGAATTCTCTAAATTAGGTGCCTGAATTTGAAATCTAGATTGTCTGCCATCTCTATGTTGCATCTCTTCTTCGTGGCCTGAGGTGTCATGGGCCCACCGAGCTAGAAATAGTTCACCCTTATGTTGCCAGTCCAGATCCACCTCAGCCACTTCAATCTTAGCATCCTGATCCACCTGCTGGTCATTTCAATGTTCTTCAGTGGCCCAACTTTTGGGGACGTGAACATCCACATGACGTACCTTTACAGCCAGGTTCTCTATCTGGGCAGCAATATCTTGTCACAGTGCGGCAGCCCAGATGGGTTTGCCTCTGTGCTGTCTTTTGCTCTGCTTCCGTTACTGTAGCCACCCCCACAGGGCATTTGCCACCATCCATGAGTCAGTATAGAGACAGAGCACTGGCCACTTTTCCCGTTCAGCAATGTCTAAGGCCAGCTGGATGGCCTTTACCTCTGCAAACTGACTCGATTCACCTTCTCCAGCAGCTTCTGCAACTTGTTGTATAGGACACCATACAGCAGCCTTCCATCTCCGATGCTTTCCCACAAGATGACAGGACCTGTCAGTGAACCGGGCATATTGCTTCTCAATTTCTGGCAGTTTGTTATACAGTGGGGCCTCTTCAGCACATACCACCCCCTCCACTGGCAATATTCCAAAATCTTTGCCTTCTGGCCAGTCCATGATAATTTCCAAGATTCCTGGGTGACTGGGGTTTCCTGTTTGAATCTGTTGGGTGATCAGTGCGACCCATTTACTCCATGTAGCATCAGTTGTATGATGTGTAGAGGGGACCCTCCCTTTGACCATCCAGCCCAGCACTGACATTTGGGGTGCCAGGAGGAGCGTGCTTCAGTACCAACCACTTCTGAAGCAGCTCGAACCCCTTCATATGCTGCCAATATCTCTTTTTCAGTGGGAGTATAGTGGGCTTCGGACCCATGTATCTGCAACTCCAAAACTCTAGGGGTTGACCTCAGGTCTCCCCTTGCACTTTCTGCAAGAAGCTCTAGGTAGGGCCATTCTCCCTGGCTACAGTGTAGAGCACATTCTTTACATCTTGTCCTGGCCAGACTGGCCCAAGAATTACTCTATGAACTATCTCCTGTTTAATTTGTTCAAAGGCTTGTCATTGCTCAGGGCCCCATTTGAAATCATTCTTCTTCCGGGTCACTTGATAGAGAGGGCTTACAATCAGACTATAATCTGAAATATGCTGCATGCTTCAAAAACCCAGGCTTAAAAAAGCTTGTGTTTCCTTTTCGCTAGTTGGTGGAGACATGGCTGTTATTTTGTTGATCTCCTCCATTGGTATCTGACGATGTCCATCTTGCCATTTTGTTTCTAAAAACTGGATCTCCTGTATGGGTCCCTTGACCTTACTTTGTTTTCTGGTGAAAATGGCCTTCAGAAGGATTTGGACTATTTTCTTCCCTTTTTCAAAAATGTCTTCTGCTGTGTGTCCCCACATGATGATGTCACCAATATATTGTAGGTGTTCTGGAGCTCCGCCCTGTTCCAGTGCAGTCTGGATCAGTCCATGACAAATGGTAGGGCTGTGTTTCCACCCCTGGGGCAGTAGATTCCAAGTGTACTGGATGCCCCTCCAAGAGAAAGCAAACTGGGCCCTGCACTCTGCTGCCAGAGGGATGGAGAAAAACGCATTAGCAATATCAATTGTGGCATACCACTTGGCTGCCTTTGACTCCAGTTCGTATTGAAGTTCAGATTCACAGACATCCCAAGCCTATCTAATTGCTCTCTCCTGCTGGCAGATCTTGATTCCAATGTTCCTATCTAACCAGGTGATTTCTTACATAAGTGGAGAAATAAGCCTTGATGCATTATTAACATAGGAAGAGATCCAGTGAGTAGCAGTTTGGAGGGAGTGGGGAATGCGTTGGTGATTGAGATAGGTGAGAGTGGGTAGCATGAAGAGGACTTTCCCACCCCCATTTAATAGCAGTAAGTTAGATTTGTTCCCTGCAAATCCTGAAGCTGCAGCCTTAAAAAGCTGAATTGTTCAGAAACTTGTGTTAGGACATCTGAAGAACTATCAAGCATATTTACTGACTTCAGTATGCTTCCTCATGCTATGGACACATTTCAGATGATACTACTTCTCAAACTTTAAGTTTGTCCTGTCCTCCCTTCTCTGAGATGGCATTCTCCAGGGTTGAGAAGTAAGAACCGGCTGTGATTCCTAGCCACAGGTGGTAAGAGTTTTCATTGTACATTGATCCCACAGGCATGAGATGAGAAGCAGGAGCGTTCAAGGAAATAGCCCTAGAGAAACAAGGTTTGTGTGAGTATTTTTTTAGTAACTTACTAAGTATTATTTTATGTTCATTTATTACATTGCAGAGATAAAATGACAATGATATGAAGTCTATAGTTACATGGGTGAAAAATGTGAGGGGAAAATTAAAATAAGAAAATAAAGTTTAAATGAGAATTCAAGGTTTTCACTGAGGACCACTGACAGGTAGTCAGTCTTTTAGAAAAGGAACCTTATCATAAGCGTGTTCATTGGCAGCTTAGAGTTAATGAGCCACTATGTTCTACTAATGAACTGCGTTCTACTAATTCACAAACGTTACTGGGTGTTAATGCTGTATATGTGGATGGGACAGATGGGGGTTTGTTCTGTTCACAGGTCTGTTTGTGATATCTCCTGGGAGGTGAGTTGGGCAGGGAGGAGGGGAGCTGCCTCTCTACCATGCTCTGGTTGCTGTCTGGAGGGTCTGGGAAGGCTCTGCCTGAGAGCAGTTTGAGTAAGTGGGAACCTGGTCCCTTCATGAGTCTGAGTTTGTGCCAGCAAGGGTGACCATAGTGGTCAGGGAGCCAGGGTCCTGGAAGGGCTGTGGTGAACTGGGAGCAGCCAAAGTAACCAGGCCTTGCTGGAAGTGAAGACCTTTGTCCTAGAGACCAAGGGAAGGCAGCACAGGGTTTGCTGGGATTCCGAAGGTTGCTGAGTTGTTATCTGGAATGTATCTGGAAGATCTTTGTTCTGCGAAGAATCAGTGGGTTGCGTGAGATCTATTTATGACCTCCTTTTTTTTCTTTCCTTGCTTGTACTGAATGTGCTCTACTTTAAGAGATGAGCCTAGGAAAAAGCCAACTTCCTGATTCTTGTGGTCCCCATATACTGTTTTTGGTCAGAGCTTTACAAAACTACTTAACATATAGAAAGAAAATTCAAGGTTCTTCCCAAAAGGTGAAGTGGACAATGCCTCATATTTTTGTTGATAAATGGAATGAAATGTCTATCAATTCCCCCACCCTCCCATCAGTAGTGGGGAGGAGAGAAGCACAGTATTGATGGGGGAAAATCCTTCTACCCCAAGCCATTTCCCACCGCCTTTGCTTACTCGGGTCCTTTCTATACTCTGGAGACTTTGATGACATTGGATTTTCTTTTTTTTCCCTCTTTCATACAATTGAAGAAAGTGATGTTTGTCTATAATCTACTTTGACTCCACCTGGGCCACGCCAGCTTCATACTCACCGTCAAAGAACTGTTTCCAAAGCCCTCTCCTTTTGGGTATCCCCTTTTGGCTCCAATTAACTTCCTCCAGGACTTTATTTCTCTTGCTAGGGCTGCAAAATTTTGCTCCAAATCCCTTCTACACAGCATTTCTGTGATGGGAAGAGGGCTGGCAAATGTAATTTGACCCAGTTAAATAAGAACACTGAGTCCTTTGACAAGAATTAGGTAAGGAGTAAGTGTTAGGATTCACACATCTCTGATTACTGCCACGTGATCGGTGTATGTGCAAAACAGAAAGGAAATGTAAGCAGAAGCAAACTGCAGCAGGAGGGTGATTTCCATATAAGCTGAACTCTGCTTCAGAATTACAGCAGAATTTTTTTCTCAGTTCTGCTCTCTTCCCTCCCCTCCAATATTAGCCTTGGGTTGCTGTAAACTACTCCATGAAAGAGATTTTTCTAGGTATTATTTATTCTAAAATCAGCAGGCTGATAAACACTTTACTTTGAACTATTCAGAATGTAGTTCCTTTGTCAAAGCAGGAAGCTTTGGGAAATGTCCAAGCTTCTAACTGACTATGAGACATTAGTAGTCACAGGGGTGTAGCTACAGCGTCTGTCAGCTTGGTGGCTTAAATCCATTAGGCATCTTATACATCTGCTTGTTTTAATAACCCTCTTGCCTTTTTTTTTCAGAAGGCTCAAAGACCATTAGTAATGGTCAAAACGTAGCTGAAAATTCCTTGACTAGTGTAAGAACTACTTAGCAACAACTAAAATATCTCCACATTATCAACACTGGTTTTAGCACAAATCCAGAATATAGCCCCATACTAGCTACTACGAAGAAAATTAACTGTATCCCAGACAAAACCATGACACTGAAGCAACATGGCTGAAGCAATTCTGTCTCTTTGATACTTCTTTAATAACTCTCAAATCTTTAGGCAAAGTAGATGTTTTCACTATTGTAATTGCAATGTCAGGTAAGTGACTTAGAGTACCATGGACAGAATAAGTTAGAATTTCATTCACATTTCAGTCACAATGTGATAGTGTGCTTATTTGCTGTAGATGAGCTTAGATAAAGAGTATTCTGTGGTGGATCTCAGCTCTATTATTAGTTCTTTTAATGTTGGCTAGCCAACATCAGATGTGGCTCTTCTGCCATTATCTGCAGGTTATTGTTGTCTAGGAGTTGATAATAGATTTAGGTAGACTTTGGTAGTCTTTATTGGGAGGATGAAGTATTGTGGAAGTTAAAATGATGTTTTAATTGTTAAGGGAAGGTTAAGGCTACTAGGTCTCATTTTGTCCTTTTCTTTGTGCAACAAATGGAAAAATTGCATAACTTGTTTTAATGAAGATTTTTCCAGTACAAAGTGTCTTCTTTGGCAATTGTAAGAGACTTAAATGTACAACGTGCACGTTACAGGGTGATTCATTATGAATGTTAATGGATATAAAATATTTAGTTATTGTTACTTTTGGAGCAAGACAACATTCAGTCATGTTTTGTTTTACTTGTGTGTCTCAGTGTATTAATTTTTTCTTATTATTACAATTTTTTTATTAGTAAGGCTCTCAACAGTTTGCATAATGAATGATGTGGGGCGACTTGTGCTCAATACCCAACCTCAGATGGTAGTTACATACTACATTTATGCAACACATGTACAAAAAACTTTATATACTCACTTCAAGGCTAGGTATTCATTAATTATTTTAAGGGTAAGACATATATTGTGGTCCTTTTGCCCCATGTTATCCTGGAATCCTCCTGCTGGAATGTGTGTGGCTGGGAGTGCCTGGAGAGAGCAGTCAGGAGGTGGTGAGGAAGCATAAACTCAGAACAGTTTGTCCCTCCCTAAATTGTATAATATCTTACAGGTTATCTTTTATTCTGTGTCATTTCTGTTCTAGACTGTGGGAACACCTCCATCAGTCCTTCATCCTCAGGAAAATTTTTCTATTTTCTGGTTGCCAGATAGCAAATGAGCAGCCAGCAACAATACTGGATCCCACATATCTCAATATTAACTTCTTACTCTGACAGCAAGATTTAAGAAAAAATCATCTTATGATATAGCTATGCTTCAAAAAAATAAAGAAAAAAAAAGGAATAAATATTAATCAAAACCCTAGAAATGTGTTCTGAATGAAGTCCCAAAGTTTTCTTGACAACAATAACAACAACAGAATTAGAACCACACAGTTGACAGCTCTTGCCTAATCATGCATGCTGTCAGACAGGAAGTTGGTCTGGGTTTTAACTAGAGGCTTTGGTAAGCCATGCAAAATACAAATGTGGAAACTTGGAACAAAATTTCCAGAATATTCACAAACCTCGGAAGTTCTTGTGAAAATTTCAAGGTGCACAAAAATAGCAGTTTAAGCCAGACATACATTTGATAATTTTGTTTAATTTGCCTTTTGCACATGAATATGGCATCATTCTTGGCAAGGGACAAGTATACAGAAAAGAAATGGTGTGGGGAAAAGCCTGCCAAGAAGACAAGTGGCCACATGCTTGCAAGTCAGGGTGCTTACAGCTTAGACAAGGCTGGAAGAAAATGCTAAAAGAAACAAGGTGATTGTGGCAGAAGTAGATGCACAACAGTAGGCAGACTTGGTGGATATGCAACAGTTTACCAAATGTAGCAGTTGTGTTAAGTGCATCTTAACAGTAATAAACTGTTAGATAAGATTATCCAATCATTCCTGGGACATTGCAAAAGGCAAACCTGGGGCACTTTAGCAAGAGGTGCAAGCCACAAAAAATTACAGACCTACTGTGGAACAGAATTTTTAAACCAGCCTTTAAGCAAGCTTTTAAAGCCGTGTAGTGTTCACCATTTTGTTACTAATAATGAAGTAAAGACCTAAGTCATAGAGGATTTTAAAAGGATGCTCAAAAAAAAGATGTGGAGATATTTTACAGCACACACTGATGTAGCTTCTGCAGAACTATTAGAGCCTGGCTTGCAGACGTGAACACTTCAAATTGTGCAAGGGTTTGGAAAATTGTGTATGGGAGTATGTTTAAAAATAAAGAATTTGCACCTGTGCTTAAAAAGGGACACCACACAGGATGTCCAGAACAAAAGAGCAGTTTGAGAAAGTTTACAAGCACACATTCCAAGATGAAATTTTCATAGTAGCTGAAATTGTGAAAAGGGTACCTGTGAGATACCTGTGTACCGCTTAATAGACTATGGTGATGAAGCAATAGAAGGGTCATTTTACCCTAAAGAACCTTAAAAACTTAATCGCAATAGGGACAGAATCTAAAAAATTGAGGTCAACACTGCAAAAGGGAAAGGAAGAAACAACTGCTAGTGACTTGTCATGGCTGGTGCCAGAAATTTTAACAGTTGGACAGTATCAGCTGGAGAGAAGGGAGGGAAAATATGGAAGGCAGACT
This sequence comes from Phalacrocorax carbo, assembly GCF_963921805.1. Taxonomy (NCBI): domain Eukaryota; kingdom Metazoa; phylum Chordata; class Aves; order Suliformes; family Phalacrocoracidae; genus Phalacrocorax; species Phalacrocorax carbo. The sequence continues at coordinate 106,200,301 of NC_087514.1, forward strand.
AGGGTTTCTACATCACACTGCCCAGCAATGCCAGAGCTAGAATGGGTCTACAAAATACCAGCTTGATCTTTACTGTACAACTGGTGAGGCCCTTGTAGCTCTCTGGGAAGTGGGGGTGGGGCTGGTAGAGATACAGTGCCTTCACAGCTGGAGTAACAAAATTTTCTGGTTGTTGACATGACTGTTGACTCATATGCTGAACATTTTCATGCCCATTCAGTCCACTGGGTAGTTAGTGTTAGCTTGTAAGTAACACCTCAACATGCCTTAAATGCATACCAGGTATCACCAGCACATTCTTAACGAACAGCAATGCATAGGTAGCTTGCAGGCTCCTGCTGCTGAGGAGATTTTTTAACAAAAGCTGTCTTTGCTCCTTGTTAGCTTAATTTTTACGTCTATGTTGTCCAGCAAAATCTTGTCTTGAAAGAACAGATCATTGTGGAGGGGTTCCAATAGGTCAATCCTCCTATTGTGGGCTGTCAAAGCCAAGCATTGCCTAAGCCCCTCATTACCCATACTATCCAGCACCACTGCTTCCTGCTGCCTGACTGGGTCTTTGTAGAATAGCTCGACAGACAAGTGCATGGACATCATGTAATGGCTGTAGTTGAGAAGCAACTCAGTGAAGGTGCAGTCGGGGTAGCAGTTGATGTTCTGGTTCATTAGTCAATCCCCCAGCATAATGTCCATCTGGCTGAAAATAGGGGCCAGCTGGTGATTCATGAGGCCCATGGCCTCACCAGCTCTGAGATTGTCAGCTTTTATGATCTTGAAGAGTATTGTTCCTATCCATGTAATCTTCACCATTCCCAGCTATGAAAAAGTCCAGAGGTGCAGAGTCTACATTAGTGGAAAGTGGAGACACCTCAGTAAACAGGGTTTTCTCAATTCTGGTCTGAGCTGGGGACAATTTGGCTTGTATTTGGTACATTCTTCTGAGCAGCCATGAACCAGAGCCATCCTTAAAAAATATATTTCCTTTTTCTAGAGGTAGTAAGGGACCTCTTTCTCTGGTTTTGTTTCTTTTTCACTCTTTGGCCTGGCTTGTTATTCCTTTTCTTCTTGTCCTGGTTGGACTGCTGTCTGGCACACAACCTTGCTTTTTTCTTTTAAAGGGCTGAAGTGAACATTTCCTCTGGGGTCATGACACAACTCTCTTTCTTTAAGACTTTTTCCTTGAATGTAAACAAGTCTCAAACCCTCCTGATCTGAGGGCATTTCCAAGGCTGATCACCTTGAAAACACATCCAAACATGTTTTTTGTAATATCTTGAGTGGTGCTTCTAGTACATGGCTTAAAATTTTCCAAACACCTTTTCAAAAGCAGGACAACCTTTCTAAACAGGATACACAACACACCTCTGACATCTGCACCATACATTACAGGAACACCTTGAAAACCAGCAACCCTGTTGCTTGCCTGGACTCTGTAATAATTCATGTACAATGAATCACAGTGCAGTATGAAAACTTTTAAAAGCACACTTTTCCACCTTTTAGAAGCAGAGGAGCAGGTAATCCCACTGTGTCATAAGTCAAGCAGGTGGGGCAGAAGACCAGCTTGGCTGAACAGGGAGCTCATGGAGCTCAAGTGGAAAAAGAAATTGTATGATCTCTGAAAGTGAAGTCAGGCTTCACAGGGAGATTATAGAGCTGCTGTCTGCGTATGCAGGGAGAAGGCATGAAAGGCTCAATTAGAGTTGAAACTGGCCAGTGTTGTGTCAGATAACAAGAAAGGCTTTTTAAAGTATGTTAATAGCTAGAGGAGGTCTAAATAAAACATTGGACTGATGCTTGTTGAAGATGATCACCTGACTAACAGGGATGAAGAAAAAGCAGAAGCATTCAATGCTTTTTTGGATTTTTTGCCTTAGTCTTTAATAATACTGATAGACCTTGGGCTGTCCAGTCCCCCCTGAGTTGGGGGACCATGAGTGTGGGAACAGTGACTTTCCTTTTGGGGACACTGACACTATAAGGCACCAGCCATATCTGCTGAATGTTCACAGGTCCGTGGGGCCTGATGGGATTAATCCCAGAGTACTGATGGAGCTAGTGGATGTTATGGCAGGACCCCTCTTGATCATCTACCAAAGGTCTTGGGAGTCTGGGGAGGTCCCCGCTGACTGGAAGCTAGCCACTGCTATTCCAGTTTACAAGAAGGGTGTGAGGGAAGACTCAGAAAACTACAGACCTCTAAGTCTAACCTCAGTACCTGGAAAAATTTTGGAGAAAATTATACTGGTGTACTTCTGGATTTTAGGAAGGCTTTTGATACTGTGCCTCCCAGCATCCTTCAGGACAATTTCTCCACCTGTGGGATGAGTAGGTACATAGGGCACTGGGTGAAGAACTGGCTGAAGGGCACAGCTCAAAGTGTTGTAGTGAATGGGGCCACATCTGCCTGGCAACTGGTCACAAGTGGTGTTCCTCAGGATTCAATTCTAGGGCCAGTTCTGTTCAATATATTTGCCAATGATCTGGATGCAGGAGTTGAATGCAGCATTAGCAAGTTTGCTATGATACCAAACTGGGAGGTGCTGTTGACTCTCTTGAGGGACAAGATGCCTTGCTGAGGCGTCTAGATTGGAGCATTTGGCAGTGATTAATGGGATGAAATTGAACAAGTCCGAATGGCAGATTCTGTAGCTGTGATGGAGTAACACCAGGCACAAATATAAATTGGGAGAGGAGTTGATCTTCTGAGGTAACAGAAGGAAGTGGACAGGTGCGAACACAATGAGAAAGTTACAGTCTTTTTTCATCGATATAGAAGCTTCTGTTGAACATCTGAAAGATACTTGACAGACATTTAACTCACTGAGCCTCAGCAGGCTCCATTTAATATACAGGTTATTTTGCCTCCATTTTATGGCAGAGAGAGGAAATTTCAGGGACAATCTTTCCTGAATGCTGTGTAATTTCTGGTGCATTCCTCAGCTTCCTTTTTTGGTTGCTCTTTGCTTTTATTCTGTTTTTTTTCCCTTTCCCTTTTTCTGCCTTTCTCCTCCATCTTCCCCTCCCCCACCCCCCTTTTTTTCCCTTCTCTCTTTTCTCCCCTTTTCCACCTCTTTCCCCTCATCCTTCTTTTGCCCCTTTTGTTTTTTCTTCTGCCTTAATTTAAGATGTAGACCTATTAATGATTCTGGGTAATGTTTCCAAACTAGCCATGTCTGCAACTGGTGGGCCCTTAATGAAATATGGGAATGACTACAAGCTTCATGCTGCAGAAAGAATCTGGAAACTAAAATTTCCCTTCTATTTGATGAGGCTTTTTATATCATGAGTATGCAATGTTGGGCTCTCAATCACATTTGGTTATTTGAAAACACGTCTCCAATTTAACAGACAACAAAAAAGATAAATTTTAGAGCATCTTCCACTGAAATTAGTAGAGCTAATGGATAAATTTGAAATTCAGACTTTTTAGGAAGGCACAAAAGAAGATTTTTGAACTTAATTTGTTACAAAAAGCCATGGACATTATAGATATTATACATATAAAAATCACTTAGTGGGGAACATCTGATACAAACACCTTTATGCCCTTATGAAAATTTCAGAGATTATCTTAAGGTTATTTCTGTGATATATTTTTAATTTGAGCTAGTGTTCAGGAACTCTTGCAGAATATAAGTTTAGAATTTTCTAAAATGTCAGAAGCTGTTTAGTAGGCAGTCCCAAACCCAAACAGCTCTTTATGTATAGTGTGGTAGTAAACTTAATTCTCAGTTTGCTACTTTGCCTAGGAATTAAACATCAGCAGTTTACATTTGAAAGGGGTATTAAAAATAAGTGGTGTTTCTTTTACTATATTCTGATTGCTCACTTTCTGAACAGAAAGGAATATCCATTGCCAAACCTATTCCAATGCTTCTTATGTTTTCTTTGTCTTTTCATTAATTGACTGTTCTTGTTGAATATGCAATTATGTATGACTTTTTGAGGGCTGTGGTTTGGTGTTCTTTCTAATATTTTCTTAACAGAAGGTGTAGTGAGTTATTTTATTCCTAAAGAAAGAATGACTTCAGAAAAATTTAGTGGAAGGTATTGATTTTAAAATAATACATTTTATTTAAGTGGCTGTATTATTTTCTTATAAAGAGTTGGTGGTAAATATATTTAACTCAATTTTGGACACAATTTCATCAACAGGATATTAGAAGCAGATCTGACCTTCTGACTCAGTTTGTAAATAGATGATCTTAGCTAGGAGTATATCAACCTGTGTCTAAATCATAGAATCATAGAATTGTGAAGGTTGGAAAAGACCCTTAAGATCATCAAGTCCAACCGCTAACCTATTACTGCCAAGTCCACCACTAAACCATATCCTCAAGCACCACATCTACCCTTCTTTTCAATACCTCCAGGGATGGAGACTCCACCACCTCCCTGGGCAGCCTGTTCCAATGCCTGACAACCCTTTCGGTGAAGACGTTTTTCCTAATATCCAACCTAAGCTTCCCCTGGTGCAGCTTGAGGCCTTTTCCTCTCATCCTATCACAAGTTACTAGGGAGAAGAGACTGACCCCTGCCTCACTACAACCTCCTTTCACGCCTGGGAAGGAAAGCATTACATTGCCATGTTGCAGCTAGGTAACCCTATAGCCCCAATGTCTGAAACAGCAACACAAAGATTCCTCAGCATATTCAGTCTATTCACCAGTAAGCTACCATATGTCTGCTGTAAAGATGTTGAAAGGCCTGCAACTGATCCATCAAAAGTGGCCTGCAGCTTAATGTTTTAGTACTCCACTATACTAGGATGCAGATGGGTTTTACAAAACAGCTGATTTAGGTTAATGACTTAGAGTTTTATGAAAGGTAGAACGTGAAGCGTGGAGCATTCCATAGCAGTGAATTCTATTTCTTCAGCCTTCATGTTATACATATGTGGAATTTACAGTGAAATCCAAAAATAAAAGTTTTCAACATCTGAATTAATATTGTGTCAAAATAAGTGTTTATAAGCCTTTAAAGCAAATGTATTTTGCATCCAGATATGTCACTGTAACTGCAGTGACTAGTTATTTCAGAATTATTTCAGTATGATCGAAATCTCTCTTCACTGTCACCTACCTTCTCTCGTCATCAAATGTGAGATTGGCATTTGACAAGGTGCTATTAAAGGCACAGCTCAGAGCTGCGCTTTGAAAAACATGGATATTACTTTTCATGTACAAGTTGTATTTCATACTTTCTATGAAAAATCTATTTATTACTTGAATCTAGATAAGATTAACTGGTAACCAGAAACAAAACTTGCATCAATCATGCTTTTCCACATAGTTTTTATAGTGATTCTTTATATTATCGTGGGCTTTGGCAACACAGTTGGGGTTTTAGTGGCTCACAGGTAACTTTTCAGGTAAAACATAACAGGCATTCTGGAAAACAATTTCCTATACCAAGTGTTTGGAGAAAGCAACCTGGCTTCGCACACTTACCCTTTAAGTGATGTGTCTTGATCTTCCTACTTTTCCAACATACTAAACAGTGACCTTATTTCCAGAAAGTTATTTGATGTAGAACATATATCATCTCTTAAATAACTTTTAAAATATGGACCTCCCTTCCCTCTTGTGTGTTTTCTTTAAGAACTATTTCTGGGCATGATGTGGACTGTGCCTCAAAGGCTTCCTGATAAAAGTAGGTGGTCATGCAAGAGAAAAAGAGCAGGTAGAGTGCTGGCTTTATATTTCTTCATAATACCAGTTAGCTTATTGTTATGGTTTAGTCCTGTGAAATAATCGCTGGAGGTGACTTAGAAATTAAACTTACATTTTTAGAAAGGTACAGCATTGAAGAAGCTTTCAGGGTGGAGTGCAGCTGACATGTGAGAAATCCATTTCATGGCAGTTCCCTAGGCTCATAACCTTAGGTGTTGGCAATGCTGGCACTTGGTTATATCAAGTGTTTCCCTGGGAAAACTTAGAAACCTCTATATAGCTTCACTTTAAATCTCCAATGCATTAGAGTCGCTTCATATTTACTTAACGCACTTGTAGCCTAGCATTGTTACTAATTTTCTTAGTATTTGTGTGTGCCTTGTAACCAGCAATTTTATCACCAGTAATCCAAAGAACCTGTGTATCTGTTGCTTTAATAAATTAGACTATTCATTAATCTATCCATGATCGTTCTCATTGAACACAACTGGCCTGGGCATCTGCCAAATTAGTTACTAACAGCAAATACTCTGATGGGTGGTTAATTCTATATTCCTTAGAAAATAAACTGTTGACCAAGTCTGAGACCAAGACAGGACTTAGCTGCACCTAGACTACTCTTGGAGAAGGAGATTAGAAAGCAAGGGAGTCCTGTCTGAACCTCGTGACTCATCAGTTTGGTCTCTCTCTAGACACTCCTCAGACTCCTACTATTAACGCAACAAGTCCCAGTCAGCAACTAAGCACCACACAGCTGCTCGCTCACTCCACCCACCCCAGGAGGATGGGGGAGATGATCAGAAGAGCAAAAGTAAGAAAACTTGTGGGTTGAGATAACAACAGTTTAATAATTAAAATAAAATATTAATAGTAACAATGTTAATGATAATAATAACAATTATGATTTGATTTGATTATGATTATGATTATGATATGATAATAATAAAATGAAAATAATGAGAGAAATGAAACTGAGGGGAAAAAAATACCACCCAACAAGCAATGCAGCTGCTCACTGACACTGCTAGTCCCCGAGCTGCAAATGCTGCTTCCCCTGGCGAACCCCCCCTGCCAGTTAATATACTGGGCATGATGTCATATGATATGGAATATCCCTTTGGTCAGTTTGGAACAGCTGTCTTGGCTGTGCCCCTCCCATCCTGGCTTCTTGTGCACCTGGCAGAGCATGGGAGGCTGAAAAACGCCTTGACTTAGTGTAAGCACTACTTAGCAACAACTAAAACATCTCCACATTATCAACACTGTTTTCAGCACAAACTCAAAACATAGCCCTGTACCAGCTACCAGGACACTTATAATACTTGATGTGGTGCACATTTGGAATGGCATACACTAAATTAATTACTCCCTCTAGTTAGTGCAGAGGTGGATGCCTGCTCTACAGCCATTGTTCACTTTGTGTTGTCCACTGATAATGGATGTTGACACAAATATAGCCCTAAGACTGCAGTCTTCCTTTGTAAGCCTTTCCCACCTTATTGATCTTCTTTGGCATTTTATTCTGGTTTTGAAATGTCAAACTTCTTAGTAGCCATCTTGAAATCTCTTGTATTGTTAGAAGAACAATTCTAACATCTTCAGCTTTTTAAGTTCTGTAGTTTTATTTTTTAAAACTTTTTCCTAAGAAAATATGAAAAAGCTTTTAAAACTCAGATTCTCAGAAGCTTGTAGAGAAATGTTGTCATCTGTATTAACACAAATATTACTGTACTGCATTTATGAAGCCAGCTTCATAAAAATCAGGTATTCAGTTAAAAGATTGGGGTCAGATGATACCTTCAGTTTCTTTTTTTCATTTTTTTTTTCCCCAGAATGTAGTGTAGTATACAGTTTAGTTGTGCAAATCTTCTCTGATCTGAGGAACTGACGCTGGACTAAATGAGCAGAAACTGGCAGAGGAAGTTCATCTGGGCCTGTCTTCCATTAGAAGACCTGTGGAACCCTTTAATTTCTGTTTGAATCACAAGTGGGATGATGTTTTTTTTCTACTTACAAACTTAGAAGAAAGGTAATTTTACCCTTTATGAAAGAAAGTACATATAATTCCATTCTAACTCACCCGTGGTTATACATAATCTTATTCCATCTAAATGGCCTTTTCTTACAGATCTTCATTTCTCCGTTTTACTTCTTGTATGTTTGAGTGATCTTTAATGCTTAATTCCATTTCTTACTCCCCCCCCTTTTTTAACACATATATGAGCTTGCTATACAGAGTGTGACTTTCTTGCTTTCACTGGAGGTTTTTGTCATGATCCTCTGTAGAGAAGTAAATGTCACTGTCTAGAAGATAATGAGAGATAAAATAAAGGATTTGTGGTTTCTGGAATCAACCAGATGGTTAAAGCATGCATGTGACTGCAGGTGGGATCACAATCTTGATTTCCCCTGCATATTTTTCGTATTATTGCAAGCAGGATGTTGTTGAGTCAAGGTTGTTTGTCCAGGTCATAGTAAATTTTCATGCTGAATCTGACCACTAATTACAGACTTGAGATTTATTCTTGGAGTTCTTGAATTTTCTTTTTTGACATCTGATTATAAAACAATATTTGAAAGTGAACACAGTGGTATTTAAAATTAATAGTCTGGTGGACTTACAATGATGTGACATGGCTTGATGCTTTGTAACAAAATTCTCTACAGCTATAGAAGAAAACAACCACAGCTTTAAAAACTTCTGTTGTGTAGTGGCTTAGCCCTAGTCAGCAGTTATGTACCACACAGCAGCTTGCTCGCTCCCCCGTAATGGGATGGGGGAGAGAATTAGGAGAGTAACAGTGAGAAAACTTGTGGGTTGAGATAAAAACAGTTTAGTAGGTAAAGCAAAAGCTGTGTGTACAAGCAAAGCAAAACATGGAATTCATTCACTACATCCCATGGACAGGCAGGTGTTCAGCCATCTCCAGGAAAGCAGGGCTCCACGATGTGTAATGGTGACTTGGGAAGACAAACACCATCACTCTGAACATCCCCACCATTCCTTCTTCTCCCAGCTTTATATGCTAAACAAGAAGTCATATGGTGTGGAATAACCCTTTGGTCAGTTTGGATCAGCTGTCTCAGCTGTGTCTGCTCCCAGCTTCTTGTGCACCCAGCAGAGCATGGGAAGCTGAAAACTCCTTGACTAGTGTAAGCACTACTTAGCAACACCTAAAACATCTCCACATTATTGACACTGTTTTCAGCACAAACCCAAAACATAGTCCCATACTAGCTACTATGAAGAAAATTAACTTTATTCCAGCCAAAACCAGGACATGTAATTAATAACAAAACAAGCTGTTAATAACACAAAAAACTAAGGAATTAATAAAAAACTGGAGGTTACAGAAATTACAGAAACTAAGAACAAGTTGTTCCAAAAATTCCAATACAGAATTTCATTACATCATAAGTAATTAATTTTTATGAATTAATTTTGAGCTAAGACATATTAAGTAGTGTTGTCGTTTAGCCCCAGCCAGCAACTAAGCTCCACACAGCTGCTTGCATTGGAAGGGTAAAAGTGAGAGAACTCATGAGTTGACATAAGAGCAGCTTGGTAATTAAAATAAAACAATAGAAACAACAACAACAATAATAATGTAATGAAAAGGAAAAGAGAGAGAGAGGCCAAACCTGGGTGGGGGGGAAGGGGGGAATGAAGAACCAAAACAAACACGTGATGCAGCCTCTCACCACCCACTGACCCAACACCACCAGTCCCTGAGCCACAACCATGTGTCCCATGTACCCCCAGTTAATATACTGGTCATGATGTCATATGATATGGAATACCCCATTGGCCAGTTGGGGTCAGCTGTCTTGGTTGTGGCCCAGGCCCTCCTGGCCTCTTGCCCACCTGGCAGAATGTGGGAAGCTGGAAAGGACTGCTGTAGGCTATGACACTGAGCAGGTACTTAACAGCAACTAAAGCATCAATGTGCCATCGGCACTATACCAGCTACAGAGAAGAGAATTAACTCTATCCCTGCCAAAACCAGCAGAAGCAGGTAATTTTACCAAAGACTTACTTATATATACAGGTACAAGGGGGAATTTATGTTTCTCTCTTAGGAAAAAAGAATGATGAATAATAGATCAGGTTTCCTAGTTGGACCTGATTTCTGCTCCTACCACACTTGTATATTTCAGGAGTGATACAAAAGGAACTAAAAAGTTACTTTTAATATTAACATTGAAGTATGTGGTTGGAATTGGGTGAATAACTGCTGACATTTCTTCTATCCATGTAAATAACGATATGCTGTGACGTGAATGTATCTTTTTTCCTAATTGAGAAGATAACCATAAGTACAGTGGCACAAGTGCTTCCAAGCTTTCACAAGAGTCGAGAAAGTGTGAACAACTGATATTCTAGAGTTCAATGTATGGCGGTATGAGAGCCTAAGGGAAGCCAATAGTCTCCACTTGTCAGACAAGAACAATCCAGTCTAACGTGCAATGCAGCAATAACAACTGTGTGCTTTATTAACAAAGCAGCTAATGGTGACTTAGAGTTCAGCTCTCATAGAACAGAAAATAAGGCACCTTGAGGCCAGTGAATTAGCTATATTATTTAAAGATAGGGCCGTATGAGTAAGGCTGAACAAAATCTTTCCATGCTCATCTCAGGATGAGTTTCATAGGAAAAAAGAACCTATGCATGGGTTAAACACATTGTGCCAAACTGTCATTTCAAAAGAGGAGCTTATTTTTTGCAGAACTGATTTTTCTTTTCTTTTTACTTATTACATTTTGTATCTCACTGGAAGAACCATATATGGCTCTGTACATTTTCAGTTGTGTGATTGGCTGTTTTTATCAAAACAAGTTCTTCCTTGCCTAGAGCTGGGTAAGCCATCATATCACTTATTTGAGCACTACTTTCAGAACTCTGGCTTTATTTTATTGGAAAAAATACAATATATCATACTGGTGAAAATCTAACTCCAAAATCTCTACTAACTGAAAAGAGTCTTTTCTAGTTGTAGGTACACTGTGTAGTTGCCCGTTAGAAACAGGCGGGTTTCCTGTACTTAGAGGACTGGTTTGTATTTTACGTGTTACCCTGTGTGCTGACAGGCTTCAAAGTATGCTCGCCAGGAGGTGTAGTTCTTCCTGTAATCTCTTTTGCTCCAACGTCAATGAGATGGAGAAAATACCTCACTGAAGCCCTTTCAAAGAAATATCTTCTTTCCCCAGTTGCTGTTTCTCAGGAGAGAGAACACTATTGTGTTTCTGTTGGACAGTGAAATGGAAAATAAATTGTTCTTATGGTGCTAATTAGGATTTATACATTTATTTTTTAATTAGATGCTTGGGTAGTTCAGAGGATAGGTGATAATATAGTATTTTCATTATGAATAATGTCTTCTTGTCTGGTATGTTAGTGTTTTAGTGGGAGCAGATACAAAACTACTGTTAAATAGATTGAATGATTTGTAGATCCCAGATAGCACTGTAAATACTGAAGGATGAGGGAATGTTTAGCATCTGATGCTATAATTGATATAAGCTATTGTCTTACTGTTGAATGGAACCCAGTTTATTTCAGTAATACTGCTCAAGAGGGATTAATCTCATTTCAATTCACTTAGATGATGTAGACCTCTGCACTTACATTAGCTGTATTAGACTCTTTTAATGCTACAGGAGGCAAATAGAAGAGAATAGGCACTTGAGCTATTTTAGATATAAGGATTAAAAGGAGCTGCATGCTTCTTCTCTCTACTGAGTATACAGGGAACACAAAGGAGCTATAAAGGGACTATGAAAGAAAATTAGCCTAGCTATCTGCACCTTATTACCTAGAATCAGAAGGAGAATCAAAACTTTTGGTGGTACCTTTGCAACAAGCCCACTGATTTTAGCATTACTGCAATACTTATGTTGCTTTAGTCACACCTGCCATCTGCTACATTAAAAATTAATTTTCAATTTTTCAAAGGTTCTTTTTTTTGGGTTCTGTTTGATGCTGACTACATACCTATGCATCATATTCCTGAGGAGTTAGAAATGCTCAAAGAGCAGAGAGAAGGTACTGAAAATCTTTCTCAAAACATGTTGTTAAAAGCAAAATTAGAACTTTCAAATATGGGTAAATGTTACTTGCTATTCTTTCTGCAATATAAATACTATCCTTACTAAGGTGTGCTTTTAATTTTCTCTGTGTGTTATTGGAAAAAGTAATAATTTGTGACATTTTTTTCATCTACGTATCTAATCATAGTCCTGGTAAAAGATCAGCAGACAAAAGCTTAAGTGCGTGGACAGTGAACTTTTTTCCAAATTAAGCTGAACTACCCAGTTGAGACTATGGTTTTGAAAATGTATGGATGTATATGTAGCATATCATATAAGCCATGTATATGTATATACATCATACAAGCCGTATGTAAATCTACCACGTTTAGTGAGACAGTTTCCCTAATTTCCTGTAAAGTATATGAAATGAATTAATATCAAGCAAACAAATTGTATTATTTTGGCCATGAGTTACTTTGGACCAAAATAGATTGTACTGGAGGCATCAGAAGGAGAGGACAATTGGGGAATGTTTAAGGAGCAAGAAGCAACAATGTTAAATCTATGTCAACATGATTTGAAGAAAGGTTTGTGTGCTTTACCTCTTGCCTATCTTTTCCCCAAATCTATTGGTTTGTTAAATAAAAAATAATTAGCTCTCACAAGACACCTTACCTCACATATCTCTGTAGATCACCAACAAATTCAGTATGTGAAGATTAAAAGCCTTGCAATGTAAGAAAAGGGAAAAAGTTTATTTCCCACTGTGATTTCAGTCCATTTTCCTCAGCAAGCATTCCACTCTCAGGTAATGCTTAAGGGAACTTATGGAAGTAAAAGGGAATCCTATTAATACTTCACAGGCTTTCGGAACAAATGTGGGAAAGTTAATCACTGGTTCTCTTTTGCTGGCCTCTGTTATCATTTGGTAAAACCTAGCACATTCTGTCTCTTTTCTTCCATGCAAATGGTGAGAATGTAATCAAAGATTTAAAGAAGTGCCAGAGAATCTGGGGACTCCAAGCATGTGATAACACAAGTACGTTTTAGGACAGGTCAGACAGAAGCTTTGCTAACTGTGGTTATAGTGAGAAAACATTCAGACAGTATCTCATCTGCTCCACTGTTATCTCCCAAGTGATTGCAGAGACCCAGCCTATATATTATTTTGGAAAAAAAGAGGTTAGGAAAATAATTATTTCAATGTTAACAAGGCAAGGTATCCATCCCTGGGAGGGGTGGACTCCTTAAGTAGCTTGCTAACTGCCACAATTCTAAGAAGGAATCAATCAGTAATAAATAATGTGACCGTATCGACAGATGGCTCTTGGTGGAGCCTATAGGAGTGGCACACCCAGTGTTATCTTAGCTCAGAGGTCAGGAGATGGAAAGAATCAGAGACTCTTGTGTTTTAGTTGAAAGGAATGTTCTTCTAGTTAGGATAAATTTCTTAGCCAGACCACTCAAGTCTTCAGTGTTAATTTTTCTACCACAGAAGGGAGATATAGACAAACATTTATAGTGATACATGTAAGAATATATTCTATATTTACATAAATAAATAAAAAATGTATATCAAATATATAAATAAATGGGCCCCAATGGAGTGCACCCACGAGTGCTGAAGGAGCTGGTGGACGTTCTTGCCAAGCCGCTTTCCATCATCTTTGAAAGGTCATAGAGGACAGGAGAGGTGCCTGAGGACTGGAGGAATGCAAATTTCACTCCAATCTTCAAAAAGGGCAAGAAGGAGGACCTGGGAAACTATAGGCCAGTCAGCCTCAACTCCATCCCCAGAAAGGTGATGGAGCAGTTAATTCTGGAGGTCATCTCCAGCCATGTAGAGGAAAAGAAGGTTATCGGAAGTAGTCAACATGGATTCACCAAGGGAAGATCATGCATGACCAACCTGATAGCCTTCTACGATGGCGTGACTGGCTGGGTCAACGAACGGAGAGCAGTGAATGTTGTCTATCTCAACTTCAGTAAGGCGTTCAACATTGTCTCTCATAACATCCTCACAGGCAAGCTAAGGAAGTGTTGGTTAGATCAGTGGACAGTGAGATGAATTCAGAACTGGCTCAACAACAGAGCTCAGAGGGTCATGATCAACAGGGCAGAGTCTGGTTGGAGGCCTGTAACTAGCGGTGTTCCCCCTAGGTCTGTAGTGGGTCTGGTCCTGTTCAATATATTCATCAATGACCTGGACCAAGGGATAGGGTGTTACTTCAGAAAGTCTGCTAATGATACCAAGCTGAGAGGAGTGGCTGATAAATCAGAAGGCTGTGCTGCCATTCAGTGAGACCTGGACAGACTGGAGAGCTGGGCCAAGCGGACACTCATGAAATTCAAAAAGAACAAATGCAAGGTCCTCCACCTGGGGAGGAACAACCCCCTGCACAAGCAGAGGTTGGGGGCTGACCTGCTGGAAAGCAGCTCTGTTGAGAAGGACCTGGGAGTGCTGGTGGACAGCAACCTGACCCTGAGCCAGCAATGTGTCCTTGTAGCCAAGAAGGCCAGTGGTATCCTGAGGTGCATAAAAAGGAGCGTGGCCAGCAGGTCAAAGGAGGTTATCCTCCCCCTCTACTCTGCCCTAGTGAGCCCACACCTGGAGTACTGTGTCCAGTTCTGGGCTCCCCAGGTCAAGAAAGACAGGGAAATACTGGAGAGAGTCCAGCGGAGAGCTACTAAGATGATCAGGGGACAGGAGCATCTCCCTTATGAGGAAAGGCTGAGAGACCTGGGTTTGTTCAGCCTGGAGAAGACTGAGGGGGGATCTCATCAGTGCTTATAAATATCTAAAGGGTGGGTGTCAAGAGGATGGGGCCATACTCTTTTCAGTGGTGCCCAACAACAGGACAAGTGGCAATGGGCACAAGCTGGAACACAGGAAGTTCCAGCTAAACATGAGAAAAAAATCTTCTTTCATGTGAGGGTGCCAGAGCAGTGGCACAGGCTGCCCAGAGAGATTGTGGAGTCTCCTCTGGAGATATTCAAAACCTGCCTGGACGCGTTCATGTGCCCCCTGCTCTAGGTGTCCCTGTTCAAGCAGGGGGGTTGGACAAGATGATCTCCAGAGGTCCTTTACAACACCTACCATTCTGTGATTCTGCGAGTCTGTAATATATATCATGAAAAATAACTGCAAAACACTGCTGAAATTTTAATCAGTAGGGGTTTAGAATTTTATTCTTTTCTTCTATGCTGATACAGTTTTTACTCATATTCCTTCTGAGCCTTTCTAAAAAAAAAAAAGGTGATTAAGAGAAGAGTAGTAGCATACTCTTCTATATAATATTTTTTTGAGGTACAGTGAAGTTACAATTAATCTAATAAAGCACAGGGACATTAAAGGTAGTCTTTGCCTTGTCAAGTCCTCTGGCGTAGGGTAATCACAATGTTTCTACTTTTGGAATATATCTGATAGAGTAATACTGAAAAAAAATGTTGTCACACATCTTAGGCCCTAAAACTTGATAATCTGTGTTGTTTCCTTAGACTTCCTCATGTAAATACAATTTAAATCAACCACCAGGGTCTGGACATTTGTCAAGAAGTTAAATCGGCCTTTGTCTAGTAAAGAAAGTAAATCCCCTTTGCTATTCTCAAAGCTGAAATAGAATGAAAGGCTTTATCCCAACAAGTAATGTGAACTTGAGGCACTTGCTGTTTAAGTTCTTCAAAGTATATTTCAAGGTATTAGGCTGAATCCACCAGAACAGAGATTTGTATAGGTCTTTTGTAATCAAAGCAACAACATACATCTTTTTCATTTCATTTCAACTTTTAATTAACTTGAAGTCCTTTACTGGTAGACAGTTCTGAAACTATACATCTTAGATTTTCTGCTGGTGAACTGTGAACTGATGGCAATTGATCTGATAGTGCTTTTCATGTATCCCTTTGTAGTTTCTTACCTTTACAAGAAAAAAAAGCCCTGAGGAACTGAAACTGAACCTAGCTAGCAGGACATAATTTCTGAAAGAGAGTTACTAAAAATCTAGATCTGGGCTAAATTTACAACTTCTATGTAAATGAAAAGAAACCACATAACCTCCTATAGATCTGTTTGTTGTAACAACAGTAACCTGAACACCTTAAATTTTATTTTTCAATGGAAGGAATGCTAAAGAAATTAAATAAATATAATTCCCATCTACCAAATTAAATGGTGCTTTTCAGAGAGAAATAGTAAGGAGTAACCATTATTTTCCTTCAAGATTTCCTCAGCCATGTGACCAAAATAGAACAGGAATTGGTGTAATAATAAAGCAAGGACTTTTTTTAGCTTTTAGTGGTGCACCTTGAAGATTCACAAAGTTGTACTTTTCAGTACCTGAAAATGGTCTGCTGGGTCTCTACAGAGGATAAATGAATATTTATTTTTCTCCAGACCTGCTGTGGTTGACATAATTATGACACACTAAAGGAAGGTGATATTCTATTCAAGATCATCTTTAGCCCCCCTGCTAGGGCCTGTAAACTGTTTCCCTTTACCCTTCAAATGTGCTGTGGTTAGTCAGCAACTTTCCCAACAAAAATAGAACTTAAAAAAGAATGGGAATGGAGGGGAACAGGAGGCTTCCTGGACAAGCAGAGAGTAACAGGTTTAGCAGTGAAAACATGGAAGATGAATGACTGACATAATAATTGCCAAATTTGCATGAGATTGAGGAGGCTAGGGTCAGTGATAAAATATTTCAGGATTTTGTGTTGTTTCTCTGTAAAGTTTGGGAAAAATTTTAAAAAAAAAAAAAGGTCCATAAACTAGCATAAGTGTATTCTATCTTGGCCTTTCTTTTCAATGAGAGTGATGTCATAGCTAATATGTTCTCATACACGGACTATTTATTTTTTATTAATACTGAATTAATACTGATTCAGAGCAGCATGCAAATGCCACCAAATGATGGAAAACATTATTTCTTTTTTCCTTTACTAAGTTTCAGAAGCATTTAAAGACCTTCAATGAAATCAAGATTGTCCTGTATGTAAGTACTCTTAAACAACTTTATTGTGAGTCAAACCCTGCCCTCAAGAAGTGTTAGCAGAGCCTCAGGTCTCATGTGTCCCAATGCAGTCCCCTAGCAAGGCTGTCTCTAATTATAATGTACACAAGTAGTATTACAGTCAATTAAACTTAATTAGAGTTAGCATAATTCACAGCATTCAAAAGAGAATGGATTCTTACTTTATAAAAGCAGGCAAGACAATAGGCATTTTTTATTTTATTTTTTTAGCTTTTCCAGAATTAGAATGACCTTGACTCTCAGCCAAGAACATTCCAAGTGAGCTAACAGCAGGAAACACATCCACTGTTGAGATCATCCTTGCAATCAGATAACAATTTGTTTCCATTTGTGCAAATCATCCAGCCTCATTTAAGGACAATATTAGTGTACAGTATGTTCACAGTATGTTTTAATGTTCACAGCTTGTTTTAATGTTCACAGCATGAAGGACATGAAAAGAAGTTCAAGAACCAGAATATACCTACTTTGAAAGATGTTATAAAATGATGCAATACTATTTTAGCAAAATATTATAATAAAATATCACAGTGTTTGTAGTTCTTATTCTATCTTGAAAATCTAACTTTCAGTTTCTTCCATTTCCCCCCACAATTTAACTCTGTACTTTGCCCACTACATATGGGTGCATGCAGTTCAACCTCGTCATATGTTTGGAATCAGAAACCATTGTTTGAGAACTCAGTCAAGACATTATCAAATTGCCCAGAGTAGCAATATTTGACTAATTGGAAATCAGAGAAACTGCATTCAGGGCCAATTTAGGATACCTGTGCAAAAAAGCAGTCCTGCTCTTCTGGTAAATTTTAGTTTTCATCCATTTTGTCATGCAGTCATACGTTCTCTTCAGATTGTACACACTGGGATCAAGAATATGACAAGTGCTAGGGGAGGCACATTTTTTGCACAGCACTGCCTTAAAGCATGTATGAAAACTTGGCTTTAGCTTAAACTGCTCAAGGAGGTGGCTGTGCTATGGTACCTGGCTGTGAACTGGAGTGACAGAAGTGTAGGTGTATTTCTCTTTGCATGTCTGAGTGAGGCAATTTTTTCAACTGCTTTTCCTACTTATGCCCATGGATGCCTCTCAGATCCTGTGGATAGATGGAAAGGACAGAAAGCTATTACAGTCTCACTAATTTGTGTGAAATGCTTTTCAAGAAAATTACTTGTAACTTTTGGAAAATCAGTCACAGAAATTCTTGGGAAAAAAGAGCAGAGGTAAGAGCAGATATAACAAAATAGAGGTTGTACTACAGATGGCTTTCCTGTTTTCCAGGATTCTGAACAGAATGGGAATGCTTTACTTGTAATAGCTTTGAACTCATTCAAATACTATATATGCTCAAAGACAGAAAGAGGAATAAGGGGCAAAAATGCAATTTCAGTTAGGCTTAGCAGGTCACCATGGCCTACTCCTTTCTCCCTATCTTCTAAATCTTTGAATCTTGGGTTTTACAAGGAAAGCTTTACTTGGATGAATTAGGTGGTATTGTGATGAATTATAATGACAGTTACTTGAGACAAAGAAGACTCTTCTCTCTTCCCACTCTTCTTACTCTCTTTGCATTGATGAATATAAAGATATTTCTTAAGGGGAGGAAGCAATAGCCTTTTTTAGATGATGTTGGTGAAGAAGAGGTGAGCTACTAGGTCCCCAAAGACTTCAGAACTCAAAGAGGATTTCAATGCCAGTTATGGAAGAAGAATTTGGAGGATGCTGCAAACCTACTCTTATTGTGGAATATATTGTGGGATAGCTTTTAAGGGAATTAAAGCTAGACAGACCACATACTACATGAGCAGCTTTTGTTTTCCGAAAAATCAATCTTCTTAATCTTATAAATGAAGAATTAGTGAGGTTTTATAACTTTCTTTTTGTAGGGCTAATTCCGATTTTACAATGACAATGATTTAGGATTAATTCTACCACAGTAAAAGAGACTGTATTAGTGCAAAAACAGTTTCAGGGAGTTGATAATCAGTATGTTTATTTGCCTGTTTATTTTCTTTCTTGGGCTCAATGCCTGTCTCTGCCACTGTGTCATTTCTGAAAGAACAACTTTGCCTCAAGTTAATGTGCATATTCCTTAGCTTTTAGGTAGCACTGAGTGTGCTTTAGGGCTCAAGTAACTAATCTATCAAAGTGTGCCAGGTAGAAGTTGCTATATGGCCACAAATTGTTTGTAGTAATTATTAAAAAAGCCTCAGTAAAACTCATTTTACATTACCAATATTGTACAGTAATGAAAACACTGAACATATTTCTATCAGCTTTTTGTGATGAACTTTGTTCCACACATGGAAATCTCTTTTGGTAAAGCTCAAACTTTCATCCTACTATGACGTTTTTGCTTTCAGAGTCTTGTATTTGCAGGTACTGAACTTATTTCTACATGGCAGTGTACAGGTCTGATGGTTCATTAGAGAATTGGTGGTTGAATATCCACAAAGGCCGCACTCCTGCTGACTCAACTTTCATAATTTTGAAAGTCATAGGAACAGTAGTTGTCTCCTGGCCATAAAGTGTATACATTTACTAAAATGACTGTTGCAAGTCAAACTGCACATTATCCATTTTCAGCTGTTTTCAGGCTGTTTTTTACCTTTGATGCTCACTACAATATCCTTCTATTCTCTGCATTCCTTTAGGCATTCAGTTCTGATGTTTAAAGCTCAAAGTTTCTTGTTTGTGTGAGTACAACTAACTGGGCACAAGTGTTTAGGCTTGGAGCACTCTTACCTTTATCCTCTTGGGTGGCTCTGCTGTTTGCTGTTGTGTGACTGAACACACAATTCTGGCTTCAAAAGTTTCTTCTAGGCCTCCATAAATACTGAATAAACTGCCACTATCATGAACCATTTGTGGAATAAATGTTACATTAAAGCTTCTGTCTGTTTGATAAATGATGCACTGTGAGTGTTTTATAATCTTACTGAAATGCATATACTGGCAGGATAATCTAAATAGATGTTTAGAACTTGCACAATCAGGAATTTGACCATTTGTATGGCACCTTTTCTTTCTCGGAAAATAAAAATTTCAATCCCAATACATTGGGTGGGTCTTCACAGGAAATATTAGCCTATTTAGATCTCAAATTTTCTTATCATTTAAGCAGATGAAGACCCACTATTGAATGCAGACCATTAGCAGTAGGTTCCGAGTTAAACAGTGGACCACAGCTTCTGTTTTCACCACTTTAAGATGTCTGCCAATATTCTCATTGGTGCTGTTATCATGATCTGTAAAACCGAGACCCATGGAGACCAGTAGCTAGAAGCAAAAAGCGCCATTCAGAAGACATTGTCCAGAATACTAGTCCTGAAAACTCTGGCTAAGTTACTATGTGTCTCTACAGGAATGGAAATTCTGCCATTAATGAGTAACATGATTTTTTCAGGTGCCTGCCACATGCCATGAGTCTTGACATATGTTGCTGGCTTGTAGTCAGGGATTGCCATTGCTTTCATGATTGACAAACTCCATAGTCATGAGACTTTGTACTCCCATGGTACTTTTTAGCAGCTTGACTGCAACTCTTTTTCTGATGAGGTGATAGCCAAGTTCTGCAGCTTTTTCGGACTACTGGCTCTAGGGCAATAAATCTGGAAGTCCTGGTAATTGATAAAAGTGTCTTATTTAGCCATAGCTTGAATAGCAGACTTTGGCTTACTGTACCTTGATAGCAATACTCTGTGATAATGATGCAGGAAGCACAAGATGCTCAAGCCATCCAAGCAGGCTTCTAAGAGTCAGCTGTTTTAAGGTTTGCTGGCAGTGTGCCAAACTTATATATTTGTGTTGAAAAGGTTCAGGGGTTTTTTTTTGGTCTATTTTTTTTAACAAATGTTTGCTTTATTTTTAAGGATGTTTTAAGGATGACTGCTTCTGAATGTGTGTAATCTTTTGTTCTACATACCCTAGTGAAAAATCTAAATATATCTTACTTGCAAGAGTCTAGAAAACCATGGTTTTCCTTACAAGTACTCCTGTTTCTTAGAGAGAATTGATTGTCTACATTAAGAAAATATTGGGAAATCCACCTCCTTTTGTGCTTGTTTTAGTATTAAAAAGGTCAGAACAAGGCTTCTTGGGGAGCTGCAGAATTTGCATGGGCACATTTTCCATGACAAGGAGGTATTAAGACACACCCATTTTCTTTCAGTTGTTCACAGAGTATCAGAGCAGATTCTGACAAATGCAAAAAGGTAATATAAAATGTTGTAACATCATTGTGGGTCTTTTAAATATAATTTTTTAATGAGCAGATTGTTTTGTACTGGAAGAATGTCAAAGCTTGAAAGGTGATTAAATTTGGAAACAACTTTACTCAACCCTCCTAGTAAATCGGGTTATTGGGCATACTTTCCTGCATGAATGGCCTAAGCTAGCTAGGGGATGCTTTCTAAATTCTCATGGGAATTTACCTCATTAAATTATCTTTTAATGTCCTTTGAATAACCAACAATACAAAAAGGCACCATGAAACTTCAGTGATTTTTCAGCAATTAAAATAGTTCTGGTGTTTTAAAAATTTGAACATATTGACATTTACTGGTGTTTTCCATTAAGTATGCCAAAAATCAGATGAACTTGTAAATGTATCCCCAAATCATAACACAGTGCCTGCTACAGGTTTTGTAAAGTATGACTTTACTCAGTAGCACCTTACAGGAGTAGTGCTGGGTCATATTTCTTTTTCAGGAGCACTTTTGTTAATCCTCTCTCTGTAGAGTTGCCAGCCTGGTTAAGAGGAATAAAATAAAAGAGAAAATGGAGGCCAGAAAGTAGGCAAGAATGAAGTGAGAATTTACAGGCATTTCTACTTCTGCTGAACTGTCTCAGTTTTCAGTACAGCTAGCACTGATCATGTAAACATTTGAAAGAAAAAGAAAAAAGTAATTTTTTAGATCTATAAATAGGAAAATATAATGCCTTATTGTTTCAGTTGGATAAATATATTATGTACCATACGTAATCTAATAAACCAGCCTTTGGAATCTCTAGTAGTTGTTTTGCAATTATTTTTTCTGTGATTTGTCTCTGTGAAAGGTTGTGTCAGACAGTCTTGAGCAAAGTCTCTTTAATTTTAAGGAAGATACAGGTTTTTCATAATCGTGCAAAGAGAATAAAAAAACCCAACTCATAACATCTGAAAGTCTTTGTCATACCTGCAAGATGTCTATAAAAGGTGAGTTCTTATATCATCTTTAGATTTGGGCTAACTGTTGGAATTGGTTACTGCTTTTGGTCTGCACTTGCATGTCCTGTGGTTTCCACAGTAACATTTGAATTACAGTTGAATTGCTGAAGTTCTGCACTGACAGGAGTGCTAAGTAAAAAGTTGATAATAGGAATAAACCATCCTGCTACTCAGTTTTAAGCCAAACTTAGATGAGATCAGGATTCTGATAGCTTAAATTGCATAGAATATGACATTGCTTATGGAGTGTAATACCCACTGCATGCAAATAACATGAAGGTATAGGTTAGCCTGTGGTGGGTTTTATTTCACTGTCTCAGCTATCCCACAATATGTGCAGTAAAAGCTTCGGAAATCTCAGCCTTGACCTTCAAAACTCTTTTTAAAATAATGATCTGCCAAAGTTTTGGATTTTGTGAATTAAGAACAATCACTGAGAACTTCAGATAATGTGAAATTTAATATAGCAGCAGCTTTCCCATTATCTTACATAAGGTTGCAGGTTCTGAGAAAAAATTGGTATAGAAAGAATAATAACTTAATCAGTGTCAGTAACATATATCTACTTTTTTCCCCAGATTTCCTAGGATTTGATTTTGCAATGAAAACATATTTGTATATTGAAGAAGTCAGAAATTAATTCTGTGACCTTCATTCACACAAACACATCTTCAAAGTTAACGGAGAAAACCTGAAAGTCTGAACATGTATGTTCCTCAGATCGCCATCTCCAGAATAAAAGAGTCTAAGTGCAACAATGGTATTTCAAACTACCAAATACTTTACTGTCAACATTTCCAAAACTCATCAATCTCTACAATCCCCCTAGCTGAAAAAAAAACCCCCAACCAAAGCTAACCCTAACACAAATAAAAATAAAACAATGAAACCAACCCTCTGCCCCTTCTTTAAGAACAACTTAAAATCTTAATTGCTTATCTGCAGAATGAGTTTCTGACCAAAGCATAAATTTTTGCTTCACTGTGACTGTCTAAAATACTAAAGTCATTCCATAAAGGGTTTTCTTTATTCAGTTCTTTCCTTCTTGAGTTGTTTTACTTCCTAAGGAAAGGTTTCTGCACTTTACAGCCCTGCGATGCACTGTGTTTCCATGGAGGCCTGAAGATGTCAAGTCAATGCACAAAAGAATATCTAAGTAATTTT
The DNA here is from genome assembly GCF_963921805.1 of Phalacrocorax carbo. Taxonomy (NCBI): domain Eukaryota; kingdom Metazoa; phylum Chordata; class Aves; order Suliformes; family Phalacrocoracidae; genus Phalacrocorax; species Phalacrocorax carbo. The sequence continues at coordinate 106,223,407 of NC_087514.1, forward strand.
TAGTATCTGTGAATTTTGATGGTAGGGTATGGCTTTCACTGCAAAGAATGTAGGTGAGCAGATGAGGTTTGGCTTCATTATGTTCAAGTCTCAGCTATATGGCCCAAAGTACAAACTCTATTTTCCACATAATCTTCAAGATTTCAGGTAGACCCTACTTGCACAGACATCTGCAAAGGAAAGTGAGCTTTATTTTCTTGTAAAGCTCATGTAATTCTCAAATTGATCTTTTTTGTGGTCTGTTTTTCATTATAATAACTCAGTATAACAGCATTAAATTAGTTCTACCCTATCAGAAAATGACAGAGGGAAGTTTAGCTTAACATAAATTTAAAGGTCAGACCATATGTAATTCATTTTTATTTTTAATTGCTTCCATAAACACACGAAGACTAAATTAGCAAAGCTAATGTAGGATTTTTAGTTGTATGTGGTATTTTAACTAAATACTGAAGAATAAAAATGGAAACCAGCAATACCCAGGTTTTAATTTATGTTGTGGGCCATCAGCATCAAGGAGAAATTGAATCTCTTAGATTTTTCTTTCCAGATAACAAGTTAGCCCTAAATTTCTTGCTACAAAAGAAACATCACCAAATGCCAAAGCTCAACTAAGCAGGCAGTACTGGAAAAAGTACCTTTATTGCTGCTTGAATCAATTTTTATAGTACTTTAATCTGAAATAATTTATTGGATTTAAAAAAAAAAAAGTAAAAATAAGTTGAAATAACTTCTGAATATTGTGTAGAAAGACATATTTCAGGCCACACAAATAAAAGCTACAAAGCAGACTGGTACTTAACATACTGACTATTTTCTCTGTACATTGCTAAAAGACATTAACTACAGTTTCGAAAGATTGAAGACTAAAACAAGCTAGAAAAGGAAAATATTTCTTTACACCAAAAGTCCAGATTGAAAAGTCTTTAGTCTGAAAATTACAAGACACACATTCGGTCACTTCCATTGTCTATAAAGTATTTTTGGAAATGACAGTGCAGGTTTCTGCTGCCAAAGGAAAGGGTTTTGGTGGGTTTTTTGTTTGGCTTGGTTTTGTTTGTTTGTTGGGGTTGTTTTTTGTTTGTGGTGGGGTTTTTTTTGTTTGTTTGTTTCATTGGATAGTGCACCTGCAAGCCAAAAAGAGGCAGAAAGCAAGGAAGGTATAGGCCTATGCTAGAAGTGCTGGGGCAACACAAATGCATTGTTGTTTATTAAGATACAATTCTGCAGAGATTCTTCAAGTGGTAAGTTAGAGCAACAACTCAGTCTGATCTTCAGTGGCCTTTATGTAGCAGAAGACGGGTAGTTACATTTTTCTTTTTGCTAGTTATCTGATAAAACTTTCTCATCATTACTTATTTACACTGAGCCTTTTTCTATATTATAACTTTGAGGAACTGTCCCTTGTTAGAAGGAAGAACCTGCATGTTTAAGTGAGCCAGAGACCTGGACTTGTATGTTTCTAACTTAAATTTTCCTCTGGAGTATTTGACTTAGCTCTTACTGAGGTTATCTGAGACAGAGAACTCGGGGGTAGGTACCAGTCATAAAACAATATTCTTACACATGTGTACTATGAAAGGGACAACAGTGGAGCTGTATTTGTAATTTTTCTCTGGGCTTATTAAGTTTGCGAGAATTAAAAAGTATATTTAGTGCACATTAATTCACCCAAGTGAAAAGCTTACGACGCATCCAAACTTTTGTCTTCTCCAAAGTGTGTTCTCAGTTGCCTATACTTAAAAAGTGTTTCACTGAGATTCTTACACATGGACTTTGAAGTTTGCCACCTGCTATTACTCATACAGACCAAACTCAGCCACTCAAAAGTATTTTCGGGAACTGGATGTTTCCTGGTGTCCCTGTACAGAACACATGAGACAGATTACACTGTTGCATTTCATGCCTACAGAGGTACTTTGTGTGCCAGGCTGCTAGCTTCATAGCTGGACAATGTTTCAGTGGCGAAGAATGGTATATTACTTTTTAAACTCTAGCTGACCCTGAGCCAGCAATGTGTCCTTGTAGCCAAGAAGGCCAGTGGTGTCCTGGGGTGCATAAAAAGGAGCGTGACCAGCAGGTCAAAGGAGGTTATCCTCCCCCTCTACTCTGCCCTAGTGAGCCCACACCTGGAGTACTGTGTCCAGTTCTGGGCTCCTCAGGTCAAGAAAGACAGGGAAATACTGGAGAGAGTCCAGCGGAGAGCTACTAAGATGATCGGGGACAGGAGCATCTCCCTTATGAGGAAAGGCTGAGAGACCTGGGTTTGTTCAGCCTGGAGAAGACTGAGGGGGGATCTCATCAGTGCTTATAAATATCTAAAGGGTGGGTGTCAAGAGGATGGGGCCATACTCTTTTCAGTGGTGCCCAACAACAGGACAAGTGGCAATGAGCACAAGCTGGAACACAGGAAGTTCCAGCTAAACATGAGAAAAAAAATTCTTTCCTGTGAGGGTGCCAGAGCAGTTCTTTTAATATTTACTCTTAATGTCTGACATCATTATTTGATGTAGTTTTAACTAAACAGATTAATCTAATTAAATTTTGATGTACTGGTACTTGCTTTAATTAGCCAATGAAAAATCTGGAAGAATGATGACAAATTGAAGAGAGTTGAAGATTTACACCAAATACTCAGGGTCTAAAAAGACAAGCTAATGAAAAATCAGGATTTTAAGAGCTCCCCTTGTCACAGACTAAAAACATCTACATTAAACAAAAACTTCTGGTGCCAGTGAATGAAAGCATAATGATACCTTGGTTGGAAGCTGAAAATTGACCAACTGAGATCAGAAACAACATGCTTCTTTTCTCAGTGAAGTAATTAGCAGTTGAAATAACTTGACTGAGGAAGCAGTGGATGTTTTTATTACTAAGTAAAAAAGACGCAAACTTGATGTGTTTCTAAAAAGATATAGTCCAACTTAATCAGAAGTTATAAAAGTTATGGTAATAATTTTTGTTGGTACGGTAATCATGCCTTGAGAGAAGTCAGCATCAAAATGATTGTGCTGGCATTCAGATCTATGAATCAGCTTCTATGTTTAAATTTACTTTTTCAATTTGTTACAGTTCACAATGTTCACTCTCTAGATTTTCAGAATATTACAAACCAAAGAGTAACACTCATGAGTTTTCTGCTTTATTATTTTAGGAAAAACTTCTATCCAACTAGTGAAGGACTAAAAGAATAGTTTTTTTATAGCTTTTATGGCTATAAATAGATTCCTCAAATTGGATTTGATCTTAATGGAGAGGACAAGGGAGAATGGACACAAGTTGCTCTTGGGGAGATTGTGATTGGACACAAGAGGAAAATTTTTCACAGTGAGGACAGTCAACCATTGGAATAATGTCCCCAGGGAAGTGGTTCACTCGGCCACGTTGGACACCTTCAATAGTCGTCTGGACAGGGTGCTGGGCCATCTTGTCTAGACTGTGCTCTTCCTAGAAAGGTTGGACTAGATGATCCCCAAGGTCCCTTCCAACCTGTGATCCTGTGGTTCTGTGATTAATTTGTCAGATCACATTTTGAGATGATTATGAGAAAGAATTAGATTAAAGAATAATACATGAAATTCAGCACCATGAAACTCGGCAATTAAATTTTAATATTGTATATTTTTGAAACAAATGCTAGCTCATACCAAGTGGTTACTTTTTTCAGGATGGAACCTAACAGAAGGGAATAACAAATCTGAGAACAGAATATTTCTTAATATTATAATTTATTTTTATTCTCAGAATATTTATTATGTATATTATGTAATTTATCACTGGTAACAGGGTATCTTAAATATTAGTTTTACTCTCTGAAACTATGTCCACCTGAAAAAAAAAAGGTGATATAGGGACAACCTATTTGTTATTCATTATAAATATATGAGTTATAGTAATGTGTGTTATGAAAAGTTACTCTAAGAACAATAGTTTAAAAAATCTTATGGACATTTTCTTCATCAAAAATATTACATTTATATATTATTTTGAAAAAAACAGTCTTTAAATGCAGATGGGGACTGAAAACAGTCAAACTACATTCTTTCTAGTTCAGTTGATAACAGTAATATAAGGAATAAGTGTAATATTATAGTTGTATTTGTACACATTGACTGTGACACAACTCCAGACTTTATAACAGGAACATTTTCAATTCAGTCTCATAACTATATAAAATCTTCACTTCAGCACTAGGAAACATTTTTCAAAATCAGATTGTTAAATAAGTGCTGCTATGTGTACTTTTATTTCCAATACTGTGTTAGTAATAATCCTGTTGCAATAATTTTCTTGACAAGCAATGGCCCACAATAGGTGTGTGCAACTGGACTTGCATGTATCATATATGTTGCTCAAGATGCTCACCATTTACAGTAGTTTATGTGCACTCTGAAAGATTATTAAAGGTTATTAAAGCAGGTTTAAATTTTTTTGTGGATTAAGGATTTGCCAACCAACAAATAAAAAGTTGTTAAAAATAAAATGTTTTGTTACATTGAAATAAACATTCTGTGCAAGCCATTCAGCTATTTTCTCTTGACAGTAGTTAGACAGAAAGGCTTTTCCACAGAGTTGATGTAAGGACAGTGAAAAAAAGAGCCCAAGAATTTTAGTTTTAAAAGAAAGAACAGCCCTACATAGAATGGCAGGGGGTTATTTTGCATTTGATTAAGTTTACATGATGAAAAGAACTATTAGTTAATGTTTGTGAAATTCATCCTTAAAATAACATTAAAACATGCAATTTGTTTTCTTTTAATATTAATGGTGTGGTATGCTGTAGCATGGGCAAAGCTTCCTCTTTTTTTGTACTGAGGCATGCCTCTGCGATCAGCATGATAAGAGCAAAGTTTCTGTCATTGCAGACAATAAATGTGAGTCCCCTTTAGTGTCTTGTTGACATTCTCAGAAAAACAAAAATACAGAAGAGAAGCCAAAGTATTCAGGAAGATGGAATATTGCCAGGGTGATACATTAAAACCACAATGCATACGTTTTTTTTAATGTGGCACAAGTTGTTAATATGCAGAAATGAAGGAAGTGATCTTAATCTGCTGATTCATTCACTTTGGATTACCACCATAGACAGCCCTTTAATAACAGAGATCTTTCTAGTAGTGCAGTCACATGATATAGTTTAGAAAAGTAAACATTTTTACAGGAAATTATCCTAGTTAGATGACAGATTCAGCACCTTACCCACATAGTTGTTCCAACATTTCATTAGCCTCCTTGACAAGAATCACTTCTTTATTCAAAGTTGAAATTTCTTGCGCTGTCATTATGCTAACTCTGCCAAGCAGGTATTTTTTAATATCATGTTCAGCAAAGTCAAAGCACCTCCCCTTTAAAATGATTTGCCTTTAAAGACATATGCACAACAATGAAGTCTCCCTTCCCCCTTCTGTTTTGAGTGAGTTGAAATTTGTGGCTTCTCATTGTAGTGTGTGTTTCCAATCTCTGGATCATTTTTATGGCTGCCCTTTAAACCCTCTATGTTTCCAAATCTGTTTTTAATAACTTAAATATGTTTAACTTGAAGTAACATAAACAAATAATATAAATGCTAGCTTAAATCAGTCTGCCTTTTATGAGTTGCTGCTTTCCTTTCAACTGAGTTTTTTTGGTAGACCTTTAAGTAGACTTTTACCACTTTTTAAAACTACCAACAAATTCTGCAGTAAAATTAAATTGCATCTTTACTGGACTCACAGTTTTTAACTTCCTGTGAGTCTTTTTTTGTGTCTACTTCAGCATTCAGAAGTTTAATGATAGAAAATAGTATTGTCCCAATAGAATATTTGCTTTTGCATTTCTTAAGAGCTCTTTTTTTTTTTTCAAAGAAATCTATTTTCTGTATGTGAATATTGGAACATCACATAAGCCCCTCACTTGTCCCGTCTTTGGTTCTTCCCATACTATGTGATCCCAAACTGCTTTCTCTCTGCATCCCATAATGTGTCCCACCCCTCGGCAGCAACCTTTAGTCCAAAAGGTAACTCAGAGAGCTCCTTTAGATGACTTGTCATGATGGTTTTCATACCTTGACCATGGGGCTGAGGCTGTGCTGGGACAGCCCTGGGATGGACCCAGACAGGGTTGTTGATTTGGGCCACTGCTTGCCATTGTGCCCTTGTGCTCCTCTAGGATTGTCCATATGGACATTTCTCAAAATTGTAGACCTTTTGATAAAAGAAGTTGACACAGACAGGATTTGCACTGCTAAACTCTAAGGAACATAAACAACTGTCTAAATAGCATCATGACATGGAACACAGGAGGGCCCTGTAGAAAAAAGTGAACGTTGACTTCTTCCTTCTTTGTTCCTAACTTTTATTCCTTGAGACCACTTTCAGATCTGTTACTTCAGCATTTTCATGCCCCTCTGTATGCAAATGACCCCAGACTTCTCTTTAAGTTGCCTTCCAGTTTTAGGAATAATGCATAATATGGCCTCTTCTCTATAGCAATGACTTTTAATTAGTCTTCCAATACTGACTTCAGTCTATCTTACCTGCCTGATTTTGTTTCATTAGTCATTTAATCTTTGTTGCTTTGTCTCTTATTTTCTCAATTTGATGTACCCATGTTCTTTCCTAGATTAGGGTCATCATTTTTTAAGATCTTTTAATGAAATATTTTCTTCTAAATTGACCTTCAAGTGTTGTAGATATTATGAAGACACAGGGAAAATAATTCTACTACAAATAGTTTGCTATTTATATTTATTTGAACATTAATTTCATTAATATTGGTCAATAAACCCAGCCAAAGGCTTTCAGTAATTGTGTGAATTTAGTCTTATAGTATGCATCCTAATGTATGAATCCTGAAGGTTGATTTTTGACCATCTCTCTTGATTAATCATTGTGCTGTTTATTCTCCTTCATTGCTAGCAGTTGTACCTTATTTTTTCATGGATGATCTTCACTCCTCTTCTTATGTATTTAAAAAATTAAAACCACATTTTTACTACTCAGAGGAAAAGGCTTACTATTATACAAAATTATCTAGTTCTGCTTCTGTGAAATTTCATTGGGAGAATCTCTACAGTTGGAATAACTTATTCATTGGAAATTATGTAATATGCTAATATACTTTTAAATCAGTTAAAAATACTTTTAAATCAGTTAAAACAAGCCATGAGTGTATAGAATGGTTTAATAACACACCAGCCAGCTCTTTTAACTACCGGACAGAACTACTTAATGGAGCAGTGGTTGAAAATGAAAGAAGCTGATGAATTAGTTTGGTGATTCTTCTCCAGAGAACTCTAGAGCACAAATCAGATATTGTGACTTGTGGTCAAGTGAGTTGAATTCCACTGGGTAAAATATTTTAGTGCAATGCATTATACCTGATATCACATGCAGTAATGAAGCAGCTGTTACTCTGCACATCCTAAAGGTACACAGTGATGAGCAGAAGATGTCCCAGTGATGACTAGAGCTTTCCCATATTCTGTGAGATGATGGACTAATTGTAAAGCCTACAGATTCATTCTAATATTTTAAGACGAAGTCATTCTTATAAATATAAAACCTGAATATCCTGAGTTGAGTGGCAGGCATTCAAATTTTCATTTGCTTCCCCTGAGATCTCAGTGAAAAAAATAAGGTTTTGTTACAAAAATATACATACAAAACAGTCACTGTAATTCTCAGCACAGGTTCTCTGGGAATGGACTATCTCTAAGAAAAATAAGTTGTTTCAAATATTTTGATGGAATAGGTAAAATGATCTAATTTGAGAGAAGGAAAAGCATTTGTATACAGCATAGTTCTTGTAGCAAAACTAATGTTCCTGCTGGGAAATAATTTTTTAAACACGCAAAAAAGACTAGGACTGCCCTTCTTGATTGAGGATTACTAAGGAAGTACTGATGCTATATCATGGTTTAAGTTCAAATGGAGAAATTGTTACTACAGCTAAATGGGGTGAAGTTGGACACTAGTTGAGTTTGCATTTTTGAGGCTTGTTCTGGAATATAGTGCTGAGGTATGCTCTCTGATAAGAAAAACTGATGCTATTTCTATCTGTTCTCACCTGAGATTTTTTCTTTAAGTTCTAGTCCAGTCTATTTCTGAGGGTAAAATTATTACATACTTTTAAAACAAACTCCAGAAAATCATGAACAGACACTGACCCATCCAACAACTTCTATGTAGTCATTATGGCACAAGCCCCTGCCTGGTTTATGGACTTATAACTGAGATCATCATCCACCTAACTTAGATTCTATAGAACTGAAAGAGTGAGATAAATTTCCAATATTTTCTGACATATTAATTCAAAATTAATTTTGAGTAGACAAAGCTGAAGTTAACATTTCAAGGACTTGTACAAGCAAGCTTGTTTGTGCATTGTGTACATGTTAATAAAAATGGGGGCCATTCCTTAAATTTTGTCCTGAAACAGTATCAGAAAGTAAAAAGAAATAATAAAGATATAGATATAAAAGTTTAAAATGTCTTTTAAAAAAATATATATTTTTTTTTGCATAGAATAAATTTAGATTAAGATATAGCTACCTAACCCCCCCCCCTTTTATTATAATTTTGTACTTGGAGGGATATGCCAATAATAATTCTTAGAAATTTAACCTGCATACAAGCAATGGTCATAATTTTACCCTGACAGCAACTCTTTTGAAAATGTTTTTCTGAAAATTTTGAAATATGAAATTCTTACCCACCTAAGTCAGATTCTGCTTTGGGAAAAAGAAAATAGTGGTCTTTTTGCTATGACGGTGACAGCCATAAGAGAATGGAAACTTACAGGGAATAACTTTGCACAACCTTTCAAAATCAAATGGGAAGTTTATTGATAGCTCTGGTGGTTTAGCCTCAGCCAACAGACAGACTCCCACCCAGCTGCTTGCTGAGCCCTCCATTCCCCCAACAAGGGGATAGGTAGAGGAAACGGGGAAAGCAGGAGTGAGAAAGCCTGTGGGTCAAGACAAAGACCATGGAATTGTTCACCAGTTACTGGTGCAGACAAAACAGAATCAACTTAGGGAAAATTGACTTAATTTTTTGCCAATTAAAATAAATAATTTTCAGGTAGTGAGGAAAAAAAAGGACATTAAAATAACATCTTTCCTTCCCCTTTTGCCAGACTTAGCTTCACTCATTCATTCCCAGCTTCTCTACCTCCTCCTCAAGCACGGCAGGAGGATGGGGAAATACTAATAATTACTATTTTAGAGAGGAATCATGTCTTCTCCACTTATAACCAAAGCTGTTTATGGCTAAACCATTTCTTACCTTATATTTGTACAGTGTCCACCACCGTATTTTCTCAAATATAGTTCCAATTACTTCATAGTCAGCTGGATGAGTGTTTCTAGAAAGCCTCAGAAAATACCAGTGTTACACCTGAATCCTAAACCATCTATAAAATAATGACAAAATCTTATGCACTTATGCATATGTATAGGTTATTGGCCACATACATTGTTAGCACATTCTTCTACTTAAGAAAACAAACTGAAAAAAAGTTACAAAATAATTATAATACAAATAAGGATGGATCAAAAGGTAAGCTTAATATCTCAATGTTATTAGTCCTTTTGGAGAAAAAGCAGTAATTTCACAATTTTTCATAACCCCTTTATTTGAAAACAAATGCATTTTTATAAGTAATGGAATTAATCACTAATGGGAGTTGAATTCATCACTGAAAAGATGAAATATTCAAGAAAACCTCAAATAACAGATTTGCAGCAGTCAGGATTTTCTCTTGATTTGTATTAATGAATACTGAGTACTTCAGAGAAAGGGAAAAAAAGTTGGAATAATCTACTATAAGGGGATTTTCCTATGTAGCCTTCATCTGCAGACAACTGACTTATTCCCTAGAAATATGATGATTCATATGTTTTTTTTTATTCCAGAAAATTATAATTCTGTTTTTTTCTCATTAGTTTTGAAGTCTTTTTGTCTTTAGATCTCTAATGTTTTTAATCTCTTAACCATAAAAAGTGTCTTAGGGTTTGGAAATTCCAAACATTGCAGGAATTGTGCATTGTGTAAAATTTTGTAATAATTGTAATTATTTTGCTGTTTAACTTATAAGATTATCCTTTCTTGTACTGAGAAACTGAAAGTTAGAGTACCTTTTGGTACATTTCCTTGGTGTTTGACAGTGCTTGATTTTTGTTAGAGGAAAAGAAAAATTTTCATGTTCCTTTCATTTCTTGGCAAGTCTTAATACCAATAAGGAAGTCAGCAATGATGGTGGCTTTCCAGGCATGTTGAATGGAAATATCTTTCTTTTGCCTCTTGTCTGTAACACTATATTCACTTTTAGTGTCTGGACCATGAAACATCTGTTGAAAGGGAAAAAGATGGTCAACTGTAGAACAAATAGATGTATTTAACCTAATGCATTGCCTGATACGAAATAAGGGATAGTAGTGAAGGTGTTGGTTCCTGTCCTCTGTCTCATGATACATTTTCAGCTATTCTGGCATGTTTTACTTAGTTTTTCGTAGGCTGAGTATAAGAAGCTAATCCATTATACAGGTCTTCCCGGTCTTTTAAAAATGAATAACATTAATTCTTGAATAGCATAAATGTTTGATCGGGCTGAGACTGACATTTCTTCTTGCTATGTACATTCCATTTTATGAGTAGATGTTAGCACAGGCCAAAAATAGACTGAAGTTCATCAGTGTGGGTCAAAGACATTTTCTTTTCCATTGGCCTATACTTTGACTTTTTGAAGTCTGAGTTCATGTTAGACCTTATGATCCCTGCCACTAACAAGTGATGAAACATGGGCTATTGAGTTTGAATTATGCATTTAATTTTTTTTTTTCACATCTCCTTCATCATGTGATTATTCCATCTTCCTTTTCTTGCCCCCTCTTCCTTTTACTTTACTTCAGCAAAATACTGAATGTGACACGAGCAAGGTAAAGCCTAAAAGAATGTTAGGAAAAGAACATATATAATCTTTGCAATATGTAAGAAGAGCTACAGGGACTTTGACTTTCATCCAAATGTAGAATCATGTAATTTAAGGTTTCTTTTAAACCTAGGGTATTCCAACTGTTGTGTTGAAAGGAATAGAATGGGGATGGTAAGGAAAAAAGTTTCACATATCATGGTTTTACAGTGTAAATGTAACTATATTCTTGTTTAAAAAATGTATTTTATAAAAATACTCAAGTTGTTGATTTTCCTGTTTATACGGATGTCATAAATTTATATGTTGTCTTCGAACTCTGAAAGCAGATCTTTCACAGCTGTTTAAGGAAATACAACTTCACATATACTGGATTTTCATGTTTTGCCTTTGAACGTTTTTTTTCTATTTGTATCCTGAGATCCAGTAAAGAACTAGAACTCTCAATTAATACACCTGCTGTACAACTGGCAGTTAGATACTCTGTTGCTGTAGTGATTTGCAGAAAGTTCTGGCCTTTAAAAAAAATGTATATACTGATCAGATTACTACCTTAAATGAAACAGTATTGCCAGTGGAAAGCCTATAGATTATGTATGAATAGTTTGAAAATTTGAATTTGTTGCTTGAATGTTCTAGTTGAATCTCACTGATCTTTTTGTTTGTTTGTTTGTTTCCTGATGGGGTGGCTGTGGCTTTAACTAAATATTTTATACTTGGAACAGTTCCAGTTAATCATCAAACTATTCTTGATTGACTAAATTTTTTGTGTGGGTACAAATTGTACTATAAACCAGATTGTATAAATGAATAGTTAGTGTGAGTTTCTGTTAACAAAAAATGATCAGAACTGAATTGCAGTGAATTGTTTTGTCCATTATGAACATAAGTATTTTCTTACTCAACTTGAGCTATATAAATCACAATCCGGATAGAGAAGAGTGTAGGAAATGATTCAATGTGAAAAAATTAATGACTGTATCTTAATTTTAATAAAGAATGATTTTAGCAGATACAAGAAGAAAGAACAGAAAGCAATGTTTATGGGATGCCTTACTTCCTAATCTTGGGAATTTAGTTTATAGACAGAAAGGTGAGAGCTGTGCAATTAGATTTCCTAGTCCTGTAGAAATATGAATATGAATATCAGCAGTCAAATTAAATCTTGTGCACAGAAATTACTTGTTTGTTTCTAAATTGTATGGTGCTTTCTTGTTGTTGCTTTATTACATGCTGAGCACATGTTCCTGTTTATTTCTTGCTGGATCTCACAATGTAACCCTGATTATTCTTACTGAAATATTTCTAATAATCAATTATGTAGAAAGCTTTCCTTCCTTACAATCATCCTCTGAGCATTTCTGTTTATGCCACCTTCTTCTGGACATTTGATTAATACAGGAATGTATTTTCAAGGCATAATCTGTCTCTTTCTCTCAATGCAGCTTAATTATGAAGGGATAACACTGACTTAATTGAGTAGTTCAGATAGTTTCCTTTAATCTCTCCTGTTTGATAGGTCTTGATTTGTCTTTTTTAAAAATAATTCATCAGATATAGTACTAACAGCTCTATAATACCCACTCATTTTTGGTTTTTTTTCTAATGATAATAATAACATTTATTTCTTCTAGCTTAGACAGGGCCTCATTTTTATTATATTCGAATAAGAATGATGACCAAAATACTGGTTTCATTACTGTCTCTGTAACCTATCAATGTAAGGATCTTCACTGAAGATACTATTTCCTTTATCTCTTGCCATGTAACAGGTTGAATGTCTATCATGTGCTTTCTGCATTGGCTATGCACATATTTCCTTCTCTGTCTCCACACCCATAGCCATTACCTTCACACTCTCTGTTAAGACTCTAGGTTTAATATTCTACCAGACATGCTTGGTCACTTTCTGCTGTCAGCTTTAGGCTATCCACTTCTGAAGAAGTTTATTTTCTCTTGAAAAAAGCTCCTTGCCTTTCTATTTACATTTGATATCCCTGTCAGTGTTCTGCATGCTTCTTTGCTGTTGATAGTAAGGTGGGAAAGTGCAAAATATTGTGACTGGTGGACCAGTGTTTGAAATTATATGGAGTCTTAAGCATTTGAAGGCAAAAAAGTTAGATAATGCTATGAAACTCAAAAGGTTGAGAGTGAATCATGTAATTAAAGCAATGGACAGAAAACCAAGCTGGAGATACTGATGTTTTAACCATATTGAGGGTAATCCAGGCAACCTACTAAAGAGAAACTGGAATGTAAAATATTATTGATTACAAATTAGGTACACAAAGTATAAGGAAAACCCTCAAAATTACTACTTCTCCACCTGCCATTTTAAAAGAGAAATATTAGGTATTTCCAAGCAAAGAATCAATTTCCTTTGATAATATTAAGCTATGATGCCAAGAAAGATGACTTGTGTCTGATGTTGAGCTCCATTAAAGCGTTAATACAACTTTGTTTTCATCACTTGTGTTTAAGTTCAGATGTTGGCATTACTCTCTCTTCAAGAAGGCAGTGTTGGAGGTGAAAAGAAGATGAATATATAGTTTAAGCTTTAAAGAAAGGATGATGGGACATGGACATAGGGACAAGACATATAGACAGCATGTACTCTACCAAATGCTAGAACTGAAGAATTTGTAATTGTGAAGTCAGTAGGTTCACAAGCTTCACTCTGGTTCCAAAGCCACTCGCTTACAAGAGCCCTGGCTCAGTCACATTTTCATAGATCAGCATATCATTGGCACATTGCTCTTCCTTCATGTTTTGGAAATCAGCACTAGCTGAGATCCTATGCATTATGGAAGCAAAATGCTTGCAATTATCTCATTGTTAGAGTCTTTCCCCTGTGCCAATAAATCTCTGGTGCCTGTGAATTCCTGCAGTCTGGGATTTACTGGCTCACACAAGAGCAAATTGTACCTGTAGCTCTTGCAATCCACCCTGATCCATTTAGCTGGTTTAGTGTTTTAGCACAGGAACAGGCAATTGCTGTAGATGCTGTTCCCTTTCTGCTTCAATGGCAGTAAGACCGACAATAACACTGGCTGCTTTCTCATCCTCTGACCTTGATCAGGATTTTCCAGGATACTAGGCTGTAAGGCACAGGGAACAAATTTGTGGTTTTGCAAGTATGGCACTAGTGAATACATAAATAGATAAGGTCAATTGTGTTAGAACTGATTGCCATTCAAAAATCATTGTTCTTTTGTGTTTGTCTCTGCACTGAGTGCCAGGACTGCTTTTCTGTGTATTATTTGAGAGAACCATATGGTTACTTTCACTATGATGATCACTGTGCCTTTCATGCATAACACAAGCAAGAGAGGCAACAAGAGTTGTTATCAATAATACTTAGAAGCTTTTTTTTTAAATGCCTGTTTATAGACAGAAAGGTTTTGTCCCTTTTTAGGATCTACTGAGAAAAAGTATAATAGTAATAATCATAAAGTTGACAGGAGATTGGTAGATTTGGGTTTTTCTATGATAACCATTATACTTCAGCTCAGTTGCTGATGTATGTCTTAAAAATACAGAAATGCTAACCTCAGTAACCTTTGTAGGTGGCCTAGAGGTGTCCTAGTGGACAGTAGTTATTAAAGTTAGAGGATACAAATATTAACTGAATAATGAAAATATCCTCATATGTATAAATAATTTTAATATATATATAATATTGGGCCATAGTAGTACATTATTGGGACATTAAAAGATTAGGTTTTGAGCAAAATGAAAGTCTTTCTGTCAGGAAAAACAGGTATTTCCAGAGATCACAGTTAAACAAGAGGTTAATTTTTGGAAGGATTTTTATTTTCACAGTCCAGTGTTTCATTGAATATACTGTGTATTTAAAAAAAATGTTATGAAGTTACTAATGATGGGAGAAATAAATCCTTTTAAACATTAAACAAACATGGTTTGAGGGCAAGGGAGAAATTCAGACGTCCTCTTTGTGTAAAGTAATGGAATTTGTTCTATATTTGATATTACTACAGGCATTTATCATGCATTTCAATGACTTTTTGAGGACATACAGAAGTCTGGCACTGTATCAAATGAAATTATATTTTTGAACTTCTTACAAGGCATTTTGGTTATGCACAATAAAGCCAGAAATCAGCTTGACATTGGAAAATGCTTGTTTCCTTGCAAAATATAAAGGAAATTATCTCTGTCCTAACCAACATGGACAATATCCACATACTTCCAGATGTGAATACCACCTACTAAGAAAAACTACCATGCTACTTCCTGGAAAAAGATCCAGTGAATCTCACTAGCTTTCTGAAATGAGGTTGGAGCTGAGGGTGGAAACCACATTTTCTTCTGTAACTATAGCTAATAACAGTCTTCCTACCAGAGGTCCTAAGACTAATGACAGCATAGTGAATTAAGTGGTTCTTTTTGGGTGGCTTTTTTTTTTTAGCAAGGGAAAACAAGAAAAAAATCACTAGGAACACTAAACACAGAATTATAGTTCTTTTTCTGAAGGCAAACAATCCTGAAGCAAGTAAGGTTTCTCTGAGAGGAAGAAATTTCTTCCAGAAATATATTTCCCATTAGTTTCAAGCACAAATGTGAAGTGAAAGCTGCTTCTTTAATGAATGTAAACATTAGAGACTTTGACCCATGTGTTTTACATTCTTTGTTAGTCTTTTTGTGGTATTGATTGCCAAGCACTGATGACTTTTTCACAAGCTGTGGGGTGGCTATTGACTTATTTGAGAAACCAGAGTAGTGATTAATAGACATTGTAATTGTTCATCCTCTCTGTAACACCAATCAGGTTTATGGAGAGAGAAATAAGGAACAACAACAGACAAAGATAATGGTTCGAGACTGATACCTCAATGATATAATCAGTATCAATGATTGATATCTCAATGATAGATGACTACCGACTGTTGATAACAGGACACGCCTGTTTCTCTGTGCTAATATATCTGGTGCATGCAACATGATTCCTTTCCTCTTCTGGGGTTGAAAGGGGGAATGTGGAAAACATTCATGATGAAGAATATCTAACCACAGTTCCCTTCAGGTAAGGAAACAGGTGTTGCAAAGAAGAAACCAAAATGAAAAAGGGAGTGGAGAAAATGGAAAATAGTAAACAAGTACAGTGTTGGAGACATGGGACTTTGCTAAAGAAATGGCTCATGAACTCACAAATAGATTTAAGAGTTACAATAGAAACTTGTAAGTAGAGGAGAATATACTGAAATTTACAAGAGTTTTGAAGTATATAGTAAGAAACATATTTCGGCACAGTTATAAAGTCAATCAGGCTAAAAAAAATCAAGCTTATCAATGTCAGGAGCCTCATATTTTCACTATTAAAGGTCAATGTAATTTTTTTTTCCCCAAATTTTTCTTCACATGATCAGGGAATTTTCTCTAACAACATTCAGCATTCATACTCTCTGTAAACATTCTTCAAATATTCAAATATGACTTCTTATTTTAAAGGCAGTAATATGCATGAAAAATACACATCTTTTGTAAAAATGGCTGCATTTCCAATAGTAAGTGTTATAAGAATTAAACATTCATTTTGATTTGTACTTAAAACTTCTGAAGTTTTGAGTGTCAAGTTTATGAGAACCTCATCTTAAAAATTTGAAAAAGGTTATAAATGTAGGGGGTTTTGTTTGTTTTACCCCTAATTGTTTCACCCAGTTATTAGGAAATCTTAAACAGCTTGCAGAGTGAGCATAAAAAATTGAGCATAAAAAACTGATATTCTATGAAATTATTTTCTAAACAGTTTGTCCAATTTTTCTTTATTAGAATGACAAATATGTCTTGTATCTCCTTTTTTAACATCTCCCCCATTTTACAGTTGAAGGGCAGGGAAAAGATTCTCTTATAAGATTTAGAGAAACAATGTATTGTCAATAAATCCATTCTATTTTCCTGGAATTTCCTTGATTTGTGAATAGTTGTCGGAAACCATGTACTTAAACAATGGTCTGAAAAGCATTACCACAGGAGTTTTACATTTCTTCATCCCAGGGCTTTAAACTTACGTCTTACCATAAAAGTTGAGTTCTTTTAGGGTAAAATCAATTAAAAAAAAATAGTCTCTACTTTGTGACACTTTTTTTTCTTCCCCTCCCCAGGTCAAAATTCTATTTTGTGGTTAGGGTTTTGGACTTTTAAAACCTTTTGAGGAGAACTAGTAGGAGTTTGGAGATTCAAGAAATTTTTTGAAAATGAAGACGTTAATATCTGTTGACCTTAAGTTATATGAAATAGATTTACATCAGAATATTTTTAAAAAAGAAGCTGTGAACAAATAGTAATTATTTTGTTGCTAATGAAAATGTGTTTGTGTACTGGATTAGATTTTTCCATGTTGGTTTCCATCTGTGGTAAGGAGGAAGGAAATACTGAAGATTGTGAAGTTTGCTATTTTTTATAAAACTGAGTGCTTGTTAAGTATTTAATCTGATGGTACATCTCTTATTTGTACACAATAATAAAATAAAATAAATTAATACTTAAATAAAACAAAATCTATTGAAATACTTCCATGCTAAGACCAAAATGGTGCTCAGGAGCAAAGTAATCTCTGTCACAAGCTTCACCAAAGAGCAGACCCAGTAGCAACCATAAACCTGCCATTAGGACTACTAAAAGAATCTATCAAGGAGCAAAGTAATACTTTCTGGAGTTTAACATATGGAATTCCTCATTTTCTGATAAACATCCAAGGATGCAGAAGGGTAAAATGCAGTCATCCCTTGCTAGTGGCCTTATGGATTGTTAAACGAGTACTGAGGGCACTATGTCATATACCACAAGATACACAATGTTTTATAAAAGGATTCCAACTACAAGACTAGGCCTTTCTTAAGAAAAGAACAGTAGCACTGTAACTGCAATTAACAGCCAAACTCTTTCCATACAGTCTAGTGTTTTCATACCTTCTCCAGATAATTTTCTTTCTGTCAACAGCAAAATATCTGAAGTATCCTCCAGGTTTGGGGCATTTCTCTCCAACTTTCTATGGACTCATTTGTCACTAGGCACTGCCACAGAAGTAAACTTCAGTTAAAGCATACTTTTAAAATTTTTGGACATTAGGTTTGGTGTTTTTTTTTTTTTTTGCTGTCTGTTTGTTTTTAAAGATAAGTAATGGGCTCATCAATGCTTACAGAGGAAATTTTGGCCAGTTAGATGCACTGAAAGTTAGGTGGGGTTCATGCACTTCTACTATATTATGTAGCACACCACAGTTGGTATTAGTGACACTAAGGCTCAGTAACATATTTTATTTTGCTTTACCAATTTTTAATTGACCCTAGGTTCATCAGGATGACCCTAGGTTCATGCTGCTATGACTCTAAAAGCTGGGTTTGATCATAGTAATTACTCCTGCTGGCACTGTAGAACTTTTTCTTCACGGCTTTAGATGGAAATGTACTGAATGCAAGTCAGATGTTTTTCCTAGTTGAAGGGATAATTAATGCTCCTTGGAGCAGGCACTTTAAAAGCTGGTCTCTTAGAGAACCTGAAAGACAGAAGCGAGCCATAACATTTGTTGTGGAAATTTTCAGAAAACGGTAGTGACTAAATGTCATGGTTCTAAAAAAGAGCTCAGTCTTGCTGTCCAGTCAGTCAGCTCATTGGTAAGTTAACACCATTTGGGATCCAGTCTCTGTCTTCCAGGTAGGCTGTCGAGGCCTGTTATTTTGATAGCTGATCTTCTGCCCCATGATTTTATTTATCTCACCAGCCACACGATGGCAGCAAAGTATTAAGGAACCCCACTTGCCTCCTCTAGCATCAAATAGCACAATAACTAGCCATTTTAAGATTTTAGCATAACCAGAATGAGAGCTACAGACAAACTGTCTTGAACCTGGTACAAATAATGATGCTCAAGGGATAAAACCATAAGATCTGTGTATGTTCCTCTGTAATTATTACCTTGCTACCTTGTTATCCATAAAACACATAATTGTATGTTAGAGGTTAGCATGGTTTAGAAATGTCACCTTAATGTAGAACAGAAATTGTCAGTTTAATTTATAACTCACATTTTGTTGTAATTTACGTAATCACCACTCTCAGATGAGAAAAAAATTCTGTATAGTTATTTTAATCTTGATAAAATCCAGAGCATATCAAATTGTGATCTCCAGGTTTAAAAATTGACCAAAAATATGGAATATGGGTATCTTACTGTCATTCTTAAGCCTATGTACATGAAGTTTTATATAATGTAGCTGTAATATAAAAAAGTAAAAAGGCTTAAGCCAGGCATACAGAAAAGACCATACCTGGAGAGAAGAAAGAAGTGTGTTGGCAGAAAATAAAGAGAATAATAGAGGAATTTAGCTGAAGACTGTGTATATTTTTTGATAACCCTCTCCTTTTTCTAGTCAAAAGCTATATGTATATATAAAATATATATACACACATATGTGTGTATGTTTATCTGTGTTTGTATTTATATACCTATATGCCCTAAGCAAAGGCCACAGAAGGAAAAAAAAAGAATTATATCAGTGCTACACTTATGCTCTGAAATGTTAAATTTCTGAATATAGAATTTTTAGTTCATTCTATGAAGAATGTTTGGGTTGAAGAAAAGAGCTCCAATGTCACAAACAAAAAATGCACAACTGGCAATTTTTGAGTGTAATTCTGACTCAGCTCACTTATTTTGTTAATAACCTCTGCCATAATAATGCTATCTGATTAAAGTGATAAAAAATTCACATTTTGTAGTGAGTGTATGCAAAATCTGATGAGAAACATTTACATGTAAAATTTGTCTTTAGCCAAATATCATATTTATGACCAAAGAAGTATAAGAAAGTAATTGTTTCTAAGAGGTTCATATAGATCTTACCCAACAACATAGTCCAGCTATATATTTTCACCAAGAGTTTAAAGTTTTTCTGTATCCTTATATTTTTAGATATTATAGAGAAAGAGCTGAAACATCCTAGAAACTGCTGTTTTTCCACTATTTTGAACTTCACAAATAAGCTTATAGAAGTTTATACTTCAATAACATCAAACAAGGCTGCTGATTGCCCAAGATGTGAATCTGAATAGCTTTATTCCACTGAACGAATATAATGACTCTGCAGATGTGACTCCTTGCTTTTTACATGACCCATGTAGCATGCTTTATTACACAGCTGTTCACTCATTAGGTCTCTAACTAGGTATGACATTTTTCTTAATCTTACATAGATTGAAGTGGAAGACTGATGTATAGAATACAAATTGCTCTTAACACATTTGAAAAATACGTGGAAATCACCCATGTTTTCATCTCAGTGTAAGAGATAAGACACACACACAGAAAAAATACCAATTCATAGATATTTAATTTAAATATAGAAGTTATTAATTTACATAACTATCTTTCTTAGAAATACTTTTTTCATGCTAATATTTTTTTGTATATTTAGGAGAAAGTTAATATCCCTTTAGGTCATGTTAAAACTTGTAATGTATCTTTACAGATTCCTGATCAGCTTCAGTTATTAAAAAATATTGCTTGGAGTATGACATAAATAATAATATTTTTTAAAGTTATTTAAGTAGAGCTTACAGAGAAGCCTGTTCTGGCTTAGCAAATGTTCTATCTGTACTAGCTAAACAGTAGGTTAAATAGACCTACTAACACAGGCTAACAGAGGTCAAAGCCTCAAATGAATTTTCACTTGCCTTATTTATCAGTATTGGTTGGATATGCTTCTTACTACAAAGCATCTTTTGATTTTAGTGACTAGTCTATATATTCTGCTTTTCCTGAAATACTTAGAGGTTAAATAAAGAATTCATATTTTCAGTAGATAAAAGTTACAGTGACTGGTCTGTTACTAGTGACTAAAAGTAGATAGCCGTCTTTTCTCTAAACATAGTAGGACCATATAGAATTATAAGGAGTTATAATTTATATACTGGACTGTTTCAGTTTCTCGATTTTAAAAAGTTTATGTCATAAAGGATAAAATATCACTCTACTTTCTTATCCCTTCCATTGGCCTTTTAAAAATTTTGCTGTCAGAATATATGTGGAAAGGGTGGCATAAGCTACCTCTAATAGTAGTACAAAGGCCGCAGGGTAATGAAATAAATGCAAATGACTATTCCACCTACTGTTTTTAGAGTTATACTGAGCATACTGTCGTGGTTTAACCTCAGCTGGCAAATAAACACCACGCAGCCACTCTCTCACTCCCCCAATGGCAGGATGGGGGAGAGAATCAGAAGGGTAAAAGTGAGAAAACTTGTAGGTTGAGATAAAGACAGTTTAGTAGGTAAAGCAAAACAGTAATAGTAATAATAACAATATAATGAAAAGGAAAAGCAAAAGTTGCGCACGCAAGCAAGACAAAACAAGGAATTCATTCACTCCTCACTGGCGGACAGGTGTTCAGCCATCTCCAGGAAAGCAGGGCTCCATCACGCACAATGGTTACTTGGGAAGACAAACACCATCACTCCAGATGTCCCTCCATTTCATTCTTCTTCCCCCACTTTATATACTGAGCATGACATCATGGTATGGAATATCCCTTTGGTCAGTTTTGGATCAGCTGTCTTGGGTGTGCCCTCTCTTCTTGTGCCCCTGGCAGAGCATGGGAAGCTGAAAAACTTCTTGACTAGTATAAGCACTACTTAGGGACACTTAACCACTACTTAACAGCAACTAAAATCTCTATGTGCCATCAGCACTATTCTCATACCAAGTCCAAAACACACTATACCAGCTACAGTGGAGAAAATTAACTTTATTCCAACCAAAACCAGCACACAAACACAGATGATTGGTTCTAAAGAAAATTTTTCAAAATGAAAAAAATCACATGGATTCTTCTTAAATATTTCAGCTAGCTTTGGAGTATGTTTTATTCTGTCTCTGATTCTCAATTCCTAAGTTTGAAACCCAAAAGTTAGAGAAGCAAGCTTTAGAATAGCCCACCTCAACATCACCTGCCTATCCTACGATGGCAGCTGGACGCGTCCAGAGAGTTACAGTCAATGGCTCAATGTCAAGTGGAAACTAGTAGCAATTGATGTCCCTCAAAGGCCTATACTTGGACCAATACTGTTTAATATCTCAATCAATAACATAGTGGGATTGACTGCACACTCATCAAGTTTGCAGATGACACCCAGCTGAGCAGTGCAATTGATTCACTAGAGTGAAGGGATGCCATCCAGAGGGACCCTGACAGGCTTGAGGAGTGGGCCCATGTGAATCTCATGAAGTTCAAAAAGACCAAGTGCAAGATCTTGCACCTGGGTTGGAGCAATCCCAAATGTCAATATAGACTGGGGGATGAATGGATTGAGAGCAGTGCTGTGGAGGAGGACATGGGGACAGATACTAGTGGATGAAAATTTGTACATAAGTCAGGAATGTGCTCTTGCAGGCCAGAAAGCCAGTCACATCCTGGGCTGCATAAAAAGAGGCTTGGCCAGCAAGTCAAGGGAGATGATTCTCCTTCTCTACTCTGTTTTTGTGAGATGTCATCTGGAATACTGCATCCAGTTCTGGTGTCCCCAGTACAAGTAAGACATGGACCTGTGAAAGCAGGTCTAGAGGAGGGCTACAAAAATGATCGGAGGGCTGGAACACCTCTTCTATGAAGAAAGACTGGCAGAATTGAGGTTGTTCAGCCTGGAGAAAAAAGGCTCCAGAGAGACTTTATTGTTGCCTTTCATTATATAAAGGGGTCTTATAACAAAATGGGGGCAACCTCTTTAGCAAGGCCTGTTGTGACAGGACAAGGGGAAATGGTTTTAAACTGCAAAAGGGTAGGTTTAGGTTGGACATAAGGAAGAAATTTTTTATGGTGAGGGTGGTGAGACACTGGAACAGTGTTGCAATATAAAATGTGTTATAATATGATAGGGTCGTAATACAGACTACGTCATGGAGACCAGTTCAGAGTTAATGACATCTTTCCCCTTAAACGTATATATTTCTTAATTTAGTTTCCTTAAATACATTCTTAATAGACTCAAATTTAGTTGTCGTCTTCTAAGCTCATAATGCTAGGCTTAATGAATGCATCCCCTCCATAAAACCTCAATTACAAAGATAGTGCTGCTGTCAGAAGGCTTTTACCAAATGTACTATACAGTTGTTGGACTGAGTACTCAGGTAACAAAATCATGAAGTTTTATACCTTACTTTGTTCATAGTATATTTAATCAGCAAGAATATTTTCAATTTAAAGATTAAGGTTTGGGTAGGGTTTATTTGTCTTTCTCTATTCCCCCTTACCCAAGGGAGGTTTCTATAATCTGTTGTAGATTTCAAGAGCATGCCTCTCAAGTGCTCATAGTCTGCAGAAATGGGAACCACAACTCTGTTTAGTAGAAACCATGTAAGATAAGACAATGGCAATCTGATTGAACTACTTAAATTTGAAACAGATGCCAGAGCTGTGAGCATGCACATGCTTGTGAGTTTTGTAGCCTCTAAGAGGCAGCTTCCCACATTATTCTGTGGTAGCTCAGGTTATATAAAATGTTTTTCTTAGATTTTAAATCAGATTTAAATTTCATAATTTTGATGTGCTTATAGAAACATTCCCCATCCCATTGCTATGGCTGAATCTACAAAAAATATTTTTCTGTTTTTTACTGCTTTTGTAATCAAGTGTTTTGTCCATGTTAATTGTACAGATGACTAGGGAGTGCTCTGCTAACCTGTGAAATTAGTAGCTTTCCAATAGAATCTGATAGTTACATCTCAAAACAATGAACTTAATTTTTATTTGATGGTGTTGTGTCTCTGTATTAAAATTTGAGGAAAAGAAAATAACTTTACTGAAGTAAATAAGTGTTATCAAATGTGCTGCTTATTCCTTATGTCTCAAACCAAATACACTATGATGTTATGACATGTGTTGTGGGCAATATGCTTCGCTTCTACAGATTATAATAATGGGATTTTTCTGGTTTCAATGTCTTTGTAACATTTCTTAATATTCAAACATATGTCATTCACATCTAAGAGTTTTGACTTCGCTGTCTGTAAAAATCCAAATCTGAAAAAGCTGTCCCTAAGTTAATGACATATCATTTTAGACATGTCTGATTTCTAAACCTTTATTTTGGGTATCTCTTATGTTTTGGAAAACTATGTAAAATGGAAATTAGAAGAAACATTTTTCAGAAATATCTAAATGTAGTTGCATTATGACTAGACTCTAAGATATGCAGGTCTAAAAGGAGCTGATTGTCTTAACAGACCTGCTCTCAGGCTTCTTATCTTAAAAGCCATAAAACTAACTGGAAAAGTATAGATCAGTAGTAGAATCTGTGTTCTTGTCTGTTTAATGGGAGAGTTCAAAAGATATCTGAAACTTCAAATACCCTGCTAAAAATATTTTAAAATAACCTAAAGTAAGGACTGGTTAAAAATCACATTTTTTTTCTTGTTGTGAGCAGAGTTGTTGATTTATATGAAATCTGTAGTCAACTGAGAATAAATATTTTGGAACAAAGTGAGGGTATTTAAAAGTTAATGTTGTTTTACAGATTAATGCAGGGGGAATTTTGAATGTGCATTTCTACTCCATCTATTTCTTGTACAAATAAACTCTGCAAAACCTTCTCTTGACATTCTCTTGGGGAACATTAGAGAAAACATCCTTATTACTTCTAATTCTAATCTATTTTTAGTTATGACCCTCCACATTTCCCTTTTAAAGACAGGACAGGAAAAGCAATTAATTTTAATTAATTAGTTTCAAGACATGTTAACTGATCTCTAAGGGATTTTTCAGATTTCTTGCTTGAGAAAGTAAGTTTTAATTTATGTGAATTACAGTAAGTTACACTTACTGTCTTTGCCATTCTCAAAAATTAAACCAATGTTACCTCTGACTAATTTTGACTACTCTATAATTTATTTGTTCAGCCAAAATGGTTGCTGCATATTGCTGGAAAAAATGGTCATATTTCTTGGTAATTGCTCAGGGGAAATGTTAAATTAAAAAATCAAAAGCAATTTGATAGACTTGGTGATTGTAATATTGTTTATGGGTATACTCAGCAAACACGCTACATATGTGAGAGAGAAACAAGGACTGCCAGCTAAAGGGCATGACAGTTCTGGAAAGGGGAAAAAAAAAACCTGCTTTCTTTTCCACCTATGGCAACAGCTATTCAATCTCAGCAGGAACTTTCTTCATTTAATATTTACAAAGCAAGATGTAGTATACCTTCAGGAAAGAAGAGGGATTGGATGTTGTTTCTTTTATTTATTTATTCATTTAATATGAGGTTTGGCTCAGTGGACAAAATTTAATGGTTTTGAATTTTCTCTGAGCAGATTAATATTTGGAGACAGGTCACCCATCAGCAAACTGGCTATGAGAAAATCGTTTATGTGAATCTTCCTTCTTTAACTTTTTTAGCTTGATATTTTTGAAAATTGCTCAGAGGAAGCAGCTGATTTAGACTTGGAATGTTGGTCATTCACTTTACATATTACCTCATTGAAAGATTGCGTACACATAAACACAGGTGTTGATAACAGGTTTTCAGTAGTTTCAGGGAAAAATTAGCCTTTTGTCCTTTTAAGTCAAGTGTGTTTTTCTAAATAGTCAAGTACCTTCAGTACTTCAGTCCTTTGAGCTCTAAGAAATATCAAATATGTCAAAATGGAATTTTAGCTTATTCTTTCTAGTGAGCTAGTCCCATAGGAAGGTTTGATAATTGCTATATGCAAAAAAGAATATTAATATAGAATGTGCAAAAATATTATGTTGTGAATAACGTTTTGACTGAATGCAGGGCAGCAGTTGCATTTAAATTGATTATTTCAAATGAGGTTGTTTAAAGAATTACAAATCCAGTACTTGCACTGAAGATGGGGAAAGAGAAAGAAGTAATATAATCTGGGAACTATACCAAAATTTGCCTAACCTCAATAGGATGCAAATTTCAGATCAATTATGAAGGAAATATTGAAAACACACCAAAAAAATGCAGTACAACTTCACCAATTGAAAATCACTACATGTGTGGTGAGCAAATTATTTCAATTGAAATGTCTGATCATCTGTAGCCAAAACTCTGGGAAAAAAAAAAATTAGACTTCTCTTTGGAGTTTTTGTGATGCATCTGGCATTCAGCACCACAGATGAAACTATCATGGAGGATGGGGAATAATGAAATGGTAAGAAAGATCCTCTGCTAGCAGAAGTTAACAGTGTTAAGTGTCAGATGCTGGCTCATACTCAGGCTGGCATGAGTTTATAAGTGGTGAACCTGGAGGAAGAGTTTTGCAAACATTCATGTTTCATAGTTTTGTTAATGACCGTGGCATTTAGAAAGATAAACACCCTGATTAAACTAGTTGTCAGTACAAGGAGCTAATTAGCATGACTGAGGATTGATGTAAAAGAAATGGGTTAAGATAGGATATGATAAAGCCGTTTTCTTAGAGACTAGTAGTAAGAATATCTGCTGTAGGTTTAGTTTCAGAAGCAAAAAATAAGAAAAATCTGTTTGTTCAGCATAGATTGAGTGTGAGTAAACCATGAAAAAGTGATTTACACTTTACTGGATAGGACACTTCTAATAGAAATTAGGAAGACAGTAATCCCATTATTCAAAGCTGTGTAAAAGCTGTGTGCAATCTGAATGACTCCTATAGAAAATGCATGCCACATGAAAAAGTGGTATGGGTATACTTATTAGAATGATTAAGGGAATGGAGAGATGACTATAAAAGAACAGAGTGGGAGAACTTGGCTTGTTTGGTATGGCAAAACTAAGGCAAAGAAGGGGGGATATATTTGTGAAGATTAGAAAAAGACTTAGTGGGGCATACACCATAAAAGAAAGATATTTAAGCTAAAGGATAGATTAGCACAAAAAGAAATAAGAAAACTGGCTACTAAGGCATTTATCTCAAAAACTTTAAAAGCAAAGAAGTCGTAACCTCATTGTAAAGCAATTAGGTTAACTCCTAATTGGAGTGACTACTTTTAATATGCGACTCAGTAACATTATGAAGGGAATTCCATAGGGCAATAATTGCAAAAGAAAGGGATTGGGCTATAAGAACTAGTAAGTCTTTTCTAGTATTGCGCTTATAATTGTGTCCAAGAAATAAGTGGTGTTCTTAGTGTGTTATGTAACACATTTTCAGTTTCCAGCATAATTCAGATTAGTGA
The DNA here is from genome assembly GCF_963921805.1 of Phalacrocorax carbo. Classification (NCBI taxonomy): domain Eukaryota; kingdom Metazoa; phylum Chordata; class Aves; order Suliformes; family Phalacrocoracidae; genus Phalacrocorax; species Phalacrocorax carbo. The sequence goes on from NC_087514.1 coordinate 106,250,493, forward strand.
TAAAGGAAGATAGACTGATTAGGATGCCCACCCTAAGAAAGTGTTGCGGAGTTTTATGTATGCTTTAATTTTTACTTTTACTTTTTTACTTAACTCACCTATATGTATGCTTTTTCTGATTGCACCATAATCCATTTTGGTATAAACCACCTTGTTTTCATTTTAAGTTGATTCTTTTTGCTAATTTTGGGAAAAAAGAATATGCGTATCTATGTGTAGGTTTGTGACAAAATAACTGAAAGAAGTATGAACCATATATGGAGTTACTTTGGTTCTTGATAAATCATAATTCAGACAAACCATAATGTTCAAAATGTCCTTGCCTGGTACCATGCTACCTCAATCAGCAGCCATCATAAATCGAAAAGATAGCAATGCCAAACTGTTTTGAAATCATTCACTTGGTATCCTACCATAACCAGATGGAAGAAAAAACCTATGGGGAAAAATGTATTGTGATCTGGGAGATTTTAGAAAGTTTCTGAAGGAAACCAAAATATTTAGCCTAAGGGAAAATATAATTTATTTTTCTTTTTGAATTACGTGTCAGAAACCAATTAGATAGCTGTAATTTTAACAAATAAGATAATCTATTTACTGCATTCAGCTTTCTATTTGTTGAAGAAACAGTTGTTCTTCAACTGATTAATGCAGTAAACTTAGTACTCTCTCCAAACTCTTCATGAGTTCTGCTTCACTGAAGGCATAATATTGACTTTACATATAGATATTCTCCCATTTCCTAGAATAATTTTAGAGAAAATTGAGCCATATCCAGATGGCTTTTGAAGATCTCCAAGAAGGGAGACTCCACCACCCCACTGGGCCTCTGTCCTCTTTGCACCCTCCACTCAGTGTTTATAGACATTAATGAGATCTTCCTGAGCCTTCTCTTGTCCACACAGTCTTTCCTGAATGGAGAGATGCTCCCATGCCTTAGTCATCTTTGTGACCCTTCATTGGATTCTCTCCAGTTTGTCCATGATTCTCTTGTACTGGGGAACCCTGAACTGGACACAGTAATCCAGGTTGTGGCCTCACCAGTGCTGGGTGGAGGAGAAGGATCACCTCCTTCAGCCTGCTGGCGACACTTTGCCTAAGGCAACCCAGCATACCATTGGCCTTCTTTGCTGCAAAGATACATCACTGGCTCATGTTCAGCTTTATGTCCACCAGGACCCCCAGGTCCTTTTCTGCCAGGGAGCTTTCCAGCTGGGTAGCCCCCAGCATATACTGGTGCATAGCGTTGTTCCTCCCCAGGTTGAAGAACTTTGCACTTCCCCTTGTTGAACTTGTTGAGATTCCTCTTAGCCCATTTCTCCAGCCTGTTGAAGTACCTCTGGATGGCAGCATGACCCTCCCCTCTAGTGTATCAATGTCATCACGGATGTTCATATAAAAATATAAAATAAATATTTATGCTGCTTTTCTTTTGTAAGAAAGAAATTAGAAGTCATTTAAAAATAGCCTTTTCTATTGTAAAATAGTTGTCTCTCAACTCAGCTACAAATAGGCTTTATTAAATTATCATATACCATAAAGATTTGCAAAATCCTTGTGAAGGTTTGAGAGATCAGTCCACCTTGTCTAACTTTAAAGGTTATTATCAAGATGAAAAATTAATTGGTCAAATCTCAGGGATGGTAGATTTAGAAGCATTTCTAATAACATCAGAATGAAACTGAGGGAGTTTACAGATATGACTGATGTTTTGTCTTCTGACCTCTTAAGTAGTGTTCTTAGGCGCATTTTTGACTTGCATCAAATGTATTGAGGATACTCTTCCGTCTTAGTATGTTGTGGGTGAAATAGGTTTATTTCTGATGCTGTAACACACATTTACACATATCAGTATATAAACTACTTAAACTTATTTGAAAAATGCTTGTTTGTGGTTAAGAATTGTCTCCTAATTATTTTATAGATGCTTAATAAAAGATCTTTAAAGCTCATTGATAAGGTTTAATGAATAGAAACTGACTTACCAAAGGCTGCAGGGAGGCTGGGTGAGCAATCTACATTAAATTTTTAAGGTGTAATGGAATTCTTCCAAAACTATTTTCAACTTCCTGCCTTTTATTTGGACTCAAAGTTGTATAGTGGCTATAGAACCTACAAACACCTGAGTTGGAGGGCCTATAACTATTATGCTGTGGTGCCCTCAATTTTCAAAGACCTGCTATTTCCAGATTTTGACTGCAGTAATTTTTCTCCTGGAAAATAAACCTACTGTTTACTAAATTACTCCAAACTGTTAGTTTTTTGGGGTATAATTTTCTTTAGTGACCCCATTGATTCTCATCTGTTCTGCTTGCTTAGCGGACTGAATTACTTAAAATCCCAATATTATTCAGGAACATGTGAACACATAGTTATATGAACAAATTAAAGAAATGTCAACTTTATTCAACACTGATAATATTTTCTCTAGACAACTGCTTCCAGGTTTTGGGAAGGTTATGCCATTTACTTTTGCAATGTCATTTAACTTTGGCAGCCATAGTTAACTTTGGGTGCAATGTCAGAGTTATTATTCCTTCTTTTCTTCGGGTGTATTTTGTCTATTCAGCACAAAATTTGTTTTCTTTTGTGCAAGATGATTTCTTCCTTCATTGTTGTAGAAGCATTATAGACAAATTTATTTCTGGGTGATTTCCACTTTGATAGTAAGTGTTGTATTCTGGTTTTTCCCCCTTGTTTTTGGCCAATCTTATCAAAAAGCACTGTGATCCTTCCTCAGCACCAGAGACCAGTTAATGTCTTCTTTCTTTTCTTCAACACTAATCCCTTTTATGACCTTCAGTTTTACCAGTTCTCAAAATTCTATGCTGTTTTCAGCAGTACTCCCCCTCCTTTTTTTTTAATCCCAGATGCCTTTCATCTATCTCAGTCTGTAAATTTTTCCTTGAAGGCTTAATTACTTAACCTTTATATCAGACCTTTTTTCAATTACTTATTCAAACCTTGGCTCAAGTGTTCTTTTTAGAATTATATTTTCAATATAACTGCTCTCCTTCACTTTCCTGACATTTGACCAGCATTCTGCACGTAAAACTATATATACAATCTCCTTCCTAACATGCTATCTCTTTATAATTCACAAGGAGTACAGTTCTGAATCATTTCCCCCCTCTTTTGCAAGTCATTTTTTCCGCATTCTAATGCCTTGTTTTTAATTGAAAGGCTAAAAATTAATTCATTGCATGGATCTCTCTGTTGGCTTGTGGGATGCATGCTAAAATTAGAAGCAGAGACACACTAAACACCTTTGAGGGAAATTACATATTCATTCCCCTACAACACTTCAAAAAATGAAGGACTTGACTAAAACAGTCTTTCTGCTCTAGTGGAACATTAAAAAAAAATGTTATGTGATAGACTTCTGACTTCATTTTCTTCCTCCCAGTTCCACGCATGAAGTGTAAATAGTAGGTAGATTATTCAACAGTATTCTTTAGTAGTGTCCATATTTTATACCAAAAGCTTTTTTAGTGCTTACAGCACTTCACAAGTCACATGTTAATCCCTTTATTTATGGACCATGCAATTCAACTGACCTATGATGATGTCAATAAATCCTAATCCCTCTGATTAACGTTGGATGATGTAAACTTCTGCTGGCACATTCAGTGACGTAGTAGGATGTTGAAAAATTTAGTCACCAATGAAGCAAGAGAAACTTGTTTTAATTATTCATATGTATAGATGATTTCATGAAGCCCTTGAGGATTTGCAGACTTATTGTACTGTCTCCTAACCCCACTTCAGACACAATACTTCAAATATTAGTAATCAATTAAGATTTTACTTTAGAGACAAACTTGCTTCCTACTCAATTATTCTTAGCTCATAAAAATTGTGCTGACAAGTGGCTGAGTCATATCTTTTATGAGCCTGCCAAAAGCTGTGCAGCAAGCACAGGGAAGGAAGATATAAAGTGAAACCATGTGCACTAACTCCACAATATAGTTAATTATCCAGAAAACTATTGGTATGAATATATATTGTGAAGCAGTAGGTGTCACACTATGGGTATTCATGCCTTGCAAAAGGGTCTGTTAGGCTCTTGGAAGTAAAGTCAAAGGCCTGCAGTGCTGCCATGGTGTCATTAAAACTGTCTGCTAGTCACTTATGACCTTGAGAAACTTGGATTTATGTAAGAGCATTAGAATTTCTTAATAGCAGTCAGAGAAGAAGCAGGACAGGAGTCTCTGAGGTAGACCACACATAGACTGTAAGCCTGAGGAAGACCTCAGAATAGTTCATGTTGATTGGTGTGGATCAAGCCCACATAGGTAACTTGTGAGTGGAATATTTGTGTGTTTCTTCCCAACGACATGAATAGAAATCTGTTGCTGATGATTAAAGGGAGTGCTGTACTGGATACAGTTATTGTAGCTGCCTTCACTTTTTCTGTGCATCTGAGGAACTGTAGCTTTCCCCATGAGATCCACAGACATGGCTTGCAAATTCAGATAATCTCTGCTGCCTCAACTTTCCTCTCTCTTGATTATGCAGTTGCTCACTGCATGCAATGAATTTAGTACAAAGTTCAGGCTGGGATGGGAAATGCTATATTTAGTAACACACATTCAAACATACAGTATTCTTCTTGGTTTTGTGGTATAGCAAAATGAGTTGAGGGGTTGTCTTTTTAATAAATACTGATATAGCTTATCTCTTTGGTTAGAGAACCATCCAAATCTGCTCCGACGTTAGCCCCACTATGTTCCACCAAAAACAAGAAGTCTTGTCGCAGAGGAGATAAACTGCTTGCCATGTTTCTCATTATTAATAGTCACTCTCTCTTTGGCAGATCTCAACTTCCTTTCCTTTCAAATAACCCAATCAAACAGTGTATCATAGAGAAATTGTTCTCAACTTATATTTCACTTTGATTTTAGAAGTTTCTATTTTTAAACATATATCTTTTATTTTTTTCCAGTTACAGCAGAATCTGTAACAGATAAGAATGCATGTGAACCTTAACTTTTACAGTTCCTTATGCTGGACTACTTGCCTATGTAACTTCAGCATCAACAGGGTTTTGGTTTTTTAGGCGGGTTGAGTGTTGAATGACTTTGTATTCCCTCTTTGCTAATAAAATGTTTGTTTTCATAAAAATGCATAATTGAAAGTAACTATATGAATGCATGTAATGGATTTGTCAACCACTCTAAATTCAACTGAGTTCACAACAAAGCTGAGGTAACTTGAGGGGGAAGCTGGTTGCTTTCTACTCTTCATAATTAGGTATAAAGTAAGATCATTAATATCTTAACTTTATTTTTAAATCAAGTTTATAGTTTTATGATTGAAAAAACCCACAATATTTGAAAATTCAGAAATTAAAGATGAGTATGACGTAAGCTTTCAATAAAATTTAGCCTTTAACAGGCTTCTATATTTTTATAAACTTTATACATATACTTCATTGCAGTTGATAACTGTTTACATATATACATATACACACACACACCCTCAACATAAATCCATTTAAAACACTTTGGAGTCATCTTGTTCTTACCTGGTTTAGTAAAATTTCCAGGCTTAACACATATTGTACAACATAATAGCTCTGGCTATTGAAATACATCTGCAAAGAAAAGTCTGCTTCCTTTGTGGCAAAGCTTTCTCAAAGAGAATTTCGAACAAGACTGAGAGCTAATAAGCCTAACCTTGTGGTTAATGGTGGGTCTTTGTGGCTGAGTCTGGTATCTACTAAAATGCATTTATATAGGCTTTTACTGTCAATTCTTTCATGAATCATGGAACTGAATTTTAGATATTTGAAACTAAACTTAAAAAGCCCATACAACAGTTTAAAGTATATGTTTCATTCAGCTTGAATTCTCATTGACAATTATCTTTGTCAGATAAAGGGGAAAGAGAATAAACGGAGTTTTTTCAGTGAAGTAGTCACACATACACAGATGAGTAATACTAGGGTTGTAAAAATGAGTTTGATTTCAAATTTTTGAGCAGGGAAAACCCCTTTTAGGCATATAAAAAGCACCTTCTGCTTCACTGTTGCTGTTGTATTTTTATTTTGAATGTTTTTCTATAAAAGACAAGGAAAGGATAATGTAAAATCACAAATTAGTCAGAGGAGACCATGGACATGCTAGCATGATATCTTCAATATATCAGTCCAGGGATCATGGCTATCCTGTTTATCTCAGCCATGACATCACAATTTAAGTCATTTTTCAACCTGTTGAAATGTCAGCATACATTTCTCATCCTAGAAAATGGTCTACTTGCTGTTCTACAAGGCACATACAAAAGAAGGTTCTGAAAACTCCTCCCTAAATATTACTCCATTTCTACTCTGTTTAAATGCTCATTTATCCATGGGTTCTTTATTTTTATTGATATTGCTGTTGTGAGATCATAGCTATAATCTGGTTTTTGGTCAGATTCAAGTTTCTTCTTCCAACCAATATCCTACGAGTGTCCCAATCATGGTTATTAAGTCACTGCTCCCCTTGCTTGCTTGCTTCCTATTCCAGTCATCAGTTAATTTTCTTTTTAGATGTTTCTGAAGAATATTAGCAATGATTTTCAGAAGAAAGAAATATACTGAATATCAGAGCAATTTATTATAATAGATTTAGTCTTTGAGGGGGGAAATACTCTTTCAGTAAAGGGAAATTTCTTTACAGATTCTTATAACTTGTAAAAAAAGTTTTAGACTAATATTCTGGAGAGGGGATATAGGAAGTCTTTGCACCCAAGGTAAGAGATGTTAATTCTAACACTTTCAGTTTTCAGACCAATTTGGTGCCCTTTTCTGATGTTTCTAGGGAAGATAGTTCTGTTTCACTAGCCCTACTGTCAATATAAATACACAAAAATTACCTTCCTTCTCTTCAATTAGACTGTCATTTTGATTTCTTTATATACCGTATACTTAAATTTAGTTTCAAATTCAATATTGTATCACCAGGTTATCATTTCTATTGAAAATATACAAGGACATGTAATCAGTAATTGGCATCTGAAAAATTTAAGGGAAAAAAAGTTCCAAAAGAATTTCTTACAGCCATAGTTATTTCTTATGATTTGTTTTATTTTTATTTCCTAAATCAATACATGAGGAAAAAATTTTCAAATTGATTTAACGAACTAAATATTTACTAACTGCTGTTATACAGACAGATGAGTATACAGTGCCATATAGGAGATTAGTATTGCATACTCCTACTAAAGTATATGTATCTATAAGCCTGTTAACACAGGATTCATAACATTTTCTAAATGGAAATTTTCTTTCTGGTTTACTATTCCAAAGAACTCTGTCTATTGCAAGGTTTTAGTCATCTGTCCTCTTCTGCAGAAGGATTAGCTATTTAAATAGAAGGTTGAAAACATTTCTTATAATACTTGTTTCCTCCCACTGCCTTTCTATCTAATAGATTTATTTTTGTACTTCAAATCAAGCTGGGTAATACTTTACTTGATGATAGTACTAATGAAATGAATAGTGGCAGGCGTATTATAAACAGATTATTTGAAAGGGAATAATATTTCAGAGTCTGACCCAAAAGACTGACCTTTTTATGGCTCAGCTTTGTAAAATTTCACCCATGAGCAGACACTAGGCCTGTAAAATTAGGCATGAATGCTTAATTTCATAAGATTTAAATGCAGTTTTAATAGCTGTTTTAAAATGAAATACAGAAATGAATTTAGGTAACATTTCACACTCTGGCTGCCTCAGTGGAAACAAAAAATGAGAGTATCTTTTATGTTAGAGAGCATTTTATGGTACTGAATTTTTTAAGTCCTCATTTATCCATGAAGAAAAGCTATAAGGAGCAACAACTACAATGAGGAACAAATTATACTTGAAACTTTTATTGAAAACAGACTGAGTTATTGCATAGAGTAACTTGTAATTGGATGGGTTTTCTTCGTATTTTTGTGGTATTGTGAGTACAGCTACTGTAAATATATGTCTCCCGCATGGCTGTTAGGCATGGAGCTGTGTGTAATTTCTGTATGGGACCTCAATATGTTTGATAGGCTGTCTGACTTTTTTTTGGTAAGGAAAATGCCTGTTTTATTCACACTCATGTCTATGGAAGTTTTTCAGGGCAACAATGAGTGGATTTTCATTTTTATATGTTTTTAAAAAGCAAAGAGAAAATAGAGACTATGGTAACCAACCATTTTATGTTATCTGTCATCCTAGGACTGAGAAACCCATTTTCCAGGCAGAACAGGGCTTATAAGTTATATTTTCAGAGCTGTAGGAGAGAACTTTGGCTCTCTGTTCTTTGGCATTTTGGGACTTCTCTTGCTTACCCTTAATAATGTTGGTCCCGTTCTGATGCTGAATGGAATAATGTTGAAATGTTCTCATTTTTGTAGACTGGTAAAACCATTTCCTGCCCACTCCTAGCCTCTAACTTTGTTCGTAGAAGTTGGTGCTCCACATGTTCTCTGTGAGGAAAGATCATTGATGTATTAAGAACAGTCTGGTAAGAACAATGTATCCCTTTAACCAGTGGCATATGCAGTTTATTGTTGTTATATTGGAAGGATTTTAACCTTTAAAACTCATTGAGTCACTGCTAGAGTGGTTGCAGATATTTCCATGATAGGCCTCAGGACTAATTTGAGCCCAGAAGAGCAGTGTGGGTAAATGCCTTATCTGCTGCCTTGTTACATTTGTGCCACTGGAAAATCAAAACTGAAATAAGGAGGAAGCAGATAAGCTGTACAGTGCATACCCTGCATGTGCTTTTCAGCCTGGTACTGTGTGCATGCTTGACAGTTATAATCTAAAAATGTCAGTGAATTTTCTTGCGTGTTGGTTTTCCCATGATGGAATGTCTTAACCTCCAAGTTTGGATTTTTGAAATATGGCCAGGAAGAAAAAAAAACAGCAAGGAAGAGAAGTAGAAGCTATTGAGTTTCTTCTATCAAGTCTTTTCTTCTGCTGCTTTGGCTTCTGCTTTGTGGCACTTCCAGTTGCTGAGCATTTCTTAAACAAATAGCATTTACACTACTGCTACGTTCTTTATTCTTCAAAAGTGGAACTGACCTTTGCCAAAAAAGACTTGCCCTGATCACAGTCCAGCAAGCAAAACTTTAGTAATGTGGGAAACACATAATCAAAAAAAATGCTATTAGAAAATTAACGGACTGATAATTTTGAGTCTCCATTAATCTGGAAAGTTAGATTGTTGTCCACTGGGTATGTCTTCTTTCCTGTATGAACTGAGCTTCACTGTTCACAGGTCAGTGTGAATCTTTTATATTTTCTAGCTGTTTATTTTATGATAATTTCTTAAAACAGGATTGGTAACTATATAGACTTTTGCACAGTTTAATCTTATGAGAAGCAGGCAACTCAACTTCACAGAGATACAGTTCACAGTATCCAAACCATGTAAATTTAAACCCTTACTGTCATCACAGAAATAGTTAGTAGAATAAATAGTTTGGCTATGCTTTGCATATCTGTGCCTGCAGCTAATGACTGGTAATTCCACTTCAGATTCATTCCCCTCTCAGCATGCCCTCCAAATCTGTGCATACTCTCTTGATTGTGTGGCTGTGTGCTGTGTTTACACCACAATATATCTGCAGTAATGATACCGTTGTTTGCTGTAAACATTAAACGATCACACAATACAGCACTTCACTCTTTCCATGTAGTTTTTATAATTTTTTTTTTGTGTGTAAAGCAAGGAGTTTTTTTCATCATGTGCTGATTTGGAGTTCTGGCATAATATACTGATATTATCCTTGCCTCACCTCTTTTTCAAGATTTCTGGTGACGCTTTGAATCTAATCCAGAACTGTTGTTTCAGGGGTTTGTCATCACATTTTAGGAGTGCAGAATTAACAATGATATCTTTGTTCTACCACTACTGTCAGTTTCATTAGGTACTAAAAAAAAAAAAAAGTCCATTATTTCTCCTTTTGTTGAGTTTTGTTAGTCACAGCTACTTAGTCTTTGTTTTGACTTTTTTTTTCTCTCCTCATTCATCTGTCTCCTCTTTCCAGCCTAATTATTACCACATTTCTGGGAATTGAGAGGATTCAATTATTCTAGTGACATAGGACTTGAAAAACAATGCAGCTAGAACCTATTTGCATGATGACTGATTTCCAGTCTTTGTTTTAAGTTTTGGGAGCTGAAACATGCTTTATACTTACACTTGCACAGAAAGGAAGAGGCCTTCCTTCTCAATGAGTGCTTACAGGAAATGTATCCTGAATATCTTGCCCTGACGAGAATAGGAAACAGATATAGGGATTGACTTAGTTTGGGTAGGAGAACACTGGGGGAGTAACAAATTATGACTCACCCTCATCACACATGCAGTGTGAAATGTGGCTGTGAAATGTCTCACAGTCAAGGGGGGTGATTCCAGGACAGGGATCAGAAGAACAAACACCAGCAAGAATCAAAGTTGTGTGGAGAGCAAGCAGATAGGGTTGACGATCACTGTGATGCTGGTAGTGATTTTTTTCATGAGGGAGCAAGACAAGGGAAACCTGCACAACTACTGTTTTCACTAAATAATCAGGCTTACTGTTTCCAATTGTTAGCTATATTCTAATGTGTTGTGAAATTATACAGCACAAGCCAAATTAAGTTCTGTGATTATATTCTAAAAACCAACTTTCATATTGTGTTAGTTAAATGCATAAATACATATACCGTTTCTGTAACAGCATTTCATGGCTTTCATCTCAATGTTTTACCAGTAGAATTTAAGAGGTACATTGTGTGTGTACACTTTCTATATGTAGGTACAAATATATGGTTGAGAATTTTTTAATTAAAATTTATTTTCACTGGGAAAATGCTGATTCCTAGAAACTAGAAGTTTGGGCACATATCACCTCTGGTAAAGGGTTTTTTGGGAGGGGGGAGCAGGCAGGCAGGTGGGGAAGAGAATTCTCATTTGCAGACAGGAATGTCTGATCTCCCTTTTTATGACCTGTTCTCCCCTTTTATGACTTCGCATACACTATCATGAGCTGAGGCAGATCAGGCTTGATTGAATACACACACATACACATACATAATAATATTGACTATGATAATAATAACAATAATGATAATAAAATAAAAAGGGAAAGGGAAAAAGGGAAAAAAACCAGAAACACAAACAGTACAACTGCTCACCACCCGCTGACCAATGCTGCCTGTCACTGAGCCGTGATTTCTGCCTCCCTCCCCTGGTCAAGTCCTCCCAGTTAACATACTGGGCATGACGTTACATGATACAGAATATCCCTTTGGCCAGTTTCAATCTGCTCTCTTAGCTCTGCCCCCTCCCCTCCCGGCTTCTTGTGCACCTGGCAGAGCATGGGAAGCTGGAAGAGTCCTTGACTAGTAGAAGCACTACCCAGCAACAACCAAAAAATCTGTGTGTTATCAACATTGTTTTCATAATAGGTCCAAAGCACAGCACTAAGCCAGCTGCAGTGAAGAAAATTAACTCTATCCCAGCTAAAACCATGACAATATGTAGTGCAAAGCATTATGTAGTCATGTGTAAAGCACTTCAGAAAATGGAAAAGTCGACAAGTTAATATTTACTTTGATGGAAAGTTATGTTTCAACCATTTTGACAGAAATTTTCTCTACTAATTTGGTAGAAATCCTTCACACTGAAAAATCAGTTTAGGTGCAAATGTACAGACATTTTGTTCATTTCTGGTCACATTCTATCTACGGCCAGCAAAGTGTCTTTCATTTGTTACATAAATGGCTACTATCTACAACAGTTAAAACAATACATGAAGAACTTGTTTTGTGGGGTATTTTCCACCCAGAGCAGGGGGATAAAGGAGTTTCAGCTGGATAAACCTGTAGAAATGAAGTGTACTTTCTGTAACTATGGGATGAACCATCTGATGTGAAACATCCCTTTTTGTAATGCATAGCAACTAAACTTGTTCTCTTAGCATTTCAGGTTTCATTTTCTCATTGAAGAACACACCAGTTCATCTTTCCTGGCTTCCAGATTTCCATGGCATAACACATTTTAACATAGGTTTTTGACTAAGCTTTGCTGAGTGAGGTCTCAGATATTAACCCCTTCAGTCACGTGTCATCTCCCCCTAAATAAAAAGTATCTGCTTAGGGCCACTCCTCTGTGTTAAGAAAAAGCAACAACTGGGCCAGTATAGAAGACATTTTCCCCAAGTACTCTTCCAGCCTCTGACTGTTTTCACTTCTTGGAATTTCCTGATCCTGTTCTGGTTTGGTAACTCTCACTGGAATTCCTTTCTAAGTACTTGTCTGATCTCTTCTGCAACCCATGAAAGCTCTTTCAAAACCACAGTATATTCAGTTGCAGAAAATTCCACAATTCTGCTGCCTGTTGCATGAAGAACAGCTTGATTTTTATTTGCTCTGCTGTTCTTACCTGATTTTAACCCAGACCTGTCAATACTCCTGTTGAAAGCTTGGGAGAAGGAGGAGACCATCTAGACACATAACCACTTTAGCCAGCTTTGCTGCCCAATAGGACATGTAATATAATTATGCTTTTCTGATCCAATATTAAATACTGCGAACCACATGCAAAGTTAGATGCTTGACATATCCAGGAGGCTTACTGCTTGAGCAAGGGGAAAATCATTATTATCTCCATTCAAACTTTTGATTTGGAATCTCCTATGTTTATTTAGTGGATAGATACTGAAATTGGGACTAAAGTTTTCCTGAAAACTGAACATCCTGAAAATCAGCATGAAAGCACAGATCTACAAGACACCTGAGCTTTGTCTATTTCAAAGGTAGGAAACAATGGAGGACAACCAGAGGTACAAAGGTTGAACCATATTTCTTTAAATGTTTTGGAGAAATAACTAGTCTTGGGGTTCAGAGAAATACATGGAGTTTGATTTTTTGTGTGTTTGTTTTGTTTTGTTTTTCTTCCCTTCAAGGCATTCATTATATAGAACATATCTTTAAAACTGGCAATATCTTTAAAAAATGACAATATCTGTTAGGGGAAATTTGGGCTGGACCCAACAGCCCAAGAGAGGCAAGGCTGCTGCTCCATGCCCCCAGGTCTAACTAGTAGTGAGACTGAGCATGTATTCCCAGTAGACGTAGACAGAGACATGTGTATACACCACATACATACACACCTGGCTACACAGATCAACATGGACAGACACAAAGAAGCACCCACATAAACAAAGACAGCACCAACAGCCTTATCCTGCTTCCCTCTCTGGATGAGCAAGATGGAGGGCCACTGTTGAGAACATATATATACATATGTACAAGGTGGATTCCCCTAGCAGCTGAGCTCAGACACAGTCTGCCCAGTAGCTGCCCCTGTATCTCAGTCTCCCTTGGTGCTGGCACATGGACATAGGAGCCCCAAGACTGCAGCCCCCCCCCTCCAGTTGCTGGTACAGGTTCTACCACAGGGTACTCACACAGGTGCAGACACAGAGCACTAGTCTGGATGCTTATGGTCGCTCAAGTAGCCAAGCTCCCTGCCCATGGTCTCCAGGTAGAAACACGCACACATGCAGGTCTTGTCCTTAAAGACCCCCAGACTCTATGATCTTTCCAGCTGGGGCTCTGCTGGTCACTCTGGTAACCAGCTCCTCTCGTGGTCTTTCCCCTAGATATACACAACCCCCCAGCTCCCAGGGCACTTCACCTACTCCCTGACTAGTCTGGCTGGATATTCACTAGTGCTCACAACCACACCAGCTCCAGGTGCTGCACCATGGGCACATGGGTCTCTGGCACTTGGTTTCACTCACCCCAGTGTCTTCATTTAGGGAAACCCAGGCACATAACCATTTGGTTCCTGGTGCAGTAGCTGGCACCCAGACAAATGGTCACTCTAGTTGCTGGCACCATGGACACATGGTCCCCTATGACCCAAGGTCCGGAAGATGCTCCAAGGTTGATTCATCAGGATGGGTATCACATATGGACTTGGGGGACGAGAGTCTCCTAGGACAGCCCTGGGAACGACTTCACAGGGTGTCCCTTCCACTGAGTTAACAGTTGGGGTTCCTGCCTGCCTTTGTGCCCTGCACTCCTCTGGCCTTGTCCAGATGGGTCTCTGATGGGCTAATGGCTCCTGTGATGGTATTATTTCGGTTCCCCCCACCCGCTGTTGCCTTTTATCACATAGCCTGACATTGTCTGTCAGGGTCTAATGCACTTTTCAGAAACTGGAATAAAATGAACAGATCATATTGTCTCTTTCAGAAAGACTACAGCTTGCTTAAAACAATATGGTGTTCTGTATATTTTCATTTATTTTCATTTTCATTTATGCTTCTTTGTGCTGACAGGTGAAGTCCACATTTGGGAAAGTTTTACCCTTTTAATCATTTTGACCTGTCCCTTAATTTTCTAGTAAAACAAAAAACAATCCTAATGTTTTCAGTTAATCAGACTTGATCACTTCAGATTTTTCAGCCTTGCTGTCTAAAACATCAGAGTGAGGAAATGTCAGAGCTCTTGCGATTTTCAAGTTGGCCCCTGAGCCATTTTCAGACTTTTTCTCTGACTCTTCTAGGTATTATGTCAAACAGCAGAGAATGAAATTTGGCAGCTCTTTTTGTTTGCTACAGGAAATATGTAGGAAAGGAGAGAGTTAATTCAGAGAGGAAAATTTTGCAAGATGTACATGCATAAAGAGGGCCCTCTTTTAGTGATGAAAATATTTCAAACCATCCTCTACTCTCTTGTAACTATATACAAGCAAACATTCTTTCCATCTTGTGCAGTTTAAAATACCTTCTTTAATATCCAGTGCAGGCTTCAGTTTATACAATAAAGACAGCAGTAGAGTGGGACAGTATAAACTATGCTTAAAGCTATTTTGACTTATGTAGGATTTTTTTCCTGACTATATTAGGAAAAAAATTTATCATCTATGGCATAAAATTACTTATATCAACTCTGTGACCATATTAATTTTATTTAAAGTCTGGTTCATAGCATAGGGATACAACAAGGTATTTCTGAGGGCTTCTGAAAAATATTTTGGAGGGAATAGTTTTGATTAAGCTAATGGGTATAATTTCACTTCTGTTGTTCTAATTCACCTATCTGAAGAGAAAGATGACAGAGAGGGAGCTGTCAAGGCTTAGTGTATATATATTACTGTATCTGAAGTCAGATTCTTGTCTATCAATGTTTCTTCTCTTTATAATCCCTGCTGTAGATGAGCTTTCTGTAACAATACGTAAACTATAAATCCAGGATCTTTTAAATATTATCATAGAATCATAGAACTATCAGCAACCTATCAGCAGGTTTGAATGGCAATGATGAAAAATGTGAAATGATCATGTCTGAGAGTGATGTATTTTTACGTGTGCGCGCTTTAGTTATAAGGGTTATATGAAGATATCATGGTGCTGTTTCAAGCATGATGCTGAGATTATGGAAAACTATACCATTTTCCACAGTGTAAAACCTTTCTGACTAGAAGTAATCGTATGCTTTTGTATGTGCATCCTGCTCCTCTTAGTCAAAATAAACTTGGTGAAACTGAGTTTTGCATTGCAATTCAGAACTATCGTGTGTACTATATAAAAGATGAGGGAAAATGTCTACTTTATGGTCACAACCTGTATAGAACTGATATTTATTGATTATTTGTCATTTACTGTAAGAATATTTATTTTGCAGGGTGATGTAGTCCAAACGAATAAAGTTTATCTTAATGT
This sequence comes from Phalacrocorax carbo, assembly GCF_963921805.1. NCBI lineage: Eukaryota > Metazoa > Chordata > Aves > Suliformes > Phalacrocoracidae > Phalacrocorax > Phalacrocorax carbo. Next base: position 106,266,186 of record NC_087514.1, read on the forward strand.
ATTTTTAAAGGCCCCAAGTGTTGAACAGCACAGCTACTCAAGCCAATATGCTCCAGTGCTTCACCTTTCTTAAGGCTTTCTATCCCCTAAAGTTTAACCTAAATCTTTCTTTCTGCAACTTAATCCCATTACTGTTTACACTTTCTACAACAGAATAAAAAAGATGGTATTTCTTGCTTTTTGTAGCAGCCTCTTCTAGATTTGAAAATTATTGTCATGCAGCTACTCAGTCTCCTCTAAACTTCTTTCAGTCTTTTCTTGTCAGTTGTATTTTTGTAAAGCTCTCACCTTCCCTTCTTGCTCAGCTTTGGACTCTTAGTATCACCTGCGTCTTTCTTTAAGCATGTTACACAAAATTAGACATGCTGACCAAAGTGAGGCCTTTCTATCCATCCATGTATTTAAGATGATGTTTCTCATGCTTTCTGCCTGTGATCATTATAAAGCCTTTTATCTGTCGCCTCTGAATTGTATTCTGCAATTTTCCAGACCATATCTCAAGTTAGTCCAGGTAATTTTGAATTCTATTCTGTTCTTTCAGCTTACTTAGTACCCAGACCTGAGGGTACTAATATTAAGCACACACCCAGCATTTTATTATTTGATTAATTAATGAGAACAGTAAAGTACCTAAACTAAAATCTGAAGAAGCCTGTTTGTTGGGAAGTAATACTTAGCTATTGCTCTGAATACAGATATTAATAATTGACAATATGTTCATCTAGCCTGTGCTTTTCTCAACTTGCTCATGGGCTTGTAATGAAAAATAATATCAGTCTTACAAAAATTAAGTCTTCTAACTGTAGTTGCCTCTTCTCTATTCATAAAGCTTGATAACATGTGTTACTGGGATAGTAGACTGATTTCACACTCCCTGTTCTCACAAAATACAATTGGCTCTTTGCATGTTTCCTTGGAGTTTCTTTTAGGTCTTGCAAAGTATCTGTTTCTTTGCCTCGGTGTTCTTCCTGAAGGTTGAAGTTGCCGCCTTCTTTACCACTTGAAAGATTAATGTTGCATAATTACTTCCTTTCCTCTTTGATGTGTTCTAGTATAGAACTGCTGATGAGTCTGAGGTTGCTTTAGTCCAGTTTACTAGATTTTATGTGGTAAATTAGGGAATATGCAGTTGACTTGGAAAATGTAAATATTTTTCCTGTTCTTGTTTGAGATCTTACTGTGAAGTCACCAACACTACATTGCATTAACTCTCTGATTTGCAATTGCTATTTTGTAAGAAGAAGAGAGAAGCAAAACCATTCACTAATTCCGGCTTTCTTAGTTATACATGAAAGTTATACATGATTCTATGAAACTGTCAGCACTTAATTAGAAAACACTTCTAGTGCTCATGGTTGCAAAGAAAATATTGAAAATATATCCAAACTCATGATATGGTCACATCTTTGAGAGTGAAGGCAGAAATAATAACTCCTAGAAACAGAAATCAACGTTTAATCTTGTGAGGCTGTGCACTTCTAAAATCATTGCTGTGCTACCCAACATGACCTTGTTTGAAAATGTCATATAATAGAAAAAAAAGTATATGGAGTTTCTGTCTTTTGGGACAAGGACTGCCTTCTTCCCATTCTGTATTCTTAAAGGAAGACTGCTCTGCTGGGGAGGGGTCTCATTCTGTTACCCTTCTCAAGATCACCCATGCATTGGCCATATCACCAAATGGAGTAGTACTATGTGTTTCTACTCACTGTGTTTCTAGTGTTGAACATAAAACACAGTTTAGTGCCTTAGAGTGCAAATGGGGAGGCAGTTACGTATTTAAATACCTGAAATACATACTCATTTTCATTTTTACTAGTTACTATTCAAAGAAATAGCAATCCTGGAAGTACCAGAAACTGGAGATGGCTTTTAAGAATAGTGCACATAAAAAAGGTGCATCAAAATTTAGAAATAAAAGGTGGAAGTGGGCTGCTTTTAAGGGGATTTTTTGATTCCATATGACAGATGCTTGATTTCTTCTGTGATATTGTGGGATTTTTTAGAATAGCGCAGATCAAGTAAAGAATATGAAAAGACTTACAGCAAAGAAAAGAATTTTGCTTGAGATCCATTTTTTAAAGGAAATCTTTTACCTGCAGTGTCAAAATTCATACTTGCAGACTAGGACTTTAACTGAATTATGAGAATAAAACCATACTGAACATATATCCTGATGAAAACTTTGTGCTGTGGTTCTTGTGATATTTTCAGAGCGTGGCTATGTTTTTCTGAAAGTGTGGCACTTTGAAATCTGCTGGCTAGACATATGAATCTGAGTCAATGAAATACTGAATAATGTCCTGCAGCATATAATAGTCATCCTAGCAATCTCAAACTGGAAAGTACAGCTGCTCTTAATTTAAAATAGCAAAAATGCTTTCTGTTTTGTCTATTCAAAAAAATGCTGTAGCATTTATTTTACTTTGGGAATATGGTCAAGTATTTTCTCAAATGAAAATTATAGTTCTGCTTTTAAAAATTGTAGTAAAATGTATTTGTTTAATTTATTTTTTAAATTTTTTTAATACTGCATAAAAACGAGGTTAGCTTAGACAAGCAAAAGGGAGCAGAAACTACAGTTCATGCCAGAAGAAGCATCAGTTTTAAACTAGATATTATTATTGTTGAGCTGAATCAAAATATTAATCAACAGTGAAGGTCTTGCTCTGAATCTGAACTTATGGCTTTGAGCCTGTGTTGCCACCTCTTCTGTATTTTCTTTCTATAAAGTTAGCTACAGTAAACTAAAGGGAAAACAAAAAAGCTCAATTGATATTCAGGCTTACGTATTTAAATGACTTGGACTTCAGGACTTTGCTGAAGGAAGGGTCAGCAAACGAATCAGAAAACAAGCAGAAGGAAAAAGAAAAATAACAATGAAATGGAGATGAAATAAAAGTGACAGCAAGAATTGGTAACTTTTCAAAATTATGTATTTTTCTTCAGTAGCATTTGCAAAATATAATGAATCAGCATTTGTTCACCATTCATTCCTCAGGCAGTGGAATCAGTGGTGTGCAACACTTAGAATGAGTCTGATTAAATTTCATGTAAGGGAATTCCTCTGTGAATGTCCTTTGTGTTGCCTTCACACCTGCTGAGCTAGGAGAAACATAACAGTTCCTTTCATTGCTCCATTTAAAGCCTGTCACAAGGGTGACATCATTACTACCCCAGTCATTTTAACTTCAGGCTCTGGAGCCAGCCTTTCAAACTCTTTGACAGAGATATATCTGAACATCTATAACTGATTGTGTTAATTAACTTGCCAGATTCAGTTTGCAGTTATACAGTAGGTTATACAGCTTCTTCAGGAACAGTGTCTATCAGCTAAACATTGTTAGCCATCTATTTTTTAAATAAAGATGGGTCTTTTGTGAAAAGTGACTTTATGCTAGTCTGAGCCCTAGCTGAACTTCTGCAATACCTCTGGAATTTGAGTCCCAAACATAGGGTATGCAAAGGGTTGGCTTCTTCTCAAACCCTCAAACAAAGAACTCCACAGATGGCCCTAGTGAAGCATGAGTTTTCAACTTTTTGACTAAGCAACAGAAAAAAAAAATCATTAAGGGACACTTATGAGTACAGATCAACAACAGTGTATTATTCTTGGCGCTCTCAAGACATCTTTGTTCATTGTTGCCATTGAAACTGTGAAGAATAGGAAGAAGACTATGTGTCAGAAGGAAGAAGGAGGCATTGAAGAGCAAAGTGGGGGACGGAGAAATCCATTACATCTTGTGTAAACTTCAAACTTCAGGAGAGCAAAAAATGTACTTGCTTAATTCTGGCATTTCTTGATTCATCATATTTTTGTTCGTCTGTGTGTGTGAATACCAATTCAGAGAGCTGTCATTATGACTTTTTATCATCATGAAGAATTAATTTCTGCAAAATACAAAAGTTAGATCACATGGGGAACAAGGACTTGCTTAATTACATAGCAAATAAATAAAAGCAGCACATGGATTTAACAAGAAAAGTGAACTATGCCAGGAGAAAAGTTGGAAAAATAAAAAATCAACCAACCACTTTCCTGTGCAAAATGCCATTTATGAGTTCAGGACCATGTCTTCTTTATTTTTATAACTCATTTGTAAAACAGTCTCTTTGATAACTGGAGTTGCAGGGAGCAGTAATGATACACATACCTAGCACACAAAACAATGATAACATAAGGACATGTTTCCAGCTCATGTTTTGACTGGTGTTTGGGGGAAGGGAATATTGGCAGTGACTATAATAGAAGTTAGACCATACTTTTATTCTGCACTACAAATAAATTATAAAGTAGTCTAATAAAGTATCTTTAAATCTCTGTAAAAGTGCAATAATCTGTTGCTACTTATTGTCAGATTGAAACTACTGTATGCTTTTTACTGGATGTTCTTATGAGAGGTGAGTTCTTCTTTGGTCTCAGCTCCTAAGGGAGACAATGGGAATATTTATTCATTTTATTTAATCTGAACTAGTCATTAGTGAGCAGGAAGAAGAATCTGGTTTTATACACTGCCTTATGGGATTTGTGCATACTCATTTTCTCTATGTGTAGATGGTTATATCCAGGACTTGGTAATCTTTTGTAATATACTTCAATGATTTCCAGAACTAGAAAACGGGCAAAAACTATCTATGAATTTTTGTATGCTTTTGGGACCTAGAGATTCTGTGTACACTGATTTTCTTCACTGCAGATGTTTGTTTTAACCTGTCCTGCAAAACCCGTCTTGTTCCATCACACATAGCGTCATTGGAAATGGCTAAAGGGACTATACTTACTCACTTCCTGTAACTCTTACACCAAGACATGTAATAACATATATGACATCCTAATTTTGGTGCAAAAACAATCCTTGCTTTCAGGACTGATATCCAAAATACATGTTTTCCTCCCCCCAGCCCCACCCCCCCCCCCTTAAAAAAATATTTTCTTTTTCTTTCATAGCAGAATCAAAGCTGCTAGGGAAACATGAATAAAAAAGAAGACAGGAGAAAATTATGACTAACCTACATAGTGAACATTTCTGGTAGAATTTCTCTTCCTAGCTCCCTGCCTCTGAGAAGTTCTGAACATTTTATACTTAGCTATGCTTCTGTTAATGGAAAATATGGGTTCCTTTTTCAATTATACTGTATTCAGCATCCTTAATAAGTACACCTTATTATGGGCATTATATCAGAAATGTTCATATATATAGTCTGTAAATTGAAATAAAATCCTTTGAAATAGAAATTCTGTTTGACCAACCATTCTCTGAAAAGTATTTTTTCTCCTACTTGCTTCCATTTTGCTTCCACAGTAGCTATCGAAGTCAGATGCCAGTTTCTGTACTAAAGCATTTAAATCAATTCTGAGCATATTGGCTTTGCCTGACTGTACTGAAAACCAGTACAGTCTGGGTTTTTTCCTATGTGTGATTGGGTGTCAAAAATGTACCTAAACTCAAATTTAACCCCAAAATTCAGTTATTCTGAGTTTGAAAGTTGAAGTTAGAACACTTGTGAACCCAGATGATTGCATTCCTATGTTTAAAATAACATTTTGCATATTCAACTGAAAAGCTTATGAGTTTTTTCTTTGTGAAACTTTTATCATTTGATTACAGAAAATGGCACACACAAATAAGAGAAACACAAAATGTTGAGTATCAATGTTTTCTGAGGCTCCTGTGCAAACAAAGTATGCTAATCCTGAACAAATAGAGGTGCTCACATGTTGGGCTAGACCATGATGACATTGGTCTAACCCTACCATAAATTAGTTTTAGCATTTTCACTGCTTATCTGGGTACTTTCCTGGAGTCTAATTTCAAGGCTTCTAGAAATAAATGAGTTTTCTTTAGAGGTAAAGTTAAGATTCAGAGGTAAAGATTTAGAGCCAAAGTTTGGATTCAGTTAGGAGTACAACATCCAAAAGTGAGGGACCAGAGATTCAGTAGAAATGAGGCATACCATCGTTACAACATGGCACCAATATGAATACTTGAATGTTAATTATTTTATCACAAGAAGGAATGTAAAAGTAATAAGAAGATAAGAACTTGGTGTGAGCAGACTCATGGTATATGAAATCTATCTACATCTGCTAGGTGTTAATTGAATTAAGCTGAAAAAAGGTGAAATTTAATTCCTTAAAGTTTTGTAGTAAGTGATCTGCACGTCTCTCCCAAGCTGCTCTAGGTTGGTTGCCATGCTGATACCTTAGAAGACATAGTTTGTAGTTTTAGCAGGTCGGTGTTGGATGGGCAGCTGCTTCTAAATCTTTCCCACAAGAGGGATATCCCAAGGTCAAAAGTTTGTCATGCAGCCTTTGCTCCTGCCTGGAGCGTGGGCTCATGGGAAGCCCTGGGAGTTTGACAGATGTTAAGCAATCAGCTGCCCAAGTAAGACATCAAATCTTTCTGGAGACTCATTGGAGCTGAAGAGCTAATAGAAATTTTGGATATGAAGGGAAAGTGCTATGCCTGTTGGTGGGCACTTGACAGTATGGTTGCCAAACAATAAAGCAGAGAGCAAGTGGTACATGGCCCAGTCCAGGGTGGGTTTAGTAAGCAACACTAGCCAGAGAGCCCAGAGGTGAGCAGAATCTCTAAAGTAAATCCAAACAATTAAATGCCACAAGCGACTATGCATTTCATCTCTGAACTCCTATTTCAATAGCAGTTTAAGACCTTAAATAAGGGTTACAAGTAGAAATTAGTTCTCTTAAATGCAGAAAAGTCTGGTGGATACAGTAGAACTAAAGAGTTTTATTGGAGATGGCTCTGAAATAAAGCTTCACATCCAAGCTTTTAAAACTCTGCAAACTAGATATGAACACAGGAGTTTGCCTTCTGTTTTAAATAATTCCCTCCCTCCTAAAATAAACCCCTGAAACCTGAGGTCCAATAATCTGTAACAACACAGCCCTTTGCTAGTTAACAGAAGGGTTTCCAGTGCTCCAAGGACCCTTGCTGTCATGTAGTCTTAGAGCTTATGTGAGTAGAGGTGACTGTTTATTCACTACAATTGTGAGTTACTGTAAGGTTGAAATGCATCAAATGTCTTCATGTGTAGCATCAATCTTAATATATTCTTTAGAGTTCAGTGCAATTTCATAAATGAACGTAGATGTCAGTGCAAGCAAAATCTAATCAGATTATAAGGCTTGGTTTAACTGCTCCTATGGATGGTATAGGTCTGTGCTCTGTTGAAATTAATGGAACAGTCTCACATATCAGCAGTTCTGGGACTAAAAGAACAATTGAATTGAATGCATTAGTGGAAGGCATTAATGGCAATTAGCATTTTAATATGAATGCTATAACATAAGACCATTGATTGCTAATCTGATAACTACATCATTTTAATCTGAGAGACGCTCTGCACCTGTTGATCTCAAGACAATAAAAGCCCTTAGTAATTTCAGCCTGATGCCAAAACAGAAGAACTACAGTGTATGCAAATGGCATTCAATAAAGAACAGTGGTGCTCAGCAGCAAAGCAAGTCCTTGACTTTAGAGGTGACACTCTGGTTTCAGTTGTGTAAGCAAATATGAAAAAGCATTATGGCATACTCATAGACTTGAAACTGGAGGAAGAAAATTTGTGAAGGCCATGATTATAAACCTGATATAACTGCTGCAATGGGAGTACTGACAATGTAGCTAGATTCTGGAAAACAGGGCTAACATTTTTTTCCTCTATATTTTCCACTTCAGAGGCATTTTTTTTTAACATAATGCATAAATAAATATGTGTACTTCTGCATTTCTACAGTCTAGTGCATCTGAAATGTACTGTATTGGTCAAAAAACCACTTTCTCTTATAGTGTTATTATATTTTTATTCACTGTCACTTACTCATAGTCATGTTTAACACATCTAATTTACAATGAAAGTCCAAAAAATCATCTCTTTGATTAAGTTTCTTTAAAAGCAAAATTGTTTAAAAAAAAAATTAGCTAATTAAAATGAAATTTGAAATCTGCAATATTTTTCATAGAAGAAAATCCAGGTAGTACTTATTTTTCTATTTGTCTCATGAATGTGACAGATATGGTCTTTAGAATTTTAACACAATGCACCTTTTTTCAATGTTGCACATAGGTGAAATGAAAAATGAGATTCTCCTTGGCGTTTAGATCAAGCATGGGTTAGAAAAATAAGAGTGAATTTACTGCTTTGCAAAGCAGTTTGAAGTCTAGATATACAAGCACAATAAAGAATATAGGTAGAATTTGAAGTGCTTGTGGCACATAGACATACTTCAGGGTGGTGTTTAATAATAACTTTTAATATTGTTATTATTTTTCCTTTCTAGGGTAGAGGAAAACCCAGCATCTTTCTCTGTATGTACGGGCAATAACAAGAACATTCTAAATCAAATAGCTTAATCAACAAGAGTCTTTGCATTGTTAGAATTACTTTTATGAAAATTTCACATTCTGTAAACAAGTAGATAAAAACCAGTGAAAATGGACTTTACTCGACGTTTGGCAATAATTAGTTAAATTTTCAGTTTTGGAAAAAAAATGCAAAAAACATATTTAGGTCTATTTCTTTTACTCTGAGAAGCTGTTTGTTTGAAACAAAGATTGGGAGTGGATCACCATGCTTCTATTGTCCCAATTCAGTGCACATTGCCTGAGCTTTTCAGCACGTTCCATTATTTGTCTTCTTCCTTGGCATATCTGCTCAGGTCTTTTTTTTTTTATTTTCCCCCTTTTTTCCCTGCTTCTGACAGTCAAAATGGCATTTAGAGCCTTTCTTCTTGTGTCATTGTGTGCCATGTAGCTACTTGCCATTTGTCATCTTTCTTCATTTTTGTTCACAGCTTGTCTGCCTAGAATCATGTTTCTTTGTCTGCCCTAATTCTGCATGTTCACTCAGTGTTCGTTGACTTTTCTGTATTCATTCTTAGGCACTGCATGTGAGCTAAGCATCCATAATTTTATCCTGTACGTCCTCTTGCCTTCACATCCATTCATCTGTAGTGTCCTTCCTTTTTCTATTCATTATGATTTAAATGACTCTGCTAACGTGTCCACCACCTGCTGGCAATGAGCTGCAAAGCAAGAAGGCTGAGCACATTCTTATAATTTAAGCCTGAGTAAGAGTCCAGACTTGACTGGGAATTTATCTTCCATTCAAACCACAAGACCCCCTAGTTGAAACCATAGGGCTAGACAAGAATTACACTGGCTGTCTTTTGTTTGCAGCTAATTTTAACTGTAAACAAGGCTCTTGTGAATAAACTACCTTCCTTACATCCTGAACTAGAGGCCTGGAGGATCCTGGGCTCCAAGGAGGAATAGCATCCAATAATAGGCTGCTGTTTCAGCTGCTAAATAGGGGAACTTTAGCCCAAGTATTACTTCAGAGGCAAAGGAAGTCAGTAGGTTTTCTGGACCAGACCCTGGATTTAGGACTTACTATGGTATTTGGAACAGAGTGTAGTAACAACCAGCCAGGTCAAATGGGTTTGAAAGGCTTACCCATTGTTATATTGGAGGATATTTAAATGCATGATCCTTGAGTCATACAAGCTGGACCTACACTCACTAAGACATCTGTGTGTATAGTAGTCTCTTGGGTTGAACTGTTGTTGACTGTGTTAGATGCTTTGTAAGCACATATGAAAGCATGGTTCTTGTTCCTAATTAGTGGACTGAAGACCAAACAAGAAGAGTGCTGTTCCAATTTGGTTTGCAAGCTTATGCAGAAAACACTGGTAAAGCAGGTGAATTCCTTCAACACATAAGTCTCCATTAATTCACTGTTTTACGCCCTTATTATTAAAAATATATGGTTTAAACTCTGGTGATGTGTGTAAAACATGAAGAGAATTTATTGGTTCTTGGTTAGTTGTTAAGTATTCAGGCCTTAAAAAATAATGTTATCATGCCAAAGGTGACTTCTGAGTAAAACTTAGTGATTGGCAGTAGTTATTTCTAAAATTGCCTGTCTTTAGGACTTTGATTCAAGAAATTATTCTGGTTTTGCAGGAAGTAGTCTTGTGCTTCTACTGGATGAACATGAGCGCTGAGCAATAACATGGTTGTCTCTGGCAAGTTCTAATACATTCAGACTTACACAACAATCAACTGTATTATCTTTTAAAACAGTTTCTCAGGGGTAATCTTTTTTATTTCTTTTTAGATGAAACTTGTACAAAGCATATTATTCACCATATAGGTAAAATCAGCAGAGGATATTCTCAAGTTTTGAGATTAATTCAAAGCAAGAGTCATATGAGTTTATATAAACAACACATCAAAAGAGAAAAAACATTTTAATAAACCCCTGGGAAGTAAAAATTCTGTGGTTTGCACAGCTGTTAGCTGGGATGCAAGTGAGGCTGAGTGGCCTAAAGCCAATCCTCAGCTGCTACTGCTCTCTTGGAGAGAGAGGAATTAATCTTTTCATTATCCACCTTTGACCAGTTTTGGCCAGAGGCAGCATCATTTCCAGCTGAGTCTTTGGTTCACATTAAATTCTGAAAAGGGATTTGGATGTAGATTTCAAATACATCTAAACTGTTACGTTTTCTACATTGATATGTCTTTTTTTATATGACACAGTTCTAATGCCATCTGGCAGGTACATAGAATACCTGCTGCTTTCTTAGGATCTCCCATGCAGCTGTCATGTGGGAAGGCCTCTTCATCTGTGGCAATGTAGTCACCAGCACAATTAATCTGCCTGGGCAAGTCTTTGCCTGTATGTCCTTTTAATCCAACATTGTATGTGACTCTTAAAAAAGGTGCACTGTGAAAAGTAACAGTGCTTTGTATGCTGTTCTGTGAAAAGAGTAAGTGAGGAAGAAGAGTAGATAATGCTGAGTGAGAAAAGTGAGGTGAGCATGATAACCTAGTAATATTATATCCAACAGCAATGAGACTAACATGAGTGTCTTGTCTTTTGGGAGTAACTGGAGAATTTTTTCTTTTGCAGGGAGATGAAAATATTTTGTTTGTTCAACTGTGGCTGCTGAATAGGTAATATAATTCTTGGCTTGGCTGTGCTTTGGAAGTTGAAGCATCACAGTCCTTGTTTATGTTTGCTCATAATACTTGATGAAGTAAGCCAGGAAGTGAGCCTCTCTCAGAAACTCTGTTTTTCACATCCCAATCCATAATCCTTGGCCTGAGGTAAAACCACTTCAGACAACTCCGTAAAGCAAGGACTGGTCCCATAAATCAAATTTCCAGAACAGACTGTCTTCATATCAACTAATTGCTTAAGTTGTACACTGATCGGTACAGCCAATTATTTTTAAGAATTCATCTCTTGTTTTTGTTGTTTCAGAAAAATGTGGTGGTGTTTGCTTGGTTTTTTATCATTTTTAGATCCTTGGGAAGTTGATACCGGGAAGTAAAAAATGTGATGGATGAGTTTATGGCCCTTTAAAAATCATCAAGCCTCTTTGGTCCAAAAATATGCTTGTCGTTCCCAGAATGCAGTTAATGTGATACTTGTGGGTAGAATAAACGATGTGGACCCCACTTTACTGACTTCTCCCTATTTTTTTTTTTCCTGGCAGATATAGGCACCACTCATTTATTTATCTTAACTGCTAGACTCTGCCTCAAGATTCTGACCTGCCTAGTTTGAAGATCACTACACTGTTTTATAGAATCATAGAATCAAGTAGGTTGGAAAAGACCTTTAAGATCATTGAGTCCAACTGCAAACCTAACACTGTCAAGTCACTAAACCTTGTCCCTGAATGCCACGTCTGCACATCTTTTAAATACCTCCAGGGATGGTGACTCAAGCACTTCCCTGGGCAGCCAGTTCTCATGTTTGATTAACCATTTTGGTGAAGAACTTTTTCCTAATGTCCAGTCTAAACCTCCACTGGTGCAATTAAAGACTGTTTCATCTTGTCCTATCACCTGCTGCTTGGAAAAAGAGACCAACACCCACCTTGCTACAACCTCCTTTCAGGTAGCTGTAGAGAGAGATAAGGTCTCCCCTCAGCCTCCTCTTCTCCAGGCTAAACAACCCCAGCTCCCTCAGCCGCTCCTTGTAAAATTTGTTCTCTAGACCCTTCACCAGCTTTGTTGCTTTTCTCTGGCCACGCCAGCACCTCAATGTCTTTCTTGTAGTCAGGGGCCCAAAACTGAACACAGTATTAAAGAACAAACTGTTATGTCAAACAGGAAGACATTGAACGACAATAGTGCTGAGTGTCCTTGGCAGGCAGTAGAAAGCAGTTCAGATCAGAGCACAACTTATGTTCACAAGCAAGAAGTTGTTCTTCTGGTTTGTAAAATTTACTTCCAGACCTACTTTAGGCTTTACTGAGTTTTTGAAAGTGGTTTTACCTCTGGACTAGGATTATGTTTTGGGATGTGAGAAGCTGTGTGTGGATTTTTGTCACTGTATTCAGATTACATAGAAATACCTTTACGTGCTTAATCGTGTTGAGTGGGAAAGGGGAATCTGTTCAGCTCAAGACAGTATATTCAGCTGGGTACATGGGACAATATTTGATTGTAACTTGTAGGAAGAACAGACAGTTTACTGTTATTAAATTGTGAAATTTCATGGAATGATTGTGAAACTTGTGGGGGAATAGAATGTTTCAGTTTTTACAAAACTTTTGTGTTGTGCTTGCAGTAAGAAATGTTTTGTTTGTTTTTTTCCCCTGCATTCAGATACTGTAAAATAGTCTACTGAAGTTTCTACTGTGTCATGGGAGCCTTGTTTGTTTCCCACAGAGTAGCTCTCTGATGAACTGCTGTCCCCAGAGCCCATTTACTGTAGACATGCAGATTTTGTCAAATGCTTTACCAGATGTATGGAAGTGGTATACCTATGCCTGTGGATAGAATCAAGCAGTTTGTTCTTTTCATTATCCACAGAGAGGCTAAACTAAGCAGCTCTACGGACTCCCATTGACTTTATGTAAACTACTTTTAGTTTTGTGCATTTCTGCAGTGAAAGACAGTTTCACTTGTGCAATGGAGAAAAGGAAAGAAAGAAATTAAAATTGGGGGCAGAGGGTTGCAATTTGTATTCAAGACTACTGTCTACTACTCAGTCTCTTTTTATTTTTTCTCTGATATGGTTTACTGGAGAGCTATAAAATGAATCATAGTGTAACAATGCTAAAATACTACATGTGACCTAACAAGGAGATTACCTGAGTCTCAGTGGAATAAACTGTGTCCAGTTTAGACTTTTTGATAATCATAATCTTCTTTTTATTAAAGTCTAAGTGAGTCTGTATCACATTGAATCTGTTTATTCCCTCAAATCTGGTGAAAAATAATTTGTAACAGAAAAGACATTTATTAAAAGAAGATCCTAGCCATTTTGTTTAGTTGATTGAACTATTATGTTTCACTGTGCAGTGAATTATTTGGATTATTTTGTGTTCTAGTGGTTAACATTCAAGATAGGGAATAAATATGATTTTAAGAAATGTTAGCTTAAGGCTCAGCATCACACAGGAAGCCCATGACAGTGTGTTGGAATGTAGGTCCCAGTATATTGACATAAGTAATAATTTACTAGTAAGTGAAAGATATGATATACCGCAACCGCAAAATGATGAGAGAACCTTGACTGAAAGAGCAAGTCAATGAAAGGGTTTCTTTTTTAAAGGAATAAGGTTTCTTTTATTAATTCATCTACATAAGCAGATAGCATATTAATCTATAAATGTAATAAAGTAGAATTCTTTGTTTATAAGAATATATGAGATGATACTACCATATTTAATATGTTAAAAATGCCTTTGCATGGGTCACAGTTGTGATTTCGTCTGAGGGAATGGAGATAGTCATCTGAGGTAAAAATGAATGAATTTGGACAATGGTTTGGTTTTGGTACCTGAAAGGAGGGACACATGTATCCAGACTGACACAACTGGGTATTTGCAAAGAATTATTATGCATACATATTAATTTTACTACTGCAATTAATCTCCTTTTCTAGATATTATCTGCATTTTTTTAACTCCTAAGTAATAAAGCTGAATACATGCATAGACCCATATGCAATGGAGAAAACCAATTGATACTGCTTTTTTTTTAGGGTTAGGAAGACTTCTATTGACCCAACTGGGAAGAAGATCCCAAGACTTATAACCGTCTAACTTTGGTGGGTATACTATAAAAATGTAACTATATAAATGGAATTGCGATGTTGTGGAATTGCTTTGAACACAAGAAGTATGCCATTTTATTATAGAGGTTTCAGAGAAAATGGAAATAATTTGTCTCTTTTTATTTTTCCCCAAAAAATATTCAGATGAAATCCAGTGTCTGTTCTGTTCTTTCCTATAATGAGCTTTTTGGCAGCATCTGATGGGTTATAGTATGTTTTGCTTCACAGAGTTTAAATGGAAGCTTCCTGACAGCTCTACTTTTCTGTGGTATTGTTGTTGTCTTTCTGTTTATAGTCCTTTTATTAATGTATTTTTGGTTCTTTTAACTAATCAAGGAACTGGGATCTGTTAGGAATCAGATGGTCTAGTAGTGTCACTTTTATTAACTACAGCACCATTTTTCACTGCTAAAGTTCTGAGGAAGGAGTGTCTTTTGTACTTGCAAATGTATCTGGAACTAAGGTTTGGGTCATAGGCCCGCTCCAGTAGCACCTAACTCTGGAGGAGTGTAATCTCCATTAGGGCCTCAGTTTTTAGTTTGTTTTCCTATAAAAAAAAAGTTTACATGATATATTCTTTTTCTAGTCTTTTCTTCCTGTACCCTCCTCCCTGCATGGCCAAATTCAGTATGCTTGTGAAAGTAGGAGACAATCCCTCTTCTAAAGGAAAGGTTCCATCAGAAGCTCTCCCCTTGTTAGACATGGGAGAATTCACATGGAACAGCTTTTCATGTGAGTGGGACTTTGCAACGTTTCTTCCCCACATGGATTCTTTGATCTATAACAAAGGGTGAGGTCACACTTAGTACAGTGCTATTAAAAAGTCATTCAACAACTTTATTGAAAGTCAGCCTCCATTTATTCTGATGTTCTCACAACTGTTGTTTAACTCAGAGCTCCTCAGGCACGCAAGACTGTGCTAGAAATGTTTTTTTCTCAGGGTTGCTGGCCAGCATTGTGTTTATCTTACGCTTACGCACATACAAGCTTCATTGCTTTGTCAGTCTACTTAGAGAGTCTTGGTGTGGTGGTCATCCTTACACCTGTGGTCGGATTTCATGCAACTATGGTGGCAGTAAGTTTCAGTCCAAAAATTTGGAGTTTCCTATAGCAGCTTGGCTGCTAGAGTGCTCACCTGTGACAGGGAAGCATCAAGTTTGCTTTGCTGCTTGAGGACACTCTCAAATGTAATTTGTGATAATATGCAAGCTGTTTGCTAAGGCAGGTGGAGGTTGGGAATCTGGATTTGATAGGCTGTAACTGTTATGTTCTGGTCTGTCCTACTTTGCAGTTCCTAACTTAACCGAATTCCTGAATGTCATCACACAGCTATGAGGAAAATCATCCCCTGATCTGATTGTTATTCAGGACAAGCCAAAACCAAAGCCTTGGATCTAATTTCTCCCCATTCCCTGAGTAAAGGGAAAATTCATGACCAGATGATGTGACCCACACTCGTGTCTAATTGCAGCCTTTCAAACTATTTACATTTCCACCAATTATAGGTGCATAGTCACATGACGCCTTTTTTATAGGAGGGAAGAAGAAAGGAATAAAGCTTATGTCAGGAGTCTGATGCTTTGCAGAAAGCATGAGGCTAGCAGTGGGATGGTACGTAGCGCTGAAGTATGTTTCAGAAGTATGAAGAACTGTGCTGTGTTTAGGTGTATTTTTTCTCAAAATGAGCAACTAAGCTTTTGAAGTTAGCATTGTTGTTTATAAAACAGCTGTTCTGAGTAGGTGTTCCTTCCAAGGCTATGTGTGTTTGCCTGGGTGGGTGACTGTTGCTTTTTCCTTAACACTGCAGCTGCAGATGACAAAGTTATGTGCAACTGAAAACAGCACATACCACTTGCAAAGAAATTACAGGAAACATTGTTCTTTTTCTCAGAATCTCCTCCACAAAGAGGAAAAGAATACAACAAAACAAAATATCACAAGTACGTAATGGTCATATATTCCTGTTTCTTTTGCCCTTTAATACTATATTTAGAATGTTTGTTTGATATGACCATATGTCTCTTTTAAAAACAACGTCTGTATCCGCTAAGAGGAAAGGCCTACTTTGGTGGGAGATGATCTGTGGAAACAGATTTTTCATCTCACTTTATTTCTTCTTAAATTAATGTTTTTACTGCAGGCTCAGCCTTGTTTACATCTGAAGTCAATTAAATATTAGTCATGGACTTCAATGAAAATAGGACTGAATTTCCAACAGTAGGCCTTTGAAAGAGAATCTGAACTGAATGTGTTATAACCACTACAAGAGGTACATTATTATTAGTTCCCCTGTCTTTTTTCGGTCTACCTTTTTAGTTCTTGAATCATGTGATAAGTATATTCCAACTATTTTTCCTAAAAGTTTCCTTCAAATATTTCCTTTTGAGAGTGTTAGAGAGTTATATGTCCCCATAAAATAAATTTAGAAGTTAGAGAAGTCAAAAGCCTTCACAGAGGGTTGTACATTTTTTGTATTTACTGGTACAAAATGTATTATTATAGAAAACCACTTATGAAAGGAATTCATCTATTTGGGGGGTAAGTCATGTGAACAAACAGCACAGAAAGAAACACAACCAATCCAACCAGATTTTCTTTTCTCTTGCATAAACCTGTTGTTACAGACACATACACCTGCTTGTGCAATCATGCTTTCGTTTTCACAACTAAGTCTACCACATGGGATTATTTGTGCTTTACAACTAGTCTTCTAGCACAGTTCATTACTGATCCACATAATGAGACTTCATGACATTTGACACAGTCATTGCTTTAATGCATGAAAAAGTTGATATTAATTATTAGCATTAACGGTTGTTCAGAACAAGTCAGCCAGAATCAAACAGATATTGAATCTTATTTAGCTTGTCCTAAAGAGTGGAATTCTTTAAAAAACCAAAGCAATCACTTTCCACAGATAAATGCAAACCATAGCGTTTGAATGACATGAATTACAGATCAGTAAACTGAGTGTTTAAGTTCCCCTATAAACTCAGAAACTGCATGGGCATTCAGCTTCCCAGAATGCTGCCTAGCCTATGGTTCCCACTTTTATAAATTTTTTGTGCCTAATTGTAATTTTTCAAACCTTTTTTTTTTTCTTGAGCTGGAGTTAGAATAATTAGTTAATTAGTATAATTAGTGATCAATGACCTTAAATGTGAGAATTGTATTGGCTTAAGTGGTGCTAGTGTTTTAACATCTGTTTAGCAGCTGTAATAATCAGTGGTAGTAAAGATAAAGATGTAATGCAAAAATTGCAAGAATGAAGGTATTTTTAGGGTATCTCTGTAAGAACTGACAGTGTAGATACAAATTCAAGGTTTTTGTACATTAGCAAAGAATTTCTGTGTATGTGATTGTGTATATATATACGTGTGTATATATGTGTGATACACTTTTGAGTTTTTATATTTTGAGACCCCTTAAGAAGTATTTGTGTATGTAACTGTAGTTTGTCTGCTGGATTGTGTATAGCTCTTCAGTAAGAAGACATATGCACATCCTTTGTCAACAATGGCCTGTGATATAAAGCAAATCTCTGATTAGTAGGCAAGTATTACAAAAGTTGTCCGTTTTAATTCAAGTACTGAAAGAGATGAAAAGAACTAAGTGATTATGGTGCAAGACTAACCCCTTGTTCTCAGGAAGCCCCTCTAAGGCACGGAGTAGCAGAAAGTGGTTTAATGAGGTCTATGTGCAATTTTGACCATAACTGATACAAGTGGAAAGAGGTTGCAATAGGTGCTGGATCCTCTCTGGAAAACCTATGAGGATGTTCTGAGCAGGCAGGGGGAACTAAGATACTGTTAAGTCAGTGGCAGGTGGTCAGCATATTCTGGAAAGTTTCAGGTGCGTATCTGAAATAAGTGATTTAAAAAGTTTTAGTAACAGAAAGAAAAATATTGTTCTTAGTATTTTACCTCAGAAAGGACCTTTTTTACTAATAAAGATCCACAAACAGAAGCTTTAAATAGTGGCCTTTAAATAGTGGCCTTTGTATAGTGGCCTATCAAGTGGCCAACTTGATGAAAATTTTACTATTTTGCTCTGTGCTGTCTTCATTACAATATGCGTAGGAAAAAATAGACCTAAAATTTCAGAATTCATCTCTTTCATTTCTTTTTACTCGATGCACTTTACTTTACTTCTACTTTAGAAGTAGCAGAATGGAAGCAAACTTCTGAAAACTATGCCTCTGAGGTTTCCTAATCCTCAGAATTTGAAACGTCTGTTTGTGAAACCTACTTTTCTAATATTAACTTTAGTACTAAGTTTTATTGTAGCTCTAAATAAATGTTATCCTATCATCATTATCATCATCCTTGGTGCTACATAGATGTCTCTCCTTAAATAACTGAGAAAATGGCTGGGAAAATGCCTATGTTGTTACAGTGCAAATTTCATAAACTAGTTATGTCTTGTATTTATACTTTTTCCCAGAAGAACACATGGCTTCTTGCCATATTGGCTTTGATTCCTCAATGAATCACGCATAAAGGAAATCCAAATTGTGAAGTAATGATTTGATATTCCCTGTTTTGCTTTATTATTTTCTTTTTCAAAAATCGTCTTGTGAATTAAAATCATACTTTTACCCCAAAGAAAAAAAAGCCAGTAATTCACCTATTTGAAACAAATATTAAGGTTAACCTTGTTTTGTAACAGAAAAACCATGTCAGGATGCTTTTGTGCACTTCAGATAGATACTAATATGTTTGTTTATAACTAGGACATCTTCTGCGGAAGATGGAGACCAGAATAATGAAGCTGTGGGAAACAGTAGAAGATTTTTTTAGTGGTAGTAAAGGTAAAGGATAGACAGCACTTCAGAATGAATCCAACTGTTTGCCAGCAAAGTTGGTAATAACACATAGGCACAGGTTCAGGATTGTTTTCAGGCCTTGCCAGGGCATCTCAATGAGATGAAATTTTTCTTCTGCTTAGTCAAAAATTTTCTTCCATGGGAAATTTTCTTCCTTTCAGTTGCAGTAATGCTCTGGGGCACTACAAATTAGTTTTATTCAATGCCTTGACTCAAGCCATCTACAGGTTTAAAACCATATTGCAAGAATATATTGTGTCTGCATTGAATTACATAGAGGGTAAATTTGCTTAGATAGAAGTCTCTCTAAAAATTGTATAAAGAAGTATTGTCTTTCTGTTGGAAATCATTTAACAATGGCTGAGCAATAGACTTTGAAAACATCTTTCTTTGCCCATCCTTGGAGCCTTTACGGAATAGTTTAGCTAAATCCTCCCAAAACTTCCTCTGTACTGGGGGGAATGCTCTGGCTTTGGCTGAGACAGGGGTCTTAAAGTATTTTTTGCTGTCAGAAGTAGTGGTTCTTTTTCAGCCAAATGGGACAAAAGTGATAACTGGGCACAGAGCTCCCCGTTCTGGTCTGAGAATGCTCAACACTGAATACAGGGAGAATAAGAGAGTAACTGAAAAGTACAAGTATAGGTATAGGGGAAGAATACATGGGAACAAAAATTCCCATCTCCTCTTCAGACTGTTTTCCCCTTTCATAATTCTTCAGGCAGGAATATAATATTACAGTGCAATTAGGAATAGCAATGAGTGAATGATTGCTGGCTACTCAGCTTTGAACAGGTGCAACCCAGCATGTGTGTTTGCATGTGTATATCCATATATACACCCACATATATACACCCATTTAATTTTACTTAGAAATTCTGCTATGTATGTGTTAACATCATAGATAGTTAAGAATAAACTTTTCAAAGAGTACTTCACTTCCTTCCCAAAGCCAGGATATTCTTCTGTACCGGTGCTTTGTCAGACTTTTTACGTACATTGACTAATCTGTCATATCCCAAGTCCTTGAAATATAAATGACTGTAAAATAAACATGTGTATGTGGACATGCACACACACATACAGACTTAATCATTTGCAACTTATCCATGTGTGGGTTGCTTGAACACAGTGGTTAAAACTATTGTAGCTTAACTTGAATAAGTTCTATCATTCTCTGGCTTTTAAAATCATAAACCACATGTTTTCACATTCAGGAAAGGATTTCACCTAAAAGTTGTCCACAAAGGTTTCTGAGGACTTTGTGGGTTTAGGATAAATTAAATAATCTCCTATCAGTTTTCTGCTTATTCATAATATTTTTATTTCTTGATTCTTCAACATATTTTTAAGCCAAGTTCTAAGACTCATAGTCCTTCAGAAATAATGCTATTATTACAAGGTATATATGGTCTTTGTTTTTGAAATGCAGATTCTGTCATAGATGGTTTTATCTGAACAACTTTCCCCAACATGTTTCAAAATCAATGAAGAGCTGATGTATCTCTTATTAGTAGGTAATATATACACCATCCCACAAATCTTAAAACATTTTGTGTCCTCTCAGTTTTCTTTTTTGTATGTGTTGACCTTCTTCTATGGATCTTTGAATGAAATCTGGTGTATATGCACTTCTTCCTGGAATAAATCCAGCACTGAGTTTAAGTGTAAAAGATCTTATTCTAAATCACACGAATAATTCCTTTCATGTTCAGCTTTCAAACAATGATAGGCTAATTAGAAGCCAACCACCGTTAACACTTTTGAATTTCACCAGAACAACTCCCACTATATGCTCCTCTTCCAAGGATTCTACTTTGTTCCTATCTAAGCACTGCATATATCAACTCTTCAACCATTTGTTACCTTGGATTCATACTGCAGAGGTCTTTCTATCTTTGTTTGGTAACTCTTCTGCTCATATCATAGACATGTTTTTAAAGGATGAAGGACTAATACGAATTCCTGTCTCATACATAGAGTAATTAAACCTGGTTTAGCAGTTTGTTTGATTAAAACAAAAGGTCTAGAAACACCTTGTCTTTTGCTGAAGAAATCAAGCCATGAAAAAGCCGCTTTCTTTCCTTCTGAGTGATACATTCTGGAAGTTTCTAATTTTCACTGCCTCAAATATGCCAAACCTTAAATTTCTCTTTTATATGTGTGCACTGAACGTCATGTTGGCTTAGGTAATTCATAATGCCTAGAGGGAAAGGGAAGACCAAAGCCAGAGCTGCATGGTAGTGCACACAGGTGCAGCTACCACTAAAGCTACCCTTATCACTGCCCTGCAGAACTGTGACTGGAATATATCTGAGTGCTGAATTTGCCTCCTTTTAACCACTACCTTTGGGCTTTTCTTGGAGAATGGTTCTGCAAGTATGTGGACATCACACATTAATCTGAGATGTGAAGACATCAAAACTAACAAATCCAAAAACAGCAGTAAGATGACCACAGGTAGGCCTGTGGATTTGTTAGCAAGCTAATGGCATGTACTGCAATGTGCAGCACTATGCTGAAAATAAACTGCAGCAGCTTATCAGTAGCTTGGGTGTCTATCTTCCTGTGGTTTTATATGGTTTCTCATGATTGGAGCTATTCTCATAATGGTTAAGTGACTAACCGAGAAATTTAATACATTATCAGAAACTGTAAGTTTCATTCCTTAATAGATACTTAAAACTAAAGGTCTCACACCTGAGACCCTGTTTAACTTCTTTTAATCTCTTTGTTAGCATTTTAAGATGGCTCTTTTCTTCTTTTAATTTTAGGATAATTTAGTCTCATTTTCAATGCATTATTTTGATTTGCTGCAGATGGCTAAATCACTTGTTTCTCAACTCTGTCCTTTATAGTGTCTTTTTCATTGTTCATTCCAGGATCCCTTTATCTACATCAGCCTGTGGATTTCATTTTTCATATCTTATTGCAGGTATATATGAACTTCAACTCTAAGGGTTTCAGGGCCTTTGTCTAGAGTAGTCCATTACAAAATTGACTAAAAAATACCTATCTACCATTGTTGGAAAAAGGGTATACTTTATTTGAAAATAAATTTGACCATGACAATTTGATATGATGCATGCTAGCAGAATTAGAGTTTTGAAGCTTTCATTCAAACTGAACCTGTGGCTTAAAAGCCACAGAAGTTTATAATCACTGAAGACAATGCCTCAGTCTATTCTCTGTACCTTCTTCCACGGTTAAGCTTTAGTCAACAGCCACTCGTGACTTTTAATTAGTCTGAAATTGAATGCAGCCCCTCCTCCTTCAGTAGCTCATTTTTTTTTCTCTTCTGTAGAAAGGCTGATGAAAAGAAGCTGAATGCATAAATCTGACTGCTCAGCACTTCTTGCTAGCCTTATTTTCTCCAGCCCTTTCAATGGCTAATCAGCCTTTAGGAATGCATCCATTTTACTTATCCCTCACTCCTTTCTGTCTCAGTGATGCCGTTCTGCTTTACCTAAGCTCTCAGCTTTGTTGCACGTATTGTTACCGTACATATGGTGAGGGCCAACAGTGCTTGCAATGTTTGCTTTGTAATGCATGAAAAAGACTTAATTGTTCATGTTGTTTCAATAGGCTTTCTGAATAGGGGTTCCTATTAACCAACTTTTAAAAAATTGGCTGGAGGCAGTGGTAGAAAAAACACCACCACCACAGAACCACAAAGGTTAAAGAAAGTTTGAGATCTACACACTAACAAATGTTTAGTTCACTTAATATAGTTTCAGGCTCAGAAGAGGAAACAAAATCTTCTATTCTACTGTGCATGCATTTTTTTTTCATAAACTTCCTGTCTATGCAACAGATTAAGCCAGTCTTGCCTGCACATGGGTATGCACACAAGAAGAGTAAAGCTATTATTAATTGCAGATGCTTGTCAGTATGTAAGATAAAAGTACTGTAAGGCACTAGCTGCGCTGCCATCCTATATTTAGTCTGGCATATATTTCGCCTGAACAAGCTTATATGTGAACATTGTATGACCTAGGAAACCCAGTAGAGGTTGCTAGTGTTGAATTTTTGTATAAATGGACATGTACAGCCATCCCTCATATGATCTGAGTACAATACTCCAAGAACTGAAGTTCTTTACATTTACTCTTAGGTATTCATGAGACTTTATTTTAAAAGGCCTGCATTTCAGGTAATTGCTAAAGCAAGTTATATATATTAGGTCAGGGAGACTAGAACTGTCTTTCCACTTTCAAAGAGAAATACGGCATTTTTTACTCTTAAAATCCCACCCCCCAATCTATCTAACAATTATTTCCTCTCTTCCTACCCATAGCATAATTCCCATGATGACTTCTCCCAGTACAAAATTTGTGTTCCTTTCTAGACTGTAGCCAGCAACAAATATAAAAAGCATGGAAGAATGATTTGCAGAATGCCTGTGTTGGCATGTGGTAAGGAGGGTCATAAAGTGAATGTGGCATTTAAATCACTCTACTGAAGTTCTTTAAAATCGGTGAGCTGCAGTAGCTGTAAATATAGGCTGATTTTGTTTGTAAGGGATACCTACAGTTTTTAGGACTACAAATTTTCATTTCAAATCATCACGTTGTTCCTGCTTCTGTGTTGACTGAAGATTGCTTTCTTTGCTACCTAGTAGAAAATGAAACACTTGATTATGATTTGAGGCAGGATAAATGACTCCTAGGCTCTGCTGACACAGTGTGTAGTCGACAGAGTTGGCTGTGCCAAAGAAAGAAGCGGGGTAAGGATGGAGGATCCCTGTGGTGGAAGCTGGAGTTCTGCCAAGGGCAAAAAAATCACAGCAAAGCTCAGCTTGTTGTGGTGTCCTCTGAGAGAGGAGAAAAATTAACGTGAACTTTTAGGAGAAATAAAGTGAACAAGGTTAGTGGTGATGAGAGACTGTTAAAATGTTATTGCATGCAAGTCACATGTTTCTGCAGGTAGTATTTCAAACCAAATGCTGACGGTTGTGGCATCTGAGAATAATTTAATAACAAAAAGAGCTGGGAGAGGAGTGTATGAATAGAATGATAATACAACTCATATGTGTAAATCAAGAAATGACTAATTCTTTTCCAGGGTGGTACTGGATAACCACTGAGGCACTGCTAGAGATGGGTTTTGTTTAGGATGAAATTTGGTCACTAAGGGTAGTAAAATGGCTTTGTTATTCTTGAAGCAATTAACTCATCAAAACTGTGGAAACAAGAAAACTAAAGGTCAAGATTATCTTTGGTTACAAGTTCAGGTGCAGATTCTCACCATAGGAGGCAAATGTCAGGTTATGTGATAAAACCTCTTCTACACACCCTCAAAGAAGCACAGACAGCCAATGGCAAGTGGGTGGAAGCCTAAATAATACCCTGCCCTTGCTGCTTCCCAGCCCATCACAGGAGCCATCAGCCCATAAAAGGTCCATCACCACAAGCTCAGAGGAGCATAGGCTCCCAGGGCTGTCCCAGGAGACTGTCATCCCCAGGTCCAGGTGTGACACACATCATGATGAGTCAATGCTGGAGCACCTCTTGGACTGATGCAGGTTGCTGCCTAGAGGTGTGAAGCACATTATGGGATGCAGGGAAAAAGCATTTTGGGCTTGCACAGGACTTATTATGAGATGTTTAGGGGAGGAACCAAGGATAAGGAAAAGGAAGGATCTAGTTGTCAAGGTGATTAGGTGAAAGGGATGGATTTCACAGAATCACAGAATCACAGAATGGTAGGGGTTCAAAGGGATCTTTGGAGATCATCTTGTCCAACCTCCCTGCTTGAGCAGGTACATCTACAGCAGGGGGCACAGGACCGCATCCAGGCAGGTTTTGAATATCTCCAGGGAAGGAGACTCCACAACCTCTCTGGGCAGCCTGTTCCACTGCTCTGGCACCCTCACAGGAAAGAAGTTTTTTTCTCATGTTTAGCTGGAACTTCCTGTGTCCCAAATTCTGCCCATTGCCCCTTGTGTTGTCATTGGGCACTATTGTAAAGAGTCTAGTCCCATCCTCCTGACACCCACCCTTTAGATATTTATGAGCATTGCTAAGATCCCCCCTCAGTCTTCTCCAGGCTAAACAACCCCAAGACTCTCAGCCTTTCCTCATACGGGAGATGCTCCTGTCCCCTGATCATCTTGGTAGCTCTCCACTGGACTTGCTCGAGCAGTTCCCTGTCCTTCTTAAACTGGGGGGCCCAAAACTGGACACAGTACTCCAATGTGGTCTCACTAGAGCAGAGTAGAGGAGGAGGATAACCTCCCTCGACCTGCTGGCCACACTCCTTTTAATGCATCCCAGGATACCACTGGCCTTCTTGGCTGTACAGGCACATTGCTGGCTCATAGTCAACTTGCTGACCACAAGCACTCCCAGGTCCGTCTCAACAGAGCTGCTTTCCAGTAGTTCAGACACCAGCCTGTACAGGTGCAGGGGGTTGTTCCTCCCCAGGTGCAGGACCTTGCACTTGCTCTTGTTGAATTTCATTGAGTTCCCCTCAGCCCAGCTCTCCAGCCTGTCCAGGTCTTGTTGGATGACACAGCCTTCTGGTTTATCAGCAACTCTTCCCAGCTTGGTATCATCAGCAAACTTGCTGATGATAACTTACACTCTATCTCATCATCCAGGTCACTGATGAATATATTGAACAGGACTGGACCCCACACAGATCCCTTGGGAACACCACTAGTGAGAGGCCTCCATCCAGACTCTGCTTCATTGATCACAACCTTCTGAGTTCTGTTGTTGAGCCAGTTCTCCATCCACCTCATTGTCCACTCATCCAACCCACACTTCCTTATCTTGCCTGTAAGGGTGCTATGGGAGACAGCGTCGAATGCCCTACTGAAGTCAAGAGAGACAACATTCTCTGCTCTCCCTTCATTGACCCAGCCAGTCACACAATCACGCGTTTGTTTATGTGACAAGCTTCAGGTATGTTAGCATACATTTGTTTAATACAGTGCTAATGCTTTAATTGAATGTTTTTTTTTAATAAAAGAGCTTTGGTCTTCAAGTTGATTAAAAGTTAAATCTATACTGTCTATGCTGTTTGCAGACCATGTTGTATTTCTGCTATAAAATAAGTACATCGTGTGATAAAGTTACAGATCTTTGAAAATAGTTGCTATACATTTGTGTTTTTTCCTATTTCTTTTCTATTTCATCCGTCGGTACAGAGTTTTATAAATAATTTTTGAAGTTTAACAGCTAATTAAAAGTAAGCTAAACAACCTTTGTGAGGAGTTCTTGGCATTTCATAACTAGATCAGAGGTTAAAGTTTTGCTTAACGGTATTTTTGGAAGAGTTAGTAAATCAGTAGCATTTATTTTTTCCTAGAGAGAGGAGAAGAGGAGTACAGTCAGGAGATAAGAGAAACACACAGAATGAAATTAATAGTCTGCTAAGAAGAAAACGGAGGTGATGCCTTATCCATGTGCCTTAAATATAGAAATAGAATAGCAATTGGGCAATAACAAGAATTTGATTCTCAGAGTTCAAATCTGTAAAGGAACTAGCCCATAATATGAGTCTGAGGTATAATTTAATGTTGGTGTTCATGTTCATAATTTAATATTGGTTGTTTAATGTTCCATTTAAACCACCTGCAGAACTTAGGCACTTTGAGGTCCATAGTCACATAAGCTTTTCCTTTTTAAGTGCTTGGTGGGCCTACAATCCTATCTCTGGATGTATGCAGGACTGACACCTGGACAGGACCGAGCACACATTGTGTTAAGACTTCAGAGGAGACAGAATTTTCCACTTAGATTATCTGAAGGTCTAATATGGCAATTGTGTTTTCAGACTCTTGTCATATTAACCCTTGGATCAGCAGAACACAACAGCTTTATTCACTATGATTTAAAAACAGAGTTGCAGGAGGTGGGTGCTGCATGCATTTATGATAATATTTGTAAACAGATAGGAAAAAATTATATAATTATGTTCCAGAACACCTGTCTGAAGCAGCAAGTAAAGTTTCCACTCCTTTGAAAGTGATACAATGAAGATAAGGGCCTATGTTTTCTTAGTCTAAGAGTTGTCATGCACAAAATTACGTCTTGGAGCCCCATAGTTAGGTCGTTCAGCTGGTATAGAAGTATAGGATGGTTTGGGTTGAAAGGACTTTTAAAGGTGATCGAGCTCAACCCCCTGCCATGGAGAAGAACATCTTTCACTGGATCAGGTTGTTCAAAGCCCTGCTGAACATGACCTTGAACACTTCCAGTGGTGGCACATCCACAACTTCTCTGGGCAACTTGTTCTAGTGTCTCACCATCCTTATAATAACAAGTTTCTTCTTTATGCCCACTCTAAGTTTAATGTCTTTCAGTTTAAAACTGTTATGCCTTGCCTTGTCACTACAGGCCTTGGTACAGTCTTTTCCTGTCTTTCTTTTAAGCCTCCTTTATATACTGGGAAATAGACGCTGGTCCCTGTTTCTAAGGTTGTTTATGCTATTCATATTCTGTGGTAATTGGAGAAGAGAAAGAGCGACTAAGAGTGAATGAGTTAGTGAGTGAGTAGAGTGAATTGGGTATCCTCAGTTATTATACCTCTGCTACTCCTTTATAAGGTTTGATGTAGATATTAATAGTTTTAAGCAGCTGACTCAAGGAGATACAGTGAGTCTTTTACTTGAATCTGAGAGAAAACATTAGGACTTAAGATCCACATTGTGCTTCCACATTTTATATTGAGTACTTGGTATGCTGGCTCAAATGAATCGTATTCTAGGAACACTCTGTTCTTCGCCATATATTGCATAAAGGCTTGGGAGGCTCACCTTGGCAGCACTCAAGTC
Organism: Phalacrocorax carbo; assembly: GCF_963921805.1. Taxonomy (NCBI): domain Eukaryota; kingdom Metazoa; phylum Chordata; class Aves; order Suliformes; family Phalacrocoracidae; genus Phalacrocorax; species Phalacrocorax carbo. The sequence goes on from NC_087514.1 coordinate 106,293,893, forward strand.
TGGTTCTTGGTCTGGGCAATAAACTTCAAGTAGCTTCCTTTCCCGCTTCCCCCAATCATAAAAAATAAAATATGTCACTTGATATTTTTCTTTGTTTTTAATAAACTGCATTCAGTAGTATTTTTTAAAAGTTAGTAGCTTGTATTTCTTTTGTAGTTGGTATTTAATCTTTAAGTGTCCTATATGCTAAAGGAAACAGGGAAAATCTAATATGTGAAAAATATGAGAATTCTGACTCTTAACTGAATAAGGATGACTGATGAGCAAGTGAAGTTTCATAATACCTTGAATAAATTAACCACATATTGATACAATTAAAATTGAGTAGATTTTTTTTGTCTTGAATTTGCTGAATTGTTGAAATTAAATTTTACCCAAACTGAATAACCAAGATGAAATAATTAGGTTGCTATACTATTTTTCTGATAAAACAGTTAAAAAAAAGAGAACTTTTAAAAAAGTATTGAAGAGTAAGATGAACATTTTGCAGAATATTATAGATAATGTTCTTGATAGTGTTCTAATAATACAGCTGAAAAAAACACTGAAAAAAATTAAACCAGGTATAAAAAAGAATACTTTCCTTCTGACACCATTCTTGAATAGGATCTATTTTTTATGACAAAAAGGGAGTGGGAGTGGGAGAAAAATGCACATTCATACACATCCTCAGAGTTGTCTGATGTTATACTGGACATTATTCCAGTTATTGTATAGAAAATGAGACTCTATCCCCTCCTTATTGTGCTCTTGATCCTTGATGCACACTGTTCAGTGCAGTCTGAGTTCTCTAATTGGGTCTGACCAGAATTCAGAGTTCGAAAATTCCAGCATTGGAGGAAAACTTGGTTAGTGAATAAGGATGTATGTGATTTGTTTCACTTGCTTTTAAAATTAAAGTAATTTTTATCCTCTTCCCGCTATAAAATTTTATGGGCTTGGATGCTTGGTCTGACTTTAATCCACCTTCATCTATTATTATTTCTTGCAATTCATAATCATTTGATGAAAGCTCACATTTATAAGATTTAATTTTAAATAGAGAATTTGACAGTTTCTTAGGATACGTAGAGTTTTGCTCTTTGAACTGATCATTTCACACCGTCCTATGCCTGGGGATACCTGTTACTAGTTATAGGAGAGGGAAATATTTTCATCAAGTAGACTGTAAAAAGTTTTGGGACGATATAATCAATTGTATCTAGTGGGTTTTTGTTTGTTTGTTGGATTTATATCTGTGCTGCTTTGACATTTCTGAAGAATGAAGTACTCTCTTTTTAGTTCCATAATCTGAATTTATGTCAGTCCAGTCCAGAGGCCTTTATGTTAATGTACCAGATCTTGACAGCTGAGTTCCCTTGCTGTTGAAGGGCTGCAGTTACGAACATCTCCATGTGTTTTATTTTCAAAATTTCTCTGTTTAACCTGTAAATCAAATGCTTACAGTCATACTACTTCAACCATTTGTTGTGGTGACCATAAGTGGCAGTGACTCCTACAAGAATATGAAGAACACTTGATTGCAGCTTCACCTGCTTGAGTGCCTATCAAAGTAATATTTCTGTTTCTGGAAAATTAGTATTATTGCTTGGCCCATTTGCTTACAAGGTGGACCCATGTTTTCTAAAGCCCTGGCTCTTCTTCTTTCAGCAAAATAATTACTCATTAATTTAGTAGGTTCTAGATGTATTAAGTTAACTTAGCAATTTGAAATGCAAAGGAAATAAATGAACCATTAAATTTATGTGTCTTCCTAAGATATGTGTGGAAGTTGCTGTTCTGGGTAGAAAACTCTCCTAACATTTGAACTGAATTGACACGAATATGACTAGAATAGCACAGAGAATGGCAACTGACAACAGCTCAAACTTTTCTTCTGGAGCCTAATAGTTTAAAGAAAATAAATGCAAAACTGTAAAATAACCAACCGTGGACAAAATGAAAAAAACACTCCAACAAATTTTAAAAACCCACCAAAAATATAAATTACTTAAAGCACAGAGAATAGAAAATAAATTATTGCCTACACTGAGGCAAAACTTGCAGTACAGCTGTAGAAAAGTTTGTCTTTATAAACATAGATTGCTTTTTCACTCTGTTTTTCCAAGAAGCACTACAGAATTGAATCAATAGCCATACTAATACAAGCCAATCAATGTATTAAATAGTGTGGATAAGCCTAGATTTTTCAAAAATAGCTTTCTCATGGTATATCCTGAATTTACGTTTGTTGATTCATTAGCTCTCAGCTAGCATGAGCTTCAGCTTTTACTTTTAAGGGGTATAATGACTGACTGATGCAGCTTTAAAAGACAAGGTACCTATCTAATTTCTTCTTCTTTTTTTAAGCATTGAGAAATTGTTAAATCCAATACTTTCCTTCTTGTTCAGTCTAAACTGTTCATATTAATCAGTTCGCTCCATCCCTGCCCCCATCCTCTTTTAGAATTAGGGTTTTTCAGTCTTCTTTCTTGGAGCTATGCCATAGAATGAATTCTCTCTCCTGGCAGTTTTCCCAGAGTAGGTTTGAAGTTTTGGTTTGTTTTGTTTTTTCTTTTTGTGTCCCAGTCATCTAGCCACACCCTTAATCAGACCCATGTGAGTTTTATAATGCTTAACAGTTGCCTGGCAGATAGAGAGTTTTGTTGCCTAGACAGGACAGTAGTTCCTCCTATAGAAGAGAGAGTGATTTGGGTTAATTGTAGCATCTTCGCTAAGATACTGGTAGGTCTTTGGAGTTGCTTCTTCTTTTGATAGCTGTTTCAAGTATTTCTTCAATCTCTCTGTAGTTGTGCTATGCCAATTTCTTCCTGTGAAATAAGGAAATAATAAGTTGTTTCCATAGGTGACCAGGACGTTGGTCACAATGTAGGAGCATTGAAAAAGTCCTTAAAGGATGAAAGAGTAAGGCCTTGTAGCTGAAATTATGGGCTCAGAGATACCAGAAATGGAATTGCCCTATGTTTGTTAGGCAATGAATACAGGTTTGACAGAGAAAGACCAAAGGACATAAAAGGAGAAAGCAAGGAAGGAAGAAACATTTTTAGTCTTTCTGGGAAGTTGTTGAAAAGTTTAGTTGTACTACAAACAGTTTCTCTTTGCTGACATTTAGCAATCTTTGGAGATGTTGTGGAACAGCCCAAGTGAAAAGAGTGCTTTTAAAACAACAGTGTTGTTCTTCATCTAGCAACAATTTCTTTTCTATGCTCAATCTTCTCATAATTTTGCTCTTTTGTTTTTCACTGTTTTGTAGTGTTTTGTACAGGTCTCTTGCTCAGCAACTGTAACTTCATACAGATGCTTAGTTTTTTCATGCAGTTCAGAAGGAAAATTCAACTTGCAAAAACAGAACAGCAGGAGAGGAAGAGACATGAGTCACAACCTGTCTTTTCCTTCTGGATGTCACACCATAACGTATGTTAGCCTGCCAGGCAGCACAGTGTAAAGTTGTTGGGAGGTATGATGTGAATTCTTTGCATGTATCGGCATGTGACAGAACAGGAAGATTAAAAACAAGCAATGGAAAGTTCAGCAGAAGTAATAACACTAGCACTAATAAATATTATACCAGGAAATGTCTAGTGGTTTGAGGGGGTCTTTTTTTGATAGTGAGAACATAAAAAAGCAGGAAAATTATTAATTTAAAAATAATGGTAACAGCCAGCCTTATGCTACAGGATTGCATAGAATTTTTGAACTTTCCTTCATCAGGCATTCTCTCCTTTTCCTACCTCCTACACATTCTCATTCTATAATCTCCCCTTTGAACATATTCTTTGTGGCATGCTCACTTCGTGGTAGCCAACTCAGCAAGCTGACTCGTATTTTCATGCACAGAATAGATGTTGATATTTCTTCATTAGCTTCAAGACAGTTTCAGTACCAAGGTGTGCATTCTTCAGTAATGTCATTCAGGATTTTTGCCAGATGTGCTCATAATGCAGAGTTTGCCTCTTAAAAGCTAGTAATCGTCTGTGTTTCTTCCTGGTTTTGTAAGATTTAGTATTAAGCTTTTTTTCTTTTTTTTTTTTTACAATTTGCATGGAACAATGTATTTTTCCATTCAGTCTAATTCAGAAGCTGTTGTCAGGGACATGTCTTCTGCTGTACGTTGCATACACAGTATTTATAATACCTTAAATACAACCCCAGCATACTGCAGTCAAAAAGCTGTTGCTACACCAGGAAGGAATTCAAGATGGAAAATGGCTAACAAACAGAAGGGACAGACAGGAGGCTCACTGCTCTTCTATTTTCAGATCATACTTTAAGACTTTTCATTCAGAATCAGTGATTTCCTATTATTAATTTCTCTACTTTTAGGATCTTTTATGCTTCTCTTCTCTTTAAAATGATAGTCTGTGCACCTCAGAAAAGAAATGTTTTAAAACACCACATCTAATAATGTGACATCATGTCAGCGGTTGCAGGCACCACAAATCTTTTGTCTTAGAATGACCCAGGCAAACCTCTGAGGAAGATTTATGAGTTTGAGAACTCTGCCTAAGGCACTTTTGACTTTTACAAATAGTGATTACATGCATTTTATCATGTTATATACTTGTTTCTTGTCTCTTATTAAGTGCCTATAAATACTTAGATTCAATTTATCTATTCTCATTTACCAATGTGTGCAAAATGCCTATTCTATTGAATGTTAGAATTATTTTTGGAGGGGTATTATTAAATGTGTATATTTATTTGTTTAATGAAAACCATGACCTAAATCAGCATTCAGGTCACTGAATTTTAAAGTTAAAAACAGATTAGAAAAATAAAGCTGGGACACTGAAGAGGAGCTTTCAGAAATATTTTTGCACATGGAAGATTTCTGTAGTCCCGCATTATTGTAGTTTAGTGAGCATTGAAAATGAAGCTAGTAGTAGTCTCCTACTGATTTTTTTTTTGTGTGTCCTGAATGGGCATAAGAAGAAGAGATTTTTTTTTCAGTTTCTGAATTTTGATCTGAATCCAGAAAAGACATCAAGGCCAGGCTGAACGGTCTGGCTCAAGGATAGGACAAAGGGGATAGAAAGTCCTTTTCCATGTAGCACTCAGCTAGTACTTCTCTATAATGTTGGACAGCTGTAGGTATAGTGACCCAAAATATCTTTTGTTGATGTTTTACTGTTAATCTTTGCTAGACTAAGGAATTGTCAGATTGTGTGTATATGTGTTTGTTTCTATATGCAGATCATTAATTTCCATATTCATTATTAAAGAAAACCTCACTGTATGTCAGAAGCTGTAATTTTTGTCTCTCTTGCTTATTATTTTGAATTCAAATTTTGCAAAGAAAAAAATGACAATACCAAGAGTAAGTTTAGCATAGTTAATGAACACATTTGTGTCCACTGACATTAGTCAACTTTGTGTATAGTGCAAGCTTCAACATCTAGTGCTTCACTAAATGAATAAAAGGCAGAACAACTCTATTAATTATGGTTCTAAGAAAAGCTTTTTCACGAACACTTGCAGCTGTGGCTACCAATTATCTTGGCTCTCCCCCTCCTGCAGTGTGTGCAGAAAGGTTCCTTTAGCTAAGATATGTGACCAGTGACAAAAGACTCTGCTTGACATTATGGAATGCAGAAAACCAGAATCTGTGTTCTGTTCCCCTTTACCAGCACGATGATGACACTTCACGTACAGATGGGAGGGAGAAATGTATTTGGTCCCTATAGAGACTTAGACCAAGGTTTTTAAAATACTTAGGCAGTTGACTTCCTTTGACGTCGTCATTCTCCTTTGAGATTACCTTAGTCCTGAAAGTGATATAGGACTTACTATTTGTACTTTAAACAAATAGCAAGCAAATATCACTTTAGCTCCTGGACAGAGGGTGGAGAACAGCAGGTTAAAAAGAAAAATAAAGAGGTCTAATCTAGGAAAGCTAAAACTAGCTCCTTACAGCACTCAATGATGAATGATGGCACTAGAATCCTTCTACTAGAAAAATCCACCAGTCCCACCAGAATAAAAGATGTAAATAGTTTGCAAAGAGGTATATTTTCAGTGCAGAAGTAAGGAATAGTTCACTTTGAGTTTAAAAGTAAGGGTCAGCTGTAATCTGTTTATTTTAGATCACTTGAGTGCTTGAACAGTTAAGGAATTGACCTCTTCTCATTTCTGTTATTGGAGGTACCTAATGTATTTCCAACAGTTGTGGATGTGTTAAAATGTCCTTACTGTCCTTTGACCTAAGCTACCAACAAGGTAGCTAGTGATGTAGTAGTAAAATTATTTCCTTGATTTAGAAGAAGATTAAAATATAACAACATGTTAAAATATAACAACAGATACCCTTCTGGTATAAACTGGTATAGTCAGCATTTGAACTTAAGCAAACAGTCAGTTTGCATCAGCAAAGATATTTTTACTTCCTCCTAAGAATAGGCATTTTGCTTGTGAAACTTAGGATAGGAACATCCTGCACATTTTTGGGGTGTCGCAATGTCTGTGACTGGGCAGAAGTGTCTGTTTACAATAAAGCGTGTGTTTACAGGATTCTTAGGAAACAATAGGCTTTGGTGGAAGAGTTTGAGAAGCAGGGAACCAAGCAGATATGAAAAAAAAGTTCAACTCAAATCATATAGTGCTCTAAGTGATCTCAGTCACACATTTCCCCTTACAATTCTTCCTGTTTCATCTATGTTTACTCTAGCTCTGTCCTGCAGTATCAGTGCTCACCTATACACAGGACATGCTCACACACTGCTCTTCTGATTTAGTTCTGATTAAGTTATACCAGGTTTGTAGTAGAATATGTAGCTGGGAAGAAGATACTGAAGCAGCTCTCTCTCTCTGTTCTTTCCTCTTGTTCTTGTAGAGAGTGAAACTGTCTTGTAATTTCCTCTGTATCTTTTCTATATATAGAATGTTTTGCATACATTGGATACACATTCTTTGTTCCCTTGATAACCACCTATAGTCAGCTCTTAAAGTTTCGTCCCTTTAGTGCTCTGTAATTGGCCATTTATGATTTGTACTTATACTGCCAGTGTGATATACTTATATCAGTGGTTGCTTGTGTTATTGTTGTCTCAGTTATCATCCTATGCCTGTGCTCTTGGGATCCTCTTCTAACACTGTGGGACCACCAACTTCTAGTTAAAATGGTGGCATTTTTCTTAATGACAAGCAGAAAAAAATTTTGTAGGAAAGAGTTGAAGGTCATCTTGTAGAAAATATCCAGTCCTACATATGACATCAGAGGATATAATTCTGTAGCTTGCTATACCAGAAGCAAAAGATGATGACACCAATGAACTCAATAGATCGTTTTGATATACCTAACTTCCTGGACAGTGAGAAAACCAGTATTTACAACCATTTAACTGCATGAATCTGGGGCTTTGGTGTTATTTTAAGATAATTGTAGTATGGAATTTGTTTCCACAAGATGTAACAAGACAATTACATTAGTAAGCTTTTAATTAATATAAGTGATTCTGGAGCATCAACTACAGTTATGTAGTGTGTGGTCCTGCCTTCCTTCAGATATCAGCTGAAGCTTTGAGGTGTCTCCATTCCAGGATTATTAGCTGCATGGTGTGTCCACTGCAATACCGAACAGTCTCTGCCAGGCTGTGGCAGGCTTTTGAAAGTCATATTCATTTGGTTTCTTTCCCTATTGTTCTATGTAAAGTTTCTCTAACTTATGCTTCCCCTGATTTTTCAGTGATTACAATGGCTTTCTGTTACAGAAGATGGTTTTGATGGTTTTTGTTAGATGGTTGCATTATCTCTGCTTTATTCTGTGCTTCCTTTGAGGCAAAAGTAGAGGCAGTTATTATGAGACATGGTAAAAGAAACAAATTTCTAGTTTCTTGTTTGGTGGAAGGCAAAAGGTACAGTGCTAATATTCAGATTGAGAAACACACAGAAAAATCATTCCAGGTGTTGAGCCAGCAGTATGAAAGACTTTGGGAAAGTATCATGACCAGCACTTACAAAATGCCAGCTTAGTCGTTCGCTGATAATGATAAGGAGAAAAGCCCCACTTGCCCCTTAAAATCAATGACTGACTGTAGGGGAATAGACAGGGATCGGCGACCGGAAGATCACGGGATGTGACGGAAAGATAGACTCCTCCCCTTAGGAGTAGCAGGAACAGGAAGCGCAAGAGCTATATAAGCGTGTGACGCAGCTAAATAAACGGACATTTCGTATCCATCATATTGATGTCTGTGCATCACTATCCCCAGGGTGGGTAGAGCCCTGTGTCCTGGAGATATGCGGCCCAAGATAAGTGCTCCCACAGAAGCGTACAGCAACAACTGACTTTGTGCTTTAGGCTTAATTAAGTCACTAAGTATATTGTATAACTTGCAAAGTTACAAAGTTGTTGAAAACAAAACATTTCTTTTACAAAATTCACCATTCATTAGTGAAATATTCTTTTTATAGGGAGGAATCAATGTATTTTATTTCTATATATTTTTGTTTGTAATTTGATTGCCAGTCCCCCTGTTCTTCTCTGGTAAGAAACCATAAATAGATCAGCAACTCTGCAATTATTTTTTTAAAGATTTGATATCATAATTAAGCCAATTTCTGTTTCTCTTCTTTTTCAGAACTTTTTCTTTTATAATTCGAAGTTATCAGTCTGAGTGTGATTTTATTTAAGCAAAGTTTTCTGTTGTTTTTCTGTGAAAGCTTACATCTTGATAGGTATCAGCATGGTAAAGACAGCCTCAAGTGTTTACTTAAAGATGTTATGTTTCAGATGGGAGATTTCTAGGAAGGTATAGAAAAGATGCCTTTGAAGTAACCAGACTTAAAAACCTTGAACTGTAAAAAGTTATTTTATTATAACTCTTCATGGCTATAATGTGTACATTTTAGTATAACCTTTAAGGATCCTCCATTCTCTTTTTCATCATTTTTGGGTCCTTTCTTGATAAAGACCTGTCTAGTCTATAAAATTTGCACTTGAAGTTACAAAGAAGAAAGTGGCAAACATTCTGACTGGGAGCAGAGACCTGAAACATCTTTTCTTTCATATTCAGCACAAGTCTAGGCTATTTCTTGCGTTTGGATAAACATTTACCATTGATTTTTAGTTGTTTTAGTTTTGATAGCTGTATATTCAGCATGCAAGAGACACTGTCCTCCTGAGGACAGTGGGCAAGCTAAATATTGGGGACGTGAGACTGCTGGGTTCAAGTCTGGTTGCTTTACTATCCCACATGAGTATGTGAGATCCTTAGGCTCTTTATCATGTGCTTGTTCTCCCTAGCATTTTCTGCGCCTTCTGCCCATCTCCCTAATTTTTAAACATGAAACCTAATCTTGGCTCTAAAAAACATTTGTCAAGAGAAATGCTGGTATTTTCCAGAGAGGATGGGGAATTTGTTTTGCCAAATACATTTTGAAATTATAAAAAAGCTTTGTTGGGAGAATGCCTTAGCAGCTTTCATTTGCAACTTAATTCTTGTTTGCATTTACAAGAAAAGGAAATGTGTATTACAGGGAAGCAGAGCATTCTGTCTCCCTTCTTTTGCACTAGCTGCAGAACCAAAACTGTGAGAATAGCAGCTGTGTCTTTCTTCAATTTTGTGGTTCTTCCCGTTCATGTTTTCTGTTGTGGTCCCCTATGGAAAAATAATAAAATACAACCGAAAAAAAGCCTTTCACTCTAATGTGGTTAAACTGGTCTTCTTTGCCTATTAGCTTCCTTTAAAGTGTGGTCTCCATGCAAAACATCAACAAATAGTATAAGGATTTATTTTAGATTAAGCTCAGTGAAACAATGCATTTTCTCCAATAGATAGAATTCTTATTTCTCAACTACAGTTTGGCCTACGGTGGTCAAGACTGTAATATTTTAGGCCAAAAGTGCAATATACTTCCATATAAGACCTCAGTTTTTTTCCAGATCTCATGCCAAATTCACTTTTCTTGAAGTATAGTATCCAGAACACAGAATTGTTATTAAGAGCATATTGAATTTGAATATAAAGAACAGCATTCTGGCCCCTTATTTCACACTGCTTTCATGTTTAACTGAAGTATCTTAGTTTTATTTATTCATTTTATGAATGATAATTCTTGATTTTAGGCACTACTGTAATACTTTTCCACCTTGAAAGAAACACAAAAGGAAAAACCCAAAACATACTGATGTGTTCCAGAATCTAGAATTACAAAGGTATCGCCAGATTATTCCTCAGTACCTGTGTCTTATATATGTAAGAAGAATGTTTGCTTTGATATTTGTCAATGTAGAATGCAAGCCTTGGAAAGTAAAATTAAAGAGTTTCTGAATCAGTTTATGATATCAGAACTCACTGAAATCTATAAACTACTGAGAATTGATACTACACTGCTAACACTTTTCTAAGATTACAGAGTACCTTTTCCCATCCTGAAACAGAAAACAATTGTTTTGTTTGTTTGTTTTTTATGATCCCCACCTTAGGGTTCTCTATCTTTTGAATGAGAATAAAAGATTAGGAGGAATTCATTTTAGCTAACTACTTTGCACAGAAATAGTGTGCTTGTTATATTATTGAAGTTGTTAAAAGGAAGACTGTATTTAGAGTTGAAAACACTGTCATGAAACAATGGAAATCTACTCCTTAATTCCTAGTGACAGTTTTCCTTGATGACTTTCAAAAATTGACTGAAGATATCTCTCTATTAGCCCTTCCACATTTGTTCTTTTTTAAATTTAGTTCTGTTTTGTTTCTGCAGATTATCTCAGACTAGTTTTTCCAATGTAGTTAACAGCACAAACATGAAAATATTTTTTTCTGCTCAAGGGAGGAATGATAGGGAGGCAAAGTGAATGACAGCACTGTTTTTCAAAAAACAGTCTCCTGAGACTACAGTCTGAGAATCTCTATCACTGATCCACATCTCTAAAAGATCAATATATCTCACTTTTCATCCAGGATATAAACTGTTGTGTATTGCATCAAGACCAATGGATTTTCATTCTTTCAGATTTCACAGTAACAGAAATAATAATTAGTAGGATGTGTTGTCTGTTTTTGAGTATTTTTTGTGATGGTGATATTTGAAAACTGTCTATAAAATAGAGTTTGTATTACCCCTTCTGGGAAAATAATTAATTGAAAGTTCGTAGGCAACGAAGTCATTTAGACATCATAATGGTGAAGACAAGACTTAGACAAATGTATTTCAAAAGTATCAGATGAAGACCGAAAATGATCATTCTTTTTTTTTAAGAAAGTAGTTTTGGAGTAGAACAATCACCCTTTGTATCTGGGTGTACCTATCCTCAGAACTCTAGGCTGCTTCTTGTTGGTATTTAGTATAAACGTATGTAGTTAAATACTTCAGCAAGATTGGGTGTCAGCTATGTCCAAGATGGTAACTATTTTGCTCAAATAAGCTGAATTGCTTCAATTAGAAGTGTATCTATATATATATAAAAATCTAATTATATTTCATTCAATAGCTAAATGCCACTTTATTCTCATTCTTAGAAGGATGGCTGCCAACTGTACTAGTTTGTAGAGCATTCTAGGGATGTAGTTCCTGCCAGCACTCACAGGATCCCAGTTCTTCCCAGCACTCTATGGATGCCATTCTTCAAAGAGGCAGAGCTAGACGTGCACTTGAAGTTGGTTTTAAGCTCACCCAAAAAAAGATTTTTTTTCCTTAGTATCAAATGAATCTTTCTTTAATTTTATAATTTACAATTGTTTTATTTTTTTCTATAACAGATGTAAATGACCTCATTGATCTAACAGTCACTATAAAAAACCCTGTCTCTGAGGTCAAGAGGACACTTCCATGTTGATGGACAGTGGATTTCTTCTGATTAGAAAGTTCCCAAAAGTCCTGAAATGCTATCATCATCATCATCACCAAGATAACAATAAACATTTGTTGGAGACCAGAATTACTTCAAGAGGCTTAATTTTGCAATAATAATATGTGTCCACGTTTCGAGAAATTAAGTGTGAAGACCAGCCCACAGAATTGTTGATCTCATGAATTTACAATACTAATTCAGTGCATGCACAAATCAAATGTTAAAAAATATCAGCAGTTTTATTCTGTTATTTTTCTATGGCATGATTTGCATGATGAAGAATAGATTTTAGAGGCTTGTTGGGAGCTGCTAACAAAAGGTGTAGCTGAAAAACTGTATCTAGTTTGTAAAATAAAATACTTTTCCACAAGTAATCTGTGAGGAAGCTTTCTCTTTATCTTCCTTGCACAGATATTAAAAACACAGTAGAGTACTTTATAAGCTTGATGCTCATTTACTCCATACTGTGTATTTTTCTTTTTAAAATTTTAGACTGAAAGTATGGGCATTCTGATTCATTCAGGGTTGGTATCATAGGTCTTCAAATGGCCTGTGGGGAAAGAGAACTTGCCATGGTTTTGGTGCATTTCTTCTTTCAGCTCAAAGATGTTATAATTATAGGGACAAATATATTCACTTGATGATTTTTTATAGTGTATATGCTACACATAATTTGAGTGAGTTGACATTGCCATGAAGGAAGTTTCTTGCAACAGAGTATCACTGTATAGAAAAGTGGAACTTGTAACTGCTACTATTGTGCAATAGCAACAAAAATATGCTCTAAAAATATGCTCTGTGAAATAGCATTGGAAGTGTGAGTGGTCTGTTTTATTACAAAATGCCTTAAAAATATTAAATGGTTTATACTAACTTTGTAGATTTTAAGAACATTCCTTTTTTTTATTTTGCCTGCTGAAGTTATTTACTCCCTACATTTATATTATCAATTAATAAAGCAAATATAAGGCAGAATAATTGACTTGTCTGTAACAGAATATACTTTTTATGTGTTTTAATGCTGTGTACTTCAGTTGAAAAACTACATGAAGGTTTTGCAATGTAATTAATAAATAAATTTTTTTAATATGCAATTAAATAGTCTTTTACTTCTGTAAGGCTTTTCTTCCATGGTTCTCACTAGGTTTAGAATTCTGCTCCTAAATGCATGCCTTCACTTCCTAGCACTGGAAAAATAAAAATTGATTTTATCAATAGAAGAGTATTTTCTTGTTGTCATGGCAACTGAATTTCACACTTTACCTGAAGAAGCGTAGCCAGACATGAATTGCATTAAATTTCAAATATTTAGAGGTTAAAAGCTGAGACTTTTCATTAGAAAGAACTTCAAACTATAAAGTCTTTATAAAGGATTATTTGCTGTTTCTTAAGGTTAAAAAGTTAGCATTTCCAGTAATAAATATTTCTAAGAGAAGTTATCTCTATTTTTAGGTCATTATAAGTTACCGAAAACAAAGTGCACCACAGATACATGTTTTTGTGTTTTTAATAAGACAAACAGGAACAAATGTTTATTTGGACCATTTGTAAAATTTAGCAATGCACCACTGACATGAAAATGTAGTAATCTGGCACTGAGTTTGAACAGTCTCTGCTGGAGGCTGAAGGAGCGCAGTGCATGACCAAGAATTCCCTCAGTCATTTTGGTCAGTCTGTGGTACTAAATATAATAATACTACTGACTGCCTTTAGAGGAGAAACACTGTTCAGACGTTCAAAGGAAATCTAGGTCAACTTCACTTGTGGTCCCTACAGGGATGAGGCGGAGGGAGGAAGTTGGAAGAGGACATGTATACACATTCAAGTGTCTGGGATTCAGGAGACTAATTCCTGAGTCACTCTTGGGGGAAAAAGAATTAATGAAGTTTTCCAAATCCTTTTTAGTTTCTTTTTAAGGATCTGTGGCAGATGGCAGTTATGTACTTGGTTCCTATTCAGTAGGTATTTGAGCCCATAGCTGATAGAAATTTTTTGAGAATCCAGGACTACCTTAATAAGAAAAAAGATTATTTCTGATAGAAGTATAAGCTGGTTTCTCTTCTTTAATTATAATTTTTCTAGGGACTTTTTCTGCCATATGACTCAACCACAGTTAATCCACATCCAAACATCTCACTATAGGCATGGACTAAAAGTTGTCACTTGGTCCTATGTATGATTCTGAAAAGAATTCTGATGCTGCAATCATTGGCTGACTTAAATTTTGTTTCCCTTTTTTTTTTTTAGTTATCATTAACAGAGGGACTCCTTCCAGCATTTGCAACTAGATACCATTTGATGTACAATTGTATCGCTAGACAGACAATCACTATTTAAGTTGAAATTTATCAATTAATGGTGTGATATCAGCTGTAGAATTGCTATGTCACAAAAAGATTTTTTTTTTAATATGTTCAGCTGTTAAAATTAGGTGTATTCAGATGCCTTGTATGTTTGCATTCCTTCCTACGGACATATTTTTCAAACAAACCCTTTTCCTGACATCAGTTTGACCTAGGTCAAAGAAAAAATTTAGGAAAACAGATTACCCTCATCTATGCAGAGCACATCTTTGTAAACTGAAATTAAGTAGTGTTTATATATGTAGATGCACTATTTTGTATGCATTTTTCAGATTGTCTAAACTTTGTTAATTGAGAGTATTGTTACTTAGACCAATATCAGAGATAAATTGATGTTCTTATCCCTTTGGATTGCAATATAGTGTAAGAATAAAGCTTAGCTAACCTGGTCAAACTGGATAATGTCCTTAAGTCCACACTGTACAACCATTTTATTCCTACACCCTGAAGTTGTCTTGCTGGTAAGAGATTGGTGTTTACCTCAAAATTTTGCAATTTGCTCATGCTGTGAAACCAGGTCCCTGTTTTTGTAGCTGGGAAGCTGTACTATTAAATTAGCTATTTGTTATTTATTGTCATTTAGGTGTAGTCTGGTAAAAAGACTTGAATTAGTATGGACCCACAGAATCTGAACATTTATCTCCTGGGAACTTCTAGTTATGTGTTTCTTTATCAGCCAAACCCCAATTTGTTGCTATTCCAATATAAAATTTAAGAAAATTTCCTACAACAACCTTTAAATAAAATAAAAATGTCAAGGAGTCATCCTTAGGTTGGAAAATTAACAAGAATTAAGGCACTTTGACATTTGGGAATTCAAGTAGGCATATTAAGATTGCTTATCTCTTCCTCCCCTTTTCACCTTTTTCTTACAGAAGGCACCTGCTCTATGAAAATCAGGTAGATGTGTTTAAATAAACATGCCTAAAATCAGTAATAACATTTGAAAGCCTTTTGGTTTTTTTTTTGTTTTGTTTTGTTTTTTTAATAGTAAAATGTGAGTACCCAAATGTTCACACGTAAATTGAATAAAAGTTGCTCAGCTACTCAGTACTAACCCAAAGTGTGTTATTTATATGGTGGATTATTACAACGTTGGCATTCTGCAATTTCATCTTACTGTTTTTATATATCTGGACTTTTTTCCTTTTTTTTTTTTTTTTGTTTAAGCAGTTATCTTTGGTGTTTATACTTTCTGCTCTATCGCTACAAACTGATCAACAAAGGACTGTGGCTTGGATCTAGCTTCCTTCTGGCCTTTTCTTATGAAACACTGAAGAGATAAAGATGTTTAATATATTTTTATGCTTCTGTCCATGATCACTGTGATAGAGTTCCTTTAAAACTGCCAGTTAATTAAGTTCATAGTAAGGTTCTGTGTATACTCCCTGTGCTTTCTTGTTTGTTTAGGGTGTGAAACACCACAGTGGGACATGCTGTGTGTTTTTTATCAGTGTGAAATGAAGTTATCATACCTTTCAGTATAGCTTTTATTGTCAAAGAAATGCGAGAAACAAATTCTGCAAGCATCACTGTTCAAGTACTGGCATATTCCATTAAAAAAAGCCAGTGAGCTTCTACAAAAGTAATGGAACTCAAAAGAGTTCATGGGCAATTTAATTATGAGTCAAGTAACAAAATATTGGTGTCTTCATAAACATAAGAATCTAGATTTTGACTGAAAATCCAGTGTGTGTCCGAGTGCTAAATATGTGTGAGCAAATTAAAGCCTGGATTTTGATGTCTGTGGTACAGAATATCAAAGTACACTTGTGAGATTCGGTTTAACCTCATGGATTTTAGGGGGAGATGGCTGTTTACACAAACATCCTTTTCAACTTTTAATACTCTGAACAAAGTTCACAAATATTTTTATTGTGTGAGAAGAGCATATATTCACCTATATAAGACTAGAGGTTATTTCTTCTCTTATTGTGAGATGCACAAACTGGAGAGGATTAGAGAAACAGATAAAGGCAAGGAGTTAGTTTTTTAGTGATTCTTGAGCCTGATCACTTTTAATTTTTTTATTAATGACCATGCTGTCACAGTAGGTTGATGAGTGGGCTACTGAAATTATTAATGACAAAGTGGGAGGCTTTATCAGGAAGAGAAATATCTTTGAGGAAGAACTAGAGGCACTGACAACTGGAATAACGGAAAGGAATTAATTGTAATGGGATGACATTTCAGGCTTCAGTAGGGATTGTTACCAAGGGCTTCTGATACCAGCTGCATGTTTATCAGTTGAGAATCACAGGTGAGAAGAAATGTACTTGTTTACAGGATGATAAATGCCAACAACATGATGTGGCAGTGAAAAAGACAAATTTGATGCTAGAAGACATCAGGCCAGACATTGTTTGTCAGAGAGAAGTTACACTTCTGTGAAATATTGTGCACAATATTGCTCGTCAGATTTAAGAAGGATGAATTCACTTTGAAGAATTACACAGTAATGGTAAGTATACTACTGTAAGAATAAGAACATACTATACTAATATGATACTATAAGAAATGCTATGATAAGAATAAACCCAAGAATATTAGCTTCATTCCTGAAATATACATGATTGCCATCTGCATTAAAAAAAAAAAAAAAAGCTTGCTAGTTATCCAGGTCTGTTTTAGTCTTGTTTGTATAGCAGCCATGCATGCTGCTGTGTGAATATCAGTGAAAATATCAGTTTTTATATAAATACAGCCTAGGTGATAGAATATGAAAAAAGAATTCTGTTCAGGGTAGGTGCTTGTTTGCTTTGAATATAGCACCCAGAGTTAATAGGATCTGAATGACCTTACTAATAACTTTAGTTTTGAATATATACAAGTAACTGAAAAAATATGCATACTGTAATATCTGTTTCCATGTTTATTCAAATGGATAAAGAGTTTTCTATGTGAAACTATGTCTTATCTTCCTACAGTTAACAGTATGTTTTTTCTTAGCCTTACACAAGTGTTTGTGAACATACTTCTACAGCTTTCATAGAAAAAGTAAATTGACTTTTGTTATTTCAGAGTATAAGGTCAGAAGTATAACTGCAATCATTTTCTATGGCATGGTTGCCACATCATGGCAAAGTGTTGTACACACACTGGTATGTATGGCAAAAAACCCACAGCTGTAAGCATTCCATAGGTTTTTAACTGTAGTGATAACCCTGGTGTTAACATACCTGCCTAAATCAACTGATTAATCTGGATTTGTGGCCATATACATCACCAGTTGGAGGTCTGCAGTGGTTAGATAATATGTATAGCACAGGAGAAAATCTTCAAAAAAATCTTTGTTGAAGGGTAGGAAGAATTAAGAGTATTCATACAAATATATCACTTTGATACAGGATTTTCAGTTTATCTTTTCAAATTAGGTGAGTTCATTTTTAAATGGTACACATTTTACTGTATTTCATAACATATTCTGACAATGTGGTACAAATATATTTTGATGGAGTCAAAGTCTACCACTTGTTCTACTTGGAAGAATTTTTCATGATCATAATCTTCAGTATGCTAATTATTACGGAAAACTTGGTATTATTTATTCCAGGATTCCTTTTGAAGGTGAGACCTAGATAGAAGTAATAAGAAAACACTATATTTCTCAGATTGCATTTCAAAGAGTTCTCAGGTTGTAAATTTTCTTATTAATTCTTTTCCTGCTTGGCCTTAAGTTCTAGCTCCAGAAGAGTATAGTCACCTGTAGGTCTGTGTTATGTCTCTTAGCCCCATCCATATGTTTCTGATACCCTAGGAAAGTCCTTTGGCTCTCAGAGATATTTCTACTTAGACAATCAAATTCTGTTCCTTCTGTTTGAAACAAAGAAAAAATATGGTGGAAGTGTGATACCACCAGGGTGGTTGGTGAGACGATGCAGGAGGCCAGGTCTCCAGAGCACAGCTCTGGGGAAGTCCCATTAAGGTAGGATGAATGTCCTTGACTTAGTATAGTGTGCTCTCCAGGTTATGTTTAATCTGCTAAACAATAACAACTCAGGAACAGTTTTGGTTTCTGGGAACAGTGACAGAGTGGTCCATCTGTATTGTGTGGCACTTAGCCTTACACCTGTGTTGCTTCCCAGTGGTTTCAGTGAAAGCATATCTGAGTGTGAGAGATGGCGGAAATTTATTTTGCCCTTCAGAGTGTCTGAAATAATGTAAGGACTGTGATCTAGTTTAACAGAGTAACATTTTCACAGCATGAAACTGAGTGGGGTATTTTGCCTACTCTAGGATGTAGAAAAAGGGCTACTTAGAGTTGTAAAGACTTCTTGGACTGTCACTGGAGAGACTGCAAGGTTGCTGTGTCTTGTCCATATTGTCTAAAGGGAGTGGTCCTTGGTATGTGCTATGAATTGTGACCGGGCCCTGCCATGGGAACAGCTATTCAGAATGGTCAAAACTGCGCCCAGGAGTGCACTGATGGGCCTATGGCTTTTCAGCAGTCTTATGCTCCACCGTACTCCATTTTCACTGTAGCATAGAGGTAGTGACAGAGTCTGAGATTCTGACTCCAGCACAGAAATCACTGCAGTCCTGTTGCTTGAGCAGGACCATTGATGGGTTGAGAAGTCACTGCACCCTGACTGGCTTTGATTCTCCCAGAGACTCCCAAGGCTGCCTATCTCTTTTAAGGGCAAGTGATTGGTCTCTTTTGTTTTGGTAAAAATCTTCTCTCCTCACCTCCAAGTCAACATTAAAAAACCCACTATTTCCACCGGAAGAAGTTTGGATAGAACTTTTTTTGAAAGGTCAGAACTTCCCACTAAACAGAACACCCCTGTCTGAATCCGTGCATGCAGTATAAATCCCTTTGAACAGATCTCATTATTTATCTTTGATAATTCAGTCTTCCTTTTAGGATTTGTTTTTTTTTCCAAGAAAAAATGTGAGGGATGAACTGGTGAAGTAAAAAGAGAAGATTTCATGTTAGGGCATTGCAGAAAGAGAAATTGTCTCGGGTCTTCTGAGAGACTTGTTTACAGGCTTAGTGCATGATACTTAAAAGGGTCTTATAAGAAAGATTGGGTCAGACTTTTTAGTAGAACCCATTGTGATAAGGCAAGGGGTAATGGTTTTAAACTAAAAGAGGGTAGATTCACGCTAGATATTAGGAAGAAATTTTTTATGATGAGGGTGGTGACACACTGGAACAGGTTGCCCAGAGAGGCAGTAGATGCCCCATCCCTGGAAACATTCAAGGTCAGGCTGGACGGAGCTCTGAGCAACCTGATCTAGTTGAAGAAGTCTCTGCTCATTGCTGGGGGGGTTGGACTAAATTATCTTTAAAAGTCCCTTCAAACCCAGACCATTCTATGAATCTATGATTCTATGATCATATCAAAACACCTCAAATTTTCCTTTGCCTGGTTAACAGGTCTTATGTTGCCCTATTATATGAAGTAGGAGTCTGTGGTCTACAATTTTTGATGCAGCATTTGTATTCTTGATGACAGTGCCAAAACCCAGCCAAATCCTTTGTAATTTTTCATTAAACTCAGTGCTTGAGTATGCACATTATCTTTTGGAAAAAACATTATTTCATTTCTAAGTTAAACAAGTTGGATATAGATGTCTTTTCTAGACAATAAATGAGACCCCCGATGCTGTATTTTACTGTGTTTTTTTCCTGGGAACCACATGGTAATTGAATGAAAACTGATTATTACATCAGGAAATGAATCTTAGGATAAAGTTCCTTGGGAACAGGATGTTCTACCAATTTCAGTCCTCTGACAGTTTGCTCACTTTCAGAATCAGAATAGATTCAGTATATATATATAAAAGAATTTTTACTTTTACATATGTATTATCAGTTTTCTAGTTTTGTTTTTCTGAATCTGAGTTGTTGTTGAAAGTATCAAGAATAAATGGGAAAAACTTGAAAGGAGACCAAGTTTACAAAAGCTTAGAAAAATAAATCATAATTTGCATGGATGAGGAAAAGAAAAATTACAGCTGCAACTATATAATCATGTCTGTGTGACTGCCTCTGGGAATACCTGCAGGTACACCATTCACCCAGTGGACTGTACTTTTTATGTCTTTCGTATGCTGCTCATATTGCTGTATTACTTTGAGGCACTTAGTTCCATAGGTAAGTTTATACTGACTGAAGGATGTTAACATCTTGCCTTTCACTTTCACTAAATTATGTGTGTTTAAAAATTTCTTTCCCATGTGTTTTTCACATATAAACCACTGTCAGTAGTGATTTCACCTTTTGAATTTATTCCTCTGATTTTTCTAACACCTCTTTAGGGCCCCTGTGGGTGTGTTTCATTACTACCTTAATACCAGAATCTGGTCTCAAATTGCAGCCTCCTTCTACTTCTGAAACATGCTCTGCACAGTGGGCTTGTTTAACCAGCAAGATTTTGCCTCAAATAATCCCTTGAATATTTCTTTTTATTCCATTTTGCAACATTATGGTGGTGAAGGCACTCAGACTCACCATCCAAAGTCTCCACAGTAAGAACTGTTAAGTGTGGTTTATTGCAGTTTCGTGGTTTGGTTTTTCTGGTTCTGGTTTTCCTTTGTTTACGGGTGGTTTTTCTTTGGGTTTTTTTTGTTGGTTTTTTTTTTAAGAGTACTGATGTGAGTATATGAACTTTTTGAACTTAACTTCAGAGATGCTGCCCTTATTTTTCCACCTTATCCCTAATCTAAACTGAGAGAGAATAATGTTTATATTTTATATAGTGTTTTGAGTTAGTAACATAGTGCAAAAGAGTAGAAACCTGTGTTTATGTTTGGAAGTTACTTCCCTATTGGAAAACTGATCTTAAAAAGGGAAATCTAGCCTATAAGATGCCATTACCTATTTGACCATACTTTTTGCTTGTCCCGTGCTCTTGATTAAGATGGCCAGATGTTTCTCCACCTTGGGTATGACTATACCCAAAAAAGACTTTTTTTACCTGACAGTAGTGGAACAGGAAAGGGCATTTTACTCTGGTTACCTTATTGAAAACAGGTGTTGTTCAGGTTTGTGCAGTAATTCTGTTGTGGAAACATAACACACTTGATTTCATGATGACACCTTGCTTGGTTTAGGAAGGACGTATGCCTCTTTCACTGGAGTATGAGAAAGCATAAGGAATTTTCTGATGTCAGAGTGATAAAGGGCCTTCTTACAAGAATTTTTTTTTCTGATAACCTTATGGTATCCTGCATAAATTGTGTCTTATAAGCACCATTCCTTCAGTACATTTTCTACATCTTTATTAAATACCTCTTTTGGGTTTTTTTTTTTTAGTGAGAGGGAGACAAATCTTAGGCTGCTTTTGGCAGTAATTGTCATGCACATACAGTTGGATTAGAACATACTAGGAATGTTTATTTGTTATATTTCTCTATGTTTTTATTATCTTGTTCTGCATCTGTAGGAAATTGAAGATCAGTCAATAAGTATTAATTTATTTAAGAACTTGTGGCTGCAGGTGCCATATGGATCCCTCTATGGTAAGCAAGCAGAAGCCATAAAAATTATCTTACAATCTAATTGGAAAAAAAATCTGTAAGTGTATTCAGCATGTTCAATTTGGACAAGAAGCAATGGACAGAAGTTGGAACATAGGAAATTCTTTTTAGATATGAGGAAATTAAAAATTCATGAGAGTGGTTAAATACTGCCACAGATTGCCTAGAGAGCATGTGGGATCTCCATCCCTGGAGAAGTTCAAGTCTTGACTGGACATTGAACTAAACAATTTGATTTAATTAAACCTGCTGTGAACAGGAGGTTGAACTAGCTAACCTCATGAGCTTCCTTCCAGCAAACATTATTCCAAAACAGCTGGTGTTAGAAACCAAACCGGTATGCTTCTTTTTAGTATCCATAAACTTGATGGTTTTCTTCCAAGTACAGTTCTTTAATTTTAAGGTTAACTGGTATAGAAGAGACAGCTGAGGTGTGCATTAATATATAAATCTTTTACTCAAACAATATATTTAGCAATTACAAGGACTAAACCATATACAGACACTGCACAGGAAAATCACTTGCATTGTCTGCCCACAGAGTTACTCACAACATCATCCTGTACATAACTATGTTATACACCTGTTAGTTTATGCTTCTGCCATGTCCTCCTTATGCATGCTGCAAGGAAAGCCTCAAAACAGTTCACGTGAAAAGAAAATGAGAAGAAGTACTATCCTTTCTGGGGAGTTGAAACAGAAAGAGATTAAACAAAAAATCTATGTGGCAGAAAGCATGTGTGAAAGCAAGTATATGAAAGCATGTTTCCACTGCTTAAACCATCGAACTCCCCATTGTCTCTGCGGCTACCTTCTCAAATGAAGTTGTACTCAAGAGTCAGTTTGGAAGGTACTGCATATCTTAATACAGTTGTAAAGTTTTTATAATAACAGATAGCCATAACCTTACCTCAGTATTGGAGTTATTTGTGGCATAGTAAAAAATACTCTGAATCAGTACTGTGGCTTAGAAAAAGGTACACAAAAGAAAGATAAAAGTAAAAAACCGATTTCCTCTCACAACCATGTTTGGAATTTAGTTACAAGATACTGTTGTACTACTATGTCTCTCCATGAATTTGCAGCTACTGTAAATAAATACCACACATTTTAAAAGTGCCAGAATATCACCTGAGAATCTATAAAGCTTAAAAATCCCACCAAACAGATAGCCCACATAACAGTCTCTTCCAGAAATCCATTTCAGTACACAGGGAACAACTAGTTTCTCTGAAATCAAATCATTAAACTTAACCATCAAACCACAAACCCAGAGAATCTGCTACTAAGCAAAATATAAGGTTTGTATTAACCTATTATAAGTAATATTGATGTCTGCGGAAAAGGAGTTTTGTGGATTTTGGATGAAGAACTCTAAATTCCTAATGTTTCATGAATGTTACAGAAACAAGCTTTAGACTATTTAAAACAAGTATATTTGTATTAATCTATTTGATGTTAAAATAAAGAATATTTTGCTTACACTAGTAAAATTCATTTTTATCTTTAGGCTTTTAATTATAGATGATAAGATACAGAGGATAAGATTTACCCTCAGGCTTATTTTCAGGTACATATCTTGGGGAGGGGAAGCAAGGACACTTCTAGTTAACTTGGGAGATATGTTTTATGTCAATAACTCCACAGAAAATGAGACTTATGAGCATGATTTTGTGGGGTTAAAGCACAAAAAGACTATCAAACCCAGGTTTTTTACTGAGCTGCAAAATGGCACATAGAATAAAAAAAAGGCTAAAAGCACGTGTATGTTAAAATCACAGTAAAAATATCAACATTAAAATTCCTTCACTAACTTAAGTCAGTATGATTTATCAAAACTAATTTCATTTTGCTGATATATGACAGTCTGAATCAACTTTTCCATTTTCTACATACAAACCTTCTTGCAGTTTAACTCACTTTTTGTCCTAACCCTGTGTAGGAGGAGTAAAATAACAGTTCAAAAAGAGCTTTTCATCCATGGGCTCTTCGGTTTGCTTTATGCCGTAACTTCCTAGAATAATAAAACTAAATCCACCTAGGCAAGTAAATCATGCCTCAAATATTGCCAGGATATAGAGGCAGTAAACAGTTATTTAGAGCACTGAAACACTCTTCCTTCCTATCAACACATGATTTTCAGATTTGGTTGTAGCTCAATGTAAAACCTACAAGAGATACCTCAACATACTGCCATACCATATTAATGGTGAATCACATGTTGCTGGAGGCACACTGCAACACAATCATTTTGCTTAGTTGTGATTGCTTTGTAACTTTTCTCGATTTTATTTATAAATTTTATCTAACCAAAATTAGTTAATGATGCAGCATATTGATGATAGGTTAATGTTCTGACAGGTTGTATTGGATTTAACCCTATGTACTGTTAAAAGATCCCCTGTACTTGAGAATGGTGTTTCATAGCTTCCTATATTCTTTCTGGACAATGCTAACAAAAGGTCGTTAACAATTTCTTTATCCAGATAATATTGGGATTGAAAAATGAGCTACCTGCTTTTCACAGATACTTCTGAAATGGTATGAAGTTTAACAAATGATTCAGATTGTTAACCAATGGTCATTTTAGCCAGAGATAGACTCTGGCTATGAAGACCATTGCTCTGAAGATTCTCAGCCTCCTGAACTCCATCAACACATTTTGTTTTACACAATTCTGAAGTCTCCATTAACTTTTTAGATGTTTTGGTACTGTTTTTAAGAGGGTACGGTTTTTTCCTTCATGCGTTTCTTCCTTCTTGCTCCAGCTTCCCTGTGCAGGCCATCAAGAAGAAATAGCAAGCTAGATGATAATCCCAGTAACTTTCCAGACATCCAGGGATTCCCATATTTTCACATATCTCTCTCATATGTGGTAGTTATTATTTATTTATTCACTTTGTTATTTTAAGATTTACTTGTGCTACTGAACCTCATATAGAAAATCTGCTTGTATACTCTCTCCTGAAATTAGCGCCTTTCTTTTGGAACCAGTTTTCATTCCTCTGTAACCTCTTCATCTAGCTTTCTGTGCCTTACTTTATATTGGTTGTCTAAGCTGTTAGGTTGTCACAAGAGAGTGTCTCTTTCTAAAGTGTAGTTCATTTTAAGCAGTTACTTGTTTGATATGTAGGTGAAAGTTTGAAAACAAGACAATCTTCAGGACCTTTGAGAAGGATGGGAAATTTACAGGATCCGTTTTTATTGCCTGGCAAGCCTAAATTCTGGAAGAAAATTTAAGAACTTAAATTTTATTTTTAGAACTGTTCATGCCCCCAGGAAGAGGAAGAAATGTTTATGGAGGAAGAAATGCATCTGGTTTCAAACATTCACTGGAAAAAAGTAATAAAAAGATAGTTTTCACAGACCACTGCAATTTATGCTGTTGATTTCAGGAGCTATTAATCACGAATATTTGTCTGGAAGTGGAGGAAAAGGATGCAGACCAGTAAGGACAATTGCAATCACTGAATTTAAACTGGAATGAACCAGTTCATAAATGCATGAGTTGCAGTTCAGTAGAAAAGCTACAGAAAGCTAGCCTGAATCAGTAGTTTTATTCTATGGCAAAAAGAGCATCCTGACTTGCATAGAAATTAAAATAGCCTGCAAAACATATGGTCTCTTGAGCACTGTTTAAATCTCATTTGGGAAAATATTTTCATCTTTCAACATTATGCTTCAGAAACAATGTGCACCACTTTAAATAAGCCAGACAGCAGCAGTTTGGTCAGAGAGCAAGACACTATGATCTAAAGAAAGACAAAATTTCCAAACTTTTGGATTTGTTTACAAAGTAAGAATGGCATCATAGGGTCAGACTGATGATGCTTCCTCCTAGCACTGTCCTGGCCTATAGTGGTTTTTGGGTAAGGGACATCTTCTGAAGGCTATGGAATAAATAAATCCCCCATCTATTTCAAGATTTTTCTTCCATGAATTTGTTAATGCTTTCCTTAAACCATGGAAATTTGGCCTTCAACTAAATATACAAAGATCTGCTTTTTCTCCATTCTCCCTCAGCTGACTGTTGTATCTGAATTTTTCTTGTGTTTGTACATCTGCTGCTGATCCTACCTGTTCAGAAAAGTAATGAGATCTGCCCGAACCCTTGTATTGTGAAATACCAAATATAATCTCCTACTGTTGTGATTTAATAGACTTCTATCACACCTGCCCTCTGACATTTCTTTTCCAATATGAACGTCCCAGTCTGTTCATTTTTGCCTGTTTGGTAAGGCATTCTACAGGTGATTGTATGACAATCTTCCATACCATTATTCAAGCTGACAGGGACAGAAATGCTACAGCTAAGATATTGACCCATTGTTGCTTTTATTCACACCGAAACACATTTGTGGATAAATTGATGTTTGGTTTGGTTTTTTTTTTTCCCATTTCTAGTTTTTAGTGTGAAAGATATCTTCTTCTATTGATAGAGCTCAGGTTTTCCACCACTGTTCTTTTACTGAAATACTTTTAAAGACAAGAAAAATGGAAAAAGAATGGTTTTTTCTATTTACTTATATATTTATATAAAATAAAGTCGTGACCTTAATTTGAAATGACTGTGCAATGGAAGTTGGGGTCAAAAGTGGAAAGTTAACCTCACAACTTAGTAGCAGTGTGCTTGAGCCAGGTCTCCAGCTGGTGCCAATGACACTATTCACTAGTATGGAATTAAACAAAGATGTGAAATTTTCTTTTTGCATGTTATGGTAAAATTTGGCTTGCCATTTAACCATAATATGAGTGTTAAAAAATTCCATTTTAGAAGTGGGTTTAATTGTTAACAATAGTAGCTGTTAAAAATAACTTTTTTTTCCAAAGTCTGGAAGGATGGTTCTTGAACATTTATGTATCTTGTAGACATTATTGAAAATAGCACTTAATAGGAAGCCCTGGCACTTGCAGTAACATTTAGTAACATGCAGACTTTTTTATTATTCAAAGAATTCTGATTAAATGCAGGGGATCTTAAAACATTCTTTTGCTGCAGTCAGTATTCATGTAGGAAAAAATGTTCAGTCCTTCCAAGCCCTGCCTTGGATGAGATGTCATGGGTTGGCCAGTTACACACTATTCATTTGCCTAACAAAATATGACAATACAGAGAGTGAGAATCTTCCTGGAATTTTCCTGTGATGATTGTTCCTTGAAGGACAAAATCAATTTGCTGCTCTGTCTCATTAACTGAGGGCATGTAAGTTCATTTGCAATGACTGGAGATCTATCTTGTATGCCAGTTTTAAGGATAAAGAATTCTTAAATACCCAGTGAGGGTAAGAATGACAAAATCCTATATCTGATGAGCAAACTACATATCCTCTGAGTCAAGCATCCCACATTTCACAGAGCAACACCCTGAGTTTCTATCAAGGTGAATATTCCACCACCTAGCCAGCTCAACAGTTTCAGGTTTTGGCTTATCTTTTGCTCTGTTTCACTAGAATAAAACAATTCTGTGAACTGTTATCTTTCAGACAAATATGTTTGACAAAGAAATTAGGGATTTAGGGATTTTGATTCCCACAATTAAAAAGTTAAGACATGTCATAAATTCAACAAGGGGAAGTGCAAAGTTCTTCAACCTGGGGAGGAACAACGCTATGCACCAGTATATGCTGGGGGCCACCCAGCTGGAAAGCTCCCTGGCAGAAAAGGACCTGAGGGCCCTGGTAGACATAAAGCTGAACATGAGCCAGTGATGTATCTTTGCAGCAAAGAAGGCCAATGGTATGCTGGGTTGCCTTAGGCAAAGTGTCACCAGCAGTTTG
This sequence comes from Phalacrocorax carbo, assembly GCF_963921805.1. NCBI lineage: Eukaryota > Metazoa > Chordata > Aves > Suliformes > Phalacrocoracidae > Phalacrocorax > Phalacrocorax carbo. The sequence continues at coordinate 106,321,306 of NC_087514.1, forward strand.
AGGGGTGTGATTCTTTTCCTCTACTCAGCACTGGTGAGGAGGAGCACTCAGCCTGGAGTACTGTGTTGAGTTCTGTGCTTCCCCCATAGAAAAGAGACATGGACATACTGAAGAGAGTCCAGTGAAGGGCCACAAAGATAATTAAGGGATTGGAGCACGTCTTCTATGAGGAAAGGTTGAGAGAGCTGGGACTGTTCAACCTAGAGAAGAGAAGGCTCAGGAGGGATCTTCTCAATGTGTATAAATACCTGAGTGGAGGGTGCAAAGAAGACAGAGGCAGGCTCTTTTCAGTGGTGCCCAGTGACAGAACAAGAAGCAACGTGTACCAGCTGAAACACAGGAGGTTCTCTCTGAACATCAGGAAACATTTTTTTACTGTGAGGGTGACTGAGCACTGCCACAGATTGCCCAGGGAGGTTGTGGAGTCTCCCTCCTTGGAGATCTTCAAAAGAAATTTGGATATGGTCCTGGGACACCAGCTTTAGGTGGTCCTACTTGAGCAGGGGGACTGGACAAGGTGACTTCCAGAAGTCCTTTCCAACCTTAGCCATTCTGTGATATTGTGTTTCTGTGATTTGCAAAAGCAATTTAGAAAAGGAAATTGGCAATTGGAATAAAAGAGAACAAGCCCTGTTTTATTAGTGATGTATACCATTTCAGATGGCTTATTATATGTCAAAGTTATCATGCAAGTTTAAACACTGTAGCTCCCTTCAGTGTCAGGTGTCATTTCTCTGACAATTACACTTGTGTTACTCTGAAATTATTGTTTATACATATTATATTGTTTTCCTACATGTCAAAGTTCACTTATTTTAAATGGATTTTTTCAGAATTGGGAGAGATAAATCAAATGTGTGTTGACACTGGATCCATATAGGATCTTAATCCTGACATTGCAATGCCTAAGTCATAGTAGAAACCATCAAACTTCCCCCTAGTGAGTTTCCCTACACAGAACCAGGTGAAAGGGAAGCACATTCAGCTTGCTGCATAGTCAGTCACTTACTAGATAGTTCCAGTTGGAAACACTGAGGACCAGGTTGCCAGTGAAACACCTCCCTTTGGACTCAGAGCTATGGATCAGTTTTGGGAGGGAGTTCCAAAGCAAGTCCAAGCTTTAGGAATTTGCTGTCTTTTACAGGCACAGAGTAAGGGGCTTCAGAGCATGGTGGAAAACTCACTTTTTACCCCAGTTACAGGAGAATAGAAAAGCAAAGATGTTTCAAATGTTTGCTTTGCCGCAAACTATTGTTGGCTACCTTGGAAGATGTGATTATAAGAATCACCAGTTTCATGATCACCAAGGAGTAATCAGAGCAAAGGATTACAGTTCCTTCTTTTCTGTGGGTGTTTAAAAGTCAGAATAAATGAACAGCAATATAATTGTGCTACAAAGCTATTGTGTCTTGATATTCTCTTCCTTGATGTGTGACTAATGTGAAAGTTAACAGAATCTGACAAAATGTGAGCATGTAATTTGCTTATTATATGAAAATATTTCATGTGTATGTGTAAGTCACATTTTGGACAGAAGCTTTCCTACAATTCTTTCCTTTGCAGAGACTATCAGTTTATTGTTTTAGAAGTGAATAAAGCTAATAAGAAATCAAATGTTTACAGAAAAAAAATACACTGTACATCCGGCTACTATGTAACATTCACATTTCTCATACTCTAATAGGTATCTCTATTGTAGTTCCCTAAGCCAATTTTTAAGCTTTTGCAATTACATCTTGTGACTTGGAGACCTAATTATTGAAACAGACTGTTGTGGTTTAGCCGGCAGCTCAGCCCCACACAGTTGCTCGCTCACTCCCCCACCGGTAGATGGGGGAGAGAATCAGAAGGGTAACACTCGTGGGTTGGGATAAGAACAGTTTAATAATTAAAATTAAAAGAAACAACAATAGAAATGCAATGTAAAGGAGAACAACGAGAGGCGCAAAGCCCCGGGGGAGGGGGAAGGGAGGGGAGAGGGGGAACGAACCGCTGAAACAAACCGCAAGCACCGCAGCCGCTCGCCGACCCCACGCTGCGCTGCCTCCGCGCTGCCACTGCCCCCCCTCAATATACTGGTCATGGTGTCACATGGTATGGAATGAACCTGCCATTGGCCAGTCGGGGTCAGCCGCCCCCACCATGGCCCTGCCCCTCCCAGCCCCCCCCGCCACGCGGCAGAGCGCGGGAAGCTGGAAAGGTAGCCGACCCCCACAGTGAGGAGAATTAACCCCTTCTCAGCCAAAACCAGCACATTCTCCACCCCTTATTCCATACCATTTACACCATGCCCAGGTCCCATACGATGCAATACAACCGTACCAACCACCACCCCTCCCCTTCCCATCCTTTAACATAATACACAGACATCATTCCCTTAGTTCAAGGACCTTCCCTGTAAAATGTCCATTAAAATGTCCATTGAGTTCACCCAGTCCATGACTCTGGGCTCCATCTGTTGTATCAGTCTTTCCGGGTGGGAGAGTTGGTGTGTGGCGTTGGGTTGCTGCATACCGAGTCAGTCATCGTTCCATCACTGCTGCACGGCTTGTTTCATAGTTGATCTTCCATGGGTTGGGAGGCTCGTACTCTGATATCATTGATACAACACAGAGGTGACACACAGTATTATATAGCCGTTCACATTGTGCCATTCAGTTCATTGACTGTTTTCACCCAAGATCAAATCCCCTTGAGGCACACATCGGATTTCTCCATCCTCCCGCATCACCCACCAAGTGTACCCAGGTCCTCAAGCAAAAGCAATCCCACGAATGGGTTTGCCTTTGCCGGAGGCAGGAAGAACCCAGACTGTTTTGCCCAGCATACTTTTTGTGTGCACTACAGGGACTCTATCCCCTTCCACAGTATGTAGGATTTCTGACTGGGCAGGGCCAGCTCGGTTGGCAGATCCCCTCGTGTTGACTAACCACGTGGCTTTTGCTAAATGTGTATTCCAGTGCTTGAATGTTCCACCCCCCATTGCTCTCAGTGTAGTTTTTAACAGTCCATTGTACCGTTCAATTTTCCCAGAGGCTGGTGCGTGATAGGGGATGTGATATACCCACTCAATGCCATGCTCTTTGGCCCAGGTGTCTATGAGGCTATTTCGGAAATGAGTCCCATTGTCTGACTCAATCCTCTCTGGGGTGCCATGTCGCCACAGGACTTGTTTCTCAAGACCCAGGATAGTGTTCTGGGCAGTGGCGTGGGGGACAGAATATGTTTCCAGCCAGCCAGTCCTTGTTTCTACCATTGTAAGCACATGGCGCTTGCCTTGGCAGGTCCGTGGGAGTGTGATATAGTCAATTTGCCAGGTCTCCCCATGTTTATATTTCAGCCATCGTCCCCCATACCACAGAGGCTTTACCCGCTTCGCTTGCTTGATTGCGGCGCATGTGTCACATTCGTGGATAACCTGTGCAATAATATCTATGGTCAAGTCCACCCCTCGATCACGAGCCCACCTGTATGTTGCATCTCTCCCTTGATGGCCTGAGGTGTCATGGGCCCACCGAGCTACAAATAGTTCACCCTTATGCTGCCAGTCCAGATCCACCTCAGCCACTTCAATCTTGGCAGCCTGATCTACCTGCTGGTTGTTTCGATGTTCTTCAGTGGCCCGCCTCTTGGGGACGTGAGCATCCACATGCCGTACCTTTACAACCAGTTTCTCTACCCGGGCAGCAATATCTTGCCACAATGTGGCAGCCCAGATGGGTTTGCCTCTGCGCTGCCAGTTGCTTTGCTTCCATTGCTGCAGCCAGCCCCACAAGGCATTTGCCACCATCCAGGAGTCAGTATAGAGATAGAGCACTGGCCACTTTTCCCATTCAGCAATGTCTAAGGCCAGCTGGATGGCCTTTACCTCTGCAAACTGGCTCGATTCACCTTCTCCTTCAGCAGTTTCTGCTACTTGTCGTGTAGGACTCCATACAGCAGCCTCCAGTGCTTTCCCACAAGGCGACAGGACCCATCAGTGAACAGGGCATATTGCTTCTCATCTTCTGGCAGTTTGTTATACAGTGGGGCTTCTTCAGCACGTGTCACCTCCTCCTCTGGTGATAATCCAAAATCTTTGCCTTCTGGCCAGTCCATAATCACTTCCAAGATTCCTGGGTGACTGGGGATTCCTACTCGAGCCCGCTGGGTGATCAGTGCAACCCATTTACTCCACGTAGCATCAGTTGCATGATGTGTAGAGGGGATGTTTCCTTTGAACATCCAGCCCAGCACTGGCAGTCGGGGTGCCAGGAGCAACTGTGCTTCAGTACCAACCACTTCTGAAGCAGCTCAGACCCCTTCATATGCTGCCAATATCTCTTTTCAGTTGGAGTATAGCAGGCTTTGGACCCTCTGTATCCCTGACTCCAAAACCCTAGGGGTCAACCTCAGGTATCCCCTGGTGCTTTCTGCCAGAGGCTCCAAGTAGGGCCATTCTCCCCAGCTGTGGTGTAGAGCACATTTTTTACATCTTGTCCTGCCCGGACTGGCCCAAGAGCTACTGCATGAACTGTTTCTCGTTTAATCTGTTCAAAGGCTTGTCGTTGCTCAGGGCCCCATTTGAAATCATTCTTCTTCTGGGTCACTTGATAGAGAAGGCTTACGATCAGACTGTAATTTGGAATATGCATTCTCCAAAAACCCACAACGCCCAAGAAAGCTTGTGTTTCCTTTTTGCTAGTTGGTGGAGACATGGCTGCTATTTTGTTGATCACATCCATTGGAATCTTGCCGTTTGATTCCTAAGAACTGGATTTCTCGTGCAGGTCCCTTCACCTTACTTTGTTTTATGGCAAAACCAGCTTTCAGAAGGATTTGGACTATTTTCTCTCCTTTCTCAAAAACTTCTTCCGCTGTGCTGCCCCACACAATGATGTCATCAATGTATTGAAGGTGTTCTGGAGCTTCTCCCTGTTCCAGTACAGTCTGAATCAGTCCATGGCAATGGTAGGACTGTGTTTCCACCCCTGGGGCAGTCAATTCCAGGTGTACTGGACGCCCCTCCATGTGAAAGCAAACTGTGGCCTGCACTCTGCTGCCAGAGGGATTGAGAAGAATGCATTAGCAATATCAATTGTGGCATACCACTTGGCTGCCTTTGACTCCAGCTCATATTGAAGTTCTAGCATGTCTGGCACAGCAGCACTCAACAGTGGAGTGACTTCATTCAGGCCACAATAGTCTACTGTTAGTCTCCACTCTCCATTAGACTTCCACACTGGCCATATGGGACTGTTAAAGGGTGAGTCTTACCGATGACTCCTTGGCTCCTCAGTTGGTGAATGAGTTTATGGATGGGGATCAGAGAGTCTCTGTTGGTGCGATATTGCCGCCGGTGCACTGTTGTGGTGGTGATTGGCACCTGTTGTTCTTTGACCTTCAGCAACCCCACCACAGAAGGGTCCTTTGAGAGACTGGGCAAGGTAGACAGCTGTTCAGTTTCCTCCGTCTCCAAGGCAGCTACACCAAAAGCCCACTTGTAACCTTTTGGGTCCTTGAAATACCCTCTCCTGAGGTAGTCTATGCCAAGGATGCACGGAGCCTCTGGGCCAGTCACAATGGGGTGCTTCTGCCACTCATTGCCAGTTAGGCTCACTTTGGCCTCCAATACAGTTAGCTCTTGGGATCCCCCTGTCACTCCAGCAATGCTGATGGGTTCTGCCCCTATATAGTTTGATGGCATTAAGGTGTACTGTGCGCCGGTGTCCACTAAAGCTTTATACTCCTGTGGGTCAGACGTGCCAGGCCATTGGATCCACACAGTCCAGTAAGCCCGGTTATCCCTTTCCTCCACCCGGCTGGAGGCAGGGCCCCTCTAGTCCTGATCATGGCAGTCACAACTCACTTCCTGCAAATGTGAATCAGGAGTCCCTCTATTACACTTAGAAATAAAATCTGTGCTTTTACTCCTCTGTCTGGGGATTTGCTCGCTGGAAACTGGAGCAGCAGCTTTCCTGGAAGAGCCTCCCTGAGTGACTGTTCTTCCTTGCAGTTCATGTACTCGTGCCTGTAGGGTCGAAGTAGGCTTGTCATCCCACCTCATCATGTCCTCTCCGTGGTCACGCAGGTAGAACCATAGGGTGGCCCGTGGTGTGTATCCCCTTCTTTGAGCCAAAGGACGCTTATTCCTAACAGCTGAGACACTGCTCTGTCGAGGTGGGGCGGAGGACAGATCTTCTTTGAGTTGCTGGACCTCTTGGGATAGTTTCTCCACAGCAGAGACGAGCGAGGAAGATATATTTGTGTCGTAATCCCGGAGTCTATCAATCACCTCTGCCACTGTTGGTGTCTTGTCATCTTTCCAGGACTGCGGCGAGCGAGGAAAGCAAGCAGCCAACTCAACGTGAGTGATAGAGCAAGCTTCAACTTTATTTTTAAGTCACTGCGCTTTTATATGCTCTTGTAAACAAGCTTCAATAACTGCTTAGTTAATGTCACGGGTTACGATTCTTCCTTAGCAAGCAGTCTAGTTCTGCATTTCATACCAAAGTTCCTTGTTCTTGTTTTATCGTTTGCTCTCAAAGTAGAAATGTCTTTCGCCTTTCTTCCTCCTCTTTAGTGACTCGCAGATTCTCTGTAATTTTCCATCAGCGGGTCTGATGCCGGGTCTGTAGTCAAGCTAATTCCATCACATACCCATAATCCTCCAGCCCGCTTTCTATCTCAAACAACTTATCATGAAACACACATACTGATTCAATCCTATAGTTCCCCACACAGGACATCACTGCCAATGAGTTTGCATGCGAAGATGGTGCGCTCCGTACAAACTTCCGCCACATGGGTCGTGTGCACTCGGCTTCATCTGGATCTTTGGATGACTGTTGATCGTCCAGGTCACCATAAATCACCTCAAATACAGCTAATTCCCTTAGATCCTGGATGCCTTTCTCCGTAGTTGTCCATTTTCCTGGGCGATATGTAACATCTTTAAACGGATACCTTTCCTTCACTCCAGACAGGAGTCGCCTCCAGAGGCTGAGGGCTTGTGGTTTTTTTCCCAATTGCTTTGTCAACGCCCCCTTCCCCAGAAAGGGATCCCAATTGTTTGGCTTCTTTTCCCTCTAGTTCCAGGCTACTGGCCCCATTATCCCAGCATCGGAGCAGCCAGGTGACAATGTGCTCACCTGAACGACGACTATAATCTTTTCGCATATCTCGCAAGTCACTCAAGGACAGGGATCGGGTGGTCTCTATTTCATTTATTACTTCTCCCTCCTCTCCCCGCGATGGCCATGGTTCTTCATCATCCCGTTCTAAACGAGTTGATGTCCGCTTCCAATATTTCATCTTGTGTATGGGGGCAACTGATACTGGTACAGGTTTATTTTCTGAGCTAGCTCCGGTACTTGTTGTGGGGGTTTGAGTGGCTGCAGTGCCTGTCGTCAGGGCTGGATTGTCTACAATGCCAGTCACTTTGCATTTCAATCCAGAGACATTCTCTTCCCCCTGGGGGCACTGAATACTGTTGAGCAGGGCTCGGTATGCATGGGCCAGACCCCAGCATGTTGCAGTTATCTGTGTCTCTCTGGAGTTCCCAGCGTAACAACATACTTTCTCCAAATATTCTACTAGGTTTTTTAGGATTCTGCACTTGTTCGGGGGTGAAACTCCAAAACACTGGGGGTGCCCACTGCCCTAGGTATTTGCCCATGCTATCCCACATGCCCTGCCACTCGTAACTATCAAGCCTCGGGGCAGCTTTCTGGGTGATATTCTTAAGTTGCTTAGTCAAAACCAAAACAACCTGCCCAAAAACTAACAATAAGTGCACCTTAACCACCCAAGGATGTTCAAGATACAAAGACGTTGTTGTAACAAAGGCACAGACATCATAGAACAAAGTTGCAAAGGTATTATTCTGTATTGCCTCCATATAAAATCTCTCAGAGGAGGAGGTATAATTGTTAATTGCCTCAACAAGGTGGTATCCGAAGTACAGTAACGGTTTCAGCAAAAACCCCAAATACCAGATAAAGCTGAAAACAAGTGTTTGTATAACAAATCTTGCAGGCAAAAGATTACAAATCACAGCAGAACACAGCAGACTCAACAAACCAACACCGATTTTTAACACCAACTGCAAAAAGTACAACATGGTGCTGTGACCAGCAGCTGTTGTTATCTCCAACCCTTGAGCCCCACGTTGGGCGCCAAAAAGACTGTTGTGGTTTAGCGGCAGCTCAGCCCCACACAGTCGCTCGCTCACTCCCCCACCGGTAGATGGGGGAGAGAATCAGAAGGGTAACGCTCGTGGGTTGGGATAAGAACAGTTTAATAATTAAAATTAAAAGAAACAACAATAGAAATGCAATGTAAAGGAGAACAACGAGAGGCGCAAAGCCCCGGGGGAGGGGGAAGGGAGGGGAGAGGGGGAACGAACCACCGAAACAAACCGCACGCACCGCGCTGCCTCCGCGCTGCCACTGCCCCCCCTCAATATACTGGTCATGGTGTCACATGGTATGGAATGAACCTGCCATTGGCCAGTCGGGGTCAGCCGCCCCCACCATGGCCCTGCCCCTCCCAGCCCCCCCCGCCACGCGGCAGAGCGCGGGAAGCTGGAAAGGTAGCCGACCCCCACAGTGAGGAGAATTAACCCCTTCTCAGCCAAAACCAGCACACAGACAAAGAAATAATCTCATAGGACTTTAGAGTATAATATGCTCCTAAGTTAAGGTGTGAATGAATGATGCATACAAATAGCACATAGTGGAAAATACCATAAACATACAGATGTGTTTATCTAGTTTTGGTACCTTAAGAAGCCATATGTTTATATTCATGTGGTATTTCTCACCTAAAGCAGATTGTTCTTATGCTATAATAATATTTTTCTTTTTTCAATTTACTTATTATGCCTATGATATTCTTACTAAGATTATATCTCTTTGATACAGATGGACCCTCCAGAGTACTTCAGAATCAGATGTAAATAATGCCCAATTGCTAGTATAATATGCATAAGAGTCTGAGAAAAAGAGCAAATAAGTTTTAAGCAAGGCACACATTAAAAATTCTGTGAAACAATTGTATTATATTTAACGACCATGAAGGGCTTAATGAAATATTTTGTAGAACTGGTGGGGAAAAGTTTTTCCTTCAGGAAAATTTGAAGGGATGTTTTTCCACTTCTTTCACTGCAGCCACTTTTTTTTTAAAGCTCCCTCTTTAGAAAGATGTATATTTTTCTTGTGTACTAAAGGGTATTGTGCTTTGGAGTGCTTTCACATAAATTCTGTATGTGAATCAGTCATCATTACGTAAACCAGAAGCCTCAAACTGTCTTAGTCTGGAACTCTGAATTCTCAGGAAGGCTGACAGGCCTGATGAGAGTATTATGGTAAGCGAAGTATTAAAATCCTTTTTTTTGTACCCAGGCTGACTTATTCAAACTCTCTCAGAGTTTCTCTTTCCTGTTCTACATGGAAATTTAAAAAAATTTCCTTAATGCACATTTTAACTATGTAGGTTTGTTTTGGAGCTTTGTTAAAGTTCTTGTCTCATTGGATGCTTTACATTTTCCCCCTTATGACTGAATTAACCCATTTATTTTTGTTTATTTGGCTTATGTGCATCATGGAACAAATGAGGTTGTGGGTAAGATAGAGATAGCAAAGATGTTTGGGCTTTTAGGGTGAAATTGTGGTAGTGTTAATCACACTTTAGTATTTTCATGATTGTTTACATAGGAAACTACCATTTAGTGTGAGACTTTGGGTTACTAGCAACAGGGGTAGTTCCGCCACCATCCCTCCCCAAGATTAGGACAAAATACTGTTTGCAGATTTTAAGATATTCTTCTTCTCCAGTCCTATCATTAGTAGGGAACCAAAAGCTGTATTTTATGAGCCTGTTTTAGTACATATAGACAAATTTTTATCATTTACATTTGTGGATACAGGATAAAATATATATAAAACTACTGATTACACTACAATTTTTCAGTATCTTATTGTTTCCTGCTGGGATTAATTACCACTGGATTTGAGGAGTTTAGTTGGGCTCTAGTGCATGTTTGCAGTGAACAGCAAATTTGTGTTCCAAAAGCAATGCAGAGATCTAACACTGTGTTGTAATCACTTTACCAATAGAGATAAAGCAAAGAATTCTGAATGCTCATTGTTCCTCCAGTTCGAATATCTTAATTAGATATGATGTAAAGTACCACAAACAGTTAGTTTTAGGTTTTTATGATTCACTAAATTTCAGGAATTTAATTCAGGAATAAGAGGATGTAGCACAGCTCTGCAGAGAGGGATCTGGGGGTTCTGGTTGATGGCAAGTTGAACATGAGCCAACAGCATGCCCTGGCAGCCAAGAGGTCCAACTGTGTCCTGAGCTGCATCAAGCACTGTATTGCAGCTGGTTCAGGGAGGGGATTGTCCTGCTTTACTCTGCGTTGGTGAGGCCTCACCTTGAGTGCTGTGTGCAGTTTTGGGTGACACAGTACATTAAGAATATAAAGCTACTAGGGAGTGTCCAGAGAAGGTCCACAAAGTTGGTGAAGGGTTTAGAGGGGAAGTTATATGAGGAGCAGCTAAAGCCACTTAGTTTGTCCAGCCTGGAGAAGAGGAGACTAAGGGGAGACCTCACCACGGTCTACAGCTTCCTCACAAGGGGAGGAGTAGGGGCAGGTGCTGATCTCTTCTCTTGGGCAACCAATGGCAGGAAAGTGGGCCAGGGGAGGTTTAGGTTGGATATTAGGAAAAGGTTCTTCACCCAGAGGGTGGTGGAGCACTGGAACAGGCTCCCCAGGGCGGCAGTCACAGCACCAAGCCTGATGATATTCAAGAAGCACTTGGGCAACGCCCTCGAAGATGTGTGAATTTGGGCTTGTCCTGTGCAGGGACAGGAGTTGGACTTGATGATCCTTGTGGGTCCCTTCCAACTCAGGACATTCTATGGTTCTATGATTATATTGATTTATATGTTTTTTATTAGTTTAATAATAAGACTACTTGAATAATCTGATGGTTAGTTTTGAACATCTGTTTCTTGTACACTTAGTTAAGTAGTTAAGTATTGCCTACAATGAGCAGGATACTGCAAATTGACAAAACTTCAGTTATATCTTGTTAGTGCCTAGGACTCAAATCAGTATATGCCTCTCCTGTATTTGGGCCTACAGGTACTGGTAGTAAGAGTTATATAAAAGTTAATCAAAGGACAGTTGAGAGAATAATCATTGCTTATATTTTCCAGGCTGAAAACTGTAATAGAAACAAAAGGTTGTTGGGAAAATATGAAACAAAAGACACATCTTAGTCTGCTGCCTTAGGGTAAGCTTGTATTTCTTCTGTGGGTTTCTCTTGATCAAATTTTACCTAAATAATTAATTTGGTAAATATTTTTCATCTTGTTTTCTCTCTGCTTGAATACCAAACTTTTATCTAGCGTAATATAATGTTTAACTCTTTCTGTTTTTATTATTCATCTGGTTTTAGGTAGACCATTTTCATAGAGTATGAACACACAGGCACTGTGAAGAAATTGGTGAAAGCAAAACTAGAAGCAATGAAGGGCAGAATATTTCATAATGGGTTTAAAAGTATACCTTTTTCAGCAATAGCGAATGAATACCTTTATCATCTCTTAAAAAGAAAATGCTTTTGCTTTTGGCTTTGTAAAAATATGTAATGGTCTACGTTAATCATGAGATCTTGAGCTGATGAAAAGGGGATATAAACTCTGTGTTTGATCCTGAAAACCTCAATTATGTGCTTTAATATACCAAAAGGTCTAGTTGTGATCAAAGAAAATGAGGAGTGGATGAATGGCTCTCTGGAGAATTAGTGTATGATTATCAAAGTCCTGTGGAAGAAGCCTTACAACAAGCCAAGCATAGGAAGGATTATGACGATCCTCCCTCCCTCCTGCTTTCCTCCCCTTCCTTCCGCTTCCTTCCCTGCCCCCCCCCCCCCCCCCTTTTCATTTTAAGAAAGACAAGTCCTAGGGAACTGTATGAGATATTACCCTGCTCTAAGTAATGAATGGTATCGGCCCCAACAAACTTTAAACTATAGACAGGACTGATTCAAGTATGGAGAAGCTGAGCTCTCCCAAACATGGGGATAAGACACATTGGTGGTGGTTGTCCATCTAACAGAAATACCAAACTGAAGGCAAATGCAATAGTCCAAAGTTAGCAAGTGTTGGGGTCACACACAAAGATCTGTAGGTCCAGAGCAGTAGGATATGGAAGACATGATGGCAGCAGCTCGAAGGGGTCTAAAGTGAGTACAGAGCAATAGCCCCTCATACCAGACTACTTCACTCTGGTTTACTGGGCACAGCAGTGAAGCACTAAGAACAAAATGATGGCAGCAAACAGTGATTTAACCCTCTGCCTTGGCCTTCTTCCTAAACTCTCCTCTTTCTCTCTTTCCCCAAAAAGGGGGTGGGGGGAAGTACAACAAGGAGACTCACCTAGTTTACCAAGACCATGGAAAAGAAAAGGAGATATCAATGAGTGATGAAACAGTAACTTTTTTCTTTCCCCTTGTATAGATTGTTATAGGCAGGTTAGCCTCTCTGTGAATAAAGTAATCAGGCATTCTTTGTTGGCTTACAGGTGTCCATCATTGCTTGGAAATGCGGTGTTACTTTCAGATAGTCATAACCTGGACATCCTGGATTGGTTAAGTCTCCCTTCTTCCAGTAATATGATTTAGCCTGACTTTGCATCTCGATTAGTGTTATGCCCTATTTTACTGCAAAATATGTTTATGAACCACAGGATGGAAAAAAAAGATTTCTATTTGTTCCTTTTCTGTAGCACAAAACAACCTAAACTTCATGTTGGTTATAGACTGTCATGTAGACCTAATTTATGAATTGTGTTGCAGAAATCAATTTATCCATACAGGTTTTAATTTATACAATACAAATACTATCTCATAGAAATGACAAAAATCAAGCATGTATTTCCAGCAATTTGAAGAATGAAGGCAATGAATTTAAGGAATTTCTTCCTTCTGACTTTCTGTTCTGCAATACAGGTATTAGGAAGGGAAGAAGGAATTAATTTATTCTTACCTCTAAATTGGAGAGATATGGGTTTGATGGATGCACTGTTAGGTGGATAAGGAATTGGATGGATGACTGCATTCAGATAGTCAACAATGCAATGTCCAAGTGGAAACCAGTAACGAGTGGTGTCCCTCAAGGGTCTGTACTCTGACTAATACTATTTAGTATCTTCATCAATGACATACACGCTGGGATTGACTGCACACTCAGCAAGTTTGTGGATCATGTCATGCTGAGTGGTACAGCTGATTTGCTTGAGAGAAGGGTTGCCATCCCGAGGGACCTTGAAAGGCTTGAGGAATGGGCCCATGTGAGCCTCATGAAGTTCAACAAGTCAAAGTGTGAGGTCTTGAACCTGGGTCAGGGCAACCCTCAACATCACTAAAGACTGGGGGATGAATGTATTCATAAAGTCCTGCAGAGGAGGACTTGGGGATACTGAAGAAGAGAAGGCTCTGGGAAGACCTTATTGTTTCCACTCAGTATATAAAAGGGGCTTATAAGACAGACAGGGAAAGACTTCTTACCAGAGCCTGTAGTGACAGGGCAAGAGGCAACAGTTTTAAAGTGGAAAAGAATAGATTTAGATTGGATATAAGGAAGAATTATTTTATGGTAAGGGTGGTAAGAACAGGTTGCCTCGAGAAGACCAGAATGCAAATCCAGAGCCTTCCTGGAAAAGCAAATCTTTTAAAGTGGCTATGAAAGTTCTTTGATTCTTCTGAGTAAATATGAAAGTTAAGAAAAACTTGATTCACTTTCTGTTTTGGTCTGTGAATTGCTCTCAAAGAAAGATAAAAGCCATTAAGATTAATTTACATTCTTTTCAGCATAATTTCTTTCTTATATAGTGCTGTTTTTCTACTGCTTCTCATCTCTAAGGGTCGATCAGGCCCATTTCTTTCCTATACATGTCTTAAAACTGTCTGAAAAATGTTGTGGTCCTAGCGTTGGTGAGGAGTTGAAAGGCTCCACTCTGTTTGTAGCAAGACTGGGAAATACTCCTTTTTAGACTCTGTGGTGGTCTGTGAATGGGATTAGCACATCAGGAAATCCTGGATAACGGTATTCTCTGGGCATGATTCTGGGCTATCAGACAATAATGGGTGAAATGAGGAAAAGAGGAATTGTTTTGTAGTCCAGCTACTACAAAAACAAACTTGTTTTTATTAATGCCTGTAGGAAAGCCAACAAGGGACTGGGCTGGGTCTTATTTTCCCCCCTCACCAAATTCATGAAGGCAAAGAAGCACAGTTTGTCAGCCAGCAGGAAGCAGAAGTCAATGAGCAGGGAGATGGACTGTTGAAAGGAGCAAGCATATTCAAACCAAGTGATTTGAAGTCAACTCATCATTAATCAGTAAAACTAGCTAGTTTGAAAGTCTTTTTTTTTTTTTGTATGGAAAGTTTACAGGAGTCAAATCTGTGGCTTCACTACTTAAAACAGTAATTATATTGTGGCTGTGACTCTAACAGATGTCTGAATTTGAGTAAGAATAGGTTTTGTAGGTAGGGTGTAATATATTTATTTAAATCAGCTTTCACCAGGTCTGTTAATGTTATTTCTATTGTGTCCATAATTGTTAGTATGTATGGAATTCTATTTCCCTATGAGCATTAGAACTGAAAAAGAAATGAAAATATTGTGGTGAAAAATGTGTTCCCCCTCATAATGGGTTCAGATAATTCTGGTGGTGGTGACATGATTTCATACACACACTTTCCATGAGGACACTGATTATAATGTTGCATTCTAGGATGCATGTACCGGTGTCCAATTAGTAGGATATGATTTATGTTTCATGACTGTAGACATCTGCTGTGTTTTCAAAAAGGCTGTGTATTCATGGTCTTTAAGAATTCCCAGGGTTTTGTTGTGAGGGGTGGTGGGGTACATTTTTCATAGCAATAACAGAGATAATTGTTTTACATTTGTTGTTGTAACATGGTTTGGTACCGTTTGATCTACTAAAAGGTTGATTGCTTTTGGTAGTAAGCCTGGCAAGAATACAAGAACATTCAGAGATGGTAAAGTCTGGGAAAACTTTTCTTCTACTGTAGGCTGGAGTTGTTGAATGATTTCACATAAACACATGCATGTTTCACCATTAAGTGACTAGTAGCAAGCAAAATTGTGTGTTCTCTTTGTAGGTTTTTGCAGATGGTTTTTGAAAGCCCAGCTTTTCATTGGGATAAGTATCTAAACTACAGCTGGCCCAGTGTGCACTGTTTTTTCTTCTCCAAAGGTCAGTTGACAAGCCTGTCCCACAGAGTGAAGGTGCTCACTTCTTTCATTTATGCTAATCATTATGGTAACTATAGTACATTCTGCCCCATATACATTTCTCAGTTGTGGGTGTAATCTGCTGCAACAGCAATTATAAGGGAAAATGAAGAATGCACCTTGCCTATTGAGATTTGAAAGGTAATTTGGGATAATATGACTCAATTCAAAATGGATTTTCAGTCCTGGTGGTATCTAGTTAATTTCACTTATGGCCCCACCAACAGTAAAGCCACAGCTTTTGTTTTGACAATAGGCAATACTTTGGTATACACATACCTGTTATACCCAAACATTGCACTGGCATTAAATCACAATGGAACTGTCCTATATCCATTAGACCATAGAGTATGGGCCCAATAAAATGGGAACAAATGGCAAACTAATGATGTTGATACATGTGATGTATGGGAACAATAGGGATTTATTTGTGAAAGTAATACTATTAAGGCCCAAGACATTTGTCTTGACACTGAACAAAAGTTTGCCATCCTGATGAAACCCCTGAAACTCTACTTGTATATGTTGGAAATGGATATGTTTGTATAAGAACCTTTTGGTGATTCTATATTTATAGACAATGCCAGTGTAGAGACAAATAATGACTCAAATATGTCTATTTGTAATTTTACCAAAACCATGGATGCAAATTTAAGTATTCAGCTCCTGTCACAACCCAACAATTGCTACAATCTAAGTATCTATTGTATGAAAATTTATTGCCTACCCCCATTGGAATGAATCTCACATTGGTAAGAAAACTGTTGCAACATGATGACCCAAGTCAATTGCTAAAATGAATTTGGAAAAATGGGCAAAGAACCCTGATTATTGTCCATCATGGTGCAGAGAAGATACACCAGGTCCTAGAAAGAGTGAAGAAAGATGGAGAGCTTCACTGGTGGGAAACTGTTTTTGGATGGTCACCAACAGCAACTGGAATTTTGAATGTGATGCTGCATTCAATTGTGGCTTTGTTAATTTTAACCTTATTATGTTTGCTGTTTATAATAATTCTGTATATCAAAGCCTGGTAAAAGATAAAACAAATTACATCAATCCAACATGTAAAACATGTACAATCAACTGATCCTGTATGTGAAATGGTATATAACTAGCATTAATTGTGACACTTAAACTAAACGGCTTATCATATAATTGGGCGCTTACCACTGACCTGCAATATGCCACATATTTATGACAAAGAGGCAATAGGTAACTGTACTACCACTCTATGAGTCAATAAAGTAGATTGACTGTAGTCATGGGGTGGAGTGTGTAGATGCACTTGACCCCTTAACCAAAATAGCTGTTGTTTGGTACAGGCTCCAAAGGAGGTAAAGGCCTGAGCTGTTAGGAAGTGAAGTTCCCAGCCTAGAACTCCTCTAGTTCCAATCTGATCTCTGAAAAACCCAGAAAGGAACTGAGTGACACAGTAAGCATCTATGCACATGAGCTTGGAACACCAATCATGCGTTTCCACATGAAGAGTGTGTGTTTTATCCAAGACTCATTTATGAAGGAACAAAGAAAGGTGTGGGTACAAGGAATTTCATGCATATCTTTCTCATCACATGTAATTTGACTGTGAGCCAACCACTTTATTGCATAAATATGACAGACTAAGTGAGCCTTCTTTGAGCTCTCCCTGCTAGGGCAGCATGGCTGCATGGTGGCGATCTCCCGCTGAGCTGGGATGCCTCTCAAGGTTGCTCCTCCATGCAGTGAGTTCTTTTACCAATGGCAGAGCTTTGGTAAGTGACAGATATCGTGCATAACCTTATAGTATTGTAATTGTAACTTTGATTTTTGTCTTCATAAGTTTGATTTGTGACTTGGTAACTTTGATTTTGTCTTGGTAACTTTGATCAGTTGAACAGTTTTGAATCACTGTTCGAATGATTGTGCCGTACATACAAGGTTTACATAGAGTGAACCTTGCCATTAAACTTAATAAAGTTGCCCTTTTACAACATCACTTTAAAACCATTTTTGCTAGTATCTTTGACAGTGGTTCTTTAAGCAATCTAAATCACCCATTGGGAAGTTGCTAGCAGACATAATATCCTTATACAGTATAGGTATAACTTATGCACTGTCATGGTCCATTTACAGACCATTTATGGACTTCAGTTTAAAATATGGCCTACAATTAAGCTTTCCATCTCAGAAAGCATAAATGGAAAGCTTTTTTTTGGTTGTAAAAGGAACAAAAAATTTGTGTAGACACTGTCATATGGTATATGGAAAACCTCACCAAACGTGTTACTACTGAAGTATTTTTTT
The DNA here is from genome assembly GCF_963921805.1 of Phalacrocorax carbo. NCBI lineage: Eukaryota > Metazoa > Chordata > Aves > Suliformes > Phalacrocoracidae > Phalacrocorax > Phalacrocorax carbo. Next base: position 106,338,910 of record NC_087514.1, read on the forward strand.
CTTATCTTAAGGTTCTCCACTGTCTGGGAGGTGTAATGCCATATAAAAAGAAACAGCACTTTGGGCACACATATAGAAAATTACATAGGAATTTTTTTCTGAATATTTTCTTAAATCTGAAATTATGGCTTTCTTGATGTTCAGAAATGCATTGATTTTTCTACAGTGTGGGGTTTTTTTTGTGGAAGTAGAAATAGAAAAAGTACTGTTAAAAATGTTTTGCTTCAGATTACCTTAATGTATAAAAAGCTGTAGGAGGAATCTATAAGCTGCTGGAGTTACCATGGGAAAAACTGCATTATACCAGGGGAAGGGTACAGTTATGCATCTACTGGAACGGTAACAAATCCTGTTGACTTTGCCCAGGTAGAAGCAGGCCCATCTGTGCAAGAAGCATGACTGATATCTTCAGGAATAATACAGAACATCACAGCAGACTGCTCTACATGCCAGCATATTAAAGATGACATTTAAACTTGTAATGAGTCAACCATCAAGCACTTCATCCCCAAACCACTCCTTATGTATGTTTATATCTGCTAGTAAGTACAAATACAATCTCTGGTTTTATAACAAAGTATGGGCCTTACTCTTTTTTATGCATGCCAAAGCTCTGAGTTGCTTGAGTTTCGTTTCTTTTTTTCCTTAACCTCAACATTGATTTCTCAACTCCTCTTCATCACAAACCAAAGGGATCCACTTTTGGCATCAGATGTCCAGGGCTGTTTAATTTAAGGGCTCTTGCCTGCAAATGCAGACTATTTTAGTTATTTTTATGGATCTTTATCCTCAGAGAAGGACTTGGCTGTATAAATAACAATTACATAAAATATGTGGTTTACATACGCTGCAGTGCTTCTTTTAATGTCTCCTCTTCTGTAGATGTTTGAAGAATGGGCATCACATCTCATGGGCTCAGAATTGTAACCTTTTTCGGAATGACGGCAACTTATTGACTCGTGCAGATTGTTTCCCTAATAAGAAAGAGAGAGATATTGGGGAAGCATGTTTTTTCTATCTTTACTGCAATTCGCTTATTTTGTGTTCTAGCCACTAAATTTTCAACATTAGTGTTGATAAACAGCAGGCAGAGAAAGACTTCCTCTTTTTTAGAAATAGCTGTTTTGATCTGAGTCTTCAAAACTTCTTTCCATATGAAGATGACAAAAGGTAAGCAACAAATTGTAGTCTGTCTGCCGCACTTCTTTAGAAATTACATCACAAACCCAAACATTTCTCTATTTCACATGTTAATAGCAATATGAGAAACCAAGTCTAACATGATCAGATGATCATTTAAGACAGCAGTATCTTCACATGAGATTAAAAAAAACCAGCCATAACCCAAAATCTGAGAGATGACTTACTCAAAATTCTGGGTCCTCAACTCCTGTAAGTATTGTCAACAGTAAGATGTCTCCTTCTTGTCTTTGAAAATATGTTTCTTTACTTTCTCTGTCATGATGCATTATAGAATAATTGATTTATTTTAAGAATCATAGAATCATGGAATGGTTTGGGTTGGAAGGGACCTTAAAGATCATCTGGTTCCAACCCCTCTGCCATGGGCAGGGACAGGTGACCCACCATTTCATGCTGAAATGAAACACACCATACCGTGTCCTTGAGAAATTTCCTTGGTCAACATGCACCTTGAGGTAAATGTAAGCTAGATAAACTGATTAATACACTCACCCAGGTGAGATCTTGATTATTATAATAAAATTTACAACTGTTTAAAACTGCAGGAAGCCTAGTATTCAAATTGTATTGGAATGGAATGAATCGCGTGTTCAAAATGCAAACATTAAGCAAGTGTGTGCTCAGCAACTGCTTAATTTTCAATTTCCTGCCCTTACATGACTTTAAGAGAGGGTTCAGCCCTACATTATGATTTTGCAGCTTGAAATTATCTGGAAGTAATTGCGTGGTTTGGAAGGACAAATACTGATTAAAAGAAATAAAGTTGCAGAATGTTGAGTTGTTTAAACTGCTGAAGAAAAAATGAAGAGGATGTAGGGAGAAAAAGAAAGGCTGGAGGGGGAATTTACTCATGCTGAATGTAATCACTTTGTTAGGTCTTAAACTGCATAATTTATATTGCATAATTTTATATTGGTGCATCAGGCCTCACGCTACCAAAAAAGAAGGAGCCTAAAAATGTAATGGCTTATTTTGCAAATTTCATACATGTATTAAACACAGAAAACGTACATTTCCAATCTATTTTATTATGGAGATTTCCATCTCTCCCTGTTTTAACTTATTCAGGCCAATAAATGAGACTCAAAAATAAACTGGCACATAAAATAAAGTTTCCAACTCCGGTTGCCACAAAAGTTAGGTAGTTGTTTCTGATAGCTCTTTTTTCAGTGCTATTGAAGCTGCTTATGAATTGTCTTTCCTTATGCTTGAAGGTAGCAAAGCTGGATAGTGTGACAAAGTATCCCTGTATTTTAATTCACTGTATATAAATGAGTTAACCTTTATTAATTTAATAATTCTTCTTTTGTGTTTTGCATCCTGCTTCATCTGTGACATCTTTGAAGACTTGTGTTCATGAATTACACAAGACAAATGGGCTACAGTCTTTCTTAACAAGGTTTCTTACACCTGTTTTTATTATGACAAGAATAAATACCTAGAATCAATTACCTTATTGGTAATATTTGATATGTTATGTAACAGGTCTTAGCTTTGTAAAAAGTGTATATTTTCCCATATGGCATTCTTGTCATACTTATTACAAAACATAATATGAATTCTTTTTTCTGTGATTTTATATAATTTTATGAGGCAGTCTAACCAGGAAGAAATATGGTATTCACATACTACAAAAATGTCATGGCACTACAAGGTTACTTGCATTATTTTCTCAATTTCCTTGATATCTCTTAATTCTTTATGGCTTTAATTTGGAAAAACACAAAAAATTTTCTTTGTATAAAATATTTTTAAGTTCCACATCTGGTTTCAAAATTTATTACATTTACGGTGACTAGAGCTTTGCAATCATTTTCAACATGACTGTAGATAAACTTTGGCTCATAATTATACAGTAAGTAGCAGGGGAAGAGAAAAGTAACTTTGATACTATGCTCACTGTTCTAGCTTCGTTTTGTAATCAGAGACAAAGAACATCTTTAGTTTTAGGTCTTGGTCCCACATTGCAATGTTTCACTTTGCTGTCCCATAAATATATTCTCCAATTGTTAAGCAACTGTGCTGAAGAACTATTAGACAGTAAAATAACCACCTATATAAATTTGGGGAAGGATTAACAGTGACTTTGTGCTGAATTACGGAGAGGGAACATGAGTCAACAATGTGTGCATTCACAGCCCAGAAAGCCAACTGTATCCTGGGATGCATCAAAAGAAATGTGGCCAGCAGGTCAAGGGAGGTGATTCTGCTTCTCTACTCTGCTCTTGTGAGACCCCACCTGGAGTGCTGCATCCAGCTGTGGAGCCCTCAGCACAGGAAGGACATGGACCTGTTGAAGCAGGTCCAGAGGAGGGCCACAAAAATGATCCTAAAAATGAAGCACCTCTCCTATGAGGAAAGGCTGAGAGAGTTGGGGTTGTTCAGCCTGGAGAAGAGAAGGCTGTGGGAAGAATTTATTGCAGCCTTCCAGAACTTAAAGGGGGACAATAGGAAGGATGGGGGCAACCTCTTTAGCAAGGCCTGTTGTGACAGGACAAGGGGTAATGGTTCGAAACTAAAGGGTGGTAGATTTAGACTGGATATAAAGAAGAAATATTTTACACTGAGGGTGGTGAAACACGGGAACAGATTGCCCAGAGAGGTGCTAGATGCCCCATCCCTGGAAACATTCAAGAACTGATAGCAACACACTTGGCATAGCCGCAGAAGGCTGAGGTACTCAATACTTTTTTTTCCCTCCTCAGTTTTTAATAATACTCTCTGTTCCCACATTTCTCAAGTCCCTGAACCTCAAGGGAGAGACTGGGGGAATTAAGTTCTTCCCATCATTGGAGAAGATCAGGTTCAAGACCACCTGAGGAACCTGAACATACACAGGTTCATAGGATCTGAGAAGATGCATCACAGTGGTCTAGAGAGAATTGGCTGATGTAGACACCAAGCCACTCTCCCTCATATTTGAAAAGTCATGGCAGTCAGGCCAGTCCCCAGTGACTGGAAAATGGGAAACAATGCATCCATTACTGAAAAAGGTAAAAAGAAGGAGTCTAGGAACTACTGACTAGTCAGCCTCCATGCCACCTAAGATTATGAAACAAATCCTCCTGGAAGTTATGTTGAAACGTATGGAGGACGGGGAGGTGATTAGAGACAGCCAACATGCCTTAACCAAGAGAAAATCATGACTGACCAATATAGTAGACTTCTACGGTGGAGAGTCTGCATTAGTGGACAAGGGAAGCTCTACGGATGTCATCTACCTTTACTTCTGTAAGGCTGTTGTCTCCCACAACATTCTTGCCTCTAAATTGGGGATGAATGGATTTAATGCGTGACTGTTATATGGATAAGGAATTGGATGGATAGCCACATCCAAAAAGTATGATCAATGACTCAATGTCAACATCACTAGAGGCTGGGGGATGAATAGATTCATAGCAGTCCTGCAGAGGAGGATTTGGGGATACTGGTGGATGACATATTGGACATGAGCCAGTAACATGTGCTTGCAGCCCAGAAAGCAAATCACATCTCAGAATGCATAAAAGAAGTGTGACCAGCAGATCAAGGGAGGTGATTCTCCCTCTCTACTCTGCACTTGAGACCCCACCTGGAGTACCGCATCCAGCTCTGGAGCCCCGAACACAAGGAAGACCTGTTGGAGTGGGTCCAGTGTTATACAGTATTCTTATGGAAAACAGTGTACTATGTTGAAGATATACATGTTTAGCATCCTTGCAAAGAAAGGGTCGAACTACTGTACTTTCAGTTCAAATTTGAATAAACAGAAATGCACTGGAGTTTGCAAAATTTTCACTCTGATTTGACTTGAAAATAAGCTATCTTTTCATTTTGCGATTTACTTCCATACCAATTTGGCCTTTCTATGCCAAAAAGGATGTGCATATTCAGTAACAAATATTCTAAGTTAATGTTTTAGAAAAACGTGAGTGCTCTGATGTTTGAACATATTTGTTAATTCCCAGTGCAATAATTACCAAATCTTTGCTTAGCTGTCTTGTAATTTACAAAATTACTTTTGACTTCTTATGCAACTTTAGGTTACTGTTTGATTATTATGTGCTTGTTATTTTAGCCCTGTACCTTACTGCAGATCTAAAAGTGCAGCCCCAGACTGCACTTAAAAACATAAGGAACTGTATTCACCTAAGTGGTATTTGAAATATTACTTACATAGTTTGGGATTGCTATTGTAGTTCTGTGTTTTACTATAAAGACAAATATAGAGCCCCACAATGGAAACTCTTGTAGACTTACTCACTGATTCAAGGTTGTCCATTCAGACCAATCTCAGACCTCCAAAGTCTCAGAAATGAGAGGTTAGTAGCTGACATACAGTATGGTTAAAATGGACTAACTATAATTTAAACAGTCTTAATGTTCCTATATTGTATTTTAACTTCATTGCATATATGACTGAGCTAAATTATTCTGTAATAATCACATCTAATTATAGTGTATCTAAGATACAAGAAGTAGAAGAAAAACTGTTGTTTACCTAGTGTTGGCTTGGTAGATCTGCAATGTCTTGCAGATTTCTTCCAGTTTCTGATTATGCTTTCACCCTTAAATTACAACTTCAGTGCTTATAATTCATACTTCATTCATTAGTGCTATAATAAGCTATTTTTGTATTTGCTTTAAAATATTCAATGAAGACTTAGCCAAAACCAACTAAGAAATATGAAGGATCTTGTCAATGCCATGACAGTGCTTCTGGGTTTTTTGGTACATTTCGACATTGCAGCAGTACTCCAGAATATTCTTCTGTTCTCACATATATCTTATAAATGTCTTTAAGCAATTATTTTTAATTTATGCCACTTTAATTATCAAAACCAAGACCTATATTTTATGTTATATTGTGTCTGGTACTTCTCCTTTGCCATTCCTGTATCTGTAAGATCTCCTGTATCCCTTGGAAACAGTTATTTCATATAGAAATTTATTTTTCTGGCATTTCAGCTATAAGAACTACAACATATTTTGAAAATGTGTTGAGTGAATAGAAGAAAATTTTGCGTGTATGTGTACATATATATGCATTTTAGGTTTGTGTGTGACTATCACAAATAATTCAAGTAAACTGTATGCAAACATATACAAGAAAGAAAATACTTGACAAGAGTCTTGTGTGTCATAATACCTGCTCTTCTTTCATCTGTTAAAATATTTTAGTGCTCACTGAACTTCTAGAGATTACAAAGGAAAAATGAGGGAGAGTTTAGTGAAAGGTAGAATTTATGAAAGTGAATGAACCCTTTAGTCTAACAGTTAGTTGTAAAGACGAGCAATTCTTTGCACACGGTACACATTGGACACCTTGTTTTCAAGGGAGTAAAAATACTGGGACAATCTGATTTTAGGTTACCTTTATTTCACTGCTGTTAAGCATCCTTCTTCCATCCTTTGGAAGATTCCAGATACTTGACTTAGAATCTAAATATGTTCTAATTCCATAGAGTAAAGGATAATAAATGCATACAAAGACCTTGCTGTGGCTTTAAAGATTACCTCACCACTCTCACCAGTAGTCTTCAGTCTATTAGTAATGTGGACACTGCAGTCAGCATATGTTTGTATCTTGATGTGCTTGATGTAGCATTTTATGGTCTAAACAATGCCATAGCAATTAATTCTTTGAACCTTTGAAAGTAAACAAGTTATTAAAAGACATGGGAAATGTATGTAGGCACATACACCAGTGTGTAAATTATAGGATGAATATGCCTTTTCAGGGACATTAAGTGAAAGTTTCACATAGGCATAGTAGTCTGAAAATTTTCACAGAAAAACTTTTAAGGGATAAAAATGTTAGGTGGAATTTTCTGCTATAGCTCTGTCTTGATTCTCACTGCAGAAGTGTGAGTTGATGGACTTGAGATTATAATAAAAGAGCTGCTTAAGTCAAAATTTTATCAGCTTCTCTACTGTGATCCTAGAGCCTAATTCTTAGGAGTTGTTGTGATTCAGCTGTTTTGGAACAGAGAGTGCAATTAAAATAACAACAAAAAATAGAATGGAACTGCATTTGAACAGAAAGAATGTGAAAAAGGGAGCTGCCAAGTGCTCCCCATTCTGCTCCCAAGTTTTTAAATATTCTAATTCTTCAAAGTTCACTGATCTTAGATACATAAAAGATTTGTATTCCTTTTCATAAAGCCAACATGTCAAACATATTTTTATTCTTTTAAAACAACACGTGATATTATTATACCATCCTATACTGACTGTATATTATTCACAGCCTTCCAAAAGAGTGAAAAGGAGAAAACAAAAGCCCAATATAAATTCAACCTAGTGATGTTTAGCTTTTTATTGTGTTATATTGTTTCATGATTTCTATATATATATTATTAAAATATTCTCTTAACATTCCCTTTAGTTCAATAGAATAGTAATCTGATTAAGGGTCAAGTATTTGCACAGTTTAAAATGCATAGAATTAGCATTGGGAAAGAATATCCAAATTTGTCCCATTAATTTTAGCTTTATTTATTTTTCCTTTGATCTTCAGTTCCTTTTGGAACTCCTGAGTAAGTGAAAATTATGAAAGCTTTTAGTTAATTTTGGGTCAAATTGTCGGATTTTTCCAGACAGACAGTATAGTTTGAAAAAAAGCTTTATTAGAAGTGTCTGCTTCATTGCAGTGTTATAAATGACTACTCTATACTGTTTTCTCCAGCTTGCAGAACTGCCTTGCTCTCTCCCTTATTTATGCATAGTCTATCATATTGTTTGTGGTTGTATATGGTCTTGGTTAAGACAATCAGGCTGATGAAAAACTACAAGATATTTCAGCCTCCAGGAAAATTACCAGCATAAAAAATATGGCCACTGTTCTGAATGCCAGAAAAATATTTACAATCTTTTATAAATTTTCCAGATTATCCACTTCTAACATTGTTCATGTCCTCCCAAATTCTCTTTTGGTGACCTTTCATGCAAACTTGCTTTTGTTTTTCTAGATGTTTTACTCTTTTTCCTGGAATATTAATCTGTGGATTCCTGCATGAAATTTGCTACTTATTATTTTCTTTTTGCTATTTACTCTTTTCTGGTTGCAGTTCTGTTTTTGGCAAAATTTCACTATATATAACCAGTGACCTATCGTAAATAATTCAAGCAAGCAACTGTTTACTAATATGTAGGCTGAGATTTCTTTGCCCCCTGATTTGGGCCACTGTGTGTATAAACATGGAAGAACAGGAATCAGTCTGCTATCTTTCTTGCCTCTCTGACCATAGGCACTATATGTTGGAGACTTACAAGTTGATATTCTGTTGCAGAAGAAATAGGGCATTCAGGGTGACTCATTTTATTTATATTATAATTCTTTAGTCAATGAACGACAGTGGATTCAATCTCTTTTCCAGAAATTTGCACTTAACATCACTGCCTGCCCTTGAAAAGCAAAACGGTTATCTTTGGTCACAGTGATAAGGCAGAGAGCCATTCTTTGGCTTTTTTCTGAAGCTCTATTCAAAGAGACCAAGTAATAGAAGAAGATTTTGAGAGGAGAGCAAGTTTACTTGCTTTGTTCTGCTTAGTGGTGTTTTTTTCTCCACAGCTTAAGTTAATAATAATACTCGGGAATCTAGTCATAATGCTCTATACAAATATATAGAAAACTAAGGAATTTAAGTACTTGTTGGATGGAACACTCTGGAGAAGTATAGGTGTGTATTCATATCTACAGTGGAAAACAGAAGCACTACCTCCTTCTCCTCTTCTGCAGAACATTTTAAAAGTAAGCAGCTGCCTACAAATAACAAGAATGGCCTGTAGTATTTGTTCAGGGTACTCTCATGGGACTTACTGAAAGCAGCACCTCAGTAAGTGTGACATAGTCTTCCAGCTGTTTTGACTAGGGCAGAAGCAAAAAACCTTCCAGTTAGGATTAGGCAGATGTCTAGACTATTCTAAAAACACATCAGGACATACACAATAAATATTATTGCTCAGTAGAGTAGGTGTCAGATTCTTTTTTTCAATATTTTGACTTCTCAATTCTATTGAAGTTCTTGCAGCTAGCCTGAAATGGGTAAGAATTTATTTAAAGACATAACTACAGAAATCTATCTGTAAGTTAATTGAATGACATACTATGGGTGCTATGAAGTGCAGCTCTGTCATATCTATAAGACATGGCATCTGTCAAATTAGCTTCCCCATTTTGTTCAGCCCAAACACCTCACCCATTTTAAAAGGAAGCTTGTACTTCAGAACAAGAATTAATAATTTCTTTAATGTAACTTAAATAGTTTGTGTTGCATATGCCTGTGTATCTGCATATATACAGGGAGCTGACTAGGAACTGTGCTCTTCTAGATTTGTTGTTTGTAAACAGAGAGGGACTTATGGGCAAGGTGGTGATTGGTGGCTGTCTTGGTCACAGTGATCACAAAGTAGTTGAGTTTCAAATCATTGGTGATAGATGAAAAACTGCCAGCAAAACTTCGTCCCTGGATGTGGGGAGACCAGACTTTGGGGTGCTGAAGGAGCTAGTTAGTAAGGTCACCCGGGAATCTGCTTTTGCATGTATTGGAGTCCATGAAAGCTGGTTACTTTTTAAGAGCCATCTCTTAAAAGCACAGGAGCAGGGAACTCCAAAGCCTCAGAAGTCAAGCAAATGGCACAGAAGGCTGGCTTGGCTGAGTAGGCAGCTTCTTCTAGAACCTAGGTGGAAAAGGAAAGTTTTTGGACATCGGAAGCAAGAACAGGTGACATGGGAGGACTACAGAGATGCTGTTCACCATTGCAGAGAGAAAACTTGTGTGGCCAAAGCTTGATTAGAGTTCAAGCTGGCTAGCACAGTGAAGGACAACAAAAAGGGCTTTTTAAAATATGTTAACAGCAAAAGGAGGATCAGAGATTACATTGGTCTGTTGCTTGATGAGGTCTGCCACCTCACAAATAGGAATGTAGGCAAAGTGGAGATGTTCAGTGCCTTCCTCATTACCAGTGAGGTATCTTCAATTAGTATCTTCAATACCAATGGTGGGCCCTGGGACCCCCCAGAGCCATGTGTTGGAAGACCATGACTGGGGGGGATGATAAACTCCCAGCCAACTCTGAACTTGTTCAAGACTTGCTGCTCCAGCTGGCTGCATATAAGTCTATGGGGCCTGATGAAATTCATCCCAGGGTACTAAAAGAACTGGCTGATGTTATATTAATCCATGTCTATTAATGACAAGGTATGTCAATATCAAAGATGTCCATGACCCTCTCTCCAACTCTGTCATTAATTCTGCAGTAGAATTCTACTGAGTCTTTTTTAATTTTATTTTTTCTTTTCATATGTGCACTCAAAGTCTTCTAAGATCAGAACTGAGTCTGATTTTTACTGCAATATCATTCTAGCACAGCTGTGGTTCTTTGCTCTACTCTTAAGATAATTACAGCTCCCTCATACACATATGGACGTTTTTATCAGTTTAAAAACTCTACTCTTTTTTTTTTTCTTTCCTGTGTGTGGTCCTCACAACAGGGTAAATCTGGAAAGAATCATTAGATAGTCTTAGTCTGTTCAAGTACTAGGGATTAGATCCACCATATAAATATCTGGAAAGAGAGCGAGAGATGATTAAAACTGAAAGTTGTCTTAAGTGTTAAACCTTGTTCTATGCTTTTATGTATGGCATAAATAATGCAAAACATAAAGTTAAGTCTAATCTAGGTCCAACAACCTCCAAAAATTTTAATTATAACCTCACCAAGTCCAGATGGGAGAGAAAGTAAACATGTTACATGAAGTGGGGAAAGAACTCTTGCAATAATTACAGCTAAACCAGTTCTAGTATAAGCTTTGCTCTAGGAATTGAATATGTGTCCATGCAGGACCAAACAAAAAAAAAAAAAGGCCAATATTAAAACTACATTGAGCATACCCTACTCCAGTTTTATAACATGGTGCCTGGTTGGTAGGGCAGGCTGATACAGTGTTGTGAGGTCAGCTGATTTTCAGGCTGATGTTCTTTAACTCTTTTTTATTTTTTTAATATGAATTCTATCTTATATGGAATGTGTGCATATTATTTTCAAGTAAGCCTCCTGCCTTGGTAAGGTGGTAAGTTAGAAGACTACAAAGTGGAAACTACAGGCTATGTGAAACTCCCACAGGAATAAGAGTAATAAAAAGTTACAGAGGATCATGAAGCTTGTTCCTTGTACAATATACTCTATGCCTGAGTGTTTCAATGAGATACTTGATATGTGAAGCTGCAGCCTGGCAATAATGAAGGCATTGTGAAAGTGAGCTATGATAAATACAGGCAGTGTTTTGGAGCATGTATGTTTTTGCTAGTCACTACTTATGAGGCATACCTAATATGGTTTAGGGTTAAATGCTGTAAGATTTCAAATGAATCATGAGTTCTGAAAAACACCAGATAAAATTAGCCCAAATGTTGAAAAAAAAATGCTAGTCATTCTGTTTGCCAAGGGGGACAAAATAATTGGTAGTTATGTGTAGTACAATTTTGAAGGACAATCTGATCACAAAACAGAGGGGAATGCTCTTGGACTTGTGGAAAAAAAAATCTGCAAAGCTACAATGTATGCTCCTTCAGCAGTGCAGAATTATGGTTCTGGTCAAACACTCATTACAGGATTAAAATTACACTATTCAACTATTTGAGACATTAAACTATTAAATTTTGAGACAATATTGTACACTTTGATGATGATCTTTCCAATGAAAATGCATGCCATCCTAAATCCAGGTAGAACACAGGTTTGTAAAGCATAAGGAAGAATCAGAATTTTGAAAAAGCTTGAATGAAAGGGCTGGCTACCCTGAAGAAAAGTGAAGTGAAAGTAGCAATAACCAGGTTGAAAGATGCCATATTTTTAAAATAAGTTGTGATGTTTATGTGATAAAGTGATGATTTCTGGCAACTCAAGGCAGGAAATTCTTTATAATTTCTGCAGTTTTCATGAAGGTAGAACTGCAAGCCTGGCAGATAATTCAGCACACAGATCAACCTATGTCACAAAGATGAAAAGGTTAAGAACAAGAGGTAACTAAAGGAAATATTATGCTTTAATATTGCAGGTCTACAATTACATAAAAGAGTTTAATGACTTTTGGACTGCTATAGCAGCATTTCAGGTGTTCAGCTTTTATTGAGTCAACTCTATTTACAATTCAAAGAATCCCTAAAGTATCACTGAGACATAATGTCCCAAATATTGGAACGGGTCATTTGTCAAGATATTCAAGTAAAATTCAGTCACTCAGTTCCTGAGAAATTTTTAAACGTACTTCTGTTCCAGGTTGGAACATTCTCCCCACTCAACCCAGGTTTTTTTTTTGCTATAATGAAAAATTCCAACATTTTTTCATTAAGGAATATCGGCATGCTTTAATTTGGAAACCTTATCATAGAATCAAGTAATCATTTAATCATTAAGGTTGGAAAAGATCTCTAAGACCATCAACTCCAACTGTCAACTCAACATGACCGTGACTAATAAACCTTGCCCCATAGACTCGTGAGTGTCCTGGTGGCACAGCTAGTGATAAACTGCTTCCTCCTGGATTATGGGGGGTTTATTCTGCTCTCCCTCTCCATCTTCCAGCTCAGGGGGCTGAATATCCTGGGAATAACTGGTCTGACTATTAAAGACTGAGGCAAAGAAGGCATTAAGTACCTCAGCCTTCTTCTCATCCTCAGTGGCAATGTCTCCCTCTGTATCCAATAGAGGATGGAGATTCCTCCTTGGCTTTCTTTTTGTTGTTAATGTATTTGTAAAAAAAAACCTTTTATAATCCCTTACAACAGTGGCCTAATTCAGTTCTAGCTGGGCATTTGCCTTTCTAGCTTTCTCTCTGCATGACCTAAAGAGATCCCTGTACTCTCCTTGAGTTACCTGCCCCTTCTTCCAAAAGTGGTAAACTCTTTTTTTATTTTGAGTGCCAACAAATGCACCCTCTTCAGCCAGGCCAGGCATCTTCCCTGCTGGTTCATCTCACAGCATATGGGGACAGATTGCTCCTGTGCCTTTAAGACTTTCTTCTTGAAGAATGCCCAGCCTTTCTGGACTCCTTTGCCCTTCAGGACTGCCTCCCAAGGGACTCTCCCAACCAGTGCCTTGAACAGGCCAAAGTCTGCCCTCCACAAGTCCATAGTAGTGGTGTTGCTGACCCCCCTCTTACTTCACCAAGAATTGAGAACTCAATCATATTGTGGTCACTAAGCCCAAGACGGCCTCTGACCGCCACATCTCCCACCAGTTCTCTGTTTGAAAATAGGAGGTCACGTGAAGCACCTCCCCTGGTAAGCTCACTTACCAGCTGTGTCAGGAGTGTCCTAGACTGGTTCCTCTCTGCTGTGTTGTATGTCCAGCAGATGTCCAGTAAATTGAAGTCCCTCACAAGAACAAGGGCTACTGATTGTGAGACTTCTGCTTGTAGCATTCTGCTACAAGTATTCAGCCTGTAGAACACTTCACCTACCTCTTCATCCTGGCTGTGTGGTCTATAACAGGACCCCCAGCAGGATATCTGCCTTGTTGACCTTCCCCCTCATCCTTACCCGTAAGCACTCAACCTTGTCATCACAATCGTTAAACTCTATAAATCAAAACAGTGCCTAACGTACAGAGCCACCCCACCACCTCTCCTTCCTTGCCTACCCCTTCTGAAGAGCTTATAGCCATCCACTGCAGCACTCCAGTCACAAGAGTCATCCCATGATGTTTCTGTGACGGCAATTAAGTCATAGCTGTCCCGCTGCACACTGGCTTCCAGTTCCTCCTATTTGTTGCCCAAGGTGTTTGCAATAGTGTAGATCCACTTCAGCTGGGCTATCTATCGATTTCACCCCCAACCTCGGCACGCCACTCCATGGCTCCTCTCTAGTGGCCCTGGCTTTATCCCCTTACCCCTGGAACCTAGTTTAAAACCGTCTCGATTAGCCCTGCCAACTCATGAGCAAGAATCCTTTTCCCCCTTTAAGACAGCTGAACTCCATCTGATGCTAGCAGGCCAGGTGCTGTGTAAATCTCCTCATGATCAAAAAAACACCCCAAATTCCATTGATTGCAGCAGCCTATCTGCCACATGCTAATCAGGAGAGTTTTCGTGTTCCTTTCCTGCCACTGACGGGATTGAGGAAAAGGCTACCTGTGCTCCTGATCCTTCAGCCAATCACCCCAGTGCCCTGAAGTCCCTTTTGATTGCTCTTGGACTTCTCTCCACAACCTCATCACTGCCAACCTGCATAACCAATAGTGGGTAATAATCAGAGGGCCATACCAGACCAGGGAGTTTCCTAGTAAGATCTCTAACCCGGGCCCCAGGGAGGCAGACTTCCCTGTGGGATGGGTCTGATTGGCATATTGGGTCCTCTGTTCCCCTCAGAAGGGAACAGAGCCTACAACAATTCCCCTCCTTTTCTTAAAAGAGGCAGTCATAATGCACGGGGCTGACCGACTCTCCCAAGGCAACCTCCTGGATGGACCTTCACCTACCTCATTTGACTGGCCCTCAAGGTCCAGAGCCCCACATCTGTTACCTAAGGGCAGCTGGGAAGGTGAGGGAGGCTGGGAGGGGATTCAACTGCCACCCCGAGCAGGGACCTGTTTCCATTCCCACCATCTCTTAGATCCCCTCCTTCTGCTTGGTGGCAAGAGGGTAAGGGATCCTCTGCTTCTTGTGGAGCCTCCAACCACTGGCTTGGCCTCAGAGATGGTAGGAGATGGTAAGCATATAAACATTACCTATGTTTACATGCATATAATATATGCATACATATAATATCTTTATATACATTATTTAATATCATTTATTCACCATGCAGTTAAATAAAACAGTAGTTAAAATCAAAATGGAATAAAAACTTTTCTGCCAAAAATTCCTCAAACCTGTTGTGTGAGAAAGCCATTAACTGTGGCAGAAAACAGTTTCATCAGCTATAGTTAACTAGCCCTGGTCGATAATTAAATTGTAATTAGATGGAATAGGAATAGCGTGTTAGGTAGATTTGACTACTTCTTCCTTTTTTTTTCCCCTTTTTTTCTGTTAATAAACAATATACAACTGTTATTTAACATGTAGAAAATGCCATTTTTTTTCCTTAAATCCTCTGATTAGTGAATTTGTAGGTTGTCTGAACAGATTGTTTGCCAAGGGTTTTCCTGAAACTTGAAACCTGCTTGGAACTGAAGAGAAGATTTTAAGGACATTTTAATATATGGAAATTTTAGATACTTGGTGTAAAATTTGATAAAACCATATTTGGCATAGAAATTGATCTTTGAGACCAGTGTTTTATTGATTTTGGACTGCCTGCAAGGGACATGCTTTGAAATTATTCAAATACTGTTCTGAGTACCCTACCTGAAATGAAAAAGAGGGAGAGTAAGAAGAAAAGGGAATACTTAAACAGAGTCTGAAGTACTTAGATCACAGTTATGAACAGAAATTTAAGGTAAGATATCTTAATAAAAATATTGCCATTCAATAGTATGTCACATATAAAATACCATATTCTACCTGATGCATTACTAAAATCCAGTTACAAGTACAGACTGTTTTTAAATTTTAATTAGGGAAAATTAAATCAGGAAAGAAGAAAGTAAAGTTTCTGGATGAAAACAAATTTTACTATTTCATGTTCTTCAAAACATTTGTGACCTGTTGGGACAAACCACTAATAGGTTCTTATTCTGAGCCTGCTAGCCAACAGGATCTCTTCTGCAGGATACCAGTTTTGATTGTCTGAGCTCTCCTTTTTGCCTGTTCCTGTCAGACAAATAGTACTGACAGGCAGATGTGAGTATGACAGCAAATGGAGCTGAAAGCCCAAAGAAAGGAATATTTTGGTCACACCTTGTTGAATGAGCACATATTGATTCAGGCTTGTGTATGATGTGACTGTTTTTATAGTGTTGGGTGTACTGTTGCCTTGTGAAATGCCAATCACTTTTTCGTTTTTGCCAGATGTAAAAGAAGGCAAGTTAACAAGTTTGGGCAGCTGCCTAAAGTGAATATATGTGGTTGTCAAACTAACACAAAAGCATTTTGGTTTATATTTAAACACTTCTAAAACCATACAGTGTATTGTTTGAAAAGCACACCTTATAATCCAGAATCTAGCTGATCATCAGAGCTACTTCTGGGTCTGATACTATTTTTGTTCCCCTTTAAAAACAGGCACAGATTAAAATTAAGGCAAAAAAAAAATAATGTAGAAGTTACAGATATTACTTAAATCATACTTAGGTGAGAATAGAAACATAGTTCTCATGCAATGGAGTTTCTCCTTACAAAACTGAAAAATTTGGGGTAAGACAGTTAACATTTCTGTATGTGCCAAATGTGAGGAATTTTAAAAAGAAATCTATCCTAAACTGTGCTTTGTTAAATTTAAATCCTTGTACTTGCAACAGGCAGAAAAACCAAGCAATACATTCTTTACAAATATGTTAAGAGGAGAAAACTTGACAGGACCTACAGAAAAATAAGAAAACATCAGAGAAAACAAAAAGGTAAATAATTATTTTGTATCTATGTTCATTATAAAGAAACTTGGAAGATTCCACCATTAGATCTAATCTTAATAAGGGATATACTGGAGATCAGTTTCAAATCAGAAGTATAGCAGAGGAGTTTATAGAACAAAATGACAAATGAACTGGAGATTCAAGAATTCAAAGACAAAGGAGGCAATCAAGAGCTGAAAAAGAAATATCCTCAGTGACAAAGGACTAGAATGTAGCAAAATGTAATGACAGTTTTTAAAGGAAAGTGTTGGAAATGGCAAATCCATGTCATCCAGGCAAAGTTAGAAATTCTTCTAAAGAAGAGTTACAAACTCTTCTAAACTCTTCTGTTTATATTAATATGTGACTTGTTGTTAATTTAAAAAATCAAGAGTATTATATAACTCAGAAAAAATAGCAAGGGAAGCAGTATCTCACAAATAATGCATTATTTCAAAGCCTTCTATGAGCTCATGGACAGAGGACATCCTATTGAGAGTCTAACTGGTATTCCAAAAGGCACTTAACAACCATTACAGAAAGGCAATACAACGTTTAGCAATTGCATCATAAAATGGAGAAAATTTTAATATGGATGAATGTAAGGTAAGGTATATTCCCATATGCATGTATAAATTTTCTCAGTTTTGAACCCACTCCAAGGATGGAGTATGACTTGTCTGTTATGATTTTGGTAGAAAACTTGAGGTTGAAGCTTATATGATAGGTCTATTTTCATTAATTTCCCCCAAATCAACTAATAGTACTTGCTAGAAAAGCAATAGAGGACAAAATAGAAATGCAGTAGTATGCCATGGTATAAATTTCTGCTGCATTTGCTCTTTTGAATACTGCAGGAATACTTCTGGTCCCCATCTTTCCATCTATGGAAATAGTACAGAAAAAGGTGTCAACAAAAATCAAAGCCATGGAATATGTCCTTTACAATAAATAAATAAATAAAAAATGCTTCAAGACTTCAGTCTATAAAAATAGACAACTGAATGGGGCTATACTAGAGATCTATAAAATCAAGAGAAACAGAGAAGGTAATAGGGACAGCTGTTCATTTTATCTTCTTATTTTTGCTGACAATTTTTTTTTTCTGAAAAACCCTTTCTTAATCTTTCTCACTTGCTTCCAAAATCATTGGTACATGTATTAGTTTTCCTGCTAATATTTTCCAGTCAGAAAGTGTGTGGTGATTTTTAAATGTTATGCCAAATTTAAAGTGAAATATGCAAAACATAGTTTATGGACTTGGAAG
The DNA here is from genome assembly GCF_963921805.1 of Phalacrocorax carbo. NCBI lineage: Eukaryota > Metazoa > Chordata > Aves > Suliformes > Phalacrocoracidae > Phalacrocorax > Phalacrocorax carbo. Next base: position 106,356,854 of record NC_087514.1, read on the forward strand.
CAAAGCATGCAGTCTCCCAGTTGCTTAGCTGTTACTCTGATTCCAGCTCAGAAATCTGCAGTCTGAAATCATAATATGAAAGACTCTGAATACAAGATAAAAATAAGGAAAGAAAACACAGTGATTGTGAGAATTGCTAAAGACAGTGGTACATGAATTTCACAGCAGCAGTGGCTTATGTGGAGTTTATATTTAAGCTGAATCTCCACTAGCATAGAAGATGAAGAACCCTGCATGATTTGTTCCTTAGGAAATAATTACGTACTGATAGCTTGCTGTTTTTAAAAATGTTATCTTGTAGATGTTTCTGTTGAAAGTGTTGGAAAGGTATTCAAGGGATCTTGAGATTGAATTTCTGTCACCTAGAGTGCCTGAACTTGAGCTAGGACTGCTGCAAGCTACAAAGGTCATTTAAAAGACCTAATTCTTTGAGTTAATTTACAGGAGTTTTAAGATGCTTTATTGTGAAGTATTAAGAATCAGTATTAAAGGTGTTTGTGCTTTTCAGAACCTCAGAGTGACACTGTGTAGGGCTTTGGTAAAGAATTAGAAGAAAAGTTTTGGAACAATCCTGATTTATTTCACTTTATCCTATGTTAATTTAAGAGTTAGCATGTGCAAATTTTACCTCATTCCAAGATTTCATTATTCCATTCCTTATATAATGTTTTGGTCATAATTTAGTCTTGTTTCATTCATGCTTATTCTCTTTTGACCTGAAATCTCCTGCAGCTATTCAGCATTGTAATTTTTCATACAAATACTACCATAGTATCATTTCCATCTGTAGGATCTAAGAGATGCTAAATCCCTAAACCTTCCATACTTGTTATGTAACTCAAGGTTAGTAACTTTGCCCGTAGGCTTCAACAGCATCAGAATTATCAGATCATTCCAATGGAATTCTAATGGAAAGAGTCAAACACACCAATATTGGAAGGGGAGTCATAGAACCTGAAATTTGCGATTAATCCTTAAGTGTATCAGTAATGGGTTAGATTAAAATCCAAGTCCTGCTTCAAACTTTAATGAATGCAGCTCTCAATCTCAATTTTCTGATTCTGGATTATCTCTGGAAATAAAATATTGATATAGTGAACTAATGTCGTTATACGCATAAACCATAGCACTGATTTTAAATGGCTTTCTTAAAAGTCTGTTTCGGCACAAATTTTTTTAAGAAGATCTGATAAGGACACCTTATTTAGGCATCTCAAGCTAAACAATGGATGTATCAAAATTAGTAATTTTTGTTTTTTAAAAGAGTGATTATTTCAACCTGCTACTTTCTCTATATATATATATACATGTGGTTACTTCATAATAAATCCTGTTAGAACACTTCATATTGGGAAAATTCCTGCTTTTATTTTTTCCCATATGAGTAAAAAATTATTTATCCCAGGAATGTAAGTTATTGTGAAATATTCGGAAACTTTAGTTTTCCATAATTCCCAGACTCATCATCTGAAATTGTCTGGTGTTAACAGAAATGCAAAACATATTATAAAGTAATTACTGTTGGAACTATAAGGAGAGGCTTTGTGACTTTCTCTTTAAACACTGGTGCCCTGCTCCATACAGGAGCTGAGGGAACTGCAATCCTTGTGACTTTACGTAGATCCAGTAAATCGTCTCACTGATGATAAGAAGAGTCTTCCTCATCACGTGAAAATGATCAGTGCCATGTAAAACCTGACTATTAGTATGGTTTAGTTCCTTATATGAGAAAATGGGACCATATTTATTTCACTGAGACTCCACTACCATTAGCTAATTGTGCCACTTTTCTCACTAAATAGATACAGGTATACAATTTATATAATAAAGAGAGAGAGCATGAAATTGTCAAAATATTAGCAGGGTAGTTCTTGAGGTCAAGTTTTCAGCTGCTTTGGAGAGGTGATGTACACCCTAGACTCCACCACGGATAGGCATGATTATTTGCTATAAATAATCCTCAAACTAAGAACTAGTAACACATATTCTTGGATACTGAACTGGCAGATTTTATTTTGCAGATACATTATTTAACCTAGTCCTGGAAACATTGCTCAGTGATGCATCTAATGCAAGATTCATTTTGGACCACTTGCCCAGGAATAATAGATAAATGTGAGCAGACATATATTGTGCCGGATAGTAATTTTTTGTCATTAAACATTTCAGCCATTTCAGCACAAACTTTAGGACCAAGATTCTCTCCTCTGAAGTCAGTACATTAACACAGAACTTATGAAAGCTTATGATTTGCTTGCTTTGATGAGTTACCGAGCAAGTGAAAAAGGAGTGGGTTTACAACACAGGATTTGTCTTCTGTTGTGTTTGAAATACAGACTTCCTCTCCTGAGGTCTCAGATTTAAAACAAATGCATGAATGAATAATAGGAGATAACCTAGTTAAAGAGCTTATATTCAGATTAATATGGGTTTTAAATGCACGTTGCTGAAAGACAGATTTATCTCCAGAGTCGCAGTATCAAAACAAGTTCTGTATGTTTTTCTTACATGCCTTTAAATTTCTTCAAAGAAAGATATTTCATTTACATTTTGAAAGAAATTATTTTGAAAGCTGACATGAAAAAGACCTGGAGATTAGTTTTGCTCCCACTGGAATCACTGAAGAATTTAGTTTCATGGAAGCTCTTTTGCAGACTATTAGATATGTATGAACTGCCACATAGATTAACACCAAAATCTGTCCAGAACAAGAGTCACAGTAGACAGAACCAGAAGATGCAAAAACCATCCAGCAGGAAGTTATAAGATAGTTTTGCCCTCGGTAGGGTGTGTTTTTGTTTCCAATCATTAAAGCTTAATTAAACATCAAAATTTAATATCTTCTGCAAAGTATTTGTTGTTATGACAACTTTGTATAGTCTAACTTCCATATAAATGCCCAATTCCATTTTCAATCTTGTTAAATTCTTGGCATCAAATACTTTCTGCAGAACTAAGTTCTTTTTGAGACTTCTGCTGAAATGCAAACTGTTTTGGGTACTTTCTGTAGTTGCTTTGGGCAGAAGCCATAAAATATTTCCATTTCCCATAAAATGGGAAATTCTCAACAAAATCTAACACGTTGTTTCACATGAGAACTGGAATATGACATGCTTCACTATTAGGACTGCCTGTCCCCCGAGTAAGCTGGTGGTACATTGTTCCTGAGTTCACACTGCGCAACTGAAAGCTAGTAAAAGCCAAAAACTTGGGGAAATTTTTATGGTTTAAGGCAAAGAATTTACTGCTAACATTGACTTTTATGATTTAGTGGTTATAAATATGAGAAACACAAACTGACAACCGCCCTGCTACTGAGACTATGGTGTTACAATAAGGCTAATCTTGCCTTCCACTGAGTATTTTATTATGCTTTTTAATTTACTAACATGAAGAACTGAAAAATCATTGTGTTCTCTCTGATTTCTAAACCACTCTTCTCTTCATCATAGCTGAAAGAAAACACTTTATTGGCATTAGTAAATTATTTTGGGAAATTATTATTACAGTAGTTTACCCTGAGTCTGTACTTTACAGTATAATCTGTAATTTCCTGCATAGTCATGATATCTTGCAGCACAAAATATTATCTTGTTACGCATTTTCTCTCTTCATTGCTGTGAATGCACTAAATGAACTGATATAGAGTGTAAAATTACATGACCAAATGCTCTACTTCATTTACTTGGTATCTTCAACCTGTCAAAAATGTACTTAGTAAAAATACCCTATGATCTGTGCAGACTTACAATGGATCTTCTTCCTCCTTGATAGATATACTGTTCATACAGAGGATTTTTCTGTTAGCTTGAGGGCAATTTAAATGTCTGTAAGTGTGTCTCTGTGTGTGTGTGGTAGCTATTAATTGATGCTAGATGCTGATAATGTGGAACATCTATTACTTGCATTTGGAATTATTTCTATCTTTTGAAAATATACCCAGTTTTCATTATGGATTTTGCCTGCCAATGGCAGTTATATATTTCCAAGCAGTTAGTAGAAACCCTGTCACTAGCTCAGTATAAAACGCAGATGCTTTCTGTTCAAAAATGTGTTTACAATCCAGGAGGAAATTCATCATCTTGCATGGGGTCCACAAAGGCTCTCTCTTGTCCTTGTAAACCACAAACCAAAGTCTTACATAGTGCTTCATATGGTCTATGTGTCCTTGTGGGGAGCCTGTGTGCTGGAATGAATTTCACCAGCATGAATAGCAAGGGACGGTATGGCCACACCAACAGCCGTAACTGCTGCCTGTGGTACAAATGAGTACATGGAACAACCCATGAACAAAATTAACTCCTTCTCCCTTGAATGTAGCTGAGCTCTGAAAACTGACTCTTAAAATAAGTCAGTTTTGAACTTGTCACTAACATTTTATATGTTCAGTTTTTTAAGGTGCGTGTAATTCAAAATACCTACCTCTTCCCCGTGAGACTTGAAAGACACACTGGGTAGGTTCATTCTTTTCACTTTTGTAGCTTCATGCAGCTATCCACCATAGAAAACAGAAGTTACAGTAGAAAGCTGCATTAGTCCCGTTCGTCTGCCACCCAGTTTGTCTAGGGAATCATCAGTTCTAAGTATAATTGGTCCTAATTTTGGAGAAGCAGGTAGTCTTTTACATATTGTGGGTCTAGATCATCTTGTTTCTTGTAATTAAGGACTGAGATTTAAAACTCTCTGAAAAACCTGTGACAGACCTAAGATTGGGAGACAGGTCAGAGGAAGATTGTGTTAGAGGCTCAACTTTTGCCTTAGTGTTTACTCTTTTTTTTTTTTTTTTTGCTACTGCTGTAGAGCCTTCACTGAGACTGTAAATTTTCCCACTCTCTCTAAGCCAGAAAAGCTTAGCAAAATAGTTTTACTGTTGTGCTTTTCCAATCCCGTGGCTTGAAAAACTTGACTTTTTTTTTGAGACTCTATTTTCTGAGATTAGTAATGATTTCGGAATGAATTTTAAATAATTTTTAATGGCATGGAACATAATTTTTAGGTTCTTAACACTTGCATTTTACTATAAAAGCAGATTTTTATCAATCTCAGTCTTTTGAGGAATGTACAAAAAGTAAATAATATGACTTCTCCCATGACTTTTTAATAATTTAATGTGCTGCCAGTTTTAGAAAGAAGACCATTTTTGTTTGTTTGCTGTAGCTATTCAATAAACCTTAATGAGATTTAAGTAAAATATTTGTGTGTTGGTTGTTTTTTTTTTTTATCAGGCTATGGCTGCAGTTGGTAGTTCTGATTAATTAAACTTTGACTTTTATATAGATAAACTTTATTTGATCACCTTGATAAAGCTGGGATTTTTAAACATTCAGAGATAACAGAGAAATACTATGGTAAACTAAAGGAAGGCCACAAAATACAATTCACATTTCTTGGAAGGCTGAAGGCTTATCGATATGGATGTGGTTCTATAATATATATGTGTTCCACAAGTAATTATTAGATATATAGCATATAAATAACTAATTTTATTTGAGTTGGTCATTGGGCTCTTTGATTATTTTTTTAAAAAGGAATGTCTTGTATTGATCACCAAGATATGTATCTGGATACCTGTGAAAGGATGTTTTTTTGTGGAAGCTGGTTTTGGCTCAACACTTTAAAAATCAAGCATTTGTCTATTTCTTTGTGGTTGTTCATTTCTTTGAAAATGAAATTCATTAAATACTCTTTGATGCAGTAATGTAAAAATGCAAAAAACATGATCAGAAGTACCAGCATGGTACTTTTTATACTGATTCTGTTGCTTGATTTTTAAGATTATCAGTATTTTATTACTTACCTTATTATTAGTTTATCAGATTTTCGTCTTAACACACTGCATGAGAGACACATGTTTATTTCTTTCAGCTTAGCAGATATGCAAGTGCTTAAAGACTGTTTGAGCACATTAGTGGAAATCTTGATGGTCACCCTGAGATGTTCCAAAACTCTCCAGTCTCCAAGAAGGATATCCTTCAACCATGCATCTAACTTTGACCCTGCAGTAACAGGTTAACAGCCAGTATTGAAACCAAGCTCTAATCAGTCATGGGCTTGGATGAAGCCATGAAGGATGTAGAGTCTTAAATAGCTGATATTCTCTCTGCACTTCTTTCTTGAACTGTACCATTATTAAAATCAAGCTGTACAGTTGGTTTAGGCCATCACAGTTTAAAATATGTTGAAAGAAATTTAAGTTCCTCTTGATCTTCAGGAAGTGTGATTTTAATGAGTGGAGGAAATTTCTGAAGCCACATAAAATTCTCACATAGAAATATTTATGAGTTAATGGAATCCTATGCTTACTTTTATTTTTTAATCACCCAAAGTTGTTATCAGGCTTACATAAGGAATAAAAAGCACATGACAATTTATTTTAAATGGATGTAGTCATCAGGGATACATAAATTTGAAATGGTATTCTTTCAAGGACAGCTCATTCTGCTCTGAGTCTTTTCACTGCATTTAATTTGTTTCAGTAAAAGCTTAGCAAAACCTAAAAAAAAGTATTGGCATAAATCAGTTCTGAAGCTAAAAATAAAAATAAATAACACATAAAAATAAATATTGCTTTTTATATCTCCTATTTATATGGAAATACAGTTTATGAACATCAAATTAAATGGAGGGATGAAAAATCACATGGTCCTCCTATTTAGACCAGAATATAAGCAATAGTTTGCCTTGCAACAAGTGACAAAGAACATGTACTGCAATTCTGCATCATCATATGGAGGATATCCTCAAGAAGCAAGAGCAACTACGAGTGATTTATATTATAATCTTTATTTTTTCCTGATTTTCATCTTTATGATCCTTATCCTTCTGCTAGTTCAATGTTATCTTTGGGGTTTTGCATTTTTCTTGTGACTAATATTGCTATAATTTAATGAACAAATTCCTCTAAAAGGCAGTTAGTTTAAATCCTGACAAGAATAGATATATACTTATTATGCTCCCTGCAAAAGGCCAAAATTTGGTGAACTTTTTTCTGTAAGGGCATAAAAAAAATGTTAGAAGTGGAAAACCTCTGACAATCTAATTTTTCCTGGAGATGGAGTGCGTTTTTGAAAATCGAGGTCTGGGTTTCTGAGTACTCCTCTCAAGTTCTTGAAAGTAAGTGTAAAATCATTTTTCTGAGGCTGTCTCTAGGTTCTTTTTGTTTGCTTGTTTTGTTTATTTGTTTTGGTTGGGTTTGTTTTTCTGTTAGGTTAGTGTAGTCATTACACCTTTTAGCTATGGATCCATCCTACCAAAAGACGAGACATCTTTTATCCCTACTTATATGGATTATATCACAAGGCAAAAAAAATATCTCAACTATTGAGGTTAATTCATACCCCCTAATTAAAGAAATTTTGAAAAAATCACTTTAAGACTTACTAAAAAACAGGTGCTATAAATCTAATTTTATATGATACTGGAACAACTATGACCTTGTTACCAAAAATACTAAAGGCAACTTGGTTAAAGAACATAATAGTTACTCTTTTTCTAGTCTAAAGACAAAGACTTATCATTATCACACAGCTACCAACTATAGGAGTTTGATTACCGGGGAGAGAAAATAAAACACCTTTGAGCCTTGTTTCTTCATCCCTCCTCCCAAAGCAGAAGAAAAACAAGCTATAAAAGTGTATCTCTTAAAACATTTGAAGTATAGGGAAACTCTGAAAGTTACAAGGTAATTACTCAGAGTTCTCAGAAAGAGTTTAGAGGACAAATTCAACATGAATTATTCTTTAAGTATCTTTCTTATAACAGAAAAATCCCATGTGGCCTCTTATTTCCCTAATAATGCATTTTGTCTTGTTTATTAACTCCTGTATCACCCGTGTCAATACTCTACTCTTCTTGAAACACAGCACTGGTTCATTGCTGATATAAAAGTGAACTAGATCCTAAAAATTCCAAAGCAGTTACATTGAGAAATCAAAGTCAACAAAGATGTACTGGCCTAAATTTTAAACAAACTTGTTTTAAAAAAGTAAATTTTTAATGGACTTACAGACTTCTATGGGCTTACAGGAACAAAAAAGATGGAGCAAATTCAGCTGTGTAAATGTGATGAATACAACAATCCTGTGGGGAATCTCCAACCAAGTGTTTACCACCAGTTGTCCCTTTTTTTTTTTTTAATAAATTTCCAATCCTTTATAATAAACAGGTAGACATTCAAATGAAAGGGAGAGGAAGAGAGAATTTGTCATCACTAACTGCAACAAAACATTTTCTGTTCAAATGAGCATGTGCTAAGATGTAACTCTGGGGACTGGAAGAACAAGTTTACAGACACTAAACTGAATTTTAACTGTAACAGAAGGAAAAAAATCATATTACTTTCTTCTATTAAAAAAAAAAGACTTTTTCCAAAATTGTCATTGTTAGTAAGGAGTTAATCCTAACTTTTATATAGCATTTTTACAATAATGTGCCCATTTATTTCTCATAATAGAACAATGTATGGAACAATACTGAGTTTTACAAACTGCTAATGTAACTTTGTGTTTGTGCCAGAAACTTTTCTGTCTATCACAGAAGGTAAATATGTGCTTACCTATTAGTTTTCTGAAGAAAGTGTTTGTACATAGTAGCAAGTAACATGAACATACATGGCAGAAAACCCCAGTATTTTCTATGGAGAACAACAGGGTATATAACATTCTGGATGGGCAGTTGCTTTTTGAAAAGAAAGACCCTGAGTATAGCTAGAATCCACACTTCTATTTTTCAGTATTCTTGAATCTCCAGCAAGTACAAACTATTCTGCATTTCATTTTAACTGAATTTAATTTGGCCAAATGATTTCTTCTTGAGTATGAATTGTTTTGTTAATAAAACAATTATCAGAAATAGCATATTCACCTTTTTCTCTAAAAAGAATGTAAACTATATGAAATGAAACTGCATTGGAATTGAATGTGCATTGGTTCCAGGGTTAGGAACTATAAAGTGACTAAGAAATCTGTGACTAAAAACCAACCCTTTTTTACAGTTCTATTTTTTTATTTTCAATATAAATCTAATTTTTAAAAATACTGATTTTCAAAAGAAGTTCAATTCTCAAGGAATTTAAGTGATAACAAGATATCTGAAACAAATAAGTGTAGGCATATGCATATCTGCATGAATCACAATAATAAAATCAAAGCAAAGTGTACTGATTTTGTTGTGAAACAGAGGGTACAGAATGGTTCTTTTTTTTTAGTAGAAAGTAAACAGCACATTTCTACTATGCATTCTGATTTTGATCAGCTTATGATCTATATCCTTGTTTGTTTTTTAAAAACTGTTTTGATACATTTAAATATCTTAAATTAAATTGTGAGAAATTGGCAAAATATTGAGAAGAAAAAGACATTACATTTTGTTATGTTATCATTTTTTGCATTGCCCAATTTTGAAATCCCAGTCACCAGCTAGAAAATAAAGGAGAAGGCTAAGCTGATGTAAAAGAAATCAACCGTCTTTGGAAGAGGTATTTAAAAAATTTCTAGACTGGTTTACGCAACTTGAATTCATCCACTTCCTCATTTTCAATGTAAGCAATACATAAGGCTATAAGCATTATGAGAAAATGTTTGCTATGTAAGGCTTTATATTTCTACAAATGTAATGTGTCACAGACTGATGTGTCTACTTTAAATGTCTTTAAGTCATGGATTAACTTTATATCTCATCATTTTATTTTTAATATGTTAGCATTTTTTTTACGTTGACACAGAGAATTACTCCTTGTTGATTACTTACTATTCCAAACCTGCTTTTATTAGATAAGCTTTAAAAATAGAGCTCTTTATTCAACCTTACCTATTTAACCACTTTCTTAGTGAGCTTTCTTCTTGCCATTCTTAAAAAAAATAGTTCAAGCTATGGAACAAATGTGTCATTTATTTACTGAAAGAAGAAAGTGCAAATGATATTATGATATTTTACCGCTGATGCATTTTAGTTCATGTTTCAAGGCATCAGCAACTGCTGTGCATTTATCATAGCTAAGTGTATATTGTGAATTTTGTACAGACAGAACTGATCTTCCTTTTCCACTTTGTATTTCTTTAAAATAAGAAAATAAACTCTCAGACACGCATGTTAAAGAAGTTCAGTACAAATACACATACTTATTTCTTTGCATAATTTTATCATTTGTATTTAAATGTCTTATAGAACTGGAAAAAAAGTGAAAGTTTGGAGAACACTTATTTGGAAGTATCTCTTTAAGACCAACTATAATGAAATTGGGACATTCTCTCTAATATTAGTTCGTTCTGAATCTCTTCCTTGCCCTTTTTGCATTTCTATCTTTGTTACCCTTTTTGCAATTAGCATATTAAACCCTTTATATTCAAGATGTTAATCCTTCACCTAGCACAGTCAATAAATTTGCTCAGTGTTTAACAGAGAATTATTTGTCTTCTTTTATGTAATTTGTGTGCTTAAATATTATCAGTTATTCTTTGAAATGAATAAAAATCAGGCAGGCAATGATAATTTCATAGTAGAATTTCTAGTTTCTTTTTTCCTTCCTTTGCTACAAAAATCCAGGATTTTGCCGCTCTACCCTTCTAAAGTCATAAATTGCAGTATGCAAAGAAGCCTGAAAAGTCTAACTGGCATAGAACTCAATGTAGATTAAGTTAGATAAAATATGATTAAATACTACTGATACTGATACTTTCACTTCTTAGAGAGTCAGTGACAATTTACATGGGAGGAAAATAATTTCCAGTGTAAATTGGTTCTGTAAATTATATGTGACTTGCCCCATTTATTCAGAACAAGCTCAATAAAATAACTATACTGCTGATTAGGTACACAATTTTTTTTGTCATGTTCTGTTCTTTCCCCTTCTTAATCTTCCTCAGGTATCAACCACCTTACATACCATGAAAATAGACAAAAGAGTCTCCTGTTTTCATCTCATATGATAAATACAAAAGCCGTCTAATAGATAAATGTTAATCATTCAATAAGAAAAAGTCAACTGTTACTTTTTTTCTTTTTGTTTTAGATAAATAGGATTCATAGTTAATTGCCAACTTTAAATATTTTAGGTAAAAGTATCTATGCTGAATACTTCAAATCCAATTTTTTATGTCTGCAAATGTTTTCTTTTGCATCCAAACAAAGAATTGACCTTTTGGAAAATAAAGATGAGTACTGCCTCATTTTTCTGGGAAACTAATTTTTATTACATTTTTAGTTCTTTTTTTTTACATATATTATGAAGATCTTTTTCTTCTAAACATTTAATGTAATATAGGGTATCTCTTTCCAAAAATCCTATAAAGCAGAAGAAAAGCCAGATTCCAATCTCAAAATCCACAGTGCTATATACAAAATACTGTATTTATAACCAGGAAAGGACAGAATTTAAAACTGCAATAGGGAAATAAGGGTGTGTAAAGATTAATTGCAGAAGCAATGGACAATCTCTAAACTCAGATCAAGGCTTAAATCTGGGCAATTTGCTGCTGACCACAGAGGTATTAATATTTGTCCTAACAGGAGACTAAGTTCTTGAGTCATTAATTTTTAGGGACAGAATACTGGTCCTAATTGTAACTCTCAGTATGATTTCCCCACTGAAACAGACCAACAAGCATTATTTAATGAACTCTACTTATTTTTTCCAGCTCAGTCATCTGCTGTGTTCAACACCATGGGATGACAGAGAAGAAACAAGGTATGCATTTGACAAGTCACAATATGCCTAAGCAATGTGTTTGGGAACACTCCAAAAATAACTCAATCTCTGTAAATTTATACCATCTGGGGAAAGGCTTTTGTCAACATCTCTTCTTGTTTGCCAGCGTCAGTGCTGATACCTCTGGGAGGGCTGAACAACAAAATTTTCTCTTTGTTATAACATTCAGAGTTCAAGTCCTATCTTACACTTGGGAGATGATTTCCTCTAATCTGCATTCAGTAGGTGACGACTACTCCCTGTTGCATTTTCAGTCACACAGAACGTCTGCCAGATTTTGGTAAAATTGATTTTATAAACTTCCCTTATTGTATGGGTGTCTCCAGCTGGAAGGAGGAAAAGAAAATACCTCAATCAAAATAAACAACCATTAATGTGCTTATTCCCTTCTATATATAAAATTCATTTCTGTATGGAAAAAGATACAGGGAAGTCCTCAACATTCATAGAATCATAGAATGATTTGGGTTGGAAGGGACCTTTAAAGGTCATCTAGTCCAACTCCTCCTACAACGAGCAGAGACATCTTCAACTAGCTCAGGTTGCTCAGCACCCTGTCCTAGCTGACCTTGAATGTTCCCAGGTATGGGGCATCTACAACCTCTCTGGGCAACTGTCCCAGCATTTCATCACTCTCATCATAAAATATTTCTTCCCTATATCTAGACTGAATCTACCCTCTTTTAGTTTAAAACCATTACCCCTTGTCCTATTGCAACAGGACCTGCTAAAAAGTTAGTCCCCATGTTTCTAATAAGCTTCCTTTAAGTAGTGAAAGGCCACAATAGTCTCCCTGGAGTCTTCTCCAGGCTGAAAAACCTCAGCTCTTTCAGCCTTTCTTCATAGGAGAGGTATTACACCCCTCTAATAATTTTTGTGGCCCTCCTCCGGATTGCTCCAACAGTTCCATGTCCTTGTGTTGAAGGCTCCAGATACGGATGCAGTGCTCCAGGTGGGGTCTCACCAGAGTGGAGTAGAGGGGCAGAATCACATACATCGACCTGCTGGCCACGCTTCTTTCGATGCAGCCCATAGTATGATTGGCTTTCTTTGCTGCGAGTGCACATTGCTGGCTCATATCCAGCTTTTCATCCACCAGTACCCCCAGTCCTTCTTCTCAGGGCTGCTTTCAATCGCTTCGTTCCCCAGCTTGAACTGATAATGAGGGTTGGCCTGACCCAGCTGTAGGACCTTGCACTTGGACATTGGTCTTATTCATATTAAAGGCCAAGGGAAAACGCTTCCTGTAAGGTCTACATAGCATTCCAGCTTTAGGTGTAGACAAGATCCAGCTTTAGACATCTGAAAACATCCTGTCCTCCCAGAGAGTACTAAATATGGGATTTCTTACTTTGACCAAGAAAGTTGGAAGTGTGATCTTTTTTTGGGATCTCCCATTTAGCTGCTCTAAAATACCTCTTTTTTAGACAGCCTGATTCATCAAGTCAACAACAACAAAAAATTTGTATATTTAACCTTTCTTCACATTCTTTGTTGATTCACTAGTCTATGTTATCTAGACAGTTTACCAGCAGGACTATTTACTACTACACTGTGACCCCTGAACAAAAATGTTGACTTGTATTTTCTACGCCATCAGTCCACTAAAAATATCACATTTGGTCTCCATTTCACTTTGCTGACTAATTTTTGGTTTCTGTTGAGATTTATTAAACTATTTAAGATAGCCTTCATTATTATTTCCTTAATTGTTTCTGCGGCAATAATTGCAAATCCAAATACTTTGCGGCATTAAGTCAAAGACGTTTACAAAATCCAAGTATGTCACATCCGCTTTCTTCATCTTTATCACATGAATTTGTAAACCCATCAAAATAGGAAATCAGACTTGCTTCTTTCCAGAAATCTTGTTGGCTAATAATTAAGAATATATCAATCTTCTACCTGTCTATTGGTTGCACTCTGCACCAAATTTCTTTTTCTTATCACATAAAATGACTAAGTTTGAAAACAGACAAGAATAAGGATGTAATAATATATATCCTTAATCCATCAGCAGTTTAACAGCACTCAGTGGCAATCCTTTAGGTGTAATAAATGAATGTATTAATTGTATTCCTGTTTACAGTTTATCTACAACATGTTTCCTTTTCTGAAAGCAAAGAATTAAGTAAGTACAGCTATTGGGTGAGCCAAAGTAAAAATGAAATAGCAATAAAGTATTAAGAACCAGAATACCAGGAATCCTTAAAAAACAATAAAGAGTACTGACTGAGGAACACCTATGTGCCCTCTTTCAAGGAAGGGACTGAGATCAAAATGAATCCTGAACTATCAAAATTTCTGTATTTCTGACCTTTCCCCAAACTGTTCAATTAAGGAAAACACAAACAAAAATGCAATTTCTGCAAAAAGTCTGAACAAAAAATAGTTTTGCGTTTGGGGAAACGAGGAGGAGTGACTTGCTTAAAAGTTTTGTAAATGTTGACATGCAACCTTCAGGTACAGTCTGATCAGATTGATGTAAATAGAACTGCACTTGGCCTGCTATTGTATCCATTGTATCTGTGTTTGGCCCATTTTAGTTTTCAGTAAAATACATATTATCCTTTGCTAGTAGTTATCATCCTTGGATATAAGGTCAGAGTGTTCTCTTCCTACAAGTATTTTTTAATTTCTTTGTTAATTTTTGTTTTATAATTTCACAAGAAGCACCAGATAGGATTTGTGATACAGTCATCAAATTATAGCACAGTAATAAATTTAAAAAAAAATTCCTCTTAAGTAATTAGTTAAAAAGTTTCCTAAATAAGGGCATAAAATATAGGGTTCTTTTTTTTTTTTGTATGTGTGACCACGAGATAGTTGGGGCAGTTTTCTGGCAAGCACTATGTGTGTCTGTGTGTGCATGCAAGTGTCAAAATGGAAACTATGAAGCTAACAACTGACTGACTAGGTAGCAGCTCTGCTGGAAAGGACCTGGCAGACAGTAGGCCAAACCAACTCAGCCGTGCACTTCAGCAGGAATGAAGACAACTTCCTGCATTTCATCAACATCAACATCCTCTGTAGATCAAGTGAAGTGATTATTCCTCTTAACTTACCAATCATTAGACCATGTCTGGAATACCATGTCCAGTTTTTGGATCCCCCCTCCTTTTTTTTTTCACTACACAAGCATATCCTTGCATACAAGTTGAATGAGATTCAAATAGGCTTGTATTAACAGGGAGCCAGAAATGCAAGATCTAGTGATCAAGTAAGATCAATAGCTAAAGAAGGTTAAAGAAAAGGTTAAAGAAAGGTTAAAGAAAAGGGGCTATTTTAAATTAACAAATTCAGCGAACCTTGAAGAACATTCAGTTCTGGTATTGTGATATGTGAGCATGACAAACTGACAAAATGACATGCAAAGTTCTTGGTGATGTGCCAATGTACCAGAAGGTCATGAACAGGGGACTTTGTTTGCAAATAAAGGCAGAAGAGGAAAGTAATATGACTGCTTTTTGGTTTGGTCACGTATTTTGTGTATTAGTCAGCATAGGGATAGACTGTGAAGACAGGCCTTGTGTCTGTTTGTTTTTTTTTAATGACGTTTTTTATCTGCTTATTTGATAACAAAAATAGTATTTTACAATATATAAATAGAAACTTTAGCACTAAATATCCTGCAGGCTTTATGAAGTGGCTAAGGATGGAGATGATATAGTGTATGAAGAATATGTAAATTTGAGCAACAACTTCCTAAATATGGGCATTATGTGTCACCTACTACTAAATTGTTGAAAATACAGATTATGTTATTTTGTGATTGCTAACTCTTTTTGCCATTTTAGCTATTTCTCTCTTGCTACATTTGTTTTTTTTGTTATGGAAATGGCTGAACAGTTAAAATAAAATCTTTGTGGATTTTTTTCTACACCCACCCCTGAAAAGTATTGTTTCTTTTTCTTTTATTCTAATACTTTATTTTTATTTCTGGTATGTGTAATTTTACCTACTCTGTGTGACCATGTTCAATATCAACTAGATTTACAAATTATTATTAACTTTAAGTCTATTAGGAAAGTTTGTCATGTATTTGCAACAGGTTTGGATCCCTTTGCAAAAGTGTGAAGTCAAATAAGACAGTGTAACATTGGACTCATACATATGGTGCATCAAAAGTATAATCTTTTGCTGGAATCACAATGCAGTTTTTGCACTAGCGAATGGGCTCTGTGCAGGGTGCGAGTTGTAAAACTGAATTCCCATCTGCTGGCATGCAGAGGTGGGACTTAAAAAACATTCAGAAAATTTAAGATCACAGAATCACGGGTTGGAAGGGACCTCAAGGATCATCTAGTCCAACCTTTCTAGGAAAAGCGCAGTCTAGACAAGATGGCCCAACACCCTGTCCAGATGACTCTTGAATATGTCCAATGTGGCTAAGTCAACCACTTCCCTGGGGAGATTATTCCACTAGGAAAACAATTCTTTTTAATACAAGTTGTTTATAATTCAGTTGCATTTCACTGTTTTTGAGACAAGTAGTAATAAAGTCTGACATCCATGTACAGCTGCAGTTTGCTGAATTAATGGCATCTCATAAATGAAGGTACACTTGAGAGTATCATAAAAATAGTATTAGAGTTTAGATGAATGACATCAGCAGCACTCTGACCATACTCTTCAAGATAAGACAGGTTCACAGTTATTTTGTGAGATTAGTTAAGGCAGCTTAAATGTAAATATTAATAAGGAATTAATTAAATCTATTACTAATAGCCAACTTAAAAAAAAATATTTGACTAGAATTTTTTTTTCTACACACATTGTGGGTTTTTCTTAATAATTTTTTCATGTCGTTATTAAGGCTTTTTCTTTTCCAGTGAAAAGGTAACAAGGTAGTTAAACATTTAAGTAGGACATGGATTAATCAACTTGCAGATATCTTTGAGGAAACATTATATGATAAGGCATACGAAATAGAAAGCAGTGACCTTACAGGACAAATAAATTTAGACTAAAATGCTATTGAGATTGTATTTACTCACCTTAGAAAGTAATATTAATCTTCCCCTTTATTGCCAAAAAACTTTCTAGGAATTACACGATAGGTATTTTCTCCTTGAATGGATCTAGAGAATTCTTTTAATGTTGTTCTGTTTCTTTAAGTTGCTCTAATTCAATTGCTTTTCCATATGGGCAAGGTAAGGAAGGAAGGTGTTTCTTTCAGGTAAGAAGTAACTTAAATTGTTCATATTTTTGTAGACTTTTAAGTCAGATGATCATAGAACCATAGAATGTCCTGAGTTAGAAGGGACCCACAAGCATCATAAAGTCCAACTCCTGTCCCTGCACAGGCAAGGCCAAAATTGACACCATATGTCTGAGGGCATTGTCCAAATGCTTCTTGAATATCATCAGGCTTGGTGCCATGAGAACCTCCCTGGGGAGCCTGTTCCAGTGCTCCACCACCCACTTGGTGAAGAACCTTTTCCTAATATCCAATCTAAACCTCCCATGGCACATCTTCCTGCCATTGGCTCGGGTCCTATCACTGGTTGCCAGAGAGAAGAAATAAGCACCTGCCCCTCCTCTTCCTTTTGTGAGGAAGCTGTAGACCGCGATGAGGTCTCCCCTTCGTCTCCTCTTCTGTAGGCTGAACAAGTGACTTTAGCTGCTCCTCTTACAGTTTCCCCTCTAAACTCTTCACCAACTTGGTGGCCCTCCTTTGGACACTCTCTAGTAGCTTTGCATCTATTCTAGCCTGATCTTTTAGACACTGTAAATCATTAAGTTTTAGTTTTTACCCAAATATCCAACAGAGCACTTATCTAGAATGCCGAAGGTGAGGTGGTATATTAAACAGAGACCAAATTTTAGCCAGGTGGGCATTTGGGAAATGGATTTAATTAGAGCCAGTGTCCTAAGGCAGAGCTGTTAAGTGTTATGATCACATTCAAGCCATTAAGACTGCTCAGGATTATAAACAACTTAACAATCTAAGACCTTCAGAGGGAATATAATAGAGTCCACAATGTTGCATTGGTCTTTCAGGCTTATGTAGTCCATGACCCACATGCATTGGTCTGATAGAACAAGTCCAGCAGCCTACTACAGCAGAGCACAAATCCCTCTCAGCTCAGATTCCTGCTTTTTGTATGAAAGAGGTTTTCTCACTCTGCAGTGAGAAGGTAGCAAAGATGCCAGACCATCAAGATGATGGGTGGAGTGCCCTCTAGCCCTTTAGCTTCTCAGTGTAGAGAGAACTGCAGCTTCTAAAGACATATAAGAGGTCACATCCATTTTCCCAAGACACCCTCACTCATAAACCATATAATCAGTCTTTAAAATAATACCTGATTTTATTCTAAGGACTCATAGTGGTAGTTTGTACTTTCTACTTCAGTACATATCATCTAGAGTATTGCTTACAGCTAGAAGATGTGTGCTATTTCATGTTTCAGCTGGTGTAAACTCAAGCTATAAACATTTGGATTTCAACCAATCTTTGAAGCAAATCTAGTCAACTCTAGACAATACCTTCAAAACACAAAAACAATTAACTGTTTCTAATTTTCACCACTTTTATAATATCTAAATTTTTGAGGTGGGATAGGAATAGTGAAACTGTTGTGAGATTGACTGTGCTGTTGAGCTCTCCAGTCCAGTTTCATTGACTGGAAAAAAAATAAGACAAATAATAAAATGGTGGGTATTTTGTCTAACTGGACCTCCAAATCCTTCAGGTTAATCTTTGGTGACTAATGAAAACTACAGCAAGATAAAATTGCTGACTTCAAAAAAATATTCCTTGATGTTTTAACAGTGAGTGCATATCTGTCAGGATGCATGCAGTATTTTCCATTTGAGATACTCTCAAAATTCTGAAGAAGAAATAGTCTTAAACATGGCACATTTTGGGGTAGAGGTGTGTTGCTTCATATGAAATAAGCTAACATTGAGATAGTGTTTTTTAATATTTAGTAATAATTAATATAAGCTAACATAACAAGTTAATACAGGGAGCTCATCAGTTCAACAACCTTTAGTACCGCAGGTGGCTGCTAAGGAAATTGCCATTATTACAGATCAGATTAACATCTCCACACAGCTTGAGTTGCAACCTTGTCATCTTTGTTTACCTGCCTGGACTCAAAGTGTCCAGAGGTATCTAGTGGCTGGAGAAAATGCCACTAATAATAATATTAACTGATCAGATAGGAGCACTAAAGGTGAAAGATAATAAGACGTGAATAAGCCCAGTTTAGATGAGCAATTTCTGTTTGTATTACTGCAAACCAAGAGTTGTGAGGTTAAGTGAGGCATTGCAACCATGCATCCATTTAAACTTGATTGGCATAGCTGAAATCTTTCAGTAAAACAAAATACATACCTGAACAGGAACAGAATAAACCAGCTGTGCAGACAGAGTTTCTATGGAAACTAGAGTCTGCATGCCCATGAGTTGAGCCCTGGCAGATACAACAACCCTGAAAGAGGGGGCTGGTGCAGTTTTGTATCTGTTCATTGAATATCCAGTATTCCAGGGTGCTGTTGCACCCTTTCTGAAATATAAAAAAAATTATGTTTTTTGAATGTTCAGAAAGCAAGGACTTTCCTGCCCTTGCCATATAGCTATTCTTAGCTGACAAAGAATTATGATAGAGGGTGGGAATTGCCTCATTTTGTCTCCTGCACTTTCTTCCCTCTTTCAAAGACAATAGAAGCCTGATTTAAAGGAAGTTAAGGAGGTGATAGGGAGATATTATGTTTTCCATAGTTGGCAATATGATTTAAAGATAATATTATGCCCCTTTAGACTGACAGTGAATCTCAGGGATCTGTTATGCTCCAGTCTGCTGTTAGTTAGAGATCAAATGAGATTATGAGTGGGGTGATGACTTTACTGTAGGAATGATTGTAGCACACAACTTTTATGTAAAGGAGAAGAAAGTTGGCTGGCTGATTCTTCAGCACACTTTAAATAATTTTTGCAAAGATGCCTCAGAACAGATTTTGTCTTATGTATTTGAGAAAAAGATTGAAATTCAGTTATTTTCTAATTCATTTCATCCACCTTTTGACTCTTCACAGCAAAGGCAGATTTCCTTTTTTTTTTTTAAATGTTCTAGAGATGATGAGGCTGTTAGGGCATGAGATAGCAGAATAAAAGTACACTAAGCTTGTATACAACCGTTGCCTGCTTGTGCTAAGTACTGCCCACTGTCAAATCTTGTCTTCAAACAGAAAGACATATTGTGAGTTTGAAGTTTTATAGAAAGTTCTGTTGTCATATTTGTTCTGGATTTGTATGCCCTGCAAATATGTCTGCCTGAAAAGCCACTAAATTATATTAGATGTATTAATCTTATTTTGATTTGAACTATTGATGACGTTCACCAAATTTTAGAAGCTATAATGAGTTATGTTGGAGAAACAACAAGAACTTTTATGTGAACCGTTTTGATTAATTTTGCATACTATGATTAAATGAAAATCAAAAATAACAGCAACTTTTGTGAAAGAGGTCAAAACTGGTAAATTCTTATCAGTGTCTAATGAAAAGAACTTTACTGAAAATTTAGACTAGAACTTCAAAGTTAGACTATAGACTAGGCTATAAATTCAAAGTTACTTTTTACTTATTGATGTAGTAGGTATGACGTCCCTTAGAGCATCATGATTTATTCTACTGTAATGCTATTCATTTCCCTACTATTGCATGCAGTTAATAATAATGCATCCTCTGTGTTTCAATCAATAGGGATGCTTTTGTTCTTCCTCTATGACACTTTCCAGGACCATAAGTGCAACTACAGACAAATGCAGTCTTACAGAAACCTCATTTAGATGAAAGCACAGTTAGCCTGCCTAAAGTTAAGCCCATTTGTACTCCTGTTTTTCTGTTGCTCTACACTATGCTTTTATGTTACGCAAATACAACATAAACCTAACATTTAAATCATTATTTAATTAGTGAGGTCTTGATATTTTTAGACTATAAAATTCTCTGCAGAGGACGCAATATATAGGGTTAGCATTTTTACAGTAAAACATCAGAGCAAATTTAAGGTATGGGTGCTCCACAGCACTGTTTGCCTCTGAACTATTCTTTCATTTTGAGGTATCCTTTTTAAACACCACGAGTTTGCTGTATTGGCTTCTAACTTTGAGAGTTCTAAAATATTGTATTGCAGAATTATTATTCCATCTTTATAAAAATAGAAACTTGATATCTCTTAAGCAAGTGGAGAAATTCTTAAGCCAACAAAGGAATTCATTACTTCTGAACTGCTTGCCTGTAAAGAGAAAGAGAAATCCACTGCTGTTGTCTATCTTTAATCACACAGAATTTGAGCAAGTAGCTATATGGTGCAGTGGATTTCATTCTAATAAAGTGTGTGGGTTGAGTGTATTTAAACTTTTGTCAATAATGTCAAATGTTTACAGGTCTAAGAAGCAAAGCTTTCTTTTAAATATGGGTTCACTGAGTGAGCTGGGTGATGCAACTTTTACATCACACCTGGAAATTGTACAGGATTGTAGATGAGTAGGAGGTTTCTATATATAAATGTCTATGAGTATATCTTCAGTCATAAGGAATATAGTAAAGTAGAAGTTTCATACAGAAGCATTCTTATAGCTGAATTTTCTAAGGTGATTAGATACCTACTAATAAAAAATAAATTAAACTGCCAAGCACAGCAATTTGGGCTTGTGATTAATGTGTCACAGTCAGTGGTGGGAGCAACAGCGCCCTTCTCAACAGCAAAGGCAAGTTGATGTTCCTTATCAACTTACTGTGCTACAGGACTGAAACTTACATGTTCTATACAAATGGAAATAACCAAGGACTGGATTTATTCCAATGGCATTTACCGCACTAGGTGTGTTGCCACCAGAGGATATCTGCATATGCAACAGCAATTCTACCCACCATTGTAATACAGCAGGAAATTATGACAGCCCTGCCTCTAAACTGGAGTTTCAGTTAGATGCATAAAGTTGTATCTGGCTTCTTGGGCCAAGTGAAGCTATTTCTAGTCTACAATCCAGTTCTCTACATTGCTTTATCTCTATTTTAGTGACAGTAACACTATGAGCCTTTCTATGATGCTACTGATTTCATATGAAATAATTGTCATCCAAGGCACTGCACATTTGTGACTTAACTCCATGATCTACAACCCCTTTTTCCTCTTCATATGCTCTTCTGTTGAGAACCATATGCTTGAGATGGCATGTGCAATTTTAAGAGATCTTTATGAAATGTATTCTTCTGCCTAAGGATGGATCTAGCAGCATAGGCTTTCATGGTGAGATGAATGAGAGGAGGTTTGTGGTTGGGTATGGATTCTGAATACTGACTGTGATGATAATGTCTGGAGTGGTAAAGATGACACAGGTTACTGTTGGAATATGTTTTAAATGTGTGTATGTGATTTTTCTAATGCTGTTCATATTGCTTTTCCTATGCATGCGCGCTTTCTTGGATAGACACTCTAAAGTATGAGAACACTAGGTTTTGCTTTAGTATCTGTTATTTTAGTGCTCACATAAATATTTGCAATAGCTTGCTAATTTCATTTTTGAAGTTGTGCCTTGAAAATAATGCATTGTAATAGCTTTTGCTAGCATGAGCCAGCAACGTGCCCTTGTGGTCAAGGTGGTCAATGGTATCCTGGGCTGCCTAAAGAAAAGTGTGGCCAGCAGGTCAAGGGAGGTTATCCTGCCCCTCTACTCTGCCCAAGTGAGGCCACATCTGGAGTATTGTGTCCAGTTTGGGGCCCCCCAGTTTAAGAAGGACAGGGAACTGCTTGAGCAAGTCCAGCAGAGAGCTACCAAGATGATCAGGGGAGTGGAGCATCTCCCATATGAGGAAAGGCTGAGAGACTTGGGTTTGTTGAGCCTGGAGAAGACTGAGGGGGGATCTTATCAATGCTTATAACTTTCTGTCAAGAGGATGGGACTGGACTCTTTTCAGTGGTGTCCAATGACAGGACAAGGCAATGGGCACAATTTGGAACACAGGAAGTTCCACTTAAATATGAAAAATCCTTCTTTCCTGTGAGGGTGCCAGAGCGGTGGCACAGGCTGCCCAGAGAGGCTGTGCAGTCTCCTTCCCTGAAGACATTCAAAACCCACCTGGATGTGGTCCTGTGCTCCCTGCTCTAGGTGTCCCTGCTCAAGCAGGGGGGTTGGACAACATGATCTCCAGAGGTCCCTTCCAAACCCTACCATTCTGTGATTCTGTGATTTTAAAAATACAGTTTTAATAATGTTTCATATGAGCTTCTGTGCTACATGAGCTTACATTCAAGCATTAAAAAAAGGAACAAAGGATTTATATTTATCTCTAGGAACCCACTAGTTACGAGCATGAAATATAAATGAGGGAGATTGTTATAATTACTTGCTGGAATTGCAATTCACTTTTGTGCCTTAGAATAATGGTATGAGAAACTTATTTGGGAACTGACACTTTACTAGTCCTCTACTCTGCTTTTTCTTCCAAGTATTACTTTTTTGACTGCTGTAACCTCAGGTTAATGACTTCTAACTGCTTTGGATGCTACAGTAGGACAGAGATGCCTTTTAAGAATGTAGTGAGACACTGAGAATGGAGTTCATCTTTGCAGAGCAGATATTCACATCTGAGCCTGTTACATGTTGTTATATTCAGTAAAGGTAAAGCCAATATAGTCCGTGGGATCTAAAAAGAAACACTTTGCATCATAAATTAGTTGTCCAAGTGGTGCTGGATTCACCAAACTTTAAAAACACCCTTTTCCTCCAGTGTCTATGAAAAGTACACACAGGGACTAGTTTAGCTGCAGATGTCTGTATTGCACATATCTAGAATTATATTGATGAATTTAAGAGGCTCACTCTCTTGCCAGAGTTGCTTCATATAAGGCATCAGCATATGACATGATATTCAAGAAGAGTACGCTGGGTGACATTGTTCCATGTTGGAAAATTATGTCACAATAACTGCCAGTGTGACTTTGGCCAGACATTTATTTTTGTTTTCAGTGTGTGTAACAGACCTCAGTAATACAGTTTTGATGACATTCTTGAAATGTGGAAGGGCTTATAGAATAAATCTCAGGGGTTTTTTTTTAAATGCCAGGCATCAAAAAGTCATATTCCTTTACTCTGAGGTGAAAGAATTACTGGATATATAGTACCTTTTATAAAATTTTACATGGGTTTCATTTGACTTTAGTCCTCAGACAGAATAAAAGATTTTGTAGATTAGTTTCAGTATAATCAGGCTAGGATTAGGTCTTTTCCACACTTTTCATATCACCAATCTGTGCTAAACTTTCATATAAAATACCAGTGATAACTTTTCCTGACCAAATCCAACTCCAAAATTAAGTTAGGTTTTAAAACTTGGATTAGAATGAGAGGTGAAATTTATCTCAATTTTTAATCAAAGACTGCTTTCCTAAACCAATATTTAATATATAGTACAGACTCTACAGAAGACAGAAAAGATCTAAAGATTATTTTTTGTATACTGAGTAGTTTGTATAGGAATAAGAATAAATAATTTTCTTGAAGCTAAGAACATCATGTTTGGTCTGTACATAATCAGGATACATTCTTTCAATGAGAAACAGCTCAATTTAAAGCCTGTGAAGACATTTACTGAGTGGTTTGTAATGAAAGGGACTAAATAATATTGACATGAACATACATTTCCCTACTTCTTGCAGTATATAGGGGTAAAATAAATGAGGGTATGCTTATGTGTATAGTACAAGCTGTATGCAACATTTTCTTTAAAGAACATATAGGGAAGGCCTTTTACCTTATTCCTGTATTCCTCTTAGCTTGGCTCTCACATGTATGTTGAAAAGATGTACAAAATTCAGACATACTTTCAAACATACATTTATATAACAATTTCTAATACCATTCTCCTCAGCTTCTGCAGGTTTGCTGGTCAATGAAAGTGAAACTCCTAGCACTTAGAGGGCTGGGCTTATTAGTTGAATGACACCTTGATATCTTGCTACTGCTTCCCACAAAACACATGAAATAACTTAAGTGTAAACAGAACTTCATAGTTTCTAAACATACCTTGCAGATCATAAATAGTGGTTCTATCATGAAATACCATATATCAGCTGCCAGAATGGTGATAAGGAATTGTATATAAGTCATGGCAACATTTTTTCTGCAGAAGCTGAACTGAAACAGCATTACTGAAAGCTGGCTAGAAGAATTACTGCTTTTGGGTATCTGCAGGCACACTAAGATAGAAAAATGGTCCTGTGTTGACTTGATTGTTGCAGTTTCTATTGGGGCTACTTAAAAGAAATACTTTCTGCCTTCTGTGGAACAGTGGCATATATAAAATTTTGGCAAATGCGTAATGGGCTTTATCCCTATCTCACAATGTAGCAATAAATGAACTTACATGTGACAGTCTGTTTTTCCTTCTTACTGACTGGAGGCAATGCCACGTTGAGAAGAGCTGTGAGCTAGATTAACAGATGGGGAAGTCATGATAATTAGTTGTCTTGCTGTGCCCAAACCTGATGCAACTGGATTTTTTAATTATCCTTTCAGATTTATGCAATCTACTTTTCAAAGCCTGAAATGGAGAAGCAGGTGGACTGTGGGAGTTGTTGATATCTGTTGTCTGGCTCTTTCCAGAATTTTGCAAGTCTCAACTTTCCTGTTGACTCAAGTTAATATTTAAACACTATGTCTCTCCCACAAGAATTAGGTAAATGGATTTTATTATTTGACTGTTTTTCTGTGTAATCCTTTCCAGTTGCAGTGTAACACATTGCACACATTGTAAAGCGGGCAAATAACTGGTTTAACTGAGTTCATGGTATGTCACCTTTTGAAACCTGTTCCCACTTTCAACTTTATTCTTCGTATTTAAAAGAAAAATCATGATAGTAGAGTGCATTGTAACTTGTATATAACATTTGCATATTTTATAGGGCTGCGTGCTTCAATCATAAATTTTACAGCAGAAACTTTGTGCATTGTTTTACATTAAAATATGAATGCAGTTAACAAAGACAGTTTCAATTCACTGGAAAAACTGCCGCTGCTGGTAAGGCAGTGGTAATTTTGTTTCCAGGGCTATGTGTTCCTTACAGGATATCTTAAATACTGACTTCCAATCACAGGTGAAAAGCAGATTTTATTTGAAGAGAATCTCTGTATAAAGTGGGAATCCTCAGGTATGTCACAAAAATTCTGATGTTTTGTTACACTATTTTAAAAAAGAAGTTACTCTGGCATGTCATGTTTGAGGTAGCAGGAGGTATGAAGTTTCCAGGTGATATATAAAATGAACATTAACATTGTTTGCACCAAACACCATAATTATACCTTTTGACTTAGCAAGGGGCAGGAGCTGCACTACATTATGAATTCCATTTGTGGGCCTTCTTTGACAGGAAGAACTGAGCATGCCAGCAGTAACCTTCATGCCAGCAGACTTAAGTTCATTATAGCAAGGTCCATACCAATAATGGAAAATTCCTAGGATTCTGCAACTTTAAGCCACTGGATTGAATGATCTTTTAAGGTACTTCTCAGGACTATGAACACAAGTCTTGGTACTGAGTGATCAAATAGAAGAAAAAGTGAGAGATCTTTCTGCCTTCTAAGAAGAATGTCAACATTATAATCCTATTGAATGGAAGACACTTATCAAGAAACCAGATCCACCTTGGTATTCCTTGTTTGGATCTAATAAAGGATTTGCAAATTTAGTCTGACAGTTTTACAAGGCTCACATATGATCATTGAATCATTTATTATAAGTCTTACTTTTGTAAAGAGGAAGGAGAATATAGGGTACTGGAATCAAAGAGTGATTTTAGAAAAAACTGTTTAGTGGATTAATCTGCTTTTGTGAACCAGTTAAGTGAACTCAGGAAGTGCCCATTGCTGCCAGGTTCCAGGCAAATCCATGTATCACTGAGTAGTCATAAGCCAGAACTAGACAAATACTAGTTTCCCAGTAACTTAGCGATCATGATAAGGAGTCGGCAAGCTAAAGCCACATTATATTCATATATGCCTTTCAAGAAACAGTAGCTTCTCAGTTGTGATTTTCAGCTTCATCTTAAAGTTAATTATCCCCACTATAAAAGTGATAAGATAGCACCTGTTGAACAAAACTTATGAAGCTATTACTGGGGAACTGACTAAAGATATCTCAAGAATTGTAGGAGGCAGTTGGCCTTATAGGGAACACCTGTGCTAGAGATAACCCTTAGGCCAAAAAAGGAAAATAATAAAAAAAAAGGAAAGTAGTGTAAGTAGTGTAATGCCACAGAATTTTCAGGAACTAGAGAAAAATAAGAAAATCTGGGGAAGATGTGATACTTGAAGGTAGTTATTTTGAAGTTCATGGGTAAAATCTGAAGAAGGTGGATAAATGGAATTGCCTAGTAAGACTGTCTGAACGTCCTGGGACTATTTCTGCTCTGCCTTTCTCTTCTTATTCTTGTTATCATCTCTGCCATTTTAACAGTGTCTGGGGAAAATCCTTTGTCTGAACAGTATCTGAGCTGCCAGTGAGAACCTTGTCCTACATCTTATTTTCCCTCATGTAAAAAAATAGATAGAGTCTGGCTAATCTTTGATGTCACCAGTACTTATTTGTTTAACTCCTACAAGCTGGAAGTCACTACCATTACACACATGGATGACCACTGCATGAATGCCTCTTGAATCCCTAAACATGGTATATTTCATTTGTTTGTTTCAAACATAGCTGGTTATTTAAAAGATTGCCAGAATAAACTATTTCAAAGCATGTGTCCTTTGTTTGGAGGAGGTGCTAAATACTGGCAATGATACAACCACATATATCAAATATGTGCCAGATCTGCTACTTGAAATAATTTATATTCTGTGAGATAAAGCTTAATCTTCTGAAAAATTTGCACAAAACAATTCATCAGGCATTACTTAAGTATTTGACAAGATTTCTTTTACAATAATAGTCATACAATAATTTAAATATATGTTTCTGTAAGAGCTGCAAAATAAAACATTGTCAAGAGTTATTTTTTCATTAGATTTTCTAATATAGGATTCTGAGATATTACACTAATGCTTTTGAAATTCTACAAAGATCTGTTTTTATTCTAGGAGATAGACATGAGAGAAATCATTAAGATGTCTTCATGAAATTGTAAAGTGTCTTCAGTACCGACTTAGGCAGCTTTTACTTCAAGGATACGTAGAACCTACTGTTTTAATGATGTGAACAGATGTAAGTAATCCAGAATTAAATTGTTTCTCCCACAGGCTGATCATGCTTCCCAGGAGCTGCCCAACCCCTCTTCTCCCTCAGCCTTGAGAGTGACCAAAGGCCCCCAGCCTGATCAATCTTGGCAGCAAGAGTCCTTCCCATGCTTGGCAGGACACCAGTGTGTGGTCCAAATCACTGGGACCCCTTGCAACATCTGTGCATATGATTTCTTAGAGCTGCTGCCACTGGCTCTGCACAGAATGAGAACAGCAAGCTCTGCAGTAATCCTTAAGAAGGCATTCCCTTGGTCTTGCCACTGCTATCCAGTTGAAAAAGCCTGACAGCTTCAGGCACTCTGAGGGGCTGGCAGCTGTTTTCTGAAGGCTGAAGCAGGATTTCCATCCATCAGATGGGCTTTGAAGGTGGGTCTGCTGGGATTGGCCTGTGTGCTGGTTTTGGCTGAGAAGGGGTTAATTCTCTTCACTGTAGTGCCTGTGGTGATCAGGCTCCTTTCCAGCTTCCCATGCTCTGCCATGTGGGCAGAGGCTGGGAGGGGCGGGGCCACAGCTGGGGCAGCTGACTCTCACTGGCCAATGGGATGTTCATTCCATACCATGTGATGCCATGACCAGTATATTAACGGGGCGGTTGGTACATGGGGTGGATGATATACAGTTGCAGCTTGGGGGCTGGTGGTGTTGGGTTAGCAGGTGGTGAATAGCTGCATCATGTGTGGTTTGTTTCAGTGGTTCATTCCCCTCCCCCCCCACCCCCCTGGGTTTTTTGCCTCTTGTTGTTTTCTTTTCAATTGCATTTTTTGTTTTTGTTGTTTTATTTTAATTGTGAAACTGTTCTTATCTCAACCCATGAGCTTTACCCTTCTGATTCTCTCCCCTGTCCCACCGGAGGGGATGAGAGCGAGCGACTGTGTGGGGCTGAGTTGCTGGCTAAACCACAACAGCCTGGAAGCTGATAACCTCCAGCAGCCTTGTCCAGCCTCCAGTCTTCTTCCCTCAACCCTCTCCACATAGTTTCACCAGCTCCTCAAGGAATTCCTCTGGGATGTCTTTGGGCTGCCCCGGGGCCAACTCTGCCAGTGGGACATGGGAGGATGCTCCCTTTTATCCTGCTCCAGGGCACTGTGACTGCTGCATTGCTGGGTGGTGGCCCTGTGACATGGGGTGACAGGGCAGACAATTACTGATGATTTTGGGAGTATCAGTTGTCATGGAGACTGGGAAGTCCGATAGTATCAGGATGCTCAGGAAGTGATTAGAGCACTGGTGGGCCACAGATCCATTACTACATTTAGAGGGAAGTATAAGTGCAACTGACTGAAGTTAGTAGCCAGGCTTATGTTCTCTCCCCAAATAACATCTTTTACTGTCACTGTCTGAGACAGAACAGTGGGATGAATATAATGTGAATCTGTCTTGCAAATGATTCTGTTAGAATCATTTAGGTAAATGATTTAGCTAGTGAGGCAGCTGATTTCACCTGTTCTAGGTATCTAATGACTTTTAGCTTAATAGAAGAAGAACAGACAGTATCAGGAAACTGCTGTGTATTTTCTATGGCAATCTTTCTGTTGGTATCCCTTGCATGCTCCTGTTTTCTGAGTCAAATGAAGTATCAATACACTCTTTTCAGCTGTTGTAGCTGTTGACACAAGAGACATCAGTGTTCCTGCAGGTCATCCAGATGCTATGCTAATAAAAGTTATACCAGCAATGGGAATACAGTCAATAAATACTTTAATAATTCTAAGATGACTGTAAGACATAATTCTGGTGGTCAAATATTTTCTTCTTCTAATTCTAGCATTAATAGAAAAGGTAAATAAGGTATCATTCTACCTGCAGTGCTGATAAGGCAGCAAATGGTAGAAAATATTGTCGTAAGTGTTGCGTATGTTGAACTTGTTCTACTGCTAGTTCCAGGAATGCTAGATTTCAGTAAACTACAGATAAGTAATCAAAGGTTGACATTTTCCAGAAAGTTGATATATTTTGCCAGAAAAGTTAAAGTCAAAGGACTTGAACTGTTATCCTTACTCAGAAAAATTGGAAGGGTCAGAAAAAAATCTTCAAATGTATACTGGCATGCTTTTGGAAGGAAACAGGTTTCCAGAACTGACTATTAGAACCATAATACATCTGCTTGAAGACCACAAGCACAACTTGTATGTTAATTGGCTTGGCACAACAAAGCCTATTACAGGTATGTGAATGGTGAAACAACAAAATATAAAACTGTTATTGCACAAAGCTTCATAATCATCTTTGGCTTCAGGTACCAACAGATTGGTTTCTTGCTTTCTTTCCTGGAAAATAAACATATAATTGTAGTAGATTACTTCTCCAGACCTATTGAATTAGCCTTGTTTTTCTCAACCTCATTAATGTATGTTATCTAGAAACTAGATCTAGATGTTTTTATTGGTCATAGTCAGGCAAACTTAAAGCTGTAGTCTATAGATTATATATGCAGCCTTAAAGGAAAAGTATTACTATTTTACTTAACCAGCTTATAAATAATGAACTGTTTACCTTTCAGAAAAAATGTGAAGATGATGTTGAAAAAACTCAGTGTTTTCATAATTGTCTACTGTTTGAGATAGCATATAGATTGTACCTGTTCTGAAATTATTTCAGAAACTGAGATGTTCTACATGCCTTTGGTAAAGACAAATAATGGGAAAGTACAGATTTGCTTTTAATTATAATTTTTTTATTCTGTTTTTGAAAACTGAAAGACACTTCATCTTTTCTCCAATACAATTAACATTGAATGCATAATTCATTAGGTCAATATGAACACCTTTATGTAATCAATATTTTTAGGCCTTTTTCTTTAGGTCTCTATTAATTCACCTTCTTTCAATTATTCCTCCAATATCATGCAGAATACAATATCACTCTCAATCAGGTATTTATTTAATATATAATCCCCAAAAATCATCCACAAAAATATTTTACTGGCATGAATATTTTCTGCTATTACAAACCTGGGTATATATTTACTCGTTTGAGTATGTGTTTAGATGAAGCATACACTACACTATGAAAAGATAGATGGGAAAACCATATTCAGGCTCTTCACATATGTAGAAACATTAATAACGCTAAATTATCAACAAGCCTTCCTCCAGGCAGATAGTCACCATATTTGATTTTCATAACTACTAAAGTTGCCCTAGGTTTTCTCAAATGCATCTGTTTTCTAAAATTTAAATTCCCAGGAATTGAAAAATTGTATTTGTTGTATCATACAAATCCATTGGCTACAGAAAATGATTTGTCCGTACTTACAAAGGTTGTTCTACAAGACGTGAGGTAATAGATTGTCCTTACATTAATGAGTATGAGTCAATTGGTGGAGGTTTTTAGCTGGCTGTGTGAGTTGTGTCTTGCTATTATCCTATAAGCAGGCTACCATATCTGCTGCTTCATTTACAATTCTACAGATTGAAGATTTGGCCCATAAAGTATGCCTGTAGCACTCTCAGTCCTCACTGAATTAAAAATAAATGGGAGATTAGGAAATGCAGGAAGTAAGATTATGTCCCTGGTTCTGTGAATAGATCCTCCAAGTACAGGGGAAGAAGACAGCAACAGCGTAACCAAACTTTGCACTCTTAAGAGTTTCTATGTTATCTTTGCAAAGAGGTAGAGAACTGTGACTGGCATAACTGCAAGATTGAAAGAAGATGAAGTGATCCACCACATATGTCGAATGAGGCAGGGGATCCTAGTCAGCTATCAAAAACATGTCTTTTTCACTAGATATTTTGATAACTGTCTTATTATTTGTATTTCTAGATATGTTCCTTTAAAATATATGTGACCATCCTTATATCATAAGGAAATGTAGAAAATTGTCCCTCTCATTTTCAGAAGCCCCATAAACACACTGACAGTCTGCTAGACATCACCCCCCAGTAACCAAGAGCTATGTAGGGGTATTGAGATATAAAATGAAATATGAACATATTATTTTAAATTACTCAACTACGGCTGAAACACTATGTTTTGACTGTTGTTTTAATATCTCCAAATCAAATTTAATTGTGTATATTTCAAAAGAAATTTTGCATTTCAATTCTGATTATAGAATTATGAAGTGAAATTTTTTCCTGTGAATAATTGTCAGCTTCTTTTCTACCTTATACCGTAAAGTATATCTTAGTAGATTATTCATCAATTGATTTTCAAAGATAATTTTGATAGAAAACAGAACTCTGAAGAAAACTCAAAGTTGCCTTTTCCAAGGAATTTTACTGATTTTCAAAATACATTTTTGTATCTGAAATCTTATAATTGTTCAGTATTTCTCAACTTACAAAAGACCTGTTTAAATATTTTTTTCACAAACATTATCGTAGCAGATCAGAGTGTTTCATTTATGAAGATACCTGTGTCTTAGTCTGCACTATTCTTGCCGTATTTGAAAACTGAAGAAAGGACCTGATTCTAAAATGGCTATAATAAAAGCCAGTGACAACATATTCTTTGATTTAAGCAATCTCTTGAATAAAAAAAAAAAGAAAAATCTATATATTTTCTTCATTAATGCACATCTTGAATTTTGGAGTGCTGTTGTTCCAGAAAGAACAGAAAATGTTAAAAGGCAACATTTGTAAATTCTCAAATACAAACTAAATTATGTTATGTCACTATATTAAGAATAAATTAAGAACATTCACCTGTACTGCAGTTATTTTGATTGTGTAGTCAAACTCATACTCAAATTTTGTAACTGTTTGTGTGTTTCTATATCTCTTATATTAAAAGGGGAATTGTTAAATTTGTTTCAGGGAACGGAATGTCTTTCCTGTTGCTGTGAGGACAATCCAAAGTCTTCTGGACAAAATGTGAATGTATTTGCTGCTTTAATGGAAGAATAGAGAGGACGAGGCCAATAAAACCCATATGCTTGTCTTCCCAGAGAACATTGTGTCAAAAATAAGTTTCAGGCACAAAAAGGATGGCTATTTTAGTTGAAGTATTTGTTTTTTATATCTTTTTTTCCCCTCTTTTCTATTTACACTATGCTTACAGTTTTTAACTCTCTAGCTCAAGAAAGCCAACAGGATCCTGGCTTGTATCAGGAACAGTATGGCCAGCAGGAGTACAGAAGAGATTAGCTCCCTGTACTCAGCACTGGTGAGGCCACACCTCAAATACTGTGTTCAGTTTTGGGCCCCTCACTCTAATAAAAACACTGACTGCTGGAGCACATCCAGAGAAGGGCAACAAAGCTGGTGAAGTTTATGGAGAGCAAGTCTTATGAAGACTGGCTGAGGGAACTGGGGTTGTTTAGCCTGGAGAAAAGGAGTCTGAGGGGAAACCTTATTGCTCTCTACGACTACCTGAAAGGGAGGTTGTAGTGAAGGGGGTGTTGGTCTCTTCTCCCAAGTAACTGGTGATAGGAGGAGACATAACAGCCTCAAGCTGCATCAGGGGAGGTTTAGATTGAGTATTAGAAAAAATGTCTTTATTGAAAGAGTGGTCAGGCTTTGGAAGCGGCTGCCAAGAGAGGTGGTGGCGTCACCATCCCTGGTGTGTAGCTGTGCTGCTTAGGGACATGACTTAATTTTGGACTTGGCAGCATTGGTTTGACAGTAGGACTTGATGATCTTAGAGGCCTTTTCCAACCTATATGTTTCTATAATTCAAAGTAAAATGAAAAACAGTGGAGACAGAACTCTTTTAATGAAATATATGAAAAAAATTAGAGAGATATCTTCTCCATTCAAGCTATCTTCTCCAATGTTTTTAAATATAGAAGTCAGATGACTTCATCCTTAAAACTGAAACAAAAAATGAAGCCCAGGATACTCATTATCTAGCTATACATCTCATGTTTCCTAGGCTTCTGGTCCCAGCTCAAAATCAGTCTGCTGAGACCAAAATATCTTGAAGAGCTGCAGTGACTTCAGGATTTATTTTTACTTGTATTTTTTTCAAGACAAAGAATAATGTGCACATCTTTCTTAGAGAAACCTATATTACCTTTCTCCTTTTACTTTAGAACTAGAAAAGCTTTAATTTTTCTAGTTTTTTTTTTTTTCCCCATAAGTAGAACAGAATTTATCAAAATCCAACAATTAAAATGCTGTTCTTGTTTTATTTGCAGCCTGGTTGGAAACAGGAAGTATCAAGAATCTGACAAGGTTTCCTGGCCTTCTGGCAATTTCGTCCTAATTCTGAAAAGCAAAAAAAATTCTATTAATTCTGGTAAACATAAGAAATTCGTTGCATCAAGCTCATGCAAATCTCTTCTATATGGAGAGTCACTTGGTAGTTCTCATAAATGACTCGGTTTGATTTGTTTGTTTAAAACATAACAAAAGTAATGAATTTAAATTTTTAAAAAGTTTCACTTCAAAGTCATTTATGAGTTTGGCACCAAATTCCTCTCCAAGTGTTCCAAAGACCTTATTTACATAATACAGTACTGTCTCTGACTTCTTGTGAACTATAAAAAGATAAAAATATGAAATATAAAAAAACTTCTTTTTTAAAAGTGGACTGTCAAACACAGAAAATAAATAATTAACATCTGCATATTAAAAAGTACATTCGCTTATCTTTTGCAAGTGCAAGGTTCAGTTTAATTCATGTAGCTTTAATTATAAACAAACACAGATCAGAGGCAACCAGCAGGAGCTGTGGATTTGTCTTAGTATCACCATTAGATTATGATTTTGCTGTTGGCAGGGGGGGGGGAAAAAAGCTGAGCTAAGAAACAGATGGGCTAAAGGAGTGTATAGTTTATTTTAGTAATTGATACTATGCAGCATAGCGTAGGCAAACATAGTAAATTAAGATATACTTATCCTTTTTTTTTACAGCCTACCATATCTTATTTTCTGATTATGAGCTGCAGTTAGGCACACATATGTAAGAAAAGTTTTAAAGTGGAGTTACAGTGAGACACATGTCCTCTGAATGTGGAGAAAAGAAGAGATAATCCATTCCGGACATTGGACTCATAATGTAGAGAAAGACAGAAAAGGACAAAAAGGAGAGGACTGGGATGAGCATGAGGTATGAGGCATCATTAGAGGATTGATAAAGAGGTGAGTTCATACATGATAGGTGATGCACATCTGTGTAAGAGAATGAGGGAGAGATCCAATAAAGTGACAATATGATAGGAAATTCTAATAGTCCATGCGAACAGAGTGAGGGAATAATGAACTGGGGCATTAGAAACCAGTGAAAGAAACAGAGGTCATTAGGTTAGAGAAACCAGCACAAGAAACAAATCAGATCCAAAGAGGCATGTTATATAATGATGACTAGATAGTTAGCTGAAAGGAGATAGAAATGACTGGGAGGGGATAGCAGGGTATTAATGGGCACAGAGGAGGGAAGAGAAGCAGTAGTAGGAAGCCAAACAGGAGCTAAAACCCATGACATTTCTGTTAAGTTTTTATACCATCTTAAATATGGTCTTGAGTTACTCAATATAAAAAAAATATGTTTTTTTCATTAACTTAAATTTTAGGTAGTTAAACTTTAGATAGTTGGTATTTTTTTGAAAAGTCAAATCAAAACTTCCTGTGCTTTTGTTTACCTTTACTAAAATTGTGGCTAGCGGTCACCTCCCTTCTAAGTCTCCTGTAGACCTACAATACTTCTAAGAGTTTTGAGCTAATTCTGCCCAACAAAAGCAACTGTAGGTTAATGAAAACTTTTAGAAAGTTTTGGCTTATTTTCAGCTATAAATATTAATGTTTAATTTAAAATTACACCCTTGTTAAATTATTTCAAATGCTATGACTACTTGTTCCAAGAGCTGAATTCATGTTATTGTTGCTTTTTATTTGCTGACAGCAAAGAGAATGTTTATCTCCACTGAATGCAAAAGAGTTGTTTACCTAAGTGGGTCATGCAGTTTAATTAATTTGGAAGAACCTCTGACATCATTACCTGCAGAACATCCGTGCTTGAATGTAGCTACACATTAACCAGTCAGTGTAGAAAGCAGTCAAACTAACCCTGAAAGGAATTCATGATGTGTTACCTAGTCATCAGTACTCTTAGAGGTCAAGAAGGACATTTCTGGGGACAAACAGAAACTATCAAGACCCTTGGAGGTTCTGTCCCTCCTTTTGGTAGCAGAAAGTGGAGTAGAAAAGGTGAAAGGCATACATGTTGCATCTTAAGTGCAAAATGATTCCCAGTAGGTAGGATCTCCTCAGCACCTTCATCAAGGCACGATGATCTTAAGTAAAAGATGCAGGCTAAAGACCATGCTTCAGAGCATGGAAGTGGTCTTATATATATGCACTGAAAGTTACATACTACTTCGTGGGATTAGATACCATTCCTAATTACATAATTCATTACATAATGAATATAGGCAACTCATTTACAGTGATGGCACTACATGTGTAATAGAGCATCTTTAAACATATTTGTAAGCACAAAAACCAGGGACCATCTTAGTAGAGACACAGCTGTAATGTTCTTCCTTAGGTTGTTATTTCTGTAAGTATGGCCATTAGTTCCGAAAGTGATTATTGTGGAAGTTGTTGCAGACCATCATTGCTATTATTTG
Organism: Phalacrocorax carbo; assembly: GCF_963921805.1. Taxonomy (NCBI): domain Eukaryota; kingdom Metazoa; phylum Chordata; class Aves; order Suliformes; family Phalacrocoracidae; genus Phalacrocorax; species Phalacrocorax carbo. Next base: position 106,393,324 of record NC_087514.1, read on the forward strand.
GGTTCATTGAACTCCCTCCACAAAGACTTTTGATCTGATTGTTGTAGCTTTTTCTCCAGTAAGATTGTTTGTTGGGTTTTGTTTTGTTTTCCAGAAAGCCCTCAAAGAAATTGTGGTGAAAAACGTATCTTTAAATATACCTGACATTTATAAGCATTTTATTTTATTTTATTAAGACTGTACTGTCTTAATGGTAAAAAGTTGAAAGGAGTTTTGAATCTTTAAAAAGGAGTAGTGTAAACTATAGTAAGTAACATTAGTTATTATTTGTTTCCTGATGAAGCAGAGAGAGTTGTCACAGCTAGGCAAAAGGCTCACTTGGAATGCATAGTAATGCATAGGATTAAGATTAAATGAGTAACGATAAAGTTAAATAAACAATGAATGATTTTATATCAGAATTTCTCCTCCATGTTCAGCCTAATTTATAATTCTTTGAGAAATCAGTTTTCTGTAAGATGTGACTAGGAATTTAGTTTAAATTTTCCCATCATATTCAGAGTATTATCTTAGTCATTCCAAACTTCTTATTAAATATTTTGGGTTCCTTTGACATGTTGTTCAATACTGCTTTAAGGTAATTATTTTTTTCTAACTATAAACAGGAAAACACACTGTCTTATATGAAAGCTGATGTCATCATAGGACTTCAGAAGGCCAGCAAAAAGAACATTAGCGTCATGAACTTCAGGGACCAGATGGTCCTTTTAAGCATCATGTCAAATTTTCTTGCTCTGCAGCCTCATCTGACATTGTCTTTATATGAGCTTTCTTGTAAGTAAACACAGATAAAGAATAAGGACATATAAAGGATAGAACAAGATTCATTCACTTTTATGCTTTATCAGACTGCGGTTTCTTACTTCTGTTATGGAATTGGGTTCTAGACTTCAAATTATTTTTGATTTTAATGTGTTGCTCTCATGCAGATTGTAATGAAATTTCCATAGACTTCAATATAAGCCAGACAAACATTCCAGCTGACACTACATCTGATTTTCATCTGGTTGTCTCTTTGTGGGTACTTTAATCAGTCAGGAGTCGTTATTGTAATTATAGCTGAGAAATATATAAACATGAGAAAGTATTTATTACGTTTTAGGTTTTATCTTTTCCAGACATTGTGCTGATAGAATACAAATGTCCTTTGCAAGACATTGAAAACAAAGTGAACGCTGCTCTGTAACCTTGTGTAGCTACTTACTGAGGAGCTGTTTGCAAAAAAATGTAGTGACAAGTGTCAGTAATTTTTAAAATACTATTGTAGAATCATTGCTGTTATCAGATGATATATAAAAGGCTATAACACTTCATAAATTAAAAGAAACATTTTTTGTCATATTGGCTGGTATTATTCTACATAGAATTAATGAAATTCAGAATTAGCTACAAGGGAAAGAAAATTTAACATGATAAGTATTTAAGAAGGCAAAGATACTAGAATGTTTCAAGTATGTAGCTGTGAATAAGAAAGTCTGCTTTCAGTCTTGTGCCAAGGACCTGATATATACAAACTTCAGAATTCACATTTAGGAATTTTCCTTTCTCTGTATTCCCACCACTCCCACCAATCCTATTTGTTGAACTGTACATGTTTTTTTCTTCCTTTTTTCCTTTTTCTCTTTTGGCTTTTTTAAAGTATCATTTTATTTTTTCTTTTCTTTTTATTTTCTTTTTCCTTCTTTTTTCTTTTTTAGTGTTTTCTTTTTTAGTTTTTTCCTTTTTTTGTGTTTGATTTTTTTGTTTTTATTTTTTTGCTTTTCTTTTTTCCCCTCTTTTTTGTTGTTTCTTTTTCTCCTTTCCTTTTCTTTTTTTTTTTGGTGAGACCTTCTGATTTAAGGGAGTGCTCAAGAGAGCATCTGATAGGGAATAAGTCTGTAAACTATTAATTTTTAGTGGGTTTGGGGTTCTTTTTGTCTGTGTGGCTACAAATCAGAAGAATTTCAGTGAATTAGCTGTGGTGTTATCCTTTTGCTCTGCTGCATGTTATATTCACTGACCTAGCAAAAATGCCAGAAATAGCTTGAGATAGGCTTGTTATGATGCACAGATAGAGGAGAAGTTTGGTACATTAGTTCTGAGAGATGCTTAGATGATTAGATTTGATTTTATATTTATGGAAAAAAACAAGATAAAATATTTTATTTTATCTCATATTTATTCTACATGAGTTATTACCTGGTCCATGTGTCTGATATGATGCATAGCCTTCTGCTTTGTCTTTGGCTAAACCTGAGGAAAAAAGAATTCTGGGGATAAATAGTATGTACGCTGAAGCCAGCTGATGTTTTAAAGGAGAGTACATGGGGACCAAGGGCAAAATAAGTTACCTTTACTTTTAGCATTGTAACATCTGAAAAGCATCTGATCTTCCTTTTTGTTTAAACCACACACCACTCCTACTAGCAAATGAAGTCTGAGAACGTCTAAAAACACGTGTCCACATGATTGTCATCCTGACAAGAGAAAACTGGACAAAAGTAAGTTCAATCAAAACAAAATGTTCTTTGGGTTCCCTGAAAAAAGATCACTTCATTTTTTATTTATTTGCCATCATGCTACTTTTTGCAAAGCTCAAGGCAACATTCTGGTTTTAGCTACTATATTTATTAGTTGGATAAAGATTTTGCTTTGTTGATACCACACAGATGGATTAAAGAATTTCGTCTCCCTGTTTGAGATATAGTGTTCAGTGGTTCATAGTACAAATGGATGAATGCACGTGTATCAGCTTTTATACATACTCCCTGTTTTTTTGATTCAGCAGACCCAATTCAGCACTTGTATCTTATATGATCAGCAAGGCCAGTGGAGAGACATTTCTTTTACTTTTGAATACAAAAGTAGAATGGTGGTTGTAATTCCACATTGAAACCCAAACTGAATGTTTTCCATACCAAAGATTAAGTACTGAAAAATTTCACTGAGCAATGAAGTAGAAATTTTTTGTTCTTACCATTTTTTCTTATTTTTGGCAATATTTTCACATAGCTTTATGAATATATTAGATTTGTAGCCCAACTTCTTTACCTTTGTAATCCTGAATTGATACTTCTTTAAAACATTTGCTGCACGTACGTTTTGAAGCACAACAAAAAAACTTATGAAAGTAAATGTTACAGACACAGAAGATTTTATTTTGGGAATGAAATAGGAGAGAAAATGAACCAAAGTCTGGCAGAATTGTGTCAATCAGAACAATATTGAGAGGTTTTGCAAACTACAAGACCCTAAGCATGTAAAAAATAGCGATAAAATGGAATATACCCAAATAAGCTCCAGCCATTTCAGAAAAAGGTGTAGAACATGCAGATAAAAACTTTGCAAGCTTGTTCAGTTTTAACACTGATATGATATCCTGTAAAAGTCACTGCAAGTTATCATTACACTTTCTTCAGCTTCCAGAGTCACACACACGATTAACACTACCATGCAAAGACAACTTTTTCTATAGGAACATAGCAGTTTATCCATTATTCAAGATAGAATCATAGAAACAGAATGTTTCTGTGTTTGGCTGGAAGGGACCTTCAGAGGTCATCTAGTCCAACCACCCTGCAGTGAGCAGGGACATCTTCAACTAGATCAAGTTGCTCAGAGCCCTGTCCAACCTGACCTTGAATGTTTCCAGGGGTGGGGCAGCCACCACCCCTCTGGGAAACCTGTGCCAGTGTTTCACCACCCTCAGTGTAAAAAATTTCTTCCTTATATCCAGTCTAAATCTACCACCCTTTAGTTTCAAACTATTACCCCTTGTTCTGTCACAACAGACCTTGCTAAATAGATTGCCCCCATCTTTCCTATAGTTCCCTTTTAAGTACTGGAAGGGCGCAATAAAGTCTCTCTGGAGCCTTCTCTTCTCCAGGCTGAACAACCCCAACTCTCTCAGCCTTTCCTCATAGGAGAGGTGCTCCAGTTTTAGGATCATTTTTGTGGCCCTCCTCTGGACCTGCTCCAACAGTTCCATCCATGTCCTTCTGGTGCTGAGGGCTCCAGAGCTGGACATAATTTTTTGTTTTTTAGATCTTGAATATATTTTTTATATTTGAATTAATTAATGGAAAAGTGAATTTCAAATGAAAATAATACATTCTTACAAAGAATATAAAAACAAAGTGTATGGGCACAGAAGTTATGGCAGGCTAAACTAGAATTTCATCACTTCAAATTATTTTGGTACAAGAATGTAGTAACAGATGTAAAAATAACCAAGGCTATACCCTATGATATATATGGCCTGCAGATATCATTGGTGGAACTAGATTTATTACTGTAAAATTTTATCTATCGCAATACAGCCAATATGAAAACACTTAGTCTTGATCTGAATCCTATATCTCTAATAAGGAAATATTTATAGCTACCAACCTCATTTGTTTTAAGTTGAATCCTAACTATTTATTGACTTATTTAAATAACTATCTTAATTTTAGTGACCTTTACAAGAAACCTTTACAAGAAAAAATAGCTAACCTTCTATTCCTGGGCAAGCCACATGGCCTGTTATGTTGCTACATGAGTGCTACTGTGTGCAATGTGCCAAAATACACCCAGAGCAAAGGCATTTCATTCATTCCATATTTGTGCAAAGATGGATGCTAACTGGCAATTCCACAAAGCTAGCACGTAGCAAAAAGAAACTGCAAAGTATTTATTCTGTTACATGATTAATAAGAACCTGCCTAAATTCATATTCATCAGTTAGTAATTATCATCTAAGTTTCTATTGGTTAGCTATATTTTAATTAGCCTCACTAGCTATGTAAATTAGTACGCATGCTCCTTGGGGGGGGGCAAGTCTTCTCAGTCTTGAATTGTGTAGGCTGTCATGATCTCCCCCTGCCACCTTTACCTTTCCCCTAGTTGCCGTAGTTTTGACTGACTTCACACATTGGCGTCTTCTGAGGTGGGATGTCCCCTTTTATCAGTTTGTCAGTTCTTCTTCAAAAGTATAATAAAAACCCAAATGCTTCCTTATCTCTCAGTACTCTTCTCTGACAGCCAGATTCTGTTTTGCAAAGCTCACATGGTCCGTTGTTATTACTTAGTAGAAAATTTCATTTTATGCAGCATATCACTATGGAGTATCACAAAGACAACTGGCAGAATCTTGCTCAAAGAAATGGCAGGAGATATTTGTAGACACCGTATTTGTCTCAGGAGCTGAAAGAGAAGTGTGCAAATATTCTGTATCTGTTTATATTACTTTAAACTAAATTGAAATTTAGGAGAGGAAAACAGGCTTAGCTGGGAGTAAACATTTATTACCTCTCCAGGATTATGTGAAATATTTGAACCCTGTATCCAGTGTGCAAGCTAAGCAGTCCTGCCTTACAGTATTCAGGAGACAAAGCGAAGAAAGGTCATTTACTAGAAAAAATTATGTTAAAACTTTTATATACTGAACAACAGAATAGGTAGTTCCTAAGGCAGGAAGAAAGGAACCCTCCAAAGTAATAGATGAACTCTGAAGGCTACCTCCTTTCAGATATACTCATATATAGAATTAAGAAAAGTTTTCTCAATCCAATATTATTCCATCAATTAGCCTTCATCCTTCAGTCACTCCTTCATAACAATGAAGACAGGGAATGAAATATACAGTCCCAGTAAAAAAGGACTACAAATGTTTGAACTAGAATGAAAACAGAATTATATGTAAGGAAGAAGAATTGGACATTTCCTTTATTTGAATAAATTAGCACACCCATATTTAAGTTTATTGACCCTTCAGTTTCCCACACTGTGTTTCTTTGCTGAATTTAAGTACTACATCCTCTACCAGCAAACAATTCTTAACAGATGAAGTTTTTTACACTAGTATGCAGTATTCTTAGTAAATGGACAATGAGTAGTTCTTAAGAATGTCAAAAACAGAACTGTATGGAGACTCAGGCTGACACAGTTTACTATTTTTAATAATGAAACTCTCTGAAAAAGTCTGAAAAAAAATCTAAACCCCAGTGTATTTACCTATTTATTTATTCATTTATTTGTTCCTGGCTCCTTGTAATCCAAATGAGTTTTGAAACTCTCTGGTTTTTCTCTTTGATACCTTAGGTATCATTTATTCGACAATATACATAAGATCCATAGACTCTCAGTAGATGCTCATCTGCACAGGTAAACCAGCCAAGCTTTCTCTAATCTGATTTTTGAAATGTTTTGTATAACAAAATACAGTGTTATACAAAATATTTTAAAAATCAAGTTAGGGAGAGTTTTTTTACTAACCCAAAGAAATGCTTTGTTCAGAGGATCTTCTGGAGAAAAAATCCAAACAAAACATTGATACTGAACTTGGGGAACTTGAGCAATGAGAGCTCAACATGCAAACAAATCTTTACATTGTACTTCCAGTTTCATAGGCTGTTGATTTATGGCATATCTTATGGTATATCTTATGGCATATGTTGATTTGTTCAAATCTATCCCTCCAAATAGTGTCTGTGCTGACTCCAGTGAGAGGTGGGAATCCAAAGCAAAAAGTGTGAAACTATATGGACAAAATAATGGTAGATGGTTCTGATTTTTTTCATTCTGTTCCACTGGGACCTGAAAACTGAAGTATTCTTAAAAAAATTAAAATTATGTTTAGAAAAATATAATCTCAATTCCAGATTGTTGGAATCACTGGCCCATGGTTTTAGCCATTGAAACAGATTACCTATGTGCCAAACTGGCAGTGACCTTTTTGGCCTGAAAAATAATTCACTGGAATTGTCAGGGGTTTATGACTTTTTGTTTAATTAGAGTCATAAGTGAAATCTGATTTTAATTTAAGTCCTACAAGCTAGGTCTTCAACTGTTATAAATTAGAATAGTTCTACTGACTTTTGTGGAGCTATGCCAATGTATCATCATGCAACTCCAAAAAGCTGGTGCTATTGTGACATTTTGATGTTCTACAATGCAGTACGGCAAAAACTTTGAGTGAACTTTAAGTATTTATTAGAACAAGTGCTTGAAGTGGCAAGCAAAGTTGATTAGGAAAACTTGAGTCCGGATATTATAAAAGTTTCTGAAAATTAGCATATTTCTTCAAATTTGCATTAGAACTGAGCAAAGAAGTTGCAATTTATTTAGACAGTCTGTTTTTCAATATTTTCTTCCCAAGGAAGAAAAAAACTTATTTTCCACTCATTTGCCTGGTGCTGAAATTGCTTAAATCCAAGTAATTTTAATGACTAAGAATTTTTGGTGACTGAAAAAGGCAGGTATTTGTAGTGGAACAATGTTATTATCACTGGAGATTCCTGGGCCAGGGTTTGATTTTTGATTTTTGATGAGAATTATAAGAGAGAGCAGTCTTCACTACTAAGTTTCACTAAACACAAGGACAAACCTTTGTGAAGAAGCACAATATAATACTTGTCTGTGTCATATGGATGTTATAGCTCTACCAGCAAAACCTGTGCTGCACCTTTGTTGATAGAAGCTGGTGTTTGTTGTTCACAGAGCAATGTAAGTACATAGGCATTTTCCTTCTCATTGCATGTCCTGTGTATACACTGGAAATCTTCCTTGACACAGCTATACCAGTGTGGCTATGGTAGTGGAAGCTTTGTTGCATAAACAAGGTAATAGGAGGCTTAAATTGGTCCAGATACTCTCACACATACACACAGACATGTTCACATATTTGAAGGTCAATGACATGGTTCTTTTTAAAATTAAGTGTCTTTAAATGCTGATAGATTTTTAAACTTTGTATGTTTTAGTTTTAAAGTGAACATCATATTTGGTGCAGATGCAGCAATTACATTCACATTAAGATGCAAAGAAATCTGTCAAAGATCCAACAAAGCTTTACTTCTGCCTGCTGCAGACTCCTGGAATGACAAAAAGCCTTTGGGATTTGGCCACAAGTGGGAAGAGAGCCATTATCTGGTCTTTCCGACATTATATTTTAAAGGCTAACAGATAAAGATTCCTGTACTTCTTTACTTACACTCTTAACATCTAAATTCTTTATCCTATGATTGATTCCATTGCTGAAGTCTGTTGTATCTGTATCAGTTCCATTGATAGGCTGTTATAGAATTGGGATTCTTACAAGAAAATTTAAGAAATAAAGCTAAAATTTCTATAAACTGAATGTTGATATGCTTATCTTGGCTATGCTAAACAACTCATTGGCAAATTGCTTCAGAAATGTGATATACTCTTGTTGAAGTCTGTTAGATGAATGGCAAGATCATCTTTAATTCTGAATATTCTTTCTTGAGGTTGCAAATAGTATTTGATTACATGAAAAGTATTCTTTTCTTTAAAGTGTATCATAATTACCATTACTGGGGATAATATTACCTGAATTTTTTGACTCATGCAATATTGCCTATTTTTTAATCTCTTCTGCAGATCTATTTTTGAAATAACTTATGGAAAGCTGAAAGTTAAGTTGCTTTTAAAATTTCACCTACCTATTCATTATCGTCCATTATTCAAATAAAAACATAGCAGTATATTTTTTGGATCTTTATTAATAATGTGAAATTGATATATTTAGAAATCCAGTATCTGTTTCTGTAAAATAAAGTGATCTTTATCAAAGTACTACAGAGAAAATAATATTTGATTAGGGAACTTTCTAAAGCATCTTGTAGGCATATCTTCATCTTCCTTGTATTTTTGAAAAAAAAATTCTAGAAAAAAATGAAAGTCCCCAAGCTACATATAAAAATTTATTTATCTAAATAAAAGCATAGATGTGCTAGGGAATATAATACTATTAAGTGTATATATGTTTACACACAAACAGAGGGAGTGAGACTGTATTTATGTGAGAAGATTGCGGAAGTGTGTGGTAATCTAAGTCATCTCATTTTAGTATGGCTCAATAGGGTTGTGTAAATAAGCATATCACTTTTAACAGTAAGGGATCACTTAAATACTTTTAATTCCTAGAATAATTAGTCCCTTCTAGTCCACAGGAGTATAAGCTGATGACCAACTTAAATATTTTTCTGCTTAATGCCACTCTCTGAACTTATCCTGCCTTCAGCCTGTAACTCTTTAAAGTTCTTTTAACTTTGAAAAATAAGCACAGGGACTGGTTGGTTTCCCCTGTTTCTTCCTCCCCATTCACTGCTGGCAAACAACTTGATCCAATGAACTTGTTTATCTGTTTAGTCCTTTCACTGCTTGTTAGAAGGGTTGGCAGGTGACTGACTTCTTTAATAGAGATGGAGTCAGATTTAGATGCAACTAATCCTCAGCACTTTTCCATAGGAAGCAGTGGGACTAATGACGAGATGAGAACCATTTCCATTAAATTCTAGAAAAGGCTTGGGTTGTTTAGAGTAAGGAAGGCTGTCGCAAACATTTATTTGACTGAGAAATAGACCATTGGCAGTGCAACATTTGGATGCAAGTCTGCCATTTTGGGGAGTGGTTGAATTCCTGCTGGAGTTTCAGGGTCAGGAAATAACACAGAAAAAGACAAAGGGGGGAGAGAGAAAGGCCCTGCAAAGTTTAGCTGCCATGTGACAGAGGAAGTATGTAACTGTGGCATGATAGGCAGATGTTAATTTAAATAACTGACTTGGCCTTGTGGGAAGGGCGTAGGGGAGAAAACAGGTAGCGTATATTTCACCATGGACCAGACATGTTACAGCTAGTTCTGTCTTGAGTAGATAACTATTCATTGGCCAAGTGCTGTGCAAGCTCTTAACTTAACCTTGAGTGTAGTATAGCTCCATCAGGGCAGTCATCACAAAAGGGCTGTTTAGCCTTCCTTCTTAATGCAGTGTCATCCTGGTATTGTATTGCCAGACTATATCTGACTCACTTTGACATGCCTTCCATTATTTTATCCATTTCTGAAGTGTGTGAATATGCCCTTTCTTACATGGGCTGTCAGTTTTCTTGGGTTAGTAGAGGCGAAGATAATAAGGATGTTTGAAAAGAGTACCCCAGTTAGCACTCTTTATTTTTCACCAGTAGTATAGTATTTTTAAAAAATGCACGCTGTATAGCATGGTAAAGCTGAATCTCTATTTTTAAAACAAAGATAATCTTAATAAATTGAAAAAAAAAAAGAAAAAAATGAAAAAATGAATACTCTAGTATTCATTTAAAAAGAAAACTTTAAACAGAGGGAGGTTATGTTCATATTGACTGCTACTCTCTGGATCAGGTGGATCTCTGCACTGAGGGAAGACTGGAAAAATTGTGCCCTTGCAGTGGGAAAAGCGAGTGCACTGTGCTGGGAAAACTGGAGGGCAGGATAGGCATGCCAAGAGAGAGAAAAACAGCCAGAATGGAGGGCAGATAGGGAAACTCCTGTGTAGGGGCAAAGGAGTGTCAAGCAGCAAGGCCCTGAATGAGCAGGGTCAGAGTGAGTTGCACACTCCAGGGGACCTATGTAGGCACTGCTCAATTTGGAAGTTAGTGACAGTTGTTGCACTTAATAACTGAGACCAGAATGTCCCAGAGCACAATGGACAAGGAGCAGATTTGCATCAAATCCAGCTAAAAAGTGAATTTGAAGAGTTTAGAAAAATTTTTATGAAAGGAATACGTATTTCAGAAAAGTCTGGGAGCACTGGTTCTCAAATTCAAGGAGTCCTAGCTCAATTTGCCCAATGTGTAGGTCAGTTGTCAAGAACATGCCAAGTCATGCCTGGCAGACAAGTTTCTGATGAAGCTCTGCCTGGGTTTACCAGGGGTTTTGTGAAAGTGGAATAACTTCCAGGAATGATTTTGATTAATATGAAGGAAACTCCCTCTTTGTTAAAGGATTCCAACAGGCTGTGCTAGTCCATAATACGTTAAGCAGGAAATAGCTGAAATTCTGAGGCAATTGGCTGCTTGTGTTTCTGTCTCTCTGGGATTTTTAAAGGTTCATTTCTGAACTTCAAATTTGGTCTTCAAAAAATCTAAATCGTAACACTTACTCCTCAAGAAGCCACCTCCATTTTTTGCGGATTTCAAGCTTACAATCAAATTTGGGGTTGTTATAATTAACAGCCAAAAATATGTTTCCCTAAGATAACCCAGAGATTCTGTTATATTATCTATATTTTCTTAAATGTCTTTCGTGTACATGTTTGTATGCGTATGCATACATTTATAAATACATATGTATCATAACAACAGTTCCACACTAAACCAAAGTTATATTTAGCTTAGGATCCTATTCCTGATAGTAGACAATGCTTAGAGACAGCACGTAGGGAACAGAGAACTTTCACAGCTAGGTGGTGACCACAGAAACAAATCCCAACCCTGTGTTCTGGTAGTTGGCTGTTTGTTACCTTGCCTTTTTTAATAGTCTTCCTCAGGTGGGATCCTGAAATATGTTCATGTTTAACAGGCAAGACAAGTATCTCAGGAGAGATACTGTGTGCAAAAGGTGACAAAACTGAAATTAGGTATTCGGTGATCTGCTTTCTGTGCAAACTCAGACATACATTAAAGAACAAACAAATCCTTTAATTATCATTAATATTTTTTTAAATTTCAGTCAAAGTTACTGCAGATATCCTAAGGTCTAAAGATGAACATGCAAAAATAATGACAGTTTTTCCTAATCTGCTAACCACAAACAAGAACTTGTTCATAAAAAAATACATTTATCTTTTTGCTTTTCATCATCTTGTTAAATACAGAGTGGGATGATGTACACTATGAGAACAGACTCTTTGTTTATACACTAAGGTCATTATTGAAACTTTTCCATTATGCTGATACTTTACTTGACATAAACCAAAAATGTCTCTCTAAAAGTTTTTTTTCCCCCCATTGTTCCAAGAGCCATAAAGCAAAAATAGGGTTTTGAGAATTTTTTTTGTGTTTCAAAATTGCTATTGTCATGCTAGTATTAATGAATCAATAAAGTTGGAGGCTAACATTTGTTTTTATTGGACTTCCACCTCTATTTAAAAGATTACATTGACTTCTGATAGTATAGCGATGATTGCCCTAGGAAATGTATTGGCACTAGGCAAAACAGGTGTGAAATCAGCTACTTTGGGCCACTGATTACAGCAGCATATGGATAAACTATAGTGAAACGACTCACTGGAAGGTGTTTTAAGAATAAAATGAAACAGTTCTTCATGTATGCCTCTCTTGAATTCTGTTTCTTTACAAGGTATGAAGAAAACCTCCCTGAATAATAATTTGGTTTATATTAAACCTACATATAAAATTGTTTCTTCAACAACAAAAAAAGTGCTAAGCTCCTAGATGTACACTTTGTTTTCTTCATTCTCTGAAAACCAAGTAATCAATACACTGATCCTGGCAGAACAGGAGATGACAAAAGGGACTGGTGGGAAAGTGCACATAGGACAAAAATGCAAAGCAAATCACTTAGGCCGCAAAGCTAATACCCAATTTTGTGTTTAAAAACTACAACCTGCCAAACTTAACTTAGTCTTTCATCGCTTCTCTTAATCTGTTTCTGTTTTCACATTAAGTGACACAAGCTCAGTAGTTATAGTATTTCAGTGGTTTCCCTCTTGCTTCAGTGATGCTCGGGGGTATTATTCTGTCCGCAGAACAAATACAGCCAATTGTTCCTGTTATATTTCACCCTAAGAAAACTATTTGGAATTCTGATTATATAACCTGCTGGACAGCAGAACATATTACATATGTTCTTGCTTATTTTGTTTCTAAAAGAGGTAGGAATATGAAGAAATCCACTGTTTTCTGGCAAAGCTTTTCAGACTGTAATATCTCTTTCTGTGTATAAATTATAAAGCTTCTCCATTCCAAATATTTTTATTGTAAAGAATTTCTGTTGTTTTGAAAATATTCATTTGAACTTACAAAGAATTTCTGGCATCTTGGAGATAATTATTTGATTTTTTTGCATATTTAACAAATTATTAGTGCAGCTTGTCTGGAGGCCTCCTTCATTTAAAGCTGATGGTTTTTGACCAATACTTCTCTCCTACCTAAAAATTCTAATTTGTCAGTTGAAATGTTTTTCAAGAAAGGGTCATATTTGATGAAGGCTATATAATTATTTCTTTCGATATCGAAGAGACAGTAACAAAACTGAGAACAGTGAACAACCAGGTTATGGCTAGACCATCTCATAAAACCCAGATCACTTTTCTAATCAGACCAAACCTCGAATTTTAGATGAGGTTCCTAAGTACAAAATTATAGGTTCAATCTCACGTAAGTCATACATGCAGTATAGAATCTTCTGGTATAGATGTGTCAATCACTGTGATTTCTGACTGATATTGTCCTGAGATCAAATCCCTGGAATAAACACAGTAATTTTCTTCTTAACGTGTGATTTTTCTTAAACAGATTATTTCATTAGAGAAAACAGAAGAGGGGAGTAGATTATTAGTTTGGTGGTTTAGCACCTCTCACAAATATTGGTTTCATTGTCTGTAGATAAACCCTGACAGGTGAACTTAGGTCAGATTTTATAACCAGTGCTCTTCAATCTCAAATGTTTTAACCCATAAATAAACTCTTTTTGCTATTTGTCTTCTGGAACCACGCTTCCAAATGAAGGGTGGATGTCTGGCAGAACTTGTGTTGACTTGCATGTAATAACCACACTTTCACCATTTTGGCAATGCTTTTCTGTACTGTGTCTTTTTTCCTTTTCTTTCAGGAGTGTAGTATTTTCTTTTTTTTTTTTTTTTTTTTCCAGCTGCAAGCTTTGAGGAAGAGAAAGAGATATTTTCTGGTTTGGGTTAAGGGTCAAGGGTCACCCAGGAATAGAAACTTCAATCATCACTTTCTCAAAATGTAAAGTGGAACACTGTAAAGTGAACAGCAGTAAATTCTGTAAGCCTATGGATCAGCATCTGAGTTGCATCATTTTTCCTCTGTCCATTTTTTGAAGTTTCTAAAGAAATTAGTGAGTATCATGGCGCATGGCTGTGAGCATCTTCTTCCCCCTTTCCTTATGCTGGCAGTTTTGGTGGAGTGCAGGAGCTGGGAAGTATGACTGTCATACTTGATAACCTCTACTTACATAATATTTTGTACATTAAGTGAGAGGACAGACTGGACAAAATAAAAAATTTAGTTAATATTTCTATATGTGCTCTAACGTTTACACAGTGGCATAGCTCTACCAATACAGGGACAGTAAAACAATTGTGTCCTGGCCTCTCTGGAAAGTTAGCAGTCTTTCTTATTTGATGCAGTTTGCTGCCATGTTAGCTTGCTGATGAGCCCTGCCTTCAGACTTTTCTTCTAATGCCTTTTGCTGGTTCAGACCCGTAACTAAACTAAAGAAGATTGTAAAGATAACTTTCCTTATGCCTTGCCTGGACTGGAAGTCCACCTTGTACCTTATATATGAGTTAATCAAACAAAGCATCAATCTGCTTACTCATCAGTGTTTAGCCTAGATCAAGGTGTGTACTGAATTGTCTCAACTAGTTGAAAATGCCCTAACATAGTCAAGGGATGCCCAAAATTACAGACCTGGCAGACATGAACTGACAAATACACAGGAATTTTGTTCATAGTGTTGTGATATATCAGACTTGAAGAATCTATTCTTTTGTCAGTGCCATATTTTCCTGCTCCTTCAAGGCATCTTTAATGTATGAACTACAGGAGTCTTCCAAAAATAACTGGGGCAGGTGGCAATTTTTCACATTACACAACTATCCAAGTGATACAAGCAGGGCAATGTTTGCTTGCCTTTCAGGCTTTATAAGTTCTGTAGCAATCCTTCTCCCCTTGTGATCTCACTAAACTACATACATAAAAGCATGTATAAAATTACAGTTTGATGAACAGGTTTCTTACAGAATATCCTTCACTGATTTTTAAATTATTTCTAATGATTTTTTGCTCTGAAATTATCTTCTTTCTGTTGCTGCAATGTTAAGTAAAAACACTTCATCCTTCCGCCCTGTTTTTTGTGTATATCTGACAGTATCTTGTCTATATTCTTTTGCCTATGATAGTTGCTCATATTTCCACTTGCTTTTTATGTAATTTGTTCTTTTGTCTCACACGATAACAAGAAAATTTAATTCTGGAAAAACATAGGGACTAATCAGAGGTAGGCATAGCATATATTTCAGGTAATACAAACCCCACATAAATATTGAAAAATACTTTTTCTTATAATCTTAGTTTTATTAATTTAACAAGACTTTTTTCAAGTCTCCTCAGAGCATTTATACATGACCTAAATTAATTGCTCTAGGTCACCATCTTCTCCTTGCCTTCTCTAGACTGTGTAACAGCAGATATGATTGTGCAGTTGAAGCCAGGTCAGTTGAAACTGTTACTGGTACTGTTTTGTTCTAAAGGCCATGTAAATGGATTAATGTAATTCAGATTTGAACTGGTTCTGTTGTAGATTATATCTGTTAGTAGGAGCAGTTGCAATAGGACTTTTATATGACACTGGTCTTGCCATGACTTATTAAAGAATGTGCTGTATTTTAACTGTGGAGGTATTCAGTAATGTGAATCTGAACAGTTCAGTTCTTAGAGCAGAAAAAGTCTACTTCTAGTTTGTAAGACTGTGGAGTCTGTTTTTTGGATGTAAAAAAAGAATCATGTAAACACAGAGCTGTCATGCAGCCAGTGGTCCGTGTTACATATTGAGTCACATGATTGCCACCAACTGATCTGTGGTTCCACCCAAATAAGCATCCACAACGATATTATTGAACACATATGTTTCATGTAAACCTCCACGAAACAAATGGATGTATTAAAACAACAAACAATACCACTGTCTGTGGTGCAAATTAGAAAAGAGACATAATGATAGAAAGTTTTAAGGGAAAGAGGTTTTAACAAGGAAGGCACTCAAGCAATATTTGCTGATCAGTTTCTGAGATATTCTTTTTCTTGCCTCAAAATTTCTGCCAAACATTTATTTCTAAATGTGGTGGTTGACCTTGGACAGCTGCCAGACACCAACCCAGCTGCTCTATCACTTTTCCTCCTCAACAGGACAGGGGGACAAAGAAAGATGAAAAATCTTGTGGGTTGAGGTAAAAACAGGTATGAATTTATAATAATTAATAAAGATAAAGACAGTTAAAAATACAACTGTTATGTGTTGCATATCTTCCTTTTTGTTCTCTCTTTGTAGTCTTACACAGTCCACACATTTATGAAGCTCCCATTAATGTTAATTGAAATTTAAACATAGCCATTCACTGGTGATCTATCAAAAGTGGAAGATAGGTAAGAAAAAATAGCTAAATTAAAATGTGCCTTTAATTTCTGATAGGGCTGGTGAAACATTTCCCAACAAAGTTTTTAATCAGAAAATGCCAGTAATGTATTTTTCACAGCAAATGTTAGTGAAGTTTTTGACAGTGTTTGATTTGGTACAAATTTGAAATCCTGTATTGTAGTGATGTTATTGTACTTTTAAATTTCTGAAATAATAGTTCCTGATTTATGAGATCTTTTGACTTTTGTTTTGACCTTGGACTAAAAAAATTATTAAAAGATAAATTCTGAGTTTCACTTGCCTCTAGCTTTCACTGTCAGTCTCTGGGTAAATCAGAACAGCAGCTCCAGGTTCACAAGTGTCTTAGATGTCCTGACAGCATTGCAATAAATTGATGCAGCTTGGGGGTCAATCTTTCTGATTGACCTAGGTTTCTCAGTTATTAATCGATGAAAATTGGCTCAATGCATTTAATAGATACCAACAAGTAACCCTTTGCCATTAACCCTCATACTCTGTCTAAGATGAAGTACTCTGAAATCTGCCAGCTTTTTTTCTGAGTTAGCTTCTGTAAGCTGTGTGCAAAACCAGCAATTGGTCCCCACTGTAGTCTAACACCCGTGTTTTATCCAGAAGAATTCCTCAAAGCCACAGCTTTGATCTGTGGATTGCTTGTACTCACAACAATATACATGATAGGATGAATCTGGATGCAAGGAAGAATGAATTTGGATGCAAGGAGCAAGGATGATTTGCTCCTCTGGTTTTTTCAGGTGTTACAATTGATAGGGCATCTGCTTTACAGGATTACCAATTTTCAAAAGACAGTCCTTTTCCCACTGTATTCTATTAAATACATAATGGTAGGCACCTAATTAAATCACTAGATAAATAAAAAGTAGAAATGTAATTTATACCTGCTGATTTAAATACATAATTAATTTACATGACTACTTACTAATTAAATCAATTTAGTGCTCATTTTTCTTAGCACCATGTTATCTCCTGTGAAGGAAATGTGGTTTAAACAGTCTTCTTGGAGGACTGTGTCCAGCTCTGGAGCCCTCAGCACCAGAAGGACATGGATGGAACTGTTGGAGCAGGTCCAGAGGAGGGCCACAAAAATGATCCTAAAACTGGAGCACCTCTCCTATGAGGAAAGGCTGAGAGAGTTGGGGTTGTTCAGCCTGGAGAAGAGAAGGCTCCAGAGAGACTTTATTGCGCCCTTCCAGTACTTAAAAGGGAACTATAGGAAAGATGGGGGCAATCTATTTAGCAAGGTCTGTTGTGACAGAACAAGGGGTAATAGTTTGAAACTAAAGGGTGGTAGATTTAGACTGGATATAAGGAAGAAATTTTTTACACTGAGGGTGGTGAAACACTGGCACAGGTTTCCCAGAGGGGTGGTGGCTGCCCCACCCCTGGAAACATTCAAGGTCAGGTTGGACAGGGCTCTGAGCAACTTGATCTAGTTGAAGATGTCCCTGCTCACTGCAGGGTGGTTGGACTAGACGACCTCTGAAGGTCCCTTCCAACCTAAACCATTCTATGATTCTATGATTCTTATAATTCTAGAATATTCTAACATTAAAAACCTGCTCAAAAATATATTTTTTAAAAGAGACCTACCAAGCTGTAAAGAAAAGCTTATTAATACACACACACTTCAACAGAGATGGAGTTGATTCGAACAATAACCAATTCTTAGAGAATACAATTTTGTCATCTCAAACTTTGCATTTGTAAGCACCACTTATTGTAGATTTTAGCAAAGTTTCAGGAACAGTATTTTTGTCTAGAATTCTGTTCATAAATATAGATACAGACCTTAACTATTTATCTCTGTAGAGAACAGATACACTGCTGTCCTTGCAGTACTACTGCAATGCATATGGAAAACAGATGTCTAAACGTTAGAGATTACGATGTAAAGCAAATCACTGCATTCCAGTGCAACACTATAAATCAAATACTGAAACTGGCAGGAAAAAAACTATAATAAAGGACCTTCCAAGGTAGAATGATTTTGTGTTATAAGAATCTGTTTTTATGTTCTGTGTCGTATTGGCTTACCAGGACTTTTTGGTAACATCAGCAAAACTAGAATATTCATCACATTTTTTCAACTAGCTAATGATAAAACTGAGGTCACAAGACCATTGTGCACTTCAAAGGGGCCAAGAACTGGTGTTATATAAAAGAGTAATTTTTAGAAGTGGGAGTACGTATCAGCTCCTAGTTGCTCTATTTTGAGAAGATTGTATTTTTGTGCCTTATTTTAGTTATTGATTTCTCCCAACACTTTAGACTAGTTAATCAGCTCAGTCATGTTGACCCTTCACCAACCCACTGTATACCTGCACTACTGAGATATTATAATCCTTGTAAACTTAATTCTGGTCTGGAAAATTCAACTGCTGGCCACTCCTTGTAGGATAAATCATTGCACATAGTACATACTACAAGAAGTATTAAGAGCAAAGGCTTAGGGCAAAGAAGAGAAGGGAATGTGGGCCAAAGATCTGGGAGGACTGCCAGAACATAAAACAGCAGCTGTACAGCAAAGGTCCATTGCAGGCATTGTGGCCTGCATATATTGAAGGCATGGTCACAATGCCATGAAACTAATCCTGTAACTCAAACTGCAGTTAAACCATGTAACTCATTTACATTCATTGGCTACATTTACACTAACAAATTAATGTGTGGACTGTTTTCTGATATTAAAGCCCAATGCCCATATTATAAGAATCTTAGCTTCCAAAACAGGCTGGCTATATGCAAACTGTCCATTGCGAATACTTCCTATCTGCCAAATGATATCTCACATTTGTTTGGGAGAATGGTAGTTGGCAAAAACTCGTGCAAGGGATTGTTCTCACAATAGGTGTAACCAAGAAGATATTAACTTATAATTAGCAGCCTGTCTGGATGGTTTTATCTGTAGAGATTTAGTAAGTTTAAATCACGTTTGAATTAGTAGACTTCCGAAACTTATGTAATAAGAAAGATGTACTTTACATTAGACAAAGCCAAGGGCCTCTGTCTTCAAAGGGACTAGGTTCCTAGATACCCCTTTTAAGTATAATTCCTCATACACTCAGCTCAGCTGCAATTTAACAATGGAAATGCCTAATTTATAACCAGTCGAGTCATCTAGGCACCCTGATTTCAGCTCTGAGCAAATTGAAAACCACCAAATTGGTCAGTGTTGGTATCAAATTGCCCACATAAAAACGCAACGAAATTCTTGTTTTGATATCCCTGTACCTTTCTTACTGTAAGAAAGTCTGGACCTTGAGACTCCCAGGGGAATACCCTAACGGCTGGGTCATGCATTCATTTTAATTCCCTTTATAGATCAAGAAATATGTAATTATTTTATATAGAATTGAATTGTTTCAGTAACAAGAGAGCTTTTAAAAGCGCTGGAGCTCTTACATGTTTGTTACCAATTAATATTCAAGAAGACAAGAGAAGGATTTCAGAGCATTTGTGTAATATTTCATTTGGGCATGCTAAGTACTGGGACACTGCGTGTAAAATGGGACTGAAGAAAGATCACCACAGTTGCTCTCTTCAGGCTGTTTGTTTTCTTGAGCTAGGGTAGATATAATTTTAACACATATCTCAAACAGATATTTAAGATTGTGTATTCTGCAGGTATGAGAGTGGAGCTGTTGACACAGGTTGTGGGATAGTTCAGGTGATTTTGCACTCACTGTACTGGGCTTTGTGAATCCCATTCTCTGACTCCCAGGTTTTCTTACACATTTTGTGGAGAATCTAGACACCTGACTTTGGATTTGTTTTTCCAGTATAACAGATCAGTTACAAGTTAGGCATCACAATAATAAATATAATTCCTATTTTATTGATTTAATCCTAGATCACTGAAAACAATGTTTTCTACTATTACAAGTGCAACTTAGTGTAAATCATTAGTATTTGCACAGTACGTTCCTCATATTTAATGTTGTTATTGTAATCACCTTGAACTTTATTAATAGACTTATTTATAGTTTAGCAGTTTTTAATCCTGAAGAGCTTTAATGACAAACTACACTAGAAATTAACATGAGTATACTCTAACCAAAGCTGTAGAAATGTTTAAAGATACCTCTTAATACTAACTTTATAAGATTCCAACGGAAACATTTTATTGATGCATGCATTCCATATGTCTGTAAGACCCATTTTTATAAAATCGATTGCAAACTTCTTTTAGGTACTAGAATATCAGTGACTTTATTAATACAAAAGGTAAAGAAAGAAGATGGTAAAATTATTGTAAGAACATAACGTTAGCACTTAGATAATGACCAATTATAAGCTTTGAAAAAAGCTTCAGAACAGTTAAATGGAAGAAGATCATAGATACTGATCTATTGCATCTATTTTTCTATGAAGTGACAATTTTCAGTCTCATAAGTTGCCCTTGTAATCATTGCACACACAGAGGCATGTAAATGTATTACAAACGCAGTAAACAAGATAAAAATAGTGGACTTACTTATGTATGTTCCTTCTGAGAAAGCCATATTGATAGCATATGAATTTAACACAAGGCTTAATTTAAAATTGTTTGAATACCACTATAGTAAGTGTATGGCAGAGTATGCTGAGCTCTGTTGGAAATGCACGTACACAAATTCTATCTGCACACAGTTTGGTGAACTTGGGGACAAGGATTATTTTTTTCTTAGAAGGCTTTGGAAACAGCCAGCATTTAGCATGACAGCAGCTAGCTGGCATCTAGCTCAAAATATGTGTATTTTCTTAGTTTTTAAATAGAAGTAGCACAGGTTTTTATTGGAAGTTGTAGACTCAGAAATGTTTATTCATTGATCAAAATGTATATTTAACTGATCATTTCTGTCTTTTCCCCTGGTTATGATAATGACCCATTTCATATCTGCCTACTGTATTGTAATATTTGATTATCAGTTTTCAAAGACCACAGCAGATACTATTTTTGTCTTGCCTGTAGGCTGCTTGGTGGCTCTGGAGGTCACTGCAACTTAGTAAAAGTTTTTCTCAGACACCACCTGCTACATCAAGTGGTAAATCCATACAGGGATTAAAGGTCCACAAATGGTTTCTCAATGTTTTTGAAGCTCCTGTCATAAAGTGGGCACCGCAGAGAATAGAAAATTCTTCTGGTTTGTCCCAAAGATCATAAAGTATTTTGCTCATTCAGCCATTGTAGATGCTGTTTTGGAGATGAATGCTTGTGAATCCATCTCTGATGCTCTCTGACCTTTTTTAAACTCTGCTATTTTCTAAAGCATGGATAAACGGTAGCTGATATTAAGCTGTTCTAAATATGTCATAAACAATAGTAGGTTTCTAAAATTTAGAATCAAGCCATGCCTATCCAGATTTCTAAGCATCTTTGACATTAGTCTCAAGAAGGAATACTAGTAAAAGCAATGAAAAGGGTTGGCTTTTTTATTTCCTACAGTTTTATTCATGTTTTAATCTCACCCACCATCCCAGTATTACCAACCTAATATAGCCTGAATACTGTCATTTCATGTTATCTCCTAACATAAAGTGAATCTAACCGCATCAGTGTGTCTTCACTGCCAGGACACTGTAGAAGTGTAACAAAATGAAAACATAATAAAATTCATCATAAGGCTTCAACACAAAGATTAAATGTTTGAGCTGAGCAGGGAATTTAGTTGTTAAAGCCAGTGTTTGTAAAAGAAGTAACTGAGGAACAACACAGCATCTAAGAAAGATTTTGAGGCATTTTTTTAAGAGACAGCAGGAATGCAATAAGATGTTTTGTCCATTTTTCTCCCATGTTTCTTGTCTCATTAAAATGAACCTTTTGTCAATATGTGCCTTAACAGTAAATCTTGGTATGAGGATCTATACCACTTTTCCTGATCAGTCTCATTTTCATCATGGGCTCACTACTGTTTAAAAGCACTCTCTTATACATGGCATAGATTAACATTGCAGAGTGTAGATGCTTCCACTAGCTTTAAACAGACCCATTAATGTACTGGAAAAGACTAGCCTAGGTGTGCTGTTTTTGTTAATGGCTTTCATTTGAGAAACATGGGAACATCGCACAACATCATACTAACTCAGCTAAGCTGCTTTCTTAAGTTGGCTCAGATAGTCTTATATTTACAAAACAGTTCTGTCTAGCTGTATCTCCTGGCAGTTGCTTGGAGTGCTATGGTTACTGAGTTTTGTTTAACCTATTTTCACCAGTGAGTACTCACACTAGTCATTCTTTTTTTTTTTTTTAATATATAATTCTCTTCTAATTTGTTCTTCATACGTTGAAGCTTTGTCTACATACAGTAATATTCAGTATACATTTCTTTAGAAGTGTTGGCATAGATGTGACCTGTAGACCAGATTTGATATACAGGTTCCAGTCGTGGTAACAGTTGTCCTTGACTGTAATGTGATCTGTGACTCACAGCACTGAAAGTGTTGGCTCATGATGGTTAATCTTGATCTCATTGTAGGAGTGTGCAGTCAATGTGAGCCAGACTTCGACAGGGAGGAGTAATTATTTTTGCAAATAAAGCTTGTGCCCTGAGGCTTCTAGAAGATTGTTACTGCTATCTTCTGTGGAGTACTGTGAGGCTGTGCACTTTGTCACACTTGCTTATTCTAAATAAAGCAAGCTAATGACATTGATATAATGCACTTTCAGACCTTATGCAATTTTTCAAGTTGTTCTTTTGCTTTTATTTTATCAGCTTGTTCTGAATTTGTGGAAATTTGCTTGAATATTTTTGGTACAGAATATGCACTATTTAAATGCTAACATGTAATTTTGAATTTATATTTAGTTGACTTTAGGACTGATGGAAAAAATTAATTTCACATGTTTTTCCATTAGGAAAATATGTTTTCTCTATCCAGAAGTGTCTTCCTTTAGAGTCTCTTTCAGGAACTCTCTGCCTCTCTGCAGCTTCTGTCTTAGGTCTTTTGTAAGGACTATTTGATTGCTTCTGCTATGGGTTGATAATTATGCAGATCTGGCTGCCCCATGTTCTTTTGTGCACAAAAAGAGAAAAGCAACCCACAATGCATCTCTTTCCCAACAGCAAAAGGAGAACTTTTGGAGCCTCGTGGCAGACAATGTGTTCCAGCCTGTGGCTGTAGCACATCGAGAGAGGAAAGCACATGCAGACTACTGATTTTATAGTGTGAAAAAATGCAGTGCTGTGGTAGAAATTTATGGTTTTAAATTGCAGGGTTTTGTTTTCTTTAATTAAAAAGGCCAGGTATGACAGAGTGATTAAAGTATTCTCTTGCCATGTTCATTCCTGTGCTGACACCATTCTGAGGATAACAAGAAATGTACCTACTTGTTGAGGGGAGGCAACTACTCTGTCCGCTGACTTCATGGGGGCATGAAAGAAGGGAAGAATGGTCTGGGAGATTGACACACACATAAATTTATTAGGCCTGAACTACGCTTCTACTAAAAGTAATGGTTTCTTCTAGCGTTTTTGTTTAGTGTTAGTGTAGGTGCAAGTATAAATTTGAAAAAAAAAAAAACAAAAAAACAAAAAAAACCCATGCATAGTGTTATTAATGCAGATTAAAGCTTTAAGAGAAAACAGTGCTAGGTGTCACACTCAGAAGTTGCAATTATAATAACTACAAAGTGCATAGATTATTAGGTTCTGCCACCTCAAGATAAATAGGTCCATATCTTATTTAGATGATCATTGATGATCTATATGATTGTTGTAGGTCACTTCCAACTAAACTGTTCTGTTCTAAACTCCACTGGGGCTATTAACTAAGTATGGGTTTTGTCTCACCTCAAAGTTAGGCATCTTTTCCAAGTTTGTTATCAAGGTTTTTTCAGGATATAGTGGAAGAAGCTAACTCTAGAGAGGATTTCATCTGCAGGTTATTCTCTCAGAAAATATCTTTCTGTCTCCCTCCCAGTCTCTGTCTCCCCCCCATCTCTTTTCCCTTCCCTTCCTCCCTCTTCCTCTCCCTCACTCTCCTCTTCTCTCCCTTCCTCTCTCCCTTCTCTCACCTCTCCTACTTCCTCTCTCATCTTCTTCTCATGTCTTCTTCCTCTTTCCCTTTGCCTCTTTTCCCTCTCCTAGTCCACCTCTGTCTCTCCCCATTCTCCCCTTCCTGTCTTCTCTTTGCTCTCTCAAACCCTGCTTGCTCTCTCCCACCTACCTCTCCATTCTCTCTCTCCTCCTCCCTTCCTCTGTTGTCTCAAAGAAATGTAGATGGATCTCTTACAAGGACACTTAAATTTAAAACACCCAAACTCAAATGCAGCTGGAATTATGTACTGATCAGAACAATAAGTTTATGCCTTTATTATCAAATAGTAAGGGGAAAGAGGTCCAGATATGTAGTGTGAAATGGTTGGTGCTGAGGGTCAAGTATGGATTGTTTATACAAGTTTTGAGAATTTTTACTAGCTTCAGACTAGATTTAGTTTGGTCCCAGGGACTGAACTTCCCTTACTAACTGGAGCACGTGGTTGGGCTCTTGAATTATACCTGCTGGTTTAGTTTCAACCAAAGGAGTTCAGTTTGCATGCTGTGAGACTGCTCAGTGATGGAAACAAAGTGCAGCAAGAAGAGACTGATCAGGAGATTAGCTTCAGAATATCACTCCTGATCCAAACTAAAACTTTCCTGTGGGCACACATTTGCAAGTGCAACAAAATAAATTCGGGGAATCAAGATTCAATAACTTATAAATTAGGGTAAGAGAGCTGTACATTCTGATTATAGGATGTACTACTTATCAATTTAATGTCTTTGATGAAGGCATGAAAGTATATGAAGTAAGTTCTTTGCCAAGATTTTGATGGCAGAAAAGCAGTTCTGCTGCATTAGAAGGTAACAGGAATAGAATCAAGGTCTGACAGATTAATGCCCCGGTTCTGTAACAGGACTTAGCATGCTTAAATGTCTTTGCAGCCTCTGTGCAGTGAGTGCCCTTTGCAAGACTGGGGCATATGGGAGACATTAAATGATATTGCTTATCAGTCAGATGGTTTCTTCTTTTCCAGTAAGAATGCCAATACATGTATGACTCATATTTTGACTGAAGTAGCAACTTGATCATAAATTGTATTTACTGTAAGAATATGAATAGACCAATTATCAAGAAAAATTATCCATCTAGTAATGATTCATAATTCAGTCTTCCTCTACAGATTTATGGATCCAAATATGTTGAAATAAGTTTCAAAAATAAGAAAAAGGTTGCTTAGCCCTGCAAGTTGCAACATGAGATATTGCAAGTATTAAGGTTAAAGCAGTTGATGATCTGATCCTCTTTCTGTTTGAGGCATAAGCTTGCTTCATCGATACTAAATCCATGCTAAAATGGGGAAAGCAAAGTTGGGGATAACTTAGCAGACACTAAATTAGTCATAAAGGCTCTGGTCCAGATGAAATATGGCTGCCTGCAGGTTGAGATTTATCAAGATCTTCGTATTTAGCTTTTCCTAATGAATGTCAGGAAGGGATTTGATCATTTTCTGTATATGGGGATAACTTAGGTTGGAAGACACTCCTGGAGGTCATCTAGTCCAACCTCTTGCTCAAAGAAAGGCTCATGTAAAGCTGTTTCATCTTGCCCAAGGTCTTGTCTGGTTGAGTTTTGAAAATATACAAGGATGGAAGTTCCACAACATCTCTGAGCTTAATCACTGTCACAGTGAAAATATTTTTCCATATACCAGGTCAGAATTCCTTCCTACAACTTAAATCTGTTGCCCTGTACTTTTTCTGAGCACCTCTGAGTACAGTCTTCTTTCAACTTCAGCCTAGGTTATTGAAAACAGCAATTAGATACCTCTTTTGCCCTCTCTCCTTAAGACTGAGCAAATCCAATTAGTTCAACCTCTCCTCATATGTCATGTACTACAGCTCCCGATCATCTTGTTGAACTTGCTTCAGTTTTTCAGGGACTTTCTTAGGCTTAAGGGCCCCAAACTGGATGTTGCATTCAGATGAGGCTTGATGCTGAATAAAGGGGGTTAATCAGTTGCCTTCATCTTATACTTACACTCTTGTTGATGTGCTTAGCCCTTATTGTTGTAATGGCACATTGCTTATTTATGCCCATCAGGACAATCAAGTCCTTCTCTGTAAAGTTCCTTTC
Organism: Phalacrocorax carbo; assembly: GCF_963921805.1. NCBI lineage: Eukaryota > Metazoa > Chordata > Aves > Suliformes > Phalacrocoracidae > Phalacrocorax > Phalacrocorax carbo. The sequence continues at coordinate 106,419,599 of NC_087514.1, forward strand.
TAGCCAGTCAGTCCTCTGCTGATACTGTTGCATGGGGTGCTTCTGTCATATGTTCAAGTCTTTGCATACATCTTTGTTGAACTTCATTAATTTCCTTTTGGTTAGTAGTAAAAGTCTATCCCCTGGATGGCAGCCTTGCACTCCAGGATATCAAGCATCTCTTCAAATTTGGTATCATCTCCAAACTTTCTCAGGATGCATTCTGTCTCATTTTCCAGGTTTTTGATGAAGACATTAAGCATTACCAACCCAAATATCAGCCCTGAGGAAAGCCACTTGTGATGGCTGCCAATTCCACCTTGAACATGAACTACTACCTTTTCAGATGAAAAATCTAGCCAGTTTTTCACTTGCCTTACAGTCCACCAGCCTAGTCTGTATCTCAGTTTGGGTAGAAGAATGCTGTGGGGAGATTGGGTTAAAATCCAAGGCCAAGTTCCCGGTAATTGACATTTTCTTCTCTCTCCTCATAAAAAAAAAAAAAAATCATTACAGAAAGTAATTAGCTTTGGCAGGAACAATGTGTTGGTAAATTCTCAGTATTGTTTTCCTCTATTTATTACCTGTGGGTCCATAAGAAACTACATGGTTGGTGTAACAATTACTAATTAAAATGCTTTATAAACAGGACATCAGAGCAAATCATCATAACTACTTCTTTTTGGTCTTAAATTCCATCAGCCTGGGAGAAATTTAATGGAGATAATCTTGTTTATTCCAGTCAGTTTTGAATTAATTTTAATGTGTGGGTGGTCTTGAATGGTCTTTAGAAGATGTAGTAGTTAGTATAGAAGATGTAGTAGTCAGTATTTATGTATAAAGTGCAAAGCCCGGAGAGATTCTCTATTCATCAGCACCAATAGTTTTAATGAAATACTTTGTAGTACTTTGAGTGCCATGAGTAATGTCAAAAACTCCCAAAAAGGCACCTTTCTGCAAGATGAGTGAAGACTAATCAAATAATGGCTAGAGCACAAGTAAAAATGGTTATCTTATCTCTTATTCTCCCCAAACAAAGCTCCTTCAAAAGCTAAATCCAGCTAAACTCATTAATGTTTTTCTCAGATATGGAAACTTTGGTTGCACATATCCCTCAGACATTAAAAACCAAGTTGAAATTGTTGATAGGGATTTGTTTGAAGTTTGTTTGCAGTTTCCCACCTTGCCTGCAATAGTTTACAAAGCTGCATGAAGCAAGCAAAAAATGGATCTAGGTTTCCTGCAGAAAGTATTAATGCTTTAAGCTAAATATTTTGGCTAGAACTAAAATATTTTACTTCAAAATCATTATATAGTGCCTCACAGAGTTTATGCTGCAAGTTTTATTGTTAGGCTTAGTTCTTTGGTCACACTGAATCTCCTATATAGTGCCACAAAGACAGAGGCTTTGTTGGTATGTTCCTCCCACACAAGAAACCAGATAGACTTGGCTCTATATCTTCTTAGAAATGCTAGTATGAAAACGGTAAAACTCTAATGCTCAAAAAAAGAAGTAATCTTTACAATAACACATGACAGGTGATATGTGAAACATCTCTAAATATTAACTAAATCTGTAAGACATGTAAGCTGCCTCTGGGCAGAGATAAAGAAAGATGTCATATAATAGTTACTGCATCAGGGACGTAATTAAGAAATAAAATGGAAACATGCCAAGAATCTGTGGGCAGGAAAATAATCACTCTTCCTCCAGTTTCTAAGTTCCTTCATGGAAAAATATCCAATATGTAAAGTTTACCTTTTTGTTATTTATGCCTCTGTATTTCTTTAATAATTGGTGAAATACTTGGCCCTATGGATTTCACTTTTTAAAAATTATTATTTAGAAGTGCTAGCAATTTTGCTACATACTGCTCAGAGTCCACAAAACAGACTGATCTAGTTGAAAAACTCACAAGCTGAATGATATGTACATACCCTAGGGAGGCAAAAGCATGAGTTGCACAAACAAGTTTATATAGTTACTTCTTAGAAGTGCAAATGATGTTACCCATTAGAAATATTTTCCAAAGTCCTCCTGTTAATTAGGAGTCAAAGTCTCATTTTCAGACATGACCACAATACTTAAAAGTCTCTCTGAATTGTGAGATTTGGATTCCTGCAGGCAAAATCTTGAAACATGTTTTGTACTCACAATGCATAAATTTATGGTGACTGCTTTCTGAAACAGAAGACTAGTTTCACTGGAAAGCTAGGGTCTCTTTTCACCATTGAAGAGTGTTGAACAGTTTTCATTCTTCTCTGTTCATTTCAGAATGCAAGGGGGTATTTTTTAAATGTCAAAACTTTGTGGGTCAGGAAAGATGTTCCTAGATTTTTTAGTGACATCTATGAATTTCACTACCCTGCTGCCCAACATTGATGTATATACTCCGGAAATCGCTATTAAAATCTTTTTCTTTGGACTAGCTCCATTTAAACTTCATTAGTAATTCAACAATAGAATTTTTGTCAAAAGGGTCTGCTTGACAGCTCAAGTATGATAGTTAAAGGATCTGTGACTTCAGACTAGACTGTGAAGGTATTTTGAAATGCTTAGTGTTAAACTTGGTTGATACGGAAGACATGGGTGGAAAGGATTAGAGAAAGAATTCTTGGGTGTGTGTTCTCATAAGAAATATTAAATCACTGTTCTAGATCAAGTTTAGAGGAGAAAAATAGGACTATTGTGACACGAAGTGTCTAAGAAGCAAACCCAAAATAAGTCCAACAGGGATAAATGTGAATTTTACTCCAAGATTAAGTATATTTTGGGCTATTGGGAAAACTGTCATCTATAATAATGGGTGTCTCCTCCATTTATCCTAGCCTTAAAACCAGATATTCCCTGATATGTTTCTAGTTTTCATTTGTCTGCCTTTCTCTCCCCATATTTGACTTACCAGAATGATCTCACTGTGGGTGGTCTCACCAACTAAAACCAATTCCTAATGGGGAAAGGAAAAACATCCTATAGCCATATAAATTACCCTGGTTTGTGGTTATCTATTTTAGCTTTTATGTTAAATTATTAGCTGTCTTGAGCAGTTCCTGTGCAAGCTGACAAAAATGTGTTTGCCGACCATTTTGTTGACCAGAAATAAGCATTAAAAATGTTATGTGTTTTATTATGAACTTTCCAATATAATATTATTATTGTGATTTTTTTTTTTCTGTATCTGGATAGAGGTTTCATCTGCAGTAGGGATATGTTTAAAGATTATTTAGGTTTTTTCTGTTACCATTGGAAAGGAATATATGGGAAAAATTTAACAGTGATTTTTAAAGGAAAAGGTTGCAGTTATCATCTCCAAAGAATTATATATATTTAGTCACTATGGGAGTCAGATCCCTAACAGATGTAAATTAGTGTTGAACTGTTGAATTGAGTGAAATGCTGCATATTTACATCATCTGAGAATATATCTTTTTACTTTCTGTAGACCCCAGATAATTAATAATCAGATTAAGCCACTCACTTTACAGAATACAGTCTCTGTATTATATTAACCAAGATCTTCATTGTGTTAAATATATTTTATTTTCATTATTTTGTTACTTTTTAAAACTTACCAAACTCTACTCCTAAAAAAATGTTTCTTAAGGTATCTCTCCAAAGACAGCTAGTTTGTCAACAGAATTGATGAGTAGATTTCCTCTTGTCTTATCATTTTGTACTAGGAGATTCTTATTTATAGGGAAAGAGAAATAGCTATGGCAATGCTTTGCTTTTCTAATTAATGGATAATTTATTTTAATTATAGAAGTAATTTTTAATTCTCATTCCAGATATTCTGAAATACCAATGTGTATTCCAGAATTTTCTGTTCTTTTCATTCTGAAAAAATAAACTTGCAGCAGTATCTGTTTTTCCCAATGGAAAGCTTGTATACATGTATAAACTGAAGGGGATTTGCACTAAGAAACAATCATATTTTGCTACTCATATACATCATGTACCTAATTTTAATCAAGCAGAAGTTGCACAATAGTATCTGTAAGTATCTTTCAGAGTATTTGCTCGAGAAAATATTAGACGTTCTCTCCAGCATGGTAAAAGGAAAAAGAAGTACAGAGTTTGAATCTGAACTTTGGTGAGCAATGCAAGTACAGGTTGTGAAAGGAATAGAGGAAATCTGAGCTAGAAAATATGCTAAACTGCCCAAATATCTTTGGTTAATCAGCAAAATACTTGGGAGTGTTGTTAACAAAGGTTGAAATGTTTAACTTATGGAGGACTGTTTACCATCAGTAAGAAAAAACACCCACAGCATATTACAAGTTGTGACTTAAAGGAAATTAGAACCTGTTGAAAAACAATTTCTAATATTGCTTTCTATGTAAGGTTATCAAGAAGCCAACCTGAAAAGCATTTTATTTCCTACAGCAACTCTAATGCTTTTTCACTTGGTTTCAGACTTGTTTGTAGTGTGGAAGGCAGCAGCCATTCTGCTGATGGATAGCAAGCTGCTGAGAGAGTTCAAATTGTGAGATTAATACTGCTACATCCATCTGTAACCACTCTACAGCCTTTGACTTTATTGACTATGATGCTGCTAAGGCTTCAAAGAAAAGCTGATAGCTTAATATTTGCATAGCTGAAGACAATTGTTTACATTAAACTCTCTTTTGAAGTTACTTTGAGAATACGTAGATAATTTTACAAATTTACCCTCAAGCTATGGTTGTACATTTTGAATCAATGGAATTATCAGAACAAATAAATATTTATTTCAGAAGTGTCCTATTGGCCTTAGAAAAAAAAGTAGTATGCAGTTCCCCTTGAAATATGTATCTAGATGACAGAGATATCCAACTGCTATTATGACATGCACAGAATGTTGTAGAAATGTGACCAAAGATGTATGTCTTCTTTCAAATAACAGGAGACACAGGCCAAAATTTCCATGAAAATTAAACAAAGTTCTTTTCTGAGAGCCAAAAACTTTCATATTTGTAATCTTTTCAGTGCCATTGCACCTTGATGACATATGGAGCTGGTAGAGAAAATGTGGCAAGAAAGCAAAAATATGTGTGTTTTATTTGTACATTATCCAAGAGTTTATTTTTGTTCTAGTTTTTGTAGAAAGTGGGTTTGGACAATTCTGATTACTGAGTTGAACTACTACTCCAGTCTCTCTAAGATTTGTCTACCACAACTTTTGAAGGAAAAAAACAATGATCCTTGTTTTAAGACTGCTTGAGAGAAATGTATATTTAAGCACGTATGTTATTTTAAAAAATATTCATTTTAATGGTGTTGATGCCTTTTCCATAACTTTCAGAGTTGTTATTTTATTGGTGTTTTGGATTAGAGTAGTCATGTTCTCTTATGTGGTTCATGAATTTTTTTTTTCAGATTTATTGTTTAGGTATATGGAGAGGGCATTGTTAATGCAAGAATGCTGAAGATGTGTTTTAAACTGAAAAAACTGCATATTGCTATGTTCCTTTTCTAAGGGCAGAGGGGGGGAAAGATGATTAAAGACCACACAGCTTTACCTTTGTTCCATATTCAACAGTTTAAAGATTTATTTCAGGAACTTGGATACTTTAATTAATTTATGACTAGGGTCCTGAGCCCTTTATGAATTTTGAAATAAAAACTAATAAACTAACTGGTACATCTAACAGTGCATGTTCAAGGAATTTATCTCCAGATGTTGCAACCTTCTGTACCTAAAATTTCATTTTTATTTTCCTCTTAGTAGTATTTTATATTGCTGAGCAACAGAAGCAATCTTAAATGTCTGGTTTTAGTCCTGCACTTTCATGGCATAAATGGCAACAAAGTATAATCATTGTGGTAATAAATATTGTATATCAATTTTGTGATGTTAGTTGCTGTAGATCTTAGTAAGTTTTAGAAAAACATTAGAAAAATTATTTCTGTCTTTTATTTGTGAATTGTGATGGCCGAAACACAAACAGAATGAAAAACTTCACTGCCTAAATTAGAACCACCTATGACATATTACTGATAAATAAGTAACCTTTTAAACAAAGTATCAAACAGTTCTTTAGCTGTTAATTCTTCCAATCTCTGGATTACTTTTCCAGTGTTCAGACTTTTCATCCAGTTATTTTATCACAAGATAAACTATTTTTAGTGGACTATACATATCTATGTATGCATTTATTTTTTGTATTATTTAGCACAGCTGTCTTGTGAAGATATGCTCAACTCTGGCAGTCTAATGTAAACTATGGAAAAGAATTTGTGTGTATCTCTTCTAAGATTCTTTTTGGATACTCCTATGGTATCTGCATTTGAAACATAAAATTTAGCACCATTGTTTGCAGAATTTCTACCTTGAAAAGTTTACTATGCCATTTCCAAAGAAGGAAGCTGCCTGTTTTAATTTATCACCATGAGTCAGAATAAAAAAGGGGACTATGAATATCTCCACTTTGGATACCTAATTTCAGCTTTCTTAAAGACGCTGATTTATTTAGAAAGAGGTAATTGACCTTCTACTAATGAAAATTCCCTTGTAAATGTTCCAATTTGAGCACCAGGATGTTAAGACAATACATGCCACTCAAGAGGTCCAAAAATCCTCATCCAAATTATTTGTTTGATGAGACAGGTGCTTGGTTGTTGTTTTTTTTTTTTGTCATGATAATAAAAAAAATCCCTCAAGAATATAAGGGGAAAGATTAGTAAGCTATATAAAACAAATGCTACCAGTAGACTATTGCAAAGACAAAATAAAATCTTTAATACTTCAAATGCATAAAATAAAGTTTAAAATAAAATTCCTAGAAAGATTGGATACCTCACTTAACTGGACCAAAATGCACAGTTGACAAAGGGTATTCTCAAAGCAAGGTCCAGACAGAGAAGTTTCTATGTCATCAAGAAGAAAGGAAAATAATGCTAAAAGTTTCATGAGGAATTTCTTATGATACTCTGATGGATTTCTGGAGTTAAAAAAGAATGATGTGTGGAGTAGTAGTGGTAGCAAGTAGACAGCTCAGATCCACAGCACAGGCAGCATATTCAAGCTTGAGAGGGTAACATGGAGAAGAATATAAACAAACATGATACTTCTTCATGCTAAGCTTAACACAAAATAGTGCTAAAATGTGTAAAAATTAAGATTTCAGTTTTGGGTGTCTAGAGAACATATATATTGCAGTGCAAGTAAATGACTACCAGATGAACAAGTAGATGTGAGCAAGTCTGGAACTATTTAGCTGAACTGAATACATAATATGGTGATGGCTTCCTACCTAACCAAATTGTGGCCCTTGAATAGATTCCGGTTGCTGGGAAGGCTTTCCCTGGTATGTCTATCTAGTCTGAATTGTACTTCTGAGTTATAACAAAAGATGACACACTTGATTGTAACTTAGACCATGACACACTGGTATGTGCACACCAGTAGGGTAGCAAGCATCTTGTTCTGAACTGGAACCATAGTATTCATTTCCTTTTTGCAAGTGAAGAGAAAGAAAAAGTTGTTTCCTGCCACAGGACAGATGACTTTGGGATTTGTTGCTTTGTTCTGAAGCGCAGGGAAAAGGACCGTTAAGCTCAAATTGATTTTACTATCATTTTTTTTTGTGATATCCAGCTGTGAAATGTAGTCTAAATATTTAAAAAGTTTAATTACAATAAGGCACTTCCTTGCATTTCCACCATTCATTTTTCCTTTGAATATGTTTTATGTTTTCATTAACCCTGTTACAGCTTCAGATATATGGCAAAGTAAATAGCAAGCAAAGGTGTTTAAGATCTCATACTGGATTCTAAATGATTTCACAGCTTGGCTGTGCTTTTTTTTTTTTTTTCAGTTAAAACCCAGAAGGGATAGAGAAGACCTTTAGAACCAACTCTAGGCTCTGCTTTTTGAAAATCACAGGCATAGCTTCTAATGAGTGAAGCTGTGTCCTTGTTTCTGCTGCTAATGAACAGATGCTCCAAAATAGCTGGTGGAATAACTCATGGAACTGCCTGCTCACCAAAGGAAAAAATGGTATGCAGTTCAGTGCTTTACAAGTAGTCTCAATGGTTACTGTTACTGTACTACTGAGCAATCTGTTGAAGTAAGCTTCATTGAGCTATAATTCTGATAATCAGCCTGGATTCCTTATCACATTTATGTCTGAAATGTTGGGGATGGGGGAACTTTACTGGAATTATTTACATTAATTTTGCTTTGCTGTTGAAGTTTCATACACTGTAAAGTAATATTTTTAGGAGAGGCCAGCCTGAAGTAACCAGAAAGCATCTTCTTCCTAGTTGTCTGTTTAAACATGAGTCAGCAGGAAGCCTCAGTAAATGAACTGTCAATAGATTGTACGATTTACTGAAGGCAACCATCCAGCCTAATCTCTGTGGTAAATTACCAAACTCAGTGCTTTTTTTTCTGTAAAGACACTAAGCTTGACAGAAGGAGAATAACAAAACCTTACCACTTCATACTGTGACTTGGTGGGCTGTGTATCACTTAATACACCAAAGAACTATGCTAATGACCTTCATGGTGCCGAGTGTCATTCATTATGTCTTTTGTAAACTCTGAGCACCAAGGAAAGCAGTACTTGATTCCCAACTGCCTTGTGGCTGGGTTTTAGTTTCAGAAGGCTATGGAAAAAGGCGGCAGGGGAAAGATGACATTGAGGTTAGAAATACTTTATACATTAGTCTATGAAAGATCGCTGTTGAAAACAGCAGTAAAACAACCACTCTTGGTATTTAAAACTTAATCTAGTTTTTTGCTTGTGCAGATGCATACCAGCCCTCAGTGCAAAATACTGAAAAAATGGAACATGCTGGCTTACAGTGCACTTGCCCAAGGCAGTATGACAACTTCCAATGTGTGAAGTCAGTGTCCATGGTCATATTTGATTTTAGGTGGTAAAGATGTAAAAAGTGCAGGTGGGTGATTCTTTAACTGCGACAGAGTTATTTTGAGAGGAAACTGTGTGGCATATACAGATTGTTTTACAATTTATTCTCATTCTGGGGACTCTAAGCACAATGTCTCTTCCACATTTTTCAGTGCAACAATATAAACCAATCATCTATATCAGAAATAGGCCTGCTCCTAAAAAAATAATCTAATGTAAGTCACACTCAACTGTAGTTAAAAATAAATTTTCCTTTCTGTGGATGCTGCTGAAGTGATACAGAATCCTTGCTAGTACTAGAAGTGGAACAAGAATATAAAATAAAATAAAAAAAATTCTGAGTACTAGTAGAATAGAAGCATACAATTATAATAAAAGCATGTTGAAAAGTCTGTTTCTGGGTATACTGATAACTCTAGCATCATTTCACATTTGCAAGGAAGAAATTATTCTAGAGCTAGGGATACCTGAAAATGTAGCTTCTTTAACATCTCTATCATCTTATACTTATACAGAATCTTATACTGTTTGCTGTACATTATTAGCTGTTCCCAAACACATTTCTTTGCCACTGTTTAGATTTTGCATTTCTAAACAGCACAGAGTACATTTTGTACCATCTTAGGATTAGTCTAACCCAGTTCATGAAAAGGTTCTCCTTGGTTTTTTCACTGGCCTTGAGCTGGATCTTATCACAATCAGGAGCAGTTTAATACCCTAATTTAAGATGCCTCAGCCCTTTTGAAACAATTAGATGGCAAAAATTTTTCCTACTACTCCTTATGTAGGGGATATGATTTATCCTGAGATCATCGGCCAAGTGACAATTCAAGTCACTTGAATTGCTAGCCATAGCTGAGTTGAGTGGGAGAAATAAAACCAAACAAAACTGTCCTATAGATTTGAATATATTTATACATTATAACACTGATTTAAGAATGATTTAAAAATCAAGGAAACTTTAACAACTCTCAGGACAGTTTGGACTAGAGGCATATGATCTATAGACTAGGGCACTCTGTTAGTATATTTTGTAGGATAGGTAATATTGTGAATGATGTATGTAAGCACCAGTCTGAACTTCACATAGAATATGGGACATTGCTCCTGATAATACTTAAAAGAAAATTGTCTGGACTAATATTATTGCTGTATATCATGGTTTGGCTTAGGTTTTATTCTTCTCAACTGTAATTTTCTTTGTGAACACTAGATGAAGCCCTGATGCTTCCACACAATAGGAAGAATTTGATCAATGAGCTGTGCTGGGTTGTGTATCCTGAAGTTCCTACTTATGCTAAGCCAAGCATGTAGAGGGGATTTTTTGTGGTCTGCTCTTCTGCTACACAGGCAAATCCCTCTAAGCTGACAGTGTTCCCAGTCAGGGTAACTGAACCACTAAATAAAGTAAAAAAGGCCTATGCTTCCTTTTATTTTCACACTATATTTAAAACTTCTTTCCTTGTCCTGTTTTTGCTTGTCTTTTCAAAAAGTAAAAAACCATGTGGTATAAACATCTTTCATAATCTACCTTCGAAATGGTGTTTAAATTTCCATTCTGAAAAAGCATCATGTGGTTTGCTGACCCTTGTATCTCCAAAGCCCATCTGATTTCAGCGGCTGAAAACAGCTGAGAAGTTGAATGGTCTTTGCTTGTATTTTCTCCTCGTCTCCTGCATTCCAGCACAGGTATGATCAAAGAGAAAAGAAGGCACAACTAGAACAGAGGAACAGTAATGGGGAGCCAAAGGCAGAACCCCCACTGTAGTCCCATAGGTGGTGAGGAAAAAGAATCAAAGTGATGAGGCTGTAGAAAATTAGTTGGGTTTGGTTTTATTTATTATTATTGGTTTACCACCTATACTGTGATACTCTAAGGAGCTCTAATAGAATAAAGCTGTGGAAGTTCAGCCTTCCATTTGGAAAAAAAAGCACAGCCTGCAGAGAGGTATTTCCATTAAGAGAGCTTGTACTCAGTCAGTTGCACACTTTAGAGAGAACACAAGCAAATGGATGTAGTTGCCAAGCCATTCTCCATGATATTTGAAAAATCATGGTAGTCAGATGAAGTACCTGGGGACTGGAAGAAGGGAAACATAGTGCCCATATTTCAAAAGGGTAGAAAAGAGGACCCAGGGAACTACTGTCCTGTCAGCCTCACCTCTGTGCCTGGGAATATCACAGAACAAATCCTCCTAGAGGCTCTGTTAAAGCAGATGGAGGACAGGGAGGTGATTTGAGACAGCCAGCATGGCTTCACCAAGGGCAAGTCCTGCCTGACCAGCCTAGTGGATGTCTATGATGGAGTGAACTGTATCAGTAGACAAGGGAAGAGCAACTGATGTAATCTCTCTGGACTTCTGTAAGGCCTTTGACATGGTTTGCCACAGCATCCTTCTCTCTAAACTGGGGAGATATGGATTTGATGGATGGACTGTTTGGTGGATAAGGAATTGGTTGGATGGTCGTATCCAGAGGGTAGTGGCCTATGGTTCAATGTCCAGATGGGGACCAGTGACAAGTGGTGTTCCTTAGGGGTCTGTACTGGGACCAGTGCTGTTTAATATCTTCACCAATGACTTAGTGGGATCATATCCACCCTCAGCAAGTTCACAGATGACACCAAGCTGAGTGGTGCAGTTGACGCACCAGAAGGATGGGATGTCATCCAAAGAGACCTGGAAAAGCTGGAGAGGTGGGCCTGTGAGAATCTCATGAGGTTCAACAAGGCCAAATGCAAGGTCCTGCAGCTGGGTTGGGGCAACCTCTGATATCAATACAAGCTGGGGTGAAGGGGTTGAGACCAGCCCTGCAGAGAAGGACTTGGGGGTACTGGTGGATGAAAAGCTGGGTGTGAGCAAACAATGTGCACTGGCAGCCCAGAAGGCCATCCGTATCCTGGGCTGCATCAAAAGAAGTGTGGCCAGCAGGTCGAGAGAGGTGATTCTGCTTCTCTACTCTGCTCAGGTGAGACCCCACCTGGAGCGTTGCACCCAGCTCTGGAGCTCTCAACACAAAAGAACATGGAACTGTTGGAGCAGATCCAGAGGAGGGCCACAAAAATTATCTGAGGGCTAAAGCACCTCTCCTATGAGGACAGGCTGAGAGAGTTGAGGTTGTTCAGCCTGGAGAAGAGAAGGCTGCGGGGAGACCTTACTGCAGCCTTTCAGTACTTAAAGGGGGACTACAGGAAAGATGGGGACAATCTGTTTAGCGAGGCCTGCTGTGACAATGTAAGAGAAAAACCCCACCCCCCCTTGGAAAGAACTTGGAAAGACAGGTATTGTGTATGTTTAATTAGCATGTATCTAGACTCCTTTCTTTTTGATCAAGCACTGTGTCATGTTTTAATATTTAACCTAAGCTTAGGGATGGGATATATTGGCCATCAGTGATTATCCATTTAATCAAGGACAAGTGTTCCTTTTAGAAGAAAATTAAGGAAAGCTGGCAAGAGAAAATAGCCTTAAATTGCCCTTGTCTAATATGCGACCAAATATGGGTAAAAAGGGTTAGGGTTCTTTATCTGTAAAGACAACCAAAGACCCCTGAAGAGAGAAAGGCAGGCACAAAAGATTTTGGGGTGGAGCCATGAGGATTGACTTAATGTCATTATGAAACATATGTACATTAGAATGAATATGTATTAGGCAGAATAGGTATAGGCTCATTGTATAAATATAATGAGGTAGTCGCCTTTGATGTGCTTGATTTGTGGAAAACCACTGAGCACCCAGGCTTGTGCAACCCTGAAATAAATTAGCAATGTCTCTCCTGAGTGTGTGACTATTGACTCATTGTACACTGGGTGACGAATCTGCCTTTCAGACAGCAACAGAACAAGGGATAATAGTTTGAAACTAAAGGAGGATAGATTTAGACTGGATATAAGGAAGAAATTTTTTGCACTGAGGGTGGTGAAGCACTAGAACAGGTTGCCCAGAGAGCTAATGAAGGCCCCATTCCTAGAAACATTCAAGGTCAGGTTGGACTGGGCTCTGAGCAACCTGACCTAGTTGAAGATGTCCCTGCTCACTACAGGGCGGTTGGACTAGGTGACCTCTAAAGGTCCCTTCCAACCCAAACCATTCTATGAGTCTATGATAACATGTAATTTAAATTTCCTTGTTGGCTACAGTTTATGGCTAAGTAACATGTAAGTAACATGTAGGTGTTTATCTTCTGCACAGTGTATTGGACTTCACTCCAAATATATAAGTTCTTATGTGGCTGTAGAGCCAAGATGAATTGCAACAAACTCCTCCTAGTCTATTCTGAAGCTGTGTTACAGGACAGATGAACAGCACTGAAATGTTAAAACGTTGCCTTAAAGAGCTTTGAACTCAAAGAGCTCAAGGTTGCCTCTGCAGCATGTGAAGAGTTTCCTTATTTTAGAGAATTGACAGGAGTCTGAGGAAACTTTTCTTGGAGTAAGAAATTCAAGAGATAACAGGAACCTGTTTGTCCACTGCATCTGGTCTACCTTTTGTGCATGGAGACCCCTAAGTGTCAATTTTCCTACTGATGCATTTTCTCACTACCTGCAGTAACTTGGAACTAGACAGACATCAGAGTTCATTCTGAGTTCACCGAGCCACTGCTTAAAAATGGCTTCTAGCAAGAGAAAATTGCAATTGTTTAGCAAAGGAAGGTGTTTTAAAGGTCTAGTATAGTTTCTATTACATCAGGCCCATGCTGATAGTTGGTCAGCTGAGGCTGTATCTCACCCTGAAAGCACTTTTGCATTTCTGATTGATATGAAGTTTCTGTATAGCAGAACCAAGTGATATTTTTCTAACGTTAGTAGAGATGCCATTTCAAGGGAGGTAATGTCTTGGAATTAATTATTCACAGCCTTATTAGTTCTTTTTGTAATAAACAGATAAATTTATGCCATTAGTACTTCAGGATTTTCCATTAGTAGAGAACTCTTTTGGGTGCATGTGACATTTCTCCAGAAATATGAGCAGGCTAGGATCATAAACAGTATAATCAAGTACTTCATATTATGCCCAAAGGAAGGATAAGAAGCAGCAGAGAAAACATAACAGCTAAAGGAATGAAGAGGGTCCTTTCCTTGTCATAGAAATAACAGGGAATGTATCAGCTCTCCCAGAGGTTATAAAATAAAATTCAGGATTCCACTTTTTAAAATATCTAGGAACTGGATTTTATAAAGGTGAAGCAGTTGAAAACTGTGGTAAACATATTGTACTTCTGTTGCATTGACGAAACTCATCAGTGTAGAATGCAGAAACTGGGGACCAACAAATTGTTATGAAATGTACTTCTACAGCATTAAGGGCTATCACATCTAAGTATGTTCCAAAGTGAAGGTATCTTTCTTTGGGCTCACCCTCTATAACTGAGTTGGCAACATATATGTATAATATGGTTTACTACCAGGTAAAACGCCGATAATGTTTAATTTCATTTTTTTCCTTATCCATGGTTTGTTTAGCCACTGGAAGCCAAAATCTGCCATATTTACACTGAAAAATGCTGTGTATATCTGTGATTATCTATATTTTCTTACCCCTAGAATACCTATCTAGTTCAATTGGAAAAATAGTTCAACTGGAAAAAAAAAACCAGAATCAATCACTCGTAGAATCTTGTAGGGCCACCTTTTTACTTTTTCCAGATCAAAGTGCTTTGTTACTGGTTTCCTGACCCACTGCCATGATACTAGTGACACTCACTATAATTAATCACATCACAATTGTGTTCTTACCATTAAATTGTTCATGGACCTCAATAATTCATTCAGCTGTTTAGACCATAAATTCTGCAAAATATTTAATAGAGGCCTTTTTCTACCTGGATTTGATTGACCACTACTAGTATATTTAACCACCAGGTGACAGTATTGTTCCACTCCAGTACAGAGCTGGACATGTTTTATCAGGCAGAAAAAGAATACAAACTCTCAGAGGGGGAAGTTTATCAAAATTAAAAATTTAGATTTCCCACTTCTACTCTGTCTGATTTCTTCCAGATATTTTTTCCTAGTCGCATCTTGAGGTTCAAATAACTTGTTGCAACAAAGCTTAGATATATAAGAGTTTTAAAACTGTATTACCTCATTTTAATCCCTCAAAGCAAACTGCCAACAACTTTCCTCTCATCTCAAAGGGATTTACTCTCGGCAACTTGCATTTCAGTTTTCTATTAGGCATGGTCTTTTTTGTCTAATAAGGGTTTCCCAGTGACATGCGACTTCACATATGTTTGTTTTTTAAATAAGGTCCTTTATCCTGGCTAGGGGAGGGAGGTGGGCTGGTAACTGACAAAAAGATCTGTGTCATTCCCTCAAGCAAAGCAATACAAATAATTCTGTGCCACACTGCAAGAAAAAGAAAAGAACATATAATGTGCAAATTACAACACCTCCTCTCCCTATGTAGAATTTTGCCTATGGTAGATTCTGTAACAAATCATAGAATCACAGAATATCACAAGTTGGAAGGGACTCATAAGGATCATCAAGTCCGACTCCCTGCTCCTCACAGGACTACTTAAAACCAAACCATATGAGTAAGAGCACTGTCCAGATGCTTCTTGAACTCTGACAGGCTTGGTGCCATGACCACTTCGCTTGAGAGCTTGTCCAGGGACTGACCAGCCTTTCAATGAAGAACCTTTCCCTAATGTCCAATCTGAACTTCCCCTGATGCAGCTTCACTCCATTTCCTTGTGTCCTATTGCTGGTCACCAGAGAGAGGAGATCAGCACCTCCCGCTTTGCTACCCACCTTGAGGAAGTTGTAGATTGCCATGAGGTCATCCCTCAGCCTTCTCTTCTTTAACAGGAACAAACCAAGTAACCTCAGCCACTCCTCATAAGTCTTGCCCTCAAGACCCTTAACCATCTTGGTCACCCTCCTGTGGACACACTCTAATAGTTTGATGTCCTTCTTATACCCAGGTGTCCAAAACTGCACACAGTACTCAAGGTGGGGCTGCACCAGTGCAGTGTAGAGTAGGACAATCACCTCCCTCAACTGACTAGCTATGTTGTGTTTGGTGCAACCCAATCGTAAAGAAACTACTGAGCTTATTAAGCAGTTGAATGGGTAGTAAAACTTTTTAATTGGAATCACTAAACCTTAACGTAAAGATAGTACAATTAATTCATTTATGTGTGATATACATTTCTACTACTGATATTAATTCACAAAACTCAAGTGCAATGGAAATATATATACCTTGCACATACTTCATAGTGGTGACTGTTCTGTAGCAGGTTCTTCTGTGAGCTTCAGGATACAAGGCTGGATTCAGAGAGATATGACTGGTTAGCTGGTTTGTCCTAATTTTCAGCTGCACGCTACAAATTTGGCTTCTGCATCTATTTCACTCTGCAAAATATGTGCATGCAACTGAAAAGGAAAAGTAAGCTGCAAGAAAAGCCAATGGGAACTGAATTTTGAACATGCAGTAGTACATAGTGCTAATGCTTTCAAGAAACATACTGCAGACATCTTAATTTGGGCATACAGTTACTGGATTCTAGATATATTTTCATCTTAGTCCCTGTGCATCAGTAAAATGAGAATAACAGTGCCTCTATTCACTGCAGAATGTCAGAAGATTAATTCTGGAGAAGCACTCAGTTGTTATATCAAGGCACTGTACAAAATCTCTAAGACAAGTTCTTTTAGTCTCTGAGGCTCAAAAGTTCGCTTCCAGTTCCAGTGTTCATTAAATAATGTCTGAAGATGTACACTGAATAATAAAGAGGGTAAAAAGAACTATCTGCTCCCCTAAGAAGTACTGGCCATCCTTGTGTCCTGAATAAGTCAAGGGTCCTTAGTGGTAAATTGTATGTGGTCATACAAGTAATGATTATATCTTCCTGCATATGCACAGCCAAGGGAAAATTACAGTATATAAGCCTTTATTCTTGGGAAAGGCCAAACCAGTCTAGTAGAAAAGTTCATCCTGAGGCAGGGAAATTTCAGCCTAGGTGATAAATATTTGGCATAGTTATAAATAACTAAAGAAACAGTGGTTAATGATGGAAATTTGGGAGCAATCGTAATAGATGTTGATACCTCTAACTACCTGGAAGTATTAGGTTTTACTGCAATGCTAATCTAAAGGATTTTATTTTAAAAATTCTCAGAAGTAAAGAATATTATCATTAAATGTGAAACGTTTATTTTTTGTTTCATATTGTTTACGTTATTAACTGATTTTGATACAATTGTTTTATTTAATAGAATTCTGAAATTGCTTATAGAAAAAAGGAAAATACTTTGGAACTGGCCTAGGATGCAGAAGACCTTTGTTTAGGTAAGCTACAGATTTTCTTTGTTACTTTGATGAATGCTTAAGGCATTTTTATGTTATGGTATTTTGTTGGCAACAAGGAAGTATCAAGTTGCTATACATCATAGGTTTTGGGGAGAGGTTGGTTTCTTTACCAAGTTCTATCAAATTGCTGTATGTAGCCAGACACAACTACATCATTTAACTTACACTGGGTTCATTGTAATCATAGACTGTAGAATAAACACTAAGGGTTAGCCTTACGTATATGCCACCAGAGGAAAACTTTAATTAGGAAAGACTGAGGTTGACCAGTAATTACAGAGGTAACAGTTCACGCCTCTGTAGTTAAAAGCTGAGTCAGTGTTACCAATATAAACCATTATTTTCTGGGGTTTCTGCTCACTTATTCAGAAACTATGTAGTCACATCCTAAGGACATATTTTTTTTTCATATGCTACAGGTAAATTCCAGTCATAGCAATGGAAAGAAGTATACATGGAACAAATAACACTCCATTCTTTCAGAAACTAAAAAGATTCCTTAACTGACTGATGTGAAATGTTTGGGCTTAAATGCAAAAATGCTGTTGCATGAGAAAATCTTTGCAAAGGTTTTAAAGTATTCAAAATAAATCTGTTCTAGTGATATCCTATAACATGAGTTATGCTGATAACTTTCAGCTAACCTGACTGTATTGCATTACCTTTGATGTACTAATAGCATTCCAGTAACTCCTACTAGATTACAGTAATTAATATGCTATGGGTGATGTAGTTTGAGAATATGTTCCTAACACAGCAGAATGTTTCAGGATGAAGTGACTGCATTGATTTTAACTAAATTATTCCATGCTAAAGTTGCTTCCATAAATTATATCTTCATTTATGTATATCTTTATTTATGTATATATTAATTTTAAAGCAGTGATAAGAAAGGTTAGAGTATTTTAAATCTTACTCAGGCTCAAAAATTTGTCTGAAAGTTGGTATTTTTTTGATTTGTGTGCATATCCTACTCTTCAAAAGTATAATTGGACCAAAAATCTGACAGTACTATGTTTTCCTTGGTAGAGTGAAGATTGTTTTGTCTGTAACAGCTGCAATAAGAATCACATATATTCGGTGTCTTTTAGTACTAAGAGCTTCTTATCCTGATAGATTTAGTCTTTTTTTTTTTTTAATAACAAAGAAAGCAATATCTTTTATGTACATAAGACAAACAACTAGAATAATCTAGCTCAGAGGGCATGGCAACAATAACATGAACAGAGTGAACTTAAAACCTTAGTTTATACACAAAAAAGTGGGATTTTTTGTTTGAAATGTTGACAGAATTTAGTGGGAAGAATTAACTCAAAACTTAATTAGGAAAAGAATTATCAGAGTTGTTTATTGTTCATTATTTTATGGCATTTTTGTATTAATTAAATTTTTAACACTTCTCAAAACTGTTGTAGGCCCTTTATGGAACAGGGGGAAATATATTATCCATACCTCAAAGAGCTTACTTTCTAATTTTAGATATGACACGATGAATGAGGCTAATAAATTGTACAGCGATGATGAAGGTAAAGAGAACAAGGCTTGCAGCAATGTGTTCAGGCAACGATTTGGTTTTGGCATTTACAGACACAATGACTCAGTTTCAGATTGGTGGGGTGTTTATTGTTGAGTCATCTTGCACATTAGTTTAAGGGAGTGCTAAGAGATATTTGAATGAAAAAAATTAGCGATTTTGTAAGCCAGAAGCTGAAGTCAGCTGATGCACCAGGATGCTAATAGAGACATGGAGAGGCTGTGGGAGAAATAGGAGAGTAAAACACTGGCATAACTGTCAGAATGAATGACTGACAAGACACTGAAATAGGTGTGTGTTTGTGTTTATCACTATGCATTAGGGGTTCAAGCCTGTAAAATGCAAAATATTCTTGGGCAATTTACCAGTGTAGTTAAGCATGTGTTTTAGTGTTACTGATGTGAAATTATAGATTATTTAACCTGTGTGTTTTTAATTCTGTCTTAGCAAATATTAGCTGCTGGGTTTTCCTGTACGTTCTAAACATGTTACATATGTTTCATTTACTCTGGCTTTGCCTCCTTTTCCGCTTCTATCTTGCTGAATTTACATTGTAACTCTATTGTAAATTTGCTCATGAATGAGGAATACATGAATTTTATCCAATATGGTGCCAGCTGTTTATATATGCATGTGTGCTCTTTATCTCTTTGAACTGCTCTCCCTTCTGCATTATAGATGGATATTAGAATAAGAACGCTATTGTTTCATTGTCAGCTCTTTTCCTTTAAAAAATTAACCAACTCTCACTTCCAAATAAGAATGCCATAAACATGTACATACTAGCTAAGTGTGGGAAGTATTCCCTTAGTAAAACCTACAGAAATTTTGCAAGGGGTGTGGAAAGGATGTTAATGCCCAAAGCCCCTGCGGAGCAGTTTGGGATGAGTCAGATTGTATCCGCTAGGGGTGTGCACTCCAGAACAGTAACCTCACCAACCTTGGAGGAAAGGTGCAGCCTAGTTCCTCATCCAGGCTGTGGCACCTGCACAGTGGAACAGTCATTGAGGATATGGGCCAACACTCACCTCACCCAGTTCAAAGCTCTGCAGAAAGACAGAGAAGTGTGCTTAATCCACTAAAGGTATCTTACCCAAAAAAAGCAAAGGCCTTATACATATATAGTTGTATTGATGTAATAAAATATATGCATGTGTGTCTACAGTCCATCAGCAAGCAGTGGTAAGCAGCAGTAAGTTCTGTGGGTGTTAGATTTCTTGTAGGTCATCATCCTTAATAAAAGGCAGAGATATCAGGGCTGTGGCTGTATTGAATAACTTACTAGAGGCGGATCCAGTTACCACATAAGAACTGGAGTTTAAACATCTAAAATGCATTTGTAAAGAAGGGGACCACAGACTAGAATCACCCTGTAGCTCTCATTTAATGTTATGCTGCACAACTCTCAATGTGTGACTAGAAAAAAGACCTCTTTCAACACTATCTGAAATACCAGATAAACACCAGTTAAGGAGCATAACAACAGCACTCTCCCAGACAATGTACTATAACAAATACAATTTTAGAGGAGCCAATCACTTTAACAAAATAAAGTAGAAAACCCTCAGAAAACAACTCTGTGCTGCTGCATTGGTTGCTTCAACCTAATGAGCACGAGGGATGAATGTGTAGTAAAGCTGGCAGGAATACTTTGTGGGCTCTAATCAGCTAAAAATTTGGAAGTGATTCAGGCACCAGGGAGGCATGTAAAGAGGAGTTTCATCATCTAGCTTCACAAAATGGCTTGCAAGAACCAACTGTAACAAAAATAGCTTGCTTTGTGCTGAAAAAATGATGTGTGTTGAATGAGCAGTTGTGTGAGGGATTTTTTTTTTTCAACAATATGAAATCCAAAGGTCATCCCAAAACCTCTCATATACTATGAAAAACAATAGTCTTAACTTGGTCTGAGTTACTGGGTGGCTTCTGCCAACTCCATTGTTTCAGAAGACATTGAGACCCTATATTTTCACACCAAGACAACTACAACAGAAAAGTCTGTCAGGTTTTATTCCATAGCTCATGGATAGAGTTTCAGATAACTGGGATGTGGAGGGTATCCACAAATACTCCACCATCTTAGGTTATATCATTATTTTCAGGCTGATGGGTCAATACAGAAAACTGTCGCTAACCAGTTTTACTGGTGTAGAAAAGGATGAGGAAGATTATCAAGTTACATCTAAGCCTATAAAATTCAACTCATAAATATTTGATTATTATCTTTCAGTAAAAGTAAAAACTGAAATAGAAAGATCATAGGAATAATGAAGCATAGATTTCTGAGTCCTGAGTACATAAGATGAAGATATTTACTTAAAACTTACTGAAGTCTAGATTTCACAAGTGGTTTTATTAAAAAAAGTAAACATGTTCAACATGGTCATTTTACAGACCTTAGTAAATCATCATAGAGAAATCAGAAACGTTACCTGAACTGACATCTTCCCAATGAACATTCAGAACAGTTCAGTTCCATTTGAGACCTTTTTCTTCCCATTGTTATGTGAGTGCATCCCTTTTCTTCATACATTAACTGAACTTGTTTATAAAGTTATGGTGTGATTCTAATTTATTGTAAGAACCCCTTAAACTAGTGTGCCTGTGTAAAATATCTTTAAATTATGTATTAATTGCATTAAATTCAGAGCATGGATTCTTCATACTGGCACTGCTTTTAAAGAGGTACTGATATTTGCAAGAGGGTGGTCTGCACTCATATGTGAGTGAAAATTATATGATGGGACCAAAAAATTGTGTACTGTTTTCTCTTTCTTGACTTTATTTCTCTGTGGTCAAGGTCACAACTTTGTTCTTGTCCAAGAGGCTTTCTTTTGCTAGGGAACTGAGTACTGGCAATTTGGTATGGGCAATTAGGAGCGGAAGGGTAAATTGGAGAAATGTAAAACCTCAGGCTGGTCAGAATTGAAGGGCTCAAAACAGTTCTCCTGAATCTGAGTGGCTGCTTGCTGCTGAAAAAAAGCCAGAGCCTTGATTGACTTTACCCCAGTGTAAATGGACTATAGGCATTTAAGGAGGGGGTGGACATAAACCAGTGTTTGTATGATCAGAATTTGTTATTCTGACACTCAGTGAAATTCATGTGATTCAGTTAACATCAGATTTTTATTAACTGTTTGATAAAATGCAAGGCCTGTTTTAAAAAAAACCTGCAATAATTGCTATAAAATGATAACTGTAATATAATATTTGTAATAGAAATTTGAATTTTTACTAGCATTTGGAGTAAATGAGAACTACAGTATCAAAACCTGCTTTTATAAGAGAAGGCTTTCATTTCTCTCCATGTCACAAACTGCCTTCCAGCCAGCAGCTACCTGGACTGTGCCTTCTCACCTGAGCTGTGGGTTCACAGTTCTCAAACTCTGCCTCTGCTATAGTTTATCTTTTAGAATAATGTTTGTGTAAGTGGCTCTCGTAATCTTAGCATATGAGAAAGACAAGTTTTCTAGAGACATAATAACTTCCTTTAGATCTTATGATTGTACCTAAGGGAACAAGAAGAACTATTTTTTGAACTTCCCTTGTTTTTGTTGTTGGGTTTTTTTAGTTTTTTTTTTGTTTTGTTTTGTTTTTTTTTAAAAAACCCTAAACTGATAGACAGCTTCTTCAGTTCTGAGGGAAGGAATCTCAATGCAAAAAAAAAAAAAAAAGAAAAAAAGTGACTGTTCAACTTTTAATATGAGTATGAAGGAATTATTTTTTTCTTTTTAATCCTTGCAACACTTTCTGTGGTACCACAAGTGGCATTCACAGAATGCTGTTTGTGTTCCTTTTGAGTTTCCTCCTTGAGACACACTCCAACTGTAACTTGCAGCTGGCATTACTGAGCTGATGATATTAAGCTGGTAGAGAAAAAGGGGAGGTTCATGCTTGGTTTTTGTATCTTATGGAAGCATACAGATAGATATCCCGCATATGTGTTGTGTGCAACATGGACCCCGTATGATTGTATCCATGTTCTCTGTTTTGTTTCTTGATTTGATTTTCAGACTGTTACATTAAGACAGGATGCCTGGGATAGAACATCAGCTGGAGTTCCCTGCTTCTCTTCTTTCTCCATTCTGCTTCATTCCAAGATTCTTTTGTGTATGAATTGCCGTCTCCAATCTCTACAAACATCATTGTTCTTTGTGAAGAATTTCCTGGCATAACCCAAACTGTAGGGAAGTTGTTGTTTATACCAAGAAATAGGATTTAGTGGATATAGGAAAATAGGAAGTGCCACAAGTAAAATCTGTCTTCACGCTGACATAGAGTTTACTACAAAACTGGTTGTAATTAACTACGGTTTTACAATACAATAACAAAGACAAATTCTTAATCTAGTGGCCAATATAGATTCACAGACAGGCATAGATGCATGCACTCAGCATCATGAAGTGCAAGCCAAGAAGGCATGTAAACGTTTGGTTCACTGCTGTGATACAGCGCAGAAGGCAGACTTCAAAGACACCATACATGATGTTGAAATTGGTTCCCTGCTGACTTTCCTAAAAGTGATTCATCCAGAGATGGAACAAAAAATATTTCATGTATAACAAAGAACACACAGCAGGAACTGGCTGTCCTTTCTTTACCATGTGACTGGCAAATAAAGTTTGGAAGGGTTTATGAGTATCAATATCCATAACTCTCAGACATGGCCAATAGCCTCTTTACCTGGGAAAATCTGTATTGGTATCGGCAATATTTCAGTTGTTGCTGACATGGAAAAGCTGGCTACTTGCTTTACTTGTCAAATGAGGACAGGTGGAGATGGGAAGGAGAATACATTATTAACTCAACATCAAAAAATAATTAATTGCACATTAACATTTAATTGCCTCCATGAATTGATTTAGAGGATAGAGGACATGTTACAATTTTTCTCAGTACTGATTTACTCTATGTATCACAGTCACATTTCACAGGCTTTCAAATTTACAGGACAGATAAAGTTTTTGAAGAATTTGCTACCTAAGTGCTTGCTTTTAGGCATCTAAATCACATGGCTGAATTTTCACAGGTCTCAATAAGGGAAGAATCCACAGCAGCTCACATTTTCAATGTGAGGTGCAGGGTGCTGAACCCATCTAAAGACTTTTGTTACCCTAGAAGGGACTTGGACTTGTGACAGCCTGTCTGTAGAGTATTTTCTTTTTAACTCTGTCCTTCTTGTCACAGGAAAACAGGAAATCTTTCTGACAGTTTGTCAGATTTAATTTTCTAATGGCAACCTGTGCAATGCTGGTTCACCATTAACTCTCAGAAGTGTTCAATTCATTATTAAACTCTTCTGAGAAAGTTTTCCAAGGAAGCAAAGCAATTAGGTGCTTAACTCATACTGAGCTGGGAGGAAATAATAACCACAAAGCTCTAATATGAGGCTTGTTTAATTATTCCAGATTACATTGAGATCTTCAGATGAAAGATACTGTAGTATATCTCTTTAACAAATTGACTGCTTTCTGTTGTCCAACAGAAGTGGCTACATTTTGTTCGTTTGTTTACATGAATGCAGACAGTACTTACCATGTTGAAACTTGCTGCCTGTGAAAAAGACTTCTGTTATGTAATAAATATTGACATCGGTTGTACCCTGTTTATTGTTTGTTGTTATTTTATTTACTTTGATTGAGGTTTGTAATACAACATTCTGATCCATGAGCCCACACCTATTCAAGAATATGCCATAGTTTGAAAGATTCTTTGATACCTTAGCAGGATGTTTCACACAGCTGTGAAGGTGCTGTACCCAGAGGCAGTCAGTTTTCAGCATATTCTTTACAGTCTCTCTGCATGTCAGCACCAGTCTATATAGGATGTTTTGAAGTCTTTACAAAAAAAAAAAAAAAAGCAAAGAACGGAAACATCTAAGAACTGCATGTACCTTTAATGTGATTGAGAGTAAAAATATTACCTCAGATCTGTTCTTGCCCTCAGTTTCTTGTTTTCTAAGAAAAATATTTGGTGCAATGTACTTAACAGGAATTGTATTTTATTGCTTATAAAGTTATAGCATCAGGCCCTTTGGTTTCAAACATTAGAAATAATGGCATCCTGAAGCAGCCAAAGCCTAAGAAGGACAAAAGCAACCATGTCAGATTCTGGGTGGAGGCACACTCAAGGTTGGAGTTCACCAGTTTCAGTAAAGGCTCACTTAGCTTGTAACCCTTTCTGTGCAGACCCTCTGTTGCTTAGAGAAGTTGTATACCTCTCATGCATTAGGAGATGAAGAGCTCAGCCCTTTAAAAGAAATTCAGCTCTTCTCATCTTCATATCCTGGACTCTTTAAGACTCAGTTGCAATCATGACACTGAGACCTGGTTCAGAGCGCCAGGGTTTATTGTAACACTATGACTTTTTTTTATAATCTCCTGTTATACTGCCACAAAACCTGTAAGTAAATATGTTAAGTTGTTGTGATTTAAATGAGAAGCGAAATGTAATGAAGGCAGCAGTGGTCATTGGCAGGCTAATTTTGCTCGCTTATATATGTAACCTTATTGGTGTGATTAAAGATTTTTCATCATGACTCCTCATGAAGAAATCATGTCTGCTTGTTGACAAGCGTTGCAACCCTTCAGATGAGACAGTAGAATCACAATACACAGGCAAACAAGAATCAAAATTACATACTTTTATATGAAGTTATATATGTATTTCAGTAATAATCAACAGTTCCCTCAACTACATTTAGAGATATTTTAAACCATAAGGCATGGTAACTTTGCTACTCTCAAATTATTCAAATGCCTAATCACTGTAAAAATAACATTTAGTTCTTCTAAGGAGGTAGTTATGAATAGTGTTCAAAAATCTTCTAGGCTTGTGTTTAAAAAAATATCTGCAGGTTATTTAGTATTATAATAAATAATGCCTGGGAGTGTTCCTCACTTATCTGGTTATTTTTATGCTTTAGAAAAATTAGAGTTAGGGTTATAGACAAATAACCTGTATTATGCCATTCAGTAGTAAAACTCTTTCAAATATGCCTTCCTGTTTGACTATTTGACTCTGTGGCATGCTTCTAGACACTAGCAGTGGCAGTCCTATCCGTTTGTGTGGATTTACACATTTTAAATCCCCTGCTGACACAGTTGACTTTCTTGTAGTGAGCACAAATACCAAAGCCAAAAATCCTTGCCAGTGTTTTATTGGCGTATCATAATTTATGATGATTCATTGTCATTAAGTGACATGTTTTCCAGCCTTTAGGGCATATGGTGTGGCACAGTCAAGTATCAACAATATTATGATACTTTTATGATTAAAGATCTGGCAAGAGATTTGGGCTGCTTGATAGTTTGCTTATTAGCTAGATATTGCCATGGGGGCACCTCACGCTTTACAATCATTAGTTGCTAAAGATGTGGTGGGAAGACAGAAAGGTTGTTAGCTATGATTCTCATAGCAAAAAATTTGCATAAAGGATTCAGTAATGAGTTAGCAGAACATAACACCAAATCATCAGGAATGGGAGCTAAGAAGAATATTTAAGATGTGTTTTCTTGATTATACTTGTCACATAATACTGGGATTGCATCTGAAATCTATGGAGCTGTATGTGAGCATTTTTTTTAACCAAGTGGTCCTCTGCAAGAATGATGAAAAAGGTAAATCACGTTCTCCAACCTTCAGTTTCTTAGTAAGGACTTCAGACCATAAGAAACTTTCAAAATGCTTAGTGTATTTCTACATAATTCACCTGTCTTACCATAAAACACATAAATTACTGTAATAGTACTTGTTTCAGAAACACAGTGGCCAATTTTCAGAGGCTAGATTAGTCAAGGGTAGAAAAAAATGAGGAATCCATTTGAATATAATTAAATGTATAACATTGTTGTCTACTTCGACGAAAGTAAGCTAATCCCTGATGTATCTGGATATATTTTAAAATACCACCTACCAAGTGAAATATACACTAGTCGGCAAATTACCTGATTGTCTTTGCAGCTAGAAAATATATCTTAAGGTGTTGGCATATTAGAAACTTAAGTAGAAGGTCTTGTGAAAAATATTGAAATGTTTTTAGATTGTAAATATTTTTGTGATTCACACTCCCTTTTTTTAAACATTAAATGATTTACTATTAATAGTAATACTATATTTATCCAACATTCTGATATCCCAAGTTACTTGTCCTCCAGGCATCAGATCATTGCAGAAAACAACAATACAAAGGTCAGTGATAAACATTCTCTTGAGTTTCACTGTTGTGAATTTATCTCCAGAAAAGAGTCACACTACTTGGTCATCAGTAATCATAAGGTTGCCTCCCTACATTAGTCTTGTACCACATGATAGAAAATATCTCCTGTGAAAGTTACGAATGAATGTGTCTCTTTTGCCATTGAAACGTGTGTTTATCTTAATTTTAAAGAGACTAGTAAATATGAAAGTGCTAGAAGGCTGAGAAATTTCCTTGATTCAAATTCAAATGAGCACCTGAAGACAGTGTGTATCAGTGAATTTTTTTTGTCCTATTACAGCTGGGCCAGTCCTGAGTAGCAATCTCAGACATAGATGAGTTTTCAGCTTTAGTAAACAGAGTTTTGCAAACATTTTCTTTAGCTTTGAAAATACACATGTGGAAGATCTGAGATGCTTAGCTATGACCTTCCGCTGCATTTTGAATTTGTAATGAAACCTGAAGCACTGCAAGTTTAGAGTGGCTTGGGAGATTTCACTGCACTTATGCATTCATCTGTCACAACAGCAGCAGTAACGGCAAAATGTATTAGTGATTCATAGTTTCTCATTTACACCCAGGCTTGCGTCATGTTCTGTGTTGCATATTTCCTTTCTTTTCAAGTATGTTTTTGGGGACTGGTTTATTGTTGACTGGGAAGTGGAGCTGTTCCCAATGCGTTCCTAAGGAAACATCCTGTACAGGAAAAGAGATGTTTTATTTTACGTACAGCTGCCAGTATACTTTAAAGTGGATGGTCTCCTCAGGGCTTTTTTTTTTTTTTTCCCTCCTAACCTAAATTGAAGTTTAAGGTCAGTTTGTAAGCCAGGCCTTCTTGAAGAAGGTCAGCTGAGGCTCACAGAAATTACTGCAAGTATAAAGAGTTCAAGGCCTGTGTAACACCCCTTAATAAAGAGGTTTAAGTCCTCTATTTACTGATCTTTATGCAGCTAAAATGTATTAAAGCCCCAAATACAAACTAACTGAGCTTTTCCTATCTTGGTAGTATGAACAGTTACTTTGCAGCAAAAGATCTAATTCTGTATTTTAAAAGATGACTTCACAACTCCCATGAGATTAAAACTCTGTTTCCAGGGGTGTCACAGGCAAGAGTTGCTATTGACAAACAAAATGTAGGGCTCACAAATGTATCACAATACTGTTACCAGACTGCTGATGTTACAAAGAGAACACTTTAAAGTCTGTCTTCTCACAGCTGTTAAAGGCCTTTCATGTCAATATGGGATTCTTTTCTTGCCATTCGTGAAAGAGCAGTAAACTAAGGCTTATTTCTCTATCTTGAAACATGGTGGAAAAAGAGATAAGTATGAAGTTACTGATGCTGTACATGCTCTACCTAAAAACTTTAGCAGAAAATCTTTCACTGTTGCTGATATACTGTCTCTGAAAAAATTAGTCTTATTATTGAGGAATACTGATTCTTCAGGATTATGCAAAAGTAATTTAAAATTTGAGTATGAATTTTCTACTGATACAGTTTCTGAGGCAGAACAGGTACACCTCGTCAGCAGCAATGCAGTATGCCCAACATTGCCCCAGTACAGAAACTGTGAGAGTGGGGTTTGAATTTAAAGAATTTCCTGGACCTGTTTGATCTTGTACACTTTCCTGAAACTCTGAGCAAGAACTCTGGTTATGACAGGGTTGGGGTTTTTTTTCTGACTTGAATATATGCTCAGTGGGAACTGCACTGGAGATGACACAAATTAGTAGCAATCAGCTACTAGTCCCTAGTATTGGATTTGGAATAGTTATCTGAAGAAGTGTTCTTTCTCTTGTAGCCAGTGCTCGTATTTCTCAGTGTTCCTTAGGCGTACTATTATTTATGGTTAGCTGAAACTGTAAAAGGCCCTCTTTAAAGTATGAATACTGCATTTGTATTTCTTTCCAGATGATCTTCTCTGCATTTTAATGAAGCTCTTTCAAGGCCTCCTAGTTTTTATTTGCTTGTTTTTAAGATAAGCTTTCTGAAGCTCCTACAAGGGCTACTTTTAAAGATGATTATTCCCCTATCTTTCTCTAAACTTTATTATCTACCAAAACAGTTATATTAATCACCTCTGTGATTTAGTACAAAATGAAACAACCTATGTTACTATTACATTATGTTTTAAGTTTCCTCTGTGTTATTACAGAAGGTGGCCTAGAAGAGAAGGAGACCACAGCTATTACCTCTGCATGCACACTTTCAGGAAAATATTTGAAGAAACATTTGCTCAGAAATCCAAAGGGAAAGCTTTGCTTAGAATAACTGACAAAAGTTCCAGCAAAATTTATCTCAGCCTCCTTGATATATTGACTCTAAAGTCTGCAAACTGATTTCAGACTTCAAGTTATTTCAGCTCTATGTATTTAAGGCGTGTACTTTGTTGCTGAGGCAAAAATTATGAACTAAAATTTCCAATGGCTTTTGGTCCACTTTTATTTGCTTCATGAAGGAAAATCAACCTTCATTCCCATGTTATTTTACCATCAGTTGCCATAGATAGTAAAGCTTCCAGTACATTCATTCCTCAGTGGAACAATGAACAGGAGCAATTTAGACCTGTGGTATCTTTATGTGGATTTCATTTGAACTGGGACAGTAAACTCAATCCAGAAAGGGCAAGAAGGTGATAATTACTTTCCTTTGTCTAGCATAAAGAAGTGAAATAGATCAGAGAAATAAAGTGTTGTAACTGATTACAAATCTCTTAAGCAAAACAATTCCTGCAAAGTAGGTAGAGAATTAAAGGTCACAATGAAAGCTGAAGAGTTTGTTGTAACTTGACAGGTATATGTTGTGAGTGATTTTTGGTTTTTTGTTTTGTTTTCTTTTTAACTGCATGAGCTCAGTTGAGTTATCATAACGCTATTGAAAAGCACTGTTAATATGCAGGCCAAAACATGTGTGGCTGTTAACTGTGTTTGCTAAAGTTTGAACTCCCTTTAGACTATACACACCCTGTGAGCAGGACTCCAGTTGTCATATGCAACTTCACTGAGCTTTTCACAAGCAGCTAAGATGATGACCTGAAATATTTTTGGGAAAAAAAAAAAAGCTGGTTATCTGTGAGAAAAGCTAAATAATTCATGTATGTCCCCTCCCTAAATAACTATTCTGAGAGCTGCAGACCCTAAACATTTCAGTATGCTTCTCCTGGGTGGCAGATTTGGTCACATCCCATAATACAGAGGGCTGCACCTTAGTTGAGCACTGAGGCATACTGAAGATTGGATGAATAAGAATGTGGCAGCTCAGAAATGGGAGCAAATAAACATAGTGTCTTATTGGCTATGCAGTTTCACCTGTTCCCCATCATGAAAGAGCATCACAATCACAAATACTGCTTGTGCATATGCAGGCTTGGTTATCATCTTACTGAGTGGAGAAGTGTTTATTTTCAGATCTCCTTTGACAATATCTCACATGCTCAGGGTTTGTGAGGACAAAGGGTTATATCTGCTCCAAATGTGATAGCTATTCTCATATGCTGTGGCAACAAGCTCCCTCACTGAAAGATATAATGTCATAAAAAGGAACAAAATAAGGATTTATAACCTAAACACTCTGTCCCCTGAGATGGTCAAGCAATCTGTAAGGCTTTCAGGATCTTGACACTGTTCTTTCACAGGTAGACTAGTGGTTAGCTTTGTGAACTAAATTAAGGAAGCTTGGCGTTTTGCAGATTAGAGTTAATAATATTTTGCTTTCTGGACTATAGTTACTTAGAAATCCACACAGCATAAAAAACACAGAGGAACAGATCCCAGTAAAAAACATCTGAGTTAGTTCAGTGTAGTTTACTGTGATATTACATATGGGACAGGCACAGAAGCTAAGAGATATATTCAAAGACAAAATTATATTTAGTACTATGAATAGAAATGGAATAAGTTAGGAATCCCAAAACATTGTCTCTAACCACTACTTTGCAGCTGCTAATTATATAATTCAAACCTTTTCCTCACTGCAGTATGAAATAGTATCTCTGATACAAGGATAAAAAGGGTTTTTTTTGCAGTGTGTAATTTATGGCTTGGGTCAAATAAAGCCCTATAAGTATTGCTGGTTTTCTTCAAATAAATTAAAAAATACATTGTGTTTCACCCTTAAAGTAAGTGTAACTTACAGTAACCTGTTTGCAGATATAAGCACCTATGTTAAGTCATCTTCCACCATAATGACTTTTTTCGAATGGTTGTTAAGAAGGTATTATGAAGTGGAGAATATGAGAAATAGGATTACTCAGGTTCAGAAAATACCACCAATCACCATTGTTTCTGAAGTCATGTAGGCTGCAGTTAAACTACTTTAATGCCACTCTAGTTTAAAAAAGTTAAGTTTTAATTTAACAGGTTTAATTACCTGTTTAATCTAAAACTGATTATTTTATTATTAATTATCTATTTATTACATGAAGTAAAAATCAAAACTTATTTGGCTTCTTGTGTATCTCAGTGGTGATTTATCATAACTTTTTCCATCTTCCATGAGTTTAAGTTTCCTGTTGTGTAAATTAACCAGGGTTCCACCTTAATGTTTATCAGTGAATTGTAATTAAGTTTCATGCTGAAAGTTGAGGAGCAATGCAAATTAAACTTGGGCTGTCTCTTATCTTTTCTCCAAACTGGAACCAAATATGGCTAAAAAGCTTTTAAACTATGTTTAATGTGAGGTGCACCTCTGAGTAGTATGGTCAGCTTTACTCTGCCAGAAAATGGAAAGGAATGCCTGTTAATGTCTCAGGACACAATGTAATTCCCACTAATCGCTTACATCTTGTGGATGGGAATGAAGGCCTTCAAGCAAAACTCTCAAAATATCCTAAAATGCCTGCCTCTGCTCCCAAGATATTTTTGGATTAATGCGAAGTAGAAAATAATGTCATACCCATCCCTCATGTGACTCCTTACCTCCTTGAGTCCCATAAATTGGCTTGACTCCCATTCATTTGTGTAAGAGTTAAGTGGATAAATCCTGTGACTTCTTTCAAAATCTCAAAGGAAAAGTTCATTCTGTTCAGATAAACATCTAAACTTTGAACCCTGCTGTACTTAACCTTCTAATGTTGTGACTTTCAATGATGAAAAGTCACAGGCGTCTCCTCCTCTTTTTTTGTTTTCTTAACTCCATGTTTACTTAGGGAAAGGAAAAATCAAAAAACTTCAGCTACATGCACATTACTAGAAAACTGCAGATGTTTTCAGTGAACTGGTTGTTGCACTTCACAAACTGGCAAAGTACTGCCAGACAGGTAGCTCCTGTCACCACACAGCACATGCTCCACCTCAAGCCATCCATTTCTTCCTCTTTCCAGGATACTGCCCCAATACACACTGGTGCGACACAGGACCATGCCCTGACATTGCTACTTTAGAGATGGTGTTATTGGTTTGAATTGCTTTTGTGGTATGATAAGAGTACAGGATGTGTGTGTATTATTAGGTCTCTGACAATCCTGTGTGATGTAAACAGCTGAAGCTATTACTGCCCCCAGCTGTCTGCCTTACCCACTTCTGGACATTGCCATTCCTGAAACAGGTATGTCTGATCGCATCATGAACCATAATACTCCAGGCTGAAAGTTGGAGCAGCTGATTACAAAAGGATCAGATATACATGCCTCAGGGGCAGCCATCTCTCTCAGAGGGGCAGAGTGGGTGGCTGACAGCCATAAGTGTTTCAGACTTCCATTTTTATCTGTCACAGCCTGTGTGATAAGCTCCTTAAAGTATCATAGTAGATGTTTGCTTCAGTGCAGTCTTTAGTAAACTGAAATGTTTTGAAGTCCTGACCAGTAACATGGTACCAATTGACTGGTAAGGTAGTGTATTAATATATTATTCATATTGCATTTCTTACTTTTTTTTTTTTCATGGTACAAGAAAGAAAGAGTTCTTGGCATAGCTGGGATTCTCCAACATCACAAGCATTCATAAGATCTTTCCTGAATACAATCTACAGCTCCCTGCAGTTTCCAGTGAAAACACTTATCTTTGATGAACTGTGGTTTATTTTTCTTTACTGATGTTAGTCTAGAATGGAACAATACAAGGCTGTAATCATTACTGTTATCTATTTTTTAAATCTTTCCTATGGTAGTGATACAAGGAGGACTCTGTCAAGTTACTGGATATAAAAAAGCAAGCAGTCAAGTTCATTTATGATGCTTTGCTGTGATAAGTATTCTTCCATTTCTTAATACACGGCAAAATACAAACCATCAAAATTAATTTATTGCAGCGGAAAAAAAACCAAAGCAACACAGCCATTGAAAAAGTATTATCAGGATTGAGAGAAAAGATCTTTGCAAAATAAAAACACTCAGTACTCATTTAGACTCAGATTTTATTTTAAAATCAGGAATTACATCACAAGGGTTGGCATATTGCAGGCTTTTGACTTCTACCTAGGCCTGGTTCCCATAATGAAACTATGAGGACTTGAATCACAAGTATTTTGGTCATGAAGCAGAATGGTGTTTGACAGCATTGCTCCTGAGCTTCTACAGTAAACTTTGCTACACATTAAGGCTTTAATTTGAAGATTTTATCTTGGGAATGGGAATAACCTGCCTGTCAAAGGAGGAAAATCTGGCTCCCATGTTCCCAGATTGAAAGACTTTATTTTTATGCATTCACTAAGCAAATTATGGGCAACACAGTAAAGTATCCTTGGGCCATAAAGCATTTAGTCTTCTATGATGGCCAAGTTCACTCTCTTTTGCTTTAGAATAAACAGGAACAAGTAATATATAAATACAGTGTTTGACTGGTGAAGTAAGGGAGCAATGGTCATTAATATCATTAGTAATCCCAACATAATTTGTTAACAACTGAGTAATCCAAATGCACATTTTACTAATTACATTACTACTCCCAAGCAAGTGTAGTTCTTTGTGCTGGTTTTGGCTGAGAAGGGGTTAATTCTCCTCACTGTGGGGGTCGGCTACCTTTCCAGCTTCCCGTGCTCTGCCGCGTGGCGGGGGGGGCTGGGAGGGGCAGGGCCATGGTGGGGGCGGCTGACCCCGACTGGCCAATGGCAGGTTCATTCCATACCATGTGACACCATGACCAATATATTGAGGTGGGGGCAGTTGCAGCGCCAGCGCGGAGGCGGCGCGGCATCGGGTCGGCGGGCGGCGCGCGGCTGCGGCGCGGGCAGTTTGTTCCGGCGGTTCGTTCCCCCTCTCCCCTCCCTTCCCTTCCCCCCTCCCCGGGGCTTTGCGCCTCTCGTTGTTCTCCTTTACATTGCATTTCTACTGTTGTTTTCTTTTAATTTTAATTATTAAACTGTTCTTATCCCAACCCACGAGCGTTACCCTCCTGATTCTCTCCCCCATCTACCGGTGGGGAGCGAGCGAGCGACTGTGTGGGGCTGAGCTGCCGCTAAACCACGACACCAGGTCACCATAAATCACCTCAAACACAGCTAATTCCCTTAGATACTGGATGCCTTTCTCCATAGTTGTCCATTTTCCTGGGCGATATGTAACATCTTCTTTAAAGGGATACCTTTCCTTCACTCCAGACAGGAGTCGCCTCCAGAGGCTGAGGGCTTGTGGCTTTTTTCCTATTGCTTTGTCAACGCCCCCTTCCCCAGAAAGGGATCCCAATTGTTTGGCTTCTTTTCCCTCTAGTTCCAGGCTACTGGCCCCATTATCCCAGCATCGGAGCAGCCAGGTGACAATGTGCTCACCTGAACGACGGCTATAATCTTTTCGCATATCTCGCAACTCGCTTAAGGACAGGGATCGGGTGGTCTCTATTTCATGTATTACTTCTCCCTCCTCTCCCCGCGATGGCCATGGTTCTTCATCATCCCGTTCTAAACGAGTTGATGTCCGCTTCCAATATTTTGTCTTGTGTATGGGGGCAACTGATACTGGTACGGGTTTATTTTCTGAGCTAGCTCCGGCACTTGTGGGGGTTTGAGTGGCTGCAGTGCCTGTCGTCCGGGCTGGATTGTCTACAGTGCCAGTCACTTTGCATTTCAATCCAGAGACATTCTCTTCCCCCTGGGGGCATTGAATGCTGTTGAGCAGGGCTCGGTATGCATGGGCCAGACCCCAGCATGTTGCAGTTATCTGTGTCTCTCTGGAGTTCCCAGCGTAACAACATACTTTCTCCAAATATTCTACTAGTTTTTTAGGATTCTGCACTTGTTCGGGGGTGAAACTCCAAAACACTGGGGGTGCCCACTGCCCTAGGTATTTGCCCATGCTATCCCACATGCCCTGCCACTCCTAACTATCAAGCCTCGGGGCAGCTTTCTGGGTGATATTCTTAAGTTGCTTAGTCAAAACCAAAACAACCTGCCCAAAAACTAACAATAAGTGCACCTTAACCACCCAAGGATGTTCAAGATACAAAGACGTTGTTGTAACAAAGGCACAGACATCATAGAACAAAGTTGCAAAGGTATTATTCTGTAT
This sequence comes from Phalacrocorax carbo, assembly GCF_963921805.1. NCBI lineage: Eukaryota > Metazoa > Chordata > Aves > Suliformes > Phalacrocoracidae > Phalacrocorax > Phalacrocorax carbo. The sequence continues at coordinate 106,454,924 of NC_087514.1, forward strand.
TGCCTCCATATAAAATCTCTCAGAGGAGGAGGTATAATTGTTAATTGCCTCAACAAGGTGGTATCCGAAGTACAGTAACGGTTTCAGCAAAAACCCCAAATACCAGATAAAGCTGAAAACGAGTGTTTGTATAACAAACCTTGTAGGCAAAACATTACTAATCACAGCAGAACACAGCAGACTCAACAAATCAACACCAATCTGTAACACCAACTGCAAAAAGGATAACATGGTGCTGTGACCAGCAGCTGTTGTTATCTCCAACCCTTGAGCCCCACGTTGGGCGCCAAAAAGACTGTCGTGGTTTAGCCGGCAGCTCAGCCCCACACAGTCGCTCGCTCACTGCCCCACCGGTAGATGGGGGAGAGAATCAGGAGGGTAACGCTCGTGGGTTGGGATAAGAACAGTTTAATAATTAAAATTAAAAGAAAACAACAGTAGAAATGCAATGTAAAGGAGAACAACGAGAGGCGCAAAGCCCCGGGGGGGGGGGGGGGGGGGGGGGAAGGGAGGGGAGAGGGGGAACGAACCGCCGGAACAAACTGCCCGCGCCGCAGCCGCGCCCCGCCCGCCGACCCGATGCCGCGCCGCCTCCGCGCTGGCGCTGCAACTGCCCCCACCTCAATATATTGGTCATGGTGTCACATGGTATGGAATGAACCTGCCATTGGCCAGTCGGGGTCAGCCGCCCCCACCATGGCCCTGCCCCTCCCAGCCCCCCCCCGCCACGCGGCAGAGCACGGGAAGCTGGAAAGGTAGCCGACCCCCACAGTGAGGAGAATTAACCCCTTCTCAGCCAAAACCAGCACACCTGGACGATCAACAGTCATCCAAAGATCCAGATGAAGCCGAGTGCACACGACCCATGTGGCGGAAGTTTGTACGGAGCGCACCATCTTCGCATGCAAACTCATTGGCAGTGATGTCCTGGAAGGATGACGAGACACCAACGGTGGCAGAGGTGATAGATAGACTCCGAGATTACGACACAAATATCTCTTCCTCGCTTGTCTCTGCTGTGGAGAAACTATCCCAAGAGGTCCAGCAACTCAAAGAAGATCTGTCCTACTCCCCACCTCGACAGAGCAGTGTCTCAGCTGTTAGGAATAAGCGTCCTTTGGCTCAAAGAAGGGGATACACACCACGGGCCACCCTATGGTTCTACCTGCGTGACCACGGAGAGGACATGATGAGGTGGGATGGCAAGCCTACCTCGACCCTACAGGCACGAGTGCATGAACTGCAAGGAAGAACAGTCACTCAGGGGGGCTCTTCCAGGAAAGCTGCTGCTCCAATTTCCAGTGAACAAGTCCCCAGACAGAGGAGTAGAAGCGCAGATTTTATTTCTAAGTGTAATAGAGGGACTCCTGATTCACATTTGCAGGAAGTGAGTTGTGACTGCCATGATCAGGACTAGAGGGGCCCTGCCTCCAGCCGGGTGGAGGAAAGGGATAACCGGGCTTACTGGACTGTGTGGATCCGATGGCCTGGCACGTCCGACCCACAGGAGTATAAAGCTTTAGTGGACACCAGCGCACAGTACACCTTAATGCCATCAAACTATATAGGGGCAGAACCCATCAGCATTGCTGGAGTGACAGGGGGATCCCAAGAGCTAACTGTATTGGAGGCCAAAGTGAGCCTAACTGGCAATGAGTGGCAGAAGCACCCCATTGTGACTGGCCCAGAGGCTCCGTGCATCCTTGGCATAGACTACCTCAGGAAAGGGTATTTCAAGGACCCAAAAGGTTACAAGTGGGCTTTTGGTGTAGCTGCCTTGGAGACGGAGGAAACTGAACAGCTGTCTACCTTGCCTGGTCTCTCAAAGGACCCTTCTGTGGTGGGGTTGCTGAAGGTCAAAGAACAACAGGTGCCAATCGCCACCACAACAGTGCACCGGCGGCAATATCGCACCAACAGAGACTCTCTGATCCCCATCCATAAACTCATTCACCAACTGAGGAGCCAAGGAGTCATCGGTAAGACTCACCCTTTAACAGTCCCATATGGCCAGCGTGGAAGTCTAATGGAGAGTGGAGACTAACAGTAGACTATCGTGGCCTGAATGAAGTCACTCCACCGTTGAGTGCTGCTGTGCCAGACATGCTAGAACTTCAATACGAACTGGAGTCAAAGGCGGCCAAGTGGTATGCCACAATTGATATTGCTAATGCATTCTTCTCAATCCCTCTGGCAGCAGAGTGCAGGCCACAGTTTGCTTTCACATGGAGGGGCGTCCAGTATACCTGGAATCGACTGCCCCAGGGGTGGAAACACAGTCCTACCATTTGCCATGGACTGATTCAGACTGTACTGGAACAGGGAGAAGCTCCAGAACACCTTCAGTACGTTGATGACATCATTGTGTGGGGCAGCACAGCGGAAGAAGTTTTTGAGAAAGGAGAGAAAATAGTCCAAATCCTTCTGAAAGCTGGTTTTGCCATAAAACAAAGTAAGGTGAAGGGACCTGCACGAGAAATCCAGTTCTTAGGAATCAAATGGCAAGATGGTCGTCGTCAGATTCCAATGGATGTGATCAACAAAATAGCAGCCATGTCTCCACCAACTAGCAAAAAGGAAACACAAGCTTTCTTGGGCGTTGTGGGTTTTTGGAGAATGCATATTCCAAATTACAGTCTGATTGTAAGCCCTCTCTATCAAGTGACCCGGAAAAAGAATGATTTCAAATGGGGCCCTGAGCAACGACAAGCCTTTGAACAGATTAAACGAGAAATAGTCCATGCAGTAGCTCTTGGGCCAGTCCGGGCAGGACAAGATGTAAAAAATGTGCTCTACACTGCAGCCGGGGAGAACGGCCCTACCTGGAGCCTCTGGCAGAAAGCACCAGGGGAGACCCGGGGTCGACCCCTAGGGTTTTGGAGTCAGGGATACAGAGGGTCCGAAGCCCGCTATACTCCAACTGAAAAAGAGGTATTGGCAGCATATGAAGGGGTTCGAGCTGCTTCAGAAGTGGTTGGTACTGAAGCACAGTTGCTCCTGGCACCCCGACTGCCAGTGCTGGGCTGGATGTTCAAAGGAAACATCCCCTCTACACACCATGCAACTGATGCTACATGGAGTAAATGGGTTGCACTGATCACCCAGTGGGCTCGAGTAGGAAACCCCAGTCGCCCAGGAATCTTGGAAGTGATTATGGACTGGCCAGAAGGCAAAGATTTTGGATTATCACCAGAGGAGGAGGTGACACGTGCTGAAGAAGCCCCACTGTATAACCAACTGCCAGAAAATGAGAAGCAATACGCCCTGTTCACTGATGGGTCCTGTCGCCTTGTGGGAAAGCACCGGAGATGGAAGGCTGCTGTATGGAGTCCTACACGACAAGTAGCAGAAACTGCTGAAGGAGAAGGTGAATCGAGCCAGTTTGCAGAGGTAAAGGCCATCCAGCTGGCCTTAGACATTGCTGAATGGGAAAAGTGGCCAGTGCTCTATCTCTATACTGACTCCTGGATGGTGGCAAATGCCTTGTGGGGCTGGCTGCAGCAATGGAAGCAAAGCAACTGGCAGCGCAGAGGCAAACCCATCTGGGCTGCCGCACTGTGGCAAGATATTGCTGCCCGGGTAGAGAACCTGGTTGTAAAGGTACGTCATGTGGATGCTCACGTCCCCAAGAGGCGGGCCACTGAAGAACATCGGAACAACCAGCAGGTAGATCAGGCTGCCAAGATTGAAGTGGCTGAGGTGGATCTGGACTGGCAGCATAAGGGTGAACTATTTGTAGCTCGGTGGGCCCATGACACCTCAGGCCATCAAGGGAGAGATGCAACATACAGGTGGGCTCGTGATCGAGGGGTGGACTTGACCATAGATATTATTGCACAGGTTATCCACGAATGTGACACATGCGCTGCAATAAAGCAAGCGAAGCGGGTAAAGCCTCTGTGGTATGGGGGACGATGGCTGAAATATAAATATGGGGAGGCCTGGCAAATTGACTATATCACACTCCCACAGACCCGCCAAGGCAAGCGCCATGTGCTTACAATGGTAGAAACAACGACTGGCTGGCTGGAAACATATCCTGTCCCCCACGCCACTGCCCGGAACACTATCCTGCGTCTTGAGAAACAAGTCCTGTGGCGACATGGCACCCCAGAGAGAATTGAGTCAGACAACGGGACTCATTTCCGAAATAGCCTCATAGACACCTGGGCCAAAGAGCATGGCATTGAGTGGGTGTATCACATCCCCTATCACGCACCAGCCTCTGGGAAAATTGAACGGTACAATGGACTGTTAAAAACTACACTGAGAGCAATGGGGGGTGGAACATTCAAGCACTGGGATACACATTTAGCAAAAGCCACGTGGTTAGTCAACACGAGGGGATCTGCCAACCGAGCTGGCCCTGCCCAGTCAGAATCCTTACGTACTGTGGAAGGGGATAGAGTCCCTGTGGTACACACAAAAAGTATGCTGGGCAAAACAGTCTGGGTTCTTCCTGCCTCCGGCAAAGGCAAACCCATTCGTGGGATTGCTTTTGCTTGAGGACCTGGGTACACTTGGTGGGTGATGCGGGAGGATGGAGAAATCTGATGTGTGCCTCAAGGGGATTTGATTTTGGGTGAAAACAGTCAATGAACTGCATGGCACAACGTGAACTGCTATATAATACTGTGTGTCACCTCTGTGTTGTACCAATGATATCAGAGTACGAGCCTCCCAACCCATGGAAGATCAACTATGAAACAAGCCGTGCAGCAGTGATGGAACGATGACTGACTCGGTATGCAGCGACCCAACGCCACACACCATCTCTCCCACCCGGAAAGACTGATACAACAGATGGAGCCCAGAGTCATGGACTGGATGAACTCAATGGACATTTTTAATGGACATTGTACAGGGAAGGTCCATGAACTAAGGGAATGATGTCTGTGTATTATGTTAAAGGATGGGAAGGGGAGGGGTGGTGGTTGGTATGGTTGTATTGCATCATATGGGACCTAGGCATGGTGTAAATGGTATGGAATAGGGGTGGAGAATGTGCTGGTTTTGGCTGAGAAGGGGTTAATTCTCCTCACTGTGGGGGTCGGCTACCTTTCCAGCTTCCCGTGCTCTGCCGCGTGGCGGGGGGGGCTGGGAGGGGCAGGGCCATGGTGGGGGCGGCTGACCCTGACTGGCCAATGGCAGGTTCATTCCATACCATGTGACACCATGACCAATATATTGAGGTGGGGGCAGTTGCAGCGGGAGCGCGGAGGCGGCGCGGCGTCGGGTCGGCGGGCGGCGCGCGGCTGCGGCGCGGGCAGTTTGTTCCGGCGGTTCGTTCCCCCTCTCCCCTCCCTTCCCCCCCCCCCCCCCCCGGGGCTTTGCGCCTCTCGTTGTTCTCCTTTACATTGCATTTCTACTGTTGTTTTCTTTTAATTTTAATTATTAAACTGTTCTTATCCCAACCCACGAGCGTTACCCTCCTGATTCTCTCCCCCATCTACCGGTGGGGCAGTGAGCGAGCGACTGTGTGGGGCTGAGCTGCCGGCTAAACCACGACATTCTTTCAGAAAGTTTAGTCAGAAGTCATGTTTCTGAAAATCTGTTTTGTGAAGCAAAATGTGATCTAATATATTGGCTGTTGTTAATTTTCTAGCCTTCTAAACTTTTTAATTGCTATTCAAGGATTTGCATTATATACATCTCATATCCATTGCAGCTGGACTATGTGGAAGAACACTTCCAGATTCTCTGTTGTGTAGGAAGAAAACAATCACCACAGACCTAATCCAGCCATTTAGCTAACAAAGCAAGAACTTCTCTAACTGGGAATACAGTAAGGCTGCAGTATGTGGCACCTGTGTTCTTGTATCACAGGAATAGCCTGCGCTGTTTGGACTTTCCACACAATCACCTTACAGTCAACCTTTACTTGTACATCAGTTCTTGAAGTTGTGGATTTACTGCATATGAGCTGACCAACTGCACTGAGCATGTCCTGGGGACAAAACAAAAAAGATTTATGGATTTATATCTGTAGCAAAGAGAGCTTTATTCATGCCACAGATGCCTATGCAATGGTTGTGGCCATGTAGCCCTCATTTCACTTAAGTGAAATCTACATCTTCCTCAGTATGAAGTAGGTTTGATGTAACTGGGAAACACTAGATTTACTTTGTAAATCCAAGATAGCAGAAATCCATAGGCAGTTTGCCAGGTGTTGTGGTTTATCTGGCAACTCAGCCCCACACAGCCACTCACTCACTCCCCTACCATCGTGATGGGGGAGAGAATCAGAAGGGTAAAGCTCGTGGGCTGAGATAAGACCAGTTTAATAATTAAAATAAAACAATAATGATAACAAAACATCAATAATAATGCAATGAAAAGGAGAATAATCAGAGAGGTGAAACCTGGGGCAGGGGGAATGAACAACCAAAACAAACCACACATGATGCAGCTACTCACTGCCCACCAACCCAACGCTGACAGCCCCTGAGGCACAACCACCCCCCATGTGCCAACTGCTTTGTTTAATATACTGGTTATGGCATCACATGGTACGGAATATCCCATTGGTCGGTTTGGGTCAGCTGTCTTGGCTGTGGCCCCGCCCCTCCCAGCCTCTTGCCCATGTGGCAGTGTGGGAAGCTGGAAAGGTCCCTGACTACTACAGACACTGTATAGTGACACTGAGCTGCTACTTAGCAGCGTCTAAAGCATCAAAGTGCCTTCGGTACTATACCTGCTACAGTGAAGAGAATTAACTCGATCCCAGCCACAGGATAGCATCACCAGCACACTAGGAAAGAAGGAAGTGCAATACTTTTCACAAAGCAGAGCCTTACACAACATAAAAATTGTAGGAGAAGAGCAGAAAGAAGGGAGTGGCTTCTTTAGCCCTTCCTTTTATTTATTTCAGTTTGAAATTACTTCTGCAGCATGTTTAGGAACCTGTTAATCAATCCCAGGAAGGTTACTTCAGCCTCCTGCCTATTATTCAGCATCCAGATCGCCCAGAAAAGTACTGGCATATTTTTCTACCTTTGCACAAAAATAAATGTAGTTTCTCCTGCAGATTCTGAAATGTGAAATCATTGCTAATTGCTTATTTTGTATTATGTGGATTAGGAAGTAACAATAATCTGACAGTTGGTTAATATTAAAGATATTATGGGCATACAGATTCCAAGTTACTGGTTGTCACTGTTGAGTTGAACAATTTAGCAGAGATTAAACCCCTTTCTTTCCAACAGACCTCAGATAATTCTGGGAGGTTGGGGATGTCTGGGCTTAACTTCTGATTAACTCAAATGTTTTATCATGACTAGGTTCCTTTTACATTCTCAGAAACAGAATTAAGACTCAAAACAGAGTCAAGTGCCCAGTCACTTTATTTGGCCAAAAATAGATAAACAACAGGAAAGGAGAGAAAGAGAGAAAAAGTGAGAAAAGGAAAGAGAATTGCGACAGCTACTACCACGGATCTGTGGCATCCCGCCAGTCCAACGTATCTTCAAACCCAACAGGAAGAATATTCCAGAACACTCCTTGTGGTCTCCGCTGGTTTCCCCTTTTTATAGCATTGTCCTCTTGCATAGTCAACAACTATGCATACCCATGCCTCCCACTCAGCGGTGGGGCGTATATCCAGTACCATCACTAGAGGGTGCTCAAAAGTTCTAGAGGGTCCAAGCCCCCCACCCCGTATCTTGTCAGTCAGCCCGCAGCCCAGGCACATGCACAGAGGACATGTGCTCTGAGACAACAGGATGCACACATTCCTGTCGGGTAGAACTCAATGGGCTGCCTTGGTGATTAAACTGCCCCGCTCAGTTGCAGTGATGGTCAGGCTTTGGTAGTTAAACTGTCCTGTCAACAATGTTGAGACAAGTTTCTAGTTCCTTACACGAGTAAATTGCCCCAAGCAGCAAGGGTTCTAAAACACACGCACACACACACAAAAAAACCCCATACAAAACCAAAACAACAACAACAATAAACCACCAAGGTGATACTACCTGTTCATGCACATATAACAGCTACAAAAAAACCCTAAACCAACACCTTGTTTTATTCTCCATTATTCAGTTCGTTCAGTGTCTTCATGTCTGCAAGCCCCAGCCAGCAGTATTGATTGGCTTTTCTGTTTTGTTGTACAGACGGTACTTCGTGGTTTTTTTCCCCCTTCTGGTACACCATAATCTAACAATCCCCCTCTTCAAACTGATGGCAGTACATAAAAACTTTAGAAATGTATCCAGCTTCTCATTAATATTTTGTTTGTCTTGCCAGTACCTAAGACAACTAAGTGCAGACTCCTCATTGAAAGAATCCTAGAATAGCTCAAGTTGGAAGGCACCCATAAGCATCATCAAGTAAAATTATTTTGACACCAGTGTCTCTAATGATGCAAAAATGAGCTTAAATGACTTTTAAATTTAAGCATATTCTGACAGCTGAGGAAATCAAATGTGTTTTTTACAGGAATCTCTAAAACTCCCCTAGAATGTGTGTCTTTGGCCCCCCAAAGAAAAAACAGCAAATAGCAGCGTTTATTATGAGTATGACTGACATACAAGAGATTAACTTTCTACTTGAAAGGAAACGATTTTGTTAAGACATATAAAACAGAAGTGTGAGAAATGGAGATAGAAAAAAAACCTGTTATTGCAAAGGTTTTCCTCAGATTAGAGGTTCTCATGGTAGAGTTTTGTCACTTTGACTTGATCTTCCTATTTGATGGGAAAGAGTTTTTGTTTAAGTGCATTACATGGTCTAGGTATTATTCCATTAGGTTTTTATTACTATGAGGTAAAAGATTTAGCTACCATATGGAGGTATCAAGAAGCTTAATCTCTGAACACTCATAAAGCCTCAAAGATGTTTTAGAAGCATACTTTATTTACTTCTTATCTATTTGTTGAAGTTACTTACTGCTTCTACAGTCCTCATCTCACCTAAGTAATCAGTACTGAAACTGATCTACTGACCTGGTGTATTGCTGTTGCTAATAGGCTTTCTCGGTTATTGTATGGGAGGAGTAGTTAGCAAGAATATAGGAATTTTGCCTTTGGCAAGTTGCCAGTATTTTAAATTTTTTTTTCCCCCTGATTTATGTTTACAGGTCCTGAGGGGAAACTTTGATTAATGCATATGTATTAAATACCCACTCAACAAATACTTTAACATTACACAATAAGCTAATTTGTTGATTTTTATTTGCATCTTTTCATCACAGACAATTTAATTTTAAGAAAATGCTTAAATGTAGTAAAGAATTTTTTAAAACTGTCTATAGATAATTCAATTTCAACTCACAACTTGCTACATGCAAGTACTCTCACATATACAGTTTATATTATAATTTCAGGTGCCTGAAGCTTAAATTGCATCCTTATTTCTTCTGTTAAGATTTGCGTGTTTGATGTTGCCCAACTTGTGGACAGGAAGTGATTGTACTATATATTTGAATCAGTTATCTCAAGATCTGTTGCAAATTACATTACCAAGCCTGTCTTTATATTATATCTTTCCAAACAAGGAGTCTGTACTTGATTGGTAAAAAATGTCTTTCCATATGGAACACCTTAATGTATTTTTTATACTGATTATTTGAGTAGTTGGAAATTACTTTTATAATGTGAAAAAAAGGTTAATAGCCATTCACACACTAATGGCTTTAATTCTGTCTCTATCCATGTTACAGTATTTATATTTAGAGAGTGTGTATATATAAAGAAATTATATAGGTGAAGAGTATTTGTATTTATGGATTAAATCCTGGGCCTTAGAAATCAGAAGCAAAAATCCTCAAATCGCCGAAGGGCCACAACTTCCCCCAGTGGTTGCCTGAGTGCATTAAAATATGTCTTTGTGTTGGCTGTACTTGAAAATAGGTGAATTAAAGTATGGCTTTATGTTAGCTGTACTTGAAGCTTTATTATATCCCCTTTCTTGAAAATCAAAGTGCAAGAACTTTTCTTTCAAAGAATTTTTAATTGATTGTCTATGAGTCTTTATTTGGATTAAAATAGTTTAAAATATAATTTCAATATTTTATTCAAAGTTTTTATCAATGCATAGTTCAAATACATTCAAGAATTTAAAAAAAAAGATTAAATTTAGTTTTCCTTAAAATATATCACATCATCATCAGAGTGCAGATTTTAATATTTACAAACATGCAGTATAGTGATAAAAAATTAATTTCATTTTTTAATTTATTTATATTTACAAGATATTGGCTTCCATTAGATTAATTTTATAGTCTTTCTTTTTACAAACTTTTTTGTAAAGAAACCATCTCCTCAGTATGTGATACTTCAGCTACTGTAATGAATTATAGAATTTTGGTACTATTTCAGTTCAAAAATTATTGTAATGTATTTATGCCCTTTATAGTTCAGGTTTGTATGTAGACAAGCAGATATCCAGCAAAAAATTTTCCTCTGACCCAAGCCTACAATAATGTGATTTTTTTTAACCCATTTCAAGAAGATTAGGTGGACACCACCTGCTACTTTTTCTTTTCCTGAATTCAGGTCATAAACTGAGAGTCTTCACTTCCAAGGTCCTGCCAGTTTATTTAGAAGTACTTTTATTTGCAAAAGCATTTTTGGAAAACAGCTATTCAATGAAGAAAATCACACTGTGAAAATGTAAGAAAGTAGCTGTGAAAAGGGTGACAGTTTCACATAATGTCATGCCACTGAAACAAACCCTTATCAAATTTTGATGCACTGGTTTTTTTAGCTGTATAATATTTAGAGCAAATTAACATTAATGTTAATATAGCCTTGTCGCATTGAAAAAATGTATTTTTTTCATATATATCTTACACTTCAGTGTCAAAATTTTTCCTTTTTTAAAAATTGTCCTAAGGAAACCTTGTTTAATTTGTTCTGATACATTTGTAAAAGTTGTAATTCTCTGATGGCATGTGACAAATACTTAATCCATTGATGTGGATGCACTGAAGAAGGTCAAAAAGTCTTACTAATTTCACAGTTCTAATTTCTGTCTATTTGGTATGAAATAGAAATGAAGCAAATAGAAGATGAGAAACCATAACTACCAAATTAACAAGAAAGAAGGAATCAAGCTGGCATCCAAGTTATAAACTGATGTCAATGTGTTCATCACATGGTCTGGTTTAACCTGCAGAACAAGAAAATGCAAACCAGGGGGATTTTGTCTGCTGTATTTTAGGATCGATATTGAGCTTTTTCCTTCTAAGTCTAACCAGAGTAGTAGCAGCTTAGCTCATTTTGATCTTCCATTTTTGCCAAATTCCATGGAAATTTCCATGTTGTGGAGTTTGGCAAAAATGGAAGATCAAAATGAGCTAAGCTGTTTCCAAACACGTCAAATGGTATTTTATCATAAATTACTCAAAAATATTTAATTTTGCTTAAAAAGAGCTAGATTAAGGAAATGTCTTCTTTTTATTTAAAAGTGTTTAATGAAATCAATAAATGTTCAGTTGATATCGAAAGTTCTCTAGAAAACAGTTCATACATTCACAGTTTTGAAGAACATTGAAACACTGAAAAATGTTCTAGCAAAAGGTATCAACCTGTTATTGTTATACCTTTCAAAAGCCTGAGGGATTAAACCCACTGCTGTTAAGTCAGCTTCAGATATCAGCACAATACGTCTCCAAGAACTGTCATAGCTGTACCTCCTTAGTCTGAATTCCTCCTTTGGTGTTACATATAACTAATATAAATAAATATATATTTACACTAAAAAAGATAGAGAATAGTGGTCTGCATTCAGCTGAAAGCCCAATACAAGCTAGGATATGTGTGGCTGCAGAGCAGTTTTGCTGAAACGGACCTACGGTTCCTGATGGACAACAAGCTGAACATGAGTCAGCAGTGCACTGTGGCACCAGTGAAGGCAAATTGGCACCTGGTCTGCATCCACAGGGGCATTACTAGAAGAGATAGAGACGTGATCATTCCACTCTACAGAGCGCTTGTACTACGGGCTACAGTACTACACAGTACCTGTAGTACTGTGTCCAGTTCTGGTCTCCACAATTCAAAGAAGACATAGCCAGATTTGAATAAGTCCAAAGGAGGGTCATGAAGATGATCAAAGGGCTGGAGAACTTGTCCTATGAGGAAAGACTGATTTCTTCTAGATAGAAAACTAGGTCTTTCTACCTTGGAGAAGGCTTGGAGGGACCTCATTACAGTTCTCCAATACGTAAAGGTCATCTACAAAGAGGACAGAAGCTTTCTCTTCACAAGGAGACGACAAGGGGAAAGGGGTGCAAGTTGCTCCAGAAGAGGTTTCATCTTGATATGAAAAAGAAGTATTTGACAGTGAGAACAATCACTGGAACAACCTCCCCAGGGGTGTGGTAGAGACCCATCACTGGAGGTTTTCAAGATGCAAGTGGACAGGGTGCTAGATAATCTCATCTAGGCTCCCTTTTCCATGAAAGGTTGGACCAGATGACCATTTTAGATTACTTCCAACCTGGGCTGTTCTATGATTTGTGGCGTACCAATTACAACAGCTGCCTGTGACTACACCAAAACTGAGCAAATGTCTACTTCTTATCCTCCTTCATTTTCTCTTTTAACATATACTAGAGTTAACCTAGATTAATTCTGTTGAATTTAGTGCCTTCACTCATATCTTCAAACCAGTATTTACAATCCAGTAGTGTCTTTATATTTGCATCTAATATTTTTCCTCTAAGCCTTCATATATGATTTGTACATGTATGTAGTACATAAGTACTGCATATATGTACAAGTATATAAGATAATGATAAAGGATCTGATTTAAGATGTTAGTCAACTCAAGAGGTAAATGTATTCTCTATTTTAAGATTTAAAATTATATGAATTTTAGCTTGGACTTAAGTTGTTGATTCCTGTTCTTGGAACTATTCAGCTATGGAAGTCTGCACCTACCACAAAACCAGAATAATTTTTTTTTTTTAATAATGCACTTATTCCTATAAGTATTTGTCTACAATAATAAAGCTGTTGTGGTAACCAGTATCAAAATAGTCTAGAAGTTTCCTGAGTCACAATGGAGTATAAGCTGAGTAAAGTTTTGAAGGTTCCTTTTGGAAAGCTTTTTAAATCATCATTCTTTTTTCATAGAACTATTTATAATGCAAGAATGAGACTAGGTGTGTCAATATTTAGTAAGCCTCACCATTTTAAAAGGAAATAAAGATTGGTAAAAGACATGCATGACTCATGATTATGAACTGTCATTCCAATAAGAGTCTATGTCTACAAAATCTCAGTATCTGAAAAATTTAATATTTTAAATAAACCCAATTTCAATATTGAGAATGGGTTTATTTGTAAAAAAAATGGTTTCTTATTATATTTTTTTAAATTCTCACCAGTACATACAAAATAATTCTACCTTAAAATATTTATTTCAAAATTCTGTCTAGAACATCAAACAAAAGAGTGATTATTCACAATGTAGAATTTACCTCAGCATTATGATCTCCCAGAATTTTCATATACACTCCAGTTTCTCGACACAATTTAGCTGGTTTCAAAACAATATTAACTCATGCCTAAAACAGAAGGGAAAAAATTGCAAATAGGTATAAAAGCATAGTTGTTGGTGAGAATATTTCATATCTGCCAGATCTCTGGTTATCTGTTATAGTGAGAAAGAAGGCAAAAAAGAATAGCTTGCTTATATTTCTCAATCACTGAAAATTCAGCTTCTTTTAATCATAAACATGACTAAAATGTATTCCCCGACTACCTCTGCACCATTTAGATTTTTACACTTTAAAATAGCCTTGCTTTTTTCCCCCAGACTGTTCCAGAACACACGTTCCTGTTTATATCATTATACAGAGCGCAAAAGAACAAGAACTTTACACCAGCAATGACAGTGGCATATTTTTAGATGAAATTATATCAGCAGATGCTTGGACTTGGACTTGGGAGGCATGACTTCTCTTCCTGGAGCTATCATTGAGCAGTAATGCTGGGGGTAAAAAAAAAGTTTTGCTCTTTAACACTTTTCTTTTACTTTCATTCTTCTTTCCTTTCTGTTCATCTTTTCTTTGTCACCTTTAAGTTCTTCAACATTTTTAACTGCATATCTCAAAAAGCTTATCTAAATGGAAACACAGTTGTCATGGGACTGTACTTCCTTACAACTTTTAATTAAAAAATATTTGTATGCATTTTGCCCAAATTTCTGTGAGTTTGGTGAATAAGAGAAATGGAAAAGTACATATGTTCAAAAATCTAGTAAAAATACTATTTTTGTGGCAAATTATTTAATCAAAGGGAAGATTTTCTTTCTTTCTCTTTATATAGTGCCCATTCTAAATAGCATGGGGCTTGACAAGCCCTTTCCCAAACCTTTAAACACATAGACGTGTTCTTAGCGTGGAAGTTATAATAAGGCAGAACTGAAAGGCCAAATCCAAATTGTCCTGAATTTGTGTCCAGGTCCACAACCTATGGGCTGAAACTGTTAGATCTTGCTTTTTTATATGGGCGTATACAACACTGGTGTTTTTACGCTTTCATTTAGCATAATGCTGAGATTCTAACAAAGGCAGATGGAGCTTTTAATCATAGAAAAATTAAGGTTGAAAAAGACCTGTAAGATCATCAAGCCAAATTGTCAAACCAACACCCCCATGCCTCCTAAACCATGTCCAAAGTGCCACGCCTACATGTTTTTTTGAACACCTCCAGGGATGGTGACTCCACCACCTCTCTGGGCAGCTGCTTCCAATGCCTGACCTCTCTTTCAGTGAAGAAGTTTTTCCTAATATCCAATCTAAACCTCCCCTGGTACAACTTGATGCCATTTCCTCTTTGTCCTGTCACTAGTTACTTGGGAGAAGAGACCAACACCCCCTTCGCTACAACCTCCTTTCAGGGAGTTGTAGAGAGCGATAAGGCCTCCCCTCAGCCTCCTCTTCTCCAGACTAAACAACCCCAGCTCCCTCAGCTTCTCCTCATAAGACTTGCTCTCCAGTCCCTTCCCCAGATTTGTTGCCCTTCTCTGGACACTCTCCCGGAACTCAGTGTCCTTCTTGTAGTGAGGGCCCCAAAACTGAACACAGTATTTGAGGTATGGCCTCACCAGTGCCAAGTACAGGGGCACAATAACTTCCCTATTCCAAATATGTTAATTTTAAACATGTTCACACTCTTGCTTCCTTAACTTAAGCTCACTGTAACCACTTAGAGCTGTTCTGTTAATGGCCAAAACCTAACTGGTAAGCTGTGAGACAGACCTTTGAAATACTTGAGTGAGGCTCACCAGCCTGGAGTCTATAATGCTGTAGTAACATTATACTGTCCTCTTTTGGGTTTTCCTGCCCAACTGAAGTACAAATGGAAAGCTTTTGGTTAGATTCACAATGATATTTAGTGAACCTCAGAAGTGACAAGCAAAGGCAAACAACCTGAAGAACTGAATTAGACTGACGTTGATTTATATGCAGCTATGTTAGTTTCTTCTTGTGTTTGAATTTAGAATATGTGTATGACCAGAAGTTATACACTTCTTTTGAGTACTAACTACAGATAATGCAGATAATACAGATAATACAGTATCCTCTTACTCACAGACACTCTTGTAGAAAAGGACGTCCATCTTCATTTCTATTTCTAAACAATCCCTACGCACACTAATTTAAAGTCCATAATAATAAAAATACTTCTAAAATACTGAAAAATTAGGCCAGCTTTTTCAAAACAAAATGTGTCAGTGAACTGAGATACATATGGATAATAGGTTCTGCTGTTTTAGGGTGACAAATTAGTCAGATGTCAAAACTAGCTAATTAATATAAGCTAGATTCAAATGAAGTTTTGACTCAGGGTAATTGAAAGCCTGGGCTTTGACAAATAGGACCCCTGCACCACTGAATTTATTATTCATAATCTCTGTCATATTAAATGTGGTTTTGTGTTCAATTTCCAAGAAAAATAAAAAATAAATTGAAAAAATATTCAATAATAGGAAAAATACAAAACTAACACCATGATTGTGTCCATCTACCATTAGGATCAAACACTGTAAATAAGCTGTATTTACAGCTGACATTGCTGTAAATAAGGCCTCTAAAGTGTAGAAGAGGAATAGCATTTTCTGTTTAACAGCAGAGGTAAAGGTAGTTTAAGTTTCCATTCTTAAAAAGGAAATGCCAAAATTAATATTAGATTTGCCAAAGGAGAAATCAAAACACTATACTCAAAGTAATACTTTGTTAATCTAATACTAATAGGCATACTCTACACATGTATTATATTTTATAGGATAAACAGCTGCCTCTGTGAAGTTTAGCACATTTTTTGAAATTTTCAAATGTTTCTAAAATATTGTAAAGCAAGGAGTACTTCATAACAGTAAAAAGTCCTTGTTGCCCATAGGACTATACATGCTAATCAGTTTAATTTGATTCATGAAAAAAATATTGGAAAAGCAATCAGATGAACTTTTTGTTGTTGCCTGGCTGAAAACATACAACCAAAAGTATATAAAATCTAATTTTCATTTGAATAGAATGGTAGGCTTGTAGGTGAAGGAAAAATAGGAGATATTATGTATCTTGCTTTTATTAAGGGTTTTTTTGGCCTTCTTTTAAATGATATTATTATAAGAAAATGATATAACCTCAATGAAATTCATGTTTAAGGCATATAGAAATATTATTGTTGAACAATTACATGTGAGCAGTTAGCAATAGTTTGCTATCCACATGGGTCTGTCCTGGATCCATACTCTCCAATAATTAATAGCTGGATGGTGAACTAGAGAGTGTTTACGGAAACTGTGTCTGATATTTGTTCATGGGAGGAACTGCAGAGGTAGTCAAGGACAAGAAAGCCTTAAAATTAAGCTCCCCCATGTTTGAGGAACTGAGAAAATGCAATGCAATTCACCAGGGAAAAGTGTTATACACTTAAAGCACATGACCTTCATTACATTTTGAAGTCCAGCTTTGGCAGCACACTTCCAGGAAGGTGTGCACCCAATGGAGAGAAGTTAGAGAAGTGTTACCAGAAAAAATACAGAAGGCATAAAGTATGAAGTATGATCTGCAAGGAAACATTGAATAAAAGAACTGTAGAAGGTTAAGTTGCAAAAAATTAAAAATACATATATTAGCCATTGGTAGAGATGTTTTAACAGTTAAGGAGTAATTTTGTGAAGATAAAGAATACGAATATATTGCTTCAAATGGCTGTGCCACCTCTGTCATTGGAGACCTTTAACAATAGGCTAAGCAAACTTCTGTCAAGAGTAACATACATGCTGGTGACCTGCCTCTTGACAAGGAAGTGACTAAGTAATCTCTTATGGTGCAGTACAGTTCTAATTATTTGTACTTTGTTGAGTTTGCAGGAGCCTTTTATTTCACTCTGCATTTTTCTCAAAACCTTCCTTTTGCCTGCAATTTTCATCCAGCTGGAGTTCTAAAGATTGCCCTTGGCAACTTCATCTACTCTTCAGCTAACTGGTAACATAATGATTATCATGTTCTCCTGCTCCTGCAAACTCAGTGAAGTTAATTCTTTCTTGTAGCTAATGTAGTATCATTCTGATGCACAAACTGGGGCATTTATGACAGGACCTTCCTTCTGAACAGATACCTGGGAGACAGCTTTTCCAGTACTCTTCCCACAGCTGAAGGTGGCATTAGCAAGGACATTATGTGACTGAAATTAAAATATCTTAATCCTTCCACCTACCCAGTGCCATGAAGGACTGTTACTGTATTTGGAAATGATGGAAGCAAAAATGTTTTTCAGTTTGTGTGTCTTTTTTTTTCCACAGTTAACATGATACTTAAAAAGAATATTGAAGAACTGCTTCACAGGTCAGCTATTAGTTTCAGCCGTTGCTGTTTCAAATGCTTGTCATAATATTGCAGTAGTCTATTAGTGAGCTACCTAGAAGAGTAGACATTTTTAGTCTTGTTGGTCTGGTCTTTGTGGGCAAGCAACTTTCTTAGTACAGATATATGCTGGATGACAGATGGCATAAGAACAAACCTTCAACTTGGCAAGAGGAGGCAATTCACTTGAATAATCCTAGACTTTTCTTTCAGCTTTGCAAATCGCTAAGAAATGTCATAAACATTGCAAAATAATTGTGTCTACTCTGTTTTAATATAAACATTAAAAATATTTATATTCTGTATTTCAATTATTTAAAATCTGAAGTGGAGAAGAATCTCATTTTCACTGACCATAATGCCAATTATTAACAGTCCTTTAGTAACATCTGTTTCCATGTAACTCTTACATACGTGTTTTGCTAGTATATATATTTGTACCAAAACTATAGAAAACATAATTAGTCATACATTCCCTCCAACTATCATAAATGGTGCATCATTTAAATACCAGTTTTTCACTACACAGTGTTTGTGGAACCACTTACTTAAATCCCTTCAGGACTGTCCCCGTTTTTAACATAGTTCACTCAAAAGAAATTGAAATGCGTATCACCCAGTATGATGTGTCTTTCATGTGAGACCTTTAAAACCAAGGATTAGAAAAACCTTCCATCATTTTATGCAAAGTCAAAGGTTTTTGTAGTCTAATGTGTAAGCATAAATGTTTTTGTTATTGCTCATTTTGGTATCAGTTCCAGAAGTACACGAAAGAGGAAAAAGAACAACCTAAGACTAATTCTGTAAAATTACTTCTCTTAAAATTATGATTTCATCCAATGACAGTTGAACACTGGGAATAGGATCTAACTTAGGGACTTGAAAGAAGATAATAATGTGCACATGTAAAACCGCATATATGTTAAGTGTTTGTGGGGTTGGCGGTTTCATTAAAGGCGTCCCTTGACTGTTCCAGCTGAGATGGTGAATTCATCTTAAAAAAAAATTATTGATATATTTCCAAATCAGTATTCTAGTTTGGATACTTTTACAAGTTACTTTTGCGATTCATTGTTCATAAGCATTTGGGTGGCCCACATTATTCATAAAGCCTTTAGAAATCCTGGAAAATTTTATATGACACCTTTTATATGACATCTTTATCTTGTTGGGTAGTTGTTAATTTGTAAGCATGATTAATCCAACTATTTTCTCCAAGTGTCACTAATAGAGTCAACTGGGACCAGTTGTGGAGAGGCCTGAAGCACATTTGGACACCAGCCATTAAGAGTTGGCACTAAAATTGACACTAAGAAATTGTACAGATAAAAAAGAGTAGGATGAAAACTAGTATTACAATTACTACTACAGTGCATATAGAAGAAGAAGTCAGCCCTGGAGCCCTTAGTTACACAAAACCACACCTTGATATTACCTCACAGTGAGGGTCTGTAGGAATTATGCTTTGTGGGACTTATTCTTGAGAACCAATTCTACAAGAGAGACTGTTTCTATGGTAGTGTTCATGTAGCCTACACACTTTCATCTTCCAGTGTAGAAACAGGCTAATTTATTAACCTTGTACAGACCTGTTGAAAGCTATTTAGATTCCCCTGGTTGAATGCTGAGTCAGTGCCCCAGCATAATAGAAATCTTGGCTACTATGCAACATTTACCTATTTTAGATGTATATCTCTTATAGCAGATAAATATTTTTTAGACACACCTAACAACTATTTTTTCACTGTGCTGCAAACCAAATTTTTCTGTTTGGTTTATACTTTTCCTGCAAATCACAGAACACTATAAAACAACTTCTACTTCATATAATCACTGTTCTCAGTGATTATATGACTTCATATGCATATTCAATGCATTTTAAAGATTTTTATGCTCATACTGAAAATGTATTAGTTCTTTCCATAGCTACAAACCATCCATTGAAACGCCATATGGCAAATGTGAAGGGGATATGTAAACAGGCTTTAGAACATTAAGCCATGTACAACTACATATGCGAATTTCTTTTTTTGTTTCCAGAACTATTGGTTGTGATTCTTATCAAGTTTGTAATGTGGCTTGTCCTTCAAAACATTGGATCCAACAAAATTTTATCAATTCACGGGAGCTGATGATCCAGCCCATTATGTGATTTACTATGTTCTAGAGGTTTAAAAATAATTTTGATATCTAAACTTGAAGGAGTTTTGGAGGTGGTCTAGTTCATGAAAATCCAGTGGCTGTGATGATGATATTGAGACTTAGCCTAGTCGTTTTGTTCTTATAATTCGTAAAGCTGCATTTTTCCTACCGATATACAGTGCCCCACCTTCACACTGGCCAGCTCATTTTACTTACAATATGCACTATGTGCAGAACAATTTAATGCTTTCTATGCTTAAAATATCACATTGAGTTACAATAGTTATTTATAGATTACACTAGGATTCTTCAAGGTGAACATGCTCAACAGTCCATAGGTGTTTTCTAGCAGAAGGAAACCAAGGATCAATGTTTAGTGCATATCTTGGGAAAATTATTATTAGAATAAGGTCTCAAATTTTGATTTTTTATTCATAAGCTTGCTAATTGCTGTAATTTACTACTGTGCATTTATTTCCAAGTAGCTTCCCTGACAAATAAAAAAAATAGTCCCACATAAACCAGTAGGTAATTAATATACACCTGTCTAATTAGATTTTGATCAGTGGACCTATAGCACTGCAAATGGAGTTGTAGTGAGAATGAACTACATCAGACATACCTGTTAATAGGTTTGTAAAATGATTGTGTAGTGGACAAGACACACCAAAGTAATAAATAGTGTAGCACGAACTTCATATTAACTCATTTGATTTCCGTCTTTCATGATCTTTGGAATAATGGGAACCACACATACTTACTCTTTTATTTAAAATTATCCCATGTAGGGAATACCCTGAAATACAATGGAAGTTGTTCTGTGAAATATATATATTAGTACAAGTTTCACATATAAACTTGAAACAAATGTGATGGGAGGACTGTTGACTCCTCCTGATTTGATACTACATTAAATCAAAGGATTAAACCTTCTCTCCAGACATGACTTCAGGCTATTACAACTGTGAACTGACAGACTGTGAGTGTTGAAAGCTTAACAAATCTATCATAGCCATATACTTGACTCCACCCAGAAGTGGATTAAGCCAGGGAATTCAAACTAGCTACGTTTATGGACGATCTCATTTAGACAAGTAAAGTCTGAGACAGGCTTCTGTCAGTTCCTATTCTGAACCTATTTTAAATCTGCTTTCTGATTTCTGCTTTCCTAGTTACTGATCATTAAAGTTGTGTGAAGCTTGAAAATGTTATGGCTTGAGGGATTTCAGAACCTACACTTACCATGTTTTCTGTTCAAATCTTCTTGCAATGCATGTTTTTTGCCTTAAATCTGAGTTTTTTGATTTTTCAGTCTTGGGTTAGGGTGAAAAGGTTAAATGTAAGAAACATAAAGTATTCATGTTTCCAACTTTCCAAACAGTCAGCGTTCTTAACATGCTGCACAATGCTAAGAATGCAGAAATTAGCAATCATTTAAGACTGATATAAGCTTTTTTTAAATTAAGAAATTCTGTTCCACATGCTTATACCTCTTCAGATATGTTGTCCAAGACATATTGCTTAGTCTAAATATCTTTTTATTATTTCTGGGATAAAATCATGAAAATTAGCAAGAACTATTTTCTTAATTTCCATGGGGACAACGAAGTTTTCCTATAATCTTATATAAGACTGGGTATGTATTACTGCTATTTTATGTAAGACAAGGTATATAAACTACACAATAGAGGGAGGAACAACTCAGAGTCATGCAGTCACAGTTCCTTCCCTGCAATTTTTTTAATGTGCATTTGGAAGGGTAGAGTTAAGGTCATGGTGGCATTTTCTGACTGTCCTATGCAAGTAGTAATCTGTCACATTGCTAACTGGTGGACTGCAAGAAGATATGAGTAGTAAGGAGTAAGTAAATAAAAGTAACCTAAATAGTGCCTTTCTTTATGAGAGATCCCAAATTATTTCACCTGTATTAGAAGATCTACAAAATAAGTGTGATAGTAATAATATGGAAAGACAAATGCTGTAATTAGAATAGCCTCTTAAAATACATGTATTACTGTAATGAATAAATATGTATGCAGAAATTTTAATAGTCTTGTTAATGTTTACACTAGTTTATTACAATACAATATTTAATGAATGCATGCTCTGGATCCTTCCCTCTGCCTTTTGTCTTTCTGTGACTGTAAGTGCAATACCTTAGGAAAAAGAGCAAATTGAGGTGTGCAGAATTTCTGAATTGTCCATCACGCTACATAACACATGGCTGGAGAAACTAAGACAGTTAAGAAGGTGAGTAGCAACATGAGTTTGCTGACAGAAGGAGACAAGGATCTGCTTGATTACTGTTGCATTTATCTGGAGGAAGATGAGTGGGAGGGAAGTATTTTTAATATGGAAAATGCCAAGATGACTCTTAGTTCTCCCTTTTCTTACACACACCAGAAGGCCTTGCCTGCATTAACAGTGAAAGGTAGACAAGATTACTCTAAGAAAAAATAAATGATGGTGCTGGTCAGAGAAGCCTTTCCTAAATAAGGAAATAAGTGAAACTATTCTCTTGGGAGAGATGTCTTATTGGGAAAAGCCTGTCTTGAGCTAAAATTGAAAACATTATTAAAAAGTTATATTCAAATCCATCACAAATGTCTATGATAATTTTAGGAAAGGACTAGAATTTGGGCAATACTAAAAAAACCCCAAACATTCTTGAAGTCACACAACACTTAGTTCACCCTTCTGTCAGGATAGAGCATATTCTTCAGTGATGTGCATCATGATCATTGTCATCACTTATACTTGTCCACATAGCTTGGGGCCTGTTTGTGAACGCTGGCTGCACATTGATACAGGCAAGGGCATATCACATTCAGCACAGATCTGGAAAGGGAAATTAT
Organism: Phalacrocorax carbo; assembly: GCF_963921805.1. Taxonomy (NCBI): domain Eukaryota; kingdom Metazoa; phylum Chordata; class Aves; order Suliformes; family Phalacrocoracidae; genus Phalacrocorax; species Phalacrocorax carbo. The sequence continues at coordinate 106,477,742 of NC_087514.1, forward strand.
TTCAGAGTTCTGCCCCTGCAAAGAACTTCAGGTAATGCAAAGTAACACCAATAAGGGTTGTAGCAGTTAATAATGAAAAGATATGTGGAAGGTGAGAGAATCTTCTTTTTTGAGGTTATTCAGGCAAGGACTTTTTCAATGCGGAGGGGATAATAAGTAAAGAGGAAAGTGATAAGTGAGGACACTCAGAAACAGAAGTCTGATATACAGGGGATATCAGAGACAATACCAAAGACCAGAAGTCTCTACTCATTGACTGATTGCCCATTAAGAAACTCCAGGTACAGCTTTGGAGAAGGTTACCTGGACTTTCTAACCGTTAAGAGCAGGGAACAAGAGAAACATGAGGATGTGGGGCTTTAGAGGGGAAATCGGTAGGACTATGCAAAACTTGTGAAGCGATGTATAAGGGAAGGGGATCCCTAAGGAACAAAGCAGGCAATAAGGAAACACTTTTTTACCGTAAGGTTGATCAAGGACTGGAACAGGTTGCCCAGGGAGGTTGTGGAATCCTTGAAGATGCTCAAAAGCTTCCTGGACATGGTCCTGGGCAAAAGGCTCTACATACCCCTGGCTGAGCTAGAGGGGTCGGACCAAATGACCTCCAGAGGTCCCTTCCAGTTCAACCATTCTGTGATAGACATAAAGGGGTACAGAAGGGGCCAGACACATGTAAGGAGTGGCTGGTTAGTATACTTTATGACCAAGTCCTGAAGGTGATCACCACAGCCTCTCCTGTCTCCTTATTATTTCTTAACTATATTTCTGTGTAATCTGTGTAATTTTCTTTGCCAGAAATTGGCAAGACAGGCATAGTGGGTGTGGGTCTGACTGGAGTCAGATCAGGGATGTGAGCACCCCCAGGCTTTTGATGCAAGGAACTAATGCTGGGGTCTCAGCATCAGTAGTTAGAGGGGCCGTCACTCTCAGGATTGTTCTTTTGTGTCCTACAGGCTTTGTGCTGTCATTGCCAGCTACAGGAGGAAACAACATGAGCAGGACTGGTGCCAGCTCCTACAGTCAGACTGAGGCATAGGTGCCCCAGAGCTGTGGTATCAGCTACTGGAGTGAGTGGGGGATCAGCATCAGCTACTGGAGCAGATGGGTGATCTTATATTTCCAGTCACTGAGGCAGGAATTGTGTGTGTCCTGAAAACCAGCTTCTGAGGGGGACTGGGGTGAGTGAGGAAAATGCAGGGCTCCACAATGGCAGTTAGAGTGGGACTATGGGTGACAGCCCAAGTACCTGATGCTGGGTGCTGGGTGCTGACCAAGCATCTGTACTTTCCCCAAACAGGGTAAGTGTGGGGTATGCAGGTGTGTTTGCTAGCAAACTTCAAGCTGAGTGAGCTGGCAAGTAGTAGGCCCTGAGTCCAGGCTGGGGTATGGGGAGAGCAGAGGGGCCATGCTGGTATCTGGCAGGACCTAAAAGCCTGAGATGCCTGTGTGACAAGTGTGTGAGTGCTGCATAGTTGCTAGTAATCACCAAGCTGAACCTGTCATGAGTAGGGGACCTCTGGAACAGGTAAGAGAGCCAGGATCCAAGCAGGGGTACTGGGCATACAGGGGGACCATGTCAATACTTCAGGGATCTGCAAATGTGTGTGTGCTTGTGAACCTAGAGTGTGTTGTCTTTGTGCCTACACTAGTGACCTTCTGTCTCTGCCAGCTGAAGAGGAGGAAAGGGATGTGGATGTCTGTACTTATTTTTTTAAGTACATCCTGTACATAGATGCTCTTGAAGGCATCTTCTTGTCTGAGGCAGTCTTTGTGATGAGCCATATCAGTGTCCTGTGTGTGTCTCCAGGACACATCCTCAGTTTTGCTGCAAGTGGGAAAGCAGCAGGCACATCCATCAGCTTGGAGAAGAGACACCCCCCCCAGGTCTCTAGACTAGGCTCCAACACCCAGGCAGAAGGACTCCACAGACTCCCCAGCTGCTGGGGGCAGTAGGCACCTATAACTTCCCTTACCATGTAGTAGTTTTGATATGGTGCACATGATTTATTTTAATACTTGTTAATGAGATATCCATGTGACAAACAGCTGCAGATCTGTGCACAGTAATCTGCAGTCACTGACTGGATCATAAGCGAGGGTCTTCTGAATTCATCTGATGGTCAGCAGGTACATTTATTCAGGAAACTGTAACATTTCTGAATTTTGACAGGGCTTTTTTCAGGTATTTGTGACAGTGAAAGGCTAGAAAAAACTTATGACGGAAAGTAATTTGGTTAGTAATTATCAAAATAATGACAAAACAAGAAACTCTGCAACCCTAGTTAAGGAAAAAACAAGAGCAGCCTCAGAGTAACAACCTCAAAAGCAGGCTCAATACAGCAAACAACTGGAGAAGATAATATAAGGATTAAGGGGATGATAAGTAGCATCTGTCAGGCCTCTGAGCACACTAATAAGCCTTAATGGACCTGATCAGCCTCACCTTGGGTATCCATCCACACCCATGGGCCCAGGAGATCCATTTAAGCTCAGCCTGAGGCCTTCACTCCCTGTTTGGGCTATGTTTGGAGGCTGGTATCAGAACTGAGGCCAGGACTACCGGTCTCCAGCCCAAACATGCACCTGTTTAGATATGGAGCCTCTTGGTCTGGATCTCAATTAGCGGGTAGGGCTCCTGGTTTGATCTCAGTCCTGTCTTTTCACTAAAAACCTGCCTGGTCATCACTGGACCTGATCTATGGTTTGACTTCCTGGCTTGGCTTAGGACATGTCTCATCAGCATGACCACCATGATACTGCCTTACAATCTATCCTCCTGGTTGGCCCTGGCCACTAGCTGATCCTTCTGGCTGTGCTATTGTTTTAGTGATGCCCAGTGGCAGGACCAGAGGCAATGGACACAAACTGAAATACAGGAGGTTCCCTCTGAACATAGCAAAATATTTTTTTTTTCTGTGAGGATGACCAAGCACTGGCGCAGGTTGCTCAGGGAGGTTAAACATCCCTGATGATGCCCACAAATCATCTGGACACAGTCTTGGGCAATCAGTTTCTGGTCATCCTGCTTGAGCCAGGTGATTGGATGAGATGGCTTCCAGAGGTCCTTTCTAACCTCAACTTTTCTGTGATTCTGTCCCCATCCTTCACCCTGACGCCCTCACTGCAGCTACTTTTCACTGCTCTCTAGCACCATAAATCACTGGAAAATTGTAATGACAAGCTATTTTAATGCTGAGAAAGGATATGATGTATACTGTTGGAAAACTTTTATTACGGACCTCAAAATGTGAATTATTTTTTAAAAATTGACTAGTGATAAGTGTGAGAAAATAGCACAATCAAAATGAGAAAAAGACTGTGAATTCTATTAGAAAGGGCCAGAAAAGGAAACAAGCAAAGGTTCTGTAACTTGACTAGTAAACAAAACATATAGAGAGACCCATTACTATATGTGAAAGAAAATAAAATAATGGATGATGTACAAAAGGTACATGTGGTCCATTCTTTTTTTCTTTTTTTTTTTTTGTTTTGGTTCTTTTTCTTTCTTTTGTCTTTGCACATTAGAAAGACACAGATATATAGACCTCTAATGCTCCCCAGAGTAAACCTCTGGACCATGCTTAAATAAGTCAATGTAATTTGGAAACCTATAAATACCTTTGTGGGCTAACAGAGGATTTATGTGGTCACAGATAATTGGTAAAAGAGAATATAATATTAATTTTTAAAAAGTGAGAAAGAATTGAAGGAAACCAGGGAATAACTCAGGCAGGCTCACTTTGATAAAAGATACTGGAGCAAACCATTAAAAGAGCAACTTAAAATTAACCAAAAGAAATGAGGAAACATACCTAAGATTGTAAAAAGCAAATCAGGTTAGATCAATCTATATTTCAATATTTTTGCAGTTTAACTAGCTTTGTAAGAGAAAGATGTATAGATGTGACATACTGCGTCTTTAATAATACACTGAACTTTTACTTACCTGTTCTAATGCATCAGACGTACCCAAAACAGGGGCAAAGACTGCACTGCTTCTGCCCAGCAGTGGCTCAGAGGTACCATATGCTGTGTGATCTCTACAGCTGCTGCAATGCAGAGTGTGCCTAACTTAGTAAGTAATAGGGATACACAGTGAGTTAATTCGTTGTCCAGAAGGTAAGTGTGTGTTAAGCAGTCAGCTGCATCTGGGACATGTGCGCTGCCCAACTACAGTGCATACTTCCTGATGAAATTGTTGACAGTCAGCAGCTTTGCAAAAGGCTCCTACATCTACCTACAGTAATCAGTTTCACTATGGGTAGTGGTCTAAATGTTACAGTGAGGATCCAGAAGGCAGAAGATAATGTTGAGTAGGGAAGTATGAGAGAAGAAGAGGTGCTGGCAGGGCGTCATGGTGTCTGAGTAGACAATGTTAGATTATATGGTGGCTTACTGCAGCATAAAGTTGAAATAGTGGTTCAATATTAAAAGCTGGATTCTTCAACGACCTACCTGATCATTTGGTTTGAAAACGCATGTCATAAGCAAACTAGGGAAGTATTATACGTGTGTAATTACAGTGAAATAAGGGCACACGACTCACTGTGTCTTTATCTAAAAGAGTACTTGTCAATGCCTTGTTATCAAGTGGGCAGGTCATTTTAATGGGGAAGGCTCTGTCCTGAGCCCAACTCTGTTCAGTATTTTTGTTAAGAGTTTGACTGGTGGGACTGATGGCTATTTTTCAGAATTTTAGAAAGATCGTTATGCTAGGAGAGGCGGTTTCAAGGACAGTGACAGACATGACAGATACTAAATGCATTGCTGACTGTTGTGGTTTAACCCTAGCCAGCAACTAAACACTATGCAGCTGCTCGCTCACTTCCCCTGCCCCAGTGGGATGGGGGAGAGAATTGGTAGAGGAGAAGTAAGAAAACTGGTGGGTTGAGATAAGAACAGTTTAATAACATAAATAAAATAAAGTAAAATAGTAGTAGTAGTAAAACTAATAATAATAATATTCAAAGGAAGTGATGCATGATACAATTGCTTACCACATGCCGACCCATACCCAGCCCAGCCCCAAATAGCAATTGCTGCCCCTGGGCCAACTCTGCTCAACTTATATACTGAGCATGACATCATATGGTATGGAATATCCCTTTGGCTGGTTTGGGTCAGCTGTCCTGGATGTGCTCCCTCCCAGCTTGTCGTGCACTGGGCAGAGCATGGGAGGCTGAAAAGTCCTTGACTAGTGTAAGCACTGCTTAGCAACAACAAAAATATCAGTATGTTATCAACATTATTCTCGTACTAAATCTGAAACACAGCACTATACCAGCTACTGGGTGGAAAATTAACTCTATCCCAGCTAAAACCAGGAGACTAACTGTTTGGAAAGAATTTCTAAATTAGTTAAAAATAGTAAATAAAATTTAAAAAATGCTCTATATATATCTAGGAGAATTCAAATGTACAAAGACACAAGGAAGCAAGACTGACTGGGCACAAATCTATTTGTGCTTATACTGGCTAAAAAACTATAAGTTAACAAGACCAGAACCCTTTAAAAGCCACATTTCATTTTGGAATTAGTAATAGCAAAAAGAAAGCTAATCATTAGTTAAAACAACAGTTAATGTTATTTCAGAGAATAGAATTCCCAAAATCTCTTGATAAAAACTTGAGAGAAAAAGGTGGTTCCTACTGATTTCAATTTTATTTATTTGTATGTGTAGAATAGATGAACACAATAAAATTCTGACTGTATGAACCATATCTTTCTCACAGATGAATACACTGACATTTTAATCCCCTTTTCTGGAATTATGTTTGATAGGAAAGAAATATCTAATATGATTCTTGTTATTACCGAGAAGTGACTCCTGAATGTAAACATGACAATCATTCATTCACACAAAAACTCTGCATTTGATAATATTACCAACACTTCTTTCACAGTAATTTGTATAAACTAATGTTTGATGACATTTAGAGAAACAGAAAGTACTCGACAAGAACCATAATGGACATTTGTCCGTTTATGAGTATGACTGAACTGAAAAATTTCCATCAAATCTTTCATTTTGTAGGAATTTAATTTTTTCTCTGCAAAATGGAATTCTAACCTTTTACCCAAACTATGTAAGTTTTAATATTTTATGAAAAATGATATTTTTCTTATAAAATATTTGTCAGAAATAAATGTTTATATGAAAGTTTTCTTCCAAAACAAAATTTTACTTTCTGCAAAGCTATTTGTGAAAAACTTGTCTTCAGGAACAAAAAAAAAATGTTGTTTGGCTTGTGTGATCAGTTGCATGGTTGTATGAATGAATTGCAATTTTTAGAAAAGTGAAAGAAGTTTTCTAAACCTGATGGAAGTTTGTAGACTCAAATGTTGTTGCCCCACATAGTCTAAGGTACTTTGTTCACAAGCTGTAAATAGAAAGAAGGGCTAAATTTCTCAGATTTTGGAAAGGAGTATAAATTGGCCAGTAAAATTCAGTTGTGACCACATCCATTGTAAGATCTTCAATGTATTCATACTTAAAGATAATCAAACAGCACTGAAGATATAAAATCAATATCTTGCACATTCTTCTGTTTCTCTGGATGCATTTACTGTTGATGTATTCTTGCTGCTCAGTTTCATTACACATTCATGCTTACACAGTAATCTATCTTCAGTAGTTTCATAGGATTTTTTGTTTTGGTTTTACTTGTGAGGGAATTGAAGGGAATTAAAACAGAAAGAGTTCTATTGAATGCAAAAGTACCATTAAATTGCGTTGCAGGATTGGACTACTGATCCTCAGGCATGGCACAACCTGCCTAGCTGGGTTCTAAAGAAGAATCTAATTTAGAAGTTATAAGCCAAATTTTAAGAATGCAAAAATATATGTCTAGAGGTCCAATTTGTTTTGTCCACTCTTCTGTAAAATGAGATTTTTTTCCCTACAGCTATGGGTTTATAGCCTTCCATAGAAGTAGTATCTTCCACTACTAAATGCTTCAGAGACATTCTCATCAACAGTGGATGAAAACAAAATGGGAGAAGGGAGGCTGGACATCAGCAACTCTGTTTTTTTCCCCAGTAGAAGTATACAATATAATTTCTTGATAGCAAAACCATGTTTAGAAAAACATAAAATGCAGCACATAAGAAAATTTCCTACCTGAGAAATTAATTAATTATGTCATGCTGCTTTTTGGCCTTAACAAGGGTAATTTAACCAAATAGATGTACAGAATACCACATCAAAGGAAGATAAGTGAAAAAGATTTAAAATAATCAGACTGTTTCAGTATAAGCACTCTAATCTTCCAAAAGGTTTTATCACATTCACAGTGTATTTTTAATGCTGATATTAAGTTAGGACACAATACCCAGACAATGGAAATGTGACCAATTTGACTTCTCCAGCATTGCATCAGGCTAGCTGAATGCTGTTATAGTGGGGGTATTTTAAAAAAGGAAACAAAAAGGGAAATTTCTTCTAGATTGGATGTTATTGTAATTCTCTTTAGCCATACATAGCAGAAAGTAGCTTTGCTCAGCAGAACCTCTCTGGAAAAGCAGAACGATTATCCACATTTCACAGATGGGAAGCCATGAAAGATAAATTAAATGGCTCAACAAATGTGTCAGAGAAAATCTGTGGTAAAAGTAGAAATTAAAGCTGGGTTTGTCATACCCTTGCCTAACTGTATACCAGCAAGTTCCTTCTTCCTCTTTATGATTCATATATCCACAAAATAATATCCTAGCCTTATGGAAGGCACTAGAAAAGGTGAAAGAGAGGAAAAGAAAGAGGCATGACTGGGAGAAGAGAAGGAATGTTCTTTGTGGTATGTTTTGGGAAAGGAGTCCAAGAAGGACAAACATAAACACTCATTTAAAAAAACAGGATGCCTGCTTTTCTTTCTTTGTTCTGATTCCTCCCACTCATCAGTAAAATGAAAATATTATTAAAAAAATTCCAGGAAAGTGATTTCAGGGAAAAAAGAACCAGTTGGCAGCTTCCATAAATAGGTCTTTATTCCTTTCAGATTTTCTGCTTTGTGGTCAGTGTTTCTCCCCCATCAAACAGGTTCGTTTTCCCAATGCAGTCTGCTTTAAGTATGTTAAAATTAATATTCTAAGGCAGATTGTTTAAGGACTTGACTGAGTTTAAAGTTTGCCTACAGTTTGGTTGGTGTTGCTGTAGATAATTTCTATCTAAACCAGGCTTAATATTTGGACACATGATAGAAGGCAACTGTTAACAGCAGCTTGATAGAGTGCCGCTTGCCGGCAGAGTGTCTGTAGGATCTGAGGACTGTGACCGCTGCCCCCTGAAGCAAACAGCTGCTTGTTGAAGATGTGAATGACCTCAGCTGTCTGGCCCTACTGCCAGACTCTACTGCTGTCCTCACAGAGCTGGCAGGAGCTGATGTTCACTTCCTCCTCACTCTTCCCCAGGTCAGAAACTACTCTTCAACACTCAATTTCCCTGGCAGTTTGTATGAATGCAGCAGAATATGAAAGGGTGCAGTTAAAGTATGTCACAGATTCCCCTCTGTTGCTCTTTTACCTTGGATGTGACCCATAGCAGAGGTACAGACAGGCAACCTGGGGAACCAGTACCTTCAACTGCTGCAGTCAGACCAAGTATAGCCCACCTAGGAGGATCCTTGGCCCAGGTCAGTTATGAACTTGAAGAAAAAAGGGCAGACATTTGTTAACACTATGCTTTTTTCCTTCATAAAATGAAATAGGGTTGCTAATTTAGTTTATAAATTGCAATAAAATAGAGGTTAATATTTGTAAAGAAATCCAAAACCCTGCATTGTATGAGATGATATTACTGTGGTTTTTTTAAAAACAATCATAGTAAATATGATACTTTAACTTATTTAGTTTATCCTAGGGCTGAAACTTATTATAATTTATCTAGTTTAAATTACAAAAATATTAAAGTGGTGACATTGGTTACCATGTTTTCTGCTGTTGATCAAAATCAGTTTATCAAATAAACTATAAAATGAGATTTAGGTCAAATAAGTTCCTTGTAGTTTTCAAACTAATGGTAAGGAGAAAAATAATTCAAAGAAACTACCAATAGAAAGCAGGAATATACTTAAAGTTTAAGTAATAATCCTTGTTTGTTTGCTAGTTTCAGTTGTGAATAGAAGTGGTAATTTATTTCACCTTGATTCAAAGAAGTTATTTTCAGAATAAGGTCCACAGATCTTTGGTGATCTCCAGATTACTTCTACCAGGCTTCAATAATAATTAAGAAAATAAATCATTAATAGGCTTATATTTACCTTTTCAGAGTCTGTGCTCATGGGGAATTTGAAATTGTGTGACTGCTTGACTGAGGACTGAAACTAAATCTCTAGGACTGTGCTGGAGAATAACAGCATTGCTCCAAGAGAGCTGGTGCAGAGGTATGACAGAGTTTTTGGAGGCACACATAAGACCTGAGGGGAAAATAATAGCTGATGTTGATGACTTTTCATGTTGGAATTGTGATAGTGTTACAGAATTTGAATATATTCTGCAATTTGTTCTGCCGAAAGAAGACTGGTCTTGATTTTCATCTCACTTGTATTATATTACCACTCTTATTCCATGAAGTACCACATTTAATTCCAATTTACATGACTGTAGGTGAGGCAGGAATTTAGCTCACTCAGTGAAATGGATTCTGGCTATAGAGTTCTAAGAAGTTTTTGTTGTTTGTGTTGTATATCCTATGCTAGTTTGGCTGGTGACTTTAAATTATTTGGGAGAAGGAATGTTGTCCAACATGTTCATAGATACTGCAAATGGAGACTCCACACCTGCTCCAGAAAATCTTTTCCAGTGCCTCACCATATTTTCTGCTAGGCACTTTGCCCTTATATATCTCTTTAATCTACTTCACCATAAATTAAGCTATTATATCTTTGCTTATACACCAGATATGAAAAACAGTTTATTGTTTCATTTTTACAGCCACATGTTATCACGTCCTCTGTCAATTTCCACTTCCTTCAATTAACCAGCAACAATTTTATACATCTTTCCTTGTAACTAATTTTCTCGAACTAACAACTTTTGCTGCTTTCCTCTGAACTCTCTTCATCTTTCTTAAAAGTGTACTGTCAAAACTTGGATGCTTGTTTCCCAGTGATATCACATGGCTTCTGCACAGACAGATAATTTTGCATCTCTCTTAATATGTATATAACCATGTATGGGGTTTTGGGCAGTAGTGTATTATCGTTTACTCCTGTTTAGCTTCTGATTATGCACAATAATATATAATCCTTTCCTGCAGAAATGCTACCTAACCTCTTATTTTGTTTTATATTTGTGCAGATATTGTCATAATGCAATATTCTATTGTTTCATTCTTTTCTGAAACGGTCACACCAAGCTGACAGGAACACTCTAAATTGTCTAAAAGTAGGCTGTTTTTCCTAAAAGTGTGAAAAAGTCTATTATTGTTGTTCAACTTTGTCTCAGTAATTGACTGCAATTACATTTGATACATTTCTTACTATAATAAAAATGTACAGATGATCTCATTACCTACAACCTTACAAACAACTCTTGTGGAATAGAGCAGCATTAAGAAAATAATCTAAACCAGCTACAAAGATTTGTTTAAATACCCATTTTACATTTTGATTAAAATACAAAGGAAAATAAATAAAGCTCATGGAGAGAAACCTCAGTCTTTCTCTCCATGACTTCAAGAAAGAGGCGCTCCTAAATGTAATTACCTGTTTCTGGAGGTCTTAATGGCTAGGAGACTTTCTCCCGGTAATTAGAGGCTTTTCAGACTTTCCTAAATGTCAGCTCTGGGGTTACTTTCTCACTTTCTGGAGAAGAGCTGACAGTTAGAACATGCCATGAAGAAAGCACTTAGGTTTTCTTCCCATTCCTTTCAGCAGGTTCCACAAAGTTCTCAAAGGAAGCCCTTTTTTTCTCCTTTCTCCTTTCCTTTATGTGAATTCTAAGACAGCTATTTTTGGTCTTTTCCTTTGCTTCTCTACAGCTTTGGAACTAGGCAGGAGAAAACCAGACTCAGCTGATCCTTTCCCAAGGTGGAGGGAAGAAAGGAGAAAACTACAGCTCCTAAGGGAGCAGAAGTGACTGCTTATGGCTGGAAGTGAACTGGAAACCAAAGAACTGCATAAACACGTGAGGTTGAAGTTGAACTCAAATGAGTACTGGGCTGATTTGAGAGTTGGAGAATAAAGTGACTTCCTGAGCTGAGGAACGGTTAACCAGAACGGCTGTGTACACACAGCCTTTCAGTTAAGTTGACTATTGAACTGCTAGAACTTCAGAAAGATATTTTTATGTCTTTAAGAATTGAAATACTTTAAAATTTTTGAAAGTTTTTAAGTATCTGTGAAAAATAGGCTGTTCTACTGATTTCAATGGAAATTTAAGTGGAGACATGTAATTTGAAGGCCAATGAAAAATTACTTCAGCAATTCAATTGTAGTTCTAGTTTATTCTGAAGGATTACTTAGAATTTGGGAACAGTACTAGTGAGCGTCTCTACGTAAGTGTTTATTTCAGGGAAAGCAGTTGAATTGAAAAAAACTATCATATGATCTTTTTCATGTTTTTGATTTTTCTATTTTTTTTATTTGGGAATGTCATAATGCTTTCCAGGTTTCTTTCCTCTGTGGATGTGAACACTAACATCACTGTGTGATGTGAACATTGACATGGAACACTTCAAAATTTATATGGTTTCAGTTTAACAATCAAATAAATATACAAAATAGGCAAACTTCCCAAATTTTCATTGCACTTGAGTTTTTTTACCCCAAACAAAATGTTCATAATGCCCATATGTTGTAATTATTAATTATTGCGTATCTCACAGGCTGGTCAAGACAATACATACAGTAAGAGGTCTCAATGAAGAACAAAGGTTTTAACTTACTAAGGCTTGTATTCATCTGTCTAACTTTAGGCAGCTTTAGAAATCTTGCTGCAAACTGCTCTAGTAAATGAAAAGGAAGGCACCACCATCCATCTCAAGAATGAGGCTGATTTTGAAAGTGCCTGTTTATTTTTTTCTACTGACTGTAGAAGGAGTTTAGGATAATAAGCACTATAACTTGGTTTCAAATTAATCTGGGCATCATAATTTTACTTCTCAGTGAACTTTTGATAGAGCTGATGTAATAGGTGATGAGTTGGTCTACAAATACAAACTGTCAAATATTGGAGTGCCTTGTTTCTGTACAATTTAAATTGACAAGGCAGCTGGTATTTGGAACAGTATTGGCACATGGTGTCATTCAGCATAATCCATTCCAAATTCACTTGGGATCTTAATTTTAAATTAACTTTCCTATAGATACAGGGTGAAACTCTGTTAAATTCTTGTCACTTCCCACATATATAAAATAGTCTGAGCCATTCCACACTTTATATTACTTGTTTACTAGTACTTGGGCCAAATTATGCTTAATTTTCAAATGTTTATATTTTACACAATATCTGTTGAAAAAAGAAAGGATAATTGTATAATTTGATTCTTAATAGATTTCTAATTGAAGAATACCCAGGTATTAATTAGGATAAAACAGTGGAACTACTTAAGTATCCTACTTTCAAGCATTAATTAAGGATATGAGATAGTAATTTAAAGACTGTTTAATTTCTTTTACTTGTGTATTTTAACGGCATTTTCTACAATGTAGTATTTCCACTGAAAATGTTAATGAATAAAGTTACCGGTGATCTTTAAGAACCCATTGGCTTAGGGAGTAGTACCTTAATATATGATGAATTTCACTTAAAACAATCTGTGTGCTTAACAGAATAATAAACAATGAGTAAGGACAGCACAGATAGGCTGCATATTTTGAATAATTTTACATAAAAGTAATACAAGATAAGGGTTAGTGCTGCAATTATTTATCCCACGAGTTGACATTACTCACTAGGGTAATTCCACTAAATTTTCTAGTTAAATTGCTATGATAATTACTGGTGAAAAAACTGAGTAATCTGAAAGATTTAATTCCAAATAGCAGGAGCTGCAAAAGGAATTAAAACATGGAAACTACCAATGGAGTGAGGAGAGATTACTCAGTGCCAGGCTTCCAGGTATGAAAATAAACCCAAAAATGAATTTTAGTAGGAACGTCTCATGATAATGCCTTGTTCACATGGAAGTCAATAATTTTCCTGTTTTCAAAGCAGAGAGTTAAAACACCTGAAACAAACCTCATCTTCCATTCTCTCAGTCATTTCCATCTCTCTCCTTGCTACATTCTTGGACCTAAATAGGCAGTGAGTGAAAGTGGACAGCAAAGTTTCTTAGTATTGAATCCATGTCATGCAATTATTTCAGAGATACTGTTACTACTTATTCCTAAAGACTTATTACTTCAAAATACTATGCGTTTGAAATTTTCTGTTTTCTAAAGCCACTGGGTAGACCTGCAACAGGTTGTAAAGCTTCCCTTTTAAATTATGCTTACTGCCCACCCTGAACAATAACCTGATAACACAGATATCACCTGCTGCTTGAATGGGTCTAACATTTGAAAGGATGAAAAGTTCACAGTCGAACTTCTGATTTTTAATCATAGAATTCGAGCTGAATAATTTACAAATGCATATCTATGTTACTGTAACTATGATGGTGAACAAGACCCATTAAAACCATCAACTTATCTCAGAAATTTTCTGTGGGCCAGATTCTTCCAATTGTGGTCTTACTAACCCTTTCTCATCAGAAAGCAAGATATAAGAATTTCTTTACAATGTTAATCCTGCACACTTACAGTTACATACAGAGACTATTAATAAAAACTGAATAAGAGCAGGATGCAAGTATAAATTCAGATTGCTTATTCCATGATTGCTTATTCCACAGTCTCAAAATATGAAGTCACTGCAAGTTATGCTTCTTGCTATGAATTCCTTTGTTTTATTTAGGAATCCTTCTGGGAGTAGAAAGGTGCAAACCTCACTGTTTCCCAGCCAAAACTGGCTTATTTCACCTGATCTTAAATCATGACCCACAAGTTCTAGGAGGGTTCTTATACTACATTCCTACTCTTTCATTGATTATGCCTGTTCAGGTTGCAGAACCTGCTGGCAGACTACATACAAACTGACATAACACAAGCTGTAAGGACTAACCTGTAGAGGTACCTTCCTTCTTGCAAAGCTAGGTTAAGGGGATGGGGTGGGAGGGGAGGGGGGGAAGAAAATCTTTATGTGCTCTAACGATGTGCAGGGGAAGGGAATTTCCTAGTGCTAGGTGTAGTGAAGAGTAAAAACCCAGCAGCAGCCACCAAGCATTTTGGCAAGAGTAGTGTCAGAAAAATACAAGGCCTTTTTCACCTTACTTGCCTTGGTTTGCAAGACTGACATAGCTGAACCATCTGAAAATGACCACAGGAGGCATACACCCTGGGCATAAAGGGAATTATCTGTTGAAACAAATAATCCAGATGCACCAAAGCTGTTTAGCCTAAGAACTGGTGTTTTGCATTATGGCCACAGGCAGAAGGCCCAGTTAGATGTGTCCAGAAAGCTGGACAGCTAAAACCTCCTTCTGGTTGGAAGGCCTACAGGCCTGTCTGTAGGCCTTTCAGACCAATGAACACCCTGGGCCAATCCACCACTTCAGGAAGAAAAGCTGAACAGGTGAACTTGCAGAAGCACCTTTTCAGTTAGGGGAAAGGTGGGTTTTCCCTTCCAGAGAACAACAGGTACCATATAAGGTTCCATGGAGAGCTGGAGTCACCCTTGTGGAGCATAACAGAAGGTCATCTGCCCCTTTTGCTGTCTTGTAACCTACCTGTAATGGAGTTTTATTCACAGAGTAGAAGAGTTTAGAGCTGCCTCTCCTAAAGGACTATTCGCACCTACTCTTGGCTATTCAGAGTTCAGGCCTACAAAGAATCTTCTAATTTTATTTACCCAGCTGCTCTGTTTAGTCTTATTGTTGGCTGAGGACATACTTCCTAGCTGTAGATTTAATGTTGTGGTGAGATTCTTGAAACTTTTTGAATGTTCTGCACAAAGAATATATGATTGTGAAAATTTTTCCATGAATTGTACTTTAGGGGGTTGGTTTTAATTAATGATGGGATAATAACTTTTATATTAAAACCTGATTTTGTGCAGGATAATTGCAGCAGATGAATGAAACATGTTTACTGAGCATGAGGTAATGGAAATTGCTATGGTGTTTTTGAGAGAAAGGCATCTCTTTTCAGAGGAAAAAAAGGAAAAGAATCACAAAGGCTCTCAAGACCAAATTATTCTGACAACAAAAAAAACCCCACATTTATATGGTAATGCAGAAAAGTCAGTGGCAAATACAGTACTAAGAGGAGAGGGAAAAGTGTCAGAGAATCAGTGACAGCCAGTTTTGAAAAGAGTGCAACAAAATCTTTGAGAGGAATGGATTTGTTTCTGGAAGTTGAGCTCTAGTTTGAAGTTTCTGATGCCTAAGATTTAAGGTTTGAGCTCTTGTGTTGCCATTCCCTCAGTGTGGGCACCGGGAGTGGTCACTCTTGTTTCCACAGAAAGCTGTTTTCACATAATCTGAAGGAACATGGTATTCTGGAGATTTCCATATCCTCAGTCAAATCTGTCTGATTTTGGTCTAGCAGTTCAACATGTTAGGAGCCTGACTTTGACACAGAAGGGAAGAATGAGTGTTCACATTAAGCCACATTTCATTAATAAGCCAGGCTAAAAGTAGGTGAGAAAGCTTTAACACCTGAATTGTGAACTAATCATATTTTACACCTTGTAGATAGGTCTGAGATCAGCTGTGCAAAGTTAAAAAGAAAAAAAGATCCATTCTTTAAAAATAAGTTTTCAAATAATTTTTATTTAGTAGGGGAGCTTTGTTAAAACATTTTCTTAAGTTCAAGATGTTGCATTTGCAGAGCACTGGTGTATACACAAAGGTATACAAAATGAAAATTAATCTAGAAATTAATTTAGATTGTGATAAGTGATATTGTCACATCTGTCAGCCATGGTAACAAAATCAAAGAACTTCAAAGGATAATAGCTTGAAGTTGGAGTCAGATTTCTGTTTGTAAAATGTTCAGAATTATTTTTCGCATGTCATGTGTCAATCTCTAAAGTTCTGTAGGCATAAATGAGTGTAGAGGAGCACAAACACATACGTATGAAAAGAACAGACTGAAAAAAAACCCAGTGAATTTCAATTAGCCAGGAATATAAGGCAAAATTAAGATACTACAAATTATATGTCAATAAGTAAAAACAAACAAACAATAGCCAACCCCCCCCAAAAAAACCCCAACAACAAATCCAAAACCTTGATATAGTGCTGATATAGACATATGTTGATATGGACAAGAAAGAAGCTGAAATACTTGATGTTCTCTTTTCACAAAGAAAGGTAATTTGACCAAATAATTCCTTTTAAGAAGTAGATGTGAGTTGAAGCCAATACATATTAAAGAATATTTAGCCAAGGTAAATGTTCAAGTTCGCAAGCCCTGATGCAATTTATTCTTGAGTACTTAAAGAAGTAGATAAAGTAATCCTTGAAACTCCTAGTGATTGTGCTTCAGACTTGTGAAAGATGAAGAGAGGTGACGATAATAGAGGGGCAAACACAACTTTTTCTTTTTTCTTTTTAAGGGAAAATAAAAAATATTAGGGCTTGTATTTCAGACATACTTTGACATTCTCTTAAACAAGTTAAGGTTATACCAACCAATTATAACTGCCAGAAAGAAGGTAGGAGTAGGTTTAAAATTGCTTTGACAGAACAGGCAGACTGAAAGGACTTCTGAAGTTGCATTTGTTCATATGCTTTCTCTGTTGGACTCAAAGTGGGGAGTAATGGGTTAGGCAGCTAAAAAGGATGTGCTTGTTGTTATTCAAGGGGCCATAAATTAAATATAGAATAACAGTGTGAAGATGCTGGTTCTGTTCTGGGCTTCATTAACAGGAGTTTTTCTGTAAAGCAATGAAAGAAGTTAAAAGGCTTGATTTTTTTTCTTTTTTAATCTGGAAGGGAGAATCTGGAGGGGAGTCTTGATGACTGTTTTTTCCAGTATGCTCTCCATTGCCACTGAAAGAAAGAGAAGGGATTAGTTCAATTTGCAGTGAAGTAGATTTTGGCTTATTATTAGGAAAAACTATCTAACTACATAAGGATAGAGAAACTGTGAAGCAGGCTAGGTATGAAGAAGCCTGTAGAATCTCTTGTTGGAGATTTTTTAGAGTAGATTGTGTACCTGTTGGGAATATGCTGGTAATCTGTGATGTGGTGCAGATAATCAGACTAGATATTCCTTGAAAATCTTTCTAAATCTGCATTTCTGTGATTCTGTAACTCAGAATTGCCATATTAAAGACAATGATTAAGAGGCTGCAGAGGATTACCTTGCAGGTGAAGACATGAGGCTACTGACATTAAGACCATTTTATGAACATTACTGTTCAGGTCTTTAGCAGAACTGGTTGCCACATTCCCTCAGTGTGCAGAAAAAAAAACTAACCCAGAAAGCAGTCCTTGACAGCATAATAGGACCTGCAACTCAAAGTAGGAATGAGCATATAGTCTGTTTTATGGAAATCCTGATTTGTGACTTCTGTAGAGAACAAGCACAGAGAATATGAAGTAGGAATTAAGAAGTCATCATTTACAGTAGTTCATCAAACTTTCATGATGAATGCACTTCCTCTGAAAGCAAACACCCTTTCTTCTGGAAGGAGAAAGACTACTGGATGTTATGTGAAGTAAGACCTCATTTCTTTGATGAAATGATTTTATTTGTTGTTGACCCTCTATACTGTAATAATATATTTTACATAGCCATGTGTATTCTCTAATATTTACAAGTTTACAAGTAATGGTGTATGTTTTGTTTCAATGTGTTGAATCCCTTAAAAACCCCACAAGACACATGGATGTTTTTTCATAACAAGGGAGTGAATAATTTAATGTTAACAGACTAATGTATTTGTAGATTAAGATTAACATGACAGAAATACTTAGGAAATGAAAGCTGCCTGTCATTGCTGCATTTGACCAGAGATAATTAGAAATATGTGATATGTGACATCCCAAATAATTTTACATTTTGAATACTGAATTGAGTAATGTAATGTGCTGAGTAATAATATCAATGCTTTTCTTATGTCTTATTCAAATTAGGTGTATGCACATTATAGAAGAAAAATATTTAACTAAACCCTTTATTTTTTGGTAAAATACTTTCCTTCTGTATGCACAGGTGCAAGTTTAGAATTGATGACGTACTTTTTAATAGGGAAACTAATCACCTGATATTGGTCTTTTTTTTCTGCCTGCTCACTACATACAGTATCTGATTCACTGTGTAGTTATTCTAGAATTTTTGGTTTGTTCAGTCAGTCAATATTTGGGAGGTTCAAAAAAGAAGGTTTCCTGTTTTGTCAAGTTTATATTTTACGTATATTAACAGTGTCCTATCATATGTTTTCCTAATCTTGCGTTAGAAACAGTAATTTTTTGTGACGGTACATTTATGTTGATTTCCTTCTGTTGTAAAGTTTTGGTGGAGGATGTCAGGTCTTCACTTGTGTTATTCATCTTTCCAGCCTTTTATTATAGACTATCACAGGTATTTATTGAAAAATATTTTTTTTTCCTATCCATTAAAAAATATAAAAAGCCAGAATAATACAGTAAAGAATTCCATGTATCCTAAATAAGATGTAACACATAATGCTTTCTTTTTGGCAATTCATGAATGGGCCATTCAAGATTAACGAGTAGTCTCCTTAAACTGGGCACAGCCTAAATGAAAATGCTGTGACACGTAAGTGAAATACTTAATTATTTAAATTTGAGAGCTCCTGGGAGCATGAGGCATATTGTCGAAAGATCTCTGATTTCAAGACCTGTTACCTGGTAGTCTGATATAGGTACTATTTGCAAAGAAAAAGACATTTAAAACAGTGTTTATTCCACTGAAAGAAAATAAACAAGTGTTTTATACCGTAGCTGAAACTTACATTACCTTCCAAAGAATTAGATATGTGAAAATGTGCTGCTTCAAATTTAGTTCACTCAGTATTATAATTTAATCATAGATCTTAATAATTACTTGGATAATTGAGTATTCATCATCATGGTGTCCAGAAACAGTTTGCTGTGAATGTGTTCATGTTTCTAGAAGATAATTTCCTCTGGTCTCTACACAGAATAGCTATGTAAACTAGTATTAATTATCTAAGTACAGACTGAAACAAGGCACAGAATACTTGCTCCCTACAGCCCTTTTTTGAATGTACTTTGGATTGTTGGAAATTTTTTCAGAAACTCTCTTCAGGAGGATAAGAGATTCTACCCCAAAGGGGAAGCTGGAGTTTTTCTAGATAGCCTTTCATCAGGATGGCAAAGCGGTATATTATGTAGTTATAGCATTTCTATTGTCAGAGAATCAACCCCTAAGGTTGGAACTTAACCTAAAGGTATAGACGGCAGTGCTTTTTTAAACTCAGCCAGACTGTTTCAAGCAATTACTATCCTCCAATGAATGTGTTGGACTTAACTGCTAAGGTAGAATAACTGACCATACCAACACTCCCCAGTTTCAGCAAAAAGTTTTAAAAGGTTTAACTGAGATCATAACCTTCAATTAAAATATGCTCAGCTACTTTGAATATTGAATAATTTCATTTGTTTCCTCAGTGCAGTTTGATCTTAATGGGTATTTGTTTACATGTTATGTTCTGTGCTGTGATTATGAGATTTAGCTTTTCTTTTTGCTTATATATTTTAGCAAGATTTTATTATAAACGTGGCTTCAAAAATATTTTGCTTTTATGTAGTGCATGATTTTAGATAATTATATACATTAATCCTTTTAAAGTTCAATACCTTCTTTTCCCTCTGGAAGTATGAAAACCTGAGTAGCATAGCATAAATAAATTCAGGTTTTTCTTTAATGCTGTGATGTGCTGACTGTTTGTAATGTAATAACTTATTTAGACAGATTTTGGGAGGAGTATGATGAGGCATTTTACCCAAGAAATCTTTTCTTTCTCCTCAAGGAAAGTGATTTATCATTCTTCCTACATTTTCTTCTTCATTACTATTCTAGCAAAAGTCTCTGAGTATTACCAGAATAACACTGTTCTCTCCACAGAGTCCTCATTGCCTTTCATATAGATTTGACAAGTAAGTCCAGAAATCCCATACTGGTTTAAGGCAAAGATACAACCGAGTTCTTGTGCATAGCTTCATCAGCATAAAAAGCTTTGTCTTAGTTATAGCTTCATCTACAGCTGCTGTTCACTTCTTTCCCTCTGCTACAGCCCCTTCTTAGCACTTGTAGTTTTTACATCCTCAGTTTTGCATAAAGGATCAAGATACATTCCTGTTGTGACATTCTCACAGTTTATCACTTGATTCCAGAGATGGACTGAATACTTTAGGAGAAAAAAATGAATCTGATAATAGTGATCTGTCTGGATGCCAAATACAGCCTGTTGGATTTGGGAAGCTCTGTTACAGTACTCTAGAAGGTAGTGAGTGTTGCACTTGCCTTTTCTTTAATCTAATGTTTAGCACTTAACCAGGAAATGGAAACTCTAAGAAAGAACTGGAGTTCTCAGAAGAGAAATGTAATTGCCAAGCTATTGGCAAGACTTTTGTCTTTTTGGCACAACTTTAATGAAAGCAACCAGAGAAGCACTGGAATCCATTGCATAGTTGTTAGGGAATTCTGCTGAGAGAAGAAAACCTGAGTCCAGTTCCAAATCCGGAAACAAAGTATTCTTTTTATCAAATGAAAAAAAAAAATCTCAAATACAGTGTAAAAGCCACCCATGGAATACAGGAGAATCTGTCTAAGTAAACTCAGAATAAATAAACCCTTCTTTATTCTCCTGTTGGTTGGCCTATTTAATCTTCTCTGGGAAGGACTATCATCTTGAGGTATCTCATTTTTTCCCTTTCATTGTGATAAGATTTTAAGTGTTTAAATCCTAACCTTTGTTACTCAAAGATGCTGGGGACCTAAACAAATCATCAAGGAATTGGGACTTTTTCCTTAGATGGCCTCATTGAGAATCAGATTTCAGTTGGTTGCTCTAGAAATAGAGGAGGATAAAGAGATATTTTTTAGCAAAAATTTCTCTGCCACTCTCCCATATACTAAAATGGATTTTCCAGAGATAGCCATCTCTTACCCCAGACCATTCTGCAGTTCAGCATGCACTCCATGTTTCACAATGGCGCGGGGAGCTGGCTTCTCACTCTCCATCAACACGTGAATGGATACAGCAATGCATGTTTTCCCTAAAAGTGAATTGAGAACATTAGGAACACACGATGACAAGTCTGGCATAAGTTAATATTTCCAAATACAGGCTGAACTCCAAAGCCATATGTGTTATGCACCCTAAAATCTGAAGGTGCTGACAGATGAGATTGTCTGTTCACTAATAGAGACAATTTTAATAGCTTCTCAAGAAATGAGCAGAGGCATTAGAGGGCTAGAGGGAAATGAAATTAAATTCATTGTTTAGGTAAGGGATTAGTGAGGAGACAAGAAACCATAGACGAATAAATCTGAGTAATAGACATGCTTCTAATGACATCAATAAGCTTCTAATGAAAAATAAATAATGTTAAAATAAACCAAAATAAATACTGTTAGTCCAGTTGTCTGCAGCAATAGTTTCAAGAGGAAAAAAAAAAAGCCCTGTGAAATTCTGTTACAGCAGATCAGATAAATGAACACTGATCTCAGGATCAGGGTCACCTTGGTAAGCCATAAAATAATAACTTTCCTGAGTAACATCCTTTCCTCCCACCCTGTCTTCCAAATGTCATCATATTTCTGGCAGATGACTCTGAACTTCCTGTGGTCTCTCCATCTCAGTGGGAGTTATACACATGTGCACAGTGGATAATAAGGCCTTATTTTGCAGACCAGCTTTCGTAGATAATATTTCAAAAAATGCATTACAGAATTAAACTAAATACTAATAGAGTCATTAGGAGATTAGGGCATAGTTTTACTGAGTAATGTAACAAATATGTAGCTCAATATCATGAAGGAAAGTAAGAAGGGAAAATGGGTTAAATAGCAAAGTTTGAAAAATACAAAACTAACTAGGTCTTTCTGTTAAATCATCTGACAGGAGCAGAGAGTTGTCTCCATAACCACAGTGGAAGTGGGAACTCTAATCTACAGAGGATACAGTATAATATAAAGTTGCTGCTATTCTAGAAATTCTTAATTTAAGCCTAATTTAAACATCCTTACATGGCATTTATTTTAGTGGGAAGATGTTTTTTGCTCTTTGTATCTTAATATTTTCCTTATTTCTGTATGGACCTAATTGATGGTCTGGGGACAGTTAGGAGGATGTAATATCTAAACCAAAGAATCCTATTTAATGACTTATAGTCCCTTTTTCAGAAGGATAGTTAGGGCAAGCTTAATTTAGGCTTAAGATCATATCCATTCAGCAAAGTACATACTGAATTTTAGGTAAGTTAAGTTTTTAATCTTTTAACAAATCAATACTTAGACATGAACTATGAACTCCATGGTTAAAAAGGTTAGATAATTACTGTGAAAGGCATATTCCCGTCTCCCTAACCTACCTATCATACCTTAGTTTAGTAATACATCAGAGTAAAGAAAGTGCTTTTTTTTCTGGAAGATGTTTAGTGTATGACTAATTGCATTAGAAACAGAATGATGGGATGGAATATGAAATATTTCATTTAAATTTAATTGTCTCGATTTGAGGTATTGAATGCTTGGTATTTCAAATAATTGTTACTATCAGTGTAATTATCTGGGGGGTAGTGTCTGAAATTTGTGACACTATCATTGTCCACCAGTGAGGACTTCCCAGAAGTGAAGAGCCTCATAGAAAGGATGTCGGGGGTTGTACATTCATTCAAACCTTCTTTGAGAGTATCTTCTTAGCTGTTGCCTGCCTGTTGGCACAAACAAAGCAAGCACCAATAGGTGTAGCTCTTTTGTTGCTCAACGTAATGACTTTATTACCTCTCCTTTGTGGAAGAAACTTTGTAGTAAACTCTTACAACATGGAGATCTGGTCACTGATAACATTTTTTATATTTTCTGTTCTAGTAGTTGCATTCATTTTATGTTCCAGTATTCACACAAAGTATGCTGTGCAAGACTACTGAGGCAGCCCCATTTTTCATAATCAGTTACCAGGTAGGTTCTATGCAAGGGACACCCTGGCTAGGTGTTATTCAGCCAAAATTCTATAGTCTGGCAAATTATTTTTCAGTTGTATAGCAGCATACAATTAAGAACATATGAATGTGAATATTTGTAAGAGGAAAGGTCTATCCAGCCCAGCATCCTGTCTCCAACAACATCTATCAGCCTAGGAAAGTGTAAGAACAGCAAATATGTGTACAATAGTACTCTGTAATATTGTCCCAGCCTCCAAATATTTTGAGATCAGGGATTTGCTAAGCTTGATATTGCCTCTGCATGTTTAGTTAAATGTAACAATTTTCTTTTTCACATTCTTCTCAAGTTTCCCATTTTGGCCTACGTAAAACTCCAGGATCCGCAGCTTGCTTTAACAAAAATTTCTGCAGATCTGTAGGCTGTGTCAAGAACCAGTATGAGAGAAGGCGGAGAGACCTGGGTTTGTTCAGCCTGGAGAAAAGACTGAGGGGGGATCTTATCAATGCTTATAAATATCTAAATGGTGGGTGTCAAGAAGATGGGACTGGACTCTTTTCGTTCGTGCCCAATGACAGGACAAGGGGCAATGGGCACAAGCAGGAACACAGGAAGTTTCACTTAAATATGAGAAAAATACTTCTTTCCTGTGCGGGTGCCAGAGCAGTGGGACAAGCTGCCCAGAGAGGTTGTGGAGTCTTCTTCCCTGGAGACATTCAAAACCCACCTGGATGTGTTCCTGTGCTCCCTGCTGTAGGTGTCCCTACTCAAGCAGGGGGGTTGGACCCATGTTGTAACCATGATTCTCTGCTGACATATGTCATGGGACCTTTCAATGTATATTTTTTGGTCTATTTCTTTGGAAACACAGAAATTTTTTAATCTAAGCCTCAGTTCAAAAACCAGCCATACTTTGAGAACTTTTAAGAACATAGTCAGAGTTAAGCACGTGCTATAGCTATTCTTAATCTCATGTACAGGCTTCCTCTGAATCAGGGCCTTCCACATCTGTCAAAAGGGTTCATTAAACAAAGCCTGGTATTCCCACTGAACTCGGAGCTGATGGCTATTGCACTCGTGAGGTTTTTTGGAGCAGGCCCTTAGTGTTTAGGAAATTCACCGCAGAACAACTCAAATTACAGTCACCAATATAACTAAATCAGAGTCTTGGTATATTTTTATTGCAGAAAAAAAAATTCACTAGCTTTATGGTTAATATTTTGTGACTTTCAATTTTCAATTTTTAACGGGTAACTCCGGTTACAAAGATTCACTTTCGGTTCTGGCAGAACTTCAGTCGCCCTTTTTCCTTCTCCCCTATATCTCTATTTCATGCTTTGTGGCATAGTTTACACCTTCCCATTTGAAAACTTTGCAAAGCACTAAGTTAATATTACGACACTTGCAAAAAAACTCAAAAGTTAGTAACAATCCACTCAGGGATTTTTTTTTCCCATTAAATAATGATTGCCCTTTTTCTTATAGTCTTTACAGAATAAAATAACAACTTAGAAATCTGCTACCTTATCTGGATATAGGTAGCAGTAAATAAACAGATACATTCACTAATCCAAAAAAATACAAGGCAATTGTTATTTAAACACAAAGTACTCTCTAGAGATCTTTTACTGGCATAGATGTATGTTTTCTCTCTACTTAAAATTAATAAAAATTGCTCCATGAGATGAATACTTAGTAAATACTTGTCTTAGATTTTTTTCTGTAGCATTTGTATATGGAAAGTTCCAGTTTTTATCATTGTATATGAAATTGTCTTTCCCTGTGTATTTTCCTTGGAACTAGTCCTAGTATTGACTTTAGGTCTAAATATTTTTAATTTAAGAGACCAGTCCTCTACTACCATGGCAGACAAAAGCAATGAAATCTATCTACCATACTTTGTATACCAGTTGTCATAGGCCACAAAAACTTCTGGAACCTTTGCTGGAACTTGTGCATCTCTATTCTACATGTATCACAGATTTCTTTCTGCTTCCTAAGTTTCATGAGCAAGAATCCATTTCTGTAAGTGCCTGGACCCTACATATCTAAAATCTTCTTTTTTCTATGTCAAATCCCTACCTCTTCCCCTTCATTTTGCCTGATTCTTTTATCATTAATTATTTTTTTCACCTGGATTATTGGTATGAAGGTTATGCAAGGAGTTCACTCAAGTTCCATTGCTCTCCTAAGCGTGGTTCCTCAGTCCTCCCAGAGCAGTAAGCAGCTGAATATTACAGGTGCAGAGCAGTGAACAACACACTGCTGCTGCTTCATCATTCCGGGTCAACTGAACTATTCTTCACTCTTAGGCCAGTTGGTTCACAATAAAACTTTGAATAATTACTGTAGGTATGTTGTAGCTTCTGTCTGTAGTACATTATACTGGTCTTGGGAGGAGGGCTGGAAAAGTCATCAGCATTAAACTTTTGAAAGCTTGTATGCAGCTTAACAAAACTTAGCTTTGATTTTAAAGGAATCAAGTAGAAAAGCTAAGCCATGAATTTAGAGATTAAAATTAAGATAACTCTAATGTTCAAAGTCTTGGGCTTAAATATGATAGTGAATGGATAATAAGCAACTCTGCAGAAAATTGGGATATATTTTATTTTTGTAGAGTATTCTATTTTCAATTGGTTGGATTGATTCAGTCAGGTTATAAATCATACTGTTTCACGTATTCAGGGCAGGACTAGGTCAAGAAAAGTTGGTTAAAAAGAACATACTTTTTTGTGGGATTGCTTTTTCTTTGTTACACAAAACTCTGAAGAAATTTTCCAAATGTCTGGTTTTGTCAGGTCTGTAGTTTTCTCATACTTTAACCAAACGCAATCAGAAAACCAAGTACAAAAAAAATGCACTAATAAATACTAAATTGAAGATTATTTAAAAAAAAAATCTATTCCAGTAGTGGTATTTTAGGAAAGGATCACAATTCAAATTTGGGACTATAAGAATACATTCTGTTTCAATGGTGAAAAACGTTCACATACAAAATCCCCATGTCAAATATAGTAGGCAACATTTGTCTGTTATGTTCCAAATATAGTCATATTATTGTAGACATAACTGTAGATGTTTTTTAACATGCTGGGTACTGACACATTCCCTCCGATATGCCCTGATTGGGTAAAGACTTGAAATTCTGCACTGAAGTAGGGACAATTTGAACACCAAGTTTAATTGCTTTGCTGAATTAACCCATCAAATATTTGAAAGTAAACTGGTTTACATTTTTTAAAAATTTCTTAAAGCCCAGTCTGATGTGAATTCTGCTCTAAGAAGCTGTCAATAAAACAATATAGGCAAAAAATATTTATTTTGTAAAATTGTGAAAACAATGTGTCTGTTGTTAATTTTTTCTCATCTATGCAGAGTAACAATTCTACTGTTTCAGGAAACCATTACCATTAGCCCATAAGATCTTCGCTGGATTCCATATACAGTCTAGTTCATCTCCCTCCCATCTTTCCCCTTAGACCTTATTACAGGAACCCTGAGCTACATTGAGTACCACTTTTTGACATGAGTGATGCCACCAATTTAAGTGCTGATTAACAATAGTTAGTGTTTTGTATCAGCACACCTTGATTCCAATTAAAGAAACCATCCCTTTTCAAATGTAGTTAGGCACACAATGAAAACACCTAAAACTTTGTTTATGAATGAATTATTGTGTCTATACCCAGAATTAAAACACAAAGGATCAAAGGGTAAAGTCTTATTCTCTTAGTAACAAAACTCCTAGTGACTCAACAGGCCATTAACTTATAGCTGAGCCATCTCTATCAGTAGTGGTATTCAAGGCTGATATATTTATCCTTTCTAGGGCCATCTCTTTCTTGCCTATTTTATTTTGTTTTAATGTTAAAATATCCGCTGTTGATATTAAAATTGTCTTAAAACTGGAATATACACAAGTGTATGGGTGTGTTTAAGGTCATAGCTTTCATTTTCCTTTGTTTACACTAGTGAAAGAAAAAAAACCATCAAACTAATCTCATGTGTGAATGAATTCTTGTGTATGTTTCTGGTATCTAGGAAACTTGAGAAACAGAATTTTTGAATCAGTCGTGCACAAAAATATACCTTTCATAATACATCTCTATTAGTACATCAGATATACCTAACATACATACTGTTACATGTAAGGATCTATTTTTGTCAATATCAAAAACTGTGCAGCTGTGGAAATAAGCATATGTAATACCAAATTTCTACTTCCTCACTAATTCACCACTACTAATCACCATAGATCATACTTTTCACCTCTATTCTGAGTATGATCAGGAAGATTAAAATTGGAGCAGATATGGCACTGGTCATGTTGGCAGGCAGTTTAGACTTCCTTCTTAGCACTTCCTTGGACCTACTTCATACTCCTGGGAAAATCACTGATTTTCTTCAGGCCTCTATTTTCCTTCCTACTCATATTATCTCTTCTATTTAATGCCATGAAATCTTTAAAGATCATCTCTTATTGTGCTTGTACAGTGCAAAACCAAATGTGATTCTGATTTTAAAATCATCCTTAAATATCATTTTTCTAGAATTACCCCTCCTATAGATTTGTGATTATCTATATTTGTGATGGTGCTGATTCCTGAAAATTTTGTAGAGTAGGATTAAGTTGCTCTATCCTCCTCAATCACTTTGTTGGTTTACCACATATTCACACAGAAATTATTTGCTTCTGCATTTTTGTTTTTTATAAAAAACATTTGTATCATGGTTTTCAGAAACTCATTTTCATGGATTTCTCTGAGACAGCTTGTTAAGATAATAATTTTATACATATTTTATAAAATATATTAATTTTAAAAAATATTTCAAGTGAAACTTGTTTCCTTCTGGATTGTTCGTGTCCTTATTATGAAGATATTGCATTCTCTTTCACTTTTAATTTCAGTTGCTGAAATCAGTGATTAAAAAGTTGATTTTCAAGTTTTTTTAAATTGAACTTCCTTTTTTTCACCCAGCATTTGTACCTTGCATATTTTGTACTAATAAGTGTGCTTCAGCCATCATTCGCTTCTCATTTTAAACTATTTCTTACTATTAATCAGATTTGCAGCCTGTAGTCATTTCTCAGCTTTGCCCTTTATTTGAGCTAATATGTTATTTAGTAAGACATATAGTTCATTGCTCTGGTGCCATCAGAAATTTCCATTTTTCTTTCTCTGGAAAATAGAAGTCATGAAAATACTGACATACAAAAAAAAATCCTTACAACTCTTTCATTGCTGAGTTTTTATTTTCTATCATGTGCACTGATTTTTTTAGGTGAACACATAAGGCTTCTGTAAAAGGTCAGTACAGCAGCTCATATGCAGACTTTCATTTTCTGGCAGATGTACTGAGCTTTTACCAGTTTCCAGGAAATGATCTACTGTTCCTTTTCTCTTTGACTCTTGGGAATTATGGATGTAATCCAAAGTACATTGGAAGTCAATGGCCCTTCTATGAGGCAATTGCAAGGGATGAACCCAGTGATCTAATAGGTCTTTTCCATTTCTAATTACCATGCTCCCATGAACTCCAGTCCCACGGTGAGGTATACCAGGTAATCTCTAAATGGCCTAAATAGCTGTAAGTTATTATTTTTTCTTGAAAACAAGAGCTTGGGACATTTAAACTCACAGCAGTATATTATTATGACAACACTGGCATGTTATCTCCACTGTATCTAAGCATCAGTAAAACAAATAGATCAAAAACTGGCACCGATTTATTTACTTAGTCACTGCTACATTATTATGACCCATACTGAGACCCTCCTGCACACTCTATTAATCTCAAATGGATAGCTCTTTGTATGTATGTCAGCTGTGCACCTTTCATCCTTCCAGTAGGATCAGCATTTGATGAGAAAAGTGCTTCGGTGTTTTCTGAAAGACTAGGAAAAGTATTTCTAATGTTGCCTGTTTGCTCTTGCCAACATGTAAATTAGTTTACAGCACACAAGAGTCTTAACAATCCCTGCTGGCTACTCAGACATCCTTTGTATAAACTATTAATTTCTTTTCTTTAACCCTCTTGTCCCCTCTGTAATAAGAACAAATAAGGCCGATGCAATGATGACTAACATTTGCAGATGCTGCTCTGTGGTGAAGAAGCCAAATAATTTTCTTCTCTTGAGTCCGGAGAACAAACAGTAGATAACTGAAACTGAAATGCTCTTTAATTCAGGCCAGATATGGCTCAACTAAAACTAAAGGAAGGGGGTTCTGTGTATTAAAATTAATACATTAATACATTAATAATGTGATTGTAACTTTTACATACGGAGTTTATGATTATACTTACTCTGTTCAAAAATAAATTACACTACCAGTCCAAGCAAGAGAACTATGAAAAACACACATTGAAGACGTTATTTTTCCTTTCCCTACAAGGATGGTCACAGTAGGGTTCGTATTTTTGGATGCTGTAAGACTTTTATCCATTGCTCTGGCTAAAGGGAATAAAATGCTCAAGGCTATATACGCAGCACTGAAGGAACCAGTTTTATTAATGGATAGCTGTCAAACAAAAAATATTTAAAATTTGATAAAATTTTCATTGTTTCAGAATATTTAATACATCACAAGACAAAAGTAATTCTTTGTGCAGATCAGACTCATCTGAACCAGAGAAGGAATCTGAATCTATTAATCAAGTCTTGATTATGTGTGAATCTGTTAGTTGTGCTCCAACTCTGAGTAAAACTGTATAGTATCCTTGAAGTGATGTGGTAGTCTAGAGAGGGATATAGGTTTTTTACAATGCCTTGCCATCTCAGAACACATGAACAAAAAGACCCTTCAACTTCTATTGTCTTTTTTTTTTCTCATATTGGAGGATGCTTTTCCACTACTGTCTTGCCAACATTTACTGCCACAAGCTAACTAATAGTGAAATGTCTGTGGATAGATCCTTTCAGATGCAGATGATCAAGTCCTGTCAGGCTAGGGTCCTAGGCAGAGCTGTTTATGCTGAAGAACTGTAACTATTCATGGGCAAGCATAGTCCCTTTTCTCATCCTTCATCAGTGAATCACCAAAGCTGATGCATTTGCACCCGGGGGGACAGCTGGACCATGATATCTTCCACATCCTGGTCCTTGAGTCATCCACACTGCAATTGTGTTTAATGCTCCTTCTCCGCTGGATATATGCAGTTATATTCTGTTTATTCCCTTTTCTCTCTCTCCAACAAATTAAGCAGAATGCTGTTTCTGTTGCAATGCTAGTATGTCTTTGATGGTTACAGCAGAACTACATGCAGCAAACAGAGATGCAACTTGAGTGTCTTACTGTTGTAATTGTAAATATTCCATGAGTCAAAGTAACACTTTTTCATCAATACTCACTTGCTACTGGTGACTGCACTTTACCACCTGCTGTCGCCATAATTAATGAATCGTGCCTAAATTACATAATAATTGAAAAAATACATGGGATATTATATTTTTTACCCACTTTTTGTTCCACATTTTTTGTGAATAGATGAATCTAAGATCACAAGGCAATATATGGAAGAACTGATACCCGCCATGTTAATGGACAGTCAGGGACAGACTACTAAGATCTGTAAAATGGTCCATAAAACTTGATTTTTCCTTATAAATTGACATTCTGTTACAGGTATCTAAATATTGTGGCAGGTCCTGGAACTCAGAGCCTTTTGTTCTCGTTTGAAAAATTTTGGTGGACCTGGGAAGCCTTAAATCCAGTCACTTAGTGACTGCACAAGGTTTTAGTGGAGGTAAATTAGTACATGCTAATGAATTTGTTCTACAAAAGATTCCTAACTTTGTCAAGAATGTGCTGCACAAGATGGCTACTTATGGCACTAGGCTTTGAGAAACAAACTTGTATTAAATATTGCAGTCTCAGTTGTACAGTTTTTATAGGGAGCTGTTTTGCTCTTGGGGAAAACTGTCTTCTGTTGATGCTTTGTCTACATGGCATGCCTTTGTTATGTACCAGCTATCAGATGCCCCTGATTGATTGTACTCAGTGATAATGGCTAGTTTGACAACTCCTTGCCCATTGCCAAGTGAGTTTCTTTGCAGAAAGTTCAAAAGAACAAGCAGTTTCTGGAGAATAAGCATGAAGGGCTTGTAGCTGAGGCTGGTTGCTGTTAAGATTGCAAATGGAGGGACTGTAAACTTTACCCTGGCCCAGAACTGGCTTAAGTGGGAAATTACCCATTTAACTGCAAATACATTTCACAATTTATATAGGATGAACTTACCAAGTAACTTTCAATGGAACAAAATGCGTTCTGTTTTCCTAGAATGGCAGAGAAGGCTTCCTGGAACACTGGAAGAACTGGAAGAACTCTTTATAAATCTGTTACTACTGTCAAAAAGCAGCAACTGAAAATGTAATGAAGTATATACTTAATTTTCATACTATCTGTATAAAAGAATCCATGTTGAATTACTCCAGAATGTCTTAAATGTTCTACAACAATGGAAAAAGCCAAGTGGGAGCCCCCTTGAAATAAATCAAAGTCCCTCTCAAATATAAAAATATTCTTGGAGAAAATTGTCACATGTTCCTTCCAAGCAGGACTTCTAAGGGTAAAACTTATCCAGACCAAGCATCGTTCCAACTGGTTTTTTTTAGACTGTTTTGTTGCAGTGTCCAAGGAAAAGCAAAGATAGATACGGTAGTATTTTGCCACCTAATATCCTGCAATTTATTCAATCCGAACATAAACATTTGCTCTGGACTGATGTCCTGGCAACATTTGCTGACTGGCCCAAATAAGACATGCTTGCTAATGGTTCAGAGTCAGGTTATTTTGCCCATTCATTCCACTTCAGGGTGGCTCTTTTACACCAGGGAATGGTAGTTAAGCACCAACACCTGCTGTCTCCTACAAGCCAATAAATAAATACTGTCCCACCACAACTTTTTTTTCTTTTTTCTTTCTTTTAACTTGTAGCCCAAAATAGATAGCTAAGCAGTTCCCTTTCACAGGCCAGGCTCATGTACAAAGAGATTTTCCTAGATGTGGAATTCAGTTCAGCAGAAGTTGGCACTTATAACACAACAAACCAAGTTTTGTTCTTGTTCGCATAGATGGAAGGTAGTACTGTGTGGAATCATAAGCACCTACCCTCAGGAAAGTTGAGGGTGCTTAGCTCTGCCTTTCAAAAATCCATAAGGGATTCCATTAACTTCAGTCAAGTTGCTGTATTTATATCAGTGTAACATACTGGAGTCAATAAGGCTCCAGTCCAAAGCCCACTTAAGTAATTGTTAGTGTTAGCATTGAATTTAATTGGATTTGGACTGAGAGGAATCCACAGAAATATGTTAATTTCAAATGTATTTTCCAGCTGTCCATTTTCATTTCATCCTTTGTTCATATGTCAATAGTTTAGCCCTTGAACTCTGTATGTTTCTAGAAATGATCTATTATAACTTAATCGGTTGTTTATGGGTGTTTTCACATTCATTTTTATTCTCTCAGTGAGCCAAATTGTGTCCATTACTTTATCTGAGTATTTGACCCAGTGAGATTGAACGAGTGACTACGCTTCAGTTCACTCATGGTTATTTTTAAACTGTGCTCAATTGGGAGGTAAAAATGTGTTATCTTAAACCTCAGAGTTTTGTGCTTATAGCTTTCTTCAATTCCTGTACTAGGTTCCTTATTTTGTAAAGGAGTTTAACTGGCAGGGTTGGAAACACTAGGAGATAAGACATTATCTCTACACAAGTTACTATTAAAATCTGCTTTATTTAATTAAAAAGTTAAAAATTCCTAGGCTTTGTTGTCACAATTTAGATGCTAGTAAGGTAGTTTGTGACTAGAATGTTTGTCTAGAGTATTTTTAGATGTTAGCGGATTTTTTTAAACTTAATCCTAGGAATAAAGATAGTAGGATAAATGCCAGCTATAAATGAAATCTTAGCGTGTACATGAAACCAGATCTGAGTTCTAGCCTAATCTTTTTACCTGTTTCAGTTCCCCTTAGAAGTTTATATGGATGGGGCATCTTTTGTTTTCTGGCTTACGGTGCCTTATAGTCTTCTGGAGAACTATTCGGTGTTTGACGTATCTCATCCAAATCGGAGGTGGTATTTTGTGTAATCTTTCCTGTAACACTGCTGTACATTGTGCAAAATGTGTGTTCTACAAAAGCACTGTAATTCTGCTGCAGCAGTAACAGCAATTTACAATCCTGTTATTGCAAAACTGTCTTCCTTAACAGTGTCAGTACTGAGCTTGTGAATTTAGCTGATAGATTATATCTTAGGCCATCCTTCTGACATTTTTAAATTCCAGAAATTCTCCTAACAAGCCTATGCAAGATCAAGTCTCTTAAAGTAAGCACCCCACATGGTCTATATAAAAGTTCAAAGCTCTCTTCTATTCACCCTATCTTTTTCACAAGAAACAGGTGCAAGGGAGTTTTTTCAAAGCATTTATGGATTCAGGCATGAAAATTAAGTATGACACCTTTTCAAATATGTCAGTAATTCACAAGTTGTCTAAAAGCTTGGGGTTGTTATATCTGGTTTAATAAAGATTAACTATAATGATTAAGTTTTCTTTTAGAGCTGTTTCCCTTTTGAGAACAGAAAATCTGTAAGTATTGAGTGGCCTGTTTATTGGGGTTGTTTTGAGAGAACGTTAAATTCTGCTTAGGAGGATTTTGTGCTGTACTCGGTTATGAGACATGGAAAAAGCAACTGGGAGTGAAAAGACTGTGTCATCTAAGAGAAATGATGCACCCTTCTATGGATTTTTTTTCACTTTTAGGGCTGTGTCTAGCATAGGCACAAATGTCTGTAGGGGGTACAGGTGGGAATAGGTGTCGAAATCAAGCTGATGGCATTAAGCTGCAAGCAACTGACACCAAAGAGCAGATACACTCCCTCCATCCTCCCTAACTGAGTCCACCTGTCAGTTCTGCTTTGCGGCACTCATTTCAAATGTTTTAGACATCACCTGAATAAACAATTTTGCCACTTTTATCCCAACATATAAACGTTGGTCTACTAACCTGTCTTGGTCTCAGATTTCAAGGTTATTTCATTCCACCCAATAACTTTGCTGATGTTAAAAAGCATCCAACATCTAGAGCAGAAGCAGGCATTGGCTTTCCAGACAGACTAGTTGGCCTGCTGTTATTTCCCTCCCTGATCCCACTGAGCACTCTGCATGTGCTTTTGTAGTACGAACCAAACCATCTTTCTGATTGTTTTAGAGTATTTCTCTGTTTTGCCTATTTGAACTCTCCTTCACTATGACATTTCCGATGCTTAGGTGCACTGGTGGCTGAGTAGCTCCAGCCTGTCATTTTTTTTGATAGGTTCTGTGTGGTACAGATACACAGAGAACAAAATCATGTAATAAAAAACAGAGTTAGCCTTTGTATGTTATTACTATAAAATATGGTTCTGGACATCAAAAGTGAGGCCCCAGAGGTTGTTGCTCCCATATGAATCTTAATTACAAGTAGTCTGGCTCACGTAACCCAAGGCAGAAAACAGAGGATATCTCCCTTGTGGTTCAGTCTAATCTCATATCAGCTCTAATGCTGAGTTTAAAAACAAAAGGATAAATGCAAACACTAGCAGATAGGTTACTCACACATATTAGACACAGCAAAACTCTCCTGACAAAAACTATGTGATGTATATAAGAGAACTTGCATATTTTCCTCATTCTGTAGCTGCTGCTGACAGGAGCCAACCACTGAAAAGGAGTCGTCAGACAATCACTGCACTTACTTTGAAGAATTAGCTGCATTTTAGAAACTTTCTTCCAGGTAGAAGCTTCCACCTCAGTTATTAAAATGTTGGCTGTAGTATGAAGCCAAGACATTTCATATGCCATCAGTAGCATTCTGTAGATTTCTAATAGCTGAAGGACTTAAAAACAGAAAGCCTTTAAAAAACAATTAGTAAGAAAATTATAGGGTTTAGTAAGTTGCTTGCTTTCAATGAGCACTAGTTATAGGAAGTAAAGCTTAGTCAATAACTATAAAATTAGCAGAACCAATGGGAAAAAACGCTCTTCAGAGTGAGGAAATAGAGACTAAAAAACCCCCAAGAATTGTGTATTTAGCAGATATTAAAAGAAGAGATAAAAGGCAGTGTCCTTTTAATGAGGCTCAAAAGCTACTTTGTTCCATATAAAAGTGTGCTGCACTGGTGTATACGCTCTTAGAGCACTCAGTAAGTTGAGTGCGCTTTTGAGTATGCTGAGTTCTCTTCTGTGATTTTGTGAAATTGAAAAAATAAAAAAAGAAGAGTAGAGAGGTAGCAAGATTTTATTTGAGTAATGTGGATGAAAAGGCCCTCTGGATTTACACACTCTGCCACTAGAACTTTACAATTGTTACCCATTTCACAGTAAGGTATCTTTACTCTGTGCTCATCTTTGGTGATGTGGATCTCATCTCTTTCTTATTGAATAATTTATGTTTGCACAGGTTTCAGCTGGTGGATGCATGACTATTTCCATTTTCTCTGTTTTTGCTAGTTTATTCTTTTCCATAAAGCATATTAAATTGAATCATCTTTTCTTAGGAGATAATATACCTATTTTCATTAAGAGATGTGTACCTTCATTCCTTCACTAGATTAAATATTCTTTACTTATTACTGAGAAGAACACATACTATAAACCAACTGACCTTTTACATACAAAGTACTTCCTCAAATGAACCCTACACTGCTTTTTTATGTAGGTCCAGATCTAGTGCTCAGGGTTGCAGAGTGTCTTAATTTTAATGTACTTTTCCCTGGGTTATCTGTTAAGCTGAACACTAACTCTAAACAGCACTCACTGCAAATTTGTCAGCTTTTTTTCTGGCTGGTAAGTCTGAAATGTATCCAAATTTCTGCAATTTCTTGTTACTGTTGTTGCATGCTGAATAGTCAGGACCAATAAACTATGACAGTGCTTTTTTTAAAACTTCCTTTATTATAAGGTTTCTAGCCCTTTATCCCATTCATCTTTTCCTTGCCCTTCCCCTCCTTTTTTCTCCAATAAAGTATATCTTCATCCCTTTAATTTTGGCTGTGCAGGACCAACTGTTGAGGTGGTTCCACACTAACAGAAGAAGAGGAGAAAGTAAGGACAATGTTACCTACAAACCAAAATTAACAATTACCAAAGTATTTCCTGATGATTCAGTTGACAGTGTGTGATGAGTGCCTATACTCTGGTAAATTCTTTACCCACAGGATTATTAATAAAGCACAAAAGAGAAAATTTAGCAATTAACTTACCCACTTCATATTTTACATGGTTTTTGTTTTCGCTAAAATGCACTAAAATTTTGACATTCTTCTCTATTTTAATCAGTACTTCATTACTGGTTACTCTATGCAATATTTGTATTTAAGAGTTCTGTTCACTATTACTATGAATACAAATCTCCAGACAGTATCCACAAAATAAATTTGGTTTGGAGTTGTTTTAAGTTCAGATCTAGTTGCTCCTAATCTGAAGTCTGCATTGGCACAAAAAATGTGTGTCTGTGACTCCTCCAAGTCACAGACATGTTGTGATAGGTCCCAATGGAATCTTGTGTCCATATAGACACTTCTAAGACATTGATCCTCAAGTGATGATTGGCCCTGATTGATAAACGTCTTCAGAATTCCATCTGAAGAGGATGAAATCTCATGAAACTCCTGAAGGATCCATAATTCTATACCCAGTCATGTGTAAATTCTGTAACCAGCCATTATTAGCTGCCTGTTTGTGCTGTGCTTTGTCCTGCTTTTGCTCTTACTGGTTCTGACCAGACTGGAAAAGCAGCATGAAAATATTGAAAAATAGACTGTTTCCATGGCATATGAAGCTCAAGAAGAACAAGATGTACAGGACATTTTCTGGAAAATTGAGAGATTTAGTCAAATTACACTAGTCACCGAAACACCTCCAGCTGCATGGGCTTTTATTATGACAACAGTATACAGGGGCCACAGCTGGTAGGTGTTCCATATACGAATTGTTGTAACTGCAAGAATAGAGTCAGTGCCCCTAAAAGTTTGGCCCAAGCTAAATATCATATGAAAAAATTATGCAGTGTGCAAAAAGAGGAAGTTAAAGAACTATACGCTACGTTTAAATAATTATTCATAACGTATGTTTTTTATTGCTTATAAATAGAGTGCCATTTGTCTACCTTAACTGAGCTCTGTTACACTATGGAGTGTTCTTCCATCTGTCTGGCCTTGAGACACAGTTTGAATGAAAGGAAAAAAGTGTCTTGCAGATCTTGCAGTTCATTTTAAGGAATGTGCTTAACTTCAAAATAGTATAGATAGGCAAATAAACTGCATGCTTCATTATGGAGGTACACGTATGTATATGGAGGAATGCCTGTCTTCACTGGTGTCAGGTAACCAGCTCAGCAGATAGCTGTTGGTTCTTTAACATGTGTTAGCTAGTGATGATACTTTATATGCAAAAATACATGTACACATCTATATTCTGTGTATCAAATGCATATTCAAAAACTGCTGTTAGCACTGAAGAATGCTAATATCAGCATTAAAGGATGTCTAGGTAAATTTAATGGACACCTCTTGTCTGTTTGTGCTTTTGTGCACGGTGTTATGACAAAATCCTGAACTACTCTCTCACAGGTTATTATTTTCCCCATGAGCTCTCAATCATTAACTTTAAGTTTTCGGCTTTTCTCCTTCACTGCTGCACTGTAGTCATCCCCCCATTTTTATGAAGGAGTTATTAGTTTCCAGACAGGATTTGCTATGGCCCCCATCACAGTTAGTATTTTAGTGCTTCATAGCTCTTCCTTTCTTTTCACAATGATTCACCAAAGTAGTAATATCCCCCACTTAGAAATAGGAAGCTGAGTCAAAAGAGATTATGGTCAAAATTATTAATTAGTTCTGAATATCTAAATGAAATATGAAGAACCTTAGCCCTTACAGCTGTTGCATAACCGCTTGTATATTCAAGAACAACTTCAGTTGCAAATATGACAGCATACCACTTCTGAAAATAATTCTGCAAACATCAAGGAAAAGTTATGTAATTAGTGACACCTATAAAAGACTTGGTTTTCACTTGAGTTCTGTAGAAATTATAAATAGGGAATACAGTGCTCCAGGATATCATTGTTGCTTTAACCAGGAACTGATGCTTTCTTTTCCTTCCTTTACACTATTTACTGAACAGTCTTTTAACTTCTTCAAATAATTACTGTTCCTGTAGAAATCAGTTTTCTTTTTTACACAACCAATATTTATTCCTGTAACAAATGTATCCTGTGACCTGAAAGATGTATACCATCCATGGAGAGAATTAGTGGTCATTACAGAAAAATTAAAATAAGTACTCAGAAGAAGAATTAGGAATGTAAAGATGTCCTTAATATTGACATCCCCTGAAAGATGTGTTATGTTAACAAAATGTTTCTATTTAGATCATCTGCTAGTAAACTCAGAAGACTCAGCAAGACTGTTAATGTGGCACCGTCTTTATGCCCATACTGATCATCCTTGACACTACGACCCTTAGGACCCTATCAGTCACACAGGACTCTGTCACTTGAACAGGCTGTGTGAGGCTCACCTGAGTAAGTAATGGTTGTCTCATATGTGCAATGCTTGAAGAGAATGTGAAACTTTGCTTTCAGATTGTACAGATATTGGTTGACAACAGGATTGTGAGGTTTCAAGCCTGGAGTTCAAATCCAAAGCTTAAGAGAAGTGTTCACTTCAATGATTCAGCCTGTTCCCTTCACTTTTTTCCAGTAAAGATTTCATCTATCCCAGCCAGTTTATTTATGTTTTTATCCTGTCTCTGCCTCACCTCTATTTCTGATCTCTGTCCAATTGTTTTTCAATCTTACAGTCTCGATCTCCATTGTTTTTCCAGTGTAGTATTTGTCTTCTTGCTCTTCAGGTCCTAGTCTCATCTCTTCAGACTCTCTTCAGACTCTCTTCCTGTGTTTTAGATTCAGCCCCAGAACAACGTGTGATACGTTAAGAAGTTTTCTTTCAGTCTTTGCTTTTCCCTTTCGTCTCCAGTGGTTTGCAGAATCCTGTTTCCCCTTTCCTTGGGTTTTGCCAAATGCTTTCTACCCCACCCCATCTCTCTGGTTTCTTATATTCCTGACAAATGCATTTTTGGCCCAAATGATATCTGCAAAGACTGCTTCTGCCTCCTGGTTACTTGAACTACAATAAGAAGAAAAAGGCGAAAGAGTTTGCCTTTGAGCAACTCAGCTCCACCCGGCCAGAGATAATAACACTCCAGAGATACAACTGCAAGAACAGATTGTGAGAACAGCAGTTCACAAAGTTTTGTAGGTGAGTTTCATTTGAGAAATGTAATAATATTATTTGTTTTGTTGGGTTTAACTTTCTGCTCCCTGCACATTAGAACTGTTGCTGTCTTGTTCCCGTGCTTGCCTGGAGCTCTGGCTGCGTAAAATCTGACCCCATAAGCCAGACCTAGTGTGGCTAGGTAGAGCTTAGGCATGTGAGGCCAACCTGTGACAGGAACAACTCAGCTGAGACATGTCCCATGCAAATCTAAGCTTCTGGAATCACTCTTCATCCTCTCACAAGTTTGAGAAACTATAAAAGGCAATTATTCAAAAGTTTAGAGCCTGCAGAAATGTAGGTAAGTTTGCTAGTTTTCAAAATGAATAAGTTATATTCTTGGCCCACAAGCCATCATTCTGGAGCGTGTCAAGTCCCTGCTCCAAAGAATGAGGACTCCAGTAAAAAAAAAAGAAAAGTTATCAGACTTTTCACACATGGACAAAAACTTATGTTTGTCATTGGCTTCATTCTTGGAAACAGCTGAGCTGGTTTTGCTGATATTTTCCAAAAAAAGGTCATCCCAAGGCTAAAGCTCAGCATGGAAAATTTCAGTTCAAAAGATTTAAGTTTTTCCAAGTTATTAACAACTAAAAATGTAGTCTTACAATAGGGAGTACCAGGCAATTCTAGCATATAATAGATTACTAACCTTCTGTATACGTTTTTCACATGCAAATGGAACATCTGGAAAGTGCTCAGTTATTGCCCCCACTGAAACCAATTCAAATAGTACCTTCAGTTTAGTGGAACATGCTTAGGCAACTGCTAAGCAATTGAGAACTCAACAGTTTGTCCAATATTTGTCAATGTTTTTCAGTACTTTATGATGCAAAATGGTAAAACAGTTTAAAGAAGTGCACTTATTTCCTTCAACTGGACTCTGGGCTGGTTTATTGAATATTGCTGTCACAGTTTAGACTGGGATGTTTTTTGGTTTGAGTTTTTAAACACACATAATTGGGGAGCTGATGAATATGTATACAGAGCTGTGAAAAACAGTTAATTGTTCAGTACTTACTTGCCTTGCTTCAGGTAATAGCCTATTTCAGACTGGGAAAGATGTTTTGGAGACCTGATCAGGAACACCCTGATGTACGGTAGAGTGATTTACCAGATTTGTTTTCTGGCAATGCTTACTGTGAAAGGTCAGTTAGGCAGCCTTCCTATTAGAAAAGATAAAGGAAATTTTAATTAGATCCTCTTTGCTTCTAAATCACTATGGCATATCTGGCCTCACATCTCATTAATAAAGATATTGTGTATAGTAAATCAAATTGTATACATTTGAGTAATGTAGTAATACCTTTCTCAGCATGATTTACAGAATACCACTCAGCTGTGCTCATTGCTATGAAAAATGAAGCCCTGTATATATTCTTTTTTTTTTTTTCTAATATAGTTAAGAGAACCTTGGAAGTGGAAAAGGTGGTTCACAAGAAATGCAAATTTCAGTGTGAAACATTTGCTTCTTTATCAATCTCTGAAGAAGAAAAAATCTTTGCACCCCCATGCTTTTCATCATTTATGATGGAATAAGATGACATGGTGTTTTTTCTTTTTACAAATTATAGCCTTTTAATGTGCTAGGAAGAAGTATGCACAAAAATCTTACACTTTATATTCACAATTAAGTTTCCTTGGTAAAAATTAGAAGAGAGAATTATGTAATTGTGCAGAGTGCAGTATAATGAAGAAAGAATTAACAATTTTTCAACATTCATACATTTAGGTAATCAGGATAACCTTGAAAACCACAATGGGTTTCGCCCCTTAACTTGAACAGTCATTTGAATTTTAGCCCATTGTAGTTCTGCCCATTATTTTCTAGAGTTTGCAAACCAGGGAAACTCGCCAGCCAGAAAGTGCTTTAAACTATTCTGCTGTAGTGCTATAACAGCAGTCCTAATAACTGTTGAACTGGTGGAATATTTGGACTTTATTTTTCCAGGTTACCCTGCAAACGTATTTACATTATATTTACACACATCCTTAGCTTCCTCCATATAAATAGTCCTATTACTTCAATGCTTAAAGGATATGCTTTGCTTTAGTTTGTGAGTAGTCCCATTGCACACATTCTCACAAGATTAGAGTCTGAAGCAGTAAAACATACCTTTTGTAGTTAGTTACTTAGCCCAGGTTCAAACATGATTTAAACTAGACATGAAGCTTGCTCATGAGAGAATAAACAGCAACAATCAAATGCTCAGTAATATGAAATACTTTAGTTCAAACTTTAACTTTATAGTTCCAGGTTTGCTGGATGGAGAGTAAAATGAGAGAAAGCAGAGAAAAATGGGGGTTGAAATCAGGAAGCTCCAAAATCAGAATTACAATAAATTTTATTTATTTGAAAACATTCTGGGTGGTGCATAACAAAAACAGCCATAGTCACAATTCACTGAAGCAGACAGCTTAGAATCATAGAATCATAGAATCATTAAGGTTGGAAAAGACCTCTTGGTCACACCTGGTACACCTGGTCATACCACAATAAGCTATTGTCTCTACCGTCCTCTGATGTGAATGCCAAACCAAGGCAATCCCTGCAGCCGGACACCTGGAGAGTTTCATATTTATGTCAGGTCTCCATCTGAGTTGCCACTTTCCTTCTGGCAGTGGTTCTCTTACAAAGCTTTTGCTACCCTTCTAATCACTGCTGCCCAGTAAAATGGATTAGGCGGAAAGAAAGTCTATACAACAGCAAAAAAAGAGGGACAGAGTAATTGATCATAGAATCATAGAATCATTAATGTTGGAAAAGACGCCTAGGATCATCAAGTCCAACCATCAACCCAAGGCCACCACGCCTCCTAAACCATGCCTCGAAGTGCCACGTCTACACGTTTTTTGAATACCTCCAAGGATGGCAACTCCAGCACCTCTCTGGGCAGCCTGTTCCAATATGATGAAGGAGTGTTGATTATTCACGGCTTTCGATGAAGTTCTGGGGCTTAAATAACTGCTAAGCAGTTTCAGCTCCTGAGAGCTCAGGCATTTGAACACCTTGAAGTTTAGGTCCCTAGACTTCTGTTTTAAAATTGCTTACTCGCCTACTGTATTATCCCCGACTATCTGACTGCCTTATTTAGGGACTGACGTAGAAACTTCACCTCCATTGTTCAGTGGGTCTCTAAGGAACTGTGCTTCTCTCCTGCTGCCATCCGTTTTGTCTAAACTAAAACTGTAGTATCCGTTAACATATACATGCTAAATTTTATGAAGCACCTTGAGGGAAAGAGGATACTTAGTGGCATATGCTTTCTATTTGCTAGGCATCTCCATTTACAGTGGATTTTGAGGAGCTATTGTTACTACTGTATTACAAGCCATTTAAATATAAGACTTCAGAATGTAAATATATATATATATTTTTTTTAAAAAAAAGGCCTTTAAAAAGCATTTTTCTCTCAGGAAATTTGTTCTACGTCTTAAGCTCCTCAGTTTATATCCTGAACTTTTACTTTTGATGTAAAATAACTAATTCTTCTGGTATCACCAAGCACTGGGAATAAACTTCTTGATAAAATGTCCAAAGGTGTATTGGTTCCTATTATCTCTGCCCCATAATAGAAAGCTATGGCTACTTCTTTCAGCTTTTGGCTTTTCCCATCATTTATAAACTTCAAATAGTCTTACTCCTGATGTGACCATCAAAGGAGAACTTCATTCTTGAAAAATAATCTAATTAATAATGATCTAGGTGTGCTGAGGGTTAGAAAGCTGACAATATATGAGTACAAATAGCACCTTCCTCCTCAGCAATTCTTTTCCTGGGTTTCTTGAGGACAAATATACATACTTTCTTTCCACAGATATGTTTCCACATTTTAGAACAAAAAATCAAGTACTTAAATTCGATCCTTTTTTATCCCTAATCAAAAAGGATGAACTGTTCATTTGAAGGGCCAAATTCTGCCTTTACTTATGTTAGAAACCATTTTGGCAGTTGGCTTCTTCACATCAGAGAAATCTTTATTATAATAGCAATGATCCAACAGGCAGAAAAAGATAGATATGTATCATAACTTTCCAGTTTGCAGGATAAAAATGTACC
This sequence comes from Phalacrocorax carbo, assembly GCF_963921805.1. Taxonomy (NCBI): domain Eukaryota; kingdom Metazoa; phylum Chordata; class Aves; order Suliformes; family Phalacrocoracidae; genus Phalacrocorax; species Phalacrocorax carbo. The sequence goes on from NC_087514.1 coordinate 106,521,263, forward strand.
ACAGATGTATCTAGAAATAGCACACTGTCTTAAGTCACGACAGTTCAGCTTGTCAACTACAACCTAGCTTCATATAAAAAAAAATGTATGGAGAATTTGAAATATTGCAGGAAGTAATTTTTCAATTATGATAAACAAAAGTAATTCTTATGCTTACCCCGACCAAATCTATGCCACAACAATGAAGAAACTTGTTTTAGTTTTTATGTAATTTTAAAATGAAAGAGATTGGAGGAAAGAAGATATTTGCCACAGAGTTTACGAGATCATCCTCTCCACAAAAACATGTGTGGCTTGAGTGGTGCAAGGCTTTATTCCATGACCTAAAACCTGGAAGTCATATGGTGCCATCTGAGATGCCCAAAGATCCCACCTAGTCTCCAGCAACTGCTCGAGACTGCAGGTCGCCCAAGGCTTTTGTGCCAGGCCTTTTGGAGACCGCTTGGATACCCGAGGAATTCTTAACGGCCCTAGACAACAAAGTTTCAGCAAACAAATTGAGTTCTTCAAGCTTCTGTTCCTTCAATCATATTTGCAATCGGTACTTCAAGTGAAGGAGCTAGTGAAAGCCATTTAACTTTAGTTGCCTTTCAGATTGCCAACCAGGTGTCTACCCTGGTAGCTCTATTGTGGAAAATAATATATGCCCATGGTGAAAGGCACAAGTAGCGGTCACTTCAAGTTGATGGAAAGATCTGCCCGTGAGGTGAGTACAAGTGGGTTGCTTTATGCATGGTACAAGCATGCTGCATTATTTCTGAGTCCCACAGGTTTGGGTAGGTATACAATCTTCTTTTCTTTTTCCACCAGTGTTTAAAAGACTCAGCTGAGAGACAATAAATAACAAAAGACAGACAGACAGATGATAGTTTCATTTGAAATGACACCACACACTTGGCTTTTGACGTGATTACTGGGGCCGTGGCTGTAAAAGATTTTGTTAAACAAGAGTGTTGTGCACATGCCTGGTGAGTGCACTCAAGATGAATTGCTCTGTAATCTTCCCTGGATTAATCTTAATCAGTATGATCCTGCAGTCAGATTTTGTGCACAGAAACAGGTCCACTCTCTGAAAAGATTGAAACTAGATTGATTTTTAATTAAAATAATAACATTGGTAGCCCATGTAGTTGTAGTCCTAGGACTGAAGCTGTGGGGATCTTACACACCTGCACACTGTAATGTTCAATTTCCAGGCACCCCATTCTGCAGGGAAGTCTGCTGTGTGGAGTCACGTGTACTCATTCCGGCATGTAATACACAAGATGAGCAAAGACAGACTGCTTGCAAGCAGCTCCCTCAAAATAATCCATGAATATGTTTTCACCCCACAGAATATGTGAGATAGTTACAAGTAGCTTGCATATGAGAGAAAAAATGCTTGAATTGTACTTATTTGAAAAATTTCTATAGAGCAGGTCTTACATATGGTTTGGTGTGGACTAACACACCTAGGGCTCTCTGTAGCTCTAGGGAGCTAGCTATATAATCACGGGAAATGCCAAGAAAACTCAGATAGAGTGTAACAAGATTTGGTTCTTGCTTTTATCCAGCCTCCCAGGAAAATGCTCTGATCATGAGCTTACAGCAGAGCTGAGCTCTCAAACTCTGCTGTTAGAGCGCCTACACTGAATAAATAACTAAACATTCAGTGGAGCAGAGCCTTGCTCAAATAACTGCTGTGTAGGGTCACTGTCTGACTTTGTGGGACAGCACTTGCTTTTTCCATAAAAGTGATTCACTGGAGGTTTTCTAGCTTATGGGCCTCTATCAACTCTCTCCATTTTTCTCCATAGTTCTGTTCTGAAATAAAATCATTCCACTGACAAAAACAGCAAAAGATTCTTTATCATTGATTTTTGTCTTTACTTAACTGAGTTTGCATCTTTTCCATGACTTTCAGAATGTAGTATGTATTTGCTTATTCTTTTTATAAATCATATTGACTCTAACCCATGCGACTGGGCACATGTGCCGGCCCAAAAAAGTCAATGGAAGATTTTCCATGAAGTCCACTGTGCAATGCTTTGGATGTGTTTCTGGATTTCAGATAACCCCCATTGCCATTAATCTATTCAGTACCTCTGTCTACCTTTTCTCCTCCCTCATCAATGTGTTTTGACTTATATTATGCCCTTGTTTTGCAAAACAGTAGTTGTATGTTCTGTTGTTTGCAGGATCAAAATTTAACTTATGCATGATAAAAAATGTAGGAGTGGTAAGAGTCCAAAATAAGCAAGGAAAAAGGAGGTATTTTATAAACTATTCTAAAAGTACCTTTCTATTTTCTTAATCCCTAATTTGCAAAGTAAATTGTAATACAGAATATAGAAAAGACTGAATACAGAATATAGATTTTTTTTCATGAGCAAAAATAATATAAAACTCTATTGAGCATCTATTTAGGTTTTAATCAAACATAAATTAATTTACTACCCAGGATATCATGAAACACTTTCAACAGCTGGAATTCTTCCTGCTATATATGTTAATGTAATTTCAATTCTACTTGCCTGTAGAAACTGTTGATACTATTTATTCATGCCATTTATTTGCTTTAGAAGTGCAGTACATATAACAGTGAGAACTTAGATTCTATTGTTCTTCATAGGATCTTTCCCCAGTATTTCTCACTCTATTAACACCAGTCTATCTAGGTGGAGGTGCTGAAATAAGGTTTACTAAAATTGATGACCTTCAGTGAAGGGAAAGTGTTGCTGGTTTTCAGGTTTCTGCAGTGCGGAAACTAGAAGTGAAATTTCTCCCTATATTTTATTTGGTTTCAGACCATGGTTAAGTAAGTCTGACTTCCGTCCCCTTTGCAAACTTTTATCAAGAGACAAAGTTTTAATTTTTCTTTTTCTAGCTCCAGTCCTTAAAACTCAAACTTATGTAAATAGCATAAAAGTTGGATTACTTTACTTCTCTGGAAAGCACTGAGAGGTATAAATACATAGTACTTAAATATGTAGCTTAGTGGAAGATGAGTTGGCAGAAGCTGAGCTGGCAGTATGCATTAGCAATATTTCATTCCATGAAAATTAACAGTTCTTTCTACGACAATACGTTTGAGAAGTAGGGTATTTAAAAGATTTCACTCAGGGTGAGATAATTTCCATCCAGAAACCTTAAGGTGTTACTTTTAATTTGTAAATATGTACTCCTTCAGTGCCTCAGCTACTGACAAAAACAGATTAACTTTAAATTTATGAATGGCTAGTTCTGCTTCAATAATCCATAACAGTTCTCTCTTCCACATAATGTCCTTCTGTTGATACTGATTCCCACCCTTCCTACAGTGAGACTTGGAGAAGTATGGATAAGCTGTTGAGTTTTAAGACCTCTCTCAATGACCAAACCAGCGTTTGCACTGGGATCTCCATATCTGATGTAGTCAAAATTTAATTACAGTGCTCTGGGACATATACACAGCAAAAGACAAAAATGATATAAAATTGTTAAGTACAATGAAAATAACAAATGATACAAGAACTTCTTGTGTTAGAAACCAGAAAATACACTTCTGAAATAAAAGATTATTCAGGAATTCTCCTTAGCAAAATATCTCATCCCCTACTTCTAAGAAAGTGGAAGCCAAATACTACCCTTATACATTGTTAAAAGCTTTACATCTCATTCCTTTTGATATGTTTCTTAAGTGATTTCCTTTTTATTTTAAAATACAAGAAGGCTTTTTTTGATTTTGCAGTTTATTCAAATGAAGGACATATTTCTATATGTGTACCTGTGCAAAAATCTGCATGGAATTTCTACTAGCAGTCACCTTTTGGGGGTGGGGGGACAGATTCTTACAGTAGGAAAAGAGAGTAACCCCACTGAGTTTGGTGGAACAAGGTCACCAGTATAGAACTTGGCTTCCTGTCTTCTTCCAGTCTGCTTGTAAACTTGAGATGGCTGAGCACACATAAACATTTTCTGAAGCTGGCAGAACTGCCAAATTCCAGTCTCTTTCTTGGGGAACTAGACACCTTGTAGCTTCAGGATATCAAAATGTAAGAAGAAAGCACATAAAAAACCTAAAGTAGACAGGGCTTATTTAAAGAGTTCACACCTAGGGCATGTAGCTACCACCACCATGCAGCACAGCTGAGAGAAAAAATTATTCCTCAAGAGCAATCACTGTATGCAGCATAAGATCAGTGAAAAAATGTGAACTCTTAGTATGCAACTATGATGTTTCTAAGTTTCAGGTTCTTTGAAGCAAATTATTTCATTATTTCAGCTCAATGTGTGGATTGCACACCTTAACCATTGTAGGAGATCCACATGAGGTCAGGCCACATTCATGGTTAACAGGGGAATGGGTGTAGCTGCCCAAATACTTATATATTTTTATAAAATGTGTGCATTAGGTCTCAAATACTGTTAAGAAAGCAGTACATACTGAATCTGTTCCTTTTACAAGTATCCCTATGCATAACAATATGTATGCCTAGCTTTACAAGGGTATCCAGTGTCCTGATATTCTGCTTTTTTAATGTTAATGTACTTTTAAGGAACACTACTGCACTAAGCCACGCCATCAATTCTTGAAGAGGTTGGATCATGTTGACATGCTGATTTCTAAAAGTTTCTGAGGTTTTCTAAATGGTCTAGTGCTAAAGCACTTGAGAGAATAAGTTGTTAGAAGTAGCTGGTGATGACCAAACAATCAAATGCCAGAGTTGTTTTAATTTTAGGCTACAAAATGGTTTCAGCATTCAGGCAAGCCTAAGCCAACTCTTGGAACTGCAGGAAACTACATTGCTGCTGGACATTATCCTATCAAAAAGCTGTTTTGTAGCTTCAGTAAGATGGGATAGGTTTTTTTCTTGAAACATTCTTTAACAATTGCATAGGCCTCAGGTGGGTAGCTGAGAAGAGAATGAAGAAAGCTCCTAGCAAGCCACAGAAGAAGAACATTTAAGGGAAATTATGGGTGTTTACTGTTTAACAATTATTTGTATGTGTGGCCACTGCCACTCTAAGGAAATGCTGACAAAAAGTAATTTTCCACTAAGGCAAGAGAAAATTGGAGGGCAGACATCATTCTGCATAGATGTTGAGAGAAGGCCGTCAAATAAGGTCCCCCTTTTTCTTTTTTTTTTTTTTTACCAGAGTAGACTCAGGTGAGACTTTCACAATTTAGTTGTCCCTCCACTGTCCCTTATCCATACCTGTAGCAATTACCTGTGATGACAAAGATAAAGGTTTTTTAACACATTTGTTCAGTCCTTGATTGAATTTCCAGGTGTACCTGAAAAACAAGAAATTCCAGACAGAAAGGACAAAGCATCTTTGGTATATACTTTCTTCTCTAGACAAGTCATGGAACTCATCTTACTTCAAATATGCCATTGTGCTGCTTTGAGATAGGACAGACTTTGTTGTTTTTTTGACCTTGGCAGAAGTCAAACCATTGGCCTCCCTTGGGAATGTTTGTAATGCACATACTGAAATGTGTATATCTTGACAAGAGTGTTGTTGAACTCCATAAATTACATTAAACCAATGAGAAGAGAAAGATAACAATCAGACTATTACATTGCCATTCAACATTATCTAATAACCCTGTATAAAGAATGTAGAATTGGAGTATTTGTGCCCTATATATCTTGGAAAAAATATTTTCCAATTATAATGTTTTGACCTTTTAATGTTTTGTTTGCATTGTTGTTCAGCCTTAACCTCTCTTGTTTACAGCAACAATATTCAGTAAGGAAAATGCAGAGCAGCCAACAAGTAGTAATGAGAAATATAGAAGTTAAAAGCTGAGTTTTGTAAATCTAATAATATTTTATGGTCTTTTGTAAGGTATTTAAAACTTCTGTATCTCAGTACCTTACTCCCTTGAAGGCAATTTATAGCAAGGCTATGAATTTGACATTTTTATTTCAGTTTAAAATGTACAACAGAACGACTCAGTGATTATTCTTCATTATATGTCTTTAAATTGGGAGAAAGGAAAGGTGAAATCATGACTGCATGTGGTATAAAGTCATTAGATCCACAACTAGTGCTTTAGTGTCTGCAGTCACATTATTTCATCAAAATATCATTTTGACTGTTATTGCACTATAACAGGGCCTGCTTTGCCACCTCTTCCTTTCCCAGTTAGGAAATAGGTATCCCTGCAGTGTGGGTTTTGGACAGTGTTGAGGTGCAAGCAAAGTTTCAGGTCACCTGCAGCCGCTTTGGAGGTGGGCGTAATGAGCAATCTGAGACAGAAAAGGGAAGCGGTTTTTTTTTTAAGTCAGTGGACAGAAAGTGTCACAGATAGAACGAAAACTTGAGAAGTCCAAATTTCCAGACTCTAACTGGTTCATCCAGACTGCATCTCCTTAGATGGAATTGTAGATTACTGTAGAAAAGATTGCAAGAAGGGTAAGAAATGAGATTGAGAGAAAAAAATGTCAGAAATCTATATTTTCCTGATGCTCAGCACAAGTAAAAATGCAAGAGTGATCAGCAGTGTTGATAGTCAGACTTTTTGGGGCCTCTATGTTGATTTTAAGCAGCTTTCTTGCCCTTTTTGTTTTCATACAGAATAGTCAAATGAACAAATAAATCCTTATTAAGACTATTTGTTCAGCCTTTTGCCTTCTTTGTAGTGTGCTGTGCTGCCAGTGTTTTAAGAGTTTTCCTCTTACCAGATGTGCATGTCCTTGCAAAAAGAAAAGGCAAGAGACTGGGTTTCCATTGCTTCTGTTCCTATTTGAAAAAATGGCTATTTTTGGTCCTTGAAATCAAAATGACTAAGCAAACAAACTGAGCTACACTGTGTTGGAAACGTTAGTCTGTGTTTTGAAGTGTGGTACCAACTATTCTGATGACAATATGTGATACTAGCATATAAACTTAGGGAAAAACCAGACAAAAAGTTGAGAATGGACTTATCATTGAGAAATATTTTGAAGACAGTTTTATGGAAAGCCCTGTTCTTCAAAGCAAGAATAGTTTACCGACTGATGCTGGGAGTTTGAGTGTCTGGCTAACAGGTTTATATTTATTGTTTGCTGATGTGGGGGTCTGAAGCCCAGGATTGTCTTTAGTGCTTTATCCCTGAGTCCCACTCATTTTCATTCTGCCTTCCTGGTTTATTAATAACCATCACAAAAATCATCATTCTCTACAGAAAAATCCAGGGGTACCACACATTTGATGACTACAGCTGGCTGGGCTAAGTATTTACCAAGGTGCTAAAAGCTGTCATACCTTCTCAAGCAGGACAGTAATCAAAAATTAGTTTTCTAACCACTGGCAGAGTGTTCTGTCTGGGATTTAAGATACAAAGGTGAAGAAGCAAATCTTGCTTTAGCTGCCTTATGGGAAAGGTTTGGTGTAGACACTAAACTACGGAAGGCAGTCCAGGATACTTTTTGACTGAGCTCCAGCCCAGAGTATTTTCTATGCTTAATGTCAGCATCTTCTTGCTCACCATTCTCCCTTTTATGCCCCTAATTTATCCCATGAATCTTTGTATCTAAATTGACATTTGTTAGGAGACTAAAATCAGGCCTACTTTTGCCAGGTCTAAGCCTTTTTCACCTCTCAGACTTTTTTCATTAGCATAAATTCCTTCTTTGTACCTCAGCAAAGACAAAACCCTTATCCTGGCTGCTGGGTCTTTTCCTGCAGCTAAATCTGATCTACAGTAGCAAAAGCCTGAAACAACTTCCTGTCAAATCTTTGATCTTTCCTTAGTGAGGAAAATAGCTACTTGTTCTGATACCTCATATTTTTGCAATTCAACATCTTTATGGCAGCATTACATAAGCCAGTGTGGTGATGCACATTCTATTTCATTTACATTCCCTCATTCTGTATTGCTTTTGTCATCATAACACACCGATAACCATTTCCTCTCATTTAGAACATTTGTCTTGGTACTTTAGATGGGTAGACGGACCTCTTAGAAAATAAAAATGTGAGTATCCTCCATGGAAGTTGGAATGAACTGGGGTCTGCCTCATCACTGCAGTATTCAACACCAGATCTTTGCTTGTATAATGTCACTAAATTCACTAAAGCAACTGTCACTGCACTCATTGAATTAAATATTTGGACTTATGCAAGCCCAATCTGAGTCCTGAATCTGAGCATAATTGCCAAGTTTTGATCCAGAGTGTTGCAGTATGGCATTCATGATGAAATAAACAAGAACACTATCGCACAAAGCTTCTCTCCAAAGAGATTCATCACAATATTAACCACATGGTGGATGAACTTAATACAGGACAACACAGTTAGATTTAGTTTGAGAGGTAGACAAATTTCAGGTTGATTCTTGTTTTATCTGAACTGAACCCCTGAAGAAACACAGTAACTTTGAAGAATATTTTTTCTCTCATCTGGAAGAAATAACAAAAGAGAAGAAAAATTACATCAGTCACTAAAGCAGCACTTTTACTGCACTTTTAAAGGGCTTGAGACCTTGGTTACAAAACAGCTGTAAGGAGGCTGAGAACTTTCTAATCCCTGAAGAAGCAAGAGGTTTTATCACACACACACGTACACAAGATCATTTGTTTTAAAGTTGAAACCTTTCCCTGAGAACATGATTTATGGCTGGCTGTTGTTAAGACTCAGTGATTATATTTTTTTCATACTGTTTTTCCTTGAGAGATCACAGTTCTGAAGACTGTGTTTCAGGCTTTCTAGTGGATTTGCTCCTTTGTCTTCTTATAACACACCAACTCATAAACAATTGCCTAACCTTGCTCCCACCTAGGTTGCTCAGTTCACTTCTGCATTATTTATTGTTCAGACCTCTTCCCAGATGTTACAGGCTTCACAGATAAAACTGAGAGCACACCTACACTGTATATGCAGCCAGAGAATTTAAATTCTTTATTTGGTGCTTTAGTAGTTTTTCTTCTCTCTTCTACAAGCATTTGTTTTGCCTTTTCACAGATTATGAAACAGAGCAAAAATAAGTTTTTGTCAACAGTGCCTAACTGATACAAAGTGTGTGCAGTATTTATAAGTCACACTACTAAACATAGCTTTGACAAAGGAATGGGGTTTCTTTTTCTCAAATACATATATAAATTTAATTTTGTATTATAGCGTTCTTCAATCCTTTCACCTTCACCATCCCCTATTATACATTCTGTCTTTCCTACCAGTATAAAAGAAGCAAACCCAAGTCCTCCTGACAACTCAGATTATTATCCCAAACAAAGGAAAATACCTTCAAATCTGCACCATAATACATAACCCTCAGAATATAGAGTACTTGAATTCTACACATATTGCTTTAAACACAATTAATTTTACAGTACAGAATTCTTAAATAGCACTTTAACTAAAACCTTCTCCAGCAAGACTCAATGGCACTGAAATAAAATGTGTACTGCTAGACATCCATAAGGTAATGACTTCAGAGTGTGTGCTGTGCTGTTTTAGGGTGCTGATCACTGTTGGGTCATTGTAATTATGAAAATTTTACATGCAGTGCCTGAAATGTTCTGCAACTTCACTTCTTATTTTGTCACTATTATTAAGATTCCCACACAAAAAGATCCCCAAGATGTCACTGTATTCTGAAGTTAATGTCATACATCATATCAAGCTAAAATTTCCCTAAAAAATTTCTTTAAAGCATTTTTTCCTTGGTAGCTATTTGCACATGATCTGAAGGCACTTTATTTACAGAAAATACAGTAGAAAGAGAAAATAAAGTTTGGAAAATTAAGACTTTAGGGTGTGGGGTTTTTTCTTAGATCAGATTGTTCTGTGTCATTGTTTTTTACAGCATTATTAGGATACATTTGCCATTTAATTAGTAAACAATATAATTTTTTTAAACTTCTTGTCATTCGGCATTTCCAGTACAAGATACTGTGCAACAAAAACATGAGAGTTTGTGTCCATTTGTTATTGACTGATAGAGGATCATGCAGGAATTTTGTCATTGGGTTTGGGGGATTTTTTTGCAAATTCAACAGCTGATTTAATAAGTATTTAAATAATGTACTGATGTCATACCTGTATAACTATACATGAGTGCAAATAGCATTCCAGCTTTATTATTGGGTGCTTGCACTTCAAAATAATTGTATCTGTTAAAAATCCCATCAGGTTAAGCAAGAAGAATTTTACCCTTTACAAAGCTTGACACCTGCTCATTACATTAATAAAGATATTGCCTTCTAAGATCAAGTGGTGTTGACAATAAGAAGTAATCACCCTGTCCAGGGTGATTCCTAGTTTTTGAAATATCTGAATCACTACTTTCTTAGAATATGAGGATAATTTTTGACAAGTATGCCAGTCTATCCAGCTGCTGGTCATTTCACTATATCTGCAATATAAAAGAGAGTATTACTGTGATCTTTGACGTAATTTCACAAGATAGGAATTTATTTAGACATCTTAGATGATATGAGGAACACATTAACAATAATATCTAGAGCAGAAGTTATGCAAAAGCATAGTAAACACTGCCATGACTTAAAAGCTATTGGGTGTTAGACTTCGTAAAGCAATGGGCAGGGAAAGGATACTTTCTAAATGTTATTTAAAAGATTGAATTCATACTGATTCTGTAGGTGTTGCATGATCTACACTGAAAACAACCTGTTTTATTTCACTTCCATGTTGACTAACTGACTGATGAGGCAACCTCTAATTATGGTTTGTGTGGTAACAAAAAAAAACCCCAACAAACCTCCCCCCCAAAAAACCCCAAACAAACAAAAGCAGAGTTAATTATCCAGCACATTCAGTGTTGAACAGCTAATATAGTGTATTTCTGGGACACCCATTTTGTTGAGATAAGTTTCTTGCAGAGTAATCTTATTACACCAGGTGCTTCATGATATCAAAAACTTTTTCAACTAAGCAATGTGAAGTTGGGTCCTATCAACATCACGTGCTTGAAGGTGCTTGCTTGTAAAAATGACTAGATGGACAACAGGTTAGCGAAGTTTCTTTAAATCAGACACTGTATAGCTGTCATAATGGGATATATTCTCTAATAGGCCATATTAAATTTTCTCATGGAAGAATATAAAAATTAATTACAGAAAAGAAAACCTACAAAGCTACCTTTTTTTTTTTTTTTTAACAAATGAGGATACCATCATGTTTATTGTTAAATTTAGCAGTATTAGAGGCATGAAAATGAAAACATGCACAGGTATGAATGGAGCCACATGACCAGTTTCTAGTTAATATCTCAATCTAAAGCTTTGATTTAAATGCAGGCATATAAAAGCTGTGGGATGAGTGTTGTTTTGCTTTTAAATCAAAATGAAACTTAAGTACCATCCAGCTTCTTGTCTTTTCATAATGCAAATTACAGAATATGCAAGCAAATATTTTCTTTATATAATATATGTCTAAATGACATGCTATCCCTGAATAGGAATCTGCTGGGCAAGGAGTTGGGATGTTAAATATGTTATTAGTTTTAGAAAGGATTTTCTTGGTATGAAGAAATAATGTATTCCTGTATAACATCTTTGTTGGCATTAGTCCCCTAGAAGAAATTAATTAGTCTTAATGAAAAACATCTGTAAAGGACAGGGTGATGATTTGCTACATGAAGTGATTCACAAAGAAATTATTGCCCACAGTGATAAGCCACAGATCTGCAAAGCTCAACAAGGCCTTACAGGTTCTAGCAAAACAAACATCACCAGAGCAGAAAATTCCTCAACTTCATCTTGTTGTGCTCAGAGTTTTTATCTATATTCCAATATATGTGAATAAGGTCCAAAACACTGGGCCGATTATTACCATATATTCAACTACTGTCCAGATTTGCTTTCAGTGTTTGGCTTTCAATTTTGGCTTTTGAAAAATTTATGCTCTCTCTGCATGGGGGAATTCCTAAGTCTAGGGCCACCTTCTCAGCTGGCTCCAAGTGCCACAGCTCTGCTGTGGCTGTGGTTCCTCCTCTCCCTCTTCAAATCTCTACTTGGAGAGCTGTAATGAAGCTTCTTGACTTCCAGCTGGAAACAACAGATTTCTCTGGACAAGGTTTAGAAGTAGGTTTCTAACCTTCTCTATAAAGCCACAATTGCTCATACAGAATTACCACCTCAGGGGAGATAAATAGACTTTTAGCAACTGAGACACAACACTGTTACACACAGAGAGGTAAGCAATGTTGCATTTCACAACTGTAAACACTTACAAATGCAAATTCCACCCCTCATCTCCCACAGTAAATCAAGTTCCTTGTAAGGATCAGTAAAGTAAGTTAATACACATCTGTGTGCTTTTAGTTGTAGAATAGTAAATCACCTTCAAAATTAAACTAATTTTTTTATTAACAAGGAAACTTGAACACTCAAAATTGTTTAATAGAGGTTTTCCATTCAGCTTATGACATTTTAAGAGAACTGTGCTTTAACTCAATTTTGGGGTTTGCAGCAAAAAATGTTATTTTCTCTGCCATTTCAAATGCATGTTTCTGAAGCCAGAAGATGTGTTTTCTGTGCTCCACTGTCTGACCTAAGAGTAAAAGACTGCCATGACAATTTGTTGCATTTGTTGCTTTATATTTGCCAGAGATACCACTGCTGAGTCTCACAAAGGAATGTCTCCCTTAAGCAGACCTTCAGTTTGTATCAGTCCCTGGAATGAAAACTGAGCTGTAATTCAGTAAAGTACTGAGCACTTTAATATTTAGTAATTCTTAGTCCCAGGAGATTAAGTAGTTAGGAATCGTTTGATGCTTAAAAATAAGCATAGCTGAACTTGAGTCAATAAGTACTGCTTAACAATATATCAGTCATTGTTACGCTGCTTATTTTATGCGACCTTGTCCTTCCTTTCACTGAGGGAACTGCAAGATCAGAAAAAAATTCAGTTGTGAGTATTCCAGTGTTCAGGGCCAGAAGTATATGATTTGCAGTTCATCATAAGAATCTGGATGGATACCCAGTGCCGACCTGCCAATATCATAAATGTTACACTGCTAAAGTGTAATATGTCTGCTTTTCAAACTTCTAATCATGTATCTGTATTGCATGATATAAATACATATGCTGGAAACTTCTGGTTACTGCAGAACTGCAATGCCCTAGTTTGAGAAATACATAAAGTAACCTCACATATTGGGCAAAATATCTGGTCGTGAGAACACTCCAGATTATCGAGTGCATGGCTGTCACAAATGGTTACATTGGTTATTTTCATCACGGCATGAGTAGTAAATCAAAATACTGTACCTGAGCAAAAAACAGCGTGTTGCTAGAGAACCAAATAACAATCTCTTTTTTTCTGTATTGTAAAAGGTAACCTGAACTTCCAAGAAAGAGCCAATAATAAATAGTAAGATGTTCATGCAATTAATGTAGCATCATAGAGATTATTGCCTGGCCATTCAGAGCTATCTCAGAGCTCCTTTGGCCAGGGACCTCCTCAATGGGAAGCGGAAAATCTATGTTTCAGTATGGTTACAGAACGTAAAAAGACCTGATGCTGACAGATTACCTACAGCTGGGTAACTACCACTGGATACATGGTAGGTTTTTTCCTAGAATTGTCAAAAATTATGCCCTGAACATGTCTTATTTATTTATCCCAAGGACCACTTCCATAATTTTCCAGAGGTGATTTTTTTTTTCCCTTTGATTCTATCATTCTTCTCATTCACTTTGTCTTTTGACAGAGATTAACATAGCTGTGTTGTAAAGACCTAGAAGTTGCCTCTTCTGAGGGTTCACTGTCATGATGGAGCCTTCATAATCCCTGCAAAATGTACACAGGCTTCTCCAAAATGGATGATTTTTGCTGACCAAGGCAGTGAATCAGTTATGATTAACAGACATTGTATTTTTATTATTATGTCAATGGAATAACATGTCCCTTTGGGCTTCTATGCTTGTGTCTGGTGGTCATGATGAGAAAGATTTTTATAGGCTGGTAACAAATAAATGCTCTTTCAAGGTCTGTTTTCCTAAATTGGCTTTTAATTTCTCTAGGCTGCTCACATGTGGCAATAATCAACCCCCACATACAGCCCAGAAGCATCTTGGTTATCTGTAAGACGATCTTGCTATAAAATAATTTTTCTCAAACCAGCTAGAGAGCAGCAAACTCTCTGGAAATATATCAGTGTTTATCTTATTTTGCATGGCTTCTTTTAGAAAATGAAGAATAAAGTTACTTTTGCTGTGCAGTTCTCTCTCTCTTTGCTCAATAAACAGGCTCTATTTGCATGGATCCTGATGGTGTGGGCTAAAAATACAGGAAATACTGTGGAGTAAAATCAAAGGAGACTCCTGCACCAAAAGTTTGGAGGTGCGGAGGAAAGGAATCAAACACTTGGAACAGTTATCTTCAGCTGGATCCTGCCTAGTTAGAAAAAGCCTCCCACATCTCTTTTTTTGTTCCTGTGCTCTAGCCGAGACCATGAAGGTAGGTTTCAGTTACCCATTACTTACGCTTACCGGAGAATTCCCAGAACATATATAGATTCACAGATCCATCCTTGACCACTTTCTTCCTTAGCAAGCATATATGATCACCTTCTCCACTATAAACAAGTGGAGAACTGTAAGACTTTGTTGCAGTCTTCAGCAGGGAATTCATGCTGTAAATTAGCTTTGAAAACTAGCAGTTTTCCTCTCACACAAAAAGGAACAGAAGTCTTTTAGCACAGGCCTCATTCCTACTTGTGTGTGACTCTATTATCATCTAAATGGGAATAAAATCCAACCCTTACAGCAGTCTGTCTTATGTTTTAAATATATGACAAGCTAAGAGATGAAGCAGATGTACCAAAACAACACATACTAGCCTCTGTTGATGACCCAGATTTATTTTTTGCCCTCTATTTCTTGACACTATTCAGAATATGAATTGCTCTACAGGATACCCCTTCTGAGTACACTTGGTTCAAAAAAGTCCTCTTGCTGAGTAACATGTGGACATCATAAATCCAGCTGCCAAATGTAAATTTTCTAGGAAATTTGTTGATTTTCTATTCTCTATGGAAATGTTTTGGAAAATATTCTCTTTTTTATCCAATGGATCTTTCAATACATTGGTCATTGTTTCTTCTTTAAATTTCCCTAAGGTTTTACAATGTTCCCTAAAGTTTCACTTCGATAGCAAGTATTCCACTGCAAAATGATTCTGTATTTTGATTCACCTTGTATTCATTATTAATGATGCGTTTTGTACAATCAAGAAAAATAGAAAGGAGAAAGTCGGTTAGGATCTGGAAAAAAGAGAATGTTTCAGTGCTATATCATGTATGCAATAATTATTTTGGTCAAAGTTAACATATAGAATACTTGTACTACAGAAAAGATGTCTGAAATACTGGAATGATTTTGTGTCTATTGCCCATGGTTGGAATAGTTAGGAAAACAAACAAACAAATTCCTTAAACATTTGCCTAATATTTAGCTAATTTTGCAGTAGGTTCCAGTTTAGAAACTGAAATCCTCTAGGATGTCCCATGATTTTGATACTATTTACCAGGTCTTTAAGTTCAATAATGGGGACTGTAATTAATTATAGTGTTTTCTTCTTACAATGCCTATCATCATGCAAGTCTGTGACTGAGTAGCTTCCCTCAGCTTTACCTAAACTATCTGAAAATTCAAATTTTACCCTGATAATAGAGCAGTAGACAATACGTGTCCAGTTTGTGAATTAACTTATTTAATAAGAACTACCTAGAATGTAGCATTTTTGCAACAGTGAGTTTCTGATACTGAGCACTCCAGAAATTCTAAGAATTTATTTTTCTTCACTAGCATTAA
Source organism: Phalacrocorax carbo (assembly GCF_963921805.1). NCBI lineage: Eukaryota > Metazoa > Chordata > Aves > Suliformes > Phalacrocoracidae > Phalacrocorax > Phalacrocorax carbo. Next base: position 106,536,994 of record NC_087514.1, read on the forward strand.
CACAGTCATATTGCATATTGTTTATTCTTTATGCGAAACAATGTGTGAAAATTTATATTTAACAAAATGGAAAGAATAGGATGTGAACCTGCTATACAAAACAAACAACTTCCTGATTCATACATCCTCTGAAGAACGGGTTGTTCAGTTTTAAAGAAGCTATTTTTTTCAGAAGGCATTCCTAGACCTTACTTTTGAGTAGTTATTTTGCACTTGGCAATTGCTTCTTCCTGCTGAAGGAAAAATGGATCAAGAACTTCCCATATATATCTTACTTCGTTGATACTGTGTACTGACAATGAGTGAAGTAGCCAAGACAACTTTTTGCTTCAGAATTTCCAGATCTTTGAGTGCTTAATGTCATAATATTAATGATAGGTCCTTGTAGTTATTTCTTGGTAGTATGCCTATAGGATCTCTTTATTTTACTTTAGAAAAAGGGGAGAAGAGAGGATAAATGATTTAAAAACATCTGGTATTCATTAACATAAAAGCTATTCATTAACTCAATATCTATGTTTCTTTCTCAACTTCTGCAAAATCTTCCTGTGAAACAGATTAAAACTCTAATTGGTTCATTTTTTTTACTTTTTTTTTTTTAATTGGGGTGGCTATTCATTTGTTTTCTGATTTTGATTCTTGTATGATCAATCTTCACAGTTTCTGCTTGAGTTTTGGAATCTTGTGAACTTCAGGTTTCTGATGAAGTTTAAATGTTCAATTAGGATCTTACTTCCTACCAAGATTCCCTTCCTTTGAGCCTCAAGCTTTTATCAACCTTGAGAGGAAAGACTAATTTAATCTCTAATGTTTCTATGTTGCCTGAGCTAAGATGGGCCCTTCTTTTGTTTCATCCAAAAGTTTCTGCAGTCTAGCAATTCTGTTTCTTCCAGGAGGTGCAGAAGTGGCTGGAAGCTTTTATCTTTAAGATGGTGACGTGTAAGCTTATTCCTTCTCAGCTATCACCAAGAAGGACAGAACTAGAATTATTTAGGTGCCATACTGACTTACTGTCCCTCCCTGATCATCTGCCATATGTCATACTGCACTAACCAATCCAATAACTATAGTAAAATGCAGCAGAAAGTTCCAATATTGTAAAAAGGATGCAAAATTATTAACAGAACTACAACAGTATCTAGAAGTACCTGTGTCGTAAATGGTAGATCTACAAACAAGACAGTTGCTGAGCCAATTAATTATTGGACCCCACAGTCATCCTTCACATATGACTGTCCTCATCACTAAGTTCCTCACCACTAAGTTGCAGTCTGGCTCACCCTCTTACTTCTTTCAAATTCAGTATTCAATTTTTTATGCAGAACTTAGCAGATTCAATAGCAGAGTGTTTTATCTTCAGACTACTGAAGGGTTGGTTGTCCACCTTATCATTAAACATCTCTCGATTAGAGCATTTACTTACGAAATGGGAAGCCAGTCCCAGTGCCATCCTTCACCTGACATTCCTCTCTTTCCTGAATACTGGTGTAGCATCAACAGGAGTCATCTCTACCCTGGTGCTGACTTCAGGTATGGATTTGATATTCTTGTTCCTTTTGCAAGCAGAGGAAGGCATGAAACTATTTCTGAATGAGTGTTCCAATGAATACTTTGTTGTAATATAAGATAGTTCTTCTAAAATAAAGCATTTGTTATGTTCTTGGAGGATCCAACAGGACACAGAAGTCCTTCAGTGGGCTGGTTGCAAATAAGAGATATTTATGCTGAGTTACTCAGCCTGCAGCAGTTCCTAGTATGCCCAGAAGCAGAAGACTTCAGAAAATATAAATCCAACAAGCTGTACATGGGAAATATACATACCACTGTGATGAAGTAGCAGCTGGGCAATTTTGACTGCTCTGGAAGTCAGACACCTAAATTCTTTGTTGAATTCAGCCACAAGACCACATTATCTGTGTCCTGTTTCAATATCTTAACCAGAAATCTATCCTTCCTGATTAAATATCACCTTGTAACTGATTAGCATTGCCTTACAGGGAAGTTAAAAGTATTTAGCAGAATAGGATTTTTAAATATTAGTGTTCCATGCTTTAATATTTTCCCCATATTTAAAAAGTTGGTTTGCTATTGATAGCAGTTTTTGGCCTGAAAGCTAGATCAAACTTTTTCACTTTCGTAACTTTTCCATTATAGTTTTGACTCTACAGATTTTAGCTGCTAAGGTTTGGAAATAAAATAATGTGAAAAGTTCAATGTTGAGAAAGATTACTACATAATGCAAATCCTAACAGTGCTAAGGAAATTTAAATGGCAAAGGTGCTGATGTAACCATATTCAGAAACTATACAGCTGTCATAATCAAGAAGTCAGTCATTCAGAATTTGAGCACTTACCCTTCTAGGCATAAATGGGAGTAAAATCATGTCTTAGAATCATAGAATGTCCTGAGTGGGAAGGGACCCACAAGGATCATCAAGTCCAACTCCTGTCCCTGCACAGGACAAGCCCAAATTTACACCATAAATTTGTCCAAGAGCTTGGCATTGTCCAAGATCTTCTTGAATATCGCCAGGCTGTGTGCCATGACTGCCTTCCTGGGGAGCCTGTTCTAGTACTCCATCACCCTCTGGGTGAAGAACCTTTTCCTAATTTCTAACCTAAACCTCCCATGGCACTTCTTCCTGCCATTCCCTCACATCCTATCACTGGTCACCAGAGAGAAGACATCGGTGCCTGCCCCTCCTCCTCCCCTTGTGAGGAAGCTGTAGACCATGATGAGGTCTCCTTTCAGTCTCCTCTTCTGTAGGCTGAACAAACCAAGTGACATTAGTCACTCCTTGAACAGTTTCTCCTCTAAACCCTTCACCAACTTCATGGTCCTTCTCTGGACACTCTCTAGTAGCTTTATACCCTTAATGTACTTTGGCACCCAAAACTGCACACAGTACTTGAGGTGAGGCCACACCAGCACAGAGCAGAATGGGACAATCACCTCCCTCAGCTGGCTAGCAATACAGTGCTTGATGCACCCCAGGACAAGGTTGGTGCTCTTGGCTGCCAGGGCATGCTGTTGTCTCATGTTAAACTTGCCATCAACCAGAACCCCCAAGTCCCTCTCTGCAGAGCTGCTCTCCAGCCTCTCGTTCCCCAGTCTGTATGTACATCCAGGGTTGCCATGCCCCAGGTGCAAAATTCAACATTTGCCCTTGCTAAACTTCATACAGTTGGTGATTGCCCAGCTCTCCAGTCTATCCAGATCCCTCTGCAGGGCCTCTCTGCCCTCAAGAGTGTCAACAGGTCCTCCCAGTTTTGTGTCATCAGCAAACTTAATTAGTATTCTTTCAAGTCCTGCATCCAAGTCATTAACAAAGAGATTAAAGAGTAATGGCTCCAAGATGGATCCCTGCAGAACCCCATTAGTGACTGGCTGCCAGTCCAATGTAACCCCATTTACTATAACCTTCTGAGCTCAACCCATCAGCCAATTGCTCATCAATTGCATTACATGTTTATCCAGCTGCATGCTGGACTTCTTGTCCAAGAGGATACTGTGAGAGACAGTATTGAAAGCTTTACTGAAATCCAGAAAGATCACATCGACTGGCTTCCCTTGGTCAGCTAGGTCCCTTGTCATAGAAGGGAATCAAATTTATTAGGCAGGACTTTTCCCTTGTGAACCTGTGCTGGCTGGGACCAACGACTGCATTGTCTTTCAGTTGGTTTTCAGTAAATCCCAGAATAATCTCCATAATTTTACCAGGCACAGAAGGGAGACTGACAGGCCTGTAGTTACTGGGGTCATCCCGGTTGCCCTTCCTGAAGACTGGGACAATGCTTGCCAGCTTCCAGTCAACTGGAACCTCTCCAGATTCCCAAAAGCATTGAAAAAATCATTGAGAGAGGTCTCACTATGACATCAGCCAGCTCTTTAAATACCCTTAGATGGATCCCATCAGGCCCAATCATCTTATAGGGGTCTAGCTCTGGCAGCAAGTCCTGTACAAATTCAGGGATTATTAGGAGTTTGTCATTCCCACAGTCATGGTTCCCCAGCCCAGGGATCTGGGGGTCCCTAAGCCCACCATTGGTGTTGAAGACCAAGGTGAAGAAAGCATTAAACATCTCTGCCTTATCTATGCCCCTGTTTGTGATGTGACCATTCTCATCAAGCAAAAGGCCAATGTTATTTCTGGCTTGCCTTTTGCCATTAATGTATTTTAAAAAGCCCTTCTTATTGCCCTTCACAGTATTGGCCAGCTTCAATTCTAATTGAGCTTTGGACGCACATATTTCCTCCCTGCAGTGGTGAACAGCATCCCTATAGTTCTTCTCCAAGCCTGTAGCATTGCATGGGTTTGTTGTGACCCACGTGCAGGACCTGGCTTATAGCCTTGTTGAATCTCATACAGTTGGCCTCGGCCCATCAATCCGCCCTGTCCAGATCCCTCTGGAGAGGGATCCCTCAAGCAGATCAACACTCCTGCCCAGCTTGGTGTCATCTGCAAACTTACTGAAGGTGGACTCAGTCCCCTCATCCAGATCATTGAACTCTGTTCACCACCACTCTTTGGGCCTGGTCATCCAGCTAGTTTTTTACCCAGTGAAGAGTATGCCTGTCCAAGCCATGAGCAGCCGGTGTCTCTAGGAGAATGCCATGGGAAATGGTGTTAAAGGCTTTACTGAAGTCCAGGTTAACGACATCCACAGCCTTTCCTTCATCCATTAAGCAGGTCATCTGGTAATAGAAGGAGATCAGGTTAGTCAAGCAGGTCCTGCCTTTCATGAACCCATGCTGGCTGGGCCTGGTGAACTGGTTGTCCTGTATGTGCTGTATAATGGCACTCCAGATGATCAACATGTTCCACTCCAGATAACAAATTGGCCATTTAGGTAACTAAAGCTCACACTCACGTTGTATAAGGACTTGACAACAGAATATGGGGAGATTCCAGAGGCAAAATTAATAGCTCCATATATAGAACTTAAAAAGTGTTATGCATGAATGAAACTCATTGTGAACCTCCATGTAATACCTGCATTTTTAGTGTTAATGAGATATCAGTACATTAAGAACAGACATAGCATCTGGCATGCTAGATGGAAGCCTCACTAGGCACCTCAGTTATCCATCTGTAGTAATGAGAGCTACGAGCATTTCTGACACTAAAATTTCATTTATTCAACTCTAACTGAAAATTATGTTACAAAATATCAAGAAAAACAGTGGAATCCTCAAAAAAGCCCTCAAAAAATCCTAAAATTCTAAAATTATAAATATGCATCACATTAGCAAGAACAGCAAACTTTTTTGAAAGATTATCTTTTAAAAGAATGATTGTTCCAGACAACAGAACTAAACACAGTGTCCACCTCATGGAGTTTTCCAGTTGGCTTTTCCACTGGAAAGGATAAAATTTTACAGCAGAAAATCAAAAGTATTTAAAAAAAGGTATGTGGGGAAAATGTATGTCTGTCCTGTAAAGAGGCTGGTTTGTCATTGTTAATTGCATCTGACACACTTATAACTAGATCTTGCATTTCTTTTTTAAAAGGATAACTGAGTTATGCTGTGCAAGTATACCACTGTAACCACCTACTTGTCTTCAACTAAAATACCACAATAAAGCAGCCTCTGGCAACATTCCCACTTAAATACCACAGAAATGCTTGTCCCTGTTGTATTTCAGTTTCTATAAAAGTGGAGTAGCCAGAAGTGTCCTACTTTTGGAGACAGAATGACTTTTCCATTAATTCTGATAAGTTACTTGGGGCTATTGCAGAAGGTAGCTTTAGAGTTGTAACTTCCCTTTTTCTGTGTGATCCGTGTACATGGCAGTTCTATTACATGCTATAAGGAATTGTGCAATATATGTCATGGCGGTGTGAGTTGCAGTAAATCCACTGAAAAACCTGAGGCCAAAGAAACCTTAATTTAGTTAGGAAGCAATGCTATTTTCTTTTTTTTTTTTTAACTGTTTGTTACAACCCCGTCATTAGGACTCAACTGTCTTTCTTGAAATAATTTTTAAAAAATGGGGGATAGCTGTGTGCACTCTTTGCAACACAAGAAACTGTGCCAGTATCTATGCTTGATAATATAGATGAAGCAATTAAGTGTTAACAGTTATACAGATACTGCGAAAAGGAGGCATGAATTTGCAGCTGAACTCTACTGTATCACGAGTGATATTCCCATGTGCTTCATCACCTCCAGCATTGATAAAGGATCTAAACCTTGCTGATCGAAGATGAGACTTTGCTTTTGCCTTTTGATACTTTGGCATCCTGCAGGGATAGAAAGTCAAAAGACATAAATGCAATAAAATATTATTTGAGTAGGGGAATAATAAATGATGTGTTATAAACTCCCTATCATACAGAGAATCTTGTCCTAGACAGTGTTTTTGATTACTGCATCTAAGATAAAGACTTAGTATTGGTAATAGAATGAAGGGGATGATTCTGGAGACTTTGGGAAAATGTTAAAAATTGAAAAAGAAACAGATTAATAACTTGGGAAGGTCATAGAAAAAGGGATTTGCAAGACATAGACAAATTATAATCATTCATGTGAGGTCTTTCAGAATTTAGCTGAATCAAGGCTCTAAGCCTTTTCAAAACTTAAAAGCTGATATGAAAGCACATAGACCTGAAAATCTGCCACACTTAACAGTTAAGCTGACATTGCCACTACATTGGTGTGCGAGAAGGAAACAGCAAAAGAGCTTCTCCTTGTCTTCTAATCCTTTCCAGATATTAGAAATACTCCATGTGGATATACAGCCTTCAAACTACAGAGGGAAACATGCTGGAGAGGAAGCTGGAGCTGGTGGTCTACACACACCCCACAACAGAGCAGGCTGGTGTGGAGGGGGAAAGATGTTTCTAACAGCTACCTATAAATGATTAGCTGGCATGTTTTAGGTTTTTTTTGTATTAGAAAAACTGCTTTCTTAATGCCTCTTTGAATAAGAACTGGCAAAAGTATTGTAATTTCAGGCACATGTCTACTGTTTTTCCAGATGCATTTTCTTCATTACCGACAATGTGTTACAAACAAAGAGGTTCTGGAATGCCTCTGCTTGTCTGGCTTTTTCTGTTAAATTTATTTGTGTGGTCTCTTTGCTATTTGCCTACAGTACCTACCTAGCTAGCTATCAATAAAACATCTGGTAATCATCGGAACACTTGCATCATTAAACTTTCCATCAAAGCAACTGCTACAAATTTGTATTGGAAAATGCCCAGTGTTTAATTTGAAACAGATATCTGTAGCAAGAAGAGTGCCAAAATATGCTGCAATTGAATTAACATTTTTACTCACCCAATTTCAAATATGCTTTGATGTTCTTTAATTTCTAATGTGTACTTTTGAAATAGCATGTCTTGATGTATGTGAGAAATGATAGTATGCAGACATCATAGCTAAAAATTCAGGGTTTTTTGTATCACACAAAATTTTTTCATCTTTACTGCTCTAAGACTACCTTTTTTCAATAAGGCAAATCAATACCTCCTGAACAGCATATATCATGGAACACAGGAGGGGAAAGTGTTAGAAATTGATTGAAATTCATGAGTGAGATAGGTGGTGTTCGAGAGGGGGTTAAATCCTTTTGAGATGCCACAGAAGAGAAGACAACTTCAGTTCATCATGTTTGCAACTCTGAATGTGACACTTACAAGTTTCATCTGTTAAATCCTGCGTAGCAAGCCACAGTTCTCAAGCATTCTGGATAGAGTTGATCCAAGCATTTTCATGAGAACATTTGGTCAGTATATGTACTTTAAAATCTGTCATGGGAAGGATCATCTCAACAATAAAAGCATAGAAATTGCCAAATATTCTTTTTGATTCTTTTAAATGTTTTCACTTTTCATTCCACACTACATTCTTCACTCAAAATTTTAAGTTATACTAAAAGAAGGTAAAGAGAAGAAAATATTCGATCTCATTTATAATTTTTTCCAGATTATCTGTTTACAACGCTATCAGATTATCTTTTGTATTTCTTTCCAGCTTCCATAATTCCTCTGGATTATGATAACTGCAGAGCAAATTTTGCCTTCAGATGCATGCAAGGTTTTTCAGTAAACTTTTACATGTCCTTATAAAATCAGAATCTATAGAGAAACTTTGTCACTGACCTGACAAATGATGATGATGATCAAAAGATGATGATAATTTATCATTTTATATGATCATAAAAGAAAAAAATGTGTTTTTTCTTTTATTTTAGAATAAATTCTTTGTATATATCATCCAACATTCAGTATGATAATGGAAGTCAGATTAATAGTCAAGCACTGGGAGAACATTTCAGATACTAAGTACATGATATAACCCCCTGCTCCTATGAACAAATTATCATGAAATTCAAAGCTAAAGAGTAAAAGCAGGACAGAAGTTACTATAAGCCTAATGTTAACATTTTAGTTTTGTGTATCAGCTAAAAAAAACTCTTTTATGCCATAGGAAGTGATAGATGTTTATATGTAAACATGTAGGAAACCACAAAGTGCGTAAATAACCTTATCTGAATTTATAGTCTGAAACCTTCAAGGCCTCATCATCTTCCAGATTAATTTCTGAAACTACTTGGTCCTCCACCAGCACTATTCAACAGCAGTATTGGCAAGAGTTATATCTGCCTGGCCTCATGGGGATTTTCAGAGGAGTCTGAAAGTCTCAAGTGAGCCATTTAGCACTGAGAACTCTGATTTTGTAGTCCTTTTAAACATCCAGAATTCTTTTGACTGGAAAACATAATGTATGTTTTTCATGCAAGTAGCAGTTCATCAAAATAACTTCAAGGTCAATTTTCTCTCACTGGAAAGGGAAAACTTCTGTGAAAAAGTTTACAAAAGCATTTCTATGTTAATCTAGCAAATATAATAACCAACACCACCAACACCGCCACCACAAATTTTATACGGGGCCCATAAGAAGCCATAGATACCAAAATTAAGTCTAATTGCCATCACCAAGTCCTGTGCTCTCCAGCTCCTAGTCTCAGAAATCTGAAGAGGTTGATGTCTAACCCAAGCCATGGAAGAATTCACAAATATAATGACTAGGGAATCCAACCTGCTGATCCTCTTGCTCTCCTACCGGACAGGGTTTTGAACCAAGGGGTAGCCACAGGGAGAGGAAAGATCACCTCTGTTTTCTGCCTGAGGATATGGTATCAGGAACCCTCGTCTTCCTCATGCAAACTCCATCCTTCCACAGGGGCACTGTGGCTGCTCCTTACCTGACATGGAGTGATTGCTATTGGGGGAAGAGAGAGAAAGTATACCTAAGGAAGCACAAGCCTTTGACTTCATGTTTAGTCCATGGGTAGAATAGCTTCTGTGAGCATTTACATCTTTTATATAAAATAGCTTGATGCAGATATTTAAGTATTTGAAGTATGCTGACAATTCTGGTTAGCTATGTGTTTCAAGTAAACTGTTCTGTTGGAGTATATCAGCAAACATGTTCTTGTTTCTTCTCTTTCAAACAACTGAGACAAATTTAGCTGAAAAAAAAGGTGAAATCAATTATTATCTGAGACATAAAATTGAGAATTTTTCACAGGACTAAACCCAACCTATAAATCTGCATGCAAAGATGTAACCAAAACTAACAACTGAATGCAAGTTTAACTTTTTATTATTAGTATTCATGTGCTTGTAAGAGCTCTTACCAAATCAAAATCTGATGGAATTGGAATGATCCAAGTTATATGCACCTTAAAAATACAACATCCCTATAAATGACTTAAAACTACTGGAAAAATTAATTGCATTGTAAAAATATTGTATGGAAAAGACAGCATCTGATATAAAAAATTTGGCATAACCTAATAACTTACTAAGCTACTTAAAACCTCTATCATTGTAGAAATATAAAATGTCATAATATATTCCCAAAACCTGAAAATAAACACCCCCAAGTTAAGTTACTTTTAACCATCTTTTTCTTTCTTTTAAGCTAGACCTCTAAATAGAAAGCACTTCCTCTGAATCATGAGTAAGACTTTGGATTAAATCTCTAAACAACACACACCATTATCAGAGAACTTTAAGGGCAGATTCTAATACTTCTGAAAATCAAAACAAAAATAATATTTACTTCAGTGGATCAAAATACTCCGTCTCAACTCTTTGCTACCATATGCTATAGATTGAACATCAGAGCATTCACCCAACTTGCTATTACTTGCTGAAAAAGTCAGAAATTCTTAAAGATGATAAGAGGAAAGCTAGATGAATGATTTAATACTGTAGATAAGAAGAGTTGGACTCTTTCTGTAGTCAGGGAAATGCACATTATTTAAGAAAGCCAGAAAATTTTCTGTGCTGCACTTAGGCTTTTTCTCAATCATTAAAATAGTATCTTTCAAATTAATTACTGTCATTCCTTATTGGATAAAACCACTTGGAGTCATATGGTCACAACCACTTTTTTATCACAGTTATCAGACAGATGAGGATCAAATTTGGCCTAATGCAGCTACAAACTACTCATTAATCACCAAATAATGGAATTAACAGTCAAGAGTGGTGAAAAAAATTGTGAAGCAACTGCAACACTTTGTGAACATGGTTGAACACAACTGTCATTTTGCTATGGTAAGTAGTGAGATGGATTTGTACAAGGTATCAGAAGTCAGAATATGGACCTTGGAAAGACAAAATGAATGCTCAATTTAATTAACTTTGTGTTTTCTAGTGATCAAAACAATACATTTTAGCCATCGGGAATATCTCAATATACTTTCTAAAGAACTACCTCCCATCTTGGAGAATTCTGCAATACAGCTTTAACTAACAAGTGACTTAATGGCATTTTCTGTGAGAACAACACTCCCCTGTGTCACCTATTTCCAGTACAAATCAGTCTTGTGTAATACAGTCCTGTCGTCTAAGATGAAGCTCTCCAAAAGGCACAATTCATTTGTGGATACTAACTAATGGTTGTTATTTACAATTCTGAGAGATGAGCAATGTGTTCCTTCTAAATGAAAGAGAACAAAGGAGATGCATCCTCACAGATGTAGTTTTAGAATATCTCTTGTGTATATGTTGTGTTTGTTTTAGAATTTAAATTTGTGTTTTAGTCTTGCATTTTTTCTTGCCATTTGTTTGCAAGTGCTGGGTAGATAACCCTATTTCCAAAACTTCCTAATGTCTGAGCCTTCTTTGTTCTTCAAGCTTAAATAATTCTCTTGCATGTGTCTAATGCGATATGTTACGCCCAAATATGTCCTCCTGCTGATTTTTATGAAAACACTGTACTGACCGACAATATAACAAGCCACATACAATTATCCTGAACTAAAAGAAATTGTGTTCTACATAACACTTTCCAACCTTTAAAGAAAGATGATTGTGTAATGCTAATAAATCTTTCTTTGTTTGAAACTCATTGATATCTAGCGTAAATGTCTGCTGAATTACCTGATGTACAAACATGTAGGTCTTCTGACGCCTGACCAAAGGTCTCTCATGTCATGACAGCTGAGGTCACAGTCACAAAGATATATGGATTATAACAGTGTTAAATGAAGTCAGATGACCCATAGGATAATTGACATCATTCTGCAAGCAAGTGGAGGTGCAATTAAACCTCCAAAGATTTTTACAGATTCCTTTTTGATGTTAGATATAAATTTTGTGTTGTGCTTTTATTTGCTTGTTTTTTCAAATGCACTGCAGGATTCTGTTTTTCAGTCAACTGACTTAAAGTCAACATATTAAGTTATGCATTATGTTGACTGAATTGATGCTATGTGTGCATCAGTCCATGCCACTGTCTGGAGATTAGGGACTAAAAAGAGATCACTTATAGGACAGAACTACGATGTTCTGATTGTACCCTTTCTTTAAGGTGGCTTGCTGGTAATCGGATTCATATGGCAAAGGAAGTTTCTTAGACTTCTCACTTCACAGTTCTCTTTCTAACCAACAGAGCAGAGTGGGAATTGTTTCTAAAACTGGTCTTTTTTATTTGTGTATTTAGGGTTGTGCTTCAGGTTCCCATTTATCAGGTCTGGAGAAAGATGGACCTTTTCTGAGAAACAGATAATGCCCTTAAGGAAAGTGACAGAGAGGTCGGACAGCAGGACTACATACGAGTACCAGTAAACTCATACACTACTACGTTGGGCATACCCTTGTCCAACAAAAGATTATGCACAGCATGATGACCTTCACTCATGTTCTCCGGGTTGATTATTACTGGAACAGATCATTGCATCAGGCAGAATGTATGTGGTGAAACAGAAGGTCTAGACACTGCCTGTTCCTTACTCCCACCTGTGCTTGTGGTAGTGAGAAAGAAGTGGTCTGAATACATCACCTTACTTAACTCTTCATATCTTCTCCAAAAAACAGGGAGGTTTCACAAAAGATTGCTTTTATCTCTCTGCATTCCTGTATAATGGCATGCTGTAGGCCATGATTTGGCTCAACATGAATATTAGAATAAAATTGTTTTGCTAGCAGATTACAGCAGAAATTTAAATCAAGGCATGAAGCTTTAATTTCAGAGGTCATCTGCTCAGCTTCTTCTTATTCTTTCCAGGCAGAGTATATAATGTTCTGGACTAAAAATGTCAGAGATCTACTAAGTAGGAAAGGTTTTATGCAAAGGTGCACCTGCCTGTACCAGCTCCAAATCTGAACAAAGCAATTTACCATTTGGAAAAAAAGGGCCTCCTAGAAATCTGTTTCCAAGGAAACTTTTCCATATTTTGTAAATTGGACAGTAAACTGCATGAGTGAACCAGCTGAAGACAATGTACTAGTGTCTTTCCACTGTGACTGAAATGAAACTTTTAAGGTGTAGCTTATGAACATGATTTTTCCCAGACAATAAATTTCTTTTATTCCCACAAGTCATGAAAGTCTAGAATTGTATTGCCAATTTACAAATTAAGACCAAAGAGTTACAAGCTTCTTTGGAACAGTAAAGTAAATTATTTTTTACATATAGTTTTTAAATACCTCTCCTAGTCAAACTTGAACTTCCAGCATGACAGAAGTGTAGCTCTGAAAATCTCTGGTGAAAATCTCTGGTTGTGTGCTCAATATACTAGAAACTTTGGGCCATGGCTGTTGGGTGTCCCATAAACACCACAAATGGCTGCTGAATAAAAGAAGATTGCTTTGGTATTATTTTCTATAAATAGTATCGGAGTTGGTTTAGACACAACTACAAATGACAGCAAGAGAAGAACAAACTTAACCTTGGCAGAGGTTTCATAGAGAGGTATTAGAATGCAGGACTGCCAGGAAATGTTATTCTGTGTCTCTTTCTTATGAGGCTGGAAGTTGCCCTACTTAATAATGCCTTTATTATCAAATATACAAAATCAAGCCCAAATCTGATGCCATCCTCTGGCTGGGGTAGAGTTGGTACATCATATTGGGCTTCCCTCAGTCAACGCCTTCCATGTCAGTGATCTTTTCTAACACAGATCTCCAGCTATCTGTACTCAACTACAGCTTGCATTCAATGGAAAAATTCACTCTATAAGTTTAAGTTCCTCCGGACTGAAGTATCATATGGAGCTTCTGGTGAAATAGAAAATGAGTACTGATCTGGCTGAAAATGATAGATTTAAAAGTTTTATTATTTTCATGAAAAATTGAGCAGGGGGTAAAAGTTTAATTCGTTTACAAAATCTTTATTTGGTCTACTTTTTCAGTTTCTTGTTTTTTGAAAAATTTGGTCTCTTTCCCCGGAAGAGCCAGATTGCAGTTTCCAGTTTTGGAAGACACAGGTATCTTTCAAAAATTGGTTGAAAAATATTTGAAATAAAGGTGGTAGGCAGCAATACTTTCTATAGTTGCACAGAATAATTCAAATACATATGTATGGATCAAGTTTACAGAATCCTATTTTAAACTGTGTTACTGAATCATTGGTTTGGTTGGATGCATCATTTTACTTTTCAATACCTTTCAAATCTATTGTACTATTGTGCGTGCTGAGACAATTTAAGTCCAACTGGTTTAATTACCTGTTGGTACAACTCAAGCTCTCATAGCAACATTAATCATAGAATCATATAATGTCCTGAGTTGGAAGGCACCCACAAGGATCATTTGAACATGTTGCCACCAGAATTCTACAAGTGAAAATAAGGATGTTTGAAATTTCTTGTGTACTTTGTTCCCACCTCAATTTTTAAATGAAATATCATTCAGAAAGGAGAAAAGGTGCGAAATGCATCTACTTTGACAACAAGATTTAAATTAACATGCCTATTGAAGCTTACAATTTTTGCTCTCATTAGCCATTCATGGGCAAAATTTGAGAGATTTATGTATCTGTCTGGGATCAGTAGCTCTCACTGAATAGTTGGGTGGACATAAACAGATCTACCTCTGTTGCCCATCTCTAATAGCTATGCTGTTGCTCAAAAATGTTGGAAATTTGACAGCTTCTAGACTTTGTACGGGATAAGGAGACTACAATACCTTTCCTGTAATGCAGCACTGTCCAGAATATTTATTTATATGTAGAAATCTGATCTGAAATTAAATCTTACTGTGTTAGACATAGTAACAAAATTACACTCAGAATAATATGGGTATGCTGGCTATGTACATTGCCCAAAGAGAACAATTTAAGCAACACAGAAGCTCATGGGGAACTCAAGTTCCTGACCCCATTTACTGTCCCCATTTCTCTTACCACATCCAGTCATTCAAACAAATCCCCAAATATCTTTGGACATCAGATAACAGCTACTTTCATGGCCCTTGCTATTATTAATGGAATTTTACTAGAGCTGCTGGAGAAACCTCTCCAATTTGCAAAATTGTATGGTGATTTTTGTTAATGTTTCTCCTTTTTCATTCTTTTAAACTCTGATGGCTGATTTTTTGCATGTCAGTAACTTTTTGTGGTTCCTTTTGGAGCTGCTGATATAAATTATATTCATTTCAAAATTTCAACATGTACAATTTGAGCAGACAAGTCACACTGTGAAATCCTTCATGCCATTGTTTTTAAATATGTAAAAGGCTTTTGAAAAGGGTACCACTCCCTTGCCTGCACACTAGCTTCCAATCATCTGGAAGCATAGTATGTGAAGAAAGAAATGTAGTAATTGCTTTGGACACAATAGTTATTGTCAGCTGTGAATACAGATGGCCACTAGCAAGATATCTAGTAACCGAGGTGCAGAAAGTTCCTAGAAATGTTTCCATTTGAGAATGATAAATTGGTGAATTGCAGCATGAATTTTGCTAATGGACTAAAAAAGATGCAGCTTCTCCATCATGGAAGTATTGTTTGTTGGAGGAAGGAGCCCCAACAATGATAGAGAGCAGCTGGCACAGCCCTCTCTGTGAATCACACGTTCTATAGGGCATCTCTCCCTTGCTGAATTAATTAACTTCCTTTCACAGACACCCAAACATTGAAGGCATCTGGCCTTTACTCCACTGCATCCAAGTGTCAGATAGGTTTTCACATCCGCACATGGCCTTAATTTTCTAATGTTACAGGTTTCTGAGAACTGTGCATATGGGTGAATTTACCCATATAGCAGTGTGTGGTGTTAATGCCTGAGTAGATTCACAAAGACCTGTGCACTCTTCCAGGACAGAATGTGCTATGCTGTGACCAGCGCCACTGTGACTCCTTGGCTCACACGTGTCCCACCCCGGGAATCTGTCACCAATATCTATCATATCCATACTGCATCCATAGGTGCATTAGCCAGACCACACATGTACAGCAAAGAGGATAGAAGTCAGGTCTATTAGTTCCCAAGGCCTTTGCCATTTGAACTAAAAGAGAATTAGAGGCTGCTATAGCCTACAGATTAATGTTTTTTGGTTCACTGACCAAATGTGAAAACTTGGAAGAAAGTTTAATTAAACCAAAAGGTTGGGTTCATTGGTATATGACATTATCTTCTCAAGAATTCAGCCCAACGCTACTACAGATTTCAGTCCTTTGTTTTAAGGGGTCATTGATGCCTGAAAGTCTTTCAAAGGTGCTGATTTGCTTCTTACTCTGAGGCCAAATTTTTGCATCCTGGGGCCATACTGTGAACATCTGTTGTAGGCTGCCCGGTTTCTAATATCAAGTCCCATAATTAACCAGTAGAACTGATGTGAAAGCTTGATCCAAAAGCCATGCTTAGGTTAAAGAGGAGCAGACAGGAAGAACCAGTGTTTTTCACTCTTCACAGTGGCCTGGCTAACCAAGAAAAAAATTCACCCTACTCTCTGCTTCCAAATTTTATTTGATTTGTGAAAGCCTAATTCAGCTACAGGTATGGTCATTTGTAGATGTGGCTATATCAGGAAGATAGGTGAAGAGTTGGAGATTTAGCCTAGGTTATAGGCTCAGAGAGCCATGTAGGTCCTGTAAATACAAGAGAATTAGCCAAAGCCCAAGGAGTCCTTGAAGGTTTGCAAGGCACTGAGGGAAAGTTAGAGGGAAAACAGTAGGCCCACTTATTTGCTGTAAAGAGGGCTCCTGCTGAGAAAAATAGAAACTAATATTTATGTGAGTGCCTAAATGCCTCCATAGAAGAAGGCAAAATTTGACATGCTTATCGCCTTCAACCTTCTTGGGTTAAGCAGAACCCATAACACTCCAGCTTTATTCTTCATGTACCTTAATTCTTTTCTCTGTAGACCCAGTAATTCTGTAGTGACTCCCTCTGCAGAGCCTGCTTCCTTGCCTTTCCTTTGCTTGCAACCTCGTCTTTATTTATGCCCTTTCCTCCCTTCTCAACAGCTGTCCTAGCTACAAACCTCTAGCTGAGCCACACAGTCTATCTTAATCAAAAGTGACCCTGCAGTCATGAGACATGTTCATTTTTGTCAAGCTGTTATTGACATAATGTTGCCACAAATGTGGTCCCAGTTAGGCACAAAAATTCATTTGGGTTTTGTTTGGTTTTGTTTTTTTCATGTTGTATACTTTGTATGGATATACTTGTCAAATTTTGGGAGAAACAAGTAGAAGTTACATTAATTGCTCATCACAAAAAGATTTATAAAGCATTAATCAATAACCAAGAGATGTTACTACCAACTTTTTCAACTTATAGAAACAGATGAGAGACAAGTTCTACTCTGCAATATCTAATCCTATATTTAATACCTAATCATTTATAAATATAATACTAATAAATGAAATCTTACAATCAAGTGTATGTGGACACCGTCTCCAGTCAGGAAAATCCATAGTGAGGAGAGGAAATAAATTTTGTGGTCACCAAACTATTTTTACAGAACCAGCACTCTCAAAATAACTAACACTTTAAGAGCAATTCATTATTTTTAGATACTTATAGACAGTGTCTTCCTATTTTAACTATTCTCACAATTCTTGCTATTGCAAGCTTCCTTCCCATTTTTCACAAATACTGTATTAAAATTCAAGGAAACACCTTACGGATTCCTCTTTTCTTTCACACACTTGCTTAGTGATTCAACATCCGACATGTTGGTATTATGGAAGAAGCCCTCTGGTGCATATTGTGATACATGATCCTGCAGCATTCAAGGGCATGCAATATAGGATGCTTGTAGACAGGTATAGCAAACATCAGCAGATATTTTCTCCTTCCATCTCAATAACTCATTTTCTCTCTAGGGCGCAGGAATTTGTTTGGTCTGAGAGTCCTGAAGAAGTTTTGTCTGTGCAATTTGTGACCAGCTCTGTTCAAGGGTTACATAATGCAGTGTCAATAAACAAGTTAGATCAGCCAGATTGTACTTCACACACATTGATCTTCCACCAGATGCTCTGTCCTGAGTAGCTGGAAAGGAGCCAAATCTCACAATAATCTGCTGGTCTAACACTGGTAACCTGGTGACATTCCCTCACTTCCTTCTTATAAGGTTGAGACACAGGGAGAGACACAGTAAGTCTTACTCAATGTTTGCAACCCTGGATGCACTATGCTTGAGGATTGTGACTAATCACCTGGCATACTCAAGCCCTTAGAATTAATATTGTAACCTGAAAGAGAATTACTGAGAAAGGCACATGTACTTTATTGACCAAGATCTGCTAGTGAAGATCACTGATTCTCAGCCAGACAAAAAAAAAAAAAAAAAAAAAAAAAAAGTTACTCCATTAGAGATTAGCAAAATATGGTTCAAAGTGATTGCCAGCCTGAAGGTTGGATGAAGGAAGGAACAGAAAAAGAACTAGGCTAGTGGCTCATATTCAACCAAAGCATTTTTTTTTTTTTCTCCTAAGACTTGGGGCAGATGGAAAAGGACAAAAGTCTTACATTTTATTTTAGTCCATGATATTTCATTTGACCTGTGAGATTTTGAGATTTAATTTTCAGATTTAAAAGATATTTTCTACTCATATTATCTTCTTAAATTTTACCTCATTTTCAAGACTGAAAACTTCCAATTTGACACAGTAGTCAAAAAAGTATGATTAAAAACCAATTAACATTTTAACTTTTGGAAAACTGCTTTATTTTAACAGTTTTTCAAAGCTTTCTTCTCTCCAGTTCTATACTGTACTTTCCTTTCTGTCACAGCTGAACTATTGCTGAACTCAGCCCAGATTCATATATGCCTTTGATCCCTTTTCCCCAGTTCTACATGTTACAATATTATACCAAATTACAATTAATTTTCAATTTGTTACTATGACTTCATTGCAGTAACCACTATTACCAAAAACCAATTCCAAGAATCTTCACATACACTTATCCCAAATTATATTAACTAGGTAAACATGACTTATACAGTTTATTTAATTTTCAGCCAACAATAGAGAAATATATTAGCAATATAAAGTTGGTAGCATTGGGGAAGGCTGGCCAAATAAAAATGATCAATGCTTTCTTGAATCCTATTTTATCCTAGTTACTAACTACCTAAAGTATGACTCTTTGAATGTTCTAAATTGTTGAATAAAAAAGCAAATTTTTGATGACAAATTACACCTTAATCAGACTGTACTTTTACTAAATGCTGTTTGAAAAAAGGCATATTCTATGTCCACAATCACCACAATTTCTTAAAAATTGTACTGTCCCAACTTTATCCTGAAATAAATATGCAAATAATTTAGATAACTTGAAGGTATTTTTATCAACCACAGCAAATTATGACCAGATTTTTTTTTTTTTTAATTTACAGCTAAAGGCTTTTTAGCTTTGCTATTGAAGCAGGCAGGAAAAGTGTCACTTTAACAGCTCACTGTTATTCAGAACACAATGATCTTTACTATAAAGCCTAGGGCAACTATGTGTCAAAAAGTAGAATAATATTAAATGACTTGGCATACAGACAATTGTAGATTGTGTGCCTGGAACTCAGCAAGAGTTAAAGGTAATACCACCACCATCTTCTGTTCCCATGGAAATTCTTATCACTTTGCCTCTTAAGAAAATAACTTCTGATTTGTAACTATCAACTGACATGTGAACGTG
The DNA here is from genome assembly GCF_963921805.1 of Phalacrocorax carbo. NCBI lineage: Eukaryota > Metazoa > Chordata > Aves > Suliformes > Phalacrocoracidae > Phalacrocorax > Phalacrocorax carbo. The sequence goes on from NC_087514.1 coordinate 106,556,382, forward strand.
TGCACAGGTACCTATGCTGTGAAATGGTAATTGGAAAGAGGAAGAGTAGGGTTTACTGCTAAAAGCTCCAGCAATATCTGTGTGCACTAAAATTTGATCTCCATCTCTTAGGTACTCATATGACTAACATTCTTTTGGTATTTGAGCACCTGACAAATTTAATATGTATATGCTGGTAGGTAAGCACTTTAAACCCCATGTTATACTTGAAAACTAAGGCATAGAGATGTTAAGCGACTTGTGCATATGTTACAGATTTAAATTAATTATGAGCTCCTTAAATTAAGATACAATTGAACTGCTAAACACAGTAATAATATATTTAATCACTAACACATTACTGTGATACAGAACACACAAGATAATTTTAGCAGTACAATGTCTATTCCGTAATGAATTTGGCAGCAGAACGTCAATGTGGAAAGCTGACTGAGCAGGATAGGCAGTACTGCTGTCACTTGAAAAGAGTGGCAGTTTGCCATGGCATAACTTGACACATCGTATTTTTCAGGCATCCAAGAACACTAATACTTAAAATGGCAATGTGAGTACCAAGTATAACTTAATAGCTTTCTAATACTTCTCGTGTTGTGGAGGGGGAAAGGAAGCAGGGAGGTTAGATTTGCACGTGGGACTTCTGCTTGTTTAACAAAATCTTTTACAGCCACGGCCCCAGTAATCACGTCAAAAGCCAAGTGTGTGGTGTCATTTCAAATGAAACTATCATCTGTCTGTCTGTCTTTTGTTATTTATTGTCTCTCAGCTGAGTCTTTTAAACACTGGTGGAAAAAGAAAAGAAGATTGTATACCTACCCAAACCTGTGGGACTCAGAAATAATGCAGCATGCTTGTACCATGCATAAAGCAACCCACTTGTACTCACCTCACGGGCAGATCTTTCCATCAACTTGAAGTGACCGCTACTTGTGCCTTTCACCATGGGCATATATTATTTTCCACAATAGAGCTACCAGGGTAGACACCTGGTTGGCAATCTGAAAGGCAACTAAAGTTAAATGGCTTTCACTAGCTCCTTCACTTGAAGTACCGATTGCAAATATGATTGAAGGAACAGAAGCTTGAAGAACTCAATTTGTTTGCTGAAACTTTGTTGTCTAGGGCCGTTAAGAATTCCTCGGGTATCCAAGCGGTCTCCAAAAGGCCTGGCACAAAAGCCTTGGGCGACCTGCAGTCTCGAGCAGTTGCTGGAGACTAGGTGGGATCTTTGGGCATCTCAGATGGCACCATATGACTTCCAGGTTTTAGGTCATGGAATAAAGCCTTGCACCACTCAAGCCACACATGTTTTTGTGGAGAGGATGATCTCGTAAACTCTGTGGCAAATATCTTCTTTCCTCCAATCTCTTTCATTTTAAAATTACATAAAAACTAAAACAAGTTTCTTCATTGTTGTGGCATAGATTTGGTCGGGGTAAGCATAAGAATTACTTTTGTTTATCATAATTGAAAAATTACTTCCTGCAATATTTCAAATTCTCCATACATTTTTTTTTATATGAAGCTAGGTTGTAGTTGACAAGCTGAACTGTCGTGACTTAAGACAGTGTGCTATTTCTAGATACATCTGTGGTACATTTTTATCCTGCAAACTGGAAAGTTATGATACATATCTATCTTTTTCTGCCTGTTGGATCATTGCTATTATAATAAAGATTTCTCTGATGTGAAGAAGCCAACTGCCAAAATGGTTTCTAACATAAGTAAAGGCAGAATTTGGCCCTTCAAATGAACAGTTCATCCTTTTTGATTAGGGATAAAAAAGGATCGAATTTAAGTACTTGATTTTTTGTTCTAAAATGTGGAAACATATCTGTGGAAAGAAAGTATGTATATTTGTCCTCAAGAAACCCAGGAAAAGAATTGCTGAGGAGGAAGGTGCTATTTGTACTCATATATTGTCAGCTTTCTAACCCTCAGCACACCTAGATCATTATTAATTAGATTATTTTTCAAGAATGAAGTTCTCCTTTGATGGTCACATCAGGAGTAAGACTATTTGAAGTTTATAAATGATGGGAAAAGCCAAAAGCTGAAAGAAGTAGCCATAGCTTTCTATTATGGGGCAGAGATAATAGGAACCAATACACCTTTGGACATTTTATCAAGAAGTTTATTCCCAGTGCTTGGTGATACCAGAAGAATTAGTTATTTTACATCAAAAGTAAAAGTTCAGGATATAAACTGAGGAGCTTAAGACGTAGAACAAATTTCCTGAGAGAAAAATGCTTTTTAAAGGCCTTTTTTTAAAAAAAAATATATATATATATATTTACATTCTGAAGTCTTATATTTAAATGGCTTGTAATACAGTAGTAACAATAGCTCCTCAAAATCCACTGTAAATGGAGATGCCTAGCAAATAGAAAGCATATGCCACTAAGTATCCTCTTTCCCTCAAGGTGCTTCATAAAATTTAGCATGTATATGTTAACGGATACTACAGTTTTAGTTTAGACAAAACGGATGGCAGCAGGAGAGAAGCACAGTTCCTTAGAGACCCACTGAACAATGGAGGTGAAGTTTCTACGTCAGTCCCTAAATAAGGCAGTCAGATAGTCGGGGATAATACAGTAGGCGAGTAAGCAATTTTAAAACAGAAGTCTAGGGACCTAAACTTCAAGGTGTTCAAATGCCTGAGCTCTCAGGAGCTGAAACTGCTTAGCAGTTATTTAAGCCCCAGAACTTCATCGAAAGCCGTGAATAATCAACACTCCTTCATCATATTGGAACAGGCTGCCCAGAGAGGTGCTGGAGTTGCCATCCTTGGAGGTATTCAAAAAACGTGTAGACGTGGCACTTCGAGGCATGGTTTAGGAGGCGTGGTGGCCTTGGGTTGATGGTTGGACTTGATGATCCTAGGCGTCTTTTCCAACATTAATGATTCTATGATTCTATGATCAATTACTCTGTCCCTCTTTTTTTGCTGTTGTATAGACTTTCTTTCCGCCTAATCCATTTTACTGGGCAGCAGTGATTAGAAGGGTAGCAAAAGCTCTATTAAGACTGCTGAGCTGTAAGCTTTTTTTACTTTTTTTTTGTTTTGTCAGAGACTGAAAGTTTGTGTGATCCTTGACAAGGAAAGAAAAAGTAGAAGTAACATGGAGACCATATGAAACAACTTCAAAATTTATCACAGTTAGTAGTGAAGCATGTCTCAGAGTCTGATGGGCTGAGTCAGCCACACCGGCAAGGACTTTGGAGTCTCATCCCCCTTGGGGTGGAACACCTTTGGACACATCTCACAGAAATGGTCCAACACGTGTTCTCCCTCACGTATGTGGGTGAGTATTTTCCACATTTATGCCACATATACAAACTGGATACCTTATCACATACACTGTCATGTATCACCAGCCACAGAATAAATGGTGAGCAGGAATATATTTGTTTATCTCTATGCTTATGGAAGTCACTGAATTCCAACCATACCAATGCAGATCATTATTTCCAGAATAGCTAGTTCTGGAAATGCAGTGGAAGGAAGGAAAAAAAAGTGGTGTGTGGAAGATAGGGTCAAACAAATGGGACTTAAAACTCACATACAACATATGATGAGAAGGAAAACTCAAACACAGGGAAAAACTTAATACAATATGGGGTAGGTAGCTTCACATTTTTACTGGCGATTTGCTGAAAATTACTGTACAGGCAAGATAAACTTGCATAAACTGGTTCAGTCCTGTATGTGTTTTGAGCAGTGAAGACTATGTTTATTCACAGTACCTAATCTGATTCCCTGAAATATGTTTCGGGTTTAAAGTGCTTGTTATGTAAGTTCATGGAAAGATTGCCCTTGACTGTGTCTTAGGCCAGATCCTTTTCCTGTGTAACACCAATTATATCAGAAGACCACCATTAAGAGCCATAAATCCCCAAAACTTGAGTGATCAACTAAAAAATTATTGTGTGGAAATCCCACCACGTAGTGTGTATTCTATACAGAATGTCACAGAACCTGAGGAGTTTATATTGCAGCTTTGTTTTCACCTGTCTTTCAGAGAAATGCAAGGTCATTAGAGATCTTTAATAATGCTTCAACTCATCGGGCAGTCAGAGCCTTTTGTGAAGAGCAAACAAGGAAAAAAATATATATTACTTTATCACTCTTCTCATCTTAACACCTTAAAATTCAATCACTGGAGCAAGAAGGGGCAGGCAACTCAAGAAGAGTACCAGGATCTCTTTAGGTCATGCAGAGAGAAAATTAGAAAGGCAAAAGCCCAGCTAGAACTGAATCTGGCCACTGTTGTAAGAGATAAAAAATGATTTTACAAATACGTGAACGACAGAAAGAGAGCCAAGGAGAATCTCCATCCTCTGTTGGACATGGAGGGGAATGTTGCCACTGAGGATGAGGAGAAGGCTGAGTGTGGCCAGCAGGAGCAGGGAGGAGATGGTGCTCTTGTAGTCAGCGCTGGTGAGGCCACACCTCAAACACTGTGTTCAGTTTTGGGCCCCTCACTACAAGAAGGACATTGAGGTGCTGGAGCTCATCCATAGAAGGGCAACAAAGCTGGTGAAGTTTCTGGAGAACAAGTCTTATGAGGACCGGCTGAGGGAACTGGGGTTGTTTAGCCTGGAGAAAAGGAGTCTGAGGGGAGACCTTATTGCTCTCTCCACCTACCTGAAAGGAGGTTGTACTGAGGGGGATGTTGGTCTTTTCTCCCAAGTCACTACTGATAGGACAAGAAGAAATTGTCTCAAGCTGCATCAGGGGAGGTTTAGATTGGCTATTAGGAAAAATTTCTTTCCAGTGCCTGACCATTCTTTCAGTAAGAGTCTGCCCAGAGAGGTGGAGGTGTCACCATCCCTGGAGCTGTTCAAAAAAAATGTAGAGGTTGCACTTTGGGACATGGTTTAGGAGGCATGGTGGTGTTGGGTTAACGGTTGGGCTTGATGATCTTAGAGGTCTTTTCCAACCTTAGTGATTCTACAAGCCACAGTCTCCAGGGGTATACCTGCTTCAGCATAGTCTTATCCACAGCCACAGTCACTTTGAGCCTACAGAAGAGGAGACTGAAAGGAGACCTCATCATGGTCTACAGCTTCCTCACAAGGGGAGGAGGAGGGGCAGGCACCGATGTCTTCTCTCTGGTGACCAATGATAGGTTGTGAGGGAATGGCAGGAAGATGTGCCATGGGAGGTTTAGGTTAGAAATTAGGAAAACGTTCTTCACCCAGAGGGTGGTGGAGCACTGGAACAGGCTCCCCAGGGAGGCAGTCAGAGCAACCAAGCCTGACATTATTCAAGAAGCTCTTGGACAACGCCCTCAGAGGTATGGTGTAAATTTGGGCTTGTCCTGTGCAGGGACAGGAGTTGGACTTGATGACCCTTGTGGGTCCCTTCCCATGCAGGACATTCTATGATTCTATGTCTCTTCTCTCAAGTAACTAGCAAAAAAAAAAATGAGAGGAAATGGCCTCAAGCTGCATCAGGGGAGGTTTAGACTGGATATTAGGAAAAATGTCTTCACTGAAATAGTGGTCAGGCATTGGAAGAGGCTGCCCAGAGAGGTGGTGGAGTCACCATCCCTGGAAGCATTCAAAAAATGTGTAGACATGGCATTTTGGACACCGTTTAGGAGGCATAGTGGTGTTGGGTTGATGGGTTGGATTTGATGATCCTAGAGGTCTTTTCCAACATTAATGATTCTATTATTCTAGATAGCCAGTTGATTCTAGTCTGGTCATTATGGGTCACATCCTCAGCTTGTAAAAGCTGGTAGAGCTTCACGAAATTAATAGATCTGCTTAGATTTATAGCATCTGAGGATCTGATTCTTGCCTACTTTTACCCAAAACCTTTTCTTTTTTTTTTAACTCAGCATTAATTGAATTCAAAATTTTGGTTATCTGATTTTGCCTGGGTATACAATTCTTCATTCAGGCTGCTTCTGCCACGTACTTGCTGGAAAACAGTGCTCCTCATCTGTCAGCACAGATAATCTTTCTTCTTAAAAACAAGGCTCCTTTGTAGTTTTTCCAATTTAACACCCTTTCATTCCACTTCCATGCAGTTATGCATTTTTCAGAGGGGAACAAGCCCCATCTGTAATCTCGGGGATGTTATTATTATTCTACCTCATTTTCCTCTAAATCTCTAGTATTCAAACAAATTAAATGTAAATCTCCAGGCATTATTTTAGGCTTCTTACATGGTATTTGGATATCTTGAATATTTGCATTGACAGGAGTAACTCCCTACTGACTTTAAAATACCAGTACTTCTTCTCTTAAAAAATTTGTTTAGGACCATTTTGAATGAGGACATGTATTTTCTGCTTACAGTTTCATCTGTATTACAGTAATTCTGGGTAATGAAACAGTCCTAAGACACCAGTTTCTGAGGTACATGTTTGTCCATGCATTGGGTATGATGTATCAGTGCTGTCTGGCCCTGTATAGCTTGCTACAACAGTAAACCTGCTGATTTCGAAAAGAATTAAGCCATTTTCTGTTCAAGTCAAATGAGGGATGGTACAGATTTAAAGTATTTCTTTCTGAAAATCTGTATTCTGTTGTTTGGAACAAGACCCTCTCCTTTAATGTTATTCAGCTCCTGACTTTGCTCAGTCTAAAGTAACCTCCCTCCAGTTGAGAGTTATGTCATGAAAGAGGAGGAAAAAATTTTTATATATCAGTTAACATTGGCTCTTGAGACTTCTGTGTTCATTAAGAATTAAGTGTCAGCAATTTTCTTTTGAAAATACAACACAGAAAGTTTGAATATTTGTGTCCCTGTGCAATGCTGTTTGTTGAAACTGTTTGGAAAACATTGTCATTGTTAAATTTGCCTTCTTACTTGACATGACATGCATAATAGCTTGAAAGTGCCTTTAATGCAATGTCTTCAGTTGACAGAAATTACAGAACAAGGAAAAGTAAAGTAGTTAATATTTACAAGTAATATCTTATTTGTGTTTCAGTGTTTCTTTCCATTCAGGCAAGATGAATGAGTCATTCAAAGATTTTCTTTGATTTTCAAAAGGAAAACAGAACACGCAAATTGACCAGGTTTACAATGTCAGCGCTTGAATCAGGGATACAATAATTATCTCCTGAGTTACATATTTATGCTTGACAACCTGATTCTTCATTGACCATGGCTGTGACATTGTAGTGGCTCCAAATGTACTATTTTAACCTGTAGCTGTGTAAAACAAATAATAATTTATTTGTCATGAAGACAGAAGTAGGCTAAGGTTATTAAAGTCAGCTTAAATTTTTTCTCCGAGACAGTTTGATGCCACTTATTTTGACACAGACTTTTTATATATTCTCCCATTGCTAAGAGATAGGGCCTGTAATTCCCAGTGAAACCAAAATTCATCCAAATTCAGTATTATTGTGGCTTCACGAGTATATCCCCCATTTCTTTAACAATCGAGGAATTGATACTGACGTTCAGTTTCTGAATAGTTCTGTTAATTTGGGGCTAAATATTGAACGGTGATTTAGGTACAATGAAGCCAAAAGAATTATTTCTCCTATATTGGACGTGACAGTTATGAGATACCATAGCTACACAATAGGAACATTAATAGCCTAAAAACTGGTTTAACAGAGTCTAACACACTGAGCAAGTAGGCATGAAGGAGGAGGGAGACAGAAAAAGGCAGGCAGGCAATTTATATCCATTGAATATAGTTAGGCACTTACCGTTGCTTTGAGGGTTCTCAACCCATGAAGATCATAGGAGATAGGTGAAGTGAATGAGAGACTAGTTCATCTGAAGAAACACATTGGTGTAATAACTCAGTGATTTTTAGTGTGTCCCATAGGAGAAATGACGAGGCTGACAGATCAGAAACCTATTGGGATTAGGTTTTGAGATTCAGAGCAGGGGAGCATTTGAGTAGCAATACAAGCATCTAAAGATTATGCTCCACTCTGTCAGGTGTAGTTAATTGCATGAATATACCCTTTCCAATATTTCAGTCCTGTCCCTCTTTAAACATGTCACTAACATCAGTAGTGAAACACATGGTAATGATCTAAACTTTAGCAGATATGTCATGCTTCTAGTTTCAATCTAAATGTCTGCTGTAGCAGAAGATTAGTGTTAGAACAACTCTTAAGTTTATTGCATTTAAATTGAGGTGCTCCCTGTATCTATTTCTCAGAGCTTCATGGATCACATAATTGAAAGCCATGGATATTCATTAGAATAGAGCCCAAAGTAACAAAAGTGACCTGCACAAATACCCTTCACCAACAAATGAAAGTTTGGATTGTAGCCCACTGGCATCATCTCATGCCCTTTTTCCCTTCCTCCCTATGAACGTACACAGGCAATCAATCCACGGCTGAAATACAACTTGCTAATGAAAATGCATGTATCTATCCTCTTTGTACCACAAGGATTCTATGCTGCTTTAAATTTCCTGCTATTGAGCAGAATATTATTATAAAAGCAGGTCTCCCATGTAGCAGCTCTGAGTAGCTGTCTAGATCCAGAGCTCAGAACTGATTATATGCTAGGACAATAGCCTTATGCTGCAAAAAAAGAGGGGCTGCTTCTCATTATGCTGCCAGATCAGGAACTCACACCCATACTACATGCTGTGCAAACCTTATTAACCATGGCTGAATAAGAGACGACACGTGTTGGCTGATAAAGTCAGACTTTTACCGTGAAAAAGTTAGGGAGCTGTACAGGGAACTTCTATTCTGTTTCCTTCAACAAGATGGTCAAATATGAGAAAGTTTTTTGCTTTAAATATATAGCAAGTTTATCAGCTTTTTTTTTATTATTTTATCTCCCTATTAATATGTTATTGTAACTCATTGTGAAAGTGGAAGGAAACTGTTTATAATAAATGTATTTGGTTTATTTATTTGGTCTGTTGATTTTTCTGTTTTACCCCTTGCAAGTCTTTTGAGGCACAAAGGCAGTCTTAACAAGCCCTTTACTGTGTCTTCGTTGAGTGTCTCATTCCTTCAGCACTCTGTTTCTTACACATTAGCGCAGCTCGCTCTGTCCCATAAATTCCTCCCTTGCAGTTCATTCCATACATTCATGTTCTTTGCATGTATTCCCATTTCTCCATTTTAGTCCACTTCCCTGTGCACCTTTGTCAGATTTTTGTGCAAATGTTTTTCCTCCTATACCTGGGTTCTGTCCTAATGGGTAATCCCCATTCTTTCCTTTTCTATGGGGCAATTCTTAATATCCTCTTTTATCCTGGCTCTGTGTCCCTCCTTGTCCCAGAATGTCATATTATTTTTCTTCTTTATTCATTGTTGAGGGTGTTGGTATGAGGATAGGCAAAGAGGAAAGGCAGTTTTGTTCTGGAAGATGATGTTAGTTTGTGTCCCCAAGTGAAACTGGGTACCTAGAGGTCACTGACACTGTAACACTTGCAGCTGTTAAGCTTTGAGTTCTTCCTCCAGTCTGGTTTACTCCAATAATCAACTGGTTATACCCACTGACTCCCAAAATATTCCTTGAAATTCCAAAAATGAACAACCCCCAAGGTGGTATTTCAGTATTTTTGCATTATATCTGAATTGCCAGACAAAAAACAGTTGGGTGTAATATAAGACCATTAGATTTACCCCGTCCCCGCCTCCTGCCCCCCACTGCAAAATACAGCTACATTTGTATATACATACAGTGCTTAAATTTACTGTGCATTTAATGGTAGCAAAAGTAATTGCTAAAGCTAGTGATTGAAATCTTAGCCAATTAGCAGAGATATCCTAAGCTGAGAATCTTGTGGTTAAATTAATGTAATGACCCTCTCATAAGAAGCCAAGCAGCACAACTAATTTCTTCACTGTATTACCCTTCTTTAAAAATACAGTTATTCTGCTTGCTAACCTGAGAAAGCTGTGCTGTTACAGCACTAATACTGATCTACTGATTCTATTGATTTGCCTGCATTTTCTCATATAAGCCAAACTGCTGTGTAGTTCATAATCAAGAGTAAATGGGTATCTGAGGATTAAATCCTTTATTCTTATTACCAGCCTGGTCTTTTTGTGTTAGAGAGATCATTACAGTAAAAAAGAAAAGTATTATTGTTATTTGTGAAATTGCCAACAGTTTGCTTGACACTGTACAAGAGACAACAAACAAGACACATGCTGCCTGGAAAAACTCATAGTGTAAACAAGATAAGTTGTCTAGTTATTCAGCTTATAATTACTTCTTTTCATTTTAGATTTTCTCATGAGGTTGGTAAAATGGTTATTAATTACATAGGAATTGCCTTGTTGTTTGTTATGATTGCTTAATTTATTTATCACTTTTACTCACCACATGTCAGCTCAAGCAAACTGCCAGACATTTGTGGGTTACAGCCAGTAGAAAGGCCCATTCTGTAGCATTCCTTGGAAGTCCTTACATTGGTTTTAGAGTGACACTTTGGAATTTGCTTATCTATCTTGCTTTTCCATCTCTCCTGATAAAGAATATTATGATAGGAAAACCATCAGTGAATTTCCTTTTGCACAAAGTACTGCAGACTGGGTCACTGCCCTCTTTTTTTCAAGTAAAATCAAGAAATGATGTGGTTTTCTTCTTCCTTGCACTTTTACGGCTGCCTTATTAAATTCCATATTTTTCTCTTTTCTGACAGTTAGGTCAGGTTAATGTTTTCTTTCCCTTGTTCTAGCACTCAGCACTAGCTTTTTGCCAGGCAGAGAACACTAAGCCCCTTCTGGGTACAAGACAGGTTACCCAAAACCTACTGATGTTTGAGCTTGCACACTTACATTAAAGGCTGTTTTACACCAGCAGTTCCTTCTATTCTTTCTCCCTTTCAGTTACTCTGGTGATTTTGTATGCTGTGTTATATATTAGTGCATGGAAATGTCATCCTTAATGAAGTCAAGTTCCAAAAAGGGAGGGGAAAAAAGATGGATGACATGCCAAGTCCAAGCTGAAGTATATACTACCTCAGTATTTACAGAAACATATGAACTTAATTCAGATACAGGGCCTGTAAAACACATGTTATTTCCCTGCATTTAAGAGTAGCAAGTTTTCTTCTAGTTCTAATAATTTAGCACTAGACAGGGGATACGATACCAGGAATGGAATAAGATTAAAACAAAAAAAAAAAATATGTTGGGCTTAAAACTTCAAGGAGCATTCTCAAGCTTTTTCTTTTTTTTTTTCTCCTTCAATTATTTTGTGTGTGCACATGTATGTTTTTACTGTTACTATGAAAACTCCACCTCACAAAAAGCAACCCTTTCAGTAACCTCAGAGCAAGCATTTTCTAAAGAATTTTCAGAAGAAAATAAAATAGAAAAAGTCAAGAGAGGATTGAAACCTGTCAGATAGAAAAATTCTAGTTGGCAAGATTCCATTTTCACATGAACAGGCAGATGTCTGAAAGCAGGCCCACTGTTAGTAGCTGGTACAAACTGGTATCCCAATATATTGTTTACAGAATACCAATAAACTTTGATAATTGTTATATACAGACAGGATATAAAGTTCCTGGAGACTGGAGCCACTCTATGATAAAAATGGAATCTTCCAAGCCTTGAGTAGTCACTTATTATGGATGCACTGAACAAGGTGCTTAGGTGTGTATTTTTTTAACAGAAGTATAAGCAAAGATACCAATCATCTGTAAATTGTGCTAGGATTGAATAACTCAGCGGTTCTAAAAGTAGGCAGTATGTTTCAATGTCTTAAAATTGTATTTGAAAAGTCTACTTTCAGGTTGCAAGCTTGAAAATTCTGACTATGAACAATGTAAGATCTGCAGTATGATTAGGTTATACACTGAACTGGATGGATTACAAAAGGAAAAATGCTTACCTATGTAAAATTCCTATCTAAACATAGCTATCCTTAGTTTATTAGGCAGCCAACACATTATTATTTTAATAAACAGAGGCAAGATTGATTGGAGCCTTCCATATACAAATATGTGATGAAAGGATTAGTAGATTTAACTTATGGTTCAATGTAGGACATGCACTGGACTAGGTGCAGAAGGCTTTAACCTCTCTGGTAAACAGTATTTAAAGACTAATTTATCCAGTTTGTCATATGTTAAATTTTACTGTGTTTTAGCTGGAAGAAACTCTTCTAACTGTGCATTCCTGGCCGGGCTCATATATTCCATGATCTGTGACTTCCCATTTTTGCCAAGCACACAAAACATCATCCCTGGGAAGAAGCAGTGAAATGCAGGTCAACTATTGGGTTATCTTGCCATGTCTCTGAGGGAAAGCTCTGAAAGAGTACAGGGGTGGGATGGTAAAGATGCAAAGGGGGGACAGAATCTGATGTCTACCTTTCTCTCCCTGTCTGTGAAGGCAGCATGGAGAATGTCTCCCTAATACCACTGCAGTATGTATTCTCGAAAGGTCCCTGTAAGCAACAGCTTGACCAAAGGAAATTTCAGTAAAAATTAACCTTCACTGAGTTCAGTTGCCAATAAAAGATGTCTTTCAGCAGGCCAGAGTTATCGTAACAACTCACATACTTTGAGAAAGAATTTTAAAATGAAACTCTGAGCATAAGGGGCTTTGATTTTCAAATGCCTGCCTTTAACAAACTCAGAGCATCTTGTTGGACATCGAGTGTGATGGTCCTCCAGTAAAACAGAAGGGAGAGTAGCAATGGTTCAAATGGTTTGCACTCTGGAGCTTGGAGCACTGTGGCAGGAAGTGCTACACACCGACTGAGTGCTTCTCAACTCATACTAGTCTCTCAAGAGGAACTGCCTCTACCCTCCTGACCTGCAACTAAATGGTGAAAGCAAGTATTGACGTCAACCTTAGTACTGAAAAAAATAGTAAGTTGCCTTCTTTGACTGCAATTCCCTTACTTTGAACACTTCTCATTCTTTTTGCATCATTTTTCCAAAGCATTTAAAAATTAATTGGCTTCACTCTTATGTGCTCTGTGTCAGGAAGATCTCCTAAACTACAGCAAGGCACGTGGCAGCAGCAACTGTAAGTCCTGCCCAGTAAACAGCGTGGTGGGGCCCTCGCGCCAAAAACAACCGGCTGCTCTCATGAGTGAGGCAGATGGGGTTTGGGCGTTGCTGAGGCAATGGCGGGAGATTTAAACATGCCCCGAGGGACTCTGAGTGACCAGAAGCAGGGTGAACAGGACAGGCAAACAGGGCGTGGCAGGTCGGAAAGGGTGTGGTGGGTCAGAAAGGGCATGGCATGGCAGTTTGCGCGTCAGTTTGCGCAGGCAGGGCGAGCAGGCAGCTGGTGAGCTCTCCTTGTGGTTTACGCTCTCCCGGAAAAGGCTTAGCCATGGTCTCCACTTGGACAAGAGCTATCGCCAGAAGGCATGTGGCAGCACAGACAGATCTCCCACTAAAACCACCTGCAGCCAGGTCTCTGGCTGCAGGGAGTACCAAAGCCTTGCTCCAGACATGGAGGGCTCCTGAGACAACACCTGCGTGAGGTGTGAGCAGGTGGAGGATCTGCTCAGCATGGTGGCAGAGCTGAAGGAAGAAGTCGCAAGACTGAGGAGTATCAGGGAATGTGAGAGGGAGATAGACCGGAGGAGCCACTCCCTACCATCCCTGAGACAAACACACCAGATAGAAGCATCAAGAGGAGTGGCTCCCATGCCCTCGTGCTGACAGGCAGAGGGAGGGGACCCAAGAGATGGAGGAGGATGGATGCAGATCCCTGCTCGGTGCAGTAGGTGAATCCTCTCCTGGCCGACTTTGCCCCTCCAGGTGCCCTTACACAATAGGTATGAGGCTCTGGAACCCGAGGGCCAGAAGGATGAAGATACAGACAGTGATCCACCCAAGGGGTTGACTAGAGGGAACCAATCAGCCCCACGCATTACAACGGCCACTGGTAAGAAAAAAAAACGGGTAATCATTGTAGACAACTCCCTTCTGAGGGAAACAGAGGGCCTAATATGCCAACCAAATCCATTCCATAGGTGTAGGGGAATAGACAGGGATCGGCGATCGGAAGACTACGGGATGTGACGGAAAGATAGACTCCTCCCCATAGGAGTGGCAGGAACAGGAACCGCAAGAGCTATATAAGCGTGTGACGCAGCCAAATAAACGGACATTTTGTATCCATCATGTTGATGTCTGTGCATCACTGTCCCCAGGGCGGGTAGAGCCCTGTGTCCCGGAGGTATGCGGCCCAAGATAAGTTCTCCCGTAGAAGCGTACAGCTACACATAGGGAAGTCTGCTGCATCCCTGGGGCAAGGATAGGAGACATTACTAGGAAACTCCCTAGGCTGGTAAAAGGATCTGATTATTATCCACTAGTGGTTGTTCAGGTCGGCAGTGATGAGGTAGCTGAGAGAAGTGCAAAGACAATCAAAAGGGACTTTAGAGAACTGGGGGGATTACTTGAAGGCTCAGGAGTGCAGGTAGTGTTTTCATCCATCCCATCAGTAGCCAGGAGACATATGGAAAGGAACAGGAATTCCCGTTTCATTAACACGTGGCTCAGAGGCTGGTGCCAGCGGTGGAATTTTTGTTTTTTTGATCATGGGGCAGTTTACATGGCACCAGGCCTGCGGGAGACAGGTGGGGTTCACTTGTCGCAAAGGGGGAAAAGGGTTCTGGCTCAGGAGTTAGCAGGCCTCACTGAAAGAGCTTTAAATTACATTTGAAGGGGGAAGAGGATAAAACCAGGCTTGCTAGGGATGAGCCTAAGGGTGGCGTACCTGTGTTGGAGATGAGATCCATAGATCAAGTGAAGCGCATTTACACCAATGCACGTAGCATGGGCAATAAACAGGAGGAGCTGGAAGCCATTGCGCACCAGGGAAACTATGATGTGGTCGCCATCACGGAAACATGGTGGGATGACTGATACAACTGGAGTGCTGCTAATGGATGGCTACAAGCTCTTTAGATGAGACAGTGAGGAAGAAGTAAACAAACTTCAGAATAGTAATAAATAAAAATTGAGAAAATTATGACACATATGTAAAATATCAACATCAGTCCTTTAAGAATGAGGCAGTAACTTGAACACTAAATATTATTAAGAAAATTAAGATTATTATTAATAATTGCACATTGTTCACCCAACCTCTCAGTTTTTCATTCCTTTTGTGTTCTAGCTGAGTGCTTTCCTTATACTGCATTTAGTTCTATTTTTATGCCATTTTGCATATCTTAATATGTGTGCTGTGAGCACAGTTATCTTCTAGAATGCAGGGATGTTTTTGTGTACATATTTTGTTACTCTAACTGGGAGGCCAAATTTGGAAAATCCAGCTCTCAATGTCTGAAACATCAAGGAAAATATTGCCATATGTCCTTTTTGAATTGGTCACCATGAGAGTAAAACAATGACTGTTCCTCTCTCAACTTCTCTCTCATCCTGCTTTGATATAAAATTAGTAATGAGTCTTCACATCAGTTTTTATGCCAAAATAAACTATATATAATTAATGCAGCTAACCAGTTCATAAGCTAAAATAAATGGGAGAATCAGTTTACTGACTTTAATCAGCTACCACACAGCATATATGTTATGCTACATATTGCTCTAGTATACTACTATATTTTATCATTTAATTGTCTGTAATTTTCAACTTAATATATCCACAATTTTAAAAAGTTGTTCAGTGGATATGCTCCATGGATAATTAGAGAGACTAAGGCCTACTGTTCTGCAGCAGCAATGCACAAAAATCTTAAAGATAATCTGAGGTAACTGCTTTATAGTATCTCTCATATGCAGGAATGTAAGTGCTTGAAAAAGGAGCTTTGCACTTCATAGCTGAGTGAAGAGTACACAGCCCCATCACTGCAGAATGCTCTGAGAAAATCTTTCTTTGCATGTAAAAAACTCGGAAATATTTCTGAAAATAAAACAAGAATGAACCTAGGATCTGGAAAGTATGGCTTGTAGTGATAAACTAAAAAGAGACTTAGTCGCCTTGGATTAGCCAAGAAGAAATTCAGAAAGAGAAGTTTCTTGGTTGCAGTTTTGAAATGTCTATATGGGTAAGGTTTTCTGATATCAAACAAGACTTTATTTTACCATAAACAGACATAGCGAGACCAAAGTTTGGAGATGCTATCAAAGAAGATGTGAGGTGTCTATTTTAGATAGTGTGAGTAATTTAACTATGGGAGTAACATGACTTGAATTTATATCTTTCTAAAAAGATACTACTTGCCTCCAATTCAAATAGAGAAACAATGAAGAAAATACTGATCTGCATGTACCACAGCATAGGAATTGCCTTTTGGACTAAAAAATTATCAGACTTTCCCTTCTCTATCCATAGCATTTCCCTGCAGTGCAACCTCCCCAGAGTGATTGGACTGTATACTACCTGTAGTGATTTACATTCAGGATAGAGTGTGTTTAGTGTCATCTTTCTGAAATACCAGAATTAAGGTGTATGAGTGTTCATTATCTAATTACAGGGTAAGCAGTGAGCCTGTCCTTGTAGGAGCTCCAAGACCTTTGCTTCCATCAGGTATGAGATGCTATCTGAAGACTTATAGTTCAAAGTAAGGGGGTTTTCCCTTCTTTTTTTTTTTTCAGTTTTTTAAGCATTAGATGTCTTATCCAAGAAAAGTAACATGTTTCTTTTTAACCCTCCAGTGAAATGGCATTTGATTTCTGTGTCAATATACTAAATCTGTGTCTACAATGCAAGGTGAAGAGTTGGCTCAGGCTTTGTACTCTGTAATTCCTGTGCTTCCAGTCAAGTTGTACTTGAGCTTTAGAGGGTAACTGCACTGTTTAAAGAGACCTGAGCTTTGGATGCCTGCTTCTGACAGTGATAAGCACAACCCCACCCAAACCCATTCCAAACAGACAGCATTCAACCTACCACGACCACGCATCCATGTTTGGAGAAAAAAAGGGGGCTTTGCCTCACAATAAGATTTCATCTAACAAAATAAAAGCAGCAGCAATAACAAAAGAAGTCACTGATGTCTCAATTCAAACGCAATCATTGCAAATAAAGATTTGCTTTTGGGTACATATTCTTTAAAGAAACTATATTGAAAGAAATACTTCTATTAGAAAAAAAGGAAAGTAAAAAGAAAAAGAAAAAAGAAAATTAAAAAAGGAAAAGAAAATTTAAAAAGGAAAAGGAAAAGGAAAAGAAAAAGAAAAAGAAAAAGAAAAAGAAAAAAAGAAAAAGAAAAAGAAAAAGAAAAAGAAAAAGAAAAAGAAAAAGAAAAAGAAAAAGAAAAAGAAAAAGAAAAAGAAAAAGAAAAAGAAAAAGAAAAAGAAAAAGAAAAAGAAAAAGAAAAAGAAAGTGCATTAGAAAGCCAATGAATTTAGACAGGGGCTGATTCCTGATGCTTCATTTCTTAAATTTGTTGTACATAACCGACCAAAAACATCACACAAATTTGAAATGGACACAGAACTTAATCCTGCTAAATTTTAACATGGAAGGTCAGCCATGTATAGAGAAAATAAAATATATGACCTACAGTAAAATATTTTCAGACTACTATATGTGGACTTGTAACTAGGGATTGTATTATTTTATAGCCTTGTTTTAAGCATCATGAGTATCCCTCAATGATAGCAGCTGCCATTACTGAATCTTGTTGGGATGAATCCCATGACTGGAATGTGGCTATCGATGGCTACAGGCTGTTCAGAAGGGACAGGCGAGGAAGGAGGGGTGGAGGCATTGCTCTCTACATCAAGAAACCGATACAGTGTGACGAGCTGTCTCTGAAGAATAACCATGAGCAGGTCAAAAGCATATGGGTAAGAATCCGAGGCAGAGGCAACAAAGGGAAACTTGTGGTTGGTGTCTTCTACAGTCCACCTACTGACGAAGCCTTCTTCCTCCAACTCCAGGAGGCTTCTTGCTTTCAGGCTCTTGTCCTATGGGGGTACTTCAACCACCCCGTCATCTGCTGGAAATGTAGCATGGTGAGCTGTAAGCAATCCAGAAGATTCCTAGAATGCGTTGAGGATAACTTCTTGAGTCAGGTAATGGATAGCCCTACCTGAGGGGATGTAATACTAGACCTGATGGTCACCAATGCAAGTGAGCTCATTGGTGATGTCAAGATTGGAGGCAGCTAGGGCTGCAGTGATCACACATTGGTGGAGTTCACACTCCTGAGGGATATGGGAAAAGTGAGGAGTATAGTCAGGACCCTAAATTTTAGGAAAGCAAACTTCCAGTTCTTTGAGGAGTTAGTCAGCAGGACTCCCTGGGAAACGGTCCTCAGGGGCAAGGGAACAGAAGAGAGCTGGCAGACCTTTAAGGACACTTTCCATACAGCCCAAGAGCTCTCAGTCCCCAAGTGTAGGAAATCAGGCAAGGAAGGGAAGAGACCAGCATGGCTGAGTCAAGACATGCTGGTCAACCTAAAGAGCAAGAAGGAACTGCACAGGCAGTGGAAGCAGGGACAGGTGTCCTGGGAAGAGTATAGGGACGCTGCCTGGTTGTGTAGGGATGGTGTCAGGAGGGCCAAGGCGTGGCTGGAGGCTGAATTTGGCAAGGGATGCAAAGAATAACAAGAAGGGCTTCTACAGGTATGTCAACCAGAAAAGGAAAGTCAAACAAAGCATACCCCCTCTGATGAACAAGAATGGTGACCTAGTACCAACAGATGAGGAGAAGGTTGTGGTACTCAAAAACCTTTTTGCCTAAGTCTTCACTGGCAACCTCTCTCTTCAACCCTCCCAAGCCAATGGATGGCAGGATGGTGACCAGAGGGGTAAAGCCCCTCCTACTGTAAAGTAAGATCAGGTTGGTGACCTCCTGAGAAACCTGGATATGGACAAGGCTATGGGACCTGATGAGATGCATCCCAGAGTCCTGAGGGAACTGGCTGATGTAGTTGCCAAGCCAGTCTCCATGATATTTGAAAAGTCATGGCAGTCTTGGGACAGGAAGGAGGGAAACATTGTGCCCATCTTTAAAAAGGGTAGAAAGGAGGACCTGGGGAACTACTGTCCTGTCATCCTCACCTCTGTGCCTGGGCAGATCATGGAACAGATCTTCCTAGAAACTATGCTAAAGCACATGGAGGACAGGGAGGTGATCTGAGTCAGCTAGTACAGCTTCACCAAGGGTAAGTCCTGCCTGATCAGCCTAGTAGCCTTCTATGATAAAGTGACTACATCAGTGGACAAGGGAAGAGCTATGGATGTCATCTATCTGGACTTCTGTAAGGCCTTTGGCATCCTTCTCTCTAAACTGGAGAGATAAAGTTTTTATGGGTGGACTGTTTGGTGGATAAGGTATCGGTTGGATGATTGCATCCAGAGGGTAGTGGCCAATGGCTCAATGTCCAGATGGAGACCAGTGACAAGTGGTGTCCCTCAGGGGTCTGTACTGGGCCCAGCGCTGTTAATATTCTCATCAATGACATAGACAGTGAGATTGAGAATACCCTCAGCAAGTTTGCAGATGACACCAAGCTGAATGGTGCAGCTGACACACCAGAAGGACAGGATGTCATCCAAAGAGACCTGGCCAGCCTGGAGAGGTGGGCCTGTGAGAACCTCATGAGGTTCAACAAGGCCAAGTGCAAGATCCTGCAGCTGGGTTGGGGCAAACCCCGATATCAGTACAGGCTGGGGGATGAAGAGATTGAGAGCAACCCTGCAGAGAAGGACTTGGGGCTACTGGTGAACAAAAAGCTGGACATGAGCAAACAATGTGCACTTGCAGCCTAGAAGGCCATCCATATCCTGCGCTGCATCAAAAGAAGTGTGGCCAGCAGGTCGAGAGAGGTGATTCTGTCCCTCTACTCTGCTCAGGTGAGACCCCATCTGGAGTGTTGCATCCAACTCTGGAGCTCTCAACACAAGAAGGACATGGAACTGTTGGAACAGATCCAAAGGAGGGCTGGAGCACCTCTCCTATGAGGAAAGGCTGAGAGAGTTGGGGTTGTTCAGCCTGGAGAAGAGAAGGCTGCGGGGAGACCTTATTGTGGCCTTCCAGTACTTAAAGGCGGACTATAGGAAAGATGGGGGCAATCTCTTCAGCAAGGTCTGTTGTGACAGGACAAAGGGTAATGGTTTTAAACTAAAGGAGGGTAGATTTAGACTGGATATAAGGAAGAAATTTTTTACACCAAGGGTGGTGAAACACTGGCACGAGTTGCCCAGAGAGGTGGTATATGCCCCACCCCTGGAAACATTCAAGGCCAGGTTGGCTGGGGCTCTCAGCAACCTGACCTAGTTGAAGATGTCCCTGCTCTCTGCAGGGTGGTTGGGCTAGATGACCTCTGAAGGTCCCTTCCAACCTAAACTACTCTATGATTCTATGATTCTAAATGGGCTTTTTTTTCTACCTGCTGGGTCATCTTAATGGATATAGCCCAGAAGAGCAGACACATGCTAGTAGCAGCCGAAATGTAGTTTTTTTGGGCCACAGGTCTGCATTTTGCAATGAAAACTTTACCAATTAACTCAGTGGAATCAAATCAGTGTTCGAATGTTCCACCCCACATTGCTCTCAGTGTAGTCTTTAATAGTCCATTGTATCTTTCACTTTTCCAGGACACTGGTGCATGATAGGGGATATGATACACCCACTCAATACCGTGCTCTTTGGCCCAAGTGTCTGTAATGTTGTTTTGGAAATGAGTCCCGTTGTCTGACTCAGTTCTCTCTGGGGTGCCATGTCGCCACAGGACTTGTCTTTCGAGACCCAGGATAGTGTTCTGCGCAGTGGCATGGGGCATGGGATATGTTTCCAGCCAGCCGGTGGTTGCTTCCACCATTGTAAGCACATGGTGCTTGCCTTGGCAGTTCTGTGGGAATGTGATATAGTCAATCTCCTAGGCGTCCTCATACTTATATTTCAGCCATCGTCCCCCATACCATATAGGCTTTACCACCTTCAGGCTCGATTCACCTTCTACTTCAGCAGTTTCTGCGACTTGTCGTATAGGACTCGATACAGCAGCCTTCCATCTCTGATGCTTTCCCATAAGACAACAGGACCCATCAGTGAACAGGGCATATTGCTTCTCAGTTTCTGTCAGTTTGTTATAGAGTGGGGCTTCTTCAGCACATACCACCCCCTCCACTGTCAATATTCCAAAATCTTTACCTTCTGGCCAGCCCATGACCACTTCCAAGATTCCTGGGTGACTGGGGTTTCCTACTCAAGCCTGCTGGGTGATCAGTGCAACCCATTTACTCCACATAGCATCAGTTGCATGATGTGTAGAGGGGACCTTCCCTTTGACCATCCAGCCTAGCGCCGGCAGTCAGGGTGCCAGGAGCAGCTGTGCTGCAGTACCAACCACTTCTGAAGCAGCTTGAACCCCTTCATATGCTGCCAATATCTCTTTTCAGTTGGAGTATAGCAGGCTTTGGACCCTCTGTATCCACGACTCCAAAACCCTAGGGGTCAACCTCAGGTATCCCCTGGTGATTTCTGCCAGAGGCTCCAGGTAGGGCCATTCTCCCCAGCTGTGGTGTAGAGCACATTTTTTACATCTTGTCCTGCCCGGACTGGCCCAAGGCCTACTGCATGAACTATTTCTCGTCTAATCTGTTCGAAGGCTTGTTGTTGCTCAGGATCCTATTTGAAATCATTCTTCTTCTGGGTCACTTGATAGAGAAGGCTTACAATCAGACTGTAATTTGGAATATGCATTCTCCAAAAACCCACAACACCCAAAAACGCTAGTTGGTACACACATGGCTGTTATTTTGTTGATCACATGCATTGGAATCTGACAATGACCATCTTGCCATTTGATTCCTAAGAACTGGATCTCTTGTGCTGGTCCCTTAACTTTACTTTGTTTTATGGCAAAACCAGCTTTCAGAAGGATTTGGACTATTTTCTCTCCTTTCTCAAAAACTTCTTCTGCTGTATTGCCCCACATGATGATGTCATCAGTGTATTGTAGGTGTTCAGGAGCTCCACCTTGTTCCAACAGATTATGGATAAGTCCACAGCAAATGGTACGGCTGTGTTTCCACCCCTGGGGCAGTCGATTCCAGGAGTACTGGACACCCCTCTAAGTAAAAGCAAACTGTGGCCTGCATTTTGCTGCCAGAGGGATTGAGAAGAATGCGTTAACAATATCGGTTGAGGCATACCACTTGGCTGCCTTTGACTCCAGTTCATATTGAAGTTCTAGCATGTCTGGCACAGCAGCACTCAGTGGCGGCGTGACTTCGTTCAGGCCACTATAGTTAGCCTCCACTCTCTGTTAGACTTCCACACTGGCCATATGGGACTGTTAAAGGGTGAGCAGGTCTTACTGATCACTCCTTGGCTCTCCAGTCGAAGAATGAGCTCATGGATGGGAATCAGGGAGCCTCGGTTGGTGCGATATTGCTGCTGGTGCAATGTTGTGGTGGCGATCGGCACCTGTTGTTCTTTGACCCTCAGCAACCCCACAACAGAAGGGTCCTTCGAGAGGCCACACAAGGTAGACAGCTGTTTAATTTCCTCAATCTCCAAGACAGCTACACCAAAAGCCCACCTGTAACTTTTCAGGTCCTTGAAATACCCTCTCCTGAGGTAGTCTATGCCAAGGATGCATGGAGCTTCTGGGCCAGTCACAATGAGGTGCTTTTGCCACTCATTCCCGGTTAGGCTCACTTTGGCCTCCAATACAGTTAGGTCTTAGGATCCCCCTCTCACTCCAGCAGTACTGATGGGTTCTGCCCCTATATAGTTTGATGGTATGAGGGTGCACTGTGCACCAGTGCCCACTAAAAGCTTTATACTCCTGTGGGTCAGATGTGCCAGGCCATCTAATCCACACAGTCCAGTAAGCCCGGTTGTCCCTTTCCTCCACCTGGCTGGAGGCAGGGCCCCTCTATTCCTGATCATAGTGTTCATCACTCACTCCTGTAAATACAAATCACAAGTGTCTCTGTTAAGATCAGAAAGAAAATCAATGCTTCTTATCCTCTGCCTGGGAAATTGCTTACTGGAAACTGGAGCAGCAGCTCTCCTGGAGAAACTCCCCTGAGTGATTTTTTTCCTTGCAGTTCACATACCCATACCTCTAGGGTCGAGGTAGGTTTTCCATCCGACGTCTTCATGTTTTCTCTGTGGTCATGCAGGTAAAACCACAGGGTGTCCCATCCTGTGTATCCTTTCTCTTGAGCAAAGGGACGTTTACTCCTAATGGCTGAGATACTGGTCTGTACTGGCGGGGGAGTAGGACATATCTTCTTTGAATTGCTGGAACTCCTGGGACAGTTTCTCAACAGCAGGGACAAGCAAGGAAGAGATATTTGCTTTGTACTCCCGGAGTTTATCCATCAACTCTGCCATCATTGGTACCTCATCACCTTTCCAGGACATTACTGCCAATGAGTTCCCACGCGTCGATGGTGTGCTCTGTACAAACTTCCGCCACATGGATCGTGTGCACTGGGCTTCACCTGGATCATTGGATGACCGTTGATCGTCCAGGTCACTATAAATCACGTCAAGCGTGGCTAGTTCCCTCAGGTACTGGATACCTTTCTCCATGGTCATCCATTTTCCTAGGTGAAATCTAATATCTTCTTTGAAGGGGTACCTTTCTCTCACACCTGACAGGAGTCGCCTCCAGAGGCTGAGGGCTTGTGTTCCTTTTCCAATTGCTATGTCAATGCCCCCTTCCCTAGAAAGGGATCCCAGTAGTTTGGCTTCCTTCCTCTCTAATTCCAGACTACTGGCCCCATTATCCTAGCATTGGAGCAGCCAGGTGATGATGTGCTCACCTGAATGACAGCCGAAATCTTTTCATATATCCCGCAATTCACTCAAGGATAGGAATCAGGTAGTTTCTGTTTCTTGTACAAGTTCTTCATTTTCCTCCTCCTCTTCTTGTGATGGCCCTGGTTCTTCATTATCTCTTTCTAAACAAGCTGACTTTCTCTTCCAAGATTTCTTCTTGAGTGTAGGGGCGACTGACACTGGCACGGGTTGGTCCTTGGATTTAGCTGCAATGCTTGTCACTGGGGTTTCAGTAGCCGCAGTGTCTGTCATGGGGGTTTGAGTGCCGCAGTGCGTGTTGCTTTCCTTGTCTTTGTCTTTTTAGGTCCAGAAGCCATCTCTTCCCCTTGGGGGTACTGAATAGCGTTAAATAGGGCTTGATAGGCATAGGCCAGGCCCAAGCACATGGCAGTGATTTGTATCTCTCTGGAATTGCCTGGGTAACAACATACTTCCTCCAAATATTCTACTAATTTTTCAGGATTCTGCACTTGTTCAGGCGTGAAGTCCCACAACACTGGGGGTGCCCACCTTCTTAGGCATTTGCCCATACTATCCCATATACCCTGCCATGCATAGCTATCGAGCCTTGGGGCAGATCTCTGGATTATATTCTTAAATTGCTTATCAACCTTAGACAGAACTGAAACTGTCTGCCAAAGCAATGCCAACAGATGTATCTTAACTACCCAAGGATGTTCAACATACTGAAAAGTTGTTGTAATGAAGGAGGAGACATTATATAAGATGGTAGCTAAGGTGCTGTTCTGTATTTCCTCCATAAAATACCTCTCAGAGGAGGAGGTATAATTGCTAATTGTCTCCATCAGGTGGTAGCCAAAGTACAGTAACGGCTTCCATGCAAGACCTAAATAATTGATAACTCTCAAGGCCAGTGTTTTAATAACAAATCTCCTAGGCAAAACATCTCTAATCACTGCAGAGCACAGCAAACTACAAAAACCAACAGCAATTTTTAATGTGTACTTTGCAATCAGCATGCTATAGACTGGACAAACTAATACTGCGAATACATGAATCAATGATGTGACCAGCAACTTATTATCTCAAACCCTTCGAGTCCCACCTTGGCGCCAAAAAGGACTATCGTGGTTCAGCCTCAGTTGGCAACTAAACCCCACGCAGCTGCTCGCTCACTCCCCCCACCCCTGTGGGACCGGGGAGACAATCAGAAAAGCAAAAGCACAAAAAAAAAACCAAACTGTGGATTGAGATAAGAACAGTTTAATAATTACAATTTATGGCACAAATGGAATAAACTGTATTTATAATGTGCCTTCTGTACAGGGATGGCAACATGCCTGACAGCTAATAATTAATTTGACCTCACAGCAACCCTATGAGAAAGAGAAGCATTATTTACAGATGAGACTCAATGTCTTGCTCAAGGTCACAAGGACATCTGTGTCAGAGCTGGGAATTGTACCCAAGGCTCCTGGCTCTTAATCCTGTGTCTCAGCCACAACACCATCTTCTCTTCCATGCATTTTATGTCTTGTATCGTGTGCATTGCCACTTCTCCCTGAAAGGCACATGAGCAGCAGCATGATGTGACATGTATAGATGTTTCTAAGTGACTTTTAATTCAGAATAATCTATGAAAAAACATGTTGGAGTTTGATGAGTTAAATAGAATAAACTGACGCCCAAAAAAGTGCACACCCTTTAACCACTCTTTTTAATGCATCCAAAGTGCATTACTACACATGCCAAGCTCCCATAAATTCCAAAGTTTTTGCATTTTTGAACCACCCTGTTTATGCTCCCAAGGAATGTGCTGGCCAAAATATAGGAATGTGAAATTCTTTCTTTCTTTCTTCCTTCTTCCCCCTCCCGTTTTTGTTTTTTTTTTTTCTGTTGGTAATTCATGTGCTAGATAGACATCAAAAGCAAAAAAGGAAGGGTGAGGAGGTTAAATTCAGACTTCCAAAAGTCTGAATGTTTATTCAGATTTTATTTCCAAGTTAGCAAAACTCCCCATTGCTTAAAAATATCTGTACTGGAAATCCCATGAGAAAAAAACATACTTGTAAAAATGCTCATGCAGTCTTCTTCCATTCCCACTGGAAATATTATTAATATTGTCTTAGTCATAGTATTTTTGCACTGTCTTTTCTGCTCTCAGTCTGAGGAATTAATGCAGATATGCATGAAACTGAAGAAAAAATGAAATTAACTATGCGTTCAATTATGATAAAATCTCCATCTGCTTTTTTAGTGAAGGTTTGAGCAGATCCCTATGTTATCTTAACTATTTCATCCATCTCTAATAGTTGTCGACATTGTTGACATCTGTCTCTTTTATTTGTATGCTGGTAAAACTTGAGGCTTTAAATTCTTTTGGGATTGAAGAAAATTAAGAAAACCTCTGTAAAACAGAGTTGACTGATTCACTAGACTTGATTTTGGCTTCTGTATCAAACTAGAATTTCCATATAAAAGGATTTGAATGTCTTTTATACTTTTGTGATTTGGTGTACTTTTAACAGTAAGTTCCCCCCACCATTTTTAATATACCTAATGTTTTGATGTATATGATACATCTCTTACTGTTCCTCTCTGTAGACATTTTAATAGGGCTTAAGCTTGCATAAAAAATCTTACACAAAATGGCCAAAATACAGCAATCCAGAAGGTCTTTTAGTTCACAGTAGATTCTGTCTTAGTCTCAGCAAAATGTGATTTTGCAAGCCTGTGTGTCATGTCCAAAGCAGAATGGTTGGGGAAGAGTCCCTAAACACAATGGCTGTTTTGCTCCTCTCCTGGCCATCGCCCTTCTAAGAACAGTCAGTGATGTTGCTCAGCCAACCTCAGGAGTCCAGGGTGTAAGTCTTTCTTGTTCAATTATTTATGGTCCTGGCACAAATTATATAGGCAGAAAGATGCAAGGAGATAATTCAAGCCTTTAGACTGGGCTATTTTTAGAATATGCATTTGTGTCCCTTTTCTGGATTAACTAAGACAATATCAGCGATACGATTACGTACATTACTGAAGAAAATGTGACTATAGTAATACCCTTAAGACTGAAACCTGAGAAAGACTGAATCGGCAATCATTGTATGTAAACTGTTTCTGAATGTGTCAGTTTTCTACTTAGGCTTTATCATTGCGCTTCACTCTTTTCTGACATCGCATTCAATATTTAATCTCTGTTTTCAGATCTTTAAAAAGCATCCTTGTAGCCTGTGTTGACTTCTAGGTTTATTTGGATAGGCCTAGAATGTCCTTAACTCTGCCCATTCTGGTCTTTTTATGTAGAGTGTTACCCATCATCATATAGAGGACAAGGGGGAATGGACACAAGTTGCTCTTGGGGAGATTCCGATTGGACACAAGAGGAAAATTCTTCACAGTGAGGACAGTTAACCATTGGAATAATCTCCCCAGGAAAGTGGTTGACTCGACCACAGTGGACACCTTCAAGAGTCGTCTGGACAGGGTGCCGGGCCATCTTGTCTAGGCTGTGTTCTTCCTAGAAAGGTTGGACTAGATGATCCCTGAGGTCCCTTCCAACCTGTGATTCTGAGGTTCTGTGATCTGATTTCTTAAATGTAGAGTTTCTTTCTTACATGGGTTCTACCAGCTAGAAAAGATTCTTTTCTCTATCTTTTTCTCCATTTATGAGGAATATACTGTTATTTAAGCTTAAATGCTCCCTTTTGTACTATCTACAATTTTTTTAATTTCACACATTTTTAAAGTGCTACTGTGGTGTTTAAAATCGCACATTCTGAAACCCCAAATCAAAGAAACATTCAAGGCTCTTCTTAAGCACATGCAAACAAAGGCGGAGATGAATTTGCATTTATCCTAAGATGGTATCAAACCATGGATATTTCTGAAATCTTAATCTTTAAAAATCTGAAGATCTTAACCAGATTATAATTTCTCTGAGGCAGCAACTTTTTTCTTAGTTCGAGTCTGTAAAATGGTATATACATTTAAAGTAGGAAGATAACTCAGAACAGCTGAATCTAACCTTTCCATTATAGTTTTCATGTTTACATTATTCTCTATATACAATGGAGGAATAGAATTATTTTTGTCTCTGTTTGAAATCAACCAAATTAGAGAACTGTTCCTTGTTCTACTGACTCACAATTACTAATTTAGAACCTAACAAAAGAATGTGATGTTAAAAATTACTTAATCTTTCATGAGATATCCAACAGCAACTAAACATTTATATCCATAAAAAGTACTTCAGTAAGTACATTTTAAGGTAGTTCAGAACATGAGGAGAAAAAGAGAAAAAAAAAAAAAAGACAAGGAAGACAAGTGACTTAGTTTAATTGTAGATAACATTGTCCAGTGATTATGTTGTTGCTTAAGGTCTGACTAAAGCTGAGTGCTGTGGAGCCTTTGCATCAGGCTCAATAGGTTTTGGCTGAGCTGAAACTTTAAATTCTGAATCCATTTGTTAATGAGTGAAGTTTTGACTCAGGCTAACAAATCATGTAAATTCTCAACTTTAATGTCCTACAGAAGTTCATTATATGTTCCATTTCAATATTTTAACTCACATATGGATATGTTTTTCCCCCTTTTTGGATCTTTTGTGTAGCAGGATAGGTGCATTGGCTTCAGAGCTTTCACCAAAGTCCAAAATATGCAGCTGTTAACTGGCATCTGGTCAAGCTCTGACTGACACTGTACTTGGCTGTGGATTTCAAATGTGGCCTAGCGCCTGGGATATTTTTAACCATGTATGGGAATGGCATAAACCATAGCATAAAACTGATGTTTTACGCTCTGTCCAAACCACCAAGAAACAGATGAAACAGGTAGTTCCCTTGCCCTGGTTACAAACCTGCCTTAAAATTCTGCCACTTGAAAGCTCCTGCTAAACCCACTGCTTCTGATATCTGTGATGCTGCTTAACAAACTTTCACATGTAGGCCGTGCTCATCTTCTCATCTTCAGCTTCACAAGCAAAATGGGGGGACTTTGCTCTCAGTTGGCCAAATTAGTAATGGTGCCTTTAAATACTGAAAACTGTCTTTAGGCACAGGAACTTTAAATAAAAAACAGGGCCAATATTTCAGTTTAGTAGACAGAATGGCATAAGTGTCATCAAAACTGAAAGCAGGAGTTCAGTTCATTCTGTCTGTATTAAACATGGTGGTCTTAAAAAAAATGGAATAACAAGATGGGAATAAATGATGATGAAAATCACATAAATACTTAAGACACTGGTGAAATGATTCAAAGACAGCTCATCTTCGGTGAGACATTTGTGTCATCGTGTTGACGTAGTTATTACATCAATATGGGCAATGGACCATGGCCCAGTGACTAACAAAGCCAGAGCAAGCAATCTGTTTGTGGAAAGAGTTTCATTCAGGTCAGGAGCTGGCAGAATTGTCTCTCAACACCCTTTGGTGATGCAGAATTGCAGCTACTCCAGTTGCCCTTCCTTCTGCTTCTTTGTGAGGGAGAGAGTTCTGGGAGGTGGACATCTGTATTCACAGGCTCAGTTGTCAGCTATATTCCTGGATAGGTTTTGTTAGGGTTATGTTCATACTGTAATGAATAATGAATAAAGATCCAATATATCCCTGCTCCAAGAGGTGCTTTTTCCTTCCTACATTGCAGCGTTCATGATCTCTGTTGAGATCAGAATCAGATGTTTGGGTGAATCAATTAAGTAGAGTGCTATATTCAAAATTAAGACTTGACTGATTAAAAGCAAGTAAATAACTGAGTGCAAAAAAAGTTTACAATTGTCAACAATTACTCTGTCTGCATAAAGTGATTTACTCACAACCTGTTGAAGCAGAGATGTTGTGATCTATGTTTATCCTTTAAAATAAAAAATAAATTATAATAAAAACCAAAATAGAACAAAAAATCCCACCTACATAAAATCATTTTTCTTTAAGAACACAGCCTGACTTTTTGGTATCTACTTATCAGACTGAAAGGAAAATTTGTAATACCTTCAACACCCACATTCTGACAAAAATTTAATAAGTTAATTGTAAGGGCTTAACAGGCTTTTTTAAAAAATCTTGTCCATAATACAAGGGACTTAGCAGGAGAGGCATGCAAGGAAAGCTAATGGTGAAATAAGCATAAGCACAGTGAAACGTATTGAAACATGGCAGTCTTATTCTTACTGGCTGTTGTAATAGAACAAAAATGTTGGTTCTAATTAAATTTAAGCAAGTAACACAGAACTAAAAGAAAATAATTTTATGTAGAAATATAGAGGAAAGCAGTAGTGAAGCAAAGTGGATGGCTAGGAAGCTAAGAAGGAGGTTAAGAATATATAACAAGATGGAGTTGTAGATGTAGTCTATCCAAGGTGCCAACCTGGGGAAGTCAGTAGTAGGATCAGGAGATGTACTGGTGGACAAAACAAAAGGAAATCTCTCCTGCCTTAGTTTCTAGTACACAATAATCTGCCACAGAGTTGTAGAACTGATGATGAAACCAGGAGCTGCAGCTCTGGATAAGAGGAATTAACTTTGTGCTTTTTCCAAGTTGTCTCCAAGATAGAAATCCAGTTATCTTGTAATGGATAAGGAACAGTGATGAAAAATAAATGTTCATGAGATGTCCATACAGTTACATGGAAGGTGTTTATTTATATTTTTCCCTAATCTCCATTATTCTCCTTATTATGAACCTCCCCAGACTGTTAAGGTTGGGGGAAGGCCAAGTGATTATTTAGAAAGTGAAATATCATTTACACTGCATTTAACCAGTCAAGAATATCTGGGCCTTATTTAATTATCTGCACATTTATGAGTACTTATGTGTTTCAGGACTGTTTAGACCACATAAAAATTCTTTATGAACACCGAATGAAAGGATACAAGGATACAGAAAAAAAGATTGTGATGTTCATAGAGTTTTACAAAGCAAGAACTTTAGGTGTTTTGGTACAATGTGACCTATCCATAGCTCTTTAGTCACCTCTTTAGTTTAAGTAATATCTATTCAGTTATGAAACATCTCATTATGGCTTCGCAGAAATTACCTAAGGTACAAGGCAGCAGCAGTGTTCATTGTGTCCCAAGGAATTAATTGGGTGTGAGTATCTAACTGCAGTTGTACTATAAACGCTGTATGTTACTAGCAGAGGATTAATCTACTTCGTTCTACCACACACACCTTTGAAAGGATGACTCAGATTATTCACACTTTGTATTGCTTTGTTTAGTATTAATCCTTCCTTTTCTTATCTACCAGTTTCCTTATTGTTCTTATCATTTAAGACACATTATAGCAAAGCTTAGGTAGCCCGATCAAGACTGGGGCCATATTATGATAACCACAAGGCAAACATGGTTTTTTAATTGATTCCTCCCTGAAGAGCTACTATGATAAATACCCTACAGTGGACAACAGCTGAGAAGAAAATATACATATGATAAATAACTGATGCACAAACAGGCATGTTTCCCTCATTGATTCTCTGTATCACAAATGCTCAAAGGTCAGTTTTAACACAATGTCTCTAAAACTGTTATCATTTTCCAAGAAGGCTCTTCCTATAACACAGAGCAAAAATGGATATGATCTGAACTGTTATTTCTGGAACAAAATTCCAACCCAAAGAGAATGCAATTAATATATCAATAATCTGAAGAGCATGCTGCAAGTGATGTTTGAAAAGCATAGAAATGGCAGTGGCAGGGAGCCAGATAACGTTGTCCTGCTTTCACTGAAGTCATCATTGTTGCTAGGGTTTTTTGGTTCTTTTCGCTGCTGAGTTGGGTTCCCCCCCTCCCCTTCTCGCTGCTTATTTGGTTTCAGAAAATACTTTCAATGATTTTTAATTTGTTCTCATGTGTTGCTGCCTGTTGGTACGTATGCCAATGTATCTCTATATCTAACATTTTGGGATTGGTTTTTTATTGGGTTGTATGGTTCATTTCTTTGGTTTTTTTTCTTCTTTTTATAATAGTGGATTAACCAGGCTCTTTAGAATTCAAAGGGCAGCTGGCGAAGTCTGAGTAAAAAGACACTCTGACACCATTTCAGAAGCATCACAATCTACTTCTGCAAAACTAATCAGCAGTGTTGGGCAGATGGGTGCAAAACATCAGTATCACTGTACTGAGATTCCAAAACCTGTTCTTTCTCAGAGGAATATGCTGACAGTAGTAGTTTATTTGGGGAAACAAAGGAGCAGTAAAGACCCACTCAGGAAACCAGTCTGAATTTTGTGAAAACCCAGTAAAAGCCCAGCTAGACTGAGAAGTTCTTACAAAGGGACTCATATGCCATGGAAAGGGGGAAACATGGATAGGCATATTGAACCAAATATGTCTGAGTAGTGAGTTCAATAAGAATGGAAAAGAAGGTGATTCCTGCCTATATACTTACTTCACTTTCTTTCTGAATTACTGACATCAAAAGGTGCAGAGGAGATATAAAAGCCCATGGATCTTTTATGTATGATCCGGATCTGAAAACTGTATATGGTCAAGCTGATTTTTTTCACTCTGAATACTACATGATTATTCTCCTAAAATGATCTGTTAGAAAAATACTGTACCTATAACTAACTGTTCTTAACAGCTGTTGTATATCTGAATCTGAGGACAGCATGGCCAGGACAAGCACATAAGAAATCAATAGATCATTGACATATATGTAACCAGACTGGCAGAGCACTTAAACAAAAGAATTGCATTGGAAGGCAACACAGAGAATGTAATATGGGAAAATACTGTGATCTATTATCAGACTGAAAGGAAAGAAACTGGAGCTTATGGAAGTTCTTTGCAAGAACAGAACAAACTGATGATTAAAAAAATATGGTGATTTATCTTTTTTTCATTCATTTTTTGGCTCTTCAAGGTAGAAGCCAGAAATGTAATGGAGTGTTGTTGACAAAATGTGTGTTGATGCAGAAGACTGAAATATTGTAGTTAATACAGCAAACAGCACTCCCTAATTAAGTTGTAGATATATGTGCAGCATTCACTGAAACAATTAACTGGTACAAATATTAAGAAATGATACATCAGCTCTCAACATGTGT
Organism: Phalacrocorax carbo; assembly: GCF_963921805.1. NCBI lineage: Eukaryota > Metazoa > Chordata > Aves > Suliformes > Phalacrocoracidae > Phalacrocorax > Phalacrocorax carbo. The sequence goes on from NC_087514.1 coordinate 106,589,035, forward strand.
TCAGCCGAGAGCCAGAAAAAACATGTTCATGCCAGTGTGAACCATAGTTCAAAGAGCTGGAAAATTAAAAAGGCTTTGCCAGAAAGCTTCCACTATTGTTTTTGCTAAAAATACTTTTATTTAAACTAGGAGTATACCTTATTATAAGGTACACCATTTCTTTTTTTTTTCTTTTTATTTAAGAAAAAAGATGTAAATGTCATATTCTTCTGCACAATATTAACATGCAGTAAAATAGCGAGTTAGATAAAAGACCATATTTGATGTCAATCTTTTCTCTTCAGTTTACTAGTCTATCTTTAAACCATTAAATATGTACTCACCCTCATTATTTTGAACCATATCTCAGCTACGGAAGCCAAATAGAAGAGCAACATGATCTCTAAATTAGCAAGAGCTTTTGCTGTTTTCAGAGAGGCTAAAAAAGAGCTAAAACTGATTCCCCCTACCACCATAATCAAAGAAGTCATGCTGAATTTTTGTGTTAGACTGCATGGCTCTTGCTAAAGGTCATTAGTATCATAGTGGTAAAAAAAGAAAAAAATTTTTAATGTTTGCTTCAGATATTTTCCAGTTATACTACAAGTACAACTGAAAGAGGTGAACTTTCAGCTGTCATTCTTTTTTACACACAACTCTACTTTTTTGGAAAACTTCCACATTTTGTAGGAAATAATCCAGATATGTAAAGTACTCTATGCATTTTCAAATACTGTCTTCCATAGACATCAGCAACTGAACTGTTTGATTAGTATAGCTTAACATTTAGTGCATTCCACAAGGTATGAATGGATTTAAAGGAGCTAGTTCTCAACAAAGGTGGAGATACACAATTCTATGCATAGAATTTTTTTTTTTTTTTTTTTGCTCCTATTGTCCCTTACTGTCACCCTCATCCTTTTAATAACAGTTTTGGAAATTTTTCATTCCCTTTTAGTAGCCTGAGTTGAGACAGCTTTAATTCTGGAAAAGGCAGTTCCTGTGGATGATAATGCATATAAGATGGGAGAAAACTCTGTGAAAAGATGTTGAAAAGATGACAATTGTAATTTACTGTTGTTTTAGCTCTTTGCAAGGGTACGAACCAAATGTAACTGTAAGGAATTTAGGGAAAACTTAGGAAGCCAAGGAAACTTGGAGGAAAAGTACCTTAATAGCAAGTAAAATAAAAGATATATTTCTCTGATTGCACATGTCCATTCTTTGCATGACTGCATATGTGTGTCCATCCTTGTTTGCACATATATTTATGTATGTGTGGGTGCAAAAGAAGTCTAGCTCTCTATCAGAAATATGCTTTGGAATGAGTAACTCTTGTGCAACATTTTTTAAATTATATATTTTTAAACAACTTGTTTACCTCACTTTATTATGCAATTGTTTGCAAGTCAAACTCATTGTTGGGAAATTAAATACTGATCCAGGGTGGTTGATTCAAACACCTAGAAAATATGGAAAGGCCATTTTCTTTTAACCTTTCTTTTAGGATAAAGCTAGGAATAAAAATTCATCTATGAAAAATAAAAAGTTTAAAATAAAACCAAGTGCTATTAATTTCTGTAAACACCGTAAAACAGGATCCAAAACTTTAAATTGTAAATCGGTGAATAACAAGGATCATGCAGAGCTGGGTAAACACAGAAATATTTTAATTTCATTCTTTCCAAATTTCCTTTCACTCCAAGCTCCAAATGGAACCTGGATCTTAAAAAACAGAAACTATTTTACAGCATTTTATTGTTGGAAGGTGATCAAGAGGATGTAGCTTAGCCTTAACAGGCTATGACTGGCACCTGAGGTTAAATCTTCAAAGAACGAACTATTGGCAATGACAGCAAGAACACAAAAATGAAAAGTCTAGTGTACAGGCTTTGGATTATAATTAGTTCATAAGTATTTTACGCCCAAAAGGAAACAGAAGAAAAGTAAAAAGTGTACTTAGTGGACCCTTTCACGCGTATGGCATTTCCACTCAAAATCTGCATTTGCTTTCTCTCTTTTATCCTTTTTTTTCCTTTTTTTTCTTTTTTTTTTTAAAAAAAACTTAAAAGATTAGACATGTTTCCAAACTTGGAAGTTTAAGGAAAATATTATGCTGTTGACATTTGTTTGCTTTCCTTAATTGCTTCTGACCTCAGAAAATATTAATTGCATGTCTCCTTGATTTTGCATGTTTACTGAAGTGTTTATTTGCTTCTTCTCCACATATAAGATTGAAGCTCTATTTCAGGCACAAATAAATTCAAAGAAAGATGCTCTTTTTTTACATAACTAGAATACATATTCAGTAATATACTAACTGTAGTTTGGACAAGATCTACTGAAGACATTAAGGAACTCTCTTCTAATAACTCTTTGTGTGTTATTTATGTTTCCATATGATTTATGCTGACATTTCAGAGACGTAGTCAAGGTATACCACTACTCTATGTGTCACATTAATTTTGGTCTTTTTGCTGCTTTTCATTTTTTCTTTGTCATTTCTGCAGAGCTTGTAGTGCATGGATGACGTGGAATTTGTTCTCTGAGGATGCTCCTGAAATAGTATGCTCCTGAAACAGTGGGGATCCTCCTCCAGGTGAAAAGCAGTGACAATCCAGCTGCTTTAGTCTGAAAGGAGGGAGCACTTATTCGGCTCTAGTCCATTGAGTCTATAGAGCCCATTGAGTCCATAGAGTTGGAGACAGTCCTGCATCAAAAAGGTGTATTACAGTAGGCTTAGGTGAGTGATTTGGTCCTTGCCTTAGCAGTCACTCTTTTTTTCCAGCATCTCAGCTGGGCAGCCTCAAGGGTGGAGCGTGGACGGTTGATGCTTGTTGATGGCAAGGGCTGAAGGTGCAGAAGAAGGGACACCTTTCCTTGTTGTTTCCAGAAGAAAGTGTGCTGTCAAAGTCAAGCTGAAACCTTGCAGCATACAGAGATAATGGGAAGACACAGTCTTGTGAGACCTGAAATGTGTGCATGTGCATGTCTTTCCACACAAACATACCCCACATGATGACCAAAGTTCTCCTTGGGTCCATGGGACTGCCACCTCCTTGAGTAGCAGCTTTGAGAAGCTGCTTTAACTGCAGTTGATGCTGGTGTATTGTCAAAAGAGAGGAGGGAGGGAAAGGAAAAGGACCCAGTGTTAGAAGAAAAAATGGACAGAAGTCAGCTGTTGTAGATCTGAATCTCATTTTTCACACAGGACTTATTTCTGAACATCATCTAATCCAGAGTCTACTCTATTTCACCTATACCCACAATTTCCAAATGACCAGGAGCTTTGCAAGGAGCTGCTGCTTGCTTAAGCCATAACTCATCAGACTACTTGTAATACAGAGCAGTGTAACATTCTCTGAGCTGGCTATGGCACCTAAGTGACTGAATGTACTTTGGAGAAAGAGGTCCTTCTGCCACTTCACGGCACAGAGTGAAAGCTCCAGCCACAGGGCAGTAAGAAATATCTGAAAGGCAGGAACATCTGAAACCACTCCAGCTGTTTTCAAAATTACTGTGTGCCTACTGAGTGTGGGTGGTGGAAGTCCAGGACTGTAACAACATGCAGCTGACTTCCTTGGCTATCTGTGGTAGTTTTATTGACTTGTAAAAAGGGGATACTTGCAGAGATCCTCCATCTTCTAGGAACTGCTTCTAGCTCTTAAAGGTCACAACAGTAAAAATTCACATTAAGTTCATCACAACCGTGGAAAATTCTTTGTATGCTTGCCACAATGCCTAATTTACGTTTGGGGCAGGGAGGAGAAACTCTTTCCACTGTAAATAATGTGAAGAATCTGGTCAGAAAGGATATCACTAAGTCCTCAAATGCCTGTGCAGCAAGCTAATCTTTTAAAAACTTCAGAACATAATGAATGAAAATTAGACTGGTTATACAAGGACCTCTTTATTTTAAAATGTACCTGTGATAATTTCAGTGGTACTTCTCAGTTCTCAGGGAAAGTGTTATGAGAAATTATGAAAAATCACCACTTAAATCGCCTCCTCCATCATGTGTTACAGCTTGCTTTGTCAGCCCTGAGGAGTCCTAGGCAATCCAGTGTCACTTGATACAGCAGCTGTTCTTTACACCTCATAATACTCATCATCTTTCTCTCTATCCTTTATCCTATAGTTCTACTATATAGAAGATTTCTCCTCTTTAGGGAAGAGTGAGCAACACTGCAGGGAACTGTTAACAAAAATTTAAAATGCTATCAAAATTTTAACTATAAAATGATGGCTCACCATTCCAACTCACCCCAACTGAAAACCAGTCTTATTTAACTATAGGATTTATTAATCTGTAAACCACTTAAGCAAATAGCTTGGAAGGAAGGAATCTTGTTGCATGACTCCAGATTCAACACATTCAACATCAAGATGACTATCAAAGATCAGTCATGGAGATTCTTTGCAACTAGCCTGCTGTCACTCAGTCTGTGGGCTTTTTAACTGTAGATTCCCTGCCAGGTACAGGTAGGTAGATTGATTTAAATACAAAGGCAACGTCACATTTTCATGTTGCAAAAAATCCAAAAGTTCTACCTAGTTACCTAAAAATCAGCTGGAGAGCTTTAATTACCCAAATGATTCCATCATATCATTAATTGAAAAACATACAGAAGAAGTATAAATTTTGTGGTAACAAAAAGAAGATATCAAGAAGCCTCTTGCTCTACAGAAGACTCTGAGGATCCTGAAAGACTGTAGGATTCCTAAATGTGAATAACAAGTAGCAGGCAAATATTATCAGATAAGGTGGCTGATCTGTGATAGTTCTGCTTATTGCTGCCTCCAAGCTTCCATCATGCCCAAATAAGATCTAGCCAGCTAGTTTTGATCTGAGACTTGGTATCCCATAAATCAGTTGATTGCAGCAATAAGGCCAAATGAAGACTGTAGCACCCGTTATAAGGAAATGTTTTATTTTCTTTTAATGAATTCTACAATGTTATCAGCTCCTGTAAGTATATGTCCAAGAAGCAGTTGGATCATTCAGAATGGAGAAATAGGAGCTCCTGGTTAGAATTTTTTAAACTCTCATGCAGACATATATATAAACTATAAGATACACAAATTTCTTGGCCTAGGAAACAAGTATTTCCTTGAGGACTGGCACTAAGGGAACTTGGTTTCCTATTAAATAAAAGCCTGAGTAATGCTTCCCCCATTTTCATGGTTTCTTCAAGTGTGTATTCTCTAGTGTCTAGTAAAGGAGATGGACCTACATTTGCAGTAGTTATAAGATTTTCCCCTCAAGCCTTACTGCAGTCTCCCACAGTTACAGTATAACCACTCTTGCTGCTCTCTGCCAGTTCATTTATGGACCAGTAGCTTTGAAAGTTTCATTCTCTTCATTCCATTTCCATTACATTCCATTTCCATTTCCATAACATTTCCATTGTTACCATTTTAATTTGGTTTTAAAACTGCCTAATATGTTTGAAATTCCTTTTTTAAAAAAGGTTTGGAAGGCAAATTAGGTTATCATACATGACTTGTTTCCACAAAACAAGAGGACAAAATAAATTTCCTTTAAATTTTAATTTGTGTCACATGAGAACAAGACCTGGCTGATAGTTACACAAAATAACTTTCAAACAAGCACAAGCACACTGCTAGAGATTTTAGAACAAGTCAACAGGATATGGAAAGTTGTGATTGGGGTATTTAGATTTCAAAAAGCTTTTTAAAAGATCCTAAAGGCAGTTAAAAGGAACCGAATGACCACAGAATGTTATCTTCTTGTGAATTAACCACAGCAGAAAACAGGAAATAAAGGGTAGCATTCGAAAGATTTTGTTTTGCAACAAAAAGTCATCCATGATATGCCCCAGGAATCACTGCTGAGACCTGGATACTTGGATTATGTATACACAATCTGAAATAGTGAGGTGACAAAGTTTTCAAGTCATGCAAATTATTCATACTTGTCAAACAGACTAATCAAGAACTATCTCACAATAATGAATGACCAGGCAAGGGTTAGGTACAGGCTGATGGTGATAAATGTAAAATAGGATCATAATTCTAATTATATATTCCCAACAGTGGGCTCTATATTACTTACTACCACTCTGGAAAGAGACCTTGGTGTAGCAACAATGATCCACCCAGTTATTAAATATTGTATGCAACGTTGCTTGCTTTATACCAAAGAAAGGAACTTTTCTTTATAGAAGAATGATAAAGGATGCAATTCCCTTTTAAGTTCCTAGCTGTTCTTAACTTTGTTTTTAATTTCTTTCTTTCTTTCTTTCTCTTTCCTTCTTTTTCTTTCTTTCTCTTTCCTTCTTTTTCTTTCTTTCTTTCTTTCTTTCTTTCTTTCTTTCTTTCTTTCTTTCTTTCTTTCTTTCTTTCTTTCTTTCTTTCTTTCTTTCTTTCTTTCTTTCTTTCTTTCTTTCTTTCTTTCTTTCTTTCTTTCTTTCTTTCTTTCTTTCTTTCTTTCTTTCTTTCTTTCTTTCTTTCTTTCTTTCTTTCTTTCTTTTCTTTCTTTTCTTTCTTTCTCTTCTCCATTTTCCTTCTTTTTTGTCTCATTTTGGACATGTCATATTATCAGAGAATATTGTGCTGCTATTAAATAATACAACTGTTTTCAATCCCCTTCCTCCTCCTCCTAATAATGTATGTGGTGGTCTAGAGCCAATCTATTTTCTTAATCAAAAGAATATTCTCCTTAAAGAAGATGCTAAAATGAGTTTCATTTCTGGAATATAGCAGCTTTATCTGAACTCAGTCAGAAGGTCAAATCTATTATGTTTTTAAGTTCTTAAATAGTTAAATGAGCATAATTCAGTAGACTTTTTTCTTTACAGACTGTAATGAATCCTTTCCCTTCTGACTCAGTAGCACCCTTTCCTCCCTCCACTCCAAGGGGAAACAACAGGGCCTGGCCTTTCATTCATAAAGTATTCTCTAATACAGCTGAGCCAAAAATGCTACCTTATCCTAACTCTAGTGCTTCATGTAAAATGTGTACAACATGTGATTTAAGCTTTATAAACAATTTAATTTTACTGACTGCTTGGCCAAAAACTGGCCCATTGGATCTTGAATAATGTACTTTAGTAAAACTAAGCATGCTTAATCTGACCATCCTTTACCAAGATTTACCAAATATCAAGGGCAAGTAATATTCCTTTGGAATAGAGAATGCAGAAACATTTGATTGACCTCACTTGGAAACATAAAAATTTAATTACTTTTCTGTATTCCTAAATGAAATTATTTGCTCAGTTAAGACTAACTTGCTGTTCCCCATTTCACTTGCTATTTGTCTATATCCTTCACCCTATAATTTAACGGGAGCATTACAACATCTAATTTTCAATGTCATTTTTGGAGCAAGACTCTTATTGCTCAACATTTCCTGTCATTAGTATGGAAACTAGCTCTTGGCTCTAAGTATAGTACAAACACAAGAGCCTTCCTGTTTTCTCTGCTGTGCCCATTGACTAGTGACAATATCCTCATTCCCAAGACTTGTGTGTAATACTCAGTATCTTAAGAGGAAGTAGCAAATATCTTATCGAAGCACGTACTCATAGTACGTAAGAATCTCTATATCCTGACAGCTCCATATCCTTAGTAGTAAGGATACTTATAATTTATTTATATACATTTGCTGTTGGGATATTAAAGAAATTTACTGAGGAAGAATATAAGAGGATTGAATGTGACTGTGAATATGAATATGAATATGAATATGAATGTGAATGAATATTAATATTTAGTATCTGAGGTACTGGGAAGGCTGTATGGAAAATTAGGCAGGATGCATATACCTCTAAGAATGACTAGGTGATGAGGTCAGAGACAAAGTCTGTCAAAATTCCTACCCTCACCTGCAGGGCCTTGCTCTGCAAACCGAGATTTAGGATGCTATAGGAAGAACACACTTAACAGATTATCAAGGCTTATTTAACTCACATAATAACATTATTATGCTTTCAGCCATCAGCTTTAAAAAAAATATCCAGCCTAAACTGACACTCAAATTTTTCATGACATTTTGGTTAGAAATTACAACTTTTCTTAGTTGAAGAGAGTATCATAATTCAAGAAGAATTTGGGCAGAATTGAAGTGCAAGGTAACCTTAAACTGACTTCTTCTAAAACCTTTAGCATTCACCTACAATATCCAAATGCTTTAAATTTTTCAAGTAAGTTTTCAGGCAAGGCCTGGGAATTTATGTATCAGCAATAGGAAGTGAAGCCTCAATATTCAGCCACGAAAAACTGCTTAAGTTACCCAACAGACTACATCATCTAGCAGTAGGGGGCTTTTTTTTCCCATAGGGCTACATAGTGGGTTGGATCTGGTTGGATCTTCTCCAGGTTGAAGGAAGTACGGTGTGGTGGGGGGATTTTCCCAGAGAAAAGAGTAATTATTTGGATTATATAGTGCATTAAAAGAAGAGGTTATTGGGAAATTTAGGTTTTTCCACCCTCACAAGGACACAGCCTGCTCTCAGGATTCCCATTCAGCCTGACTGTTGTATAGCCAGTAGTTAACTTGGCAGACTGCCAAAAGTTGTGCTCATTATGCAAATACCAGGAAGGAAATGGGGATTTTCAGAGGGAGATGAGGATTTTTAAAAGAAAAATGGGTATTCTTACATCTCGTCCAAATGCAGGCATCATTCTGTGGAAAAAAAATGAGGAACACCTCTGAATATTGGCTTTCAATCTGCAAGATTCCAAAGCTTCTTTACACATGGAGTGATAGAATTTATTAAACAAGTTTTACTGGGATCCTTATGGTGGATTGTGCTAGAAAAACTAAATAATTAGCAGGTCTTTGTATATATAATATAAAAGGCTATATTAAAGAAGATCAAATCAGCAAGAACTGTGGACAGTTTAGAAACATTGCCAACTGTTGTAATAAAATTCTTGTGATATATGCTGTTTTTTCTTATGCCTCATTGCTTGAACTCATCCTATTATGTGAGAATGACAGCTTTTGTTTAAAAACAAATACACCTTGTCCTTGTAGCTAAAGAAATTAAGTAAAAAAATAGGACATTCAAAAGGTCAACAGAAAAAAAGAGGCAAATTAAAGGCAAACATTTTTTATTCACTGAAAACCCATGATTATGAGGAAAGAGGCTGACTCACCATTTTTCATTACTTAGAGTTGACCATCCTGTTCTGACACAACACATTACACATATTTGAATAGAGCACACAGGGTGGAAAGTTCAGAGCCTTTGCCTTTTGCTGGAAGCCATCAGTATGGATGGGAAAAATGTCCTTTATTTCTTTCTCTTTCACCAGAAATGGGGAAACAGGTTATATGACCTTGTTATTTTTCTTCTCTTTTACCCTTTTTTTTCCAGCTTTAGTGACATTCAGTTCAAAACCTGGCTTTGAGACTTGGTTTAGTTTACACCTCAAGAAAGAGCTAAAATGATTTTTTAAAACTCAGGGCTGAAATTCCTCCCTATACAGATGGCAAACAGAAAGGTTTCTGAATCACTTGCATACAATCTTGTGCAGGTGATATCCTAATGAAAATGTTCCAAAGGAAAGGAATGGTAAAAGCTTCCTGTGTTTAATGCAATTCAAACACTCACAGGTGTGTTTCTTAGTCACATTCGAAGAGGCAATTTTCAGGGAAGCACTGATCCAAAAATTTATGCTACATATTATAAGGTGAAGTAAGTGAGAGATTTGCCATTGATTTTGGAGGGACAGACTTTGGGGTCACTGTGCTTTCTCCACTTACGCCACTGGAAAAGCTTTCCTTGTTGCAGCTGGGCAGTATGCAGTAGGTGGTGTTTTTTTCCTCTTTACACAAAAGAAACAGTACACAGAAGTCAACTGCTTCAGAAGCTGTGTCCCCAGTAATACACCCCCCATCTTTACTAAGACTACATAAATGTTCCTGATTTTCTTAAGGTTTAGCAGCTTCCAAAGAAAAAAAATAATAGTGACAACACATCAGAGATATCAGGAATACTGAAAGGGTTATAGCATTGTTCTTTTGCACCAATATTAAAGGTTCAAGCCTAGAGGGAGGGTTTAAGGACAAGCTGGTGTTCATTTTATACTAGCTCTTACAATCCATGAATTATCCAGTTAAGAAACTGCAGTAAAATATGTACTTTATATATTGCCATTGGGCATCTGCCAGTTAACATGGACCGTCTGAGTAATAGTTCTAAGAATCACATGAAAGAAATCTGTAGGGGCCAAAATGTTGAAACTTTAATAATACCTTGGGATCGGAATCACCTTTGGCCTAACACCATGTACTGTATATTTCTTTTGAGAATTCATCACATTTTGAGTTTAATGACTGCATGAATATTAATTTTCCTTGGTGTACTGGTAAAACGTGGGGACATCGTTCTCCCAAGTGCAGCCAGTTCGTTCGGTTTCCAGCAGTGTCCTATTACAGTCACAGGGCTACATTTTGAGGAGTGATTAGAGGCAGGCACCTGAGTCCCCTGAGTGGGAGGGCAGCAGCCTGTATTAAGCCTGTCTGCAATGCTGTGGCAGCCGAGTTAGACATCTTAGAACAGGGTCCAGAAATTACTAGGAGCCTGCCAGGAGGAATCAGCACTTTGAGACACTGATGGCTAGCCAGTAAGAAATAGTCAAGACAGAGGTGGAGAGGCAACTCAGGATCCACAGCCTGGAGTGGGCAATACCCCAGTTTTGTGGTTTTCTATACTCACCTGGGAAGAGGGAATCTCAAATTGCAGTCCCAGGTCCAAGGACTGCTCAAGTATTTTATTAAATATCTGTTTTATTTAAAGTACATAAAGAGTTGTAGGCTCCTCCATCACCAGACACCTCACTGACCCAAGCCACCCTAACTTATTTTTTGCAAAGCAGAAAAGCCTCCAGAGAAAGAATTGAAGAGCATTCACAGAACCACAGAATACTAGGGTTTGAAAGGGACCTCTGGAGATCATCTTGTCCGACCCCCCTGCTTGAGCAGGGACACCTACAGCAGGGGGCACAGGAACACATCCAGGTGGGTTTTGAATGTCTCCAGGGAAGGCCACTTCACAGCCTCTCTGGGCAGCTTGTTCCACTGCTCTGGCACCCGCACAGGAAAGAAGTTTTGTCTCATATTTAAGTGGAACTTCCTGTGTTCCAGCTTGTGCCCATTGCCCCTTGTCCTGTCATTGGGCACCACTGAAAAGAGTCCAGTCCCATCCTCTTGTCATCCACCCTTTATATATTTATAAGCATTGATAAGATCCCCCCTCAGTCTTCTCTTCTCCAGGCTGAACAGCCCCAAGACTCTCAGCCTTTCCTCATAAGGGAGGTGCTCCAGTCCCCTGCTCATCTTGGTAGCTCTCTGCTGGGCTTGCTCGAGCAGTTTCACGTCCTTCTTAGACTGGGGGGCCCAAAACTGGACACAGTACTCCAAAACTGGTCTCACTAGAGCAGAGTAGAGGGGTAGGATAACGTCCCTCGACCTGCTGGCCACACTCCTTTTAATGCACCACAGGATACCACTGGCCTTCTTGGCCACAAGGGCACATTGCTGGCTCAGGGTCAACTTGCTGTCCACCAGTACTCCAAAGTCCTTCTCAACAGAGATGCTTTCCAGTAGTTCAGACACCAGCCTGTACTGCTGCATGGGGTTGTTCCACCCCAGGTGCAGGACCTTGCACTTGCTTTTGTTGAGTTTCATCAGGTTCCTCTTGGCCCAGCTCTCCAGCCTGTCCTGATCTTGCTGGATGGCAGCACAGTCTTCTGGTGTATCGGCCACTCCTCCCAGCTTGGTATCATCAGCAAACTTGCTGAGGTTACACTCTGTCTCATCATCCGGGTCATTGATGAATATGTTGAACAGGGCAGGACCCCACAGAGACCCCTGGGGATCACCACTAGTGAGAGGCCTCCATCCAGACTCTGCTCCATTGATCACGACCCTCTGAGTTTTGTTGTTGAGCCAGTTCTCCATCCACCTCACTGTCCACTCATCTAACCCACACTTCCTTATCTTGCCTGTGAGGATGCTATGGTGCAAAAAAATATACAACTTCCACTATGCACTTTCATGCCAAGGCAAGTTGGGGGGGTAGTAATGGGCTTTAATAGGCACTCCCTGAAACTGCAAATGCCTTACTGAAGTCAAGAGAGACAACATTCACTGCTCTCCCTTCATTGACCCAGCCAGTCACGCCATCATAGAAGGCTACCAGGTTGGTCAAGCATGAGCTTCCCTTGGTGAATACATGTTGACTGTTTCTGATAACCTTCTTGTCCTCTACATGCCTGGAGATGACCTCCAGGATGAAGTGCTTCCATTTATTTTACCTCTCTCCTCTTCTCTGCAGGATCACACCAAGCACATAGATGGTTAGGACACTCCAGAGTGTGGTGCAGGAGCAGTGACACAGTCAACCATGCTGTGAGCCTCATATCCTGCTTGTTGTGCTCTTCTTGATGTATCCTGCTTGACATATGCAGGCAGGCTCACTGCTGCAAAAGGGGAGCAGTAGTCCCTACCTCTGTGATTCTCAGCAACTTTGAGTTGCTGTGTTTTGTTTTGTTTATTTTATGTAGTGGCTGTCCCTGTTTTAAGCTTCCTTGCTGACACTGGATCTAGAAGTCTGATTTTTGGAAAGGAGTGGTAAGCTAGCAGAAAATGTAAGAATGTCAGTCCTGACCTCACATCTTCCCCCAGTTTCTTCTGGCCACTTAGTGAACATGGCTGTCTGTCACACTCCTTCAGTTACCATTTCTCAGCATATGGCTCCCCGCCTTCATTCAGCATGTCTCAGTATATGATTCCTTTATACTTCTGGTTCCCATTCTCCATGAATTCTTTCGTACATGTTCTCCTGTACACTTTAAAAACTCATGTCACATTTTCAGGGTGATCTGTACTGAAGTCCCTTTTAAATACACCTTCCAGGAGTTCATTCTCACAGGAGAACAGCCTTACAGGTCAACCATTTGCTGGCCATTCAAATCAGGAACCAGCTATGAGAATAACAGGGTTAGTGGTACTTCAGATCTGCAAGCATTTTCATTTGAAAATTTATGACTAGGGATTGGTTATAAAGAAAACCCAGAAAAATTTATTCAGAACTATTCTGCCCTTCCAAAGGTGAACCAAAATGATCCTCAGAAGTTAAACTGAGGTCCAGCTAACACTTAGAAAAAGAAATACAAAGTTCCCTTGCTAGCTACCAGCCAATATACATCCTACAGGTCTCTAATCTCTGATGTGAAGCAACTACATTTGAGTCAGTGCAGACACATACCTGCATTATCACCTGCCTTGGCCATGTTAACCACCAGCTTAATCTTTTGCACTGAGATATCTATAAAGCAGCTGTTCTGGCCTCTCCAGCAGCCTCTTAGCTGCCATTTGTGCAAGCTGCTGCATATTTTCACTTTGCTAGCAATAATAAATCATACAGCCCTTCTATCACTGCCATAAGAAAAAAAGTTCAATTTTTCCACGTCTATGGTTTTTGTTTCCTACTCTTGCATTCTACCCAATTTCAATACTAGGGAATAGACTAATCAGGGATTTTTAGTGGCAGTTGGTGCCAAATCACATAACTTCCACCAATTACAATGAATGATTCAGTTTTAACAATCTCGGCTTGTGTTTCTAGTAAAGTTCACTTACTGATTCCTGAGCTGAAATGTTTGGAATGCAAATGCTGAAAGGGAACGCTCAAATTCAAAGAAAAACTGTTTTTCTTGGATTCATAATAGTTATAGGAAATTAAAATTTCCTACTGAAGCCGTGACAATATGTCACTAAATATAAGTCCTAAGCTACCTGACAACAGCCTTTGAAGTATTTTCTTCATAAACAAAACAATGGTATAAAATACAAAAATTTCCTCTGAATTTCCATAACTGTGCATTCCTTTCTATTTTTACTAAATAATCCCTGTATCTTGTTACGGAAAATTTGAACCTACATTATAGTTGTCAGAGGAAATCTGACTTGGGAGTCTTTGGTGCAATTTTTCTAGCACTCCACATCTTCAGTGTATCAGTTTTTCAACATATCAGTGATTCAACAAGAACATTTCACTAAACTCCAGCAAAGACTGAATCTGATTAATAACTGCAGATAAACATCAACTGCCCATTTAAATCTGGCAGACAAACAACCGCCCCCTTGCAAGAGGAGAAACTGCTGGACAATAGATGGTAAAGTGCACCCTCTCCCAGGAACCAGTTTTGCCCACTTCTCAGGGAGAGGAGATAGGTTCTTTTTAATCTTACTTGCTGAAGCCTTGTAGGTGAAATGCATAGTTTGGCACAATGAACAGTCATCACTGCGGATACGCCAAGGCTGGAATAGCATAGCTGTTGCGTAGGAAGTGCACTGGCAGAGGATGTGTGGAGAAACTAGAATAATGGCAGGCTATGTTATACTCAACTTTAACTAATACACCATTTTTGCTATAAAGTTCAAGATGTACTTTTTTTTTTTTTATCATTTTATTTAAACAGTAGTACTTCCTACATCAACCAAAAATTTCCGTACACAAGGCTGACCAAGAGGTATTTTTGATTAAAAGCCCTCAAAAAAATTAGATGCGGAAATATTTTTACATTTGCTTACTAGGCTTCAAACATTTTTCCTGAAGCAAACAGTATGGATTATTCATTAAAGTACTTTAAATAAATTGCAAAATGTTTTTTGCTTGCCTAGCTAAATATTAAGGTTCTCTGGTAATTTTTACTTGGTCCAAATACAGGGACATTTGTATTTATCCTTGATGAGGGAATAGGCAAAACTGCTATTTCTTCTGCAGTTAACCTGAATAATTAGCACCTGAATAGGGCTAGTCTATGCCTTTGGACAGAAAAGCTATACTGTGTTTCTAGAATTCTTGCCTGTGGCAGACACTTGCTGAGGGTCATTTCTGTTACTGGCTGCATGAGCCCTTCTCCTTGGCTTCAGTATAGGGGGAGTACAAGGGAGAGACAACCTGTGATATTACCTGAGGTGTACTAACTCGCAAAGATCAACAGCAGGCAGTACATAATCACATGCCAGCACATGTAGCCCTGGTACCAAGCTGCAAGCTCTCTGTCTTGGATTTCTGGGCCGTGCTCAAAAAAGTTTGCGATCAACATGCCTTCAGTGCTTCCTTTGTAGTGACTCTCATGTTTCTATACATTCATGCATACATACATACATGCACATGTACGTGTATGTGTGTATGTGTATGTGTATGTGTATGTGTATGTGTACGTATACGTATACATATATGTATATGTATATGTATATGTATAGGCATATCCATACAAGAGTGTGTGTGTGTCTATGTGTATATGTAGATGTAGATGTAGATGTATATACGCATTTTTTTCTTTCATAGAAACAGAACCTGAAAGGACAATGTATATTTAGGATTGTGATTGTTGTCACAAGCATGGGTCAGATCTAGTCCTCTGCTATGTACTAGGTCTCACATTTCTTCCATCAGTCCCTGTACTCCATGGTGCAGCCATGGTCTGGAGGTTTTTGACCAGGTTAAAGGAGTGCAGACAATGTAGAACAACTGAGAGAAATCTGGAGTGGGATCTTTATATTTCCATTGAGCTCTAGCAACTCTGAATTTTCAATGTTACCTTTCTACCTTCCCATTGCCGATAGCCTGATTTTTCTTTTGGTCTTCACAGGTCTTTAAAGCAGAACTGATTGGGGACTTCTCCCAGGAGCATATCTTTAGAAATAATCAGCTATTGTCGCCAAACTGGTTTAATCATCTGAGTCCTATAGAAAGAGTTGAAATAGCTCAATTTTTATTGAAATATTCAATTCAAGTTTCTTCTCTGCATGTCTGGTCTCAAACATCAGGATACAGGTATTCTTTTGGAGCTTAAAAACTTGAAACAAGTTCTGCCATTTTATACCGAGGATTCATCCATAAAGCTACAAGATTGAATAGACCTACGCCATTTCTATAACTTAAACTACTTGAATCTACCTCTTGATTTTGAGAAAACGTTTTTGAAAGATGGAAGGAGGAAAGGAAAGGAAAGGAAAGGAAAGGAAAGGAAAGGAAAGGAAAGGAAAGGAAAGGAAAGGAAAGGAAAGGAAAGGAAAGGAAAAGGAAAGGAAAGGAAAGGAAAGGAAAGGAAAGGAAAAGAAAGGAAAGGAAAGGAAAGGAAAGGAAAGGAAAGGAAAGGAAAGGAAAGGAAAAAAGGAAAGGAAAGGAAAGGAAAGAAAGGAAAAGGAAAGGAAAGGAAAGAAAGGAAAGGAAAGGAAAGGAAAGGAAAGGAAAGGAAAGGAAAGGAAAGGAAAGGAAAGGAAAGGAAAAGGAAAGGAAAGGAAAGGAAAGGAAAGGAAATAGGAAAGGAAAGAAGAGGAAAGGAAAGGAAAGGAAAGGAAAGGAAAAGGAAAGAAAAGGAAAGGAAAGGAAAGGAAAGGAAAGGAAAGGAAAAGGAAAGAAAAAGGAAAGGAAAGGAAAGGAAAGGGAAAGGAAAGGAAAGGAAAGGAAAGGAAAGGAAAGGAAAAAGGAAAGGAAAAAGGAAAGGAAAGGAAAGGCTATTTGCTTCTTCTTTTAAAAGAAATCTCACTATCAAATACCGCAATATCCAAATCCCCAGCTGACTATCCCTTTGCTCCCAGGAACACAGTGTGGTTCAGAAAAGACTCAGGATGCCAGAACAGCAACTATAGTGCTGCACCTGCTTTGCACAGGAGCATCAGACGAGGCAGTTCGGACCACTTGCAGCAGTGGTTCAGACTCCAGTGCATAGTGCCAGCTCCGTGCCCTTCAACATCAGCTTTCAGGCTTAGGTTTTCATTACAATGCAACAGCAGCTTTTCTACAACCCTTTCTATAGAAACATAAAGCAAATTCTTTCCCTGGAATAATAATTTCTGGTGATTCATTGGTTACAGTTCTGTTTCCTGAGTCTTCTGAATTTCTGCTGAAAGGTTTCCTTCAGCTTGCAGAGGGAAGTTTTCTTGTCCTCAGACATCAGCACTGGTCATGGGACCATTCAGCAAAATTGAGGGTGCTGATGGCACTGCTGGCCTGGTAGGGTTCGTTTGTTTCACCCAAAGCCCTCTACTGTATTTCATTCAAGTGCTGCAATCTCCTTGTTTTCCTTCAGATAGTTTTTTCCCCCATCTTTCTACTTTCTTTGTGATGTGACTTCAGTAGCAGTGAGTGAGAGACTTGACTCCACGGATTAGGTTTACTAGAATTATTTCACATTTCCAAAGAAGTGATCCCAGATTAATTTTGCACTTTTAAAATGCTATGAGGTATTACCATTATAAGAACTCTGTGGTCTTGTCACTTGCAAGAGAAGACATGAGCTCAGAGTGGTAAGTGCAGAATTACTGGTATTTGAGCACTTCTCATCTGATGAACTATGTTAATGTTGGGCTAAATTTTGTGCCCATCAGTTACAATGGACTTTACAAGCCTGCACTAAGCCACTGATGTCAATGCCGTCACCGTGGTACCACTAAGAATGGGATTCAGTGATGGAAGTAAATACTGTATGGATTGAAGTTGGACACCATCATTGTCACTCTTTCATTATGATATGTGATGGTGTTAGATGTCTCTAATAGTGGGGAGGGGGTTCTGCTTTAAGATGAAATTAATCATAATTTTTAACAGCTGCACAGAGGCGAAATTCAGCCCAAGAAAGTAGCTGTGCAGAATTAGCCTTTCTTTGACTTAAACTTCAACTTAAACTAAGGAAAGGTTTGTTTAACAACTCGTTTCTTGTTCAGCAAATTCTCCAGAACAGAGGAACAGAAATCTCCTCTCGCTTTCTCTTGTTCCTCAGTACCTACAAATGCCTTTCCTCCCCTGCTATGGAATCTCACTCAGGGGCCTGCAGGGAAAAGCCAGCCTGAGAGCAGCTGAAAAAAAATACAAAGCCTTCTGAGTATTTAGAGAACTTTCTATAGCTCTGACATGTCCTGCCCATACAGACTGGCTGATTACAAAATCCTACCCCCTTGATTAATGCTGACTCTTCACCTTTACCTTGCTTCCAATTTATACTTCTCTCCTTAGTTCCTTGTCTTCTTCCTTGTTCTGCCTTTAATGTAGCTTATACTTTTGCTTTTAAATTCTGGTTAAGTTTCCACATTATTCACTTGGGTTTTGTGCTACAAACTTTTCTCTTACCTTGTACCAGTACCAGCTATTTAGACCATAAACACTTTAGAACAGCTCCACTTTGGGACTTTACCATACTGTGAGCACTCCAAGAACATTGAGTGCAGATAATTAGGCCCTAAAACAAAACAAAAAAACCTCAGTTTTTAAATTCTAAATCTGTTGTTTGTTATGTTGAAATCTATGATGATATTTTGCTGGTGTATCCAGAAATAATACCTACATAAAACAAAAAATGTTATCTGGAGCTACCTGGAGCATGTATTTTTTTTAACTTTCTGCAGAGCTCCTGCTTGAAATTAAAAGCATTTTAGCCAATCTGTAGCTTTTGGAGAATGTCTACTCCTGCCATTCTTTTCCTTTGCCTCCCTCAGAGACTTAGGAGAAATTGTAAAGCCACATTGCAGGCCACAGAAAAGCTCCTTTCCGTTTCAGTGAGATTCCCATTTCAGGTTTTTTTCCATGGGTTTCCCAAACAAGTGAGAATTTAAAATAAAATTTAAATTAAACTAAAAATTTAGATTGAAATTTTAACATTTGTTGTCACTGACATACTATTCCGAAAAGAGCTGCCTTTCTGTTTCCATTGTAAGAAGTTTGATGATGATGTTTAAGTTTCCTGTGTGCTGTTCTGCTCTTAACTGTCCTTGACTCATTACATTTCTGAATTTCAGACAAAATTCAATAATTATACCTCTCTGAGGTCTTGATCCTCTGCTCAACCTCGAATTATTTTAGTTACCAAAAGATTACATTCCTTCACTGCCTTTGTTCAGCTGAAATCTGTCTTATAATGTCCAGGAACGCCCAATGATTTGGTAACTATGAGACTTTCCTTTTAGCAGAAATTGAGTTCATTTAATGCTTGTCACAAAGCCAATTCAGATATTCTATGGAATCTCTTTACTAACCTACCTGTATGTCCACAGGTTTATGTCTAGGAACAGCAGTCTGTCCCCACACATAAAACTCTGCATGCTACTGAAAACTTTACCTGTACTAATTCCATCTTCTTTTTTCCTTTCCATGTCTTGGAACAGATCTGTTTTCATAGCATTGCATTGGTTTATATTATTATATGGGCTACAGTTGGGTTGATTTCCCTGCAGGTATTAGAATATCCTTATCACAACAATCAGAAAAGCCTTGTCCCATCCTTTTTGTCTATATCTAGGTTACAGTTCCCATCCCTTGAGTCACCATCAGAATTACTTATCCTTTATTTCTGGTAACTCCCTTCCACTTCTCAGCTCATACATGCAATTGAGCTGATGACCTACTTTGTATTCCTCAGGGTTTTGGATTTTTTTTTTCCTTTTGTGGCTTGTCAAAGTAGAGTTTAATCATAGCAGATTATAATTGGTGTCTGTCTTTTGTTCTTCCTACACTTCTTTATCATCCTTGGAGCCACATGCCTTCATGTGTTGTTATCGTTTCACCAATTTTCACGCAACCTGTCTGTGGTTTTATTTGCTGTCTTTCCCAAGGCTCATTTCCTTTGGTCTAAGCTTCCTGGTAGAATGAAAAGTATATGCTCTGCCCATTTAATTTTCCCTCAAATCTTTTAGTAATAACAGCCACTGTCAGCTTTGTATTTTTAATAACTGTGGAGTTTGCAGAGGTACAGGAGAGTACCCAACCACTGAGCAATTAAAGATTTTTTTTTCAAGTTTGAAAATGCTTCATTTTTCTTTACCACTTAATAAATGCCACCGTCCCAGAAATATACATCACACACGTAACTAAAATGCTTTTTTTTGTGCCTTGAGGATCTTGCTGAATGAATGCCAAATGTAGCCTATTAACAGTAAGAACTAAAGGCTCTAAAAAAGCAGCTTCCAGAAAGTTCTTCACTGTCAGGCAGTGTCCCTCTTAGATGTAAACATACATTTGTGGCTGCTTTCAAGGTTTCCCAGTGTTTACACTCTGTGCTGGAACAAAAAAAAATGTTTGAAAACTTTGGCAAAAATTACATTGCCAGGTTGGCCATTTTCAGAATGAAAATCGTAATTTTGTAAATTTGTCATTCTGAATTTGTAAGTCAGAAACCTTGAGAGGTGCATAGGAAAATAAAAATAGGAGATAGATTCTTCTGTATAACATATCTTTTTTAATAGAGCTAAAAAATTTTACAGATGACTACATGCTATTCTGCAAAAATAGAACAAAATTTAATATTGTTTTGTGATTTACATACCTGGTTTGGTATTCCTCCAAAGATTGCTATCAATTATTATGAAGCAATTTTGCATTTATTTGGAAAAAAAAAAAGGCAAAGCCTTCATAATCCCTGATGGAAAGTGCTTGGATTGACAGTTTTGAACTTGTGGCCCATAGATTCTAACAATTATGGACTAATTTTCAGGCAGTTCTGAATATTGATTAAGCAAATCCAGTTAGCATGTGACATTTTAAAATTCTTGCCTTTATTTTTCTAACTGCTATGAAACTCCCATACAAATAAAGTCTTTTTGATACCTACCTGAGTTCTAGATAAGAAAAAATTGTTAACTTGTTAAATTCTGAATGATATGCCCAGAATTGACATTAATCACTGGATTACAAATATTGGGAACCATTTTTTTTTTAAAGTGGATCTTCAAAGACTCAGGTATTGCCTCTGGAAAATATATCAGCTTATTCAGATACAGAAGAAATATGGCTTGCCATAACTCCTGTTTGAAATATTTCTGCTTGTTATATAAAAAATATATTGTTTCAAATTAATTGTTTTTATAAATATCTGACATCACATATCAGTGCTTATTTGAACTAATTAGATGTCACCTACCTATTTTATATTAATAAAAAGACAGTAAGTAGTGTCTTGCAATAGTATGGAAGATACATGGTTATGTTCTATTACTGATTCTTATTTAGCAGAAGTTGAGTTAGAAAAGAGCTTACACAAATCAGCAAAACAGACTGGTTTTTTGTATGAAAACCTAAGTTACTAGGAAAAATATCACAGCAATTATTAGCTGTCTTTTGGAGAGAAGCTTTTTCTCATATTATACTATGGCTTTTGACAACAGAAAGAAATAAACTATTGGTCTGTGTTTCAGTATTACAGCTGCAAGTGCAGAGCACAGAAAATTTGGAAATGTATTCTACTTTAATTTTAGTCAGTACTACTGATGCCATGTAGTGCTTGTGGGCTACTTTCATTTTAAACCATTAGGAATATATTTCCCCACAAAAAATTATATATAGTCTTTATTGTGGCTTAAGATATAATGACAGAATCGTAGAATCATACAGTGGTTTATGTTGGAAGGGACCTTCAGAGGTCATCTAGCCCAACCACCCTGCAGAGAGCAGGGACATCTTCAACTAGGTCAGGTTGCTGAGAGCCCCAGCCAACCTGACCTTGAATGTTTCCAGGGGTGGGGCATATACCACCTCTCTGGGCAACTCGTGCCAGTGTTTCACCACCCTTGGTGTAAAAAATTTCTTCCTTATATCCAGTCTAAATCTACCCTCCTTTAGTTTAAAACCATTACCCTTTGTCCTGTCACAACAGACCTTGCTGAAGAGATTGCCCCCATCTTTCCTATAGTCCGCCTTTAAGTACTGGAAGGCCACAATAAGGTCTCCCCGCAGCCTTCTCTTCTCCAGGCTGAACAACCCCAACTCTCTCAGCCTTTCCTCATAGGAGAGGTGCTCCAGCCCTCCTTTGGATCTGTTCCAACAGTTCCATGTCCTTCTTGTGTTGAGAGCTCCAGAGTTGGATGCAACACTCCAGATGGGGTCTCACCTGAGCAGAGTAGAGGGACAGAATCACCTCTCTCGACCTGCTGGCCACACTTCTTTTGATGCAGCGCAGGATATGGATGGCCTTCTAGGCTGCAAGTGCACATTGTTTGCTCATGTCCAGCTTTTTGTTCACCAGTAGCCCCAAGTCCTTCTCTGCAGGGTTGCTCTCAATCTCTTCATCCCCCAGCCTGTACTGATATCGGGGTTTGCCCCAACCCAGCTGCAGGATCTTGCACTTGGCCTTGTTGAACCTCATGAGGTTCTCACAGGCCCACCTCTCCAGGCTGGCCAGGTCTCTTTGGATGACATCCTGTCCTTCTGGTGTGTCAGCTGCACCATTCAGCTTGGTGTCATCTGCAAACTTGCTGAGGGTATTCTCAATCTCACTGTCTATGTCATTGATGAGAATATTAACAGCGCTGGGCCCAGTACAGACCCCTGAGGGACACCACTTGTCACTGGTCTCCATCTGGACATTGAGCCATTGGCCACTACCCTCTGGATGCAATCATCCAACCGATACCTTATCCACCAAACAGTAATAAAAATACTACTACTAATAATAATAATCAATTTATTATCAAATGAAGGATTAAACCCAGGGAATTCAGACTTAAGTGTACATGAAGTTGCAGTATACAAACAATTGGAAACTATGTTCTACCTTGAAGCATCATAATAAATTAAATGGATGATTATGAAAGCTTTTTCATATTTATGATTGTAAAAGAAAGGTGATTCCTAAAATAATTTTACTGAAGACTATAGTATATCTTTTCTTTCACTTTTTATTCTTAAAACAGAATCTTTTCAAACACAGTTTACGTCCTTAAATATTCCCCATAAAACAATATTTCAGTTGTCTTTAGCCCATTTTTCAATGTAGAGTATGTGTGTTGAGTTTTGTAACTCCTTAGCTTAGCCATTTTTCTTTTATTTTAATCTGTCATTTGTTCTACTGAAATAAAATGAATTGCAAACTTTTTTTTCAAAATTGCAGTTATGCCATTTGACTTACATACCTAAATAGCTCTGAATAAGTAGATTTAGAGTAAATGATGGCTTTTTAGCTGGTGTAGGTACTGGTATTGCCAAAATAGATGTCCGATCCCAACCCAATGATGAGTTTAGAAGACGGTAATTCTTTGTGACAGTTTCTGAAGGTTATTATCCGCTTCCCCCGAAGGACAAAAAAGCAGTTAAAAACATGTGAATGAAAGGAATTACTAGGTTTTTTAAGCTTTAACTACAGTTACATACACAACACTGAATAATCCTTGCACTGGTTGTTTGAAGAACCCATCATTAAGATAGCCAAGGACAAAAAAGCAGATCTCTTGCTTAAAGGCAATATTTAACAAGCTTGTAGCTTCATTGGTATGTTTTTCAAAAGCATTCTGTTGCCAAGAAATATAGAGAGTAATTTTGCAGAAATATGCTCCTTTTGTCGTATACCTTGTCCTCCTACTAGCTGCTGAGCCCACCAGTGCTTGTTTAGTTAATAATAATGACCACATTTCTGTAACAGGGGATTTGTGAGCAGTCATTTGCATTCACATTTATATTCACAAAATATATATTAATGGGCTTCCCAGAAGCAAAAGGGCACAGTGTCTATGTGGGTAAGACTGTAAGATGGGGCCAGCATGCATAACATGGACAATGAGTTATTGCACTAAGAACTTGAACTAGTTTCACTTACCTGGGACATCAAAGATGAGCTACATGCTTGTTTCAGATCCAAGGCTTTGCACAACTGTGCCTTTTGTTTACATTTCTTCTCACATATTCCCCAGGGTGCCAACACCTTTCCTACCTGAGG
This sequence comes from Phalacrocorax carbo, assembly GCF_963921805.1. Lineage (NCBI taxonomy): Eukaryota > Metazoa > Chordata > Aves > Suliformes > Phalacrocoracidae > Phalacrocorax > Phalacrocorax carbo. Next base: position 106,612,702 of record NC_087514.1, read on the forward strand.
CAGGAGCCTGTTCTTTATCTACTCCTTTTTCACCCTTCACACATACTCCAAAGCTTGCTTCTTGCTCTGTGCTGCCTGGTTGGCTTGGGGGAGGGCAAACAACAAAAACAACAAAAAAAAAGCCTTCCAAAAAGTCTTCTGTCCTTCCTCCCACTCACTTTAAAGCTCCATGGGGCCCACCTGCTCCATCCAGCATTCCAACTTTCAGCATCCACACCCCAGCCTTGTGCTCGCCCCGCTCCGTTCCACACCACCAGCTTTGTGCTGACTTGCAGGCTGTGCTTCTCATGGTGGGAATACAGTTATCTCTTTGTCAAAGATCCCCTGTGCTCATTCTGCTTACGATGTCAAACCAGAAAATTATTGATATTAGGAGGATCAGACAGAGAGTAATTTTTCTGATGTTCTCTGAATGCTCCTTGGCTGAAAGTAAAGTATGTAGCAGTTTCAGGGAGTGCCGATTAGGGCCCATTACTACCCCCCAACTTGCCTTGGCATGAAAGTGCATAGTGGAAGTTGTATATTTTTTTGCAAGGTGAAGATTTTATTTTGGTGCACAGGCCTGAATTTGGATATGTTACTTTATGGGCTCTTGAGATACAGGTATCGGAAAGGAAATATTAAAAGGGGTTGCCTAACTTGAGTCTAGGTATTCATAGTAATCCAACCTTATTGTAGTGTTTTCTGATGTGTTTTATAGGGTAAAGACCACAGAGGCTTTCTAAAGATTCTTTCAAAGGACTTTTTGCAGGCCTGCACTGCTTTGAATTGCATAGAAAACATCAGTAACTGGATGCACAAACTCATTTTTCTGCTTTTCAGCTTCTGATAAAAACTTACGCAAAACAAGCAGATTCTTACCCCTCAGAGCTTTTTACCTGCCCAGATAGAATTCCTACAACGTGATGCACCCTACTGTGAAGGCAGGCCTGTCCCCAAATAGCTGTTCTTTACTGAAAAGAAATTCACTACCTGACCCAGGGAGGTGCTATTTTTACCCATCAAGTTAAAATTACTTAAAAGCATTTAGGAGTGCCTAAACTGTATTGAAAGGACCTGTGGAAAGCTCAGGAATATTTTGTCAGGACAATTCTCTCATGGTCTGCTTAGGGACCTTACAGAGCCTCCTTTGACTATGTCTGTGCCACACCTTGGCATTTACTTCTTGCTCAAGCTCTTTGCTGCTGTTGCCTCTACTTAAGTACAGGGAGAGGGAGAGACACAAGTTGGTATAGGAAGGAGTAGGAGAGATTGCTGTGGAGAGAGGGGAATTGCTAAGAAGCAGGAGTAGTAGGGTCAGGATATTTGGATACCAAACAGGTCTTGAAAGCTTTGTCCATAGGTACTTGAATATCCACTCACTTACTCAAGCTTCCAACTCTATGCTTCTCTTTCACATAACCTTTTTTATCTATAAGTGAATATAGTAATTGTGCCCTCTGAGAAGAGTAAAATTGAAATGCTAGATTAAAATCTACCCATTCAGCTCTTACATAGTTTTAAATAAAGTATTCCTGCAAAACAAATGTATGTAATGCTTTTCTATCATGCATCTAATTAACTTGCTAAAATACTCTGTCTAGGTATACTGCCCTAGCACATGATACACTTAACAATTTGGTTCATTTAATTACATATCAGGAACACTGAAAAACAGTATTGCCACAAACTTAGAAGTTTTAAATGCCTATTTGTCAGGAAGAGAATAAAACCTTTTACATTGATTTCTCCGGTACAACAAATTTTGTTTAGTCTTGGAAATTGTATTATTTATACACCAGGTGAGCACCATTGGCACAAGCCCAGCTATCAGATGTGCTGTAAATACTGCAGATCCTTCAGGACAGTATCTTTAAGATCTCTCTTCTAACAACAATTAGCATGTGAAGACATGCTTCTGTGTGCTGGTTTGTCCATATTTCTGCTGTGTATGTGAACTCACAGTCACTCTTTTTAAAAATGTTGGACTTTTCAAAGTTTTTTTTAGCTTGCAACATAAAGACATCTGTGTTGTGTTTAGTTTCCTTTCCAAAGAGTTACATATTTCCAAAGAAGAGCTGACAATGAAACTGTGGCTCCATGATCTTTAATACGGGCTTTAAGTATTTCTGACATCTGTGGCATGGCAAGTTTGACCCAGATTTCATGTGAATCCCCAGTTATACCTTTTCCAAATTCGCATGACAACTCCTGTGCAAATCAGCATTCATCAAGAGACTAATGTTCCATATCCCAGAGTGTATTGTGTCCACTTCAGTTAATTTATTTTGTTTGTTACTTACGTTTATGCACAGTAATGTTAACCCTGCTGCCTTGTGGGGATGATTCCCAAGGAAGATGGCTTTCTGGATTGAAAAGGTTACTGAGAACTACCACTGTGCCTGCGGAATAAGAACTGACAATGTGGAGAAGGCAGGTGACTGGCGATGACAGGATGTGTAGACAAACTCCTTGGGATTGAGAGATGGCCAACTGAAGATGATAATTCTTTGCAGACTAATATTCTGCTGGGTAGTGAGAAACTAATCCATCCCATTTCCAGTCAGTGAAATTTCTCCTTCAAGCCAAGGGACACCCAAACAAGCGCAATCCAATGCCTTTATTGCATGTGATATTTGCGGATGCAGTGGGGTTGCGGACTTGTGCAGTTAAAACATAAAGGGGGTGCTATTTCTCTAGCTCATGCTCAGTTCTTTAATCCTTAATGCAAATGCTGAGAAATGCCATGCCCACTCCGAAATCAATTCTGCTGGGCACAGAGTAGCAGATTCAGATTTTTAAAATAACTTCAAATAAATTTAAAATAACTTTAAACCATGACTGTGGCTCTGTATTGCATTTCCTGTTTGCATTACATGCAACAGAATCCAACACAAGGATCTCTCAAAATTACTTCATCAGTAATTCAGCACAGCCTAAAATAGTTAAGCTCCCACAGTTGCCAGTATCAAAGTGGGTAAAACTATTGTGAATTGCTAAAATCATTGCATTTTCCTTGCAGCCACCATAGGAAAAAATTTGCAGCTAGTACTCCCTCAAAGGACTTCAAGTGAGACATTCTAATCCATAGCCCAGAAATTGATGCTTAGAGAGTGATTTCTTGTCACAAAGGGACTGGTCCTCCTTCACTGAAGTGTAGTGTTCACATCAAGACTTCAATATTTAAAATGAGGGGGTGGGGGGAACCGCAAGATAAACAATGCCACTTTGTTGTATCTACACTTGATGATAATGGCTTATTAATTTTTGCTTCAAATGTGTGTAGCCTATGCTTGGTGTCTTCCAAATTTAGAAGGTATGAATTTTGCCCTAAGACAACCACAATCCTATGTCTTGTTAAATTAAAAATCACTACTATGAATGTTGGGCTCACTCTGTTTTAACTGAGAACTGGTATCAGCGCAGCATGAAGTGAAGAGAAGCTGAAGACTTAGCAAGGGAACATATTAAGACATGTAGAGTACTACAAGATTTCCTTATTAACCAGGTCACAGAAGGTACTCATGACATAAGGAGTCAGAGAATGAATCCTAAGCTGTGTTTAAGGATAGGTTCTCTACCGAACCTATTTTGCGCTCTGCACAGCTGAAGAGCATCTGGTAAGCAGTGAGGAAGATGGCTTTAAGCAACTTAAGTCCACTTCTCTGATCCTGGGCCAGCTGGGGGCCATTTAGCCCTCTGTATAGTTCAAAGAAGCCTAAGGCTGTGCTTTCTGCCCTGCACTGACATGTCTTCTTCAGAGAAGGTGGAGACAACAGGTGGTAGGGAGTAGGCATTGCCCTGCTTGGATTCTCTGCCTGGAACAGCAGAGCTGCAGGGCAGCTCTCTGCCTGCTTTTGTTCTGTTGAGGCAAATGTTACACTGTGTTGAGTCTGCTCTGCATGGAGCAAGCAGTTAACTTGAGAGATCTATTTATTTATTTTAGCATAAAACACTCTTGAGGGCTTCTGGTCTAGATGGGTCATGAGTCAACAAATGCTTTATTTATTCCAGTATCATACCGTGTTGCTGCCCTGGGCTTGTTTCTCATCTTAGGCACTTTAAGTGGAGTTTCGATAGCTGGGCAGCTTTCAAAATTGGCAACTCAGACAAAAGAAGAAAACTAACGAAAGCACAGCACACTCATTCAGCATAATTGTCTGACATCTGTAGCAGTTAATTGCTGGAAATGAGAAGCAAATAAATCTCTGTTTTATGACTCTACAGAGATCAGCAGCATTACAAAGCAGGGTCTGTTTCACATAATGGCTGAGGAACAGGCACAAATTGATTTTTCATTTGCATTGTAAATACTTTTGCACTGCTTTCCATAGCTCTTGTAAGACAAGGAGCTGGGCTAAGCCCAAGATGCTTTCAACTTTTCTTTCTCCAACTACGTAGGTTTAAAGTGCAAAGAATGACTAACCCATCAAAAGTGCTTTGCCTTAGTCTCTGACCAGAGACTCAACTCTGACCAACCATAGTAACAAAGTTTATTTATAAAATAAATTTTCTTGGAGAAGTTCAGTGACGTCTTAGTAAGTCAAGCAGAAAAGGCTTACAATGTGCTAACAGGCCCTGCAGGAAGGGGAGAACTAAGACAGTTGATCTTTCCCTTGCTATTTTTAAAGCATCAGTTGTACACAGAATAAAAACTGTGTGCTTTTTACTTAGGCTGAACTTCACTTCTATTGGCATTGTAAAATCAGTCATGCTACTGGTCCTGAAAATGAGGAGTCTTAGCTATTGAAATCAATGGGAGTCTGTTCATGTACACAAGTAGACTTGAGCTTGAAGGAGAATCAGGCGCCACATCTCACCTATTATTCTCCCTCTAAATATAGCCCATGCTATTGCTCAGAAGCTATGTGATGGGCTAACACAAGCTGGGCAACCTTCCAATCTGATGTCATCACATGGGACATCCTGCCCACCACAGTGGGGGCCTTGTCCAGCCAGCTGGCCCTGCCATTCCCCTGCATGTATATCCTCCTGGAAGTGGGGGCCAGATTTTGCTACTGTACTCAGGTTCTCTTCTCATAATTTTGCTTTCCCTTCCTGAAACAAGAATATTCTGAGGGACTTTGGAGTGTACTGGAAACCACTGGAATTGCAAGGAACAAAGGTGGCCTGTTAGCTTCCCCCACCCAGATGTCAGGGCAAGATCATTATAAACTCCATATCCCCCTCATAGAAATTCCTGTCAGGAAGAGAGGTTGGAAAGGGGCCCAAGCAGCTCCTCCAAAGACTATTCACAGATTGGCAGCCCCAAGTGTTCACTACTTATAAATTAAGCCTATGAAACCATGAAGTTACTAAAAATAACCCATCTGGGTGTCTTTCTATTTGTTTTTCATTTTGAGGGCATGGCAGGTATGTATCACGTTATAATGTTTTGGCTAAGAAGTCTTTTTTTCAAGAGAACATGGTATAAGTTTCTTGCATAATAACTTGACTCCAGGAGCTGGGATGCTAGAGAACAAAAAACCTACTCCAGTTAGGATCCTCATGCAGCTGTAAAAATCCATTACCATAAGTCATGTCTAGTGCTCCAGTACAGTGTCCCCTTGTCAGGCAACTTGTACTGATTTTGCTAATCAGTAAATTAGCATGTGGTTGGCTGCCCTTTGTTAACTAAAAGCTTGCATGTATGAGAGTAGGAGACGTACTTAAATCACCACTAAATAGCTCAGTTTCTTACAGGAGCTACTCTTCAACCCAATGAGAAGCCCACAATATAAGATTCAAACAGCCATCTGGAGAAGTATCTTGTGGAGATATTGTCTGACATGAGGCACAACCTCATGTATGCGATATGTTTATCTGGCCTTATGTAAAATTGTTAAGTTACATAACATTACGTTTTAAAATCTAGATAGGCCTTTTTCAGGCAGTGTTCTTAAAATATGTCAAACAAGGCAACCACCTATTCTTAAGTCAGAAACTTGCATGTCTGACAAAGTGTAAATATACCCTAAAGATTAAATCCTTGGTCCTGCATTTATCCTCAATTTCCTGTGTCCTAGATATCCTGTATTTATCATAGATGCCTTTTACACACTGGAACAGGATCTTTTGTTGTGCATTTTGTCCAGTCGAAGAGCAAGAGAATTCAGAGAATGAATTGTCTAGTGCTAGTTTAGGTCTGTTTAGAGTAGGAGGAATTTTCCTACCATTACTTCAATTCAGTAAGATCTATCATGTTGTTTCACTTGAGAAAACTAAATGAACATACACAGGCTTTAGCAACCTCTAGTGTTTCAAGTGTAGTGCCATTATCTCTGTTTGCTCCAGAAGGACATTATGGCTGTGGTGAATACCTGCAGGCAATCATATAAGCCACCAAAAAAAAGCAGAAAAGTGAGAATGGGGTAGGAAAATTATGGGGAAGATGCCACTGCATTGTAGATGAAGTTGTGTGATTTATACTGAAATAAAGAAAAAAACAGATGGAACTAGAGATGGTATTATGTTTTCAGATGTGAAGAGTTGCAAAATCAAGCAATTCTTACAAATGCATGGTGAAAGATCAGCATATTTTCAGAATAAACATGTTAAAAATAGATCTTAAAAATAGTTCTTCTCATTACAGCATGGCTAAGGAAAAGGGAGAAAAAAATAGGGGTCTTTATTGGAGAGAGTTAGTGGCTCAGGAGGAGAGAAAAAAAAACAGTAGAAATGAATGTACATGCTTGCCACTTTCATCCAGAGGTATACTGAGGAGAAGAAACTCTCAATATTGCAAATGTCCTTAAGGATGATGGGGTTTTGTCAGCAATCAGGCCTCTGACAGAGTGCCACAAAGCAAGTAACGATTGAGAAAGAACTCTTCAAATAGTAGACTCTACTTTGTTGCATCATCAATATAATATATGCAGTATATTGACAGATTTCGATGTGTATACACCACCAGTAGTGAAAGAGCTCAGTACCAAGGGATTTCAGAATGCTCTACTCTGACATATACTTTGATACTCTTATCTGCTCCCTCTAAGACTATCTTCTATTCCACGAGCACTAACCCTTCACCATGTAGCATTGTTGTCATCCCCTTGCATTTTCATAGGCACAATAAAGGGTAGGAATGTTTTTCATGCAGAGTACAAGTCAGCTTTCAGAGTTTTTCATTCTCACTTTTGTGCCTGCCAGCACTTTTCTTCTTTTTTTCCCCCAGTCCTTTCCTGTCATGCCTTTTTTCTCACACAGCTTGTGCATGAAACACTATTCATTGTACACAGGAGGTCTGAGAGGGTGCAAGTGGATCATTCAAGGTGAGCACAGCCAGCCTTACCTGAACACTTTGTCTGCAAGTGTCTTAACATCTTTGTAAATTAAAAGCAGCTTTCACCCTGTTACAGGTTGAAGAGTTATGGCTGACAATAATCGCTATGCAGGATATACACACCCAATCAATCAACCCCTCAGCTTGTTGACAAAAATGCTAGGTATGGTAATTTAGTGTTTAAATATTGTGAAATGAGCTGGTGGTTTCAGCAACTCCTAGTCAGCAGGTCTTGTATCACACACATGAACAAAATGTCACAATTGCTTCTAATTGGCAACCTTGCTGACAATCTCAGCAAAGGCTCCGGGTAATATGGGCAGAGAAACTTGACTGTTTTCTTATCACAGGAATGTGATATCTTGGTAGAGACATGTGGAAAGCTGTCAGTGCTGTCAACCATGCTAGTCTTCACCTGTGCTTCAACCTCCAAAATGATTAGTGGGTCCAGAATCAGTGAGAGAAGGTGAAAAGAGAGGAAAAAAAGGTTTGAATGAGTTATTGTGTGTATAAATCATATGTGTAAAGTTCATTCATATACTTGAGCATTGCCTGGTTTTAGCAGAACACAGTATGCAGTGTGAATGAAATTTTCAAGCTTGTACACTAAGCTGGAACAGCCAATATATATATATATTATACAGCTACACAGTCACTAAGTCTTTAGGGGCAATGAGTACTGAACACTTCTAGAAATCAAGCTATTTGCAATGACAGCATACCACTTTTGGTAGCTAACCACATCACTGGATTCAGGTGGGAATCCAAGATCTTCTTCAAAGGCCATTAAGCCTTTGAATTTTGGATCAGGCCTCAGTTAGTCCCAGGGAATCTAACCTGGTATAGCACCTTCTTCTGCAACGCTCAGCATTTAAATTAAACTAGCTTAAACTTGCTTGGGCTTGGTAAGAATCCCTAAACCTTGCATCCACTCACTGATACAGATCTTGCATCCAATTATACATTGCCTCTCAATTTGGCCATTGAGTCAAAAGTAGATGCTATCTGCTTTACTCTCCTACCTTCTGAGATACAGAAAAGACTCTAACAGAAATGCAAAAGAAATGAGCATGTAAGTTAAACTAGTTGGTAACTCTCAGAGAACCAAAGCAGACGAACTTGTCTTTCTGGAAAGTGCAGCCTTTTTTTTTTTTTAAGCATAACACCTTCTAACGTCTCATCAGATTGAAAGTGGGGAAGACAGGTGATAATTTCTGAATAGCTTAGGAAATGTCTGGTGATGCTATCAATAAGCTTTCATGGCTGGTATACAGCAAGACTGAAACGGTCATATTGCATCTACACATTTTGTATAACATGCTGAAATAGTTTTCATTTGCTGCCAGTGTGAAAAAGGGAGGGAAGGTGGTGGGGGGAAAGGAGAGGAGGGAGTGCTGACTCAGAGCTCTTTTCTCCAGCAGTAGAACATGACTCTCTGAAGACTTACCTTAATATGCTCCTGTGGCATAGAAGGTTCTTTGTTTATTTTTCCATTTGCATGTGGATTACCCTAGAGGCAAAGTATTAATAAATGACAACAAAAAATTACAGCTAGGAAATTCTAAAGAAGTTATAATTTCTTTTCAAAAGGCACAGCAACATGCCAAGTTATTTATTCACATAGACTGTCTATTATTTTCTTACATTGTTATGTGCTCTGAAGTAAGGAGATAAATAGTGTCAGAGAGAACAGTAAACTCATCATTATTCTACTTCTGAATGGGCTGTGGATCAAGTGTGATATTTAGACTTGTCTTGACCTTAATAAATTCTCTCTCTGAAAATTTAATGAAGTCATCTGGCCTCAACCCGCTTTGAAATCTGTATTCCAGAGACTGAAAGATTGGTGATATTGGTAGCTTTGTGGTTTCTTAACCACTTTTAAGCAAAAATATCATTGTTTTGTTTATTTCAACATTTAGGCTTATTGCTAAAATTGAAGAACTTTGATTTAAAACAAATGGCTGTCATCTATGATGGATTATACTTTCTTTTCGCTGTTCCTGGAAGTCAAACGGTGCTGGCATGAAGTTCAAAGACAAAGGTCAAGTGGCAAGTTATATTTACAAGACTGCAGTCCATTTCTTAAAAATTAGAAGCAAAAAAAAACCACCCTCAAAACACAAAATACAGAATCACAGAATGGTAGGGGTTGGAAGGAACCTCTGGAGATCATCTTGTCCGACCCCCCTGCTTGAGCAGGGACACCTACAGCAGGGGGCACAGGAACACATCCAGGTGGGTTTTGAATGTCTCCAGGGAAGGCCACTTCACAGCCTCTCTGGGCAGCTTGTTCCACTGCTCTGGCACCCGCACAGGAAAGAAGTTTTGTCTCATATTTAAGTGGAACTTCCTGTGTTCCAGCTTGTGCCCATTGCCCCTTGTCCTGTCATTGGGCACCACTGAAAAGAGTCCAGTCCCATCCTCTTGTCATCCACCCTTTATATATTTATAAGCATTGATAAGATCCCCCCTCAGTCTTCTCTTCTCCAGGCTGAACAGCCCCAAGACTCTCAGCCTTTCCTCATAAGGGAGGTGCTCCAGTCCCCTGCTCATCTTGGTAGCTCTCTGCTGGGCTTGCTCGAGCAGTTTCACGTCCTTCTTAGACTGGGGGGCCCAAAACTGGACACAGTACTCCAAAACTGGTCTCACTAGAGCAGAGTAGAGGGGTAGGATAACGTCCCTCGACCTGCTGGCCACACTCCTTTTAATGCACCACAGGATACCACTGGCCTTCTTGGCCACAAGGGCACATTGCTGGCTCAGGGTCAACTTGCTGTCCACCAGTACTCCAAAGTCCTTCTCAACAGAGATGCTTTCCAGTAGTTCAGACACCAGCCTGTACTGCTGCATGGGGTTGTTCCACCCCAGGTGCAGGACCTTGCACTTGCTTTTGTTGAGTTTCATCAGGTTCCTCTTGGCCCAGCTCTCCAGCCTGTCCTGATCTTGCTGGATGGCAGCACAGCCTTCTGGTGTATCGGCCACTCCTCCCAGCTTGGTATCTTGTTATACAAGATGGCTTAGAAGATCCAGAGCACTACCATGAAGTTAGCTGAGAGTAGCTGGCAACAAGTGCTTGGGATAGGATAATAATTTGTCACAGTAATGGTGTCACACAGAACATCTCCTTCTCATATAAGTACTGACTTTCACATGATGTATTGGTTGGAGAGGTCTACTTCAAAATCAGTGGCAGGGCAGGACCTGCCATCTCTGTGGCACTAGGCAAGAACATCAGTGTTTTTGTATCTAGACTCAGATTCTGGTTCTGACTGGTAGATGAAATGTTGCCAAATCAAGTAAATGAAATATTACTACATGTAAGCAGTGCTACACTTTAAGAATGTATAACTCATTGAATCAAATGGTCTTTATTTTTCCACTACTTCCACAGCATGAATGGTTTTGATGGTGGACATTATCTAATAAATATGACCTGAATAAATATTATAACTTAAATGAAATTAATATTATCACTGTGAAATGAAATATTATCAGTGTGTGCTTAGAAAAGGAAATGCATAACATACAAAATGCATACATTTAACTAAAAGGTAACTAAACTAGGGCCAAATTGTAATATTCCACCTTACACTGAACAGCAATGAATCATCGTTGAAATGAGTCCCCACTCATTTCAATGATTTGGAGTAAGAGAACGATGATTAGGACACAAGATTCATTAAGGCTCAGTGCATTTAAAGGCAACAGAACACAGAATATCCACTATCTGGTCGTTTGGGGTTTTTTTGTTTCCCAGAAACATATGACAGCATTGTACCATTTGCCTTTCACCATCTGCATTTCCTGTTTTGAATTCCCTGTCTATGTATTATTATTTCTTCTACAGGAACAGCTAAACAAAACAGTATATGCGTCACTGCTGTTTGGTTTCATTGCTGCTAAGGATATTTGAAACTTCACTAAGTCTGTGTACATGTGTGAGTGCATGTGATGGAGAAAGGAGGACACCATGAAGACCTGGGACGTTTCCACTTCATTTTCATATTAAAAAATGCTTAAGGATTTTAACTTTACAAATTATGACAGAATTTAATGAGTCTGTACACAAAGGCTCCCAATTCATTGATATTAGTGTTACAAAGCATCTCTTTAACTATTACAGTAATGGTTCAGACTGAAATGTTATAGTGCGTTTTCTTGGTCCTACAGAATTCGGGAGTGTGTGCAGGGCCCTGAACAGCAGGGAAACACCCAGATTGACATAGATAACCGTGGCCTTCAAAATGTGAGTAATGACCTTAATAAAAGAAGCACAACATAATATATCACAGAAGAATAAAAGAAAAAAGCTTCTAACACAGATGAAACTTTTACAAATCAGCATACATAATGCTGATTTACAGAATTATAAAGCAAAAGAACAAATGGTTTTTAAATTATGGTGCAAAATGAGTGACATGCCCTGTCCTTAGCTGTGAAGAGTTATGTTTCTTAACACAGCTGTCACTGGCAAGTTTGCCATTATAGATATATCTCCTCTTTATTCTTTTAACTACCAAAATAATACTGACAACTTGTTGGTCTGAGACTTCATCCGAGCGAGTGAAGGATTGTAAAGATCCTTTCTGCTCTTAGCAAAATGCTGCAAAGCACATTCTCCATGGCAGACGATAGGGGAAAAGCAGTAGTCATCGTGATCATAGTTATGTCCGACCCTGCTATACCTACACTAGTTGAAGAATCAAAGGGAGAAGCTGCTATCCAACAGAATAGCCTTGTACAGATTGCAGTGTGCTCCAAGAAAATAAAATGTGAGATGATGTGGGGTCAAATTAACCCCCGTGCAATGTCATATGTCTAAAATTCAAGCACCTTCAACATGACGAGATAGGTTTGAAAACTGACATATTAAAAGCTCTCCAGAAATTAATTTTTAACATTTGCCTTGGGATTTATGGCATTTAGGGTTTTACTTGTCTGTATTTTTCTCCATCATCCCTGAAAAATATATAACTTACAAAACCAGAAGCCACAAATATCACATAATGGATAGATCTGGGATATGGAAAGCAAGGGGAAAAAGATTGCTAGGAATGGGCTACAGACCTACTAAAATTAATACATACCTCAGACAGGACTTTAAAAGGACAAGCAGAATGGGAGCACAAAAAGTGTGATAAGCTAAGAGGGCTCTGTCTTGAACATTAGGAAGAAAAAAAAAATTAGTTAAAAGTGTAATTAAGCTTTACCTTGGAAGGAAAACAAAAACAAATACTAATGATATCTTCACCAGCTATACAAGAGAAGAACCAGGAAAGAAAGATAGGCTGAGAAGAGAAGGATTATTAAAGATGAATAAGGGAATGTCCTATACATTAAATTAATACTTTAGTTTTCAGTAGAAATAAAGATTATGAGGGTAATGGCAGGGTACCTAATCAGGAATGAGAGTAGGAATGGGAATTTCATTACCATATTCAAAGTAAAAGCAGAGTTTGGGCTGCTGACTGTGGTGAAATGAAGGAAGAAGGAGAGGGAGGGAAAAAGGGACCAGCTAGAACACTAAAAGAAGCACACATGAAATTGCAAGTTCAGTAGCAGACGTTTAATGACTATCAATTTGGGAACATGTGGGGCAAAGATGAGAGAATCTGCCCTCTGACTGGAGACAGCATATCTAATTACAGAAAGGTTTTGGGGAAAGAATGGGCAAAGTCATCTAGGTGACTGCATTCCCATCAGTTTAGTCACCCCTACAGGAGCCCTTCGCACAGATTTTTAAAGTCAAGAACAATGAGCTGGGGAGGCAAAGGGAAAGAGAGCTAAACTGTAATGTGGTTTTCTTTAGCAAAGGTACATACTAGGTTAGTCTGACATATTTTACATTCAGCAAGATAACTTTCTTGGTAAATGTCATGTTTCTAAGAGTGTAGATTATGGTAAATTATTTGGTACTTTACCACACAGGAAATTATTGTTTAAGGAGTTCAGGAAGGGAGTTAATATAGGAACTGGAAGGCAGATAAGGCAAAACCTAAGCAGAAGGCTAAAGTGGGCATATGTTGAAAAGGAAGTTCCCAAGATGAAATTATCACCAGTAACACTGCATACCCATCAGATTTAGGACTGATCCTGCACGGTGTTGTCATTAGTGAGAGAACAAGGTGTGTGCTCATGAGATTCTAGCTGTCTGCCAAATGAAGATACTGCTGAGGACTACACAGAAAGTATGACCTCTAAGACCTCTAAGAGCAGCAGTATGGGTTTGCTTTGCTGTTTGCATAGCACACAGGTGTCCACCTAGTAACTGCTGACAAAAGCATTTTGTAAAACTGGTTGTTTATCAGCTGGAGGTGAAAGAGAAGCATGTGAAACAGAATAAGATAGTCAACCAAAGGATGACAGGGAGTTTGCCAGTGTGACATGGCTGGAGAAAGAGAAAAAAAATAAGTCCAGACTTTATCATTTTCATTGAGTACAAAGAAGTCCTACTGTCTCCTACATTATACAAGGCATTGGTATGAGCTAGGGTAGAATATTTTGCATAGTTCTAGTAATTTTTATTTACAGAAATGTATTTTAAACTGGAATGGAGACAGAAAAGGGCTATTGGAATGATATGGATAATGAAGAGACCATCTTCTGGGAGGAACAGAAACCTGGCAAAGGGCTATTTGGAAAAAAAAAAAAAAAAAAAAGCAAATAAATAAAGAAGAGCGTAAACGCTAGAATACTTATTTAAGTTTCTAATCACAAGCGCTGTGAAATTCTTTTTCAAACAACAGGGATGAGAAAAGAAGAACCGTACTTGATCCAAGACAGATTATGGAAAATTATTGAAGGGCTCTGTGTGACAGTAAAGGATGAATTTAGACATAGAAATTGGGCCAGTCAAGTTAGTATGTTTCTAGCAATTTCTTGACAGACAAAAGCAAAATTGCTTTATTTTTGATGAGGAGATATACACCATCTTTTTGCAATGGCACCACTAAGTTATTAAAAGCTGTAGTGCTTTAGGGAATTTGGGCACCCTGCCTAGATAGTACATTTAAACTGCATCTGGACCCATACTGGCTCACATTCAGTCAGTGTCAATACTTCTCCAATGTACTTTTCCACTTCCAGATCTGGGGCTAGGACAGGCAGAGAGAACTTGGATACATCCATACCACTCCTGAGAAAGACACACCATCTGTGGGACATGCAGGAAAGATAAAAGGGATCAACTTGAGCTGCGATGTCAATGCACATAACTGATTTTGTGTTCAACCACGATATAGACGTACTAGCTCGGAAGGAAAGTGCTTTAACCTGGGGTAATCTAATTCACCACTAGATCTGAAAGCACTTTAAGCATATCAACTTCATATCCTTTGCTATTTATCGTTGCTTTTCTGAGCATCTTTGCATCCTGTGTATGACAATCCTTCCTTGGGCCTCCAGGAACATTTCTGTGAACATCTGAAAGATGCACAGCTTTCTTGCCATTCTGTATCAGCTGTGTTCTGTCTGCCCATATGTTGACAGGGCAGAGCAAGATCTCCCCCAGCTCCACCTTTCAGCAGTGGGGGAAATAGGCATGTTTTCCTGCTCTTCATCCTGCCTTTGTGTTTGAGGCATGTTGCAGGGAGTCCTTCTGTGGCTGCTGCAGTGGAAAGAATAAGTCACTAAAGACTTTTCTATCACAGTCTCTTGATAAGTATTACAACTTGGCTGCCTTTTGATTCACCTTTTTGCTATCCATTCTCCATGTTCAGTGAAAATGCTTATCCAAATTGCTTATTTTAAATGTTTAAAACTCATGAGTCAAACTCTTCAGAAACATTATGGATTTAAGGCAAGCTGAAAAGCAAAAGAAGAGCTTGGAGATGTTTGCTTTTAGTTTCAGAGCCTTCAGAATTCTTTCAGGACATAACACCATGCCATGAGAGCTAGAGCTCTATTTCTGCCTTTCTCTTCTTTTTAGTAAAAAGAGTCTTGTTTAATCACTTGCCTAGAGGAATGGACACTTTTAAATATGGCATAGAGTACTGCGAGATTTCTGGATCAAACTGCAAAAGCTGGTGCTGCCAATTTGAGCGTTCTGACATTTTCAGACTGAAGAGCAAATGTGGAAAGCAGAAGCAGCTCAGTCACCCTTGTGCCCCTACAGTGTAACAGGCAAAGGAGTAAATGCAACTTCCCTAAGCAGACAGTCTCCAAGGGAGCAGAGCAAAACTACCTCCACACCCTTTCCCTTTCTACTGTGGCAGCCAACTGAAGGCTACACAAGAGGAACAGTGGGGGTGAGGGGAGCTGGTTTTAAGTTTGCACACTCTAAAGTTATTCTGCTCATCTGTGATTTCAACTACTGCTTCTGTGGGTTGGCATTGATATGCACACTTTCTGCACATTTCCTTTTAATGGCAACCTCTTGTAAAGGTAAGGTAAAGTGGAGAGGTTTAAATTTATCCTCCTCTGTGTAGGCAAAGCTTTTTATTTTTTCCCTAATGGAAATTCATCCCTCTTTCAAAGCATTTATGGTGCTAAAGTATATTGGGAATATTATTCCAGCACAAATGAGACTTGTCTCAGGTTAACTTTTAACCCAGTCTTTGAACTAGATTGCCCATGAGACAAACGTTGTAACATTATTGAAACCAAGTTTCTAAAATTTTTTACATTTGCTACCACTTGTACCTTTCACAGGGAAATGAAGCATATTTTCTTTTAAAACTGTAAAATCAATAAATTGGGTATTCCATTTATTCATGAAGAGTAGAACTGATGCAGACTGAGCAATCTGGTATTATCTGAATATGGAGCTACAAATACAGAACTTTCTTCTGTTAAAACACATTTTACATTGAAATATTTCCATTGCCTCCTGATCTGTTTGAAGATATATGAAATGTACCAACAACAAATTAGTGTAAGACTACATTAAGATGAATGATCTTTACTCACACAACTATGGCATCTCAACCCCATTTTGTATTCATTGTCAGCGAGGATCAAGTGAGTGTACCCTATCATCAGGTTCTTTAACTCTTCTTTGTGACTTGGCCTGCTAGTTGGTAATGGGTATTCTGACTTGGCTTACTGGTATATGTACCAGTAACTGGATAAAGGCCAGTCTCACAAAAGTCACCTTAGTATTCATTTTGGGTAGTAACTTCTGTTTTGAGGAAATCTGAAATCAGCTTATAGTTAAAGGTTACCAAATTAGGACAGTTGTTCAGATGTACACATTCTTTTAAGCTGGAACTTTTTAGGATTAATTATGTCTATAGAATCTCATCTTAAAAGACTATTTGCTGTGAAAAAAAAAAAAGGACTCTTGTCTTTGAAGTTAAATCAGGGATAAGAGATTAAATAGTTTTCTTACTGGTTTTATTAGCTATTAGAAAAAGGGTATGACTATTTTAGCTACATTTATCTGTCTAACTAATTCCTTAATTAATTTTTACAACAAATGCAAAATAGTTGCAATGGACTTTTTCAACCCAACTTGAAAGTAGGGCAGATCTCAAAAAAAACTAAATTACAAGTTTTTCTGTCTCCAGTGAAAGAAGGTGAAATTCAGCCATGACACAGTATTTGACAGTAGCTGTTAGTCAGCATGGATAAACAATATAACCTGTCCAGCCAATCAACATGAGTAATTTGGGACTAGCTAAAGCATGAGAGCTGTTTCTTAAAACATATGAAAACACTGGTGTTATTGCTACACTTGTAGGAAGAGTAGAATTTTAGTGAACAAAAATACAAACCTGTGAGGAAAAAATTAATTGGTTTAGCTGACCATAGAGCAAATTCTTCAGTTTTGCTAATATAAATGGTCTAAATTGTAAGGGTATTGTGCAGGATCTTTCTTCACCAAAAAATATCTCTGCAGAATGATTTTCAGTGATAGCATTATGCAGCTGGTTTCCGTTTTCTTGAGAACCAATATGGCTGTAAGATTGACCTTTGCTAGATCACTAATATATTTTTAACTATATAGCTGAGTTACCTTGATATTATGTTCAGTTAACTTCCTCGACTTACTTCCATTTCAATTTTATCCAGCAAAGGTATAGAAATATAGTTTCATACTGTTTAAGTGTCCTTATGCAAGTATCCATCCTTCTTCCAGTATCATTCTCAGATTTTAATGGTTAATTTTTCAGAATTATGAGCAAGGGTTAATTAAAACAAATTCATAATGCAAAAACTTGAATGTGCGGAGACAAAAGTATTATTGAGCTTCAGAAATGTAGATTGGCTTTGGGTAACTTCAGCAAATAAACAATTAGGAATTTAAAAATAAGATTTCACAAAGTTATGATGTTAATTCATGCTAAATGTCTAGTAAGCTGTTTTCTTTCCCTTGGAAAACAAAGATAGTGTTGTAAGCACCTATGACTAATAAGACTCATTTACGTATGTTTCTAAGCTTTTTGGCTATTGAATTGCAAAGGCTTTGGGGATTTGTAAGAACAGGGAATAGACTGTATAACCTACTGCTTCACAGATTAAGATGGGAGGGATTTAAGGCTTGCCATCCAATGCCTCTGGGTAGAGAAAGATTGACTGTTACACACCAACCATTGACCAACAGGTTTAGCATCGCGTGGGTGGAGATCAGCTGGAATCTCTCCAGCTCGTGGGAGGCTGGGCAGCAAACACAGAATGTTCAGGTCCACATTTGCAGAAGATTGTGTAAGAAAGCATGGGATGTCTGAAAGAGATCAGAGGAAAAAATTAACCAGAGGCAGCTAGACATTCCCATATTTGCCTTTTTACCTGACCAAAAGGCTGCATATGTTCTACTGTCCATTTTCAATAAAATAAACAAATTGTTTATTTGGGAAAAGACAAAGAAATTCCTATTCTAGTCCCCCCAGTTTGACTCTAAATGTTCCCTAAGTTCACAGCCAAGGAACATATTTTTAAAAATCCTCCTTATGCTTATGTGGGGTTTACATTATCATTTGTAAAACATATTACAATATGCCATTTGCTTTATTTTGAAATTCCAAGACCCTTCTGTGGCTTTTCCACACCTTAGAAATTTCACACATAAATCATAGGAAAAAAGGCCAATCTTCTGTTTTCCTTTTCAGTGTTCCAAAGAAAACAGTTAGGAAGAAAGTTACCAATAGCTAATGTAAACTTCTATGCCACCTCATCCCAATTATCTCAGCTGGTAGAACTGTATCTAGAAATGGCAAATACTTGCCAACTGAAAATACAATTTCGCTAAAATGTTCTAACTTGTGTAGATTAAGATTAGTTTCCAAGGGAAAGTGTATAAATCTAAAGATAAATAGGTTAACTTACTTAACTTCCATTAAAGTCCCCATGACCGGTTTTCCCTCTGTGGCTCTCAACTTTGACTCTGAATTGATCGTTGAAAGCTTTCAAAAAGGGTGAGCAGGTGTATTTTCTGTCTTTGTTTCTCTTTTTTGAAGGAGAAAAGGCAATGTGCCCTTTCATTGGGTATTATGATATGGCACACATAAGATCAGAGAGCTGTACTTTGGAAAGGGAACAGGAAACCCCATTTCTCAGACAAAAATGTGGAGTGATGCTGCACCTCATAAGAACACAGTTGCTACATTGGTATTCAGGGCCTCATAATCTACCTGGGATGTGGGATCATCCTGCTTCAGAGGAACTTACTCCATCCAATGATTAAGTGCAGAACTTAATTGCATGTCTGGCATGTGAATATGACCCGTAACTAGAGTTTTTACAAACCTTTAGGTTTGGACTGTCCACTGGAAAAATTCACAAGCCACCTATCTGCACCTTTACACGCCTGAAGTTTTTCAAAACTCTGAACCTGAATGCCAAATTCATTTACCTACATTACTTAAAAGCCTATTTTTTTTATTTGTCAAATAATAGGAGGTGGGCAGTTTTTAAAATGTGGCTTCTTTCTCGGGGCTTATATTTAAGCTTAAGTATCCAAGTTTGCAAATATTGCAGTCTGCTCTGTAGACATACACACACATTCACACATGCTTATCAGGGAGCATGCTTTTGTTTAGGGTGTAGCTATTGTGCAGTGTCATATTATGTAAAAGTTGTCTTACTGGCTTGTCTACAGACAAAGCTTGTAGTGATTATACAGATTTTTTCTGCTTTTAAAAAATCATGGCACACTGAACAGAGTATTAAAAGTACAGCACAATAAAAGTGAAAACAAATTACAGTAATAGTGTTAATGTCATACCACAGTTTTATTGGTATAATTAAAATCCCTTTAGAACACACCTGTTCCTTAAACATTTCTATGTCTGTACTCCCCTTATTAGTGCAGTTACATGGAGAGATGTCACTCATGATGGCTCTTAAGGGAATGATTTGTCACCCTCACTGTGAAGTTGAGCATGCTGAGCAGTGATTGCTGCAGAAGAGTCAAGGGCCTGTACTGGGGAGTGGATATCAAGCTCAGTTACACCCTTTTGAAAAGTCTCAAGGCTGTAGGCAGCAGTGCAACATGCTATGGCAGTATTGGTAGATGAGGTTACTGCCAATAATTTCTCTCCAGCTGCTTTAAAGTGGCGTTTTCATGTAATTTACTGATTCCCCAGCCCCTGGAGAAGGAACACGTAAGTGTTCTTTAGTCCACTTGTGCTAAAATGAGCCCAGTTAGCTCAAATAAATGGTATGTTATACATCTTTGCTCTGGCTCACGTCGACTGAGGTGAATTACTTCTAGTAAATGCAGTTCCTCTAGCAGATGTAAGTTAGTGTTTTCACTCATAAGCAACTACTGCAGGAAGAAGCTATTTCTGGAACAGGATACTTATTGACAGCCTAAGTGTTTACTTACTATTATCATTTATTAGTCAAAAAATACTATTACTACAGAATTTAGAAAGAAAAGGCAAATATGCATCACATTTACTATCATAAATCAAATATTTCTGAAGGAATTTGAGATTGTATTTAGTATCCCTTTTTTCTCTAAGAAATACAGTTCTGAATCTACCCTCTCTAAATTGAGTTAGTTGAGTTATTGCCATATTAAAATAATGCAAAATCAGAGCACTGCTAATTTAATCCCTCTTATTACTATAAGGATGCTTCAGCTAATGCTTGAAGACCTGTTAGAAAATCAAGAGCTAGAAATTTATATTTAAAGACTGCAAGTGTCTCCTCCATCCCATTGGTAGCCAGGAGACATACGGAAAGGAACAGGAAGTCCCATCGCATTAACACGTGGCTCAGAGGCTGGTGCCAGCAGTGGAATTTTTGTTTTTTTGATCATGGGGCAGTTTACATGGCACCAGGCCTGCTGGAGACAGGTGGGGTTCACTTGTCGCAAAGGGGGAAAAGGGTTCTGGCTCAGGAGTTAGCAAGTCTCACTGAGAGAGCTTTAAACTAGATTTGAAGGGGGAAGGGGATAAAACCAGGCTTGCTAGGGATGAGCCTAGGGGTGGCATACCTGTGTTGGAGATGAGATCCATAGATCAAGTGAAGTGCATTTACACCAATGCACGTAGCATGGGCAATAAACAGGAGGAGCTGGAAGCCATTGCGCACCAGGGAAACTATGATGTGGTCACCATCACGGAAACATGGTGGGATGACTGATACAACTGGAGCGCTGCAATGGATGGCTACAAGCTCTTTAGAAGGGACAGGCAAGGAAGGAGAGGTGGAGGGGTAGCCTTGTATGTTAGAGAGTGTTTTGACTGTCTAGAACTCAACGACAGTAATGGTAAGGTTGAGTGCTTATGGGTAAGGATCGGGGGAAGGCCAATAAGGCAGATATCCTGGTGGGAGTCTGTTATAGACCACCCAACCAGGATGAGGAGACAGATGAAGTACTCTACAAGCAGTTGGCTGAAGTCTCACAATCTCTAGCCCTTGTTCTCATGGTAGCTTCAACTTACCAGATATCTGCTGGAAATACAACACATCAGAAAGAAAGCAGTCTTGGAGGTTCCTGGAGTGTGTGGGAGGTAACTTCCTGACGCAGCTGTTTGTGAAGCGAGCCAACCAGGGGAGGTGCCCCGCTGGACCTGCTGTTTACGAACAGAGAAGGCCTGATGGGTGATGCGGTGGTCAGAGGCTGTCTTGGGCTCAGCAACCATGACATGAAAGAGTTCTCAATTCTTGGAGAAGTAAAGAAGAGGGTCAGCAAAAATGCTACCCTGAACTTCAGAAGGGCAGACTTTGGATTGTTAAGGAGTCTGGTTAACAGAGTCCCTTGGGAGGCAGTCCTGAAGGGCAAAGGAGTCCAGGAAGGCTGGATGTTATTAAAGAAGGAAGTCTCAGAGGCGCAGGAGCAGGCCATCCCCATGTGCCGTAAGTCAAGCAGGCGGGGGAGAAGGCTGGCTTGGCTGAATAGGGAGCTTTGGCTGGAACTCAAGAAAAAAAGGAGAGCTTACTGCCTTTGGAAGCAGGGGCAGGTGACTCAGGAGGGCTACAAGGATGTTGTGAGGTTATGCAGGGAAAAGATTAGAAAGGCAAAGGCCCAGTTGGAACTTAAACTGGCTGCTGCCATTAAATATAACAAAAAATGCTTTTTTAAATACATCAGTGAAAAAAGGAGGGCCAGGGAGAATCTCCCTCCTTTGTTGGATGCGGAAGGTAACCTTGCCACGAAAGATGAGGAGAAGGTTGAGGTACTTAATGCTTTCTTTGCCTCAGTCTTTAATAGTCAGACTGGTCATCCTCAGGGCTGTCAGGCCCCTGTGCTGGGAGATGGAGATAGTATGCAGAATGAAGTCCCAGTTGTTGAAGAGGTGGCAGTCACCAACCTGCGCCTTCACTTGGATGTTCACAAGTCCATGGGACTGGATGGGATCCACCTGAGGATACTGAGGGAGCTGACAGAGGAGCTCGCCAAGCCACTCTACATCATTTATCAGCAGTCCTGGTCAACCGGGGAGGTCCCAGATGACTGGAAACTAGCAAATGTGACACCCCTCTACAAGAAGGGTCAGAAGAAGGATCTGGGGAACTACAGGCCTGTCAGCCTGACCTCAGTGCCAGGAAAGGTCATGGAGCATATCATCTTGAATGTCATTACGCAGCACATGTGGGACAACTAGGGGATCGGGCTCAACCAGCATGGGTTTATGAAAGGGAGGTCATGCCTCACTAACCTAGCCTCCTTCTATGGTAAGGTGACCTGCTTAGTGGATGAGGGGAAGGCTGTGGACGTTGTCTACATGGGCTTTAGTGAGGCCTTTGACACTGTCTCCCACAGCATTCTGCTGGAGAAGCTGGCTGCTCACGGCTTGGAAAAGTGCACTCTGTGCTGGGTTACAAACTGGCTGGACAGCTGAGCCCAGAGAGTGGTGGTGAATGGAGTCAAATCCAGTTGGTGGCGACTCACAAGTGGTGTTCCCCAGGGCTCAGTGTTGGGGCCGGTCCTGTTCAATATCTTCATCGATGATCTGGATGAGGGGATTGGGTGCACCCTCAGTAAGTTTGCAGGTGACACCAAGCTGGGTGGAAGTGTCGATCTGCTGGAGGGGAGGAAGGCCCAACAGAGGGACCTGGACAGGCTGGAGCCTTGGGCTGGAGCCAATGGTATGAGATTCAACAAGGCTAAGTGTAGGGTCCTGCCCTTGGGTCACAACAACCCCATGCAATGCTACAGGCTTGGGGAGGAGTGGCTCGAGAGTTGCCTGGAGGAAAAGGATCTGGGGGTGTTGGTTGACAGCCAGCTAAACATGAGCCAGCAGTGTGCTCAGGTGGCCAAGAAGGCCAATGGCATCCTGGCTTGTATCAGGAATAGTGTGGCCAGCAGGAGCAGGGAGGTGATAGTGCCCCTGTACTCAGCACTGGTGAGGCCGCACCTCAAGTCCTGTGTTTAGTTTTGGGCCCCTCACTACAAGAAGGACATCGAGGTGCTGGAGTCTGTCCAAAGAAGGGCAACAACACTGGTGAAGGGTCTAGAGAATAAGTCTTACGAGGAGTGGCTGAGGGAGCTGGGGTTGTTTAGTCTGGAGAAGAGGAGGCTGAGGGGAGACCTTATTGCTTTCTACAACTACCTGAAAGGAGGTTGTAGCGAGGTGGGTGTTGGTCTCTTCTCCCTAGTAACAAGCAATGGGATGAGAGGAAAAGGCCTCAAGCTGCGCCAGGGGAAGTTTAGGTTGGATATTAGGAAAAACTTCTTCACTGAAAGGGTTGTCAGGCATTGGAACAGGCTGCCCATGGAGGTGGTGGAGTCTCCATCCCTGGAGGTATTTAAAAGAAAGGTAGACGTGGTGCTTGAGGATATGGTTTAGTGGTGGACTTGGCAGTGATAGGTTAGTGGTTGGACGTGATGATGTTAAGGGTCTTTTCCAACCTTAATGATTCTATCATTCTAAGTGCCTTAGTATTATCTGCTAATTGGACTGGAAATCTCACTAAAGGAGCTGAGTAAAGACAATAATTTTTTTGTTTGTTTTAATTGTAATCAATATGTCTATATTCTTCTGCCAGCTACAGAGTGGATAAAAAGTTAGACATCCCTGAAAGAGATGGAAAAAATCCTCTTCTTTCAAGAAATTTCAATTTAAAATTCAGTTCAATTCAATTTCACTACCTTCACTTAAAGAAAGCAGAATGTAGGTTGTACATCAAATATATACACCATATATATCAATCAGATTATCCTGGTATATTCTTTTATTGTTTGGTTGCCTCCTTGAATACTTCTCTGCTTTGCATACCTCCTGGGCTGTCAGAGCAAAGATGCATCAATTATAATTTACCTGTTTACACTTTTTCCTCTGAGTTATTGTTATGAAATGAGTGAAGTAGCTTCTGAGGCTTGGTATATTTTTGTTTTGGTTTTTTTACTGTTTTGAAAAACATAAATCTCAGATATGACTGAAAGATGAATTAAATGTCTTACCTTCAAAATTAATAAAGATGTTTTGTAATTTACTGTTTTCTGTAGCCACTAAATAGTGGTCTGGCCCACTGAAGTGATATGGTGGGTTTTTTTAATTCACTCTGACAGATGCAAATAGTTGCTTGCAGCTGGCAATCTTTAGTTTTAATGAAAATGTCACACAGGAGTTAAAGATATGCTGGAATCAATTTATGTAGATTAGATTTAACAACAGAAACAGGTATGGTATGCAGTAAAGCATATACCTTTAATGTATAGGCCAGAAGTGTTCTGTGCAGGATATAAGAGGAATTGGGTGGATGCTTTGGTCCAGAGGGCAGTGGAATTAAGGAAGTGTGAAGGGAAGATAATGAAGAACTGTTGATCATTTGTCATAGAATAGAAATTCAGAAGAATAAAAAACCAAATGATGCTGCTGACCATTACTAACCATGGAAAATAAAACAGGCAGGATTTTATTTTAAGAGAGAGACTATAAAGGCCAGCAGCTCATATGGAAAACATCTCTCTTTTCAGAAGAAATCTGTCTCTAGTGTTGACCAGGAATTTCACAGGGGTCATACAGAATCACAGAATGAGGTTGGAAGGGACCCCTGGTCATCTGGCCCAGCCTCCCTGCTCAAGCAGGACCACCTAAAGCTGGTTGCCCATATGGTTTTTTAATATCTCCAAGGAGGGAGACTCCACAACCTCCCTGGGCAACCTCTAGCAGTGCTCGGTCACGCTTATAGTAAAAAAAGTGTTTCCCGATGTTCAGAGGGAACCTCCTGTGTTTCACTTAGTGCCCATTGCCTCTGGTCCTGTTACTGGGCACCACTGAGCCTCATTCCTGGGAGCCTGGCTCTGACCTCTTTACACTCTCCCTTCAGGTATTTATATAAATTTATAAGATTCCGCCTGAGCCTTCTCTTCACCAGGATGAACAATCCCAGCTCTCTCATCCTATCCTCACAGGAGAGCTGCTCCAGTCCATTAATCATCTTCGTGGCCCTTTGCTGGACTCTCTCCAGTATGGAGTCCAGAACTGGACACAATACTCCAGGTGTGGCCTCACCAGTGCTGAGTAGAAGGGAAGTATCACCTCCCTCGACTGCTGACACTACTTGGCCTAAGGCAGCCCAGGTTACCACTAGCTTTCTTTGTCACAAGGGTACATCACTGGCTCATGTCCACCAGGATCCAGAGGTCCTTTTCTGCAAAGCTGCTTTCAGCTGGGTGGACCCCTAGCATATACTGCTGCATGGGGTTGTTCCTCACCAGATGCAGGGCTTTGCACTTGTTCAATTTCATGAGGTTCTTGTCAGCCCATTTCTCCAGCCTGTCAAGGTCCCTCCGCATGGCAGCACAACCTTCCACTGTATCAGCCACAGTTTTGTGTCATCAGCAAACTTGCTTAGGGTACACTCTGCCCCATCCTCCAGGTCATTAATGAAGTTGTTAAACAGGACTGGACCCAGAATGGACCTCTGGGGTACACTGGTAGTTACTTGCCTCTAACCGGACTCACCATGCTCTGGGCCTGGCCACTCAGTCAGTTTTTAATCCATCTCACTGTCTGCTCATCCAAGCCATACTTCAACAGCTTCTCTACAGGGCTCTTATGGGAGACAGTGTCAAAAGCCTTACTGAATCCAGGTAGAAAATAACCAGTGCTTTCCTCTCACCTACCAGGCCAGTCATTTCATTGTAGAAGGTTATCAGGTTGGTTAAGCATGAAGCATGACTTCTCCTTGGTGAAGCCATGCTGACTACTCCTGACAACTTTCTTGTCCTTCATGGGCCTGGAAGTGGTTTCTAGGATTAATCACTCCACCTTCCCAGGGCTCAAGGTGAGAGTGACAGGCCTGTAGTTCCCTGAGTTCTCCTTCTTGCCCTTCTTGAAGACAGGAGTGACATTTGCTTTTTTCCAGTGCTCAGGCACCTCTCCCAATTGCCACAATCAATCAAAGATTATCAAGAGTGGCCTCGCAATGACAAAGCCATCTCCCTCAGTGCTTGTGGGTTTGCCCCATCAGGGTCCACGGACTTACATATGTCCAGTTTGTTTAAATATTCTCTGGCCTGATCCTCTTCCACCAAGAGTATGTCTTCCTTGCTCCAGTCTTTCCCCCTGGTCTCTGGGGCCTGTGATTCCTGAAGGCTGGTCTTCCTAATAAAGATGGAGGTAAAGAAGGCATTGAGTACCTCATCCTTTTCCATGTCCTGTGTAATCAGGTCCCCTGTCCCATTCATCAATGAGCCTACATTTTCCCTAGCTTTCCTTTTGTCATCTATGTTCTTACAGAAGCCCTTCTTGTTGCCTTTGACAACTCTGGCCAGATTGAGTCCCACTTTGGCTTTGACTTTCCTAACCACATCCCTACATGCTTGGACAGTGTCTCTACATTCCTCTCATGTTACCTGTCCCTGCTTCCACCTTCTGTGTATTTTTTTTTTTAGTTTTGCCAGGAGCTCTTTGTTCATCCATGCAGGTCTCCTGGCTTTTGTGCTTGACTTCCTGCTCATTAGGATGGACTACTCTTGAGCTTTGAGGAGGTGGCCCTGGAATATTAACTAGCTTCCTTGGGCCCCATTCCCTCCAAGCCCTGATCCTGTGGGACTGTACCGAGCAGATCCCTGAAGAGGCCAAAGCGTGCTCTCATGAAATCCAGCACTGTGATCTTGCTTTTTTCCCTGCTTACTCCTCTCAGGGTCTGAAATTCAACATCTCATGATCACTGTATCCAAGGCTGCCTTTAACCTTCACATGCCTGATGACTCCCTCCTTTTCTGTTAGTATGTCTGCCTATAGCAGACACCCACTACAATGTCACTAATACCAGTCTGCTTTTTAATCCTTACTCATAAGCTCTCACTTGGTCATCATCCATCCCCAGGCAGAGCTCTATGCACTCCAGCTGCCTCCTCACATAAAGGGAAACACCCCCTCCCCATCTTCCTGGCCTAAACAGCTTGTATCTCTCCATTGCAATGCTACAGTCATAGGAGCCATCCCACCACATCTCTGTGATCTCAATAAGATTATAGTCCTGCAACCACACACAGATCTATAATTCATTATGTTTATTCCCCATGTTGTGTGCATGAGCATACAGGTTCTTCTGAGAGGCACCCCAGTATGCTGATTTTCCAGAAAGGGTTTTAAGCACTTCCCTATAATGGTGCCTTGTAGGCACTTCCTTGCTTACATGCAAGCACTGAAGATGGCCCTCCTTCAGTCCTGTTTTCTTAATTTTGTGATGATCACATCACTCCAGGCCCTTTGCTTATCAGACCTGTCCATCACTCCCTCACAGGGCAGCCGGTAACTTTCCCTCCTCATCATTGCTAGTTTAAAGCCCTCCTTACCAGGTCAGCCATCCTGCTGGCAATGATACACAGAAAGGCTCACAGAAATTAGCCTGAGAGCTGGCTGCTGGTCAGTTCTGTGTAGCTTTGGAATTGTTTTTTCACTGAAAAGAAGGAATCTTGTTCACATGAAAGGGATGTACACGGACTTCAAACAAAATAATTTCCACAAATACTGGAAAAGCTGTTACTTAAACATGTGCACATATTTCTATGTTAAAATATGAGATAGAATGTGAATCTTTGTAAACTACTATCTGTTAAAATAATACATTAGTAGACCTAACTTCTGATAGGTAAATATGAATTTTTTTGTGTGTGTTTCCAGTCTTTAATGTATTTTAGTTTTGTTTATTAACGAAATACTATTATAAAAGTTACATGTTATTTTTTGGATCTTGTTCAATTTCTTTCTCCATGCAGTAGCACACTTTTGTGTCTACAGTTATATTTTATTGTTGCTACTTTTTCATCATCAGAAGCATCATGTAAACAGTTTGGGAAGAGGAAGCCCTGCATTTGGCTTTTGCCAGGGAGAAGTATAGTCACTCAGGGAGGCAGCAACAGGAAAAAATTATATGTGGTTAGGGACATTTTGCTAACCAAATAATGATTAGCTGCCCATCTACATAAAGCAGAAGGGAGGCTCCATCTCTGTGTCTCAGCATCTCAGCAGCAGTTTAAGAACTCTAGTTTCGTATTCTAGTTGATGTAACTATTCCACTGACATAACTTATACTTTACCTTGCACACAGTGCTTTCCTAGCTAATGAAATAGGGCTCTGTGTGACTTTCCTCACCCATGTGCATTAATGTATTTGTATTAAGCTCTGATATCATTAAGAAATTTCTAGCACTTACCTTCAGAGCTTTTTTTCAATGGTGGAAATTAAATAATGAGACTGTACCACCATTTTTCCAGGTGCTGCATTAATGTCATTCTCTGAAACCTGACTAGCAGCCCCAGACAAGTGTCCAAAACCCATTGTACAGTGTAATTGATTTCTTACAAATACTTTGTTATTAGTTTTATTACTCCCATCCCCAAAGGGGAATGGCTTTGTGGGATAAAGTTCAGGCTAGAAATATGTTGACTCTCTGCACTCACCGTTCCAGGCTGCATGATGGACTCAGATCTTCAACTTTCTGTGGTCAACTGAGTGACTATCATGCACTTCACTCTGTGTCCAGGGAAGCACTATTGATACATCTTCTAGGATTGTTCATTTGCTCATTGACATTTACTTTGTAGCAAAATTAGTGATGCCTTGAAGAACAAAACTGTCTTCAAACTTGCCTGCAAAAACTCAGCTTTTTGGTTTTTTTTTTTTTAATTGCCATTCATAAATAGTTTACTGGCCACAGTTAGAGAAATAAAAAGTGCATGTTTCATCAAGCCTGTGGATGAACACATGCTGCACCTGCAGGACGTGGTAGCTAGGGGATGCTTGCCAAAAAGCAGCGTGCAGCCTTGCTCCTCTCCGTCCAAGGGCAGGTTATAAATCAAGAGTGGCTCCATCTAGAGCAAAAGGCTTCCAGCAGTGCAAAGGTAAGATTAACCAGGACCTTTCAGGCTAAAAAACACATCCTGAAAAATCACGTGGCTTGGCATGACAGTCGCACCACAACTCAAAACTGGCAAGATGCAGCAACAATTTGGGGAAGAAAGCTGTTTCCCTCTGTGTTGGAACTGCAAAGTGGAGTAAAATAAGTTGTACATGTGGCAAGTCATGTGCGGGCTGCTCTCTGCCGGATCTGATAAATTATTAATCACCTCAGTGGAGGGGACACCAGGTTAATGGGCAAGCGGGATCTATGGAATGGACAGGGCTGAACCACGGGGGACACCGGCTCCGCTCCCTCTGTGCCCCCCGGCTCTGCCGGGCGGCGGCCGCCCGGCCCGGCCCGGGGCTGCGGCGGCGGCGCCCCCCCGCGGCCGGGCCCGGCGAGGAGGCCACTCTTCCCTCGGGCTGGCCCGGAGAGACGGCGCCGCTCCCGGCCGCCTCCCGAAAGCGGGACGAGGGGTCAGAGGGGAAGGTCGGGCTCGTGGTGTGCCGGCGCCGCGCGGATCAGCACCGGGCAGCTCGGCTCGGCCCGGCCCGGCCCGGCTCGCCCCGGCGTAGCACGCACCCACCCGCTCCGCCTGGGGAGCCGGGGGAGGCACTGCCGCTGGCAGTCTCCCAGAGGCCCTCTGTCTCGCACGGTCACCTCAGCGAGAAGAAGCACCAGAGGCCTGGCAACACTACTGCATTCTTTTCCCTGGGATTCATTTTCCCTCTTTAGGGAGAAAGGATGTCTGAAAAGTCCTATGTGGTACCAAACCAGGAAAGGTGCACAAATCATGTGTTATTATATATCCAGTTATTGGATTTTTCTTTGTGGAATGACTGGAAGAATAGCTTTTGACATGAGTAAATTAAATAAAATCACTAAAATATGAAATTTTTCAAGCGGATCCTCATTCTTTCACTCTCTCCACTTTCATACCAAGTTTCTCAGGGTTACCAAAACATTTGATTCCCTGTCTTTTCTTAATCTCAGTTTAAGGTTGTTTTATAAGGCACCCTGCAAAGGAAAGCTTTTATTGCAAACAAGTGAAACACCCTGATGTACTCTACCTAATTAATGTGTAGGAAACTCAGGCTCAAACTTTGAACACCTGGCTGCAGCTGAATACGGAGTTCC
Organism: Phalacrocorax carbo; assembly: GCF_963921805.1. Classification (NCBI taxonomy): domain Eukaryota; kingdom Metazoa; phylum Chordata; class Aves; order Suliformes; family Phalacrocoracidae; genus Phalacrocorax; species Phalacrocorax carbo. Next base: position 106,642,794 of record NC_087514.1, read on the forward strand.
CTGCTCTGGTCATCTCCCTCTAAGACCCCTGCTGGAGCTGCAGTGACAGCAAGGCTCTCCTGCCTTTTCATGGCATCCTGGGTGAGGAGGTGGTCTTAGAAAAAAAGAAAAAGATATCAAATATGTGTGCACGTATCTATAAATATGTATAAAGAAAAAGTCTCCGGCAACTGAGCTCAGTGCTGCACTCACAGCTTCTGTGACTCCTGAGAGCATGAGAATATCTTTACCTGTGTGGACTAAAGGTCCGTCTATCCAGTTTCTAAGACTGGCCATTGATTTAATTCCCAGGAAAGAATGACAACAGGACAACCATATATGACACATCTCCTGACTGTTCTTCTAATCTCTGGCTGTTTTTAGCTCAGGGGATTTTCTGTAGCTGATGCAGTTTGGCTATTTAGCAGCTCTCATTAGACCTATCTTCCAAATACTTGTCCAATCTGCCCTTGAACCCATGTAACCCTTTTGCATGCAGAAGACTCTAAGTCTGTGTTTATACTATTAAACTAAACAGAGCCAGTTCACAAGTACAAGCCTTGTCCTGCGTTGCTTGATACTGTCGAATTGTTAGTAAGGGCTGTGACACAAGCTGATCATCATTCCACCCAAATAAAGCCTGGGCAGACCAAAGCATCAGCACATAAAACACTCGTTGTTCTCCCTCCTGTCTGGGGCAGTAAGACAATTGTCCACTGAGACCATTCTTGAAATTGTAATCCCAGCAAGGCCCTGTGGTTGTGTGGTGGCCTGAAGCAGATGTATTGGGCAGTCTGGATGTGGCTACTCTGTTTTAGGGGACAGGAGAGCTTAGCACTGCAGATGTGAGTCTTGTCATATGAGTTACTCTCAAGGCCAGAGAATGGCTCCTGGCCTGTTCTACTTACTAGCACTCATATAGCTAAGAGACTGGCATCACCCTTTGTGCCACAAAGGTGCTGGGAAATTCTGTTGTCCTACGGTCAGGAGCAGCATATTTAGCTTTGAAAGAACACAGGTATTACAAGCATCGCAGGAGTTTTCACTTCATGCCAAAGGCCAGTTCTCTTGATTCTTTAAGGTAAATAAGAATAATTTCTTAACCTCAGTAACAAGCCCTTCCTGTTAAGTAATGATGTGAGACCATCACTGGCTGTAGCACGAGGAAGGAGTGGAGCATCCTGCTCAGCTCTGTTGGTGCTCCTCCTTTTCATTTTGCTTATTGCTTAGCACCTCAGCTCCCAAGGAGTCACGAGCCCCATAATCTCACTGTTGCAGTCCTCTGTGTGGTTCCCCGAATAATGGTGTCACTCAGTTTTGCTGTTGGGTTTTTGTTGTTTTATTAACTTATGTTAATAAAATATGTAGGTCTACTTCATACCTTGAGCTGGTTGACACTGTTGGTGGAGACCCTTGTCTTTACAACAGAAAGGGACCACCACACCATGCCTGGGTGATACAGAAAGGATCCTGTAGGAAGCTGGGATCCTTGTGGCACAGGGCAAGTACAACATATGGCAGCAGCTCTGCTCTACTAAACGGCCTAGTCTTTAACGTGAGATGACATCAAGAGTGAGAAAAAAACTCACTGTATGCATGCAGTGTTTGTTCAGTGTTACGATATGCCAACAAAGATGCCAGTCAGCTTTTCGCTACATAGATGTTTCTTAACTAAAATCTGAACCTTGTTGACCAGCAACTCATTCCCCGTATGGCTCCATGCTGCCATCAAATAATACAGCTTTATGGCTGTCAAAGCAAGACTCTGCAAACAGAAGTTAGCCTATGACACTGTGCTAGTGTAAGAAGACAGTATTTTTGTTTAATAGAAAAATTTCACACATCGTGGCTGACACAGTTTTGTTAAGGACAACCCCTGGTCTGGTCACAGCCATGCTGACAGAAGGCAGCTTTTGTCAATTCAGGTTAAGTCTTTGAGAGAGCTAGTGTAATTACACTAGCAGAAAAATTCTGTTCTGTGTGTTTTTTTTTTTTAATATATATACACATACATATATATGTATGTTTTTTATGTATATAAACTGAAGGTACAGTTTAACGTTGCAGCTCCTCTGGCAGCAAAGCCTCTTTATTAAGTTCCTACCTCAGCACCCCCAGCACCACATCTTGCTTCCCCCCACAGCTGTGCTGCCAGAAGGAATTGCAGACCACCCTGTAAAGAGGATAGCTGCTTCAGCTGAAGTTGAGTGACTAGACAGTCTAATTGCCCCTATCTAATTGAGCAAGATCATTTCACTGATCCATTTTGCAGTGTGAACAAACAGTTGCATCTGTGCTTCTGAGTGGCTGACAAACTGCTCTGTAGGCATAGAAACAAGGCTTTGCTAAGGAAGAAGTGAATGTTTTATATAGGGAAGAAAACCTTTGTACAACTATATGCAAAATCTACTCTCTGATTTAGAGTTCGGGGGACTTTAAATCAGAATACACTATACCACAGGCAACCTCTTCCTTCTGTTATTTGTAGGATGACCATGGCAAGGACTGTCTCTTTTCTTATGTTCGTACATATACTCACACAACCAGGCTACCTGGTTCTAGTTCAGAACTTTCTGCTACTTTCTGTAACAGGGAAATAATAATGATAGGACTATTACAATATCATGTAACTAGGATGGTAAGCAGGTTGAACAAAATGTTCTACTTTTAAATCTCTGTCATACTAATATGGAAGTCATGGCAGACTACTGTGAAAATAATGCCACACTTAAGATTATACAATTTTTAAATAAAAGATATGTTGGTTCAAATTCTGGTGTAAGTATCACAACAAACTGGTGTATAAACTGCCTGTGGAGTGAATTGTCTTTTTCTGATGATGTTTGCGGGCAGGAGCTCTAGAGCTTGTGGGGTAGCAACAGTAAGGCACAAATAAGATAATTTTGCAAATGCCATTTTACATATCCTATTTAAAAGAATATATGGACAAAGAAACTGTGACAGTTTCTTCTTTACTACATTGATCACAAATAATTTGGCCTAAACATAAGTCCTGGCTTTTCACTGCTTTTTATTTGGAGGGCAGTAGTTTCAAACGTAATGTAGGTAATGAGGGTTGCTAGCCAATTTCATCTGCACATACAGTTAGAAGTCCAAGGGTTTTTTCTTAACAAAATATTATAATTCTCTCCAGAAATGCCACTTGCAGTCATACCCAAAGTCTAACAGCCATTATCAGATCTGAAATGTATGAAACTAGTGGCATTAACATTTAATAATTTCTAAATAATTCAGTAGTTTGCCAGCTATTGATAAGTTCAGGCAGCAGAGAGATTGTTTATAATTGGATCTTACTTGGCCAATTCAAGGTGGAAGATTCTTATGTAACTTGGCCATAAAATTGTCCAGTCACCTCAATCTATGACATATTCTTCTGTCACTACCTAGTCTAAAACCACTAACTTGCATGAACTTCAGAGCTGCGTAGATTTGATCAGAAATCTTTTCTAAATATCATTCTGTATTTAGAAACCTTGATGTGCAGCCATGGGCTCAAAATTACCCACTTTCATTGGCTAAGTAGAAAAAGGAAAAGCACAGATTAGCTCTAACCTAGACAAGTCTGACCCTCCATCAAATAAATGTTTAAGCACTGATGATTTGTGGGAGCTGACTTCATAAAAATTTAACAGAAGATTAATGGATAAATTATGAAAATTTATAATTGATTATCAGTAATTGATAAAAGGTGGCTGAACTCCTATGGAGATCCCTTAAAAATGCCCTGACTCCAGAAAAAAAAAAAGCTTGCTGTCTCTAAGACATTAAAATTAGTCACACCTGAGTAGTGATTATTTGGTAGAAGACCAGATGGATTTGTGGATTAGGGGTTTTTTGGCTGGCTGATGATTCTCACTTCCAAGGCCCATCAAACTATGCCTTTTACTATTTTGGATTTTTACATTCACTTCTGAAAAGAAGCAGAAAAGAATTTTAGGAGTCCATCCCTCCATTGACCACAGTGGCCTTTATTCACTGTAGCTAGAGTGTTTCCCCTAGCTGTCTGTGGTACTTCGCTGTTGTTTCTGTGGCATTCAGACTGCTTGTTTCTCTTCGGAGCACATGCACAACTCTACTCCGGCAATGCTTAACCCCTGTGTTTGTGTTCATCTCCCAGAGAAATCCCTCCACCCACACAGCTAAGCATCTGACCAGCCATGCATGTGGCCTCTGTTTTGGGCGGTGTCTCCCTATTGCTTCAACAGTTTAGTTGAATAAGGAAATTTAACTACTCCTAATATGTACCCAATGAAAGGTAACTGCTACACTCAATAGCTCGTTCAGTGCTAACATTCAGTGTTAACAGTATTTGCCACTATAAGCAATGCAAGGATTGTTTGCTGTTTTACGCTTTAGCTTGTTGTTGGTCTTTTATGACAACAGAATTAAATGATATGCAAAGTTTAAACCAGTTCCCGTTTGCTTGGAGTACTATAAGCCTTTCCCTACTCTTTACTGAACTACAGCAGTGTATGAACAGTATTTATGGAATCTGATCTTTGTTCTTTAAAGGTGTATGATATTTAGATGCCTGTAATACAATAAATTAAAGAAGGCACAGTTACCATAGCAATCAGTATTACAGTATATCATAATAGGGCGAAGGGTATTGCACCATATGGAAATAATAATGTCTCCAGAAGACAAAAAATATTGCCTTCATCTTACTACTACTAGCATATTTTTAATGCACAGTTGAAAATCATGGTGCTGTTGCTTTTGAAAGTGCAAAATTCACAGTTTAACAAATTAATTCCAAATGTAGATTTCTTCTAAGAACTTTGTGTTTTTATATCGTCTGTTATTGCCACATCTTGCAGATCCCACAACATAGGACAGCAGATGACTTAGTTCAAATGATTCTCCATTGTTTCTAATATTTTTAACGTCCCAAAGCGGGGGGAGGGGGGGGTATTTATATGTTTAACAATTTCCAGATTTTTGAGCTGCTAGTCTGTTCAGTTGTCTGGAAAAAAATCTGATGGCTATTATTCATCTTTTTCGGTCAAAGATAGTTTTGGACCTCTGGTTGGATTATTAAAGCAAAACAGCTCAGTTTTGTTTAGGCGTATTTTCACTTTTTGTTTATATCTAATTCAGAATAATGAAAAGGATAGTTTTTAAAAGCATTCAATTGAGTTCCTTCTTTCGGTCACATATACGGATGTGGGAATGACTGTACGACCCACATTTTCTGACGGCAAGTTTAATACAGTTATATACGTCTATATCTGCATACATTTATACATATAGCTATTTTTATTATACATAATTACTATTTTATTATATATAATAGCATGCTAGCCTTATAATAATAAATATTTTGGGAGTCAGGTCCTTAGATTAATATAGAGGTTGCCTAGCTTAGAAAATATGACTTAGTCTCTCTCTTAAGTGGCTTTAAATTAATCCAGTCTCATCTGAGCAAATTCTCAGTATAGACTATTACAAGGAAATTCAGTCCTTAAGTGGATTTAACTTAAAATACTAAAAAACAAAAACTTCAATACTAAAGAAGATAAAGAAAGTCATGTACTGCATTCAGATAAGCTGATTTTTTGCAGTGCTAAGGGCATAAAGGAGCAATGAAAATTTTATGGGAGAGTATATACGGAATGAAACTGGCAGTATGAGTGAGAGTCTTATGGTATGTTGGTATGTGTTATCAACAGCAAGGCTGCAGGGAGCTTTTTCTTGAACTTATTGTTCTCATAATTTGGGGTTTGAAAAGTTCTGATGCAGCCTCATCTGTCAGTAGACCAATTATCATTTGTATTAACTATAAAATGCTGCTATGGTTTATTCCTTTCAAAACCACAGTGGACATATATTTTTTATTCAAATGAATAGGGATAAAATAAGCAGTTGTATATATAATCCATGGAAGAAAGTGACTATAATTGTCATAGTGGTGTTTTCCTTAGAGAAGCATTCATGAACTAGAAACAATTTAAGGCAATTAATTAGGTTGGTTAAAATGAAGAGTAAACTTTTTAATGGGAACTTGAAAAGAGACAGTCCTTATCTTTGGCTACTGTCTGGAAAAATAAAAGCTCTTGCTAGGAAGTTTCACTGTGGATGGGTCCAGAAAGCTCAGGAAGCATCTGCCTGAAATAATTTTTCTAGTAGACTAAAACAGTTGTACATTGTACAAAATGCACATAGGAGGGACACAGCTGCAGAAATAGGACTATTGTCTCTGTCAGTACAACCCTTTCCATGTCCTCCTGTGATAATAAAGCTATAGATGAATATTTAAAACTATATATAGCTCAGTTAAAATTGCTATCATCATAATTCTAACCAATCTGGCTAAACAAAACAAAGACTTTTAGTGCAGAAATAGTCTAAAGAAGAGACTAAGATATAGAAGCCAATAAGGACAAGGATCTTTCTGTAAGTCTGGGAAATTTTTCTTGTTTGTGGGGGAAGGAACTGCTGGGCAATGTGAGAAGTTACATCAGATTCAGTTAATTTTCATCCATCATTTAATAGTTTTCTAAGGGAGACTTCCAGAACAGCTTCCTTCAGAGGTGAATTCTGGATTCAAAACAACCATCCCATACATAAAAACTTCTTGAACAGGTTGTGCTTTGAATATCAACATAAAATAATAATGCCTAGTGTCCTTTAAATTTTCTAGCTAGTGAGATGAGAGATGTATTCATTCTCTTAACCTCTTTGTGAAGTGTTATTTTCCCAGATTTACTGCCAAGTGAGCTCTGATATGCAGGGCTTTGTTCTCTTTCCCCTCCTGACAATTTTTCACCATTCTAGCTCCATTAATTTCAGTCGAATTTTTGTTAATTATTAGCAATGTTATGAAAGGACAATTAAACCAGTGAAAGTACAAGGTGAAAAGGCTTTCATGAATTATGTGACTGCCATAGTATGCCTTCCTAAAACTAACGCCGCCTGAGAGATTATTTTGTTTAACTGACAGCTAGTAAGGTTTAATTTGTAAAGATGTGCCTCACAATGACTTCTCTTCAGAGATGATAGAATCATTTAGGTTGGAAAAAAACCTCTAAGATCATTGCGTCCAATCATAAACCTAACACCGCCAAGTTCACCGCTAAACCATGCCCCTAAGAATCACGTCTACACATCTTTTAAATACCTCCAGGGATGGTGACTCAACCGTTTCCCTGGGCAGCCTGTTCCAATGCTTGATAACCCCTTCAGTGAAGGAATTTTTCCTAATATCCTAAACCTCCCCTGGTGCAACTTGACCCCGTTTCCTCTCATCCTAAATGTCAGCAGGTGAGCCAGCCTCAAGTGCCCATATTTTCAAGTTACTTTAAATACAATGTTCAATAATATACAGACCACGGTCCTTTTCCTCTAATAAACAACAGAATATTTCCAAGGGGTTGTGCTGTAACTCCAGGTGCTTATAAAAATCTACATGAACAAGTAGTTTGTTGCTGTGCTAACAGATCAGAAAATTGAAGCAGTGAGTACAGAACCTCCCATATCTGCACTGGGTGGACTTCAGGGCTGTATTTTGGATTAGTCTGCTATATCTCTTTATGCATATGGATTGAAGGGCCACTCATTAGTTCAGACCCAAATACCCCCAGGTCATTCGGAATATTACAATGACTGCAGCAGCAGAAACAGGTTTTGATTTAGTCCCCTTGTTTTCCAGTCACACCCGCATATATAACAAGATATACATATTTTTCCAGCATCATCTGTGACATTTATTCTTCTGAGAAACTGCTGTACACAGGAGAAGTAGAATGTTTGTTTGTATGCTGTGATCTGACTTTCCAGATTCTCCTAAAAACTGACAGTTTGTGGCTCAGAGCCAAAACCAAGACGTAAAACACACTTGTGAATTGCAAAGATAAGCTTTGTGCAAGGATAACTGCTGAAATTTGGAACCAGCCTATTTACAATCTTTTTAAAAAAAAATATTGTAATTTTCTGACTAACCCTCAGGGAAACTGAATTTTGAAAAACAGAACAACAAGAAGCATCAGACAGCGTGGGATACTAAGCATGAGTCAACAAATATAATCCGGGAGTGCAGCACAGACTGGGATCCACCTGGCTGGAGAGCAGCTCTGTGGAAAGGGACCTAAATGGACCTAGTGGACAGGAAGCTCAATATGAGCGAACAGTGTGCTGCTGTGGCCAAGAAGGCCAACAGGATGCTGGGTTGCATCGAAAAGGGCATCACCAGCAGAGATAAAGAAATCATTATCCCTCTCTACTCAGCGCTTCTCAGGCCACACCTGGAGTACTGTGTACAGTTCTGGTCCCTGGTCTACAAAAAGGATGTGGACAGGCTGGAAGGGGTCCAGAGAAGGGCCACCAAGATGATCAAAGGACTGGGAAGCCTGCCGCACGAGGATAGGCTGGGAGAACTGGGTTTGTTCAGCTTTGAGAAAAGGAGGCTTAGAGGAGATCTCATCACCATGTACCAGTACTTAAGGGGTAGCTACGAAGAAGATGGAGACTCCCTTTTTACAAGGAGTCACATGGAGAGGACAAGGGGGAATGGACACAAGTTGCTCTTCAGGAGATTCTGACTGGACATGAGAGAGAAATTTTTCACATTGAGGACAGTCAACCATTGGAATAATCTCCCCAGGGAAGTGGTTCACTCGGCCATGTTGGACACCTTCAAGAGTCGTCTGGACAGGGTGCTGGGCCATGCTTTCTAGACTGCGCTCTTCCTAGAAAGGTTGGACTAGATGATCCCTGAGGTCCCTTCCAACCTGTGATTCTGTGATCCTGTGATTCTGTGAAATATGTCCTATGTGTTTGTGTTCTCTTTCTAGGTATGGCTTCCCAGAGTTGAGAATGTAACTATATTAAAGGGGGAGAAAAAAAATGGAAAGAAGAAGTGGTTTTCTGTTGTGTTTCTGGGAAATTCATCCTTTCAGTCTGTAGCAGATCTGAGAATTCCTTTCTGCAGTTTCCACACTAAGTGGCTAAATTAATGCATGAAGCTATACTCCAGCTAAAGACCCTATTATATGTGATGGAATTAGGATCAGATTGCTCATAGGGATACTACTATACTGTGCCAGTCTTCTGTCATCAAGAGATACTTCACTGTTATGGAGCCATTCAAATTTTCCAGCAAGTGTTAAACTCTGCCATGCTTTGACTTTGTTATTCCTGTTCTGCTTTGGGAGAAGGCTGAAATGCCCACTGATGACATGTTTGCAATCAACAAAGCATCTAATCAAACAAAACTTGCTTGTGAAACAAGTAAGTAAGCACTTCTTATCCATAAGACTTTCTCTTACATTTTAAAGTGTCTACACTAATCCTAATAAGTATAGCAAACTTATTTTTCCTACAGGAAGGTACAATTTTTGTACCCTAATTTTGCTCCTTTATAATTCTGCGTACAGTTCTGCACTATTCATGTTGCATGCCATTGTAAAGAAAATGCCACTGAAAACCTAACAGGCCTGTTAGGCACACATTGTGCAATAAGCATTATGAAGTGCTTAAAGCTTTAGAATCTACAAACTAATATCCTTTATTGAAAGTATGACCTGAATGTCCAAGAGAACAATATTATTTCTAAAGTATTCTTAAAAATGTCGGTCTACATTGGAAATGAAAAAAAGACTGTTGATTTGAAATTGATATTTGAGATATTTTAAAGGGGGTCCACTGATCAGAAATTACTACTTGGTCTCTGTCAGCATTCTTATGTCGGACATCAAAAATATTTAATTAATTAGCAGAGGTACTCAAAATTATGAGTTGCGTATAAAATGGAAAGTATGAATACTGCTGTCTTCTGAGAGATTAAAATCCTAGTCAAAGAAATGCAATAGGTGAGTAAATTGAAGTAGAGTGGGAACTGATGGTAATTAACTGTTGGAAAAACTGTGTTTTTCCTGATATTATTTGCACACCTGAGTTACTGGTAAAAATTGTGTGCATAAAAATTGGTTATTTTAAGATCATAGCCTATCACTTCCTCAGGCATGAGCACCCAGAGGGTTGAGAGACATAACAGTAGACATTCATATAGACCTGAGACCTGCCCAGTGTGATCAACAGAAGACAAGACCTTAGCTCCTGTGAGGCCAAAGAGGCTTTGGGCATCCCATGCTGCACAACGCTGGACTAAGATTAATAGTCTGATATCCAAGAAAAAGTAAAACAAAAAAAGTAGAGTTGCAAAGAGAGAAGGTATGACAAATATTGCCAATTTACAATCAATAGCTCAATGGCTAGGGCAATATATAGGATGTTAGAGATGCCATTCCCTGCTGGAAATGATTGAGACTTCTGTGATTTTAACTTGGGTAATTAAAACAATGGACTTAAAACTATTTTCTTTTGCACACAAATTGCTCCAGAAAACTTCATGCTTTTGGTAAGGTGAAACTTCTCAACAGAACTCACAGCATATGATTTTATTTCTAGCAGCAGACTGTGACAGATGATTTTACAACTTGATATTTTTATTTCTCAGCTTATATCCTGCAAAGTTTTTAGGAATGTCTTTTCTTTGTGACTTTTTCTGAAGGCCACATGGTAACAAAGCATCTAGATTTGGAGGCATTAAATTTACTGCCTTTTTCTATAATATATAATATAGATGATACTTTATAAATATAGTGAGATATTATTGTACTTTAACATAGTGTTACATGTTACATATTACATATAGTGTCATGGAGGGATAGGATTGGTGAACAAAGAATCAGCTCATTCTAAATTAATTTCTCACATATTTTCTTATACTTTGTCTTCCAACCCTGATTGTATGTAAATCCATCTTAACATGAGGTATGTTCATGATCCACTAATTTATAGAATGACTTAAACTTAATGTATTCATTCAAAATAAAATACACATAAAGAAGGCCAGTCCTCCATGCACTCCAGCCTCAGCTGCAGTCTTCTTCTAGTAATCCAAAATCTTTCCACTTTAACACCTCACTGAGATTTTAAGGTAGGATATGATTTCTTTATTATGTTTGGGGTTTTTTTAACTTGTGGACAGGAGTTCAAGTGTGACAGTAAATCTAGCTCCAGCAGGCTGTACACTTTTGAAGCAGCTGAATTTCTTCTTTTACCTCTTATGTCACCTGCATTTTGGAACTTGCACAATACCCAGGTTGCTGGCTGTGGTGTGGGTGTGGAGAAAACATCTGGTCTGGCAGCAATCTCTTCTCTTCTTATGAAGACGTCCTGAGAGCTAGATTTGTTCTTCATTTCCTCCTCCCTCTAATCTCCCTGTTCTCTTTAAATTCCATACGATTTTTATTGCTATGACACAATATATAATGTCTAACTAGTACATAAAAGAAATTAAAACCTCTCTAGATAAGAGCTTTGTAATAGGAAACCTATCAGCTCTCTTCCCTTTTTCTATTATGGTTAACAAGAAGTCTCAATTAGTAAAAAGAAGTGTTTGGTAATTGTTTATGTAATACCACCAATATATGTCCTTTCATTATGTATGCCTCTGGTAGCATAGAAAGGGACAAACCCTGAAAAGTCTTTGCTAATGTGTAACATTTCTCAGTTCAGTTGACTTCCCAACAAAGGATTTGTTATTTCTCCCTTGGTTTCCTAATTTAATCTGCTTCCAGATTCAGGTCTCATTTGTTCAGTCACACTGAGTTCAGATTGCCATCTTCAGACAAGCAGCACAGGGTGGCATTTGTAAGGAATCCAGTACAGTTTTCTACTTTGTAAGCTTGCACACTTGGCTTAAGGAGGGAAGCTGGAAAATACCTAAGATATTCATGCCTAGCCCCAAACCAGGACCATGTCTGCAGGAAATTTTCATGAAACTACATTTTTACAGACGGGTGACAAACAATGCTGAGGTCTTAATCCTTGCCTTTGTGAAAACAGTGATCTGGAAAAGTAGCATTTAAATTAAAGTATGCATTATATCAGCTGACTTCATTGTAAATCTGAGTATTCTTCCTCTGAAAAACAAGAACGTATTGAGGAAATCCTACTATCTGCTGACTTCATAAGTTTATTGCACATAAAATTCCAAAGTATGCAAAAAGTAGAACAGAGACACAAATTAAGGGATGCTTTCAAATGTGCATTTAGCCCTCAACCCAAGATGAGCTATATATCTCTAGATTTTTGTGACGGTTTTCTTTTGGTCTGAAAGAGTTGCAAAATTACACAAGTCTTGAAGTGGCATTATATAGGGAAGCTAACATTCTTGAGAGTTAAATTGTGGGTAGTGTAACCACATGCAGTACAATGGGCCTACACTAAAACTCTTGAGTGCTCCAAAGTGTAATGTGACCATGCAGAGGAAAGTAGAGCTACTTCATCCACAACTCTGGTTCCTGTGTCTTGTTTCTGTAGCAAACACAGCCACCAATAAACAAGTACACAAAGGGTATGAGTTTAGCTAATGAACCAGAGAAGAGAGAGAGAAGTGAATATGAAGGAGGAGGGAGGATAAAGCGGAAGGGGAAATAAAGTACATCCTTTTTGTGCATCCATAAATTACACTTTCACTCTCTAGAGCAATGGGAGGAGGACGTGAGATTCTCTGAAGCACAGTGCCTTTCAGTTATTCCTCTCCTGCTCTCCATCATATAAAACTGACTGTAGAGGTTCAGTATAACCCTATGTGACTTTTGTCTCTCCCTCTTCTCCCAGAAAACCTGGATAAACAGGAAAAAGTTCACAAAGCCTCTAGAACAAACAGTAAATGTTAATGTGGAAGTTTAGAATTGGTACAGTTTTATAAATATTGTTGCTTTGCATATTTAGCCCTTGGCCTTGCCCACACAGATTATGTGGACACCATCTTGTTCCATCGATATTACTAAGGCTTGGTCTGTAAGTGTAATTTAGCTGTTAGCTATAGGTGTGTGTTGGGGTTTTTCATTCTTTTCTTTATATATCTGGCTTTCCAGATACATTGGTATCTGTCTTCTGATTGCCAAGTAGGGCTTTGAACCAAAATACCATTATAATGCAGTGCCCATTGGTTAAGACAGTGAAAACAGCTAATTGTTTAGCAAAAGCTGTTAGACTGACCTGATCTTTGAAACATCACCGCCTTTCTACTTACTTACTGCAAAGGTGATTCATCCACATATTTGGCAGCATTAATTTTCCATTTGGAGTGCTTTTTGTTCAAAGTACCTTGATGTTGCATTAACCTTTGTTTATGATATTTAAATATATATACTAAGTTCACCAACTGGGTATTTAAAAAGAAAAAAAGTGGACCACTTTTATTTGGTGAAATTGCAAATACCTTCTTGTATGAACAGGACTTCAAAATGGTGCACCACAACGTTTGTGGAATGTTATAAAAGAAAGAAGAGAAAGAAAAAAAAAAGTCTTTCTGATGGCAAGAATCAAATTTCAGCTTGATAAAAATGTACATGCCACAGTCTGAAATACAAATTACACTGGTGTTAGTGTGTAAGAGGTGTACAACTGTGCTGAAGGAAAAGGGTTGTTCTCTTTTATTCCGTCCGTCCCCTAATTCCCTTTGCCCCATTTTACTTATCTTTTCTCAGCACTTCCCCTGCATTTTTGTTTCAGTTTTGAAAGCAGCATGCCATAAAGGCTTGCCCCAACTGAAAGATGCCTGTATACATACAGTATACAGTGCTACCCTACTGTGTTACTGCTAGAGCAGAAAGAAGGCCTCCTCTTTCTGCTGGACCCAATCTGAGTTCTCCTGATACACGCTGCCAGAAAATTCCAAAGATTTTCAGACTTCATCGTCTATAAACAGTTATTAAAAGCAAAGTAAAAAGGTAACAGCAAGCTCTCCTGCAACAGTCTCAAAAAAAAAAAAAAAAGCAAACGCCAAAAACCCAACAAACCCAACCCAACCCTGAAAGCAAACATGCAGTACATTGTGCTTGATCAATTCCCTCTTTGTAGATGGGCTCGCACAGATTGAGTGATTCTCTTAATCCAATCCTGGACAACCTGCGACCTCTTTTGGTCAATTAACAAAATGAGCAATAGGACAAAAGGAACCTGAAAAGCCTTGGCACAGTCACCCATCCGGGCATTAAGCAAGGCTGATCTCTCTTCCAACACATCTTTAATTTAATTTCACGAGGAAAAGTCTCTATCTACTCTTACACCATATTCTTCACACATAAAATCAGATATTTTTTATCCTGCTATGTACTGTGCACCTTTCAAGATGGTATCTAAAAGGTATCATTACAGAATAAAGAACAGAGAAAACAAACTGAATATTTGATTCTAATTATCTAAAAAGATCTGCTTTATAAAAAGTGCAGATTTTGAAATTTGCAGCATCATGGCCAGTACCTCGAGCAATAACATATATACTCCATTCTTCCACTTGAATGTAGACATGAACAGCTGATGAATTACTGGAAGGTGAGCTTCAGTGTTAATGACGAAGGAGGTGAAAACAGAGCAGTAATCTGGCTCTTATCATTCCCACAGTGGAATGTACTTGTATAAGCCAGCATCTGCGAGCATTATTGGTTTTATTTTGCATAAGGAGCAGGCTCCTATGGCTGAAACACCAAATATAAGTCTATGTATACACCTCACCACCCCCTTCTGCATCAGCTCTCAGGAGAGCTTCAGTAAGGATAGTCACAAATTTTGGCATTGCCAATTCAGATTTTCCCCATCAATGTTAGCCCAAGTTAACAGGGGGGGCAAAATAAACCCTGTGGCAGAATTTGCAGTGTAAAATCGATGTAGGGTTTGGCTCTTGGGGTTTTTTTTTTGGTTGGGTTGGGTTTTTTTCCCCCTAGATTTGTGAGGATGTTGCAATGGAAACCGTTTTCTTATGGACAGAGGGAAAAGTTTTAAGAGTTCAGAAAACACTTTAAAAAGATAGTTCGGGGAGGCACATCCACGCGGCTGGGGCAGAACATGGACTGAGTCCTGTGCAAGAGAGCAACATCTGTGCAAAGAGTGTGTGCGTGTCTGCATGTGCGTGACTGCATGTGCGTGTCTGCGTGTGCGTGCATATAGATTTTCCTCCATCTTCCTAGGAAACGCAGCTGTCATGTGAGCTGTAAGTTCGTCCTAAGGCATGCCCTGAACCCGCGTGTGTGCGTGTGTGAGCAAAGGCACGCCTCCTCGATGGCCGGGGCTCTCAGTCAGCCCCAAAGCAGAGACGGTTGTAGACAGGAGTCCAAAAAAGGGCACTCTGCGCGAGCTTTGCTCATGTCTCATCTCCCGGTGCCAAGGAAACACAGACGGGGACACGCGCGCACACACAGCCCGCTTTTTCTTGAAACAAAAGACACACGACGTGCCCCTCTCCCCAGAGCCGTACGCCTTACAGCTGATTGCTAAGAAGTGCCCATAAACCCCCGGCACCGCCGCGCCCCCCGCCCAGCCCTGCACCGCCCTCCCAGCCCTCTGTAACCGAAACCTGGATTTGGCGAGGGCCGGCACTCCCCGCCGCCCCGCGCCGCTCGTTATTCATGGCGCGGGGCGGGCCGGCGGCCGCGGCGCTATATAGCGCGCGCCGGGCGGCGCACGGGGACAGATGGGCGCGGAGTGGTGGGCAGCGGAGGTTGGTGGCAGGCGGTAAAGAGAATAAAAAGAAGGGAACCTTGCTTTCTTAATTTATTTTTTTCCCCTCTCTATTTTCCCCCACCCACCTCCGCTCTTTCTCCATCTTTGTGAAGCGGTTTTTGGACCAAGTTTTCTTCAGACCGTCTGGGCTTGACTTTTTAATTTTTTTGTTGTTTTTGTTTTTTTTACAAGGCGTTTTGTTTTATAATTTTTTTTCCTGAGTGTTGTGTGTGGCCAAAAAAAAAAAGAGTTCGTGTCAAGCCAAGTGATTCAGGCGCTCTGCAGGGAGGAGGGGGGGAAGAAGGAAAAAGTTGCCTTTGTTGCTAGCGAGCTCTTACTACCTTTATGTAAGTGAGGGCAGGCGGCTGAAGAGAGGGTCGGCGTGCGTGTCCGGCAGCGCAGCTCGCCTGCCTCCCCGCGCCGGCTGGGCTGCGGGTGGCCGCCGGCTCCGCTCCTGCAGCCCCCTCGGAGGCGGCGCGGGTTCTGCCTGCTGCTCCGCTCCCATCCGCCCGCGGCGGCTGCGCTCCCGCGGAGGGCTCTGCCCGTGCCGCTCCCCGGCCCGGGGTGCGCGGGGGCGCCTCCCGGCGGCCCCCCTCCGCCGGTTGCCATGGTGCCGCGCCCCGGCGTGCTGTGGGCAGTGGCGGCGGCGGCGCTGGCGCTGCTGGTCCGGCGGGCGGCGGCGGCGCTGGCGGGGCCGGTGGTCCGCTGCGAGCCCTGCGACGCGCGGGCGCTGCAGCAGTGCAAGCCCCTTCAGCCCGACTGCGCTGAGCGGGTGCGGGAGCCGGGCTGCGGCTGCTGCCTCACCTGCGCCCTGCGCCTGGGGCAGCCCTGCGGCATCTACACCGAGCGCTGCGGCGCCGGCCTCAGCTGCCAGCCGCTCCGGGAGGAGGCGCGGCCGCTGCAGGCGCTGCTGGAGGGCCGCGGGCTCTGCACCAACGCCACGGCGGGCGGCAAGCTGCGGACCTTCCTCTTGCCGGGACCGCACGCTGCAGGTAAGGGGGCTGCGCCTGGGGGCGAGGGGCGACGAAGCGTAAAGAGATCGCATGCATGCGCGCCTTTTCTCTTGTTCGCTGTTTACTTGCTTTTTCTTTTCTATTTTTTTTTAAGTTAAAAGTTGCACGCAGCAGGAGCGGGGGAGGCGCGGGCAGGCTTGCTACGGACTCGGCTTCTCCGGAATGGCCCCTCGCTCGCAGCCCGGCACTGCCGGCCGGCTGCCGGTCCGTGGGGGTCTTCTCGGGCGGCCACGTAGCTGAGGATCCTTCAGGAGGGGTGCTTTTGCCGAAGGAATGGCAGATTTACATCTTTTACCTTATTATTTATGTATATTTCCCTTTCCTTCAACACGTATGCTAAGAAGTAGCTCCTCGCAAACAAGGCAGAGTTGCTCTTTTTAAAAAAAAACTTGGGGGGGGGAGGTTTGCATGTTGCTTCTGCGGGTGCGTGGGATGCCAGGCTGCACAGCCTGGATGGAGAGAGGGTGAAATCCTCGCGATTTGTCCCTAGTGTTCCTGGAAAGACGGTGTGAGAAAACTGGAGAGTGTGGACTAACTCCTGTGCTGCAGCGTGGCTAAGTCAAGGGAATGCTGAGCACCGGGGGGGGGGGGGGGGGGGGGGAAGGAGTTAAATATTCCCCTGGCCCAGGAAGGTGGTTATTCAGAACAAAGCGTTTGCACAGCAGTGTTTAAGAGGACGTTGGTCTTTTGCCTGCACTGCAAATAAATCTTTGGTCAAACGAAGCTTTCCCATACCTCTTACATGTCTTGTAAATGAGACGTTCACAGAGCGGGTTTTGTTTTGTTTGAAGAGGAAAGAACGGTTGGAAAAAGTTATGTTAGCACGCACATTTGGAAACTTAAGACAGGGAAACTTGGGATTCAGATCAAAAAAGCACAGTCCCTCTGTGCAAACATTTCATTAAACTGTTTGCTAACCAACAGCAAGTATGTTAACATTTATTTAACAGAAGAGTGTGTCAAAAGGCTTTCCACTGTTTGCATTTTTAAAAAGCCTGGATTTTTTCTATTAGGTTGCAGGGACTCTTTGGCTGGCCTCTCCTTAGCTGAGGAAGTGGCACCAGTGATCCAGTTAACTGGCTGCTATGAGAGTAGGAGATGCCTTAGTATAATTATTTATGTGCTGTTCCCAAGCTGTGACAATTTGAATGAGGGCGAGTTCAGAGGTACTCACTAAAATTTTAAATCTCATTGGAACATGGAGCAGCTTCCTTCATCACGTGAACTTGGCTCTGCATATTCATCCCTCACGTGAATTGGAAACGAGGGGCGTCTCCTCTGCACTTGAGAGCTAGTGCTGTTTAATGGAGGGGCAGTGCTTTTAGCAGTGACTGTTAGAGAAGAAAGGGGAAGACAGAGCTGGACTTTGATGAAAAACTTTCTATTCTTAGCTTAAATAGTCTAAATGCCAAGTTCCTGTTTCTGCATTCTTGGCTGAGGAAGAACTCCAATTTTGAAATCGGCAGGAGCTGTGGTTCCGTAAAAAGTGCGAAGTAGGACCCTTACAGTTCACATTCAATGAGTGAAGGTTGTAAACCTGCGGTGCAAGAAGGAAGAAGTACGCTGAACCTGTGTGACATATAGTGCCTGCCTCCTCATGGGGACCACTCCACTTTGAGCACTAAATCCAATGCTCCCTGGTACACATTCTCGTCAAGCAGGATCATATCATCTCCCCTACACACAGCTAGGTCCTGCATCACATGCTACACTTTTGGTTGTTCCTAGTTTACAGAAATTGCTAAAAATCGGTATGGGGTGGTGTATATTACAGTAGCTTCTTAACAGCAACTGTAGTAGGCCAGTGACTTACTTTCCAGTTCAATTTTTGGGGGCCCTAAAGTGTTAAGTAGTAGTGTGCATGCGCAACCCTTCTAATCTCTCTTTTGAAAGAGAGCAAGTAACTTGTGAAACTGAGTTAAGCAAATATGCTTCACAGTTTAAAATGTGGCATTACAACCATTGTGGATTGAAGTGTAATAAGTGTTATCGAAATGTGGTGGTCTATCTGAACTGAAATGACCAGCCTGGTAATTATTTAATGCATGTTAAGAAGATTTTCTACATATTTTTGGTAGAGGAGGCAAACTAATGAACTGGACTGATTTCAGAAAACCTAGTAGGTATAGTACTTATATTTAGGAGATTCAGGTTTATAACATTTTATTGTGTCATTTCTTGCAAACTTCATTGAGAACGTGGAAAAAATACCACTGTTTAAAAACAGGACATTAAACTGCCAAAAATATGTTCAAATACCACTGAGAGTCTGAGTTAAACCCACAAAAGCCAGGAAATTTAGACTTAAGACTTAAACTTCCTTAATCCATTTGCACTGGCAGTTGGATTTTCCTGGTCAATTATGTCCATTGCCAGCAGTGGCTACAGTAAAACCACCAGTACCAAGGTGTTAACTCGGATTCCTCCTCCTCCTCGTGTTCCTCCCCTGTTCCTGTGTATTGGTAGTGCCACTATACTGCCTGTGTTGAAATATTTAGTCCATGAGCTATGTGGACATGGGCTTTCAGGTTTAGCAACTGAATTTCTTCCCTTTTGTGGTTTTTCAGTGAGCCATCAAGTACTATTTTAATACAGATGTTCCAGGATGTTCCTTGCACATCAGTTATCATTGTGCACTCCCAGTATAATGTCCTTATCAACAAAAGTGGCCAGCAGCCCAGGCCGAAGCTACTGGGATGTAGCTACTTAGCTGATAGGAATATCCAAACTTTAAAAATTCCCTGGAGGAAATGCAGCCAGTTACACTGCAGGAGTCTCCTAAGTGGGAGAAATGCAGTATAGACAAATACCTCAGAAGGTACAGGAACACTGGGCTTATGCAGTGTTTTGGAAAAGTGTGCTTCTCCTGTATTTCTGTGGATGGTAGTTTAAAGAGAAAATATTTTTTGAAGCTTGTAGTGAAAGCAGATATTTGTCCTTCGACGCCATTACAGAATGAATAGCGTTTTCTGTCTATTGCCATTAAAATGTATTTTTTACACCTAGAAGAGTTTCTGATTTTAATAGCAGAATGAAAACGTGCTAGTTTTTTTTCCTTTCCTGATCTGTATGTTGCATAAAATTAAGAAAGAAAAACTTGTAAAAATAGCTAACTAGAACATGAAACTCAACGGGGAGAATTTATTGTATTAGCGCCTCTTTTTTAAAAAAAAAAAAAAAGATTACCTTCCTGGGGAAGATAAAGAGGCGCACTGCAGCCCGTAAGTCACCCAAGTCAGCCGCGTTTAGCTGAAGTTGATTAGATCAGCCGCGGGTCAGCGGTGGCGGAGGGGGAGGCTGCGCGGCCCCGGCGGCGGGGGGCTGCTGCGCGCTCCCGCTCCAGCGGCGGCCGCTCCTTGGCGGCGCAGACCTGCCCCCTCCTGCCAGCGGGCGACCCTGCAGCAGACACCGGGAGAGCGGGAAACCGGGCCAGTGGTGGCTTGCTGCGAAGGGGAGGTAGCTAGTTCTCAGGTGTTGGGCGGGTGGTACAGTGGGGTACCTTGTGAGGCTGCCAGGAGCAAGGGGATGCTTCAGTTACAAAAGTCATCGCTTGGCAACAAAGGTGCTGATGCATGCAGATTGCTAAACTGTTCATTTTTTTATACATCGCTGTTTTGTAAAGGAAAGTTAAGCACGTAGGCTTATCTAGTGGCTTGTTGCTCTTCTAGATGCAGCTGGCAGTTGTTTAACATTGTTTCTCACTGCATTTGTTCTTAAAGGAAATTCCAGTGATTCAGAAGAAGACGACCAGAGTACCAGCAGCATTGAAAATCAGGCCATCCTGAACCCTCATAGGGTGCCAGATTCCAAATCACATCCACCCCACATCAAAATAGATATCATCAGGAAAGTGCAAGCTAAAAACACACAGCGCTATAAAGTGGAATATGATTCACAAAGTACAGATACACAGAATTTCTCTTCTGAATCCAAACAAGAGACTGAATACGTAAGTACTTTCATAAATTGAAAGGTATTTCCCAGCATGTGAGTGTGCGCAAGCATGTGTATGTATATGCATGTTGTGTGTACAAGAGAAATAAATAACTAAATGGTGGTAATTGCTGTAGCCATTTAGGGCATTCTGGCTGTTTGTCTGGTAAAACTATTGGATCTGCAAGTGCAGATGATCAGCAAACCGAGTAGATCACGTTCAGAAAATGCGGAGGCCTAACACAGTGATGTTTACATTGATACAAGTATGATTTTCACTAAGTAATTTCTTCGAGATCGGAAGTTCTTTTCCCCCCTTGTAATTATCACACATTTTTGTGAGTGGACTTGAGACAGGTTTAATAGTGTGTCATGGTTCAGCCTCAGCTGGCAACTAAACACCACGCAGCCACTCGCTCACTCCCCCCACCCCTGTGGGATGGGGAAGAGAATTCAGAAGAGCAAAAGAACTTGTGGGTTGAGATAAGCACAGTTTAATAATTACAATAAAATAACAATTATAATAATGTTTAAGATAATGACAATAATGATAATATAATAAAATGGGAAAAAAAAACCCAAAACAGAAACACAAACAATACAGCCGCTCACCACCTGCTGACTGATGTTGCCTGTCCCCGAGCTGCGATTGCTGGCTCCCTCCCCTGGCCAGCTCCTCCCAGTTAACACACTGGGCATGACGTTACATGATATGGAATATCCCTTTGGTCAGTTTGAATCCGCTCTCTTAGCTGTGCCCCCTCCGCTCCTGGCTTCTTGTGTACCCGGCAGAGCATGGGAGGCTGGAAAAGTCCTTGACTAGTACAAGCACTACCCAGCAACAGCCAAAACATCTGTGTGTTATCTCAACGTTGTTTTCCTGCTAAGTTCAAAGCACAGCACTATACCAGCTAGAGTTAAGAAAATTAACTGTCCCAGCTAGAACCATGACATAGTGTCGTCATTAAATTTGGCTGCAAACAGCATTATTGGGTCATAATAATGGAAAAAAAGATGTTTCACATTCAGTGTAGCAGCACTGTGTTCACACCCCACTGTGCAAATCAAGGTAGACAAACTTAGGCTGGGTTGACGATTAGGATCTTGACTGATCAGTCATTGTTTGTATGACATGCTGAACGCTGCCTCTACTTGCAGTCATCATTTGGTGCTACTGCCTAAAGGCAAAGGCTCACGGGCACGTGAGTTACCATTGCTTCCTACTGACTCTGCCCAGTGGATTTGCAGGGCAGCCAGAGTGCAGTGATTCTGAGGGGGGAACAATTTCTCTTCCTGGACATCCTGGCTGATAACCCGGTGGTTATCCTTGTGCCTGTGCTAGATGGCCTAAAAAACATGTCTGGATATACTTCGGTGTTTCATCAAAACAGTTTTGGTGAAACTAGACGTGGCTTCCCATCTGCAAAAGGTTTTGAAACCTGTATGAGGTGGAAAGCTGTGTCTGAAGAGAGTGTGGCCTCCAAGTTAACACAGCAAGGGTGGTGAGGCTGCATGTTTAGTTTGTCACTGATGTCCAGTCATCTAGTAGAAACACTTCAGTATCTGCCTTCCAGCACGTCCTGCTCCCAAAAACATGAAGTAAATTGCCTTCTTCATGCAAAACTCCTTTTCAGAGAAAAATGAACTTTGGTAGCTCTGAGGAAATAGGGTCCTGGTCTTAATTAGGATGAATGTTTCACTGACGTGGTAGTTGGGCCCCATGAGCAAAGGCATACTGACTTGCTGAGCCTGCTGGTGTCTGTAAGAACCAGAAATAAGTCCATCCAGGACAGGTGCCGTTATCAGCAAATGCCCTTCTAGCTTTGCCTGCATGTTAGCTCTTGATATTGATCTCTCTGACTTTGGAAGCCTGCTTCAAACTAATAATTAAAAAAAAAAGCTCTTGATCTTTTTGTAGCCCTAATTCAGGACCAAATCTTTGAATGTGTGTGATTTACAGTCAACATGTCTGAGCAGTTTCCATTTTTTTTAAGGAACTGCCAATAGAAGCAGCAATTTAAAGTGCATGTTTAGAGCTTGTGAGCTTGATACTGAAAGAAAGCATATGAAAGCAGCAAGGAAGGCCTTTGCTAACCCCCCAAAAAAATAAATTTTAAACTCCATTAGAACTGTGGAGTCTGTATGCTTTCAGATACTCACATGAAAGGCACTTTCCATGAGCAAAATATTAATATTACCACTTGAAAGTAGAAATGTCATTACTTCATTAATTAAAAATGGCACCAAATGAGTCTTTGTGTTGATACAGCAACTTAAACATTTTACTCGTGCAACCAGAGAAGGGAATTTTTTCAGGTTTCTGCCGAAGTGGGCTGGTGGACTGAGTCAGTAATGTGCCCAGACAGGAATGTAGCTAGGCACAGAGTTTGTAGTCTTGCGACTCTTGAATCCCAGTCCCACTGCTGACACTGGCTGCTTTCTTGGCTGCTGGCAAAACACGGACTCCTTTGCTCCTGGTTTTCTGACTGCAAAGTGGGGCTCGTAATGCTTTATTCCCTACCTTAAAGGCTGCAGTGAGAAATAATTAGTTGTCATTTGAGACATGCTTTTAAAAGTGCTTCTGGAAGTTCCTTTTGGCTCATTGTCCTAGACCTAATCCTCACTACATTATTGTAAGCCTTTTGCAGATGGAGAAAGTGAGGCAAAAAGTACATACTTATCTAATGAGAATGCTGTATGCAGCCATTCCATTGCATGGCTCCATCAATTTGGTCCAGTTGAAACTGAGAATTGTTGTCCAAAGTTGCAGTATTTTTATATATACATATAGATTATGCCAAACTACTTGTTTTCAATTAATTCCATTTCATTGAAACTTTCAAATCCAGCAGAATCACAAAAATAAAATGGCACTAGGGAAAGATCTACCAAGTTGTCTATTTCTAGTTGCCTGCCTTCTTCTTTTCCCACTTGGTGCAAGGCCAGCTTTTCCAAACTGAAGTTATGTTATATATGAGTGATTTACATACTGGTTAAGCCTTCCTGTATGTATATGTGAATTTTGGAGTTGTCCTATGCAAGGACAGGAGTTGGACTTAATGATCCTTGTGGGTCCCTTCCAACTCAGGAGATTCTGTGATTCTATGTGGCTGTTATTTCAACTGGAAATGACAGTCTGTGTCTCAGCATAGCATAGGGACTTCGGTGTTTAGAAATCGGTTTAAGCTGAAATAATTTTGTCTGTGAATGGTCTGCCTTTTGACATATCCAGCCATCCCTTTGTTCTAATGGATTTGTTTGTGTTTGTGCTTCTTGCCCTTTAAAGATTTATTAACTCTTGTGTGAAAGACAGCATTTGGGAATGAAGTTTCATCTGTGTTTTCTAAAACATGCTTGTTAACAGGGTCCCTGTCGTAGAGAAATGGAAGACACTTTAAACCACCTAAAGATCCTGAATGTCTTGAGTCCCAGGGGTTTTCATATTCCAAATTGTGACAAGAAAGGGTTCTACAAGAAAAAGCAAGTAAGTACAGAGTCTTGATCACTTCAGTGAATGCACTACACCTTTTCTGCATCTTTGCTAAAGGATCTTGCCAGCAAGGTACGTTATGTATCATTTTACAGAAGAACTAGTTAATTTCCAGTTTTAGGACCTGATCTGATAGTGCTGAACCTTGTCAAGTGGGGACAGTGTTTTTATTTTCAGTTGGTCATGACAACAGGTTCAGCTGAGAAACTTCATACCTAATCACACATGGGTTGGCTAGTGTCCTAGATACTTATGCCCTTTGGTTTAAAAAAAGCAGTGCCTCTGTAATAACCCAAAGAGCTAAATGTTGCAGTCACCATATGACTGTAATAGATCAATGCTCTGAATTGTAAATAGCTGCTTGAGACTTCCTAGAAGAGCTGCACTGGATCATGTTACATAAAGCAAGTTGAGAAAGGCATATATCTGTCCTTTATGTGCTACACAGATCGCTTCCAAAATCCAGGTCATGTTATCATGAAAGTGATACATCTGGTAGTTACTCTGCAGCAAGGATGGCTTCTCAGCCCTCTTTGGCTCTGGGGTTGTGGCCTTTCTTGACAAACGTAGCCCTAAACTGCAGCTTTAGTTGTGTTAGGCTGAGCTACAGCAGCATTCTCCATTCAGTGCTGCCCTTGAAGCTCATTCAGAAACTTGGGGAAGTGCAAGACATGCCAGGTTCTTTGCTTAGTGTGCACATCCTATCTAATTTTAGTCTTTAGTTAGTGGCCTGCCTCTAAATGTGTTTCTTGGTATAGTTCCAAAATTTCCTGAATTCAAAAGTTTCTTTAAGATTTTCCTCAAGGAAAGCCCTCTGTAAGAACAGATTTTGTTTGTGGATCATGTTGTCTTTCCCATTTGGGTTTACACAAGTCAACCTCTCTATCTCCAGTAACCAAAGGAGCCACTGACTGTGTTACTAGCTAATGCAGTTCACTGGTTGGAAGTGAGAGGCCAATCTCTGACCAGGCAACCTTATCTTAGGAGTGGTATCTCTCCATTTTTTGGCTTCCAGCTTTCTTAGAAACAGGCTTTCCCTTTCAGGTATTCCCTGGAGCTCTGCATTAAGCTGGCAGTGTCAGGTGGCATGTTTGCAATAGGGGTGATGTTTCCAGCCTTCCCTTCTGCCATCAGCCCAGCATTGACTGCATTGTTTGACCTTTGGTGCATGCTACTGATCTTTTCTATGCTCCACAGCTTTTCCTGAGCAGGTGGTGGCAACTCCCAAGCACGGACAGAGCTTCTTTTTGTTTGGAGTTTTGAGAAGCCTGTGTCATTCATGTCCTGCTGCATGTGAACTAGCAGAGAGCAATGCTCACATCTTGGTCTGTGTTCATTTGGAAAATATATCAGACTGCTATGTAGAGTGAGGGTAGGACTGTGTTTTGTGCCTGTGCCATAAAAGCATTTGCTTAGCTACTCTAGAACACATCTGTGTTCAAGGCACACAGGTGTACTGTAGCTGTTTTCCTTCTCTAACTATTACAGAAGACCGTGGACTGGTATTTACTTTGTTCAGTGTATCTTTCTTTCATCTCTCTTCAGACTCTGAGGTTTTTGCTTCATCAGCAAAAAGGTGGTGGTTTGCATGCAGTCTCTGGCATGTGTATGTAGTAAATCAGATCCACAGTAAGCATGTATTAAAGTGCCTTACTTTAAAGGATGACTGTACTTTAAAGTGCAGTCACAGTTCTGCCACTGAGGCAGAAAAAAAGGAAATACAGAGGAAAAGAATAGGAAAGACATAATACACTTACCTAGTCTTTGTACTTAGAAGTTGTTTTATGAGAGTAAGGTGTTGGTATGGACAAAAGACACACTTTTGTCCTCTCTGTAGTGTCCGTGCTGCCTGGAGACTTTCAAACTGCTTTAGGAGAGGTTCCTGCGCTATGTGCAACAGCCTATCTGGTCAGCAGACATAGGGGATGAAGGGACACTTACATACCTGGCCTTGTCAAACGCCATGCCAATTTACACAGGTTCAGTAGTTTCAGTGGTAATTTGAGGCAACTGGGGTTATTGTAGGAGATGCCCACAAATGGATCCCATGTGAGGAAATACTTTACATGAAATGCATATAGAGTGCTTCTCCTATAAATGAACCTCAATCAACCTTAGGAACAGGCCTTCACAGGTACGGCTTACAGAGGCAGGCTGCTTCTCATATGAACAAAATACAAATCAAAGATAATGTATTTGAGTTGCCCTTGTAGAATTAACTACTAGAAAAAAGCATCAGTTTGAGAAGTGAATGAGCCTTGTCCAGACTGAATTCACTGTCCACAAGGCAATGCAACAATTGTGTTTTCTTTATCGAGCATTAACATCTAGGTCTGACATTTTAGGCACCGTGAGCAGATGTCTAATCTCATTAAAAGAATGCTATGCTATTTTATTAATTTCCTCGATTGCTATTATTAGCAGCATTCAATCTGTAATTCAGTTATATTCTGTTGTGATAACAAAATTCAGAAATAGACAGTAAATCCATCCAAAAATGAATGTGAGCTAGGAATTTTTGACTCCAGAAACAGCTGCAAAAACCACTGCCTAGGATGATAATGTAGCTAGGTGTGTGATGGTAGGAATCCGATAAATTATGATCATCCTGGAAACCAGCAAAACTCATTCAGGAGGCATCTCCCAAGTATATTTTGCCTTCCTGGTCACCTGCTCTTCCAGTCAAGTTGAAATTAGTTGTTTTTCAAGATGTGTTTGGGTATCTAGAAATTGACTTTTCAGGAACAACCATAGGGAGTAATTTGCATATGTGAAACAATTTTAAGAACATAAATTTACCTGTCAGAGTAAAACATGAAAAATATTGCACACCTTGTGTTTATATACAAACTTTTTAAAATCAGACATATCAAAATTTAGAATTCTTTGTCTCAATAAATCACACATATAAGGTTGTACTGTTCGACTGTGGTATATGGGTATATTTACATGGAATAGGTTGATACAGGTACACTTCTGCCTCAAGCATGGAAAAAAAGGTTTTTATTAAATTAGAATTATTATATGGGGCAATTACTAGAATTGCCCCATAGTTGTATACTGGAGCCAGATCCTCACCTAAATGTTAGCTGGCATCATGCCATTGAAAACAGAGCTGGGCTTGGCAGGAGCCAAAACAGCCCAAGGTATATGTCAATACTGTCTGCAGTCTGTTCTGGGACACCACAGTTAGAGGTCCATGGAGACCTCTGGGCTGACCAGGAATTCAATGGGATATACCATATGCTTTGCTGTGCCCCATAAATGCCTCTGTGGCACTTCTTTGTGGAAGGGAGAGGGGCAGGTGGCATGGAAGCTGGCAGCTGGTGTTTCTATCAGAAGTAATTACTGGCTGCACAACTTGGGCAGTTTTTCAGCTTTTTGGACTTCTGAAGTCATACAGAAGAGCTGGGCAGAGCCTTGAAATGTATGTGGAGTACAAAATTCAGAAGAGCTGATTTTTTTTAATTTTTTTTTTCCATATGAACTCTCCACCACTTCTGTAGGTAATGCAGGCTAGCTGCTTCAAGATAAAAGCATCACTTTTGAATGAGAAGTGCTTTACCATTGACATCATGGCTGGGCGGGTAGTACAAAATTGCAGACTGGAAAAGGTAAATTGTTTTCTCACAGAGTGTTACTTCAGCTGTAGAATGATCTAAAGGTTTTGTTTTCCAAAAGGGTTGTCTAGAAGAAATAAAAAAAATATTAGTGGTAGTGAAGGTGTTCCTGCAGACAGACTTCATGTTGTAGGTAATTCTGAAAATTGATTATGCAACTCTAAAAAGCAATCAAAACCTCCAACATGAGATAACTTTAATTGATCATTTGTTTTGAGAGTGATGCAAGCCTATGAATCAGCGAGAGTTGTGTAACATACTTCATATAGTACTTCTAAAAGGGGAGGCTGTGTTACTATTATTAGCAGAAATGTAGTTTCACTGCTGGAGCACCAGGCTGGCAGCCAGAAGCCCTGTGCTCTAATTCAGGCTCCATCTGTGCCTGCTCTCTCGGGAAAAACAACTCAAGAGCTGCTGCCTCAGTTTCCTTTTCTGTAAAATTTAAATGGCACAAAGGCTGTTGTTTATGAATTCCTCAGTTTTGAGCATTAAGAATTTAAGTCACTAAATGTTAAGACCGCTTAAGGTAGAGTCCAGTCCAGTTGCCACCAAAATTGAAAGAAAATTTCCCATTGATGTCAGTGGACTTTGAGCAGCCATTCATGGAAACTCTGGAGAATACACACAAGCCCTAGTTAGGCTTTCAAGACAATAAACATAAGTTTTAAAACTTATTTTTAAATATTTAGTACAGAAAACCAGCCAAACAGGTAACTAGAACTCATGTGCAGCTAACTACATAGTTTAACAAATTATTAATGTAGCTGTTCTCGCAGTAGGTTTGCGCTTCTTCAACCTCTCCTAAAACAAGCTGATACGTACTCTAAGTTTGATCTTGTCATCCTGCTGCCGTCCATTTGCATAGGGCTAATGCAGAAGGACTGCAAATTCAAAGAGAAGGCATTGTAATATTTCTGCATTGGGCGTGTTACTCAAAAATATGTCACAAGGGTAGATTGATTTGCAGTTACAGTGATTAATATTGCTTCATTTAAAATAAAATAACATGAAAACTTGTTCAGAAATTGTCTACTGTGTGATTTGCTCCCATCACTCTTTCACAAGTTCCTAACGAAGGCTGTCTACCCTACTGCATGCTGCCACAAATTAGTTGGCTCTGGGGCCAATGTGCCTGTGCAGGCTGTCCCAGGAGCAACCCATATTCACAGTTCTGTCCAAAATACCACCCTTTCACCTGAGGTCCTAAACAGGATGTGGAAAGGGTCAGGCACTTTGGGCAGCATGTGAAGCCCAACACTTGCTTGATGTTTTCTTGCATACCTGCACACGGAAAAGACACTTAGCTTTGTGAGCCACTGCGTACCCACACGGGAGATGGGGACATACATGCCTATTAGACTCTGGAGAACAAGCAGTTGAGTAGCAGTGGCAAAATTTACCTAGCTTGTACCAGCCTGAACTCTGAAATACTTGAACTTGTGAGTGTGATCTCAGATGCAGCATTTGCTCTGCTTGCAAGGTAGCCTTTACAGTGTTGAGGGACATAAGTGGCTTCAGTCTAGCTATCTTCATGTTGATGATGCAACAATGAAACCTCAGTCTTTGAAAAGCTAAGTATATTTGTGTCACTGCCCCCTTTACAAGTCTGTCCTGACTAAACGGCCACCTCTGTTAGTATTTGCAGCGAATGCTCTATCACCAAATCTCAAAACTTGAGCTGATATGGAGGCTATGTGTCGGCAATGAGGCTGACCATGGCAAACCTAGTAAGATAATCTGTCCTGGAGACACCTGTCTTTTGAGTGGGTGAAAACCTTGCACGTTCACTCTGGCAGGGTTGCATCCTGAATGCATCTGCAGCATATCATCTCCTTTAGTCTAGTTTTTACCATTCTTGGTTCCTTGGGGACAGCATTACTTACTTAGTACATACTAGACTTTATAATGCATTTTTACTGCATTACTATTTCTAAAGAAGTTCAGTGTCGTTGCCTGTCTAGTGGTAGTTTCAGGTTGGTTAGCTTTGCTGGCAAATTCCACCAGGTAACTTCTAGAGCTGACATAGGTTATAGATTAGTATATAAGCAATCTTATTTATAGGAAAATACACACGTAAAGTTCTAGTACACCTAGCAGTTGTTGAAGTGATAACTCCATTACAAAAGGATTATGTGTCTGTTAATAAATGTGAACTACAGTATTGAAATTCCTCCAGCAAACAGATGCAAGCCAAGGGTGTTTATTGCTGCAATGGCTGTCTTTGCCAGACCTGTGCTTCAGCGCAGAACAAATCTGTTAACTTTCTTTTCCAAAGATGGGTCCAAGTCGTCAGCCCGTACTGTTATAAGTAGTCCTGGTACTCAAAGGGGGCAACTGTGCTGCCTAATATAATAGGGAGTAGTTCAAAAGGCTGTTTTCTGGTTATCAGAACAATTTTATTATGGAGTAATTAGACCCAAAGGTATTGACAGGCAGAGCAGGTAAGCTTTTATTGTAATATGTTGTAAAGGTAATAAATATTCTGTTTGATTCTATCGGATATGGCCAGGTTATGGAAGTGCAGCTATCAAATGAGCAAGAATCCCTGCTATATAACACTAAGAGCGGAAAAAACAAAAATAATGCTAACTGGGTCTTTTATTCTGTTTCAGTGTCGCCCATCCAAAGGCCGAAAGAGAGGTTACTGCTGGTGTGTCGATAAATATGGACAGCCGCTTCCTGGGTATGATGGGAAGGGAAAAGGAGATGTCCACTGCTATAACTTGGAGAGTAAATGAGGGCTGGGTGCCAGCTCTTCTGGCATCTGTGCGTGGCTGCTGGACCTTGCAGAGACCTTGGAGGGGCTGGGCAAGCACTGTGGACTGCGTTGCACGTTGAGTAACGAGCTCTGTTGTCCGGTATCGATGGAGAGTCGCAGCCTCTGCGGATGCTGCTGCAGCTCACCCCACCACTGACACGTATTGGGCTTCCTATAGGATGTGTAGGGAGCTCGGAATTCCCACGTAAACCTGCACTATTGATACCCAGAGAGAGAAAAAAACAAAAGGCACTTCAGAATGGATTCAGGGAATCTCCACTGACTTTTTAAAAAATGGCCTGTGACCAATTTGATCCCGAAAGATACTGGTGTTTTATTTTAAAGAATTTATAGATTGTAAGCTTGTAAAAGTGTTAAAGAAAAAACCAAAACAAAACAAAATACCACAAGGATTTAAAGGTTAAGCTTTTTTTTTTTACAGGTCTGACAGGAAACTTATCTTCACGGGTAAAAAGTTTTATAAAAGTCTCAAAGAACTTTTTAAAGAAACTTATTTCTAAAATAAAGACATGGCTATTTTTTCTGTAAAATATATTATGAATATTCTGTTAGTCTGTATTTAATATAATTGTTTTTTAATAAACTTTATTTAAATGTAACATGTGAATACCAAATACTACACAATAATTCTAGTGTATACTTCTGTATGCAAAGAGAAAGTAAGGGTATGGAATCTTTTACAAATATGTATAGATCCATATGCATACACACTGACTATTCTAGATAAGAGAAGTGAATTTGTGGAGTGAAGGAAGTGTTTCCAGAAGATATTGAGTTTTGTTATTCAAAGCAACTACAAATACCAAGATAATTTTTTTTTTTGTATTTTTATTTTGTTGTTATTTCTAATGTACCCATCACTGAATTATGCCACTGGAAAGGATAACGGTTGCACTGAAGCTCTCAGTAAAGTTTCCTTCTGTCTGTCCTTCACTTCAGTTTGTGCAACATAGCTTACATTTCCTCCATTTCCTGCTCATGCTAATACAGAATATTGATGGACAAAAAATTGCCATTACAGTACCACCCTTTCTGTTTGCTTATTTATTTTGAAAAGCTGTATCTATTCTGTGTTGTCTTGGTACACTCTACCAAAGCACATATTCTGTACAAGGAACTCCTGTTTAAAACAATGCTGACAAGATGGGGGGATTGAGGACCCGGGTGTTGAGACCCCTGTGCTTCATTTATGCTATGCAAAATTGTTGCTTGCTTTGACTTTGGTAGAAATGATTTGCCTGTATGTAAGCATAGAATAAGAACCATGGGGTTTAAATATTTAAACCAACTGTCTGCCATGATGTTATATGTCCTTTTAATCAGAAGAGAAGTGATTTGGTTTTGTTCTGGTATGTGATGCTTTCACATAAGGAATACTTTGGCAACATTTTGAGGCTGATAATTTACTGAACTTCATGACAAATTTTGTATGACAATGAAATCAGGATAAGGAAAGGTGGCCTGTGAAATGTAACATCTCTCTGGAAAGTAATGCCATATTTTGTATATGTATTTATTTATATATTTTATATAAATATTTGATATATTTATATAAATATATAATATATTCTTATATGTGTCACTATAAATGTTTGATGTCACTGTAGAAAAAAGACGCCATCGACACTGTAATTTCCTGTTGGGTTGGGAACTGTATGGAGACTGAGGGTAGAGGGTTTCAAGTCGATGGGGCCAGGGGTTGTGCTGACGGAGGGGAGACGACAGGGCTTAGGAGCGCATTCCTCTCCTGCACCATTAATTACAAACACCTTTGTTCCTGCCAATGTCTTGAAATTCTGACATGGAAAGGTTTGGATGTGCAGCTTGCCAGGATTGAGACAGCCAGTCACCATAAATTAGATGTTTAAAGCCTTACCCTGAAATGTATTAACTGGACAGCCCTGTGTGCATTCCGCACATCTTCCTAATGTCTATATAATGAAAAGGATTCACATAATTGTTAAAATTGATATTTTTTAACCTTAGAGTAAGAAAAAAGTATACATAAAGTGACGCTTACTCCAGGCTAATACAGATTTCCTGACAGATGGTTACAGAAAGCTTTGTGAAGTGAAGATTATTGCAATATTTTTGCTGCTAATGCAAATGTAATGCCTGCGAAGATTTGTTGGCAAAAAAAATAAATTCTGGGCCTTTTTTCTTTTTTTAAAGTTGTAAACCAGTTCCTTTCAAGTAATTTCACAGGGGGAAGGAAGTTATATATACACCAATATTTGGGCACTTAACCATAGATATGAAAATAAGGGTTGGATTAACGAGTTAGCATTTAAGTTTGGTTGTGGGTTTTTTTTTTCTAAATCGCTATCTCATGAGCCTTCTGAAAAAGAAAAGCTGCTTCTCACCTAAGAAGGTGTATAGCTGCTTTTCAAGCCACATTTTGCCAGTATACAAGAAATGTTTTAACAGCCTATGGCAGTATTTCTGATTTGTGTATTTTTGTCAAGTCTTTAAGCTTTTTATGTTTTGCCCTACCATTAAAAACAATTAAATATAGAAGAGGCTGGCTAGTAAAGATCCTTAAGTGATACTAAATTCTCTAATCTGTGCATAGCACCAGCCTGATTAAAAAAAAATGCTACATCTCAAGGAACTCAAACTGACTCAAGCAGGCAATCTGTCACATGAATTATTTAAGAAATTGCATTCATCTCCTTTAGTGGTACTAATAGTCTTTGGTATATAACAGAAAACATACAGCTGTAAGGCTAAAAAAAATTGTGTGATTGTGCAAGTCAGTTTGGTAATTTTGATTGCAACAGATGTCTTTAAAACAAAATATGTCAAAAAAAAACCTCACCTGTAATTTAAAGCTTCCACTTTTTCAGAAGTTGCCTTTTAGATATTTTTTACGAGCATAGTTGATGGCACTACTATCGGATACTTACTGTTGTCTATCTGACATTCCTGGCAGCTGGCATTCTTGGTATGAAATGAAAAATAACATTATTTCCCACCCCCAAAAAAACCCCACTCTTCAAAATGAAGAGAACCAGTGGTCACTTCTTCCTTTTTGGTTTTTTAACATTCCTATTTCTATGAAGATGGGTTCAGTTCAATAGACAAGTTGTCATTCAAAGATTTTTATCATGTCTGTGGGAGCCAGGCTGCAATTCAAACAAAAATATCTGTGGGCTACATCTGAGCAGCAGAATGTGGGCAGTACAAAGCAAATGTATGGGTCAGTATCAGTTCAGGGTAAGGTCTCTCTCCATGTACAGTTTAGAAATGTTTCCTGCTAAGAGCTCCAATGAGTGGAGGACTTCGGTTTTGGTGGCAGAAATGGAACCAATGCATTAGAAAAATACGTCCTGATTTGGTGCCTTCGCTGCCTTCAGCTCAGCTGCTTTATTTTTTTAAGTGAATATTTGTCAGCTTTTTTTTTTCTTATTTTTAACAAGCTCTTTCAAGAATCTCAGGTGATCTGGGTCAACATTATGAAGTCTCAGAAATGTCCTTCTAACTGCTAACATTACTTACACATCACATATTTGCATGGGAAGGCTCTACAAAAACTTAATGTATATACTGCAAAAGTTGCTAATTTCTTTTTGAACATATTTCATCACTAGATGCTACATAGGTACCATATGTACCCAGACTGATGTGGTAAGTATTTATTTTAACCAGTGTAAGAAATAGTTGTGTGTATCCCTATAATAGACCAGAAAGCAAGGTAAACTTGCCTGCAGGCAGCTCTATTATCTTTCAAACCATTTGAGAAAGTTCCCCTTTTTAATAGACCTACTGTGCTATAGTCTTTTGAGCTCAGAATATCCTTTTCCACCTTTTTGGCATGCACGCCCTTCAGGGCATAATGTTTGCTATTTGTGCACAGGGGAAGGAGGCTTCAATGAATACCAAAACCACAGAATTAATTAGTTTTTAATACAGTCTGAACTTTTTATGACTAAATTCCACAGAAACCTTAACACAGCATAATTTCTTATTGAACTGAGCCCTAAATTTAAGTAATGGTTTTACAAACCTTTTGGGAAAGAATTTTTTTGGTATCTCTAGTCACTCCCTAAAACTGTAAGCAAGGATGGCTCCACAGAGATTTTACGTATTAGCAATAGAAACTATATTCGAAGTATGAAAAGTTCTGAGCAATTTTCCTGGATGACAAAGTGTATTAATATTCAAAATGAAATGTTTGTATGAGTAGCTGTTTTGTATGTGGTCCTGCTGCACCTTTAGGAACTCTTCACAGCTATTAATTTCTATGAGAAGAATATGCTTGCTTCCTACATTAGAAAATACTCCTTTTTCTTCCCCCACTCTTTTTCTGAGAGGTCAAAAAATAACCACAAAGTGTATCAGAGTATTCCAAGGGCAGGCTTTTTTTAGTCAGTATCAGTAATGCCTTCGTCTGCAAGTGTGCAAAATTCATTTTGTTTAAGACCATCAGAAGTTAAGTGTTTTGATATGTCCAGTGGACCTGGGTAACTTCTTCCAACTGAAAAGTATTTAACCTGCATTCGATTTTGGAGTCTCCCTCCTCGGAGATATTCAGAAGTCACCTGGACAGGGTCCTGGGCAACCGGCTCTCGGTGGCCCTGCTTGAGCAAGTGAGTTGGACCAGGTGCCCTCCAGAGGTCCTGTCCAACGTCAGCCATTCTGTGATCCTATGAACCTGTCAGGATGTGGTAGCTTGGTGACCAGAGTTCCAGTGCATGAGATGATTGTCTACATTATACAACCCACTGACTGAGAAGATGTTACACTTTTTTCTGCTAAAAAGGAAATTTGCTGGTAAAATGGCAAGTGGTGCAAATTTGTTGTTCACCAGAAGAAGTTTTGGTTTTAAAACTCTGCATTTTATTATTTCTTCCAGTTCAGATTTTGCAGCTGTAGAGGCATATACACCAGCCTTAGAGGAAATCCCATTGTAAAAACCTTTGCTTTTGCTTTTGTACCTATATTTTTAAAATGCCAATTACTTCAAGGCTGAAAGTTCCAGCTGAACAAAGCTAGAGACCAGGTGTTAGCAGAAGCAAAGGGTAATGCTGCAATTCTCAGTTTATCCTTGCAGAATGCATGTCCTGCTGCAGTCTGTATCCTGGCTTTCCACTTCTGCTGACCTATCCAAATTCCTTAAGAGTCTTTCTCTGTCATGGCTAATTTCACCCCGCTCCTTTCTCCATGAGTGGGGATGGAAAGAAAGGCAGCAAAGTTATTGCTGTAGAGAGCAGCTGAAATTTCCTCCAGAAAAATCTGTGAGGCTGAGGAAAATGTCATTGAGAAGGACTGCTTCCCACAGCCACATGTGGTAAGCCCTTCCAAAAGTGGGGTAGTGAAGGGACTTGCTTATAAAAGCCAGGCTGAGTGTGCCTTTCCCTCACTTTCTGCGACTGGAAAGCAGAGGCTATTTTTGCCTGCTTATGCCACACAGACTTCAAGGTGAAGACTTGTTTCCTACATCTGCTACATATTACATCACTTGCATCCAGTAAAAAAGACCTAACCGACTGAGCTTGAAAAGTTGATTATTGCTTTATCACAGGGGTGCCACATGCAGCCTTCAGTCCTCAGATCCTGCCATACATCTCCACAGCTGCTATTACCCTGCTACCAGTAACATGTTGCTGCTCTTCTTTTTCTGTTCCCTTGCTGGGGCTAAGTAGTAAGGCTGCAGCTGCTCAAACACCAATAAACAGAAGCTGCAGGCAAAAAGAAAAGATGAAACAAGATGATGATATAGCCAGCATTTGCTCTAGGCCTCCAGACACATCCCACACTAAGATGCTTTTCCAAGGAACCTCAGCATCTACACATGAGCCTGTTGAACTACAAAGCACTGTCAGTGAGAAAGAAAAAAAATCACACATCACCACTGGCATAATTATGCAATTAAAAACCTCAGTGTAGGCAGAAATGGACTGCTCCTTGTTAGCTTAACAGCAGCTGGAGAAGGCTGAGAGCAGGAGGAAGACTGCCTGTCCATGTTCTGCACAGCAGAAGTGCAACAGGGAGGCTTTGCTGGAATAGCTGTGCGTGCTGCCCAGGCACTGTCCCTGCTGGGAAACATGGCTCGTAAGGAAGCAGCAAGGAGCCAAGCGTGTGTGCAGCCCTGCCTTCCCCTGCACGCCCTTGTCTCTGCTGGGCTGCCATACTGCCAATCAGAGGTGATAAGCCAACATGGAGTCTGAAAAGGCATGCAGAAACTTTTGCAAAAGGAAACACCAACGTCTGGAATGGGCTAAGTTTAGATTTGTTCATTTGACCTTACTTCAACATCCATGAGCACCCTTGCTCCCACGTCTCTCCTGCAGGAGGTTGCCCCTCTCCCTGGGCTCTCTCAGTAGCTTACCTGCAAATGAACTTTGCACCCTTGGGGAGGAGGTAGGTCAAAGGAAGAGGAAAGAAGGGAAAATAAAATAAAGCCCTTGTTTGTTCACAGAACTATCGTCAGAGCTGTTTTCATTACTCAGAGTGCAAGTGATGGTGTGTCTGGGCTCCTGCTCCACTGCTGTTGTTTTTGGTACTTGCTGGTAATACAGAGCTAACCGTCTGTGCTCCCAGCAGGTCCTCCTCTTCTTTGTCCTCTTCCGCCTTTACCTAAATGTGACTAAGTAATATAGGGTGACATGTCAGTAAGAGAAGCCCTCCACTTGCCCCAACTCTGCTGTTACTCACTATATATCATCTACCCAAGTCTTAAAGAAGGCAAATGTGCTAAACACAATTAGGTGTTTGTTAAGATGCTCATACTCCACTTTCCTGTGTGATCTGAATCCCTGCCTGATTCTCCATGCAATGTACAAGTTCATAAAATAATTGGTCCATAAATACAAAATGTGTCAGCAAATAGAAAGTCTGGGATACGCAGCCTGGGGAAGCTGTTTAGGCTAGTGGTTTATCAGTGAAGTGATGGCTGAGGAAAAGTAGACTCACTTCAAAGGTGTTGACTAAAGATAAAGACAGGACTTGTCCATTTGACATGTAGCATGGGCTGAGAGTCTAACTTGGAATGAGTGACTTGGATCTTTTTTTTTTTTACAGATCTGTTTTGTTATTATTATTATGGGTTGGGCAGGGATTAGACATTAGTAGTGTTCTGCAATAGCAAGGCAGTAATGTGGGTAGAAAAATAACGTTTCTAATTCTGCACAGACATTGCTGCTAGACTGCTGGTAAAGCACAAACATCTTTGGTTCTGCCTTTTCAGAAGAAAACTGCTTTATTTTAGTATTTTACTGGGTCTCCCAAGTAGCGTCTGACGCTATGGGAGCTGAGCACTTTCAAGGAGTGCAGTAAATCCTGTGACAAGCCTCTGCCATGTGCCATTCTTTTCTACGCAGCTTTTCTTTCTCTTGAGGAAAGAAAGCGATATGTGACACATTTTCTATTTGCTTTTTTATTTTGTGATGTTTTCAGGACTCTCACTAGCAAGGTCAAAGGAATATATTGGTTTTGGAAAAGTCTAAATCTTGACGTGCCTGATATCTGATTGTGTTTTGGGCTGGGTCTGTAGAAAGCTGTTCCCTGTCTAAGTTTTGCCTTTGCAAAGCGCATGTTCTTATGGTAAAGAAGTGACAGAGATGCTGATGAGCTTTCAGTATTAGTGTTGGCTGCCCTCCACCCCTATTTTCTTTCTTTCCTTCTCTCCCCTCACCTCCAAATGTGTCTCTGCTGTACCCCAAAGTGATGAGCAGAACTGACTCAGTATGAACAGAGCCCAATACCAGGTGACTGCAGGTTGTCTTGGACAGTTTTAGGGGAAAACGAGAGTAGAAAATGAAGTGCAGAGGGCAATGACCTCATTTCTGTGCTATGAGCATTTTGCAGCTGGCAGTAGGCCAGGGGCAGGAGAAGGCATGGCTGGAACAAACCCTGCTGTGGGAAATCTGGCAGAGTGTTGGCAGGAGGAAGCACAAACTGGGTAGGTAGGGTTCTCAGATAACGTGAACCAAACATTACAGATGCTCACCTAAGACCTTCCCACCAATTAAGCTTTTGGGTGGAATGGGAGGTGTGCAAGAGGGTGTGAAGGGAGGGACCTGAAATAAAGAGGAACAGTACATCCCCTTTACGCATCCAGCTGCACACCAGGTGATCTGAGCTGCTAAGGGTATCCTGCAGCACTTTCCCTTTTTCCCCAATCATTCCCACCAGGCTTAGTTCGCCAGCGCAGGTGGGACCACTGCAGCAGGCACACACTGAAGCCAGGATTGCCAGCTGACACATGCCAAAAAAAAAAAAAAAGAGCAACAAAAAAAGAACATTAAAAAAATAACCAAAACAAAGCAAAATTACAGACCTTTAATTACTGAGGCTGATCATAAAACTCAGGACAAATCACAATGCACGGTATCTATGGCCTAAACGTAGTCCACGCTCCTGGCAACACTGTGATAGGGGAGATAAAAATTGCCTTCTTTGCCTTTTTGCATTAGTCCTAATCCCAGTATATGGAAGAGTCTGGCCCAAGTCAGACAGCCCATCCCAGAGCAGCTCAGCAGAAGTCTTTCCCGGTGAGTCCTGGCAAGATGTTACAGGAAGCCAGATTGCAGATAAGGAGGCACCCATCCCCTGTTGCTTTCAGTGGGAGGCAAGGAGCTAAACCCCTCTAAGAAATTGGTCTCTCATGCCTGAATGCTGTACAAAGCAACTTCTGTGCCTGATACATTTAAACGAAAGAGTTCCCGTAAAACTCTGTCCCTGTTAAAAACTCTAATTTCTCACAGATAGGATGGGAACCTGCCACCCCACAAAACATTGGAAGTAGCTGTCTGCTGGATTGCTATACTGCAGATAGACTGTGATATTAATAATTATTAGCATGACGAACATTTCCCCTATATATATAATGATCTCCACAAAAAGGACCGATTTCTGTTCTGTAGAGATCAACCTTTACACAAGGTTGATGGGGTGAGAACAGAGTGCTCTTAACATTTTGCTGTAGCTATAAGAATATGATTTCCCCTCCTTTCTTCACCATTTTCCCTTGGCAGTGCTGCCTGACAGTTGTTCAGTGCTGGAAAGACTCCATGAAAGGACTCTAAGGTTCTGCCCAAATTTACTGCTTCTTCATTATTTTGATACAATGATTGTCAAGCATTTTGACACAGTGAATGTAGTGTTGTAACAGAGTTTTAGGCAGGTCTTTCTGTAGCTCATTACGGAGATTAGACATTAATTATTTATAATACCAATGCCATCAACTGCTTTTGCAGTGCTTTCCTTGGGAGGATCTCAAAACACTTTACAAAGAAGCTCAGTAATATATGCATACTTTTAAATCTGGAGCAATTTATTAGATCCCAATCGAATCAGCTGACATTGACATGCAAATACAGACAACACATTCAGCAAGCACAACATGGGATGCCACAGAACCATGATACAGAAAGCATAGAGCTACATGCTTTGGCTTTGCAGTTTCTGCAAGCCACTTCCTACTACCATTTAAAACCCAAAGCTTGTGCTAACAAATGGCAGGAGGATTTTATGCTGAGTTTCCCTCCTGCAGGCTCTTAGAAAATGTTATTACTCTCCTCACAAGCTGTTTTATCAGGCAGGGTTGGTGCAGCCTGTTTCCATCTCTGGCACTTGCTAACTCCCACACCAGTTTCTGGTCAAAACCAGATTGAAGCCAGCAGGGCAGTCACTTGCTTTCTCTCTTTTTCTCTGCAACGACTAAGTCAAAGGAATATTCCGGGGAGGGAGGGGGACTGCATCCCAAGCCAAGGGAACCCTCTTCTCTGCTTTCAGCAAAAAGAGTAAGGCCAGGCTTTTCCCCAGCCTCCCTTTTGTAACCTCTGACTTTCTGTGCAGGAAATGGCTCTTTTTCATATCAATATTATCTTTTAAATGCACTAATACTGCTGCCTTGAACTTCTGAATGGAGAAAGGCATTCAGCTTTCCTGCCCAGAAACCTTTTAATAACTTCTCTTGGAGGCTGCTGCTTTGCCCAAGGCAAAGGCTTGCGGAGCACAGCTGGGATTGGAGACAACAGGAGAAGGGGAACAGGACGGGGAGAGCAAAGGAAGAAAACTCACTGCAGAGAAATGGAGCTAGGAGTTCAAGAGGCAGATTTGCAAATGGTGCATTTTCCCCTATGCTCCCACCCAGTGCTGCACTGTCCTGCTGAGGTCACACTGCTGAACTGGAACACAGAAAAAGCAAGAGACCCAGACAGCACCAAAGACATTATTTAATAGCTCATCTTAAATAACATGACGATGTCAACATGCAAACAACTTACACCTGTCGAAGTGGCACAGAATATCCTGTTGTGTTTTGCCATTCTGCTGGTGCATATGTTTAGAAAATAGAAACAAATACTGTCCCATCAGGAGCTTCAGTATATAATCAAGGTTTAGATTTTCTTTTTTAAGAAACAGCTTGACATTGAAACAGAGGTGCAAATGCAACATGATATATAAACAAAACAGGTTTTAAATAAGTTTCTAAGTGTGTTCTCTACTGGAAGCTATTTTTTAAAATTCAGTTTTACATCTATAAATACATAGTACAAAAATGCAAGTTTACAAGCCATTTTTCCCAATAGAGTTATGCCGTTTGAAGTTCTAAGTAGCAACATTCCTCCAACCTAAGATGCATACATTTAAGAGAAATAAAATTAAGTATTTACATATAAAGTTATGAAGTGTTTGAGGATATAAATTAGTAACAACACACAAAGATAAAAATACATATACTGTGAAATAAATAATTCAACAGCTTTACATATGAAGGTATCTATAATATACAAACAAAATATACAAGACTGTAGGACTTGATCATGCAGTTGCTCATATCTGTCACTAGACCATCTGAGTAATCCCAGTGCAGTAAAAAACCCTACTTTATGGGATGGCTCATATGCTGAAATCCAGGTGCACAAAACTACCTTACTGAAACTGATGGAAGTGTCTCCTGACTAGATCAGGTGCCAAAGAAAACTTGGTGTGAATGAACGTGTTTAGTTTTATTCTTGTGAGTTGAGATACTGATGGCATTCGGGGTCTCCTTTCATTTCTGGAGATCCAGGAATTCTTCTTCCATTTTTTGGATAGACACACCAGCATCCAGCAGACTCTCCATCCAGTGAAGTTTCGCACTAGAATATAATTAGCAAAACAAAACACACAATAAGCAACTGTAAGCAGAAGGTTACCTGTAAGTAGAGGTGTTGGACAGAAGTAGGATCAGAAGGTAGGGACCTGCCATGCACAAACTTGTTCTGAATGTGGTGGCCCCTGCTCAGACAGAGTCTCTGACCAATACACTTGGTTAGGGAGCCATGACCCAAGCTCAGCTACCACAACAGCAACTTCAGATTTAAAACAGTTTGCCCACTCCTGGCAAACAGCAGTATAGACCACCAATATTTTCCAGCATGAGAAATCAAAGGAAGGCAGAATATACAAGCTGGTAGGGCGACAGCAATGACTGGAGGGTCTGGCTCTTCACACATGGAGGCAAATAGGGTGGGTTTTTCCTTGGGGAGGAGGTTAAACAGCTTTCTGTTGTGCCTGATTAGATCCCAGGTCACAATATCTGTGAGTCACACAGTGGTGCCATGCCCAAAAACAAGGAGTCTCGGTGATACAGATTTATGCAGACCTACTAAATTTGTGTGCATGACCTGTGGTTACAAGGGTGTGGCGTGAGGTTTGGAGCTTTAGTTAGGTTTGCAGATTACTCTCAGTGTAACTTGCAATGGCTTTTTTGAGGCTATAATGGAAATGAGCATATAACATAATCCATAGGCAGCACACCTCAGTATTTTTGTTCTACTTTCAGACAGCTAGTTTTGCTCCAGAGAGTT
Organism: Phalacrocorax carbo; assembly: GCF_963921805.1. NCBI lineage: Eukaryota > Metazoa > Chordata > Aves > Suliformes > Phalacrocoracidae > Phalacrocorax > Phalacrocorax carbo. The sequence goes on from NC_087514.1 coordinate 106,684,943, forward strand.
TTTTCACTGCCTGCATAAGTTTTTCACTGCCTGGGAGCTGAGAGCCTCCTTTCTTCATAGTGATTATCATATATTCAGTGGGCTTTGCAGGCAGTATGGTGGATATTATGAATTAATGTCAACTGGGAATATGCTAACAAATCAGGTACATGGAACTTGATTTGGCCTGGGAGCAGACAGGGTTAAAAAATTTTGGAGAAGGCCTTGCATGCACCTGTTCTGTGAATGAAAAAGACTCCTGCCTCCATTGCTGTCAGCCCACAGCATGCATCTCACTTTTAAGAGAAGGACAAACCATCTGCTCCCACTACTAAGAATCCCTGTTTTCACAACCTGCTTTCCAGCAGCTGCAAACTCATGAGTTTGGGAGCAGAGGGCTATGAAAGCGTTGGCTGTGTCAGGCTAGTCGCAGCACTGCTGTGAGCAGACAGGGGAAAAGGCACCTACCTGTTTGCTGTGGTAAAATCCATTCTTGTTGCAGTTGGGCAAGTAGAATTTGTAAATCTCCCCTCCGTTTCTCTGCTGTGCCTTTGCCAATTTATACAGGGCTCTGTAGAGCTCCTTCTGACAAGGTCCCTGCAAGAATACCATGCAAAGGTTGTCAATACCCAAACCACAAAGAAACCAGCTAAACAAAAGATGATCAGTATGAAGATAGCAAAAGCTAAAAATACTTATTAGTCAGTGCGCTGGTTTTGACTAGGATAGAGTTAGTTTTCTTCATAGTAGCTAGTATGGGCCTATGTTTTGGATTTGTGCTGAAAACAGTATTTATAATACAGAGATGGTTTGGTTATTGCTGAGCAGTGCTTACACACAGTCAACCACTTTTCTGCTTCTCACCCCACCCCACCAGTGAGCAGATTGGGAGTGCACAAGAAGCTGGGAGGGGACACAGCTGGGACAGCTGACCCCAACTGACCAAAGGGGTATCTCATACCATATGACATCATGCTCAGCATATAAAGTTGGGGGGAAGAAGAAGGAAGGGGGTGATGCTTGGAGTTATGGCGTTTTCTCTTCCCAAGTAACCGTTATGCATGATGCAGCCTTGCTTTCCTGGAGATGGCTGAACACCTGCCTGCCGATGGGAAATAGTGAGTGAATTCCTTGTTTTGCTTTGCTTGTGTGCATGACTTTTGCTTTCCCTATTAAACTGTCTTTATCTCAACCCACGAGTTTTCTCACTGTTACCCTTCCAATTCTCTCCCCCTTCCCACCAGGGGAGAGTAAATGAGTGTCTTGAGAGGTGCTTAGTTGCCAGCCAGGGTTAAACCACAACAAAATCACAAAGAAACCAGCTAAACAAAAAGTGATTAGTATAAAGCTAGCAAAAAGCTGAAAATACTTATTAGTCATTAAATCTGCACCAAGCTGCTTTGCATGTAGTTTTTACTTTTTTCAGTAGGAATACAGCCAGAAAACTCTGGTGTTGCATTTAGGCCTTTGTTTTTATCCTTTGAGGTATTTTCTGTCCTCAGAAACATGAGGATTTAAGTCCTTAAATTGCCACACAAGGAAATTTAACCTGTACTAAGTAAACACATTACTGCTCAGAGGGTACAATCTCTCCTATTATGGGGAGGTGCACGTTAGGAGGCTGGTGTACGTGAGACTAGCCACGTTTTCTGTGTTGCCATGGCCCTGTGCTCTGTTGAAGTATGGAGAATAGGTGCAAGACATATATAGATGGTGCAAGAGCAAACATCTGAATGTTTGTTATCTTTTGTACAGGACAGAGCTGTTGCCAAAGCAAAATAGAGAGCACCCCTGTGGCTTTGAGACCCAAACTCAAAGTGCCTGGAACTGGGGATGAAGAACTGTTTGCAGTATTCACTTTTTTCACAATTTGCTTGCTCCATTTTTCAAAGTCACAATTGCCACATATTAATAGTACCCAATGTGTTTAAATGAGTGAAAGGGGAGGAGAAGTGACTGAACAAATATTTTTACTTTAGAGTGAAAATAATCATACACTTTGCTTTTGCAAGACCTTCCCATGTCAGCCCTTCACATAAGCAGTCCTATTCAAGTCAATGGGCTTATCTGTGGCTCTGGGTGAGAAAAGCAGAAGCCTAAAAATCAGAAGTGGAGCTAACGGTACTTACATGTAATAGTTCAAACTAAGTCAGTGATTAAGTCCTGTTCTGAACGTGAATGAGTCTTCCTAGAGTGGGGTGATGGTTAGTAGGTTTTTGCCTTTCTTTTTTACAGTTTGTCTGCGACCATTATGAAACCGGGGTTCTATGGTGCCCAATTCTAATTCAGCTCCGTGCTGCGGGTGTGCGGGCTGCCTGGGACTGGTTTAACTGTGGTTCTCTGGTGCCCTCATGTGGAACATGGACATGCTTGCAAGGGTCTCACAGCCCATTAGCCACTGTGAGTTTGTAAAGCCGAAGAAAAAGCTTACTTTAATTGCTGAGCTTTCTGTCTTTTTACATGCATGTACTTAGCGTTTCCTTCTGATCAGAAAGAAATATATTTTCGTTTGCATTGTTGTTTCATCGATAACTACATGTAAGGACTCCCTTTTATTTCACTGAGCATTGGACCAGTGACAAATGCCTTTTAACTAACTTTAACTTTTTAACTAAACCAAAAAAAGGAGTCCAAGATTTTAATGTGGGCTCCTGGAAGTTGAGGGCCTATTCTATAATCTGATATAATTCAGAGAAAGATTCAGCCTCTGCAAGGCATCTGTCTAGGACATGTCTGAGGCCCTTCTGTTTTTATCACTCCTGCCATTTTGCCTGTTCCTCAAGCATCTGATGAAGGCATTCCAAAAGTCTGTTTGCTGACTGTCCAAAATACTGACATCCCAGTGTTGCTGCTAGCAACATTTCATGCACATTTTCATTTTGTATTCTGAATCAATAGCATCTACTGAAATGGTCTCTGAAAGATTTGCAGAGAAAACCCACCTGCTCTTTCAATTTCTTGAGTTCAGATCCTCTCTTTGCTTTCATGTTTTCATATGCAGTGATGGCATTCCAGGGGATGGATTTATCCTGGCCTATTGGAAACATCAACTGATAGTTCAGCAGCTGATCCTGTGTCATTTCTGTGCTCTCCAAAGGCATATCCTCAGCTTCGATAGAGTCTGGAAAGGAATGATATTAAGGTGAACGTCTTCAGTGAACATTTACATTTATTTCTCCAAGTTAAAATAGGTAAAGAAAAAGAAGAATGATCATGCAAGAACAAAAAAAAGTAATATCTAAGATGGCTCCACTACAGTAGCTCTTGCAGGAGTCATAAACTACATGTGCAGCACAACAAATTAAACTTCTGTCATAAATTCATTTGAGGACGCATCAGCTGTTCTCTAACAAATTGGTTGTTTCATGATCCTTCAAAATCACTCTAATCCCAAAGATGAAGGTGGAGCCTGTCTGTTAGAAATGAAAAAACTTTCTTGACCACAATGTGTTATAATGACTTTGCTAAATGAGGCAAGACTGGAGTTACTCTTGTGATTAATTTAGATTTCTGTCAGCATCATGTGTTTTAGTTTTTATTCAGGAGAGGAACTGGTCCAGAACTGATCCCATGGCATCCTGTACATTGTTCCATGGCTTGCCTCAGATATGAGAAGGGGTAGCAATTCACAGGAGCCAGCAGTAGCTCATGCTCATGGCCTGCTGTGGACCAAATAGTCAGGCAATGGCAGAAACTTTTTGGCTCTGCCTGATCATGGCCACCACGCCAACGCCTAAGTCAGTGTGTGTGAACTCTCTCACTGGCAGCAGCAGAAGCTCTTTGCAACTACAGGGATTTATCATGGGATAAAAGTTTGATATGTGTCTAAATGACATTGGATCAAGGCTGTAAACAATCATCCAGTGGACTAAAAAACACCTGGTTTAAGAAAAAATGGAGTTGGAAAATTGAGAAGAGAAAGAAAGAAAGAAAGAGTAAAAACTAGGAAAGAATGAAATAAAATAAAATACTAGCCCTTTTTAACTGCAGGAAGCTTAAACACTCAGTTTAGTCACTTCTCTCCCCTCCCTGCCCCCTTAAGTGCAAGAGTTTTCCAGTTACTGCCACCAATGGCCATTGTTATTTTGAGTCAACAGTGACTGATTTTGTAATGCTACTGGGTTACCTTAATCACCACTGCATGAACATAGCAGTAATGGTGGTAAAAATAATAAACTGTAAAATAATTAAATAACACTGAAGAAGTTCCTGATCATCATACAGCATAAGATGCTTGATATGTCTTTTTGCTCAAAAATAGGTTGGCTAGCACTGCACTACTTCAGATACATTTTATTCTTGACGTGAAGCCAGGCACAAAGCCTGGTTAGCTCTTTTCATTCTCTACCATGTCTTTTGGAGATGGACATAAACGAAGTCCAGAAAACATTTGTCCTACTCTAGTTACTGTTTGCTACCAAAGAAAAACTGTCTATAGCCTCCCAGAAACCTTATTCTGATTATTCTGCATCGTCCCATTACTACGCTTCTGGGTCTTCCTGCTTGCTGCCCGTGGCATAACAGCCTGATGCGAACATCTCTTGGCTCTACACCAGGATGTGTCTCACCTTGCACAAGTAGAGCACGTTTTCCTGGAAAGCGCTGCCCGTCTTCCCTATCTTTCAAAGGCCTGCCTAACTTCGCTCATTTTGTTAAGCTCCTGACGCCCAGGGCCCGCCCCAGGAGCACCCCGCCTGCCGAGCCCTGGCTCCCCTGGGCGAGGGGCTCTGCCGCAGCGCCCCGGCGCGCAGCTCCCCAGCCCGGCGGCGCGGAGCGGGGACGCGATCGCGCCGTACCTGCCGCCTCCGCCGTGCGCATCCCTCCGGCCTCGCTGGCGGGCAGGCACGTCCCTTGTCCCTGGATGAGGGCGGAGAGGGGCCGGGGCTCTCCCGCGGGGACGTGGCAGCGGAGCCCCTGGCGGCAGCGGGCCGTGTAGACCCCGCACGGATGGCCCGGCCCGAGGGCGCAGGTCTGGCAGCAGCCGCAGCCGGGCTGCCGGGCAGTCTCCGGGCAGTCGGGCGCGACGGGCGGGCAGAGGGCGAGCTTCTCCTGGGTGCACGGGGCGCAGTGCATGGGCTGCAAGGCCACCCCGGAGATGAGGCGGGGGCCCAGGAGCGACGGCAGCAGCAGGGACGGCAGCCAGCAGCGGCGCAGCAGAGACCGCAGGCTACTCATGTCGCTGATGAGGAGGGACCACAAAGAGGGTAGCTCAGCAGGCTGAGGAGCAGGAGGCAGTTTACATACATTCAGCTTGCCCGGGCCATTTATACAGCGCTTTGCCTGGCTATTAATCTTTAACCCCGAGTTAACTATTATCTGAACAGGAGGGTTGGAGAAGCATCATTTCACTGGCAGTTCAAGTCCCTGACCACTCTTCCCCTCCCCTTTTCACTTTCTCCCTTTATCTTATTTCTTTCCTCCAGACATGCAGGAATGCTTTTATTCCCTCACCCCCACCTCTCTGCCCTAACACAGTTAACAAGGAAAAATGTGGTGGGGGTGGAGGGGAAACGGGCAGAGGGGAATGGATGGATGCGGGGTATCCCCTCCCCTTTTGCCTGTCAAAAATGTCTCCTGTCTCCTGTTCTTGACATTTGATAAAAATGTAAATGTTTTTTAAAAAAAGGGGGGAGGAAGGAGAGGAGGGAAATCCCATTGAAACTGAGTCAACTGATTTCGTATTTCCCCAGCAACAAATGCAACAAACCCTTGTTTAATTTTCGTCATGTGGCTGCAGGTTAGGAGGACACTGACATACCAAAGAGGAGGCCCCAAGGGTAATAAAGCCATCAGGATCCAGTAACCACTGCACACATGCACGTAGGAGTCCTTGCCTTAACCTCCGGGAGGGGCTGTGCAGCTGAAGCTGGAGGGATTTCCCGCATCTGGGCTTAGTTTTGCTACTGCTGCTGGGATGAGAGGAGTATCAGTCCTCAAAACACGCACTTGGGGGAAACCAGCGTTTGTCAAAAAGTCAAAAAATAAATGAGATATCTGCTTTTCTGTCTGTCCTGTTACCATCTCCATCTCCTCATATATCACCTGGGGTATGGGGAGGAAAATCTTTCTTTCACTCCTCTGCAAGCAACAGTTGTCGCTATAATAAAAGCAAAAGTATTCAAACTACACTGTGCTGAACAGATTATTTTATCCTGGTATTTGCAGTATGAACTGAGCCTGAAATAGCAAATTCCACTGTCAAGTCATCTAATGTAGCATGATTTTTGTTTGGTTGGGGTTTTTTTTTTTGCAGTTAGTTCTCCTCTTTTGTAAATTATCATTTGCATGAAAGAAAGTTGAAGCAGAACTGCAGAGCATTGTTTATGTTCTATTATTCACTCTTCTTTTTCTGCTATTAATGCCAAAGTTGTGGGGTTTTGGTTTGGTTGTTTTGGGTTGGGTTTTTGTGTTGTTTTGTGTTTTTGTTTTTTCTTTTTTTACCCCCCTATATTCATAACTCAATTCATAAAAGTATTCTTACTGGTTACAGACTTTTAAAAGTTGAAACTTTTTCACTTAACTACTTCATTGACTTTTTTTTTAATTCAGGTTGTTTTAGGGATCTCTATCTGGATACACAAAAGATGGCAGCACTTAAAACTCACTAGCATTTTTAAGCATTTTAATCAAGACTAATTTTACAGATTTTAAAAGAATTCTGTGTACTTCACATGTTTTTCTGAAAACCTAGGGCATGACAATTTTTACTTGCAATTAGACTTTTCAAGCTCTAATGCTCTTTTGACCGTTTAACTTCTAATTTTTTCTTGTGCATCTGTCTTAGAAAATAATGATTCCCTTACCATTCAATGTGAAGTGAAAAATATACAGCAAAATGTCATCTTTCGTCCCTCAAAGACAAAAAGAAAACAATGCAAACCAAAGTCCCTTTCATGAAGAAAAATGAAAAAAAATACAAATGGAAAGTAGATCCAGTTGTAAAATGACAAAGACCCAAAGAGCTCATATGCATTTGTATATGTGTATGCTTGTATTCATTCACTTATCTATGTATGTCTCTCTGCCATGTTAGATCGCTTTGTATGAACAGAATTGAGGATCATTCTACTACTGACTGCTTAACGTAAGCTACTTGCCTCTGAAATGATGTACTCCTCAGTAACAGTTACCATCCTGACTGCAGATGTTGTCTTTAAAAAAGGAGAAGCTGAGAGGAAATAGCTTTTAATAATGCACATGAAATGTTTTTAAAAAGTATTTTTTAGCTCACCACCATAATTTCTTGTCTGACATACAGGCCTACATCACAAAACTTCCACTAGTTTCAAAAGAATCTCATTCTTCCAAAGCACTATCATGTTTTCAGGTCTTTGGCATATTTGTCCTTGCTGTGGGGTAGCTGGCAGTATCTGAGCTGCCCAGGGAATTCCTAACACCTGGCAGCCTCATAGAAGGCAGATTTTTTCAGTTTACCCAGTAAGATAAACAAAAGATAAACAAAAAAAATCCCATAGATTATAAAACATTATGAAGGTGCGTGTGTTTTGTTTCCTTTATGATTGCAGGTCAACTCTAAATGATGGCCCAGCCCATTTTCCCTTGCTGTCTTTTGTACAGTCAAACGGAGGAAACCTAAAACTCTGCTAAAGCAAACTTTGTGAGCAGATGTTCTTCTGCACAAAAGGTAGACCCATAAAAATCAGTCCCCTCATATTTCTTTTATATAACTGTGATGAACATACATTAGAACAGGTTATGATAACTTAGGGCAGTATCAATCAACAAGGCAATGCTTTTGTATAGGCCACGGGACACCAATGAAGTGAAAGCAGTGTATATGTTTATGTAGGCTCTGTTTGATGTAATACTACAACTCATCTACCAATCTCCATCTCTGACCCTGACATTGCTTTAAAGAACATAAACAGATAAGAGACAGGAGGTTAAAAACGTCCATGATGTAAAGCTGTGTTTACTGAAGACTTTTGATGGTAATTTTTAGGTGTTCCAACTGTTGTCCCCTAAATTGAACCACTTGTCAAAAGTGAATCCTAAGCAAGGGTTACTTTTCTACAAGACTTTCCCCATTGGTTTCTCAGTAATTCTTAGCCAATGACCTCATTTTGCATGTTAAATAAGGTTTGGGATTTTTTATTCTTTTCTGTAAAGCCACATGGCGTGACTCATAGAACATAAAGTTTTATATAAGTTTGTGTACAAGTGATCTTTATTCCCTAATCACCAAAAATTCAAGTGGCTTGCCAAACAATTTCCTACTGGGACTGCTTCTCTGGATATGTTTAAAAAACCCCAAAACAAGCAGTGGAGTATCCTCATTATTTTTCTTTAGGTAAGAAACTAATCCTGAATTCTAAGTTTAATATCCAAAACTACTGTGTGATACACACACACACACATATATATATGGCATCAAGCATATGAAGAGAAACAGCTGTGCTAGAAATACAAAAAGCCCTAGTCCCTTCTCTGTCATTTAGTCCCTATCAAAAAAGGTTTTATTTCAGCTCTATGGATTATTAGGAATTTTTATCCAAGTAATTGGCAGTGCTTAAGTTATTGATGAATAATATGATTCAAGCATTTATTGGTTGTTAGTTGTCACTTTGTGCCAATTACCTACATGCCGTTTGGTATTATTTTTCTCTTCTAGTTGGGTAAGCATGACTTTAGAATTAGATTCTGGATACAGATAAAGAGGTGTTCCAAGTTTGTGTTGCACTAATATTCTCTAACTTTTGCAGACTAACTTTTGCTGTTTTTTTCCCCAGAAATTAGTTTTGCTAGAATGTGGGAAATATTTTATAAATACCTAAGACTGCAGAAACTCTAGTACAAGAAAAGTGAGAGGCTTTTCCCTCTAGCTAGGGAAGAGAGGAAAAAGTAATTTATTTCCTTGGTGGCACCCCAAGTGTTTGGGCACTGAGTAAAACACCTTGTTCACAATGATGTGCATGCATAGACCAGCCAGATAATTATTTTCTAAGAACTATTGAGCTCTTCTGGCAAGACATCTTTTAGTCATCCTACCATGTGGTGATGGCACAAGTATGAGTTTTTCTAGCTGGAGAAATAATCCAGAAACACTTTGACAAGAGATAAAGCTGAAAGCACGCAGCAGAGTGTGAGTCCCTGTGTGGAGACTTAATATAAAAAGGCTTCGGCTTCACCCATCCTGCTGTAGTCAGCATTACTAACCCCAGGTAGGGGTATTGCCTGGGACCACCTGAAAATGAAGTGTTTTCATTGCCTACCAGAGTGAGCTATACCTTAGCAGCAACTTTGAAAATTTTAAATGAACCCTTTAGCACTGGCTCCAGACACCTAAACCAGCACCAGCTCTTTAAATCTCTTTGTATTCTTCAACCACTGTGTCTCTCCAGGCCCAGTAACAGAAAAGAGTACCACCAAACAAGTAATGTGCACTTTACTGCAGTCCCTGAGGGCTGTAAGCACTGATGACATGAGTCTTCAGCCTTCACCACTGTTAGGTTTACTTTCTTAAGTGGTTGCTATCTTCTGCTGATAAAGGAAAAGGTGACTTTCCCAGAAATTTACTCTAAAAGCAATTTAAATATAATTGGGCATCTCATGTGAGGGACAGTTTGAGACAGTAACAGAAGGCTACTGCTTACTTTAACATCTGGGTCTGTCACATGGGTTAAATGCCAGGATGCCAATGAAACTCTCCTTTCCTCCCCAAACTAATATATGACTTTCCAGTAATAAGCCTTTCCACATGCAGTAGGAAGAAAAGTGATGGACAAAAAGTGAGATCCAGCCCCAGACCAGGGGCATCATAGAGCCAGCAGTGTGTTCAGGTGGCCAAGAAGGCCAATGGCATCCTGGCTTGTATCAGGAATAGTGTGGCCAGCAGGAGCAGGGAGGTGATCGTGCCCCTGTACTCAGCACTGGTGAGGCCGCACCTCAAGTCCTGTGTTCAGTTTTGGGCCCCTCACTACAAGAAGGACATCAAGGTGCTGGAGCGTGTCCAAAGAAGGGCAACAACACTGGTGAAGGGTCTAGAGAATAAGTCTTATGGGGAGCAGCTGAGGGAGCTGGGGTTGTTTAGTCTGGAGAAGAGGAGGCTGAGGGGAGACCTTATTGCTTTCTACAACTACCTGAAAGGAGGTTGTAGCGAGGTGGGTGTTGGTCTCTTCTCCCTAGTAACAAGCAATGGGATGAGAGGAAAAGGCCTCAAGCTGTGCCAGGGGAAGTTTAGGTTGGATATTAGGAAAAACTTCTTCACTGAAAGGGTTGTCAGGCATTGGAACAGGCTGCCCATGGAGGTGGTGGAGTCTCCATCCCTGGAGGTATTTAAAAGAAAGGTAGACGTGGTGCTTGAGGATATGGTTTAGTGGTGGACTTGGCAGTGACAGGTTAGCGGTTGGACTCAATGATGTTAAGGGTCTTTTCCAACCTTAATGATTCTATGATTCTATGATAGTCACAGCCAGTTACACAACTTAGGAGACAAGTGTCCGTGGGACAACAGCCAACAATAATTCATTTATATTGGTTTATACCTCATCAAATGGAACAGTGGATATTCTCTTTCACAGTAGAGAGGGTGAATTTTTAAAGGAGCTTACTGCTAACCCAAAAATGGAGGAGGCCCTGATGTTTCAAATTCCTGTTTTTTTCTTCTGAGGCTTCATGGAGGGTTTTCTCCTCCATGAGTATCTTTGGTTGTTAATACTAAAATCTAAAATGGAATTCTGTCATCTTTTTATGCTTTTAAAAATTATAATAAAAATAGGGATAAGTCATAGGATGCAGACCACAGTAAGTCAAGAGGTCCATTTTCTCTGGTTATCCATCCTATGAAGTGGGAAGCCGAAACTGGAGGAAAAACATGCCAGAACTGGGCCTGCTACAGGAACAGGGACTGGGCTGCAGGCAGAGCAGAAGACAGTAGCATGAAATTCTCACCAAGAGAGCAAGAGGGCTGTTACTGACAGCAAAATGATATGTTGTTAAAACACAAGGGTTCGTTTCTCTGGATCATTTACAATTGTTTTCTACATTTAGGTTATTCACTTCTGCACTGGCTCTTACAGAAATAAAACAGTTTGCGCAGCTGCTTTTGTCAAGAAATCTGTCCCTGCCTTTTGTTATGGGGCATTTCTGATTTCACCTATATCATTGCTATTAATTATTATTATAATATTGTTGCTAGTAATACCAAGAGTACTTTTTTAATGTTTCAGAGTCTCTACTGTTTCCCTAGAGGATGAAAGACAGGACTTTGGGACTTCAGTTAGTTCTAGAGAGCTTGAGGCTTGCATGGAGAAGTGAAACCAGGTAAGCTGCTGCTGGGATTCAGGGTTGCCTGAGCTATTCAAACATTACCACCTTTGAATTAGTGCCTGATAGTTATCAAGTGTGAAAGCTTTTGCTACTCACTGCAGCCTTAATCTACATGTATTTACTATTTCAAACTCTTTGCAGGGGATGCACCACGAAGTATAGGCAAGTTCACGCTGTCCAGAGGAACAAAGATGCTCTGAGGTGCTTGCCTCTGTTTGTGACCCCTGAACCTTTTGGTGTGAGGGGGACAGGGCTTGCTTTCTGTGTGAAGAGGTAGGAGAAGAGCGTGAAGACAAATTAACTGTGAGACACAACACCCTCGTTCAGGCAGGTCACCCTCTGTGGCACCTACTCTTGGGGAAATACACCTCAGCAAGCATTTTAGAGAAAACTAAAGCTGCTAATTCTACTTGTCAGCAGTTTTAAGGCTCCTTGAAGGAGCCTTTGTCTCTCCTTTGCAAGTAGAGACTTGAAGGGGTTAATCTAACCTGTTATTATATCAAAATCACACTGGAGATAAGATTGAATGTCACATGAATATTTGCCTGACCTACTGTATAAATAATCTCTGCCATCAAACACAGAGATCACACAGGGTTACTGGATTAAAAAAAAAATCAATATAATTAATGTATAATGAAACAAAGCAAAAAGCCAAAATCAGATTGTCAAAGCACCTCGTTACAGATGAAAGTAGAGTGCCTCTTTTTACAAATAGGAACTTGACTGCATTCAATAAATCACCACAATTTTGCCTTCCTTAGAAAAGCCACATGGAAAAGAATAAAACTTCTAGTGATCCACAGTTAGGTGATAGTCAGTTGTAAAAACTAAGACAGACAGAGAGAATTATTAGATGTCTCAGAAGCTATTCTGTCATGAAATCTGATTAATTGAGCTGTTGCAGAAATGCTTATACATGTAACTATAAAAGTAAGACTTTTTTGTTGTTGTTGTTATTACAGTTGGTGACTGGCTGACTATAACATGGTCAACATGACAAAAATAAACCACCCCCCAACACCACCTTCTCTTTAATTTAGTTTTCTAATTTTTATATATAGCACTTTTTCCCCGCTCTGATTTGGTAATTTTCCCAGTCCCAAAGATATCTATGCAATAAAAACATGTTCTGCAGACTTATTAAGTTTATGTAAAAAAATACAGTACACCTTTTAAAATAATCAGTTCAAGTCTTATTTTCTTATTTCTTATTTTCTTATTTCTTATTCTCTATTTCTACACTGATTTTGCATTCTGAGAAACTTTTTAGCTGTTGTGAGTCTGCTACTGTGTTTTTCCTTGCCTTATGTGTTCTCCAAATGTAGTCATCACAGTCTTCATTTTGCTGGTCTCATGTAAGGGCTTTGCTCAGTGTTTTGTTTTCTTTAATCAATTTTTATCATCACTTAGTTGTGGCCAAAAAAACCCACCTGCTACTGAATATACTGGTCAAGGTCAGGACACGCTACTGATTTGTATGCTTACATCATAACGTTTGTAGTATAATTTCCAATCCTACAGTCTCAGTTGACTTTTTCTCAGCTAACCAGGAGCGTTCAGGATGCCAAACAGCACTTCTTTCTCCACCATCCCAGTTCCATCCCTTCTTTCTTCCCTTTAGCACAGTTACAATTATTAACACATATCCACATTAGTATATGTGTTGTAATGTGGTTTTGGTTGCAACTGCAAGCCTTCTGTCTAACTGTAATGGCTTCCTTCCCATGGTGGCAAAGCCTGTTGCTGTGTTGAACTGTGATTTGCGCAGGTTTTGGTTTTTTGTGGTTTTTTCTTTTTTTCTTAGAGAGGAGCCACAACTACTAAAGCACCCATCTCCTTTGTATGAATACTCTCATGCAGCACCAATTTCATTTAATTGAATGCTGTATGATGCAATAAATTGCTTGGTGCTTTCTTGGCTGGGAAGTATGCTTTAAAACCCATTTTACCGAGGCATCTTGTAAGTGCTTTTTTGGATCCAGCTCCTCTGCTGGTAAATTTGTCAGGAGTGCTTCCCATATTTTCATTCCTATATTTGAATTCACATCAACCTTCCATACTAGAAAGCTGGATTATTCCATTTCTAGGAAAAGAACCTTTGTTTTCCTATACTAGACATATGAGATATTTCTTTTCCCCTTTCATTGCTGGCATCTTCTTTTTATGAGAAGATGTAAGCTTTAGGAGGCTTATGGTATCTGCCAGTGAAGAGGGTCACTACAGGGGACAAACCTACAATGACATGAAAAGCTGAAAGAAGAATCCAGTTAGAAGAGGACATACAAAGCTAGGAAAGGCCAAAAGGACAAAATGGAGGACAACAAAAGGGATCAAAATGGCAGCATCAGTAAGAAGCAGAAGAGATATGACTGATTTCTTTCTTTTTTTTCTCCCTGGGAGTAATAAAGAATGGTTTTCTCCCGTCTTCTTTCCATTTTTTCAATAAAAATGGGCTAAAACGCAAAACCCCCCACAAAACCCCAAAGAAATAAAACACCACAGATGAAAGACAGTGAGTCACTGACCTATAATGCAAGTTCAGTCTTCTTTTGTAATGACTACTTTTAGGCAAAGTAGAACAATGTTGACAGGTAGCACTTAAAAGCCCTGACTCCACAGTAAGTCTAGTGATGGTGTTTACTGCCTTGTGGCCTAGGATGCTTGATTTCAAGGTTCTATCTCAGATGAGAAGGGGATCTGAAATGAGTCTCTCACTTCCCAGAGTTTTGTCCTGTGGGCTGCTGAAACTAAAGGCAGATAGATGTACCTCCTGTCTGACTAGTGTGTGCTACACATCTCCTGCCCATGTGTCACATTTCATGGTGGAGGAGTGGGACTGATGTAAAGTACTGTGAGATCACATGGATGGGCAGACCCAGAAAGCTGGCAGCCAGAAGCTGCTGTCAAGCTCTATGGGGTTTGCATGCCCACTGGGACTGACTGCCCTATCAAACAAAATTTAATTTCATTTAGGCATTAGGTACCTACATATCAGTATGAGAACTCAGCAGCAGATCTGAGGTTTTCTGGGAGGGGGCCTGCATCCTAGGTGGTGTCCTAGGTTGTGTGCCTGTCTCTAGTTTTTAATAACATTCGAAAATTTTTCTCAATAGCTTCAACTGGTCCAACATTTCTAGGTGCCACTAGGCTCATTCAAAACTTCAGTATGTTTGTTCATTTTTTTCTACTAAGTCAGAAATGTTGAGGAGTGAGCTGTTTTAATATGCATTGTGAACTGCAACGACAGAGCTAAGGGAGACTTTTATGCTTGGTGTCTTATAGAACAAAACACACCAAAGTACAGGTCAGTGACACTGCTGTGTGATTTATTACTCAGGGTTTTGTCTGTAGCAGGAATGTAACTGTGTTGTAACTTAGAGAGAAAAAAATATTTTTTTAAGAGTTTTCCACTTTTCCTAGTTATCCTAAAATTGTTCAGCTATGATCAGTGAAGTTCTCTGTTATTTAAATCTGAAATATGTTAAATATGTGGGCTAAATATTTTTCTCTTCAATCTGAACTTCTACAGAAATGCTGCAGCTGGGCGGAGCGCTCCCAGCTCTGTCAGCAGGAGTGTTACCATTGCTTCAGCGGGAACAAGGCTGAGCTCATAAATCCAGGGTGAAGACATTTCTGTGTCTTCCCTCTGTTCTTGGTAGTGTTTTTGTTCTTCTCCATCCAACATCATGCTTAGTCACCATCAGCAGGTAGATTGCATAATATCCGTTCAGAGACAAGTGTACTGAAAACAGTTCCCTAGGTCAAGGTCATAGCTTAGCTTCTAAAGGAAAAATACTGCCCTAAAAGAACACCCTCAGTGGGAAGGCTGTTCTGAACTTACAAACATGTTCAGTGTTGCATTTGAAAGCCAGGACAAACGCAAGGCTCAACAACCTGTTGCAACTCTGATTCACATTCATCCATGCAGAAAAAGGGCATTTTATTTTACAAAACATGATGCCTTGGGGGTTACCTTCTCATAAGAATCTGGTGTCTGTAGTCCCTAATCTTTTCCAGCCTCAGCACCTGCAACCCATACTTAAGGTCAGTAATAATTAGAGGGGCCTATTTTTGAGAGATTGGACTCTATGGCTCTATCCTTTAAGTTGTTGGGGTTTTTTGGTTTTGGTTTTGGTTTTTTTGGTTTTTTTTGTTACGTTGTGGTGGCATTGCAATATAAATATGCATAAAGGAACTTTGCACATGAAGAGAGTTGCTAACCAAACAGTAATTCACCATTGTTACCACTAGAGGATGAACATTAAACAGCACTGAAACTGCTTACTGCTAGTGCCTTTCTCAAAGCCTATTCTTTTTAAAGTATATGTGTATCCTAGAACAGAAAACTAGCTGTATCATTAAACTTAAACGTTAAATTGCAGCAGTCTTGGGAACCTACTGGAGAAACAAAAGAAAATGCAAACCCAGTAAACAAAAGAAATACTAGGTTTGGTTGTTTTTTATTTCATTTTGCCGCAATGGATATACTTATATGTAAAGTACAACAATAGTAGTGCAGTTTTACATGTGTAGTTTGATATATGTAGATCCATATTTTCTAACATTGTAGCTTTTAAAAATTAGAGACAAGCCTTTCTTTCACTAGGGAGTAACATGTAGTATAGTACTATATAGGCCTAGTTGAAGTCCCTTGGTATTCTAACCTATAATTAACAATAATACTGTTGATGTAGAGTATCAGACACCTTTCAGAAAATGCCTGAAGTACCAATAAATTTTATTAATATTTTCTCGTGAAAGGCTATCAAAGCAATATTGTGACTTTTTCAAATTCATGAGGACCTAACTCACTGCAAGATAAATGCTATACAGTCTTTTGTATTTCTTTTTAAACATTCCAAAGAGAGGAAATAGAAGTGGTTTCCAAAATCCTGAAAGCCCCAGTGTCATCTGTCTGCCTGATACAGCTTCAGAACTTGCAAAGATCCAGTCAAAGTCAATTCTGGGCAATTTCTTTCCCTCCACTGAGGAAAGTCTCTGGGATTTTATTGGCACCAACTAGTTCCATGAATTTGGCAAGGCAGCAGCCTTGTTTTCTGGAAAACTTTCCCAGCATTTACTGTGTTCTGAATCTTAGAAAATTTTGCACTGAAGTTGGCGCAAACCCAGACTTTGTAGATGTTAAGCAGCCATATTCCCTGGATTCCTCTTGCATTTGTTGTAGCCCAAAGCAGGGCCTGAGAAAGACTTTCCCAGCAACTACAACCCTAGCCTGCTAAGGGATGGAACTTGGTCCAATTGGCCTTTAATGACCTTTCTACTTTGCCTAGCATCATACAGGGGGTCAGCCTAGCTAGAAAAAGGCACTTAGGGGTATGGCAGCTGAGTCTGAGTTTTGGCAGAAGACTGACATCAGGTACTGGAGGGTATCAGAATAACTATCAGATGGGCAAAGAATCCAGCAGTGAAAAGCAGGCTTGGAAGACAGATGACTTCTATATCTTATAATGAAGGAAGCCACTAGAGGCCAGACTGGAGAATAAATTAGATTGAGACATTTAAAGACCAAGGAACTGGATTGGCTCAGGAGCCAAGAGTGACTTTGAGAGGTGATTGGGAGAGAGAAAAGCAGAAACAGCATCAAGACTTTCTGAGACCACGATGAGAAGCCTGAAGAAGGAAAAAGTGGAACTGGCTATCTGGGAAGGTACAAATAAACAAGAGACAGAACTGGGTCATTTGGATTAAGCATTGGGTCATGTGACTGGACTAATCTGTGCTTGTCCCAAGGGTAAAGGAGGGTTTTACGCTAACCTTGCACTTGCCTGATCTTAGTTCAGCCCCTGGCACAAATCATAGAGGCTGATGAAATGCCTGCAAGCTCAAGGGGAATAGCAGCACATCTGCAACTATGCCTATTTTATCTCGAAAGCAGCTCAGGATCTACACCAGCCAGGAGCTCCCAGGTTGCCAGAGGAACCTGTGGAGGCCAGACAAGCAGCCTGGATAACACACACAAATACCAGAATATTAACTAAACTTCAAACCAAGTGAGCCTGCCTTGGCTAGTGACCTGAGGGGCAATGTCACGCCACTGCCTGGCTACCACAGAAAGCCAGGTCTGCGGACAAGGCTGTTCTGAGAAACTGAAGAGTTTCACTTCAGGAATCATTAACAAAAACATCCTAATTCCTTTTAAATCCTGAGAGAGGTTGTAAAAGCACAACTCCACTCTTGCATTTTTGAGCTTAACACAGCTGCTATTGGTTAGCCTGGCTCATAATGTTGGCTTAAGCCATGCTTCTGCTTATCTGCTATCTTAGACATGAGATATTACATGTTTCAATGTGTGAGAAGGAAATGCAAAATCTTCCTTTTCCTCTGTCCTTAGTTTGCAGCTTCATTTGAACAATACCTCTCCTCTTTTGGGATAATTAGGTAGTGCCTGGGACTGGACTGACAAAACCAGTATAGCCAGGGAAGTGTTTGTTTTAGAGCCACACAAGTACAGCGATATGTGTGTACACATGGTAAATCTGGACTGGGTCCCTACTGCTGATGCCCCATAGGTCACTTAGAAGTGTTAAAATCTGCCTAAAGATTAAATAACAGACAGCAGTAGGAACTAACATGAGCATTATGCTTTTTGCATCACTTCTTGATTGGTGCTGTGAGCTAAATTGCCATTTTTCCAACACAGTTGTCAGGGAGACACCCTTCTTCCCCACATGCAGCAGCTCTAGAGAAAAACAGAAAACCCATACCCCCCCCCCAACACACACAGCTGAGCATTAAGGACCTCCAATGCAACAGTGAGATGCATCTACAATCCAGGGCTGGGGTAAACTAATTTTGAATCAAAACTTCAAAACAAACTGTAATTAGTAATCCCTAGAGGCTAACTTCCCTCCTTTGTGCCTCTCACTATTTCCTCATCTCCCCAGCTAGCAGTAAAAAACATTCCTGATTGCATCAGTTTTGATTACTCTTTAGATGAGGGGATTCTCCTTTGGCTAACCATGATTGCACTCTATATGGCCACCAAGACTTTGTCACTTAAGGAACATCAGCAACCTTACCAGATTTGAACACTACACAAAAAAGTACAGTCAGAAAGAGCTGTGGCAGGGTGAGGAATGATTCTTATATAAAGTTCTCCCTCCTTTGTTCCAGGCCTTCAGCCATTATAAATTAACATTGGCTGTCATGCAGAGGAACTTCTTAATTTGTACTCAACTCCTGTTAGATTTTAGAGGCAAAAAGAGTCGCAAAACAAACAACAAAGAAAATTTTGGAAGGAAAGAGGAAGTCTAACAGGCACTATAGTCAGGTGTGTGATTTACTGAAACCAGCTATTCCCACAGGAAGGATGGGATAGTCCTAGTTTCATAGGTAGTTCAATCAAGCTTCTTCAATTGTCAGTTCATGTTCAGTTGCTTCCTCAATGTTTTTAAGCTGACGAAGCACCCATTCTCTTTGTTTCTTTCTCTGTTATAGAAAAGAAAATATTATTTAGTCAACTTGATCCATTCAGATATCACCTGCTTTAAAAAAAATAATAAAACAAAAAAGAACAACACACCAAACAACATACAGAAAGACATTATGAACCTAACTGGATTTTGGCTGAAGTTTTCCATTTGTTTTAAGTTAAGAGGCCTTTAGTCTCAGAGAGAGCAAGTTTTCCTGAGTTTCTGACACACCCTTTAACAATATGGTACAGAGGAAAAACCAAATTAGAAAAGTATTTTATGGCTTTGCACTGACATGACAGCCTTCAGAGTCTAACTCTGCTGCCTCCCTTACCTTTCTATGGGCTTTCCACGTGGCCCTTGCCAATAATCAAAGTTCTAGGAAATTGAGTTCTTGTGCTCCACAGAACAAAGACAGACCTGCATAAGGTCCATTAACCTAAGCTTTCCTCAGAAAACCGTACACTAATTGAAATACTGCATGCAAGACCCCGTTTGCAATGACTAGCATTTTTAAAAAGTACTATGATTTGGATTAAACAAAGAAGGTAGTAGATTATTTGTTTCTCCAGTTTTAGTTTACTTGCCAACATTAAGAAACCTGAGAATTTAGATCAATGATTTCTTCCCATTCTTAGGTTTCTCCTAAAGAAAGATATATTAAAAAGGGTACTTTTGCACTAGTGTACACAACTAGTCATGCAAGTTCATAAGCTGAGACAAGCGCTGGTTTGGAAGACTGCATCCCATCCAGTCTGTGATTAGGAATGACACCACAGAGTCTAGCAGATTATGACCCAATTCATAAATATACATTCTCAGTGGTAAAGTTGTGGACATGTTCTGTAACTAAAATATTCCCATATTACCACAACAATCTGTTTATATTCAGCATTAATAGGAAACTGAATAGCTTAGGTATTTCATAACTAAGGGTAAGCAATTACCACAAGAGCTTTATAAATTTTCTTCTTTCTTGGTTTTACTATTGGGAGGTCTTTTATCCCTGGTATTCCAGTAACAGGCCATGAGGGTCCACTCTTGGGAGTTACTGCAGCCTCCTCAGATGCTTTGGTAGGAGCTTCAGTTTCCATGTTTGGGTCAACTTTGTCACTTGGCTCTTCATTTGATTCTCCAGAGGCCAACACTGTGGAAAGTCTTCTTCTAGAAAATACAACCCGAGAGCTTTGGCTTATCTCTTTGTTTAATTCTTGTGAGTCAAACACCGTTGAAAGCCTTTTTGGGGAAATATGAGGGATATATGCTTCAACACCTACTAATGACACTTGAGATAATGATCTACTTCGATTTGATTTTGGCACTGGAGATCCATAAACTCTCTTACTGGTATCTTGGTCCTTGATTGACTGATTTGTCAGATCTGTAAGAGATGTCATTGTTCTTGAAAGCATCGAGTCCACTGGAGTACTGTGTTTCACCATTCTCTTTTTCAGGGATCTTTTAACATTCAGAAAAGAATCTTCTTCCTCTGACATCTTGAAGTCAGATTTATTGTCTTAAGAAAAAAAGAAGAGAAAATTGTGTCATTGCTCTCATAATGAGAGATACCCCGTAAGGTGTTCAGCTGCTGCAAAAACAAATCCAAGGTGTTCCTATTTTCGTGTCTGCATTCTGCCTTCACATGGAATTTATCCCTTTTATAGATCAATGGTCTTCAAGGGTTTGGAAGAGCTGTGTTGAGAACAGACATTAGAAGATAGGTGGTCACTAATCTGACATTTGGCTTACTTTGATCCCAAAATAACTATGTTCTGCACAAGTCTGTTTTCAAATGAATTTACAACAATGGCAAACATTTCCCATAACCACTTGCCAAACCCCAACAAAAAAGAACTTGTCTTCTTACACGTGGAGAATCCTAAGGTAAATATATCCAGCTTAAGATATATTTAAGATAAATATCTTAATTATATGAGCAGTTAAGTACTTCTAGTAACTGTTGAACTCTGCTTTCATGAGGCAGTTCAGTTATTTCACACAGGTTGATTGCATGACACTCATCAAGGAGAAAATACATTTTAAGTGCCTGTATTCTAGGCCCTATAAATCAAAGGCCTCAGCAAGGCTGTCTGTGTGTAGGGAACACAATGATGAAGAGGGACACAGAAGGACAGGGAAGTATGTTTACTGAAGTAAAAAGACATCAGATCTCCATTCCTTGTCAATGTTTTGCACCTGTGTAGGGTGCACTTTGTGTTTCTACAGAACACGAGACAAGGGGTAGAGCAATGACCTTTCAATACAGCAAGTCAGGTGTTTTGTGGACCCGCACGCCACTCCCCCTTAGAAAGGGGTGGGGACGGGGCATAAACCCCAAACCCCGTTATCACTTTTATTTGGATACTCTTCTCACTCCTTAACAACACTAGCTTGTATGACACATTATACACAGTACTCAGCCTATAGACACTGCCTTTTTTCCTTTTCTGTTCAACTCAATTGACTTCCCTTAGTCTTTATCACAGAAGCTTACCAGCAGTAAACCTGCATGATTAAACTTAGAGGGGGAATAAAGAGTTTACAACTACCCCCACAAGCCCATCCTCAGCTACCTACTTTGATGGCTTGCTGTTACCCATTAAAATTTAGGTAGTCAATTGAACAATACTTTTTATTTGACGTTAGTTCTTAAAGAATGTTTTCAACCAAAGCTTCTGAGAAAAACAACAAAATCTTTTTTCTTTCACACTTTTCTGTGCTTTAGAGTTACATATATACAAGCAACAAAATTTTTTCTGTTCAGTTGTTTTAGTAGCACCACCACAGATAAAGGAGGAGAGAATTCTAAAAACAACAGAGAGATAAACCATTTAAGAATGTCAGAGTCTACCATGGAGAATATATCTTGCATCAACTTTGATAAAAGAAAACAACCTTACCAGACCTACCACATTTCCCGCTGATTTCTTTCACAGCTTCTCAGGTGCTCTGTCATCAGCTGCTACTTCACTTCTTATAGCCCTGCTAGCATCCCAACATCCTTTGCTGCAGAGACTCCCTAAATCACACATTTAACATTTTTTAGGAGTTTCAGCAGTGCTGGTAACTGCATAAACTACTAAATAGAAATCTAGGACTAATTAATCATAGGAAAATGGACTAGGCAACTTATCTATATGCTATGTTTATTGCTTTTTAATCTCTGCTGCTTGCTGCCTATTTAAATCACAAAAATACATCTTGTGGTTAATTGGCTTCAAATGGCTGCTTAAGGCGCAGTGAGGATGTATGTTGATGGACTTATATATGTTGATGCAGTTATTTTCTCACTGCTTCTCTTGCCCAAAATATAAATGAGAAAATGAATGTTAAATCTGCCATTAAAAAGCTCTTCTTTTAGGAAAATGGGCAGTGAGAGTAAACTGAAGATTATTTTGTGACAGTCTGAATTTCACAGTGTTTACTGCTAACAACTGTGGAAATGCTAGTGTTTTATCTTGAAGCAAGTGGTTTCAAAGTGTCAGCTCTTAGATGATAATTGCATTGATCTAAAATGGTATGGTTCAGGTGGAGAACCATAATCTTTATTGCCAGGGAAAAGCAGCTGGACTGTACCAGCCATGCTGAATTGCAAGTCAGCTCTGTGGTGGATGGCAGTTTACAGCCACAAAACTGTAGAGCAAGCACAGGTATGAGGGAGCATGTGCACAAATATTGGGGTAGCCCCTTTTAACAAAGTGTGACCTGTGGACCTTTACAAACTAAGCTGATCAGACAGACCTAATTTCAGGGCTTTATGCGGGTGACCTTGGGTGCATCTAGCACAGAAGAGGGGTGAAGGGCTGATCTTGCCGGCATTTGAACTTGTTGTTCCAGGGATTCTGGGCATTTCAACCCAATCATAAACCACCCTCTCTTGCTGCATTAATAATTGCACTATGAATAGACAATTGGAGTTACCAGTTCAATATTTAGGAATAACAGTCTGTCAGTATATGGGGAAAGTTGCTAGGTTTAAATTATGTGCCCCTAAGGAACTAAAAGAGAGCTTGAGAAATGGAGGCACTTTACAATCACATGAATTGCACAAGTAAACATCCTGGAAATAAATAGTCTGTCCAGGATAAGCTATTTATTTCCTAAACTCCCAGGAGAGGTTCCTACAGGAATATTTTGAAAAGTAAACAAAACCTATTTTAAGATATTTGTGGCTGGACAAAAAAAAAAGGTCTCAGTCCTTTATAAACATAGAAGAAGCTAGACCAACCCTTACCTCATTTTGAATATTAGTAGTTGGTTTTCAAACTAGTGGCCTTGTGGCTTGGTGAGCAAACCCACCAGGTCAGCCATACTGTATCTTGCAGAGCTTGGCAAGCCAGTTCCTTATATAGCACAGAGTGGAGAGTGATGTCTTGGCATAATGTTTCAATGTTTGCACTGTCTTGCTGTGTCAGTGGGACATAATATTGCCTCTCCCAGCGAGGCAGTGATGCAAACAATGTTGTGCAGCATAAGCCTGCCCGAGAAGCTCTTTGGTGGGTCTGAGCAAATTTTACATCATTTCACTGGACCCCTTAAAAAATTCCTGGCCTTGGCTTCCAGATTCTGCTTTGCCCTCCTTGCCATGCTTGCCCTCACTTTCTAGTGTATCCTTTTCATGGCACCTTACAGTCCACCAGTGCTGTCTGTAGCTACCTCATCTGTATGCTTACCTTCCATAGCCTTTTCCTACAAACCTCTTAAAAAATAACTTTTCCCTTTCCTGCAAAGCCATTACTTGCCATTTCCTCTAGTTCCTTGCTCAAAAGTTCTCAGGATATAAATTAGGAGATTTGCACGTTGTTCTTACTGTTAGCCATGGTTTCTTTTATGTCCTAAAGATTCAGCTTTTTATGAAGTGGTGGCAGGATGTTATAGAGAACAGAAAGGACATAACTATGCAGAGATCAGACAGAAAAGAGTCCAAAATTAATGCAAGCATGCAGACCTCAGCAGACCAGCTGCAATGATGATATTACCTTGGCCTCAGTGTATCTGTAGGCTGGACATGAAACACCCAAGCTCTGGCATGAGTGACATCTTGAAGTCTTCTTGCAGCCTTCATATGACACATACTGTGTCCTGCACTCACACCTATTCATTATGAACCATTCCTTTACTGAAATTACATTCCTTGGTATGACCATCTTCCTCCTCAGCATTGTCTACCTAATATTTTGGAGTAATTACTCCATAGGTCTGGATCCAGCTGTTTGGTCTATGTTTACACACCCTCCTTTCTTTTGCTGTCTGATGCAAGATGGCACACAATTCTAGCAATATTATTAGGCACCTCTGTATATATTATATCAAACCTCCCACTGCTTTATGTTTATGGCTTGAAAGATTCTTTTGTTGATCTCATTTTAGGAGATAACTTCATCTCCCTTTCTAAATTTGTTCCAAAAATACGAAACCCACATAGGAAATTATTTAAACATTTTTACTGCATTCCCCCGTAGGAAACATTAATTCTTAATATTTTTACTTCCAAAACCAACAAAAGTGGGGAAAACAAAAACAGCACAGTGTTTTGTTCAAATTTCAGCCCTTTCATTCCAGTTGAAATGCATTAATTCACTTCAGAGATGTGTGAGTTTGAGGAGGCCTCATCTGGAAGAGGATGAAACTGGAATTATTTCTCAGATTTCAAAGGAATAACATACATATAGGAGCATAAAGGGACACCCTTTTCCCTTAGTGTTCTGGTCTAATCTGAAAGACTACACTTCTTCAATTGCTGCTCTGTTAATTTGTTCATTGCCCACTCTGATGATATTGCCAAACTGTTTTCCCGAAGGGAACTTGGATGCTGAACCAGCCCTTAGCTCATATGCTTCCCTAACATATTATTTTGAATTGAATATATAATTCTAGTTTACAAAGTCAAAAATCTTGCTAAAGTGTCCAAACAGTTAGGAGATAGGTGCTATCTTTCCTGGGCAGAACAGTATCAGGCCTTCTGTCTCATCTTGCGACTAGTCTTATGTTTTTTGGTGCAGAGGGTGATTCCACAAGGAAGTACATAATAAGCAGTAGAAGTTGGTAAGTGGAGCTCAGCACTCTACTCTGATGACCCATGGTGGGGTTCTCCATTGTTTGGAGAACTGGAAGGAAGAAAAAAGAGCCAGAAAAAGCATACAAATTGTGGTGGGGAGTAAAAGGAGCATAAAAAGAAGAAGAAATGAACACAAAGATGAAGATGCTTTTCTAAATTTAAAGCCATGTGGAAAGAATAAATTAGAAGAAAGATTAAAGGACTGGGCAAGACAAAGATAAAAATAAAAAAAGAAAGGAAGTTAAACTGTATTTCCTAAATGATTTAGAAGACTTAGGCCCACGTTATGAGTTGTTTATGGATGAAACTCCATTAAAATGCAAATCTGATTCAAATTTCCATAATCTATTCTTCCTGTTTCTGAATTTTCTGTATAGGAAAGTTAAAGAGGAGTGCTCTAAGACTGCTGATCAGGCTGAACTCAGTGAAAACAACATTGGAACATCTCATTTGTTGACATGAAGGCTGAAAGCAGCAGAGAGCATCATCGTGAACTAACCTCTGCAGATGCAGTGTCTCCCTTTCCCGCACTGTGTCTTTCAAGTGTATTTCCAGCATTATGGTACAGTGGGGCATGCAAAATGAGCAGAACCTCTGTCCCACTGAATCACAAGCTCCTTGGGCAGCCACAGACATTGAAATAGAAACAGTCCAACACTTCCTGTGGTCTTAGCCTCTTTAGGTACATAAAGCTGCACAGAGAAACCCAGTGGAACTTTTCAAAAGCACCTTAGCACTTTATTTCCACTTGCTTCGGTAGGAATTAAATGCCTGGGCACTACTGAAAATTCTGAGGTTTGTGGTAGGGGGGATAGTAATTTTGTATATTTGTTTTGAAGGCACTTGAAGAGAAGAGAAGAGAAGAGAAGAGAAGAGAAGAGAAGAGAAGAGAAGAGAAGAGAAGAGAAGAGAAGAGAAGAGAAGAGAAGAGAAGAGAAGAGAATAGCTTTTATCAGTTGGAAGGGACTTACAATAATCATTGAGTCTAGCTGCCTGACCACTTCAGGGCTGACCAAAAGTTAAAGCATGTTATTAGGGGCATTGTTCAAATGTCTCTTAAACACTGACAGGCCTGGGGCATCAACCACCTCTCTAGGAAGCCCGTTCCAGTTTGACTACTGTCTTGGTAAAAAAATGCTTCCTGATGTCCAGTCTAAACGTCCCCTGACAGATGAAGCTTTGAACCATTCCAACATGTCCTGGCACTGGATCCCATGAAGAAGAAATCAACAGTTCCCTCTCCACTTCCCCTCCTCAGGAAGCTGTAGAGAGCCATGAGGTCACCCCTCAGCCTCCTTCTCTCCAAACTAGACAAACCCAAAGTCATTATCTGCTCCTCAGAGGACATGCCTTCCAGCTATTTCACCAGCAAAACCTTTGCTGAAACTTTCAGAAACCAAGGACTATGTGAATCCTTTGTGGTCTGTTAAACAGTAATTTTCAGTGCCTGAAAATTACTTACATATATTTATGAACTTGCTCACTAGCAACTTTATAGTTTTCGCCTTCTGGAAGACTTTCCCCATAGTTGGTAGAATTCTGCTGAATTCTGATTATTGGAGAAAAATATGGCATTATTTATGGCGGTAGTGTGGAAGTGCTACCTTTGCAACTACTGGAACATCCCATTTTTCAGTATGGCAATGACCTTTTTTTCCAGCCAGAGGCAAGGTCTTTGGCTACAGCGTCCAAGAACAGACCTAAGTGTGATACGATTCTCATTCCAAATCCTATCATAGGAGCATCTCATAAGCAGCCTGAGAGGAAGGCTTTAGTGAATCCTGAACAGATGGTTTGAGCGTTTCATGAGCTATCAAGATGGCTCTGTACTGGTAATGCACTGAGTCATGATGTGTGCTTCAGGTTATGTATTTCTAAGGATTTTGGGTAGTATACCTCTGCTGTGACTGGATCTGTCCAGCTGGACATTGAATCTGGTTTTGCGCACTCAAAACTACAATCTTGATATACTTAATGAGTTTTCACAGCTGCTCAGAAAGTCAAACCCTTATTTAAATATCTAAGTCACCTTCCATATGATTCATTTCAGTGAGAGTTGAGGAACAATGAGGCTCGGCTCTTTGTCTCTGAACCATTGTAAATATTCTTAAATGATTTTAATTTAGACGTTGATGTTACAAAATTTTCACCTCAGTCCATCAATTGCAGGGAATTGAAAGTAGTATTCTAACAGCTGATTTTTTTTCTCCTTTAATGTAACATTAGGACTGAGTAAATAAAAGCCTTAATGAACACACCTTTATCCCTTATAGACAAGTTCAATGCCACACCCTCCCTCAGCATGGACCAGGTCTGGCCTCAGATGCAGTACTCAGTGTCTATGTAAGAGGAGGATTAAGCTGTACATATTTAAAGATGCTCCTATCTTAAGATCAATTATAAAACCTTAAGGCATTGAAAACTGGTTAAACAAGGTTATAATATACAAGTAGCCACACTAAAACCATTGTGGGGAATAACAAACTGATAAAAGTATCTTTTTCATCCAAAGGTCTGGAGGATCAATATTTAACTTCTAAAAGTCTAATTACCTCAGTAGTAAGAAACTAGGTACACTTTAATAGCAGTAGAGGTCACTGACCTTGATAAAATCAATGTGCCACCACCTGCCGTTGTAATTACGTCAATGACTCCTCTTCATTATATGCCTATCCACTTCAGTCTTACCAGAGTGCCACAACGTGTTCTACCTGCATGTTGTTTATTCACTAGACAGTGTCCTATACACTTTCTACGTGTTTCTACACCCCAGAAGTCAATCTGAGTTAATATTCAACTGGGCCTTTCCTCAGTAACTTGCTGTGTGTTTTCTGATATGACTGCTCCTTTCTAATTTTGTTGGCAGTGCTGCTGAGGAGCACATAATATTACTGCCAAAGTTCAATAAACATACACAGTAACTATAGAGTTTGGGGGAAAACAGTCGATGGTGCTTTCATGACCTTTGGCAACAGTATGAGCACAGTTTGGCCAATGCCAAACAAATGTCTAACTTCAAATCTCTCAGCGACCAGAAAATGATGGATTTGCTTTACTTTATTACATCTAATAATAAACAAAAAATGCTGTGTTTGTGCAGTGCAGTAACGTGGCCAGACTGAGTGTAGTCCTGTGCAGGAGGTCAGGCCAGATGAATATCAATGGCTCTTTCTTGTTGTATTAGAACTGGGCAGACAAATCCCCAGGTCGTCTGAGATGAGGGAATGCTAATGAAGTCATTGGAGTCCCACTGACTTAGTGAAGCAGAAGATTTGTGATACAGAAGCCTATCTGCTTCCTCTGTGGTGGTGTAGTAATTGATATATTACACTGTCTCTATGAAAGCCCTCATTAGCATCTTCAGACAATGCCTAGTAAACGGAAAGGTAAATATTCACAATAATCATGACTACTTGTTCATCACTACCTCCTTCTACTTCTTCACTGCTAGTTCGCTAAGGCTAAATCTAATAATAGTGGACCAATGTCTGGTTATAAGTATAGAAACAACATAAGCCTGGGAGGCTCATATTAACGTAATGTTAAAAGCCAGTTTCTGTTCTCTGAGCCTTGAGCCTGAAAACCTATGCAAACTACTGTTGCAACTGATAGCAGAAATAATCTGCACAGGATGTTTAGGATCAGATCAGGACTCTTAAGTAGCCTGGCTATACTTCAAGATCCCCATCCTCAAATGCTCTCTCCACAGTTCAGTGGGTTTAATGAGAGCCAGAATTGTCACAGACAATTTCCACTATATGGCTTACTTTCCAGCTATGGCTGTTTTTCTGTCAGAACAGCCCAAACAAGAACATGGTCCATGACTGGTACCTGTGTAATTGTTTCCTTCCATTGAACATCATGTTCCGCCAGCAGAAACAGTGCATTAGGTGACACGCTGCCCTAGGGAATGGCTGCAAAACTGGAAGGCTTTGACATAGCTACAATGGCAATGCACCAATAATGCTTGGACAATGTACACAATGTTCTCATTTTCTGTTCTCCCCTTCCCCCTATTTCAAATTGACCATATCCTTTGGTAACATTTTTGGACAAGAACACCAGTTCCAGTCCTGGGTGGTTCATGATACTGAAATGCAGTGTCTCTGGAATTTCTCATTTGGGGACTGCATTTCTATAGCATAAACCACCCACAACTGGAACTGGTGTTCTTGTCCAAAAATGTTACCAGAGAATATAAGCAACCTACTGTTGATACTACCTCATTGTTTAAGCAAAACAAATTCTCATACTGTGTGATTATGTCTCTGAAGTGATTCAGCTGTGTAATGGGGCATGGCAGAAAAATGTTTCCAAGTACCTGACCTGGGTCATTAATCCAGATTGTACACTCTCTCATTAACATATGAGTGTGTATGCACATATTTTATATATGAATATATATAGCTCTGTGTGTATTTATATGTACATAAAATCCCCCAAAACAACACAGGGAGGGTTGCACACTTTAGAATTAAGAGAAAGACTTAAAGTACCAATGTGGCAGAATAGGTCCAATGAAAGATGAAGGCCAGATTTCCAGTTTATGTCCTTTTGACTTCAGTGGAGATATTCTGGTTGACACTTAGGAAGATCTGGGATACTGTCTTTCATATGGAAAGGAGAAAATAAAAAATGGCTACATAAGACCTCAAACACCTCTTCTCACTGGTGTAAGGGCAAACCAAGAGCAGTTCCATCACACTCAGTGTCATCACAATAATTCTGTACAAGTCATACTGTGCTCTCTAAACTGCAAGAGAAACAGCTGGGTAGCTTTATTCTAGCATTTGGAATAAAAACCCTTGCATCTGAGCCCAGGCTGTTTCCCATCACAAGGGACTCTGCATTTCCAAGTTATCTCAGGGCATATCTGCAAGGACAGGCATGATGGACCTAAGCACCTCTGCTTTTGCTCTGAGCTGGCCAGATGGGAGGCCGCTGTGATTTGGAAGCAGTACAATAAATTGTTTTTGTACTGTGCCCAAACTTACAGAGTCTCTCGAGATATATAGTACCTGATATAACTTGTATCGGTTTTCAAATCAATTTTAAGTTAACCTATGCAATTTTGCACTTAGATTGGTTTTGTATGTTGCACAATATAAATTGCCTACAAGATCTACACTTGACCCAAGCTGGCCAATTATTTCTGGCTTGTGTAAAGGGAGAGATAAAGTTCCCCTCCCCATCTTCTGGTTTATGTGGCCAGTATTTTGCCAGTATTTGCACATGTTTACTCTCCTCTGCTTGCACAATGGATGGAGCACTTGGCCCAAGCTGGCTTCCACTGTGGTCAATGCAGAAAGTCAACAAAACTCACAAGGGAGCTGAATTGTTCTCATAAGGTTCTTTAGTTCAGAACAATTGTGAAAGTAAAATTGCAGGATTGCTAGATGCACGTTCTTAGCCTTAAAACTGAGAAGCTATAGCTGGACTCTGAAAGGCAGCTTGGTATAGAATAATGAATAAAACTTGATTTTAAAAAAAAAACAAAACAACAATCCCAAACAGCTGTCTATTCAAGCAGATTTTTTCCTTTATTTGTAGATTCCAGAAATTATAATAGTGCAAACACTCAGTATAAAAGTTGCAATAAGAAATTTACATTCACATTTAACATTTCAGTCCATTCACTTTTCAACATAAAAATAGGACAAATATTCAATTGCTCTTCTCAATTTAACAATCCTGAAAAAGACTGGAAGATACTCTACAATATTCTATTTACATAAAAATAGACCCGTATTATCAATGCAAATCTATCATTAGAAGTTACCCAGTGTTAAGTTATTGTATTGTACTATGTATATACATACATATATATATAGTGTATAGCTATATAGAGATAAAAATTATTTATAGGTTCAGTGGGCTACAATAGCTGGAAAAACGACACTTTGACTTACTAGTTCATTCCTTAAAGTTAGGACTATTAATTTTATTTACCCATGTAGATGTTTCTATCGTGATACAGTAGGCCTCCTCCTGGTCCCTTTGAAGCCACTGGCAACGCTCCATTTGACATTAGTGGGAGAGGAACAGACCTTCAACAATCATTGAAGTTAATATTTCCATTAAGTTTATTGGGCTGCAAATCAGACTAAAAGGTCTGCTGGGAAGTTGTATGCCAATTAAATAGAGAGAAGAATATATTTGGTTTTCTCTGTGAGGAATGGAGTATCTCTACTTAATGCAAATATTGGGGTTTTTTTTCAAAGTCTAAGCAGTCTATTCAAGTTAGTTTGGAAGCAATGCAGAATTTGCTGCAAACATCTGCAGGTTAAGCAGCTGATAAGATTCCTCCTGCATGGTCTTCTTACTGAATACTTCAATTCAACCAGCCTTATAAAACCCCAAGACTGTATCTTTCCTTGCTCTTCTTTTTTAATAGTGTGTCATCCAGGCATAGACAACATGACTTCCCTTGGAATTGGATTGCACGTGTTTACTAAACTGCTAGGGAACATGAATTAGGCTACCCCACTCTTGCTTTCCTGTGTCTTTTCTCTGGGGACACGAGCAGAGATGCTGCTCTGCCTGCAGCTGGCAGGATTAAGCCTCACTGCCCAGCTTGCTGCCAGCTGCTGGTGCCTGGACTCCCACCACAGGGTATGTTTATTTGACCTTTCAGGTTTGCTGTCATGTGTACTGCTTCCTAACCAGATTACATCAAAGCTATTTATTTCCCCCTAAACACACATTATATGAAAAAAATCTGCTTTTTGAATATATATTTTCTTTTTGAAAAAGAAGGGTTTGATAATCATGTGATGGAGGACCTACAGAAAGAGATGGTAAGCAGGCCTAAGTTTACAGTAGCCACCTGCAACAAAAATATGATAGTACTCAACAACTGAAGGAGAGTTAAGGGCAGCAGGGGCACCAATTTCTTAAGAAGCATTAAGAGCTGCAGGTCACATTTTTACTTCCAAAGAACTATGTGGTGTTATGAGGCAGGCAGGCATGCCTAGCTCATTTTCCTCTTAGTGCTATGGCATTTATTACATTTAAATATTTCTAGGATGCTTAAAATTATGGAAAAACCTACAATGGACACTGTGCTATCATGTATAAGCAGATGAATTTTGATTGTAGAACACATGCTCCATGTGGGTTTTATGCTTCCTACCTTAGGCTGCTGAACATTTCAATATAAAAAGAACGTATCTCATACTTTCAAATCATTTCAATTAACAGATCAGAGAAACACTTAACATCTCATTTCCAAGCAGAACCTATGGACACATACCAGAAGGGCAAAAATCAACCTCCTGACAGCAGAAAGTACATGAACTAGTCAGCAGGATAAAATTCAGACAGATGTGAGTTGCAGCACAAATTTCAGTGGCAGGGATTTTAAGAGATGGGTCAAATTTGGCTGAATCTGCTTGAAACTATGAAATGTGCGTATTACTACTGTTTTGCACCATTATCCACATTCTGGGTACAAACTGATGTACACAGACAAATCTACACACGAGTATATTATGTAAAAAGAACCTCCAAGTAGAGGTTTTTAACTTCTGTCAGAATTTCACTGAAAATAATATCATTGCTCTAGAATTCTCTGTATCGGGTTAAATTACACTAGAAACGGTAACTGCTCTTGGACTCTGGTTTTTAGACAAGTAACTCTGAAAGCAATACTTTCATTCATGTTGTATTCTGTAACATCTTCCAAGCCACCTTTGTGTAATAATCAGCTTCTTGGACGCAGAAGAGAAACTCTCCATTTGCTTTGTCTAAGTCCAAATTTGTGCAAACAATTGCAAATGGGAGCAAGTTACCCAATCACTTCTTTTTTCTTAACTGAACCCTAGTAATGTTACTGTAAAAACCCCAGGAATTCTAAGTGAAGGATTTCTACTGTAACAATTTAAAAATGTAATTATCATGAAGCAATTTTGTGATGGCACAGGTAATTAATTTTCATTTACATTTCATTGAAAATTCTTGATTATCACTTGAATGGCATTTGAAATATAAGAGCAGACAACCTTTACACCCATGAACACTAAGGCAGAAAGACATGAGAAATCACCTAACTTCAATATGCCAGCTCAAATTTTTCATAACTGATACCACTATTGACAGGTCTAAGATCAAAGCAGCAGGTCAGGCACTTGAAAGTAAGACATGATAGTGTGCACAACTGCTGTAATTAAAGCACACCTTAGCCTTGCCCATGACGAGAACTGTTAGCTGTTTTACCCCCAGCAGTCTAACCTATGTCTAGCAAATGTGGCAGTGCAGTTACAAGCTGTAGGTAAGTGTTCTGGATGTTTTTAATCAATGTTTTGTGTAAGCCTGTTCTGAAGAGGAAGGCAGCCAGCTTTTTTCAGAGAAGCTCCAAACTATCCGGACAGATTTTCTGCAGAACTCAGCTCACTGTGAGTGCTGAGCTTTCTAGGAATTCTGTTCTTATCTTGGACCCACATATATCTGTGTGTGGCCTCCTTCCATAAATACTTGGATCACTCCTTGCACCCACACGGCTGTGCTGGTAGTAAACCAAAGTAGGAAAGGAAGTGGTAAAAACGCTTCGCAGTGATGCAACACTGTTTGTTTCTTCAGGTTTATGCAGTTTTATGCATGTCTGATGCCACAGAAGGCATAAAATGGGGATCCTAATATAAACAAGAAGATCCTCCAGCATGCGGTAAGGCACAAGCAAAACCAAGTCCTTTCAGCACATAGGCTATGTACATTAACCAATGCTAATTCAAATTTCAAGGTGCTTCCTCATGGTCAGAAAATACACATTGAAGGTGACAACCCGCAACCATTTCTAATAATTCCTTCTGAAATTCTGAAAGCAGTTCACCAGGAGATCTTGAACACTCTTGTGAATGTGAACAGACACAAAACCTCAGAAATGGATCTGGCTGTGCAGTTAAACACAAGCCTTATTTTTGTTGCAGTAGGAATGTGGTTGAGTACTCTGACAGCTCAGATACTCAAGACCTGTCCCATGTCACTGAGACCTTTACCACTGACTTCAGAAGGAGTACTGACTTTTCACCTTTTCCTTTCAGCAACTGCTATCTCACAGGCTTCTTTTCTTTTTGCTATTTTGTACTCTTGTTAACGTTGTGCTTTGTTTTTCTTTTCCTGTTTTGGTCCTTGTGCTGATCAGATTATAAGTCACACAGGGCCACCCAAGCCATATGACACTTTGAAGAGAATTAAAGAGCAACAGGCAGCTGCCCCTTGTATGTACTTTTCCCCATTTATTTACATTTACATATTTAATCATGATTTATATTTGGCCTGAAAATTCAGTGAGAGATGGGATTAAAAGGAACAAAGAGCTAAGAAAAGCCTATGCAGAAGTCTGGAAAAAGCCAATCAAACAGGGTTGGGGTAGAGAAGCAGAGTCCAGATTGTCATTGGTCACAACAATTATGCCACACAGTTGTAAAACCCACTGAATTTGAGATGAGTTAGTTTATGACTATTAGAAACCCTTAACTGCTGTATGAAGCCAATCATCAGTACAAAGCAGTGGTTCTTGTAGGCAAGCAACTGGGATATGTTGTATGAATCTACATCTTCATTTATGATGGCAGAAGTACTTGCAGAAGCTGTACTGCTTACTTAACCCCACAGTCACCTGATTAAACAAACAAATGAATGGATTTCTAAGTTGTATTATAAAACTAGCTCAAATCCGTAAAATACAGGAAGTCCTTATTAATCCATAGTAGAAAGTATTCACAGTCCACACCCTTTTTCCTCTGCCACCAACCTCAGTGTTATGCTCCTACAATACTCCTCATTTATCATACAGCAAATATACAGGTAATTTGAGAAGTAGTCCCAAGCTGTAGTGACATAGATATGTCAACTTTAAAAATGATGTACGCAAAATACCTCCAGAATTTAAAGTTTTGTCCAGCAGCAATATGTGAAAAATCAGCTACAGGCTTGGATAGAGATTTCTTATTCCTATGTCACCAACTGACATGGGCCTCAAGCTTGGGTTAGGCTGTGATGACTAAGAGGGGCATTCCTGTAAGCATGGCTTTATGGCTTTAGTGGGAGAAGGACTAGTGTCAGCACAGAACCCAGATGGCTCAAAGCCAGAGAACCCAGTGAACCCAGTTCAGTTAAATACTTTCTGCTTAGCAATAGAAAATTTGGAAAAAGAGTCAAAAAGCTAACAAAAATAAGGCAACAAAATTACTTTTTTTATATATATATACATACATATATACATAGGTATGTATGTATCTAGGAAAACAATCTATTTGCATTGTGTACTTTTCACATACAATAACTTACCACATTAGAAATATACTCTGGGTAACATCAATGGGCCAGATTCACCTCCTTTACCTTCCATAGTGTTGCACCTGCATACAGCAATGATGGATTTGACACTTGGTCCTTCTTGACAACAATACTACATCAAATCCAGTATCAGAGAATACCCACTGAATGTCAGATATTACACCATTATGAACTAGAATATCTGCTTGCTTTTTATATTACAGTAAGTAGAGTTTATTGCTTCTAATGACCAGAAGGTACCATATGAAGACAGCATAGATATTGATAACACTTTTCATATACTGTATTATGGATCTTGGAACACTGAGGTTGGCAGATCACAATCATTAAATTCTTTTTCTTCTTTATTTGCTGTTTGCATTTTGAGTTTGCTTTGCTGAACGCACATGCAACTAGTGGATTTAACTCTGTGCCAAAAGTGATATGCCAAAAACATTTAGGAAAACTTACTGTTTTGTTTTGTTTTACTGAAGTCAGGCATGAGTGGCATGCAATAGATTGCAAGGAAAAGCAAAAGGACATCCATTTCCAAAGGATTTGTAATCTCCATGCACATGTAAAATGTCTCTTACAAAAACCATTAACATTTGTTAAAAGTGTGCCTTTTTGCCTCTTTTTATACAAGTGTACATGCAATTACCTGTCTGAGCTAAAACTATTTACAAAATTTCATAATACAATTCATTTTTTAAAGTGAATAGTACATGAAAGGCCAATATTTTCTGTTGTTTTGTAACACTGTACAAGATTAAAAATAAATAAGGCATTATAATACAGGTTTATCACAAATTAAAAAATGTTGGTTTTCACTGTAATAAA
The DNA here is from genome assembly GCF_963921805.1 of Phalacrocorax carbo. Lineage (NCBI taxonomy): Eukaryota > Metazoa > Chordata > Aves > Suliformes > Phalacrocoracidae > Phalacrocorax > Phalacrocorax carbo. The sequence continues at coordinate 106,720,820 of NC_087514.1, forward strand.
AAACTCTAACTTGAAAGAACATTATGGCTAAATCGTCCTCCTGCCTGGGCAGAACACATACAGAATCTGGGCTTGCTGATGTAAAGAAAACACTTTTTTTCTGCTACAAGGAGGAATTCAACCCAGGAAAATGATTCACACTACTTACTAATGTGTTCAGACTCCTCAAAGCACTGAATGGCACAGGTCATGTACTGTTTCCCTTCAAACAGTGACTCCCAAGTACTTTCTTTTGCCTTACACATAAATAATAGGCAAAAGTGTGAAAGAGATTTAGGCGCATGACCTACTCTTTGTTACAGTGTTGTAAAATACTCAGTTCAGTACCAATGCGAGATATTGCTGTAACCCACAGCAGACCTTGGCCTACAGAAGCTCAATTCCTGACCACCATAAGCATGCTGAACTGGTGATTTCTGCAGGCCTTGTTGGTACATAAGGGATGCAGACTCAGCCCTAAGGAGCTGAAGCTTTTAGCTCTCAGTCTCACCTACAGAAAGCAAGGGAGAATTTGCGTGTGTTTAGGTGAAGACAAGGTAGTATGACTTGCCACAATGGGAATCAGCTACAAAAAACAATGCGTTCTACAGGCTGGATTAAATAGCTTTCTAGTCAATGCAATGACAATGTTTGGAAATATCTAGCCAGTAATACAACTGAATGCCAGTTTGTAATTTCAGCAGAGAATAATAATAATTAAAGAATCATTTAAAGATAAATGTAGCATAAGAACACTTTGAAATTAGCTTCCAAGACAGTGAAATCTGAGGAACTCTGATACTTATCTCCTTATATAAAGAATGAAAGTCTTTGATTATTACTATTATCTGAAAGAGAAAATGTGCAAACTGATGTGAAATATTCTGCTTGCTGTTGACAGACATCGACATGCCAAACTGGCATCTCTTTGTTGTAGGGCTCATATCTGTTAATTGTTTCGAGCTAACAGTTGCACAAAACAGTGAACAGAAGTATAGGAGGCTATTCTGCCCACAATGCGACAAGTTAGTATGCTTGGTTAAATGTGAGGGACTTTTGGGTACTGTGGGGCAGAACTGACTCCTTGCTGGGACCACCCAGCAAAGGTCACCCAGGCAAAAGTTACAGAGCTTGACCAGAAAATAAATAAAAGCAAGATAGGAAATACAACTGCATGCATTAAGGTGGACACAACCCAAATTCCACAGAAATCCAAGGAAATCTTTCTGGTGATTTTCAGGGATATTGGAGTGGGCCACATATTGTCTTCGGCCAACTGCCAATAAAATTTGACGGCAAGCTTCTTTAATTTGACAGAAAATGTACATTTGTGGGTTTATCAGAAGTATTAACTACTACCTCTTTCCATGTGTAAAACTTAACTAAACATACGAAAGAACGCAGAAGAGCAGAGAGAGCTTAAATCTGTCATTCAAAACTATCACACGCGAGCTGAAATAAAACAATGTACACAGAAAAGGAAAATGGGGAAAATAATATGAATAGGGAGAAAAAGCATAAAGGAAAGAGAAGAGCTTCATTATATCATGATTTCGACATGCATTTAGTTTTTGGTGTTGGAATGGTTGCTGAACACTGCCTATCATTTTCATCTGGCTTTTGACTAATCTGTGCTTTGGCTGAACTTTCTTAATGATTCTGTACTGCTCAGTCCAGGACTACATAGAAAAATATAGTTCTCCCCACAGTAAAACCAGCAACAACAGCCACAACAAAAATACAAAATATGTTAACAGTAGGACTCAAATGAAGTCTGAAAACTGACTCCAAATACACCATCTTTGGTGCTGTAAGCTAGCACATGCACATTGGACTGGCTGCAGCACCAAGAAGCCGTCCTGGTCCTCTCAACCTGCTCCAGAGGCACAGACCTCCTGCAAAAGGGACAAGTAAGAAGCTAATAGATGGACTGTGCCTGTCTTGTCCTTTCCATTCAACATGGAAAACATTCTTACAGAAGTCAGGTGCCTCGTTTGACTGTTGCAGAGGAGAATCAGGCTTAAAAAAACTTTGGAGTAATTCTACTAGCACCTGCTAACCTTTTAAAATATTAAAATGGATAATCCAAATTTACCTTGCTGAGTTACATTCCACTCCAGGACTAGGCTGGGAATGAGTCTGTGAATGAGAACAGTCCCGAAAATATTAGCAGAGGAGACAATTCATTTCTGCTCACTGTCCATTTAGTGGTGATAAAAAACCCAATGGCAATAGGCCTATATCTTGGACCTATTAAAAAAAGTAATGAATAATTAAATTGTAAGCTTTTGGAGTGGATCAATGGCTGTATTTGGTCTATGTGTTCACGTGCTACCAGATCTACTGCTAGGATCTAAAGATGATTTTAATAACAGTACAAGTAAAAATAACGCTTTATTATTATTGGTGAAATGATATCAAATTCACTGATTCAAAAATTGTGTAACTTGCTCTCTTTGTGAGTGGAACTGAGTGATTAATGCTATTGCACATAATGCTTTCCATTTTGGTTAAATATTTAACTTACCTGTGTGATGGTTTAGTTCTTACAAACCCATTAGAAAACATAAATAGGTGGTGTGCTTTATATGGATACCACTTATGCAGTTTAATTATGTAAATATTTGTTCTTTTAAATCTGTATTCTCAACATGTGTTTATTTAAATGGTTTTGAATGCCTCAAAACCAGAATTAAATTATTCTAGAAGAATACATATGAACTGGATAGCTGCTAGGGAGATAAAGAAAGGCAGTGAGTTTCCACAGATCAGTCAGGGTGCATACGCCTTGTACAATTAGGAAGAAGTTCTCAGTTTTTTGTAGTCACTTTAATCACAACACTGATTTTGCTAGCTTTTTAATGAAGCACCTAGCTGACAGGGTACATAAAAAATAATTTAAAACCCTGCTAAAAACCACTGGAATCCCACAGCAGACCGATATGGCTACATGGAGAACACAAACTCCTGCAGCATTTCTCTAACCATTTTCCTCTGTTGACACAGTATTTGTCCATATACTTTTAACACAAACAGTGACTGCTCCAAAGCAAATGCTGATTGCAGGAGAATCGCTCAGAATCTTCTTTCCACTGAAATCAGTAATAAAATAGGCCTAACAAAAGGAAATGTGACATCTAGTACATGCAAGTTTCCTACTGTACAATCTGGACAACTTCTGCAGCCTTGGGTGGGTTTATTTGTTGTGGTTTTTTTGTTGTTGTTGTTGTTGGGTTTTTGGTTTTTTGTTTGTTTGGTTTTTTTGTTGTTGTTAAAAGAAAGTTTTATATGTTTTTAGACAAACTAAAGTTTTGCTTCTCCTCTGGAAAGCAGTGAAGATGGTTAGCTTGTGCATTCCCATCAGGACAGTATGGCACCTGCCCATGGAGCACGTCACTCAGAAGGATGACCTCCAACCCCCCTTTCCCCCACTCCTCATTTCACATCCAGATCAGCATTTCAAGACAAAACCATGAACAATAGGATGTGGGCTGCATTAAAGGAAAAAGCAGTCAAAATATGTTCCCTTTTATGCAGACTAAGAGCAGGCCTCACTATCCTGGCACGATTACCAGTGAGCTCCTCATTTGGCCAAAGTTTGACTGTGCTTGTTTCTCAGAATTATAGCTTACTATAATTGTACAGCATTGAAGAGTGAGCCTGGGTAGAATCAAGATATAATAAAACTGTTGCATAAATTTAAAAATCAGTTAAGATGTAAGACTATCTTGGCAAACATAAAATGTCACAAAGCTAGCAACAGCATGTTTGTCACCAGTACAGGACTATTCTTTCAGCTGTTTAGAAAGGTAAAGCTAAATCCTGGAACCAGGTCACAGGACCTGTGCTGTTTGTAAAAGCCTGAAATAATATCATCCTTCTGCTCTTCAATAAAATCAGCACTGTACATAAAGGAATGTTTCTATATTGCATAAGCATATTGCTGTGCTTGCAGGGTGCTCCTCTGTCTTGCATGGAGTCAAATGACCTGTGAAGAGGCAGCAACTTCTAAACTCTACCCACCTTTTTTCTTTTTTAATGGAAAGAATATATGTTGTTCTTCTTTCAAATGTTTAAGCTCTGTGATTTATCTACTTCATAAACTAGCATTATGGTTTGAATCAGATTTTTTTTAAGTTTTTGGAGCATGCAAGGAGAATTTTAGAAAATACATAAAATTTAGCAATTAGCTGAATCCAGCCTTCGTAAATCTGCCATTGACAACACAATGAACACTGTTCTCATTGCTTTAACTCATGCACTGGGAGTACAGTTTCTCTAACTCTTGCTATAGCCCTGGAGATTCTCCAGCTGACCCAAGCTCCACAGTTAAATGAAGCTTTTCTAATCCTAGACCCAACAATGCTGGTTATGACAGAAAGAGAAATCTCTTTGCTATGTCATTGCAGGCAGATGTGTAAATAAATACATATTTTTGTGTTTATCACTATAAATCTCTATTAAGTCTACACAGGACTTTGTATATGTGCATATATAGATTAAAACATACACACACACACACACAAATAATTGGTTGCATGTTCATCTCATTTTGTTTTCATTTACCCTTTAAAAATGCCAAGAAAATATTCCTCATTTCCAGAAAACCAGGTTTTGACTTTTCCTAACAGAATTGCTAGCCCTTAAATGTTCCATCCCAAGAGTTCGTTACAGAGTCCCCAGGTTCTCTTTGGTTGGGTTGTAGTGGTCCTTGGTTAATGCCATGGCCTATGACCTCTGATCTCTTGGTAAAAATTTAGGTAACCATTGCAAATGGCATAACCAAATCTCCTTTGCTTTATGCCTCCTTCACAGCTGGCACAGAAGGAAGATAATGCAGTGTTTGATTTGTGTGAGTGGCAGATGCTTGACCTGCTCCAAGCCCAGCTTTTACAGTAAAGCTAGCAACTGAGGATACCGACAGACAGCTGGTGCCCAGTTTTGTTTGAATGTTTGCTCTCCCATAAGGGTACATTTTCCGCTCTAAATTTAAAGACCGTGTTTGTGAATTATTTCCATCAGCCTTTCCTTCCAGGAAATAGGTCAACATTTCACCTTTTCCCTTTACACTGACTTTACCCCTGCACACAAATTCATAACTGCACCTTTTTAATATCCGCTGAACTTCTTCTGTCACCTGAAGACAGAAAAAAAAGAACTATTAGTTTTTCCTGTTCATATAAGGTTAGCCCCAGATCTGCCCAACCCTCCCCATTTTACTTCTCTGTCATGAAATATGGATAAGCAGAATGAATTAGCACCTACTGCTGCTCTTGGGCTCACTTAGAATTTTCCAAACTGGAATCTCAGAAGCAGAACTTCTGGTCTTGAGCTGAATAAATACACAGCCAGATTAAGCTCCGTCCAACAGAAATGTGTAACCAGATTGTCCACTATTGTAAGCTGGATCAGTTCTAGTGATGTTAATTTACTCCAGAAGAACTTTTGATCTCTGGAGAGTAGACAGGTATTTTGGACAACAGAATGCAAGAGTTCACTGAGATTTTGAGAGGTGCATAGCTTCTAGCCAAGTGCTAGTAGAACAACAATGTTCTCTGTCTGTGTAACCTCTCCAATCCAAAGTATCAAAGGAATTTTTAAAGCTACATAAAATGCAGCAGGATACAAACAGACATATTTCCTTTCCTTGTAGTCCTTATTCAGGCAAAATTCCTACAGCACAAGGACTGGCCTATGCAGTGTTGGCATTCCCAGGCTTGCTTCCAACTCTGTACAATGCAGCAGAGAACTCTGTTTCTTCTGATGGGAAGCGATTTATTTGAGGATTTCATTGCCTCCAAGTAGTGAAGCATAAATAATGGAAAACAACTATACCTCTGATGCTTCAATCATCTGGAGAGTGTTGCCCTTTTAGTAAAAAACACAAGATGAAGCAAGGTTGCATTTTCTAAGTGGTCTTGAAAATATAACCACATATAAACCAGGAGGTATGTGAAGTTTGCAAAATTGTCTCAGATTGCACTCACCTGAATTTTCCCCTGCACACCAGTACTATCCATCCGGCTGGCAACATTTACAGTGTTCCCCCAGATATCATACTGTGGTCTTCTAGCTCCAATGACTCCAGCAACTACTGGCCCAACATTAATACCTAAAATCAAAACAATGTCTTTGGTTTCAAACAATACAGCATATTATCTAAGGGAAACATGAATCCTGCAAAATAGATTTAATGCAAGCGCCTTAGAATTTTGCTGGTCATAAGACATAATGTAAGTTAAATGCTAATTGGACTTGTGTATTTGTAAGAGCTTTAGAAACAAAATAAAGACATACATGGAGATATCTTATTGGAAATGCAATATGATAGACAACAAAATTTTGGCTTATCTGTGGATTTTATTTTCTTTTTTTTTCTTTAGAAAAGAAGAAAAGCAGGGGTAGTGCAGAGTTTAGCTGTAGAACAATTCAGGACAAACTGTTAAAGATCTTTAATTGTTTGCTATGACTTCCACTGTGGTTGCTCATATAAAGCCTTTTAATGGAGGTTTTCCAAGCGGAACATAAAAAGTGGCCTGGAATACAAGAGGAATTGGGTAAGGGTAGCATGTCACGTTGGTTATTAGTACTAGACAACTCAGATCAGGGAGACACTGGAATGAGACAAGAATATGTGAAAATAGCTCAAGCATCTCTTTTGGAAAAGCATGGGGCTCAATTTTCCATTTCTGCCTAATTTTGACACCTTGTTTGGAAGATAAAAGAGGATGTGCCTTCTCCTGAGTGGCCTGATGAAGGGCTTTAGATGCTAAACCCTGCATGAGGTTCTGTGCAAAGGCTTTCCCAGGCAAGTTATGCATAAGAATGGAGGTTAGATGTTTGTCTTCTGCCCCATTGTGAACCTGGGAAGACCAGTTATAACAGAGTTCAAAGAGAATGCGGGTTTTGTAATTATTGGGACGTACAGGAGGGCAAAGATGTGTAACTCCCCTATTGCTACCGTTGATGTCTTTGGTCTTTCTCAATCTTCCACTGCTAGCAATCTCACTTTTCCCCTTGTCCAGCCCATGTTCACAATTCAGCCATGAAAATTTATAGAGAAAGAAGCTGGAAAAAACTACTTATGTTAGAATATGTAATTAAATGAGAACAGCAGTGAAAGTACCATTGGAGAGGAGCGGGATGCAGGGAAGGAAGGGAAGAGGGAACTTGCTCTCTAGGAAGGCTGGGAGAAAGGACTCTGAGAGGTAAGATGTAATAACATGTAAAGGATTGCATGGGAAGGTTTGTGTTGTGAAGACCAGACGATTTGATTTGTTGGAGAAACCAAGACTGGTTGAGCTGATTTGGCATCTGTGGACAAACAGCTCCCATCACACTTTCAATGCCAACAAAGCATTTGCATATGCAACTTAATAGTTAAGTACAGTCAGACGCAGTTTTCAGCAGTTTAGCAATGCAAAATAGCATAAGTCACAAGCCTGGGTACACTAATAATATTGTATAAAATTATCAGTGCAGTTTCCTTTTAGGGGTTTGTAGACTAAGTAAAGACACTGGGATTGGACTCAAGTATAATTTCTTAATACTGATGCTCACCATGAGCCTGCTGACCTTCTACATGGATGTGACTCTCCTGCTAAAGGAGGCTTTTCAGTTTTAATCGTGAGTGCTGGACAGGTAATCCATTACAGACAGAACAGGCAAAGTTGACAAACAACAACGTTCTGCTTGTGTGATAATTGTAGAACTGTGACTTACCAACTCGTAGGACAAAGTCATTGTATGACTGATAGTTGATTTCATCAAGAACGTCAAACATCTCTATTGCAAAATCTGCCAGTGTACTCAGATGGGAATAAATTGATTTTTTAGCCTAGAAACAAAATAGTATTGCACATTAGATTTGTATGGTACTGAAAGGCAGGTGAAATACTGAAGTGAAAAACAATGAAAAGCTCAAACTGGATGGCTTAGGAAAAGAGTCTAACCCATTTTGCTGTTTGTGAAAATAAACTTTTGATGGTGGTTACAGCACATGCATTCTTTTCTCAAGTACTGAATTTTTTTTCTTCTCTTTCTTTTTTTGATTTCTGGGAAGAATGGAAAGCAAAGTTCCCATGGTAAAGTGGTTCTGTTGCTAGAGAGCTGCAGATGTTTGTTGTGAGCATGGCAGGGAATATAACCTGCTTGCTTACAAAACTGCTTTGCTTGATGATTATTAATAACTCTAGTTTCTGCCCTGTTCTCCCTTTGGGGTTTTTGCTAGCTCCCAGCTCTGTGGGGTGCACATTGTTCCCATTGACAAAATTCCTGTTAGGTTTAATCCTGTGAGATGCAGACCACCCCTATTTTCTTTCCTTTCCAGGAAAACTGAAGTGAGTTGTCATAAAGTGTATCTAAATGAACTAAAGCAAAAGAACAAGAAGGGATCAAATGAAATGCTGAAGTATCAATTTGTAAAAAAAAAACCACAAAACATAAGAAAATAATTTTTACAACCTCAGTCTAATTAAACTATGGAACTCATATTTCAGAAGATATTGTGGCTTCCAAAAGTTAGCTAGATTCAAACATAATTACTCAAACTTAAGGAAGAAATATTTGCTATAAAGTAGTAAAAAGATATTTTCTGTAGCTCTAGAATTTCTTACACAGCATATCATCAGAATGTGGAAAAAAGAGGTTTGCATGTTTGCCCTGTACCTCATGCCCTTCCCCCAGGATCTACTGTCGGCTAGTTAGAGACAGGTTACTAGAATAGACCCTTGACCTGACTCATTATGGTTGCTTTTATGTTGTGCTCTTATTTGAATAATAAATATAAATTCTTGAACAATTTGCAAAGTGAAAGTGGACTAAAGGTAGGATATGGTGAAAGAAATGCAGGGTCAGTGTCAGTCTAGCTTCAGTAGGGTGTTGCAAAACAGGGCTGTGGTAGCTGGCATGAGATGAGAGCTCCTGGGTCTTTTTGTCATGATAGTAAGATTGCATAAATGGAGTACTTGGCATTGTCTGAGAAACCTGAGAAACAGGTTTCTATTTGGTTTATTCATCTCAGCTTGAAAGGGTTCCTTCATGTGGCTGGGAAATTTATAAAAATCAGAGCAAAGTGCTAACAAAAGATTATGAAAGTCATCCTTGGGCCATTCCCAGTTTTTAGGAAGTATATTTTTATTTATCTGCCCGGGTCTCTGGCATTCTGCTTCTTGCAATGTCAAGTAGCTCTACTCTTTTCCAGCCACACCAAGACAAAGGAAGAACCAGAGTTAAGTTTGAAGAGCTGATGGCTATGCTTCCAACAGAGAAGGAGAAGAAAATTGAATGTCTGGAGGAGGGAGGGAAGAGTGTGTAGTTTTATTTAATCCTCTAATCTTCTTTATATTCCTTATCCTCCCATTTCTTTGCTGCCCAATGAATGCTTTGATTTCCTGCAATGTCCCTCAGGGTTGCAGGGGAGAGCACTGGTGACAAATACTGGATGCACTGCAGGTGACAGATGCATCTCAAAAGGATTACTGCCAAACTCTTTTGAACCTGTACTGAAGAACACCACAAAGTTAGGACCCTGGTGAAGTCAGGATCCTAGTGAAATCACAGACATAATTTCAAAGAACTCCACACACACAATGAACTTATATTGTGCAAAAGATATCCAAAGATCTTGGCTTATATGCTGCCCTGATGGTTTAACTGGCAAGCAATTATTTGTTTAAACATCAGAGGAATAGTTACTGGAAAGACCGCTCAGAGCATAGCAGCAAAACCACTCTGACAGAGGCAATGTGCATTTACTATAGTCATCTGCTGAAGTCAAGCTGCAGAAACAACAGTCCTGTAAAATACAGGATTTAAATATTTAACTTCATCAGGTTACTGGGTTCTTATGTGTGTAAATATACTCGGTTAAGAGCACAGTTAATGCCATCCACTGCTTTCTGCTCATGTCCAAATCATAATATGAAATTGGTGGCTCGCAATCAGAGGCTGTGTCAGATTTTCTGATGAAGCTGGGGCACCCCTGGCAGAGGGGAAACCAGAAACCCTTGAGTCTGTTATGGCCCCATGGACACATATGACACTGTAGGGCATCCCAGGGACTGTGTGATGGCTGGCAGTGATCGTCTGCACATGATGGGCTACCCAGGATCGTTGAAATTCTAATACATAGCTGCATGCTGAAGACCTAGTGGGAAACTGCCAAGATGTGAATAATTTCTACTAATTTGCATCACATGAGCAGTGGGAAGAGATCACAGAAGAGCCAAGTTAAAGTAAAAAAATATTGGTTGTTTCATAAAGGATCTTTAAGTTTTCTGTAATACAGAACGTTAAATAAATTCTACCTCTACAGAAAGTTCAAAATTTGCCCCAAGATTTCAGAGGAAGGCAGAGTCCTGTACAAAACCTTCTGCAGTGATTTAAAATGCATTACTATCATAGGCTCGGAGCGGTATCTTCAGTACTGGGGTAACTCAGCTGACCCTTCAGTTAGCACCATAAAATAAAAGAGATAAACTTGTTTAGGTTTTGGAACATATGCTGCCAAAGTTACCCAACAACACACTTGTTTTCAGGATTATAGTTCAAAGAGCATTTATAGCAGACACAGAAGTATGCTGTTGCCTGTTTGCCTGAGATCACACTGAACAAAATTCAAAGGATCAATTTCTTTTGCCTGTCTCAGGACCCAGGAGTCAAACATTTCAACACAAACAGGGTTTTAAAAATACCTTTTTGTAATGTGTAGGTTTCTGGAATAATACAAAAGAAAGCATCGGTTGTAAATACTCTGCAGACCAGAAAATTAGTTGCATGTGATATACTCCAACATGATTCTAACAGTGGATTTCAATGTGGCCTTGTTTTTTATTTACTTAACAAGAATAATTGTTGCTAGAAAGTTCACAGGCTATCTTCTAATCCTTTTTGCTTTTGCCCTCTAATTTAGTGTCATTTTGCAATGTTAAACCACAGGCATGAGTGAACCTCTACAACATATGTACATGCACATCAGAACAGGGGAGAGATGTCTAAAAATTCTGGGCAGACTAGGTGCATGGATTGCTTTAATTTTCATTATATTCCTCATATTATTTTTTTTATTTTTATTATACATTAATTTTATTAATATAATTATTAATGTACACAGTACTCTGTATACAAAATATTCTATATACTGTTCACAGGGTTCTCTGATTTTCCAGATGCTGCACGCAAACCTAGGAAATCTCCATCCCAAGACACAAACACACTCAGGTGAGAAACACACTCAGGAGTAGTAATGAGGATACTGAAGAACTCTGCCCCAGAACTATGGGTCTGGAATGACTTTGGCTATTGCATTGCTGAGTAATTAAAGGGGTAAAAAGAATACTAGCAGTAAAGACAAAGAAGAGCTTATTTGGAGGGACCAGGATAAGGTGGAGCAATGTACCTAGCACTAAATTCCTGTCCATGATGGGGGTTGGGAGAGGCTGTTTGTTTTGATTGTAGGTTGCACCCAGATTTCAATATAAAAAAGAAAAAGAAAATAATATTTTAATATTCTTGTGTTAGATTTGCAGCAATTCATTACACCTAGAGTCTCCCCTTCTCTCCATATTACAAGGTCACCTAAGATACTGGGTTTAAAACACTACTGCTCTGACTTAGGAGCCTTCTACTCCAAATCACAGAGAATCCAGAGCTGCAGACAATGAAATACCAAATGAATCCACATGAGCAACTCCTAGGATAGCAATTTTTCTTTTCAGGCTACAGCTGTTCTTTGAATTTCAGATTAAAACTGTTGTAAAGAAGTAATATGAGTTATCTGTAATCACATAGTATTAGTTGTGTTTCTGATGTTCCTCTGGAAATTGAAAGAAAATTGTTCCTCAACAAATGACCATCGTGTAAAATCTTCTTACCTTAGTTCCTGAAGTAGGTACGAGTCCCACAGCTGCCATATATGTACTTCCAATTGTCTTGATCTTTTCTATGTCCTTATAATATTCTTTGTCCATAAGCTTTGTTTAAAACATAAAACTGTTAAATATTACATAATATTTTAGACAAGCAACCATAGTTATCAGATAATATGTGCAAGTAGATTAAACTATATTGTTTTTGGTAAGTTGAGGATTGCCCACTTTGAGGACATTGAAAAAACTACTGTTAATTCACATTTTAATACTCTTCCTATATTAGAGGAATTTTAGGTCAGAATCACATGCCTATAAGTGCAAACTGGGCACTTTGGAGAAGCTTAGTAGATACCAACTACAATTAAATAGGAAGCTTACAGTACTGTTTTATTAGGCAGTTCAAGACACTCTGAGTTGCTACAGATAATCTCTGTTGATAGTAATTTGGTAGAATTGATATTGTTGAAAGATAAAGTGTTTAGACCTTACCTCATCAAAATCAGCAATAATTTCATTTAATAAGCGTAAACATTCCACTCCCATATTATTGCCGTCCAATTCGATGTAGAAATCATTGAAATTTGGGATGGAAGCAAACATCACTCCCACTTGTGAATACGACTGGTAATAAAGGTCCTGCAGTTCATGAGCAGATATAATTTTTAAGAGATTAATCTTAACCAGGCATCATTATTATGATATCTATTCTACTGCTAAGCAATAGCTAGGACAAAAGCCATCATTTTTGGTAAAGAGAAAGCCAGCCTTATTTAAAAAATGTCAAAAGATGTCTCTACTCAAAAACACAAAACAAAATTAGAACCTAAGCTATTAAACCAATTTAAAACAATTTAGTCTTTTTTTTTCTTTGTTTAGACATGGAAGCAGTGATTACAAATTTTGTAGAAAGTCTTAACAGTTATAGAACTTTTATTGTATAAGACATATAATTGCATTTTCTCAATTCTGTTTTAGAACTGAAACAGGAGGTGGAACAATTTTACCCTGCAGCACATAACCAGCCTCACTCCTTCATGTCTTTCCCTGAGTTGCGGACTCCTGTATTCAATGTTCACAATATAATGCTGTTCTGTATGGTAAGGTTTCTGCTTAAGAATTTGGAGGGGTCATGGAAGGTAAACCTACTCTTCTGTGGTTAAAATATACTGATCCAAACTCTCAAGAGCAGTATCATGGCCATTACAGCTATTCCGGTGATGCAGGTATTGCAGCTGCACCAGAGGGACACTGGTAAGGGCTTCCTGAACCACTTTATTTAATCACTGCAGCCTTTGATATTAAAAGCTAATGTGTCTTCCTTGGGTGTACAATTCTCTTTTTTTAACTTTAAATCAATTGCTTTAGTAACGGAAGTGTATTTCCAGAACTAAAGTGGTTCATATGGAAGTGTCTGGTAGTTCATACACTTCATCACTCAGAACAAAACTGAGCTCATGATATACTGTGATAAATCCCAATATTCTAAACTGACTGGAAAAAAGAAAAGTGATTTGCATGCAGACACTTGGCTGCATTAACACTGAATGACATGATATTCCCTTATCCTGCTTTTTATTAAGATCCTCCAAAGAACACTACAGTGAAAGAAATAAACCCAATCTAATTCTTGAACACAAGTTTTTACATTCCTTTTAACAGGAATGAAATTTTATAATTCCAAGCCTTTTTCAAAAACATACAGTTGAAAGGTGGCCCAAGCTAAAAAAGGTCACACCCATACAACATCACCATGTATTTAAATTTTATTTTGGTTTACCATATTTCTTGGATTGGACATAAGAAAGTGCTGTGCAACATGTGCTGGCAACAGGTTGAAGAGAATTCTTTTGTTATCCAGCTTGACTCTCTCCATATCATCTCTTTCTTCTTCTGCCTGCGGGGATAGAGGAAAAGAAAAAACTTTCTAAAAATGAAAAAATTAGCTGAAGCCATAAGATAGCTTCTATTAATTAATCCTTTGAAATTAAACTGAGCAAAATAATGCTTGCAAAGTAGAGTGGGAACAGTTCTCCTATACCATGTTTTTACATCAGGGCAAAATCCTTTTAAGTAAGTCCTTTGTAATTCAAGTAAAATCTTTGGGACGATGAGTACTTTCAGGGCTTGATCAGCTAAGTGTCTTCTGTAGGTCTCTGTTCTTTTAAATAGGTCCTTGACATTTTTACAGAGTAACAAACTAGAATAATCCCACTTAAATCACATTGGCCTTGGAGACCAATTACTTAACAGGTATGTGGAGACAGTGAAAACAGTATTTGATCCACCTTTCAAAAAAGAGAAACCTGGAGAATCACCAGTGTTTAAGGCAAACCTATGTCATTTTGCAGTAAAATAGCAACAGCCCTGGTAAGATTGTAACTTCAACAGAGGAAAATGTTTTAAAATTTAACATCCTTAAGAATTATATGCAACTTTTAAAATATTTTATTATAAAATAATTACCATTTCTAGAGTTGGTTTTAATTGCTCTGGTATTGGTCATGAAAACATACAATTCCTGTGCACAGAAAATTCTGTACACAACAGTAACAGAAATTGTATCATTCACATGAATGACAGCATTCAGAAAGAGTGCCTAGGAGTTAACACAACTGAGGTCCTTAATCCAAGATACTGGTATCTTAGTATAAGTGTCTTGACTCATGGGAGTTAGTGGGAGTCATGCATTAGGAAACAAGTATAAAAATCAGATCACTTATTAGAAAAATACTGAATTTCTAGGGATCTCATTTGGGACTCCTAGGTTGCAAATTCCAGCCTAGCCCTTAGCAGAATCTTCTGCAAAATTACTTCTCTAGAATTTGCTCCTTGTTGATAGAGAGACTTTTGGCCCCACATTCTAATTTCCATTAGAAAACATTTGATCAGTACTATATACTTAATCTGATAGAAATCACAGTTTAGTCTTAGCTTTTCAATCACACTCACAGAACTGTAACACAAATCTTCTGCCATGATCCCAGCATGATTTTGTTTATCTAGTTACAGTCAGCAGAAGACTGGAAGGCCAAATTCTCAGGCATTGTTGAGAAACTACAATCATGTAAACCACTGAAGAATCTGCTCTGATCTTTGTTAGTTTTCCTTTTGTATGTAGAATTTGCTATCCTGATATGTTATGAAGTCAATAATAAGGACTCTCAAACTCTCCCATCACACAGCTTTATGGGGAGGGAAGTAAACCAGTTACTGCTATTTTCTGGACCTTTTCCCAGCTTCCTTCTTTCTGCCCTTCAGGGGAATGCAATTAAAACTGTCTTTCCTCCTTATGACTTATGAACACCTAGTGCCTATTCTTTGAGCGGCTGAGATAAAAGGACATGTAGGCATCACCCTCCAAAACAGACACTGAGAAGGAGAAGGAGTACTTGAGGCTGGAGAAATATGATTAAAATAATGCAGATCACAGGTATTTACATTCCTGGGGGAAATATTTTCCAGACAAGTAAATAGCATCTAAACCTTCATCTATTTGCCCCTATCCCTATTGGTTAATTAAGGAAAGCTGCCAGCATCATACTTATGCAATAGCTGCTGGCTCAAAAAACAAGGCAAATTATTGTGAAAATAAGCAAGAAAGAAAATACATAGGCATAAGCAACATCAGTTTTCACAATCTGCTTTTTGCTTATACCTGTTTGGTATTCGTGGCAGCTAGGTAATTTTGCAGAAGGTAACTGTATTTGCAGAGCTGCAGTATTTAAAAAGTCTTAGGTTTTGCTTCAGATCTGGTAAGAAAATTTAAAATGTTCTTTGGTGCTATGGCTTTTGACATAAATGTAATTAATAACTATTGCATTTTACAAAGTTACACAGCATCCCATAGTTTTTACAATGCTGGTAACTGGTTACACATCCTCTGTTCAGGAAGTGGTCTGAGCTGGTGTGTGACCTCAGCTATTGGGCAAGTGTTTAATAAGCATAAGCTGTAGCACTGATTGAAGAGTTATCACATGAAAATCCACTGTTTCAAGATACAGCTAAAAAGCAGGTGGGCACTGCTGCCACAGAAACATAATCTTTGTACCTGAAGGTGGCACTAAAACCACAGGGAAGAGACCCACCACCTGTGTCAGTGACTCAGTAGCATGAACTACACAATCTATAGGGCCAGATTTTTGAAGGAAGTGCAAGCACACCTGGCAAGTCTTCCCTGCAGACTGTAAAATGTGTATTTCTTACAAGTGTCACAGATTAGAAAAGACAGCTGAATGATATTCTAGTATTCCCTAACGAATGTAACAATCGGTCATATCATTGTGTTATTCTTATTTTCCTCCCCTGACAAAACCTGGGTGAATGAGCAACTCAGTTTTTTGGCAGTTTTATCTTCATAAATGTATTGCTTGTATTTATTTATTCTTATTCTTTCCAGTTTTGTTGAATAATTTGCATAAGGAAAAGCGATTACCAGTCACAAATAAATAAATTGCTCCTATATTTGCTATTCACAGCTATTGTTATGTGAGGCACACAGTTACTCAATGTTATGTAGAAAATTAAATTCTCCTTCCACTGCCTGTTTAAAAAAAACAAAACGAAAAACAAACACAAACAAACAACAACAACAAAAACCAAACCAAACTAATAAACAAAACCAATCCAGATATTTTCTGGAAATAGTGTGATATTCAGAAAGATTAAATTTGGCACAGAAAAAACTTAGCAAAATCAACAAAAACCTGTAACAACATTGACATGTGAACAGGAAGTACAAATATAAATGTTTTAACAACATGCCATCAATCAGAAAAATCCATTTTTTCCACATGATATACATAAATCATACTGTATTATCTCTGTTCTGGTTACATAACCTAGATGCATGGAAAATAGATTAACCTTTCTTGAAAATGTATCATTTTTCCAAATCAGTTTGTCCTTGTTTGAAATCTGCTTTTCCTCAAAACATGCTTTTTTCCTAATGTGGCATACAAAATCTATGGAAATGGGTTTTCCTCAGACCTTAGAATAAACCACTGGGCATCTATCTATATATACTTATTAATAATGGTATTAATTGCAGGATACTTTCTGCATTTAAAATATCATTTATTTAGTACTAGACTGTTTGTTGTTCATGATGAAGTAAATAAAATATATATGAAAACCTTTTTATTGCAGTTTATGCCACAAATGGTTTTATTCATCTGAGAACATTTTTACAGGATTAACCCACAATGACTCTTAACAAAAGTATGCAAACAAAGTGTTTACAACTTCCAGAATAGCCCTTGAGTCTGAAATTCTCCCAGTTGTAAGCCGACAACTGAGAAGCTCCCTAAAAATACATGTTGTACCTTGTTGGCACATCTTTCACACAACAGCAGCTGGCTACGGGGAGATGTGGGTGCCCAGCTCTGGCAGTGGTTCATGCAATTCAGTGTTTGCACAAAGAACCAGCACACTCGCTCTGTAAAACAGAAGAAAATCTCCACATTCCTGTGCACTAAATCAATGGTCTTTCTAAAACTTCAGCTACCAAGAATGTAACCAAGTTAAGCCAAAATAGTTCTATGGTAAGTAGTACTCTGGCTGTAGAGAAAGACGATGAAGAATGCTGTTTAACCATATACAGGGCTCCTGTAGTCCAGCATATAGAGAAAACTGTCGCTCAGGAAGGTGGTTTTTAACCCTCATCTCCTCTTAAAGTTTGTTAAACAAAGTTTGGAGTATGCTAACTACTCAAAGGCACTTATAACATATAGATATTTCCAACCAAGTCTTCCCACAGCTTTAAATACTCAGATTTTTACTATGCCAAATAGCCTAATAAGTACAAAGATATTTTTACTTATCTATTTGAACAGGTAAGCACCATAAGCACTTCTGTAACATCCATCATGACAGTACTTCTACATGTTATGTTAATTAGCCCTTGTATTCAATATAATTTACAATCAATACACATTCCTTACAACATGTTACCAACTATTTTTTATTGTACAGGGAATTTTCTGAATTTTCTACCTACACTGATTTTTTTTCCTTCTGTTTATTATCATGCAAATCTAACAGACAAGGTGGTACCACATAAGTACCTGATTTGCAATTGAAAAGATCTGAAAATGGCATTTGATCTTCTCAGATGAAAAGCATTTTTTCAAATGGTACCTGAAGATGCCTTTGGACATTACTGAAATTTGATAGGCATTCCTATGTCTTAACTCCCTTTATTGTCCTTTGCAGTAAGTGCACAATGGTTTTAACAATAGTGGTAGATGACTAGGTATTTCTGTAAAACCAGGCCCCAAGAAAACAGAAAAAGCTTATTATTCTTCCTTTACTATTGTCCAATTCTGGTCTTTCAGCAGGCAAGCATCCCATTAGTTTCCTGTACTTGAATTTTTAAAAATAATTCACTGCTAACTAAAAGCCAACTTAAAACTAAGAATCTTTAAGCACAATTCACTGTGCAAGTCATAGTAGCTGGAATGACAAAAAGCATTTAAGATGCTGGAACTCGCTTTTGACCTGTTGAAAGGCCACAGGATAACAAAACAGTTTCTTCTTGCTTGCTCTTCTATTTCATGGCTAGGAATAACCTACAGAAGGTCTCATACTCATGGATCATATGGCACTCACATACCTCCACCATCTGGCAATCTATATAAAGACAGCTGCTATACAGTTAGTCATGTACTGCTCTGAGTTTCAAAGTCAGGAGATTTTTTTTTCCACCTGAAAACTATATTTGGCACCACAGCAAGTTGAAACTATTATCAGTTTGTCCAAAACTTCCAAGGCTGACAGGCACAGCATCTATCAATTCTGCAGCTCACAGGACAAAAATTAAATGAAGTGATCATGCATTGTTGACTCAGACCGCACAGAGTCCACAGAAATTATAGCACAAGATAAACGTAAATCATAAAGGAGGTGGACTTGGTCTTGGACATCAAGGTAAATAAAAAATCCCAACACAGCTTAAGTGTTAGGTTGAAAAACTGTAAGAGTAGAAGGTAATAAAGCTAAGACATTTCTGATTTCTCCATTCTAGGTAACACAGCAGAGTCAGGGGTGTGTTTAGTCCATTTGTTTCAGTCTTGATCTTACACGTAAAAGCAAGCGCTGTGACAATTTACACAGTTCTCTGAACAACGTAGTTAACAGCATGTATGTGAGAACAGGATGTGACCTCTGTGAACTACAAGAGTGTAAGAGTGTAAGATTTATCAGAAAGGCAACTTCCAAATTCCACCAAAACAAACACATCTTCTTCAACTTTCTCCTTCCCTCACGGGCCAGTGTGAAACACTCTGCAGGTGGGAATAGGACTGCTGAGGTGTGACAGGAAGAAAACATTTTCTGATGCCCCTGCTTATGGCTAATGTAATTTCCATAGGTTTTGCTGTAATTATGATAGTTAGGAAATATATTTTTAAAATAAAGTCCATGCACTTGGTACCTAAATAAATATCTGATCTTCATTTGGGAAAGAGTTCCATAGTTTCATTGCATGATATGGGTATAAGACTTCCTTTCATCAATTTTCTTTGCTTCTTTTCAGTTTACCTGAACATCAACTTATTTTCACACCTTTTTGTACTACAAGATGAAAAAACCCATGGATTTAGTTTCTTTCTCTCAAGTTTATATTGCTAACAGTCAATTTCCCAGGTTTGAAATTTTCTTTTGCACATTAAATAAAAATATATTACTTCATCAATGATATACTATTATGGAACACCTACAAACAAAAGAATCATTTCTCCAGAGCAAATGAATGTTACAGGACTGTGGAAAAAAACCTCTAACAATTTTTCTCTGTAAACCCCAAGAGACACAAAAAATTTTGAAAGTGTTAGTCCAACTAACGTGTTTTGAAACTATTTGCAAGCCAATTCAAAAAGCCCGACATCCTTTTGTTCGCATGGATACTAGAAAGAAAAGCCCTATGACTTACCTGCACAGCCCAGAGGTAGTCTAGACGCAGCTTCAAGTCCACTTGTCTGGAATGCAGCGCCAAAGCACAAGAAAATAGCAAAATGGCTAGTATTGGTTCATAGCCACGCATATAAAAGGCGCTACCCCTTAAAAATAAAAGAAAAATAATGGGTTATTATAAGTTTTCTAATACCTAACACTGCATATTTTTAATATGAGATTTTTAGTTTAGAACATGTGGGTACCCCCTAATTACTAGACTTTTCTGAAGAGGTTCATATGGGCAGGAAGACAGTAAATCTGATCACTGCATCACACCAACATTCAACTTCTTGAGGATTTTATAATGCTATACATTATTGTAATGCATATGCATATTTTTAATTAGGAAATATATAAACACTCAAAAGCTTAAATGAAATTGGAATTGGTTGAGGGCTGCTGAAATATGGAAGTGAAGTTTTTAACAGTGTTTTTCTATTTCATATTATAATTAGGCTGCAGTGTGTTCAGCTGAGGTATGTTAGCATAAAACTACAGAAAAATGGAGCAACACTTGTCTTATGCTCTGCTATGGTACTAGAAAGAAGTATAGCCCTAAGCAGCACTGTATGCTAGAGGACAATTCACAGATGAGTAGTCAATGTCATGACTATCTGTACAGAAATATCTATTGCTTTACCTTTCTTTGCAAGATACCTACCCCACTGCTTTTCTGTAACCACTGAGTTCCAGAATAACTATGTATAAAATTGTAACAAAAAGCAGGAGAATAATTTTTGGCAAGGAAGAGACACGTAGAAATATTGCCAAGGTGAGAGTCCCCACTACACAGGAAAGGAAAGCATAGTGGGCTGTGTCACATGGGAGTTCATTCATTGTTTTATTTGCTCCACCAGGAGAAATGATAACTATTGAACTGCTGGAATTGGTATTCCAAACCCAAGGCATACAGCCAACCTAGAAAAGACAGGAGAGGCGAGAAAGGGAGAAAGTTAAATATGAAATAAACAGAAATGCAGCTGCTATGGGGGCTAACTGTAGTTTATTTCTAATTGGGAAAGTATTGCCATGGAGTTCCCATTGATCTCACTGCTCTAATAAAATCTCTCTTCTTTTCCTGGTAGGCTTTACCCCGTTTTAGGTGGGAGACACTCTTTCATTAAATGCCAGTAAGGCAAACCAATTAAAGTCTGGGCTTAGTTGAATAGTTACCCTGTCAGTGCTCAAAACCAAGAGGCTCTCAAGCCAACATATTTGTACAAAATTAAGGAACTTCAGTAAATATTTTATGTGGCCATGTGGGTGAGAAAGGTTCTTGCACAGAGCACAGAAAGAAATGTATTTGTTTTATTGACTATGCAAATTGTATCAATATCAATTAATCATATATAAAATAAAACATATTTTAATCTTTGATTGAAAAGCTAAACATTAATAATATCTTTTCTCCACTTCAGAAATACTTCTGCTATCACATGATTCATTGTTAATTATTCCTGCCATTTCAGTTATCCAAGTGGTTCCATTTCCTCCCTAGACTGGGAAATAAAAAAATGTTTTAGTGCATTTCCTTGGGAAATTTGAGTAAATTTAACCTGCTTCTTCCAAAGGCAATGTCATGTACACATCTCAGAGCAGTTGCCCAAGGAAGGGAGGAATTTCTGGCAAATAGTGTAAGTCCCTAAAGCTCCAGTTTTAACTGCACTCCAACGTTCACCCCTTATGAGGGCAGAGCATAAGAGTTAGCATAAAAGGGGAGAGTGGGATGGTAGCATGAAATTGATTTTAACAGGCACAGACACATAAGCCCTGCCTGTAGTTAAGCTTCTCTTTTGAAGTGTGTTATTAGACCTTTTTATTTCATCCTAACGACTGATAATGAAATTTTATAGCATGCTGTAAAATAACTGACAATCTGAAAGGTGATTAAGCAGTATATTTTACAAAAGGTTGTAGTCATTTAAAAAGATGAGATATAACAGATAAAATGTGAGTTAAACTTGTAATGGCTAACATTATGAAATGAGATGAGAAAGAATGAAGTGAAAAATCTGTTTAATTTGATTTTGTTCAATATCCTTAAAAATGCTGTTCATATTAAACTCATCTGAAAATATAGGTATGCATGAGGGCTTCATAAATTACTTGCAAACCATCCAGGAAAACAGCCTTTGCTCTCCAACTAAGAGTGAAGCTTAAACACCTAGCTTGTCTGCTAGCTGAGAATTCTAGAGGCATTACTTTCCAGGAACTAATAATTTCTACTGACTAAATATTTTTCCTAAGCATTTCAATGATTACAGGCTTCAATAAAGGATAAAGTTATATTTGTGACCTATTCTAAGTTGCAACTGAATGATCACTGCCTTGTTGGAGGCCAGAACTTCTGAATTCTAATCTGCCTCCTTCCGCCGATATTCAACATTGCCTTAGGCCTTATGATATCCTCTTCTCATTTTCACCATCCTTAAGTGGCAACCGTGGTGCTTATTTAATTTGGTCAAAGTACCTGTGAGATCTACGGGGGCTGATCCACAAAGGTTCCAGCTGTTATGAGACTCATCTCAATCCCAAAATCAGATACACAGAACTTGCTGAGATGCTAGCTAGCCTGGCAGCACTGCACATCTCTATGCATTTTGGGCTTATATGCACATTAAGAACCACATATATGTCTGTGTGCTATTAGGGCTGTGTGTTACTCACACAGCTGATGTTCAGGAATTCCCAGAGATGTCTGAACATCGGTAATTCTTGGTACCTCTGAGGACACTGGAATTCGCAGACAAGGGATCCTCTGCCCATTCAGTTCATGGGGATCAGCTTGGTAGATGTTCTCAGAGCAGGTCCAGAGATAAGTGAATACACAAAATACAAAATAAGGGGCTTGGCATCTCAGCACTGTGAATTGTTTATTAATTCACTGTCTTCCTATTGGTCATAACACATTGCCTAAATCCCAAGAGAGGCATGATTTGAGACATCTGCCTTCTCAGCATTTCCAATCGTGTTTAGCGTGCTATTTTTGTGTGGATTCTTTCCTTTGGGTACCCTAACATGTTTCATTCATTGTCATTAGCAGCCAAAATGCTGGAATTAAGTGCTAGGAATTTGACAAGGCAAGTAAATGCCAAATACTTAGGTGGAAGTTTAAATCTCATTTGACATTCAAGTACACCATGTAGAACTAGCTGCTAATCTACACTTAAAAGAAGCTCAATTTTCAGAAGTATTGAGCAAGTTCACTTCATACAAGAGAAGCTTCCTAGACATCAGGTGTGAATGGATCATGTAAGTAGCACAGTATAAGTACCTCTTCTCTTTATGCTTCTGTCTATATTTTAAGATCTTGTTATGTTTTCTGGTCTGCCTGGACTAAAAATATCCTGTTATTACATAGAAATATTTTCTGTAAGTTGCCACGTAGAAATAAGTAATGCTGTTTGACACCATGCCTTGTCTGTCACAAAATATTAGCCATTGAACTAGTAAGTAGGTTGAACATTCAAACAGTTTTCCCATAAAGCACATGATATCAGCTGACTACACTATACTAAGGTTTGATATAAAAATTTCTATAGGTGTTGACTAGGTACTGACTATGTAATTTTCTAACAACTCTGACATTCCTAATTCAACACCATGACTCAGGGCAGTGAAAGTTCAAATTATAGCAAAGGGCTTTAATTTTGAAGAGACATGCTCTGCAAGTAATAATAATAAAATGAATAGGAATTCACCAGACAAGAATATGGTTTATGGATCCATACCAGGTTGTTCTTTAAACAGAGTGCTAAATTCAGCTATACTTGATTTAAATACTCACCACACATCCTTGAGCCACGGAGTATATTAAGATCACAATAAAAATACACAAAATGGTACGAATTTGTATTGTCAGGCACCCTGGAAAACACTAAGGAAGAAAAAAAATTATTTATATGTAAAATTGAAAATATTTTTAAAGGGAGGGTTGTTATTTTTTAGTAGTCTATAAAAAGAAGTGAATAAGAGAGATGGAAATTTTGCCTGCACTGCAAAATTATGAAACAAGCATGCAGTTATCATTGTGTACATGTATTTTAGTGGTAATTGCATTTTGGGATGTAATAAATATGACATTATTATTACTATACATTATTTCTCACTATAATTAAAACTCTTTGAAAGGTTATTAGGATGTCTGATCATAATGAAAATAATAAATTAGGATTATATTTGATTTTGTTTCCATGGGGAAAATACCCAAAGCATCTTTTGCCTTGCAAATTATCAGCTACAAATAGTGATCCAAGAGAACATATTGTGGTAGCATAGAATTTTGGAGTGGTGTTTGTGTCTTCTGCTACAATAGTCATGTTTAATGCTGGGGTAGTTTTAATTATCAGGACTCATTAAGAATATTGAATTTGTCAGAGCAGAAAGAGCAGTAGAGAACAAAAACTCTTGGTGGAATGGAGTCTTGTGAATCTCTTGCTCATCTCCATTTTTACCCTGATTCCATCACTGTGAAGTGTGAAGTGCTTTCTGCTGTGAGCATATATGAAGCCAGTGACAGAAGGTGAGAGAGGAAGGATAAGTCTGTCAGGCTTAGTACTTACACTTGTTCCAATCATAAAAATCTACTCTGGTTTCAGGGAAAGCTGCTTTCCTTCTTTTCCCTTTGCATTAAGAATGCTTGGGGCATCTGTTACCTACTGGATCCACAATACATCTTTCAGACCACAGGACTTCTTCCAGTGACTTCAAGGGGCAAGAATCAACTCCATGAAACAATGAGATTTAAAGAGCAAACAACCCTGTGTCCATAAAAAGGAGGGAATTCAGGCTTATCAAGGCTGACTTTTACTTAACATCAAATGGAGCAAGCAAACACCTCATTTTTGGATGAAAGTCACCAGACTTGAACAAAAGCTGTTCACTTCATGGGTATCATCAACATGAAAAGCATAGCTTCCAGCAGGCAGCCAAGTGCCCATAGAAAGGGGCTTCTGTGGTCTTGGTACAATAGAAATCATGTATTGAAACTCCTCCCCTTCTTTTCACATATGCAGGGATATTTCCTCTGTATGGGTGACCATGAATTAAAAGTTTGATATAGTTACAGGTGAATCAACTTCATATAGGCTGTGAAACAAGAGAATACAGCAATTACAGAAAAAAAAAACCCCAAAACATGTGTGATCTACGAATACATTCTGGCCTCAGTGTGGATTAAGTCCATGTAAATGCAGGTGATGAACAACTGATGTAATATAAATAGATTTGTATAAGCATATTACTGACCTGAGTTAATTGACTACACCAGACACCAGTTTAACTATTAGTCAGCATCAGTAAAATATATTGGGATACCTGAGGTATATCACCTTTAATAAAACAGTGAGTATATTGAATAAGAACCTTAAATTGTAACAATCTCACATTGAAAAGCTGTGCCTCAAGGGAAAGGATATAGAAGTCTCAAAAAATACACTATGAAAAGACTATTTCTGCATTATCATATATCACTATCATACAGTTCAATTTGGAAGGGACCTCAAGGGGCCCAGAAGTACTCTTTGCCTTGACCCCCAGGGCCATTTCTGCAGAGCTGGTCAGACCCCAGCCTGTGTCATTGCAGAGGGTTCTTCTTTCTCAGGGTCTGGACTTTGCAGTATCCATGCTGTATTTCATAAGATTCCTGTTGACCCATTCTGCCAACCTATATATGTCCCCCTCAGTTGTCATCCTGCCAGTGTGTTGCTGTTACCCCAAAACTTGACATGAGTATACTCCATGTCCTTCTCCAGGTTGCTGACAAAAATGTTTAACAGGTCCCAGGATAAATTACTGTGGTACCCCACTTATTACTGGCTTCCAGGCAGAGCACAACCATAAAACGCTATGCTCTGAATGTGATCATCCAGATGGTTTTTTCACGCATCAAGTTGTCCACCCAACTAGACCAAAATCCTCTCCACACATGAGGTGGAACATGTGTGTTTTTATCCATGTAAATAAAATACAAAATAATAATTTTGATTGAAGGAAATATGTGTATTACACTAATCCACTTTTCAACCAAACAAGTACTGCTTCTTAAAGAGAAAATCCCCATAGTTCAAACATAATGCTGCATGATTACCAGTGACAAAGCAAAATGCATTCAAAGAGGATGTGCCCTGACACATTGCACAGACATTATTTTTGTGTGTGTAGTACCTATGTGTTCTAAATGGTAACATGTTAGGCTATTGGATTAAAAAGGAAAATAAACTTTTAAAAGGTAAGGTATGAGAGATGTCTGAATTAAAACTCTGACTGACACGTAAAAGATTTATACTTTGACTTTTGGTCATTCTAAGATTGTATCTCCTCTTTTATGATAGAATTTTGGGCTTCATTTTCTTTGTTTTCTTTTATTCGTGGAATTTTTATTAATTAAATAACTACTGTCAGATCCCCAAAATGCTAGGTAACTGGTACAGCAAATCATTATTATAGTAGTTTTATGAGTGACACATTTCATGCTAAAGCATGGAGAAGTTGAATCACTTGTCAGTGTAAAATAGCAAATAAGAGCCAGAAGATTGATTAAAGTAGGGGAATGACTGGTTTACAATTCTATATTCATTATACATAACATATTCATTACCTTTTATTTATTATATAAGAAAAAATTTCACAAAAATTCAAGCTGCAATATTCTGAGTTTTTATATTTATTTTTCTAATGCTGGATTTGATACTGTAAGGTGCTGAATCCCTAGAGGAACCTGACATAAATTCAAATTCTGTTGACTACCAAAACAACTGGAACAAAACTTAAGTTTGCAATAGCCACAGGGGAATGGCATAAAGAGGAGCAGTTTCCTACAAACTTCGTCTATGGTTCTACCATCCTTAGTCAGAACAACAAATGATAAACATGATAAACTACTGTGCCTTTATGACACAAAAGAGATCATAATAACTACTCCCAAATAATTCTGTAAGTTTATAAAGATTTGCTCTGTACCAGATAATCTGCTAATATACTATTTATGTTTCCATGAAAACAATTACTTTCCTCCTGCCAAAGGGCATTTTTTCTTAACTAAAAATTAGTGTGTGCTAATCAGCAAAGCTTATTAACTGTGTAGGTGTTTTCTTCTGATACTTGTCTGAAAATACTAAATTTAGATTAAGCTACTACAGATTTCTTTCATCAGAAAATTAATCTGTAGATGCTTTATTCTGATCTGGCAGACCAAGTTCTCTCCTAAAACAAGCAAATGTCCTTCTGCATCATTATTGTTGTGAAAATGTAGTGCAGAAGAATTAATCATTACCAAACATTTTGAAAAGGCCAAAGGTTGCATGTGCAAAACATTGTGCATTACCACCAAAACAGCTTCTGCTTTGGCAGAAAATTTTGAAAACAGAGGGGAAGTTAGCAGGATGTTATATTCAGATACCAGTCATAATGGAAGGGAGAACTTGTGTGCTCCCCAGTCAGAAAGGAGAAAAAGTCAGGTTAAAAGCACCTGTTTATCTGAACACTGGAATAATTCAGCAGCTTGTGGTAGGCGTTCAGGGAAGATATAGCAAAAAAGACAAAAAGCAGAGCATCAATTGCACTGAATGCTATGCTGCTGTAATGACTACTCATGTAAAATTCTACTTTCAGGTGAACCATCTTTGTTTTTGAAGTGCCTAATACATTACTTGGCAATGAACTTGAAAAGCACATAGATTTCAGACTCTATGAATCTGTGAAGCAGCACTGATGGCTTCATATTCCAAAGGACAAACAAACCATAGCCACCAAAAGGAAGAATAGTCTTAAATGACTTACTTGTACTCGTGTGACATGTAGGTACATAATACAAGCCACTAGAAAGCATATGCAGAACACCAGGAGAACAAGAACTACGGTACTCCTAGAATCAAAACACAATAGAAGTAAAGCAATGCAACTCAGTAGCAGATGAGAACAAACAGCACAAGGGTCCTTCTGAAATGGTATTTTGGATGAATGGTGGAGGGTGTCCCCCCTAACCCTTGATGCAATACTAACCATTATAGAGGAAATTTCACAGTGAAATGCATTGGTCTCAAGAATGAGAAATCAGTTAAATGCTCTTGTATATGATGCCCACTCTGGCCTCAGCAAGGAGATAAAAGCTTTATGGTATGTCAGGAGAGACACCTTCTAATTGTAGGCTAATGCAGAATATTCAGCGTGATGACTCTCAAAAGTTGAGTGTGTAACCCAATTACTTGGCCTTGGCAGCTGTGTAAGTTACCAGATGCTTTTCCCTTCTAATCACTCCTCAAAGATTCAGAAATCAAAGGTCTGTCAACTCAGTCACTTATCAAGTCAAATAAATTCAGACCAGACTGTAATCCCTTGTTCTAATGAAACAAAGCAACTCCCTTCTTAGGTTTCACGAAGGTGCTGTGATAATTATTTTAATTCTTAATCTTCCCTCTCCTGATCTTTCAAAATACACTTGTTCTTCATGAGGAAAGGGCTGCAGAACAAGCCCTTTCCTCCTCCAGAAAACCTGTGTTATTGGAACAGTACCATATGGATATGAGCAAGCTGGTGAAAATTAGTTCACCAGTGCAGATGCTTTCATTTATGCTCAGGGACAGCCTGGCCCCAAGCAGCCATGGAACCAGGGCTCTATGACAGCAGCATAACACGATCTTCACACCTTCTTTTCTAGTCTTGTGACCCAGCCAGTCAGTCCAGAAGATGTGAGCTGTGGCTGCATGCATATATGTACCTGTGCCCTTGACCATGACTGGGGCAAGATTGGTTATACAGGGTTTCTAACAGTGGAAGAGTGCAATTCTTCTGCTGTAGACTTTCTCAGTATTTGGCTTTGATTTCAAATTCATGTAACAATTCCACCAATACACAAACGGAAAATTCTGTGGTGTAGTATGTGTATCCAGAATGGGGAGATGACTTTAGATACTTCCAGTGTAGATTCTGAATGTAAGCATTAATAGACAGCAGGCTCTCTTGTGCTTTTAGATAATAGCATTCAGGATGGTAGATACTAGAAAAAAAATGCAGGGGACATGACTTCAACAGTGTCTTTTAAGGCGGCAACAGCCAGCAACTGACACTAGTGCTGAGTGGGACCCTGGCAGAGATTTGGGTTGGTACCAGCAACAAAGGACTACATTGTTTTTTAAAAATAAACCCAGCATAAGGCGTCAGAAAGGTTCATTGTCAAGGCTTTTAGTGGCTATGCTGCATGTGTGCCTCTATAATTGGACAGCTGAGGTTGAGAGGAGCATAGCCTTACTTTCACTAATTCCATCTGGGGATATAAAACGTGTTTTTAGATGAGAAGCTGTTTTGCTCAGATGATCATAGGAATTGGGAGAATGACAAACCCATTGCTTTCTGTGTATTTACAGACCAACTGGCTTTCTTACAACATTTTCTTGTCTCTAGATTTTGAACCTCCTCCTTGGAATATTGTGATACATGTCAAACACCATTATTATCACTTCTCCCATTATAATAAAAGATTACGCTTCTTGTCTTCGCTTTTCCATTCTCTTGTCATAACTACTTTGGTGATCTAAAGAGCAACCTGAAGCTCCAAGTTCTGTGTAGAGAAAAAATTTTCCAACAGTTCCAAAGTTTTAGTCTAGCTCATGGTTGCATCTGTCACAGTGAGGGAGGAGCCTGAGAAGACTAGTAATTTGGCATGAGGACACCACCAAACAGACACTGGAAGAGAGCACTTAAGATCATTCAGTGGGTGGCTTTTCTAACTAACCTAGTGATGAACCAGTCCATCTTCATGGCCTTCAGTGGTCATGTTCTGCTGGAGCTTGTGTGTCTGTCAGATCAGAGCTTAAACTAAATATCTGTCCAGCTGCTTTTTAAGTGACAATAGTTTTTTGAAAGGTTATCAACTACCATATACTGAATTCATTCTGGTTTCAAGTACACTAATATTATTTGTCTCTCCTTGTTCTAAATTGCCATGTTATACAGCTGGGCTTCATTTCAGAAGTAGGTGAAAGAGTTCTTAAGCGTGCTCCAATTAGTCAGCAGAGGTCATTAGCCTGGAAATCAGATGTTTTTTATAAGTGACTTTGAATTCTTCAGGTGAAAGTTTTTATATAACAAATTTACATTATGATGATTATTATAAAAGTAAAAAAGGTGTTTCTCAAACTTTCAGTTAGAAATAATAGAATATAGGAGTAAATATTATCCTGACTGGGGATTTGTGAATAGAAAAGACCAGAATTTAAAATGGAATTTTCAAAAGCATTTTCCTGTGGCTGGTTCTATTTCCTTAAAATCCTAATAATTAGTAAAAGTGAGTGAGGTTTATTTTGACTGTTTTTGTATTCTCATCTTAAAACCCTTATTACTAATTATTTTTATACATCAAACATGATTGCATCTACTTATAACTCCTAGATTTGAAAGTGAAATCTAATTATTTTATTTAGTAATGTTTCACACAGAATTGACAAAATATGAAGTAATCACTAAACTATATCACTCAACAATAGGCATCAGACACCCCCCATAACATTTGGTTATGTCTGCAGCCAAGGTCAGACTGCAACTCATATGAGAATGGCCAAACTATGCACTAGGCAGTTTGTGTTGTGACAGTATTGATATCAAAAACCTCAATGCAGGCTATTAATTTGGGTTGAAAAGCTGGATGGATACTTCAGTACTTAGCTCCTGTTAATCTCTGTATAATTTTTCCTATGTTGCTATCAATACCTAAAGTACCTCATCCAAAGCCAGCACAAATACATTTAGTAAAGCTGCAGTAACAGCTTTGTTTGAAATGCAGAAATGCTTTTAATAAGTTTAGCAGATTTCAGTGTCTGTCTTCTAAATGCATCCTTCTACCAAAAAAAAAAAAAGAAAAAGACAAAAAAAGAGAGAAGAGGAAAGAAATTTTTTAAAAGAAGATAACAAGATGTGACTCCTTTGGACAAATGGAAAGGATGACAGACTGAGGGTATACGAACAGAGAGTCTCCTGTTTGAGAAGATACTGACCTTGGTGCTAATTCTTATTCCAAAGACATTAACATTTTAACCTGTGCAGGATGCTTGAAGATGTTCCACTTTGAATTATAATGGCAAAAGACAGAAACTTACTGTGGTATTATTAGAAGGTAGACAAGGCCAAATAAGGCAGCTAGAATTAGTGAGAGAACTACAGCACTGGTGAAGTACTCATCCTGAAGCTGATGGTACTGTTAAAAAAAGGAAGAAATCAAGACAGTGAGCATTTTATACACACCTAGACACCCACACTTGTCCATTCTCAGTACGAAAGAAGTGTAGCCTAAAATAAAACAAGCCCCTAACCATTTTACAAATATACAAATAATCATTGCTTAATTCACATGAAAAAAAAAAAGATGAGGTAAGTCTACACAATATTTTCCTTGACATCTTTCTGTTTCAGCTGCTTCTGTTGGCCTAGCTGTGTAATTTTCACCCTGTAACTAGTCAAATCTGGATTAGGCTCAGACATAAGTTTATCTTTCAGAGCAAAAGGAATTCAGCCATTTTGAACCAGGAGGTGGCACTCCCTCCTCTCCACTTATTCATCACAAAAACAGGCCAAAACCCCCTTGGTGCTGCCTTCAAAGAGTCCTGTCACTGAAGCTGCTCAGGACAGGACACTAATGGGTGGGCTGGAGGCAGCCGCTAATGAGATACACAGGCTCAGTTTTGAGTAGTTACTGTCCCTGATTCCACTAAGCCACAGTCCTTAGAACAGAACACTTTTCAGTGGTGGAAATGCATGAGTATTTCTCAGAAAGATCCAAATTTCATTCTCATTTACACCAAAAGACTTTTTTATTTTGAAATAAAACAATTACATTTAAAAAGTAAATCACTGTGGAAACTTGAAATCAAAGTTAATGCTCATTAATGCTCAAGACCTTAAAAATATCAAGTTCAATGTGGCACACAGCCTTCTGACTCAAAACAGTAGTGACATGAAATCTTAGACTATGAAGTGATTTACAGTGAAAAAAATAAATGCTACTGCCAAATTAATCCAAAATCATATCAGTTTTGCTTTTTCAAACACATAAACCAAAGGCTTTCTTTTACTTAAAACAATTTGTATTTACAAACAAAACCCATACAAAGTAGGAAGAACCAGCTCTACTTTGTTAGCTTATATGCACGCTTATAAGTCTGGAGTAAGTCCACTACTTTCAGCACAGTCACACTGGCATAAGATCACAATCTTTCCCAGAGATTTAAGAATTTTTCGTATTTTCTAGGATTGAAAGGATCAATACTTATCAGCTACATAGACAGAGGGAAGCATCCTCCTGTCATTAATGCTTCTCCAGAGCAGATGAGTCAGTAGGTAGCCGCATTGCCATAAGACAGAGTCAAATAGGTGACGCAGGTCAGTTTGGAGAAGAAAAGGAAGGACAAAACACAGGATGTGTAACTTTATGGGGGAGGATCTTGATGAGTAGAAAGGTACCGATCTTGCTTTTTATCCCCTCCTTTCATAAGAGGTGGAGATATCTCCCTCTTTACTGAGAGACAGTCCAGAAGGTTATATAAACATAGCCAGTAGAATTTAAATGTTGTCTAAAGACAAACAAAAAACCAATGCTGGCTGGCTTATGGTCAAAGAAATCAGTAAAAATAATTTTAAAATCCCTTACTTTATTTTCACGTTCAATTTGCTTATACTTCAGGGTAATGAAGTTCAAGTCAGCCATCTCAGACTCAGTTTGCCGGGCCTCTATCAAACGGCTGATGTATCTGTTTACTCGAGTTCCTGGAGTATTGTATACAACATTGGCAGAAAAAGAGGAACGATTCCTGAGTTTTTCAGAGGCTGTTCTTAATGCTCTCCTCTGTAGCACAGATGAAGAAAGAAACACATATTTTATTAACATTTAAATTTTTCATTGCTGTTCATATTATCTAAAGCACACAACCAGGATGAGGAATTCATTAAGCAGAGCAACTACAAAAGACGGAGATCTTATTTCCATGTGATTGCCATCTTTTAAAAACTCCTTAGCTGAAATCCCGACCTCATTAAATTCAATGAGAAAACCCCCACTTCATTCCAGGATTTCAATCCTCATCCACAGAAATTCCCTTCATATATTACTCTGCCACAGAAGAAATAATCAGTTTGATCCCAATCAGTGTGACTTTACCTAGAAAAAGAATTAGAAATTTTTTCTTGATGGAAGACATGGAGCTCTGGACATCTTGAAGACAAGAAAACCAGGCTCTTCATGTTACAAGAAAAGTTCTGCTGTCCAAAACTGACTAGGTTACAATTTATGTTTTGAAAAGATAATTTTCCTTAACCTCTTGCACAGTGACCATATGTGACTTCAGAGGGTCTGAAATTTCAAGCGTTCCTATCTTTAACTCACCCAAGTGGCTCTCTTGTTCAGACCTCTTGGTTATGCCTTAAGTGCACTTGCAGATCCAGATGGAGCAGTCCAATAAATTACCAGAGCTAACCTGTGCCTCACTGGGGTTAATTCTTCCATGGCTGAGATAGCACAACTGACAAGATTATCGCTCATAGTCCTTTTCAGTGCAAAAGATTTATCATGGAGCGTATCTGAAAGGGATTTTAGACAATCTGTCTCACTCTTCACAGACAGTTCTCAGAAGATGGTGAGCAGCATCTCAGTCACACTGGTGGTAACCTTCAGTTGAGGGCACTGTAATCTAAACCATTACAGCTAGAACTGCACTGGTATGACTGCCAATGCCCCAACACACTGAAAGGATCAGGGCCTTCACAAAATACTCTTGTAGATGCAGCATTTTTTAAATGCAGTGAGAAAGAGGTAGGCCAATCTTGTAAAAGAAAAAACAGTCACTTAATGGTTAGCACATTGAGCAGGAAGAAAGAGACATCAATCGAATATCCTTTTCACCTCAAAAAAGGTCAAGCCTTACCTCCCAGAAGAGTTTTGACAGCCCAGTTCAGGCAAGATGCATTATTTTTATACCGTTAAAGGAATACTTTTTAAACTAACATCTCAGAGTTCAGGAAGACAATCTGAAATATTATGAAATGACAAGTCTGCTCAGGAATAAGGACAACATTAGCTCTAGATATAATCAGCAGAGTCTGCCAGCAAGCTGTAACAAAGGCACACAAAATGTCTCTCTTCAGAGCAGTCAGTACTTAATTGCCCACTCTTTAAAGGCTATACTACAAAATATCCTTTTAAACCAGATAGTAAAAAGAGTTGGTGATTGGTATGTAAGTAATTCTGCAGGAACGACAGTTTCCTGTCTTGTTCCACAAGAAGTAGTTCTCATGAGATCCTCTGATGAGATCCTCATCAGTGAACAGTGGACTACAGCAGCTCATTAGCTTACATAGCCCATGTTATATCTATATAACACCTGAATACTTATGAACAGTGGGAAGGGTTAACTGCTGACTGAAACCTTAGTTTTCTGATGTAAAGAAGAATGGACCCTAGCAAAGGTAAAATAACATTCCAAGTCCTGTTTTACTGGCTTTATATGTAGAGAGCAGGTTATACAAGCTTTAAACAATTATGAGGCTACCTGAAATATTTTTCTTCAAACTATCAAATCTCATTACTTGTTAAGTTGTCTGTGGTGTAAGAACTAATTGTTTCAACATGAAAAGTAATCTTGCAGGCATACATGGATTATAGCTTTCAGTTCTGATCTCCTGGGTTCTATTAGCCGTAATAGAAATCTTAAACTGCCAGCCAAACAGCTATTTTAAATGTTTCTGAACAGATATAAAGTTGTTCTCTCACAGAAGACACCCACAAGTTTGTAGGGAAACCGAGTGCTTTCAGGAATATTGCCAGGAATATACAATTTTGCTCTTCATAAACTGCAGTTAGTTAGCATAGGTATTACTTGAGGTGCAGCAGAAAGCACATCTTTGGCAATTTTTTTATAACCCAAATTTGAGTCTATAACACAATAATAGGGGTGAGCAAAACAGCATTTAAAAAAATGAAAAAGAAAATGCTTCTTTGCTTTAAAATCCGGAATGAGGGTAGCAATGGGAGTTATTCTGAAATATGGAATAAATTATATTATCTGTTCTGCCATTTTGAAATAGGGTTAAAGTTACTGTGCTTAATCAAAATAGCTGTTGCTCACATATAATTATTTTCACTACATCTCTAATTTTTATCTCTATTATTACTTCATGCAGTAGACTTGCATTATGTCTTATACGTGATCAAGATCCAATATTTTTCTTTCTCAGAAATAAAATAAATATATACATGCTACAGTAATGTGCTGGCTTCAAAGCCTTTACAGGCATAGCTTGTTTTACATGATTTGAGGACTGATAGCTCTGAAGAAATCCTGCATTGCAACACAGTGTATTTTATTAAAATCTTATATCATGCTCCACTATAGGTGTTATGTATTAGGTACAAAAGCTCAGAACAACGGGTTCAGATAAAGATAGCATTGTAGAACTTCACTGCAAATGTTCTGACATGAGAGAATTTTCATCAGATCCCTAGCAAACCCATATTGGGCTGTTCTG
Organism: Phalacrocorax carbo; assembly: GCF_963921805.1. NCBI lineage: Eukaryota > Metazoa > Chordata > Aves > Suliformes > Phalacrocoracidae > Phalacrocorax > Phalacrocorax carbo. Next base: position 106,756,126 of record NC_087514.1, read on the forward strand.
TGTATATTGCCATATTTATAGAGATACATACACAAGACACACTGCAAAGAATGTGTGTGTTACTTTCTTTAAACACCCAAACCCAGTACTAATTTACAACTGGAAAACCTTGTAGACAGCCAATTTCTAAATCAAATCTGAAGTTTCTGAACTTCTTCACTGAAACTGCATTTTAAAGGAACTAATGGACTTCTCTCCCCTTTTCCCACAGAAGAAACAAGCACATGTAAAACCCAAAATTTAAAAGTTAGAATGCTTTATGAAAGCAAGATTGAGACTGAATCATCAGTAACTGTACATTATTTTAAAAAGAAAGGAAAAAAAAAGGTGAAGCAGTCAAGATGAATTCCTGATTCCAATGTGCACACACCCTGCTTTGGAGCACTGGTAGAGTGACCTATGTAATATTGCCATCTGCTGGCAAAGAAAATGGAATTAACAACTCTTTAAAAGTTTTTTTCTCCATAAATTTCTGGGTAGACCCCCACAGAGAAAAGGAATTAAACCAGGCTACTAGTATGTAAATGAATTTTGAGTTATAGCATTAAAAGCCATTGAAGAAAGCAGTATTCGTATTTGTATTAGAGACTTCCGTATTTAGGTTTTGTATTAGGGACTAAGAGGGTTTTTTGGGTAATCAGTTGCCTTTCATTCTTTAGAGAACCATCTAGAGATACAAAATTATTCTGTTATTTTGCATTTGCTGCCATCAGCTTCAGACTGTGATGGATTAGTGATGCAAAAGAACAGTTCTTGATAATTGCAGGAAAAGCCTCAGAAACTCTAATGCCGGTGAAGGAAGCCCTTAACAGAAGCCATGTAGGCCACCTGTGCTGGCTTGTTCAAGAGGAGCTCCAAATTTAAGGCCTGTTATAATTAAGTTTGTCTTTGCTGTGAGAAGGCTGTGGGCATTAGATAGCACTAGCTCCATCGGGAACATCAGAAACTCCTCTATCAGTTCATCAGGTCATCCCATATGTTCTCAGAGCAAGTCTGGTTGATGCAGCCCTGGAACCAATGCCCAAACAGCCCACACAGATTACCTTATCATCATCCTCACATGTCATGACATTGGAGAAAGGGATCTCTGCTTTGAACATCTTACGACAGTGCATGAGCTGAACAAGCAGGTAGCAGACTGTCTTGAACTTCATTCTTTTGGCAGGCTTAATGTCTGAGAGAATCAGTCCAGGAAATATCTGTTGGTCAGAAGAATAATATTTATAACTGTGTCATTACATTCCCATGCAGATATACTTACCTGCAGACATTTACACCATCTAGTGGTCAGAACAAAGCAATATTCTAATCAAGAAATAATGCATTTTGATAAACATATTTGCAGATGAAGATTACTTCATCTTTTTTTAACCTGAGATATAAAGAATCTATTGAAAAGACAGTATTTAAACACATATTTAACATTTGGGAACTGTCTTCTACATATAAATATAGACTATAAAAGAAAGCATATTAATAGTAAACTCATAAAAGAGGCAATAGTTGTATTTCTTAATTCTTAAAATAAATTCTGATAAAGTACAGGAAAAAATAAGGAGGAAATTAGCATTTTTATTAATTAATGCTAAAAAATATAATTTCAGTCTTTATCTTATTTCCTCATTTTGTTACTTCAGCCACTGGTAAGCCTACTAATATCAGAAGAGGATAGCTTTTGCTCTAAAGATACACTTATATGCCTTAAAAGGAGGCTGTGAGGCACCAAGGTTATGTCTTACATCTTATTTCTTCAAAGCAAGAAGTGTTAGACCACAGGGAAATATTCTTAATGGGTTAGAATCTATTTAACGGGTTAAATCTATTTCTTTTATCACAGAGCTCCCAGTTCAGCAAGGACAAATATTTTCTTGGTTAACTCTTAAGCATGTATTTAACTCATGCTAGCTTTTGTAAACCCCTAGCATGGGGGTGTTCAGATGCTTTCACAGATCAGAAGAAGAGTGATCCTTTTTTCTGCCCTCAGTGTTTATACCAATATTATTCATGTTTCTGGCATGTAGAATGCGTAAAGCAGTGTTCATGGGAAATGTGGAAGGACGACCCACCAGAATCTGCCTACCAGGATGTAGGCAGGGTCTTAAAGGGAAGCAGCAAGTGGAAACAAGTCCACAATTGGGGCAGCAAGAGAACCCTTTCCTTGCCCACCACGTGGTCCCCCCAGGTGCTTCTGCACAATAGATATAAGGCACTAGACCAGTCAGTATACTGTATGGGTATATTTGATCTGTCTAAACCAGACGAGTCACCAAGACCAGAAAAGCCTACCCTCCATATTATCACCACCTCCACAAGGAAGAAAAGATGGGTCATAGTTGTAGGAGACTCCCTTCTCAGGGTAACAGAGGGTCCAATATGCTGGGCTGACCCCCCCTCATAGGGAAGTCAGCTGCCTCCCAGGAGCCCAGGTAGAGGTATCACTAGGAAACTTCCAAGCCTGATACAGCCCTCAGACTAGTACCCATTACTGCTCTTCCATGTGGGTGGTGAAGATTCTGCCTCTCTACTCCACTCTCATGAGACCTCACCTGGAGTACTGTGTCTGGCTCTAGAGCCCTCAGCACAAGAAGGACATGGAACTGTTGGAACAGATCCAAAGGAGGGCCACAAAAATGATGTGAGGGCTGGAGCACTTCTCCTACGACAACAGGCTGAGAGAGTCGGGGGTGTTCAGCCTGGAGAAGAGAAAGCTGTGGGAGACCTTATTGCGGCCTCCCAGTACTTAAAAGGGGATTATAAGAAGGATGGGGACAATCTTTTTAGTAATGTCTGTTGTGACAGGACAAGGGGTAATGGTTTGAAACTAAAGGAGGGTAGATTTAGACTAGATATAAGGAAAAAATTTTTAACAATGAGGATGGTAAAGCACTGGAAGATATTGCCTAGAGAGGTGGTGGAGGCCCCATGCCCAGAAACATTCAAGGTCAGGTTGGACAGGGCTCTGAGCAACCTGATCAAGTTGAAGATATCCCTGCTCACTACACGGGGTTGGACTAGATGACTTCTAAAGGCCCCTTCCGTCCTAAACCATTCTATGATTCTATAACCCCACATGATCCCCAATGCTACCACAGTATGGTATTTTAAGCTTGTGAAATTAATATTTTCTGGAAGAGCAAAATAACGAAGCACAGAGGATTTGGTCCCTAGTGTTCCTAGGTACAAAAGACAGAACAAGTCACACTCCAGAAACCTTATTCAAATGCTCTAAAAGCCACAAATGGCACTGAGGATTTGCTGTCCAGTCTTCACAATACTGAGATTTACTAGAGCAGTTTACATCATTACTCCAGTGATCATGGAATCATAGAATCATAGAATCATTAAGGTTGGAAAAGACCCTTAACATCATAGAGTCCAACCGCTAACGTATCACTGCCAAGTCCACCACTAAAACATATCCTCAAGCACCACATCTACCCTTCTTTTAAATACCTCCAGGGATGGAGACTCAACCACCTCCCTGGGCAGCCTGTTCCAATGTTTGACAACCCTTTCAGTGAAGGTGTTTTTCCTAATGTCCAAACTAAATGGACCTGGGGGTCCTGGTGGACAGAGAGGTCCACAATGAGCGAACAGTGCGCTGCTGTGGCCAAGAAGGTCAACAGGGTTGCATCAAAAAGGGCACCACCAGCAGAGATAAAGAAGTCATTATCCCTCTCTACTCAGCGCTTCTCAGGCCACACCTGGAGTACTGCATAGCGTTCTGGTCCCAGCTATACAAAAAGGATGTGGACAGGCTGGAAGGGGTCCAGAGAAGGGCCACCAAGATGATCAAAGGACTAGGAAGCCTGCTGCACAAGGATAGGCTGGGAGAGCTGGGTTTGTTCAGCCTTGAGAAACTGAGGCTCAGAGGGGATCTCATCATCATGTTCCAGTACTTAAGGGGTAGCTACGAAGAAGATGGAGACTCCCTTTTTACAAGGAGTCACATGGAGAGGACAAGGGGGAATAAACAGAAGTTGCTGTTGGGGAGATTCTGATTGGACATGAGAGGAAAATTTTTCAGAGTGAGGACAGTCAACCATTGGAATAATCTCCCCAGGGAAGTGGTTGACTCAGCCACGTTGGACACCTTCAAGATTTGTCTGTACAGGGTGCTGGACTATGTTGTCTAGACTGTGCTTTTCCTAGAATGGTTGGACTAATGATCCCTGAAGCCCCTCCCAACCTGTGATTCTGTGGCTTGAAACTGTGTGACATAAACTTACCCTAGTGCAGCTTGAGGCCATTTCCTCTCATCCTATCACTTGTTACTAGGGAGAAGAGACCAACACCCACCTCGCTACAACCTCCTTTCAGGTAGTTGTAGAAAGCAATAAGGTCTCCCCTCAGCCTCCTCTTCTCCAGACTAAACAACCCCAGTTCCCTCAGCCACTCCTCAGAACACTTGTTCTCTAGACCCTTCACCAGCGTTGTTGCCCTTCTTTGGTCACGCTCCAGCACCTCGATGTCCTTCTTGTAGTGAGGGGCCCAAAACTAAACACAGGACTTGAGGTGCGGCCTCACCAGTGCCAAGTACAGGGGCACGATCACCTCCCTGCTCCTGCTGGCCACACTATTCCTGATACAAGCCAGGATGCCATTGGCCTTCTTGGCCACCTGAGCATGCTGCCAGCTCAAGTTCAGCCGGCTGTCAACTAACACCCCCAGATCCTTTTCCTCCAGGCAACTCTCGAGCCACTCCTACCCAAGCCTGTAGCATTGCATGGGGCTGTTGTGACCCAAGGGCAGGACCCTACACTTAGCCTTGTTGAATCTCATACCATTGGCTCCGGCCCAAGGCTCCAGCCTGTCCAGGTCCCTCTGTTGGGCCTTCCTTCCCTCCAGCAGATCGACACTTCCACCCAGCTTGGTGTCACCTGCAAACTTACTGAGGGTGCACTCAATCCCCTCATCCAGATCATCGATGAAGATATTGAACAGGACCGGCCCCAACACTGAGCCCTGGGGAACACCACTTGTGACAGGCCGCCAACTGGATTTGACTCCATTCACTACCACTCTCTGGGCTCAGCTGTCCAGCCAGTTTGTAACCCAGCGCAGAGTGCACTTTTCCAAGCCGTGAGCAGCCAGCTTCTCCAGCAGAATGCTGTGGGAGACAGTGTCAAAGGCCTTACTAAAGTCCATGTAGACAACGTCCACAGCCTTCCCTTCATCCACTAAGCAGGTCACCTTATCATAGAAGACCACCAGGTTAGTGAGGCAGGACCTCCCTTTCATAAACCCATGCTGGCTGAGCCCAATCCCCTGGTTGTCCCACATGTGCTGCGTAATGACATTCAAGATGATATGCTCCATGACCTTTCCCGGCACTGAGGTCAGGCTGACAGGCCTGTAGTTCCCCAGATCCTCCTTCTGACCCTTCTTGTAGAGGGGCGTCACATTTGCTAGCTTCCAGTCATCTGGGACCTCCCCGGTTGACCGGGACTGCTGATAAATGATGGAGAGTGGCTTGGTGAGCTCCTCTGTCAGCTCCCTCAGTATCCTCAGGTGGATCCCATCCAGTCCCATGGACTTGTGAACATCCAAGTGAAGGAGCAGGTCGGTGACTGCCACCTCTTCAACAACTGGGACTTCATTCTGCATACTATCTCCATCTCCCAGCACAGGGGCCTGACAGCCCTGAGGATGACCAGTCTGACTATTAAAGACTGAGGCAAAGAAAGCATTAAGTACCTCAACCTTCTCCTCATCTTTCGTGGCAAGGTTACCTTCCGCATCCAACAAAGGAGGGAGATTCTCCCTGGCCCTCCTTTTTTCACTGATGTATTTAAAAAAGCATTTTTTGTTATATTTAATGGCAGCGGCCAGTTTAAGTTCCAACTGGGCCTTTGCCTTTCTAATCTTTTCCCTGCATAACCTCACAACATCCTTGTAGCCCTCCTGAGTCACCTGCCCCTGCTTCCAAAGGCAGTAAGCTCTCCTTTTTTTCTTGAATTCCAGCCAAAGCTCCCTATTCAGCCAAGCCAGCCTTCTCCCCCGCCTGCTTGACTTACGGCACATGGGGATGGCCTGCTCCTGCGCCTCTGAGACTTCCTTCTTTAATAACATCCAGCCTTCCTGGACTCCTTTGCCCTTCAGGACTGCCTCCCAAGGGACTCTGTTAACCAGACTCCTTAACAATCCAAAGTCTGCCCTTCTGAAGTTCAGGGTAGCAGTTTTGCTGACCCTCTTCTTTACTTCTCCAAGAATTGAGAACTCTTTCATGTCATGGTTGCTGAGCCCAAGACAGCCTCTGACCACCGCATCACCCATCAGGCCTTCTCTGTTCGTAAACAGCAGGTCCAGCGGGGCACCTCCCCTGGTTGGCTCGCTTCACAAACAGCTGCGTCAGGAAGTTACCTCCCACACACTCCAGGAACCTCCAAGACTGCTTTCTTTCTGATGTGTTGTATTTCCAGCAGATATCTGGTAAGTTGAAGTCTCCCATGAGAGCAAGGGCTAGAGATTGTGAGACTTCAGCCAACTGCTTGTAGAGTACTTCATCTGTCTCCTCATCCTGGTTGGGTGGTCTATAACAGACTCCCACCAGGATATCTGCCTTATTGGCCTTCCCCCGATCCTTACCCATAAGCACTCAACCTTACCATTACTGTCGTTGAGTTCTAGACAGTCAAAACACTCTCTAACATACAAGGCTACCCCTCCACCTCTCCTTCCTTGCCTGTCCCTTCTAAAGAGCTTGTAGGCATCCATTGCAGCGCTCCAGTTGTATCAGTCATCCCACCATGTTTCCGTGATGGTGGCGACTACATCATAGTTTCCTGGCACGCAATGGCTTCCAGCTCCTCCTGTTTATTGCCCATGCTACGTGCATTGGTGTAAATGCACTTCACTTGATCTATGGATCTCATCTCCAACACAGGTATGCCACCCTTATGCTCATCCCTAGCAAGCCTGGTTTTATCCCCTTCCCCCTTCAAATCTAGTTTAAAGCCCTCTCAATGAGGCCTGCTAACTCCTGAGCCAGAATCCTTTTCCCTCTTTACAACAGGTGAACACCACCTGTCTCCAGCAGGCCTGGTGCCATGTAAACTGCCCCATGATCAAAAAAACAAAAATTCCACTGCTGGCACCAGCCTCTGAGCCACGTGTTAATGCGCTGGGGCTTCCTGTTCCTTTCCGTATATCTCCCGGCTACTGATGGGATGGAGAAGAACACTACCTGCACTCCTGATCCTTCAAGTAACTGCCCCAGTTCTCTAAAGACCCTTTTGATTGTCTTTGCACTTCTCTCAGCTACCTCATCACTGCTGACCTGAACAACCACTAGCGGATAATAATTGGATTCTTTTACTAGCCTAGGGAGCTTCATGGTAATGTCCCCAGGGATGCAGCAGACTTTCCTATGGGATGGGTCCAGTTGGCATATAAGGCCCTCTATTCCCCTCAGAAGAGGGGGAATAGAGGGAAGCATTTGTTTAATGCGTGCTTTCATGGATACTGTAATTTAGAGGGACAGGACAAATGATGCTGCTTATATTCTAACTGGCATCTCAGGTATGGGTTAGCTATGCTGTTTAATGCATACAGCTATGCACCTGCATTTTCTGCAGAATCAGGAGTATATCCTATTGCTCTACCAATACTCTGTTTCATCAGTTACACACAGTTACACTGTGGCTATGAAACACAAAAATTACTTGTGTACACATAGTGGCACATTTTTCTGTTAGCAGATAGCTATGTTATAAATATGTCACAAGTTTCAAATGTGGAAATGTGGAAATGTGCCTAGGTATGCACATATGCTTTATTGTGCACTAAAAGGCTGACTGAACCCATCTAGCACCACCAGCACTTTACTGCATGGTCATCAACTGGAATCTAAAAGTACACTAGTGTATTTAGTGTGTAATCACTTGTACAAGTGATAGTTTAACAAAAGTCTCCATGAAGACATTCCTAATATAGACCCTTTCTTTTGAGGACTTTCTGGTAGAAGACTTACCACTGTATTGCAATAACAGCACAGAAGACACTGCAAAAGGATATTCACATACTAATCATTCTTAGGTATTCCTAAGGACACCAAGTAGGTAGTTGTTAGGATTGAGTATAGCAGGTATGATCAGCTTTTGTGAATCCATCCCCAGCAGCTAAAACATACAGGTATTCCACTTACAAATTTTCCTAATTTAGCCATAATTCCTCTAGATGTACTATATATTTTACATATATTATTTATATATATTTTTATATATTAGTCTCCCTATCAACCTTTTGATACAACAAAAATGAGCAACTTTCTTGAAACTCCCTCCAGTTTTTCATTTTGCTTCATTTTTTTTAAGACACAGAGATAAAAAGTGAATACACAGAAGTTTACAGGTGGACTATCTCAAGACATCATTCACTCTTTTCTCAAACCTTTCACCGTGGACATCGCATTAACTAGGTCAAAAACTTCTGGTTTAGGTCTCCATTAGATTGGCTGGAAAAGATGCTCTTAAATAAGTACAGAGCTACAGAAGCTGCCTGACAGCCTTCATTACTGAAATGCCATAAAGGTAAAGGTGCAAGAGAGGCAAAGAATAGGTAGAACATCTTACTAGCAAAAGATTCAAGAAGGCATGACTGAGACATCTCTCATGTTTGAGGCATAACTGAGCACATGGGTATGACTATACCACCTTCCTACAGGGGTTTGAAGTCCTGTGAAAAGCGTTTAGACTTTCCTCAATGCAAACTTCTTATAATAGATGCATTTCCGAGAACAACCTGCAACTTGAAAACTTGGAATGGATACAGTTTGGCTCAGGCAGTGTGGCCCTGCCATCAGCATGACTTTTCCTCAAACACATATTTTCATGCAGTTTCCTGCCTATATCTTCAAAGAAGTAGGTAGAACATTCTTAGCTCATACTAAAACTCATACTCGTAGGTCATACATTGACTGCTCTTCTTGTTTATAAATCTTATCAGCAGATAATATATCAATATTGATATTGATATATCAATGTCAATACACCCTTTGTATGTTGGAAGTACAAGGGAATTTTTCAACCTGTCTTGGAGTCAGAAGTTTTTCAAGCTAGGTCACTGAAAAAAATGGAGTAGTTTGTCTACTTCTGGGCTCCCCAGTACAAGAAACACAGTGACAAACTGAAGGGAGTTCAGCAAAGGTTCACCAAAACATTTAGGGTTCTAAAGCATATGACATATGAAAAGAAGCTGAGGGAATTCAGTTCATTTAGCTGGAAGAAGAGAAGGTTAAGGAGGGATCTCACTACTGTCTTCAGCCACTTAAGTAGTAGAGAGATGACAGAGCCAAACTCATCCCAAAAATGCTCAGAAAAATCACAAGAGGCAATGAACATAGGCTGGACCAAGGGAAGTTCCTATTCAATACAAAGAACAGAGGTTTTAACCATGAGCATGATCATGCACTGGAGCAGGCTGGCCAGAGAGGCTGCTGAATCTCCAGCCAGGGAAACACTCAGCACTTGCTTAGATGAGTTGCCCTGAGTACCCTGCAATTTCAAAAGAGGCTCTAACTGTGAAACTGGCCCTGCTTTGGGGAGAGAGGTCAACCACATGATCTCCAAAGGCCCCTTCCAAATTCAGCTGCTATGCGATGCTATGAAAATGTGTGGACCACATACAACCACTGTTTTTCATTGTTGACCGAGAACCTTACCACTCAAAGGACACAATATCAAAAATACAAATATAAGAATTCTCTCTCACTTTCATTTCACAAGTCATGTCTTTTTTTATTATTATTTTTACAACAGAACAACACTTTTGACACAGTGAACTTCTGAGTGGAACATTTAAGTCATCTCACCTTTTGCTCTAAGAAATGCAGTACAGTCTGTTAAATCAGACTTAAAAAAACCACAACAAAACAAAATAAAACCCCAACAAACCCACACAAAAAACTCAACCCCAATGTCTTTCACTCTGCCTTTTCTCTGGACTTGCTTCAGGCCAGCTTTATAGGAAAGATGGACCGCAGCGTTCTCATTCCAGCTCATTTTGTCAATGCATTTTACTTTCTTACTTCTTTTTGACCCTCAGGATCAGCTCTTATTCTGTTCACTGTTCATTTGCTTCATAATTTTAGGAAAGCCTGGTTGTTTGCTGCAACACAGCTGGCAAATGAGGTTAAGAAATGCGATTTTCTAACAGAGTACTCTGAAAGCAGCCAGACTATCTACAGCTTTGTGAGCATCTTTAAGTATGCAGAAAACAAACAAGCACTGATTAAAATTCTGGGAAAACACCCGAGTGTTTGAATCTCATGTAATACTCTGGTAAGGGATTCACTGGTGCTTACCTGGGATTCTCAGAAACAGCAGCAGACTGTTGTTCCCCTGACTATATTCAACCTCAGTACTTAAAATGGCACGGTAAAGAAAATACTAATGACATTCAAATCACATTTACAGAAACCATAAATGTTTTAGCACTATGTCTGTCTGTTCTTTCTGTCTTCAGGCAGGCAGGACCGTGCCTCTCGGTAGTAGTGTTTGTTCCATTACTATCTGCAAGACATTTTGTCCTGAGAAAGGTGAGCAAATCTCACTTTTTTTCTTCTTACAGTTAAAATCATCAGACATTTGCTTTTCCATCCTTTTCTACTGCCCTTATGATACATTTTGCTTATCACACCTCAGCTATCTGTCAGGAAAGTATATTAATGATTTCTACCAATAAATAATAGGCTTCTATAATACAAACTCTTAACATTCAGAATGGTGTGGCCACTTTCATGACACAGATATAGAAGTTTTTAGCAGCTGCAAAGACTAAAACAATCTCTAGGACATCAATAACAGAGAAAATCTTATGCCAGTGCCCTACGTTTCTCCCTTCTACAGATTCTGCATTTCTGAAGGAAGAAAAAGAAGAGAGGAGAATGATGTTAGAGCACATAACTAATTCCACCATCACTGACAGCCCAACTGCAGGCTGTCACATTGATGATGATACACTAGCAGCTTCACAGTAACTGCAGAAACAATCTTGAAGATGTAGAGCAACATATTCTGCAACCCAAGCATCATTCCTCTGTCTGTGTTTGCTGGGTGGTAACACAAGCAGTCTACTTCCAGTGTCGGTGTGTATATTCCAACACAACAACTTGTGCAATGCAAAGTCTCAGGCACAGATCATCCTCTGTCCAGATACAAGCTAGAGCTTCCATCAGAAGGCTGTGTGTCTGTTAAATCAGATAAGCTAAGGTATATCTGAAGTGTTAAAACCTGAAATACCCAAGTTATACATTCACATCTCTAGTTAAGTTTCTCTGTAGGAGGTGTCAGCCACTGAGAGCAAAGACCACACTGGACCCTTTAGGCATGGCAGCAGCTGTAGCTGCAGGTAGTGATGAGTCTGAAAGCAGGAATCATCAGTATGTGCCCAGCTTGGACTCAGGTGCTTAAATGGTGGCATTTCAAATTAGAACAATTATGTCAAATAATTTTTTGCTTGCTGTGTGCTAGCAAAGAGGAGAGTTTGTCTGAGTAGTTGGAAAAGTTTTCACATGCCTTGCATTAACTGTAAAGCTGTTTTCTGATGTTACTACTTAGAGTTTAGGAGTCAGAGCTCTAGCACTGACTAGAGCTCTGATTCTGGTCACTTAAGTAAAAATATCCTCAGAATGAATTAGTCCAGAAAGCTGACAACTTACAATGACCATGAAAACTTTATTGAAGCAAAGTGGACTGGATATTTTTAGAAGAGCCAGATGCAAAAACATCCTAGGGAGCTGCTATCCATACAGATCGATTCACTGGGCCATAAGTGCTCTGTGGAAAACACAAATTTTACATGTTTGGAGGAAAAAAAAGGAGAATCTGGAAATAGTGTGGCATGTTCATGTAGACCTAACCTAATAAAATTAACTTTGCAGAGAAGGAAATTTCTTACAAATACAGATGGAACTTCTATTTGAATGGAAATTGCAGTAATTTTAGTAATTTTAGAGCTATTTTTTCACTCAGTTTACTTTGTCTTTCTGTAACCTTATTTTTCTTTTGTTATTGTTCACATGATGATGCCAAGGTGACATCTTTTAATCACATCAGACAAAACCCAACAACGTTCTATCAAAAATCCTAGTAATACATGGATTATATACATCGAATTGCTTCACTTTAAAAAGTTAGATGAAAGTATTAAGACATGACAGAAAATATCTCAAGTGTATATGAGCAGTTATACCTGTGAAACATGCCAGTTGCCAAAAATGATTCACAGGTAAAGTGGTTCACCAATAACATCAAAAGGCAAGCATATGCAGTTACTTTGTATTTCATCTATACAAAGCAAAAAAGCCATCACAAATCTATGTTGTTTTCTCTGTGGTATATTGCATAAAATTCATTCCACAGTGGGGAAAAAATCAAATCAGCCACAGGAAGAACATATACAGACAAAATCCCTTGTTTGGTGGTGGAAAGATATGGAACCTAGTAATTTATTTTAACATACAAGGCAGATCATCTCCTTCATGCAACAAAGCTATGCTGGTTAACAGTAAAGGAGGATGGTGTACTCCAAGTGAAAAAAATACTACCTTTTCAAGCAGCAAAGTGATAGAAAATTTGTTTATTTTCCTGTTACTCCTTTGTGTCAGGACTGCAGTGCAGGAAGCTTAAAATCATGTCTGTTTATGCTAGACGAAACAACAACATTCAAAAGTGATGTGACAGAATTTGCCACTTCTCTTGCAACTACTGTGATGTTAGAACAAATCTCAGGTTGCTGAACTACTGCCAATTTGATCATGACTCAAAGAAGTTAACAGATCAACCTTTAGCTGTTAAAGCCATCTACAGTTCACAATAACTTATGCCACAGTTGTGTAGTGTAGATAATTGCTCTAGATATTTCTGACATTTGCAAGAGTTTTTACATTTTAAATACTGCTTTCCAAAGGATGTTCCTGAGCTGTGTTTGCTTATTGAGAGGATTCTTGAACCTTCAGGCTTTCAACTGAGTTTTCATGAAATTGTAAGACTGACAAAGGTTCTCTCCTCTTCCTCAACTATTGCTTTAACTTCTCTTTTAAAATAGACTGCTGGTATTTTGGTTTGGCTATAATTATTTTTTGGAAAAAAATAAAATTGAAATTTTAGCTGCTTGCATTGAAATGATTCAACACAGCAAACCAGGGAGGAAACAGAGCTCCATACCTCTAACCAACATCCGCTTCCTGCCAGCTGGATAACTAAACAAGGATTTAGACAAAAAGCATTAAGACTCTCAGCTGGGATTTTCAGGATGGTCATAGCATTGCTCAGAGACTTCAGATAATAGAGTAGGGATGTCCAAGCTCCAGAAAGGATTTTCTGAAACTGCCTGGCATGGCTTTGTATGTACATGATAAGGTAGGAAAGAGAAATGTCAGCTGTTTCAGAGAAACAGTTAGTTGCCAAAGAGCAAACAGATGTGGTACTCGCTTTCATGGACTTTTCATGAATATCCATCACGGTATGCTATTCAAATAGTAGATGCAGATACCGTGTGATTTACATTGCCACAAATAAAAGGTATCTAATATCCTTGAATACACAGTTAGTTGGTAAATAACTCACTAGTACATTAGTAGAAATTTTGCAGATGGTGAGTAGCAACCTATTGGAAGCTAATTATTTATTATATTTGAGGTATGCTGTAAAATCCACAAGACACTTATGAATATACTGGAATCATTTAGAAGTTGTATCAATAGTGTTTCCCTATGATTTTTATAATTTTTATGATCCCCTTTCCTGGACACAACTCTATTGCTTCCTGTTGGTCTATAGCATTATTTGTCTTTGTCTTAGCTCTGGAGCCGGGAAAGTTACTCAGTGAAGCAGGCTCCCTTAAGCTGGCAATGAGTAACAGTGATGGCAGGCCCACTTCTGTAAATGCAAAAGATTCTGAGAAATCTTTCCCCTCACAAAAACTTGATCACTTCTGACCACTGCTTGGCTATCTGTAAAGGTACCTTAGGAATTTTGCTTAATCATCTGTGCAGGGTTGTTTTCTCAGCTGGTGAAATTAATGAGCCTTTTCAAAACTAAGGAGGTGCCATCAGAGAGTCAATTGCTGCAACAAATACAAAGAAGTAAGCCCAAGTACAAAAGCACCTGTTTTTCATGGAGGTTGTGACCAAATCTTAGGAGGTGTTACACTGCAGGAGAGTCATACTTTCTAGACCAACCATAGAAGTGGACAGCCCAGCTAGGCTCACTACCTCTGCTGTGTTTCTGGGAGACAGCTATGCTAGCTGTAAAACTGACGCTAAGATACTTTGGTTAATGTCAGCTGACAATGAAAGAACAAAGAATTCTGATGAAAGCCAGATCTATTCTATTTTTAAAAATTAAATTAAATTTTAAGCACACAGTTTGAAAGTCAGAACAGGATTAGTCAGGTAGATTACCAGTTATTTAGCTGGGTTTAAGGCAGAGTTACAAAGTTCTTGCAAAGGGCTCTGAGATTAACAGATCTGGCCTAAATTATTTTTTTCCTTATATAATATCCATGTATGGTAATATTTACAATACTTCAGAAAACTAGGACACTTTGAAACTAAGAGAATGTCCATGTGTATAAAGCATAGACTATGGGTCTTGCGAATGTGGCATATATTAGAGAGAGTCTGGTTTTCTAACTGGATCAGACCTGGTTTAAATGTCTGAGATATTCATGTATATGTCAAACTTGTGGCTAGTTACATTAATCAAACTTTTCAAACCTTGGACAGTGCAATATTTTGGTCACATTACTGTAAGTTTTAGTATCAATGTAAAATATCATTAAGACATAATTAAACTTTGCTTAAAAGAAATGTGCTGCATTTTCAGAACTAGAAACTCTGTCAGGGCATTATAACTTTTTGTATTATATTTTAAAAAGCATATTTGCTTAAGTTTTTAACTATGATGGCCAGAAAAAAATTCTAATTCAGTTAAAATTTCTGTATGCCTTTGGAAATCAGATTAATTGTTTAAGTCTGTTTAGAAGCTGAATGTTATCCAGTCAAAAAAGCAAAATTATAGCTTAATAATAATGATAATAATAGCAGAGTAATATAATCTCCACCAAAATCAAACTGCAACAAAACAAAAAGTATTCCCTCAGCAGCCACTTAGAAGTCCTCTCACACATATTAGCTCGTACACTAAACTAGCAATCAGCTCAGATCACAAAATTGTGGTTGTTGGCTGATACAATAAATGATAAAAAAAATGGGAATATTTCATAATTTGTTCACATTTAAAGTGTAACTGGTATGTGAATGAGTTATCTTATACTGTTATCCTCATTCTTGGCTTGAGCGATATTTTTGATAAAAGATATTCCTGTCAGACCAAGTATGGAAGAATGCAGTGTTTGTGTCTTCTAAATAAATACATAAATTTTTAAAAACCTAAGTGGGCCTATTTACCTTTCAAATTCAACAGATTCTTGTCCATCTGTTGCTCATAACATTGATTTTCATTCCTCTTGGCATTGTACCTGCTAAAGTCAGTTCATATTAATGTCAGAGATGATGCATAAAGAATAAAAAGTGTCTGCATTTCTGCTACTGAGGCTCCAGAGTAAGGAATACAATATTAAATCAGCAGATACCTGAATTTACCTAAAGAAACTACATCTTGTCTGTGGTTCATAGGTAGCCTCCTGTTTCTATGTCTTTGAAGAGTTAATGGCTGAATGAGGGTAGGAGGGGCAGCAGGTGTTTATTTTGAAGGTAAATATACTATTATGTAGCTTGTAGTCCAATGATCAATATGCAAGTATATGAAGACTGGGGACAGCTGTGATGTACTGTGACAAATAGTGATTGATCTGCAAGCCCAGTGGAGAACCCAGTCAATACCAGTAAAATTCATGAAGTGTTTCTTTCTGCCAGTTTGGCTCACGTTCCATAGATGCATGCCGGAGACCTAATGTTGTTAGCCAAGCTCTACCACAGCATCTGCCACGTCCACAACCCACAAGTGACACCCATTTGTTTTATGTAGCTGACGACAAATCGATCAGTTGTTTCTCAGCAGTCACCAGTAGTTTCCCAGCAATCTTCCAAAGACAAAGAAATGTGTAATCACACAGTAGTAGGCTCTCATCTTTGCACATTAAACATGCATCGACCTAGTTTATTTTAATATGTGAATGTCAAGCTTCTGTTCCTCAGTCACTGGCTTATGCAGCTGAGTTGACACAACACAGTTTCTATATGTAGTAGCCGTATTTATCCCCTCTTCTCTCTACTTGCCTCTGTGCACCAACCTGTGAACAATTTCCTGAAACTCAGCTCTTTTTCTTCTCAATATGAAATGAAACCTGGTACATAATAACACAGGAAATGAAATTACACATAATGCTATAGGAATGAAAAGAGCAGAAAATGAAGACAAACAAATTGAGCAGCAATAACCAACACACCTACCTTAATTAAACCCTCTGTTATATTTTCTTCTTTATCGGGATTGATTAATTTAAGAACTAATTCTGGCTTCAAGAAAGCCATCAGAAAAATCTGTCACTGACAGCCAGAACAGAATCTAGCCCACTGGCTTTCCACCTGTTTTCCTTCGTACTACCTAAGACTGAACCTAATCATATATACTAGCAGAAGAACAAAATGTAAGATCGCATGATTTTCACAGTGGATAAGAACAGTCCATCTCTCTAATAACAAGATGCTTTAGAGGAAGTGCATAAAAAACCACCAGCAGCCTTTCTGGGATAAAACAACAGGAGTTTTCAGTCCCAGAATAAAATTCCCCCAGTGACTGGACTCCCAACATTTCCAGAAAAACTCCCTGAGCTATCAAATTCAGACCAAGAAACTGATTGCGGGCATGGGATTCAAGATAGCCTGTTTTTCCCTGGCTACATTTTTGTCAAACATCTGTTGGCTAACACCCTCAAGCATGCAGCTTTGGCATGACTTTAAAACCTCATCTGTATTGTTTTCATACTTAATTTTAGAATCTGATATTATAGTTTTCCCTCTAAAGTTCAAATCCCTGAATGAAACTTGTTTGGGCAGAGTCTCAGAAGATAAGGGTGCAAAAGTCTGTATCCTGAGTTGTCTGGCTGAGATAAAGAGCAATAAAGTTCCTTGTGGCCTGTAAACGTGTTATGGCAGTTATCTTCTACGATAAACCTCATGTGATGTGGAAATGGTTGGAACAAACTGAATGTGTTTAAATGATGATTATGGACTTTCAAGACTCCTACTGAAGTCACAAAATACTTTGTAGTAGAACAAAAGGCTGCCCTAAACTCAGTCACAGGCTGGAAAGAAAGACGTGACTATAAATGAACCTGTTGGAAAACCACTGTCACCACCTTCACTGCACTCTGAAACTCAAGATATTACCATCATACTGCTGGCCTCTGTTCTCCTTATCCTGAAAATCTGATTAGAGTGAGGAGTCACATCCATCTCCATCAAGGGTGGCTAAATCCTGAGCAACATCTAAGAAATGGAGTTCCTGCTCGAATGAGCTAAAATCTTATCTTACCTTATTCTTTCCACCCTTCCCATTTTCTGTTCTCCACCAAAAAGAAGAAAAAAGCAGAAAACATTATTGTCCCTCAACAGCACCGCTGACTTACTCCTCCTTCCCCAGCACATCTTCAGGGGTCTGACAAAAAGGTAAAAGCTGAAAAATGGTATCACACATAAAATGAAATTTTCCACTAAGTAATGACAATGGACCATGTGAACTTTGCAAAACAGAATCTGGCGGTCAGAGGAGGGAACCGAGAGATAAGGAAGCATTGGTTTTATGACTATATCCTTGAAGAAGAACTGCGAGACTGATAAAGGGGAACATCCTGCCTGAGAAGATGCCGAAAGCTGGGTGATAAAGTGTGAAGTCAAGGAGGGCAACTAATTGGGATGTTTTATGCATGTTGATAAGAACTAAAACTAAGTGTCCTTTAGGTGCACTATCCTCATTGTAATACTGGAAATCACGCCCATAGGTCAGAAAGGCCCCTACTCAAATAAGCCCCTTACTCTCTGATCATGCACAGCAAAGTTAAAGGGAGCTGTACCCTTAAGATAAAGTAAGAAAGAGACTAACCAATGATTAGCTGGGGGGTGAGAATATTAGCTGTTACTAACGAACACATTTAACTGTATAAATACCCTGTAGTTTCTTGGTGCTGTGTGCTAGCTTTGTAGAGTTACCACCTAGCACCCATCTTTGTGCAAATATGAAATGAATAAAATACCTCTGCTCTGTGTGTATTTTGGCATTTTGCATTCCAGGTGAACGAACCCACTTTCAGGAAAACAAAAGGAGAGGGGAGCTTAAGATAAATTGGAGGGAAGGGCAGCTAAGATAAGAAAGGGATGACCAAAGTCATTGTGGGAGTCTGAGGTGGTAGAGCAAGCAAGGAAAACATTGAATTTGAACCTTAACCATGCATGTTTTAGAGAATATATTATTTGTTGCGGTAATCTTAGAAAATTTACTCAGCTTCAGCATAAATACCTGATCTGTGGAACAGTGGTATATACATTCAAAAGCAGGATGGTGGACTGCATCCTCTTCCCCTGACCTGGATAAAAGAACTTGTATTGTACAGCTTTTCCAGACTTCCAGGGGATGTTAGTTCAATTACTTCTGAATTAATTTCACTAACTTTTCTGCTTTGGGCATGACATGTCTGTAAATACTACTTTTTCTGTGTTTATTCATTGGGGAATTCTGCAGTCCCAGTACAGGAGCCACCAGTATCACAAGTGGTTGTAGAAGGGGTTAGGAAAAGCATGAGAAAATGGCATGGGAATATGGGAATGAAAAAGTAAAGAAAACAAAAAAAATAGGCAAGCTGTGAGCATCAATATTATGAAACACCCTTTTGAAGGGAGGAGGAATGGAAGAGTGAATTAAATTTTTGGAGTAACATATAATTTCTGATAGATTACAAGATCTGAATAAAACAGGTTTTTTGGGTGGAAGGGGAAAAGTTGTTTTACTTTTAAACTTCAAAAGTAAATTGATCATCTTCTTCATGTAACTTTCAAGCTTAGCATTTTTAGCATTTGTTCCTCAGTGAAAACCAAAATATCTCATTTCAAGAATGTCTGAAGAGCTTTTAGAAATAAGAAACACCAGTATTGCCTCTGCTTTCAGAATATCACAGTTGTTAAATTACAAAAACATGTCACAGAATAAGATAGAATTTGTAGATCTTACCTTCCTACGATGGGAGGGCACAATAAAATATGTTTCAATATTATGCTTCTTCAGGAAACTGTTCCTTTCATGACCATATCCTGGTTCTACCTCATAGTCCCCATTTAGGCACTCTAAGGTGGTCTTTGTAATGTGAACCTTCCTGGAGAGAAAGTTGGAAACTGTTGTTTAAAGCCAAGATACATTATGAGCTATTTGCTATTGAAATACACTCCTGTACAGAAGATCATAAAGAAGTCAAATTACATATAAAACCCTATTTCTGATGTAAAAAAAATGTTTTGTCTTTTCAGCCAAATACCACACAGAAATATTTCTGTTACCTGCATTTTCTAAACTTGAGCAGAGTGAACAGAAAGATAACTGTTGACTGTCCAAACACTTGCAGATTTGTTGATTTGTAGAAAGTGAAAGCCTGCACATCATCTTCTATATTGTGTGGTTTTCTTAAATGTTTACCTCACTGCCTGCTTAGAAAAATGTCCTGCTGTTTGAAACTTGTGACTTCACACTCCAAATCTCTCCTGTGCATAAAGGAGAACCTTCTTTTCTGTTCCACTTCACATTTCTGACTTGTTTCATTTACTCGCTCTGTTTTCTAGGCAGCTTTCTAATTCACTTTGTTTTGGCAGCACAGCCATCTTTTGACAGTACTCATGAGTTTTCTTATCCCAAAAGCTGTCTTCACATTTTCTCATGAAAGACGCCTTATATTTTAAATGTTTTCACAGAAGTTATCTGAAAAACTGTTACTGCTCTGCTGGTTTTGGCTCTTCACTGTAGTGCCTGTGGTGGTCAGGGGCCTTTCCAGCTTCCCATGCTCTGCCATGTGGGCAGGAGGCTGGGAGGGGTGGGGCCATGGCTGGGGCAGCTGACCCCAAATGGCCAATAGGATGCTAATTCCATACCATGTGATGCCATGACCAGTATATTAAGGGGCGGGGGGGGGGGGAGGCTGGTGTGTGGTTGCTGTTTTATTTTAATTATTAAACTGGTCTTATCTCAACCCACAAATGTTACCCTTCTGAGCCTCTCCCCCTTCCCACTGGTGGGGGAATAAGCGAGTGGCTGTGTGGGGCTGAGTTACTGGCTAAACCACAACACTGCTGAACATGTGTTCGGATTTTTTTCACTGGAAAACCTTAAGATAAGGAACACAGAAAATATATGGCCAAAATTGTCTAAGGCAGACATAGGTAACAAACAGAAATTCACTCATCCACAAAAATTAAGAGGTCCCATTGTCCCCCTGTTCAGCAAATAATGATCTTGTAAATAGCCAACAGAGGATAGTAGGTACCAGTCCAAATGTGAGTTGTACACAGAAGTGCTCCCATGGACCTTTGTGAAAGTGTACTCTGTGCATTTAAATTGGGTCCAAAGCTGTCCAAGGACTACTTAAAATCCCAGGACATCCCCTGTGGGACATCCTGCAGGTTTATGCGTTACCGTATCATTCGCACACACACCATCAATATTTGAATATATGAACAGCTGTTTACATTACTAGTTTCAGAAATCTTGCCATGTAAAAGGAGAAAGGCACACACACCCCCACCCGTGTAGAGGTGCAAGGGTAAAAATTTCCTGTTATAACTAGAGGGTTTTACTTTTATAACATGAAATGGCAGAAGTCTAGCATTCCTACATTCCTAGCACTGTCTCATTCCTACTCTTTAAAATAGACAGCTTCTAATATGGATTTAGTTTGGAAATGTTTTACTTCTATTCTAACCTATTTCTAAGGTAAACTTCAAGATCATTTTGAGAATTCTTCAGGATAAATCGCATAATAATTTATTGCTCTTACCAAACAGAACCCTTCTTGTTGATAGAAATTCCATTACAAATGCCTCAAAGAAGGAAATAAATTCCTCACCCATGTAGGTTTCTATTTCTTTTTCTATGGTGTTTTCCCAGACTTACCCAGGCAGTCCTCCAGCTTCCATTACATTAGCTAAAGTGACATCATTTGACCAGACATCATATTGCCATTTTCGGAGACCCAGGACCCCACAAAGCACCCTGCCTGTATGCAGTCCAACTCTCATGTTGAGGTCAACCTCTGTGGCTTCTGCAACAGATCTGGAATAAACAGCATCAGAATATTAGCTTTTAGACAATGACGTTGTTGTTGATTTTCTTTTTCTCTACTTCCCCCAAAGTCAACTTATATATAATCTCAGATTATATATTCATGTACTGTTCTTTTCCTTCACCAGTTTTAAAGCACTAATTATAATTCCAAATAAAAAGTTTTCTTGGTCATATTTTAATTACTGTTGAACCAAAATCTCAGTATTTCTAGATTTCTTAACACATTAAAATTTAATTTTCCAGGTTTCACGGAAACCCAGAAAATGTTATATTTTGTTACATTTAATAAAATAAAAAAGAGAAAAAAAGGGATAATAAAGCAGGTGTAGTAAATGGCTCCATCACCAATCTTCCCTAAGACTATAACTTTCAGGTTTTATTTGCCACTTTTGCAGTATTTGTTATCATGGTCCTACAGAATCTTAGATATTTTACTGGGAGATAAACAAAGATCTTTCTGGCTGTAACTCAAATAACTCAAAGACAGTCAGCTTAACTCCTGCACTTTCCTGTTTATCTTGCGTCTCACACATATTTACTTTTTTTTGTCATAAATGTTCCCTTTTCCCAATGTGTATTGATTTCAGCATGATAACAAGCAACCACAACATGACTGTTGGAATCAAAAGAAGTTTTTTGAAACTATTCTATTAGGTTTAATTTTAACATGACATGTATGTAAGCAAACGTTTCAATTCTACTATTACTCCAGGCTGCTTTCAAATCAGTATTAAAATGGGCTACCTAGCTGCTTCTTTCTATCTAAAATCTCTCTTAACATTCCTCCTTAGACTTGGGTTTACTGGTTGGTGGAGTAAAATATAAACTTGAGTCACTCAAGACTTGCATTTAATTTCTCTCCCTGTTTTACCATATTTTGTTGTGACTCAAAGGTAATTTGATCCCCTTTCAGTTCTCCATCTGTAATACCAAAATAATAATTTCTTTTCCTTACTTCTTTTGTTTGCAGTGGTTTGATCTTAAGGTAATAGTGTAAAATATTTAATCTGTAATTAAAATAATATAAAATAGTCTGGAAAAAGAGCAGAGTGTGGACCCAAACACTTCCTCTCTGTGCAGCACAGAGGGTTAAAAATAATAATAAAAAAGTTTTGTCTCATTTATGTTATCACAGTTTAGATTTGTGATGTTGTCTACATTCACCATTTAATCAAAACTCCACTTCAATGGAAACCTACTTAGTTAAAAATTAACCTTTTTTCCCCAAAGTATCTCAGACTGTCAGTCTTCATTGGTGATACTTATTTCATATTTCATTACATTTTTTCAACTGATATTTTCACCCTATGCTACTGCTTGGAAACTGTTGCAACTACTAGTAATCAAGAGTTGTGCTGCATCTTTACCTTTACGGTATGCTCAGCTGAGCATCATTTCCTATGGTGAGACTGAAAGGGCACAGGTTTCTATTTAAACACTCTTACAGTTTCTGTAAGAAAAGATGTATGAAGAAGTACTAGAGTATAAACACAAATATCTTTCCAAAGTTCCTGCAAGAATGGCACAGAAACCACCTGTAACTATGGACCTGCACCTGTAAATTAAATTTAACCTTCAGAGATTTTCATTGTATATCTGGGAAAGGAAGAATTAATTGGCAAAGTCACTACTAAAAGAATTTTGAATTTTGGTGCCACAGTAAGGAAGAATTCTTCATTTCTGTGAATGCAGGACATGCTATAACTCACACCCTGCACTGACTTGTGAACACTGAAAAGGAGCCTTGAAACTAATAGTCTTACACATTACTTGCAGAGGTAACATTGTGCATTAATCTTTGCAGCTTTTTCTGTTACAGAGACACCTGGCATTCCACAGTTAAGTTGCTGTCCAAAAAGAGATAATAAGGGTGAATAAATGAAACTGACTAATGAGTGTAAGGCTTTATTTTCATTAAGTTTTTTAAATTAAGTTTTCCAATACATTTAATAGGAGAAGACCTTAAATTTAGGCTCTGGCTATAATTTTCCCTTGATCTTCATAGACCATTACATTTTTTTAAGGTATCATCCAGATTTGGCAGAGAGGTGTTTAGGAGGACTTTTCAACTATTTCAGTAATAGTCACTGTATTTGTCTCTTGTATAGTTGTAACTTTGTAAATACAATTAACAGAAAGGGCAGCATAGGTCAAGGTGTGAGGTAAGCAGCACAAGATACCTGGCCTCAGTTTAAGTATGGAGCTCTGCAGCCATGAGGTGCTGAAGTATATACCATGTCAGCTACCACTAATGTGAGTAATGTAGAGATTTCTTGTGTCTCCACAGGCAACCTGGACATACCACATTTTTCAGTCATGTTTTATGCAGCAGCACAGAAAGGCTCATGCATAACTGTCTGAAAGATTAAATATTTCCTTGTCCTATTTCTACTCACTGCAAGTCAGCTTTCCTTTATTCAGTTTCTGTTCCCAGTCAAGCCTCAAAAATTACTCCAAGGAGTCCAAAAAGAATTCAAATGTTACAGGGCTTGTTGTTCACAGAGTCTGCTTGCCAAAGCCTCCAGGATATGAAAGGAGCTAATAATATAAGCCACCTAATGATAACTTAACCTTTGTATCTTTGCCTGTGCATGTGTATTGTGCCATTAACAGACTGACCTTACACCAAGACCGTACCTTGCAAGTCAAAGCCCTTCAGGATTAGACCTTGCTTGCCTTTCTATGTTCTCCTGCGTAACTAGGATCCTATGTAATTATCTTCACTGGTGAACCTACAAGTGTGTGAGTTTCTCTGTTTGCAAATGAAAGTTATGGTTTTTTTCTGTTTAAAACCTTATATAAAACCTCAGGCTAAATGTAAGTGAATAGACAGTTCAGTTCAGTCATTGATAAAGGCCACCTCAGACCTTTGACCTTGCTTTGTCTCAGCTGGCTTGAGAGAAAGGAGGGAATTTCTCTGCTTTTAGAAATTTGAATAGCATAAGAATAAGCAAAACGATAAGAAAAGAGCAGAGAAATAAAACATGGCTGATCATACTCCTTGTCAAATAAGCTGGTCTGTATAATGTACCAATGAATGATAAAGCAGAATCTGAAAACACTTCTTGTTTTGAACAAAAGATTTGCAGAAGTAGTCAGTCAAAAAACAAATCTAGAATGTATTTCTACATTTTCCCCAGAAACTACAGTGTGTTTCAGGGGTGCTTTCGCAATTACTAAATTTGAGTAGGGAAAAGAGCTCATGAAAAGTTCATTAAATTTTTTAATTTACCTTGAAGACTTGTGTGCCCTTTATGCAGTTAATTTCCATGAATATACCCCACTGAACTATCAAAAACGAGGAATGTTAAGTAATATATAAAAAATAGGTTTCAAATATAAAATCAGACCAGTACCACAATCATATTCTGAAACATCAACATTTATGCACTAAAATATCACAAAAGTGTCCAATGATACATTTTAAATTATAAATAGATTTCTGAAAAAATATCAGCACTTCACAAACAAACCGTGAATAGGAGAAAGAAGTTTCTCAAATAAATTATTCATTATAACTTATTCTCTCCTAGGTTCAGATAGAATATTCTCAAAAATTTTCCAAATGTTAACACAAAAGTAAGCCCAGAAACAAATGGAAATCAAAAAACATTTTCCTTTTAAACTAGAAGCATAAATATTTCTGTGTCAGTTCCATTCCAACATCATCAGGAATTGTTTAGTTCTTGGATGTTAATGGCAAAGACTATCTGTCTGTGAACTGCTGTGTCTGCCTGGCAGGCCATGGAAGGAGAGGCTGCAGGCCACGGCCTAGAGTACCAAGTAATGCCCATATGCTAGGCCCCCTTGCCCTCCCTCTGATTTGCCTTCCCACGAGGTGGGGGCCATGTTAGTCCTCTCAGGCAATTAAGTTTTGTTGTTTGAAAACCTCTGCTGTCCTATTACAGCAGCTGTTTCTCCAGGTCAGGTTCAGGGTTATTTGTTTGCTTGGTATTTTGAGGTGGGTTGTTTTTTTAAATATTGACCAGAGCTGCATGCTTTCCCAGTACATTGCTCACCCAGAGCACAGAAGCAGAAAGCTAGGACAGAGAGCCTGGGCTGTGAAGGTCTGGTGGCTTCAGCAGCCAAGAGGCTCACTTTGACATGGGGGCAAGCTGACTGAGCTTTCACCAATGGTGGTAAAGTCAGTTCAGGGTAGACAGTTTTCTCCAATGCTGAAAATGTAGTTGCTTGTTCTCCCAGAATTCAAGGTCAGCTCACTTCTGCCAGTCCAAACTTTCCCAGGCCCTGGATGTCTGGAGGGCCAGGGGAAAAGTATCAACAGTGTTGACATCAGGAAAATTAGTGCTTCTGCGTTCTTCCTCAGACAAAAGATCACACAGGAAAACTTGACATTACAGTTGGGCTTCCTCAAACTGCTGCTGTAGTTCCTCTCCCTTTACCCAGTGTCTTTGGTCAGCCAGTGACCAAACGCATGGGAAGGAGACAGTTCAGGCATCAGCCTCCACAATGTCCCATGTAACCAAGCAGCAACACAATGTGCAGGTGCAAAATAAGCCCAACTTCCATCTGTCAGGTCTTACACAGGTGACTGGTGGAGTCATTCATATTAGGTGGAGTCATCCATATGGGATAAACTCACCTATGCAACACAGAAATGCTGACCTATCTCCTGATAGACCCCACTGGGGTGCCCAGGTTTCAAGAAGCAAATGTTCGTGAACACTTTCCTTCAGACCTTTTCAACCTCCACATGCAGTAGGAACATTCAGTACAGGGGGGCAGATGAGACCTATTCTAAAGTAACCCTCCCTCTCCTCCCCCTGTAATATGTATAGGTTAAACTGAAGCAGTCAGCACCAGCTGCTGTGATCTACACATGTGCTCCTACTGTGCCTACCTGCTAATGTAGACATAGCCAGTGATGCAGCTAGTGGTGCTATTCCCTCTGAGTGAGTACTAAAATAGCATCCTAGTAAGATGTCAAGGGAAGGAGTATAATGAAAATGTATCATTTATATAACAACATGAATGATTACAAGATCCCATTACACTTTTGACAAGTTTATGAATGTTAACCCCAGTATTCTGGCCCAATACCAAATCTAGTATTTATATCCTGCTCACCCAGATTCCCTCCTCATTTCCAACTGGAAACGTTACAGTTCACTTCTTGCCCTGTGGCATTATTGAGTGCATTTAAATAAATCCCTACTTTCATCACATTTCATCTCCTTAGAGGTTACATTTCTGGACTGAGCTAAACAATTATTTAATATAATTTATATTAGTTAAGTGATCTGTAAGGAAAGATAAACTAATATTAAGAATGGACAAAGTTGCCCCTGTAACACCAGCTTAAACCAGAACTCTAGGCATTTTATGGGGGAGAGAGGGAAGAGCTTAGATAGCTGAGAAAAACTTTTCTATCTGGTAATTAGCTAATAAATATACCTATTTAGAAAGGAAAATACTGTAGTAGATAGAGTGGAACATTCAAAGGCAAGTGATTTAGGTAAGGTGAAGAGCGTACTTGGCCTAACCACTGTTCAAAACCAAGGTGAGGACATGTGCCACATTAGAGCAATATCTGCCACATTAGAGGTGTTAATGAACATGGTCATTATAATTATATTGTTAACAAAAATCTGACAGTTAAAATTCACCTGATGAAAGCAACATTGGTGGTATCCAACACTTAACTTCCATGTAAATACTGCCATGATGGTTTAAGTGACTCTGAAGTAGAACGAACACCTGGCTTCTACTGAAACACTGACACAATACTCATTAGCAGCAGAAATTCTTTTGGAATAGAAACAGAATATAACACTACCTCTATTGTTGGCTTTTTTTTAAGAAAAAGAATAAATTC
The DNA here is from genome assembly GCF_963921805.1 of Phalacrocorax carbo. Taxonomy (NCBI): domain Eukaryota; kingdom Metazoa; phylum Chordata; class Aves; order Suliformes; family Phalacrocoracidae; genus Phalacrocorax; species Phalacrocorax carbo. The sequence goes on from NC_087514.1 coordinate 106,783,249, forward strand.
TCCCATAATCATAGAATCAGAATTGTTTATGTTGGAAAGGACCTATAAGATCATCACATCCAACCATTAACCCAGCACTGCCAAGTCCACCACTAAACCACGCCCCTAAACAACATATCTACATGTCTTTTAACTACCTCCAGGGATGGTGACTCAACGACTTCCCTGGGCAGCCTGTTCCAATGCTTGATATCCCTTTCAGTGAAGAAATTTTTCCTAATATCAAGTCTAAATCTCCCCTGGTGCAGCTTGAGGCCATTTCCTCTTGTCCTATTGCTTGTTACTCAGGAGAAATAATGATTCTGTAATGATGCTGTGACTTTAACTGTGCCCTTGAAAAAAATATTTTGTAGAAGGCAGATGAAATTATGAAAATTTTATGTATTATAATGTTCTTTGGAAATCTCAATCTAAAAGTAACAAGGCAACTTTCTTAGATGATACTCATGTGCAGCACCATATTCTAGGGTACTTAAACAACAGTTACACAGAACATGAAGATAATAGAAAGTATTAATTTATATAAACTCATTATAACATTGAACTCAGTCAAATCATAGATCCACCAACCAGCCACTAGAAGCCTCTATTTCTTGATTTCCTGGAAGAAGGGCATCTTGGTGGTACATATCTTTGGAACAGGCACTTTTCACAGTTCCTTCAGCTGAATCACAATTCAAGTGATTTTATTTATTTATCCCAGGTAACATGACAAATCTGTCACTAAGGATGTCCTGGCTGCACCCCCTCCCAGCTTCTCACTGGCAGGGCATGAGAAACTCAAAAGTCCTAAGCACTACTTTGCAAAAACTAAAACATCAGTGAATTATCAACATTATCCTCCAAACCCAAAGCACAGCACTATATTAGCTACTAGGTAAAGAAAAATAAAAAATTAACTCTAACCCAGCTGAAAAAAGGACAGCCATCAAGGGCAATTGTACTTGTAATGCACCATCTTCCTGTTGCCAAACATAATCGGAGCAGACACGTTCATTTAACTAAGAGAGGAAATATTCTTTGAGCCTGGATCTTACCGTCCTTATTCACACTACTAATTCCTCGATTAAAAAAAAATCAGATTAATTAATTGTGCTTGTGTACAAAGGATACAGAGATACTGAATAGGTCTCTAGCCATTCAACAACCCCAGATAAATCTGGGACTCTGTTATAGCCTTGCCTTGTCTTCACCTTGCCCTCTCACCATGCTTTGACCACTGACTACACACTCAAAAGACAATTTATGAATTCTTTAAAAAATAAAATGTTGAAATTGTCAGTTAGTTATCTTCTACCACAGCATCTGACTAAATATAACTAATGATAACATACTACAGCCCATCCACTTAGAATCACAGAGTTGCTACTGCTGGAAGGGGCCTCTGGAAATAATGTAGACCAACCCCGCTGTTCAGAGCAGAGTCACCTACAGAAGGTTGCCCAGAACTGTGTCAAGCTGGGTTTTAAATCTCTCCAAGGATGCAAACTCCACAACCTTTCAGTGCAACCTCTCCAATATCTGACCACTTCCACAGTAAAAATTTTTTTTCTTACATTTAAATGGAATTTCTTATATTTCAGCTTGCACCCATTTCCTCTTGCCCTGCCACTGGATACCACTGAGAAAAGTTTGGCTTTGTCCTCTTTACACCTTCCCATCAGGTATTTGTGTGCATTAATAAGATTACCCCTGAGTCTTCCCTTCTCCAAGCTGAATAGTCCCAGTTCATTCCTTCTTTTTTAATTCAACTCCTTTTTCAAGTTTACATTATCACGACATCAGCCAATAAATGACAACAGAAAAAGGGAACGTTTCATTTCTAATATTAGTAAAACTGAACATTCAGAAAAGGAAAGTTCAGAGTTATATCACTACCTTATTTGTATACATGAAACACTGCACAACTACTGAATTAAAGATTAATGCTGGGTTTAAAAGAGGATGAGAACATCAGTTACTGCTTTCCAGGGATTTTTAAAAAAATGACTTTGGAAAATGGTTACAAGGCCTGTATATCTAACTATGCTTCTAAAAGCCAAAGCTTCCTTGTAAATGGAATATGCATATACTGCTGGAAGAATGCATGTATACATGATTTGCAGGCTTAGGATATTCTTCTAGGATTTTATAGTATCTTGACTACCATATATTATCACAGACTACAAAGTCTTTTATCAATTTCATGATTTTTACAAAGATGGTAAACTTTCATTGAATGGGAGGGAGAATATGGATTAACTTACTCTGCACATTCTGAGAGACTTTATAAATTAACATTATAATAAAAAGACATGGATTGAGCTAGAAATGAGACTCAGCCTTCAATCACTTTAAATACTCCTCTCCTTTTCTCTATGCTTTCAAGCCTTCTGCAAAGAAAGCTCAATGAATCCAGATTCACAGAAGAGTTTAAAGTTGATATGAAACAACAAAAATGTGTGGTCATGTCCATGATACACTAAGGCATTAGCAGGGTTACAACAACTAGCCATTGCCTCCATAGAGGCAAACCCAACTCTCTTTAGCAAAACTTACGGTGAACTCTGCAAGAGGTTCATAATACATTCTTCTACATCACCAAGACCCTCCACAAACAAGCACAATTTGGTTTTGGAAAAACAACTTTGTGTGCAGATATGTGCATAAACATCCTTAAATACAACTGGAAGACATGAAATATAAGATGTGGCAAAAGCTTTATTAGAAACAAGAAAGGTGAAAAGTTCCAAATCAAAAATACAGAATTTGAATTCTTAATATTTGCTAATTCTATTTGCAAATATCTAATATTTGCTTATTCTATATTTTTTCTTTATCTAATAGTTACCGCTTCATTTTTAAATTGAGATGACACTGTGGTTTATTCACCTTCACAGAGAAGGCAGGTTTTCTCTGTGTACAATGCAAAAACTTGGAGATTAGGTGAGGGGAAGCAGAACCTTGAGTCAACTCCATATTCCCAACAGCCCAGCTGGCAATAGAAAGAAGAACTGGCTAATGGAAACAGTGGACAAACACTTTCCAATACAGAACAGGTTAAAGCCCCTGATGTGACACACTTGTGCAAGCTCATTCCAGATCTACTAGCACTGTGTTGACCAGTATTTTTTTATATACAGAATGAATCACAGAATCACAGGTTGGAAGGGACCTCAGGGATCATCTAGTTCAACCTTTCTAGGAAGAGCACAGTCTAGACAACATGGCCCAGCACCCAGTACAGACAAATCTTGAAGGTGTCCAACGTGGCCGAGTCAACCACTTCCCTGGGGAGATTATTCCAATGGTTGACTGTCCTCACTCTGAAAAATTTTCCTCTCATGTCCAATCAGAATCTCCCCAACAGCAACTTCTGTTTATTCCCCCTTGTCCTCTCCATGTGACTCCTTGTAAAAAGGGAGTCTCCATCTTCTTTGTAGCTACCCCTTAAGTACTGGAACATGATGATGAGATCCCCTCTGAGCCTCCGTTTCTCAAGGCTGAACAAACCCAGCTCTCCCAGCCTATCCTCGTGCAGCAGGCTTCCTAGTCCTTTGATCATCTTGGTGGCCCTTCTCTGGACCCCTTCCAGCCTGTCCACATCCTTTTTGTATAGCTGGGACCAGAACTCTATGCAGTACTCTAGGTGTGGCCTGAGAAGCGCTGAGTAGAGAGGGATAATGACTTCTTTATCTCTGCTGGTGGTGCCCTTTTTGATGCAACCCTGTTGACCTTCTTGGCCACAGCAGCACACTGTTCGCTCATGTTGAGCTTCCTGTCCACCAGGACCCCCAGGTCCCTTGCCACACAGCTGCTCTCTAGCCAGGTGGATCCCAGTCTGTGCTGCACTCCCAGATTATGTTTTCCCAGGTGCAAGGCCTTGCATTGGTCCTTGTTGAACTTCATAAGGTTCTTGTTAGTTCACTCTTCCAGCCTATCCAAATCTTCCTGCAGAGCAGCTGTCCCTTCTGGAGTGTCTACTTCCCCACTCAGTTTGGTGTCATGTGCAAGATTCATCAGGATACACTTGATGCCATTATCCAGATCACTTATAAAGATGTTGAATAACATTGGGCCCAATATCGATCCCTGGGGGACCCCACTTGTGACAGGTCGTCACTTTGAAAAAGAGCTATTTACCACCACCCTTTGGGTGCGGCCGGTCAGCCAGTTCCCCACCCACTGCACAGACCACTTGTCTAGGCCATAATGCATTAATTTCTCCAGGAGGGGGCTGTCAGTGACTGTATCAAAGGCCTTGGAGAAGTCCAGGTAGACAGTGTCCACTGCCCGCGCCATGTCAACCAGGCAAGTCACTTCGTCGTAGAAGGCCACCAGATTTGTCAAGCATAATCTGCCCTTGGTGAAGCCATGTTGGCTTTTCCCAATCACATGCTTCATTTGACTCGTGATGGCCCCCAGGAGGATTTGTTCCATAACTTTCCCAGGGATTGAAGTAAGGCTGATGGGCCTATAGTTACGCGGATCCTCCCTCAAACCTTTCTTGTAGATAAGGGTAACATTTACCTTCCTCCAGTCCTCTGGGACATCCCCCATTCTCCATGACTTCTCAAAGATTATGGAGAGCAGCCTTGCAATGATGTCAGCCAGCTCTCTCAGCACCCTCGTGTGGATGGCGTCGGGGCCCATCGATTTGTACGGTTCAAGCACCTGTAATAAATCACATACTAACTCTTTCTTCACTGATGGTGGGTCTACATTTGGATCAGCCAGGAATTTCATTCCCAAAGCCTGGGATCTGACAGTGTTGGCAAAGACAGAGGTGAAGAAAGTGTTGAGGACCTCTGCCTTTTCACCATTGTTGGTGATTGACTCTCCTATTCTGTTTACAGTGGGCCTATGTTTTCCTTCTGTTTCTGCTTGTAGTTGACATACCTGAAGAAACCTTTCTTGTTATTTTTGACATCTATGGCCAGTTTCAATTCAAGCTGGGCTTTTGCTTTTCTAACTGCATCTCTGCACACTCTGACAATGCCCTTGTAGCTCTCAGCAGATAATCCTCCACTTCTCCATCTCTGGTATGTTTCCTTTTTGGATTTGAGTAGACCCAGGAGGTCATGATTGGTCCAAGGGGGCCTCTTGCTCTGCTTACTTCCCTTTCCTTTGTAGGGGATAAATTGGCTTTGTGCTTCCAATAGAGAGTTCTTTAAGAACTCCCAGCTCTCACTAGCTCCTTTGTCTTCCATAGAAGCTTCCCATCGAAACCCTCCCAACTAAGCCTTGAGTGAACTGAAGTTTGCTCTTCTAAAATCCAGAACCCTTGTCTTAGAGCTGACCGTCAGCATGCTCAGCAGGATCCCGAACTCCACAATACTGTGGTCACCGCAGCCAAGGTTATCGCTAACTGAGATATTACAAAGAAGGTTGTCTTGGTTTGTGAACAGCAAGTCCAGCAGTACCTCATTCCTGGTTGGCACATCTAACATTTGTATGAGGAAACAGTCCTCTACGCATTCCAGGAACTTGGTGGATAACATGTGAGCTGCTGTATTTTTCTTCCAGCAGATGCCTGGGTAGTTGAAGGAAGTCATAAGGACCAGGTTCTGTGGCCAGAAGCTTGCTTTAGTGCCCCAAGTATTGCTTCGTTGGCATTGACATCATGATTAGGAAGTCGGTAGCAGATGCCCACTGTGAGGTCCTGCTTGGAGATGACCCCTTTGACTTTAACCCAGAGGCATTCAATAGGGCAGTCAATATAGGTGTGCACTCTCTCCTATAGCCTCACTATAAAATGCACAGAGACACACACAGAGCAATACAGCAGTAAAGACATTTCTCATCTTTACCCCTTCCCTACTTGTTGATTGTAAAATATTCCATCAAGTTATTGTTTTAAATTGGCTGATGCTTAAGTGTTGTTGTTAAGAACTATACAACCTAATACGGTGCTCTGTCTCAAAAGTACTAATAAATCCTATGGTCCGTATAGAAGCCTAGTTACTTGAGCTTTCTTGATGGTTCCTTTAGATAAACCCCTAGATAATGGGCATAGCTGGTCTTCAATGAAACCAGGACAACCTGTCATAGTAAAACTACCATCTATTGGAACTGTACCAATGACTCTGACTAAACCACGAGGAACAATGGCATGGGAAGCTACTGACAAGAGCGAAGCAGAACATAAAATCAGTGCTAGATGGATTTATTGTGTATCATAAAAGGGCTAACCCATCTGGCCTTCCCCATTGGGACCCTTTCTTTCTTTTACAGGAAACAATGAACTACGATAACAGCACCATGAGACCAACTATTATACTAGGCATCTTCACATCAACCAACACCTATTGGAATGAATCTGACTTTAGTCAAGCGACGGCTCCACCAACCTGATTTAATAAACCTTCTGCAGCTGGAGTGCTGAACCTGATGCTGCACCTCCTCGTGATTTTACTGACTCTTGCTATGCTATGCTTATTGTTAAACATTGTTTTGTACATCAGAGTTTGAAGAATGGCTAAACAAATTATACTGTTGCAAGGGCCCCCCTCCTCCCTCCCATATATAATGTTGTCTAACGACATTTAATGAAGCTTTAATAATTATGGAAGTTGATGAGACATGAAAAATTTTCCCTTGAATTACAATTGGAATGCAGCATTGCCTATTTATAGACACAAAGGCAAGAGGTGACCACACCACCACTTCGTGGAGATATAGATTGACTTTGGTCACCCTGCACACACACCCCCATCCCCACCCCTGGGCTACTCTCACATCCCAGCATAAGCCTATTGTGTTGTTATCTTGGTCATAACGACTTGGGTGTCAGGGAATCTCTGTCCACACCCGGGCTATCTGCTGCCTGAATGGTACATCAGGACCACCCTGATATCCCAGGATAAGCCCTATCTACTGTTATCTTGGTCGTAACAACTTGAGCATGAATTGTGGCCAGAATGTAAAATGTTGACCAAAGCCAATCAGCTCGAGACCTTATAAACAGCAATCCAAAAGGGACATATTTTGAGCTCTCCTGTATGGCAGTGGGCTGTGTGACCCAGTATCTCCGCCTGAGCTGGGATGCTTCTCAGGGTAAATTTCGCAAGGACTGAAGCATCATCTGCTGACGTTTTCATGAGGACTTCTCAAGGTTCATCAGCCATGCATTGATGAACGCCAGCACATAAAAGTGAGTAACCCATGAAACTCACAAAAAGTGAAATTTTAATCAGAGGTTAATCTCGGGGGGTGTGTGTGTGTGCAATTTGACTAGATATATATATATTATCCCTATTCATATAAACCGTTGACCATGTCTGAGACTAAGACTAAACCAAGCCACACCTAGACTTCTCTCTGAGAGGAGTTTAGAAAGCAAGGGGGTGTATTCTGAACCTCGTCACTCAACAGGAGGGTCCTCCTTATCCCCTGCACCCATGATCCCTCTGTGAATCATTCTAACTTGAGCATTTCATGCATTGGAACAGGCTGCCCAGAGAGGTGGTGGAGTCACCATCCTTGGAGGTGTTCAAAAAACATGTAGACATGGCACTTCAGGGCATTGTTTAGGAGGCATGGTGGGGTTGGGTTGATGGTTCAACTTGATGATCCTAGAGGTCTTTTCCAACTTTAATGATTCTATGATTCTATGATAACTGAATTTTCCTCTGTGCACTTCTTCCATGAAAGTAATAGAGTGAACCTTTCCATTCTCAAATCTTTAAGTCGCTATGTTGGTTGTAAAAAATTCCATCAAATTGCCGTTTTAAAATGGCTGATGCTTAAGTGCTGTTAAGAATTATGCAACCTAATACTGTGATTTATCTCAAAAATATTAATAAATCTTAAACTGCTAACCAAAGCTATGTAACAATTCATATTTCCAACAAATTGGTGTAGTCGGCAGTATCCACAAATCTATATTTGTGACACTCCTATGTAATGAAAATAGATCTTCAGCTCTTGCTAAAAGTTCATTCACAGTTCTCTCACATTCACATTTTTCGCCTTGGTAAAATAATGATCAATGCAGAGCTCTCAAGCATAAAAAAATTCTTCTGATCAGCAAAGTGAATTTTACATTACATTTCTGAAAAGCAGAATGAATTAAAGGTTTAAACATGACATTCAAAAAGGAAAAATCAGCAAGCTATCATTTTGAGAATACGAACACATATACAACATGCATGCATCGGGACTGGCTTTGAGTTTACTGGTGTGGAAAATGAGCAGTATTTATCCCTGTAAAACAAGAAATTGGACTCCTTTCTAACTGGCAAATGGCCACAGGAATATTTCATTATTTCCCAGATCAGTACACGTATGTGCCTCTACATACTCGTACACTTTTTCCTCACAGAGATTAAATGGAGTGGAAAATTGACATCTAGAATTACCCTTCCTAAAATCAGTATCCTGTGACCTGAATGCAACAGTGTAAAGTGCTGGGTGGGCACTGCTAGCAGACACTGCTGTCTTTCTGAGAACACACTTCCTGAGTACCACATAGAAGCTATTGTAGCACTCCTGTCCAGGTTCACCGTGCACAGTACTTACGTGATGGTGTCAATCATATCCAGTCCCATTTCAACACAGCAATGGGCATGATCAGTTTTGGGCTGTGTCAGTCCTGATACACAGTAGTAACAGTCCCCTAGGATTTTTATTCTTCTGCAGTGGTTTTCCTTTAATAAAAACAGAATGGGAAAAGTTTTACTATTCATATAAATATTCCAATATTTACAGGATAAAAATCTTTTCCAATACTATGCAATCATTCAGGGAATCCTTTTGTGGTCAAATTAAGTAATCTACAGTTCATGAAATCTGAGTTCCCTGTACAGAACAACCGACACACGCATATTTGTTTATTTATTTATAAACACACACATATATACTGAAGATCAGCCCCTCATTCTTCAACACACATGGGGTAACACAGCTTAAAACTATAGTTATAAACAAATATTATTCCCTTGCTCTCACATTAGATCAGTATGAATTCAAGATTTGCAATGAGGCTTTGTTTCTGTATGAAATGAAACCAAAGGACTGAAGCCAAACTACTATTGAATATCAGGAAATGTTTTCACTTTGAATAGCTTTTATTTTAAATCCAGTTCCACCTTAACAGGAAAGATGATGTATTTATCTGTAAAGGTACATATATGTGTGCATTACCAATTCATAGATCACAATTTACTATACTGCATGATCAGTGTAAATATGACATACTTGCAGATCAGAAGACACAGGCAGTTTGCATTACTGTCAATTTTCTCCTGTTCACATACAGTTTAATTTCTATAACCAAAGAGATTAAAGATCTGGCTATATCTCTCCCATTTTGAAAAACCAACAATGGCATGTGATGATTGCTAAATTGGCCTGAGCAGAAAGTTTGTTTCTAAACAGAGAGCACATAACAAAATGCCTTTACCAAAACAGTGCCTTTAACTAATAAACTATGAGGAGACATGAAGAGATGATGGTATCCTTTGCAGCCAGACTATGGCAACTTCTACCCATTTAGAGTATGGCACAGAAAAGTAAATAAGCTGATTAAATGAATTCAACTTACACAGCTGGGACTACGCCAGTAAGTGCCATGCAAAATTAGCTGCTGTGAATGTGATGAGAGAGGATTAATAAAAATCTGATTCCTCCCCCAGCAATGTGCTGAATAGACTTGAATTCAGTGACACAGAAAGGGGGAAGGTTGTAAGAGAATTTAAAATTTTTGAAAACAAATTACCTAATCATACTAGTTCAGCATCTCATACAGGCACATGTTCTCACCCAGTCTCCTACCTACAAGAATAGAAGCCTTCCTGAACTGACCACACTCTGCTCATTACCCAGATTCCAGCTCAGAAGTGATGGTTATGCCTACAGCAATCCCTTTCTCTCTGACATATCATACACCAGCATTTGGGGCTTGTTACTACACACTATTCCAGCTGCAGGCATTCCCACACCTGTCTTCTTTGTAAATGTTTATGTGTATTGAACAAATATTATAAAATGAGAATTACCTCTGTTCAGGCATGGAAGAAGGAAGGCTAATACTGTTTGGGAAACTGGTTTGTCCGCTTATAAATCAAGCAGTAAACTCAGAAGAGAGACCTTCTTTGGGGTATGCTTAACTAGTAGAAAAGGCTTTTCTAAGAGTGACTACTTAACATTTCTTATTCTGTACAGCAGGATTTTAAATATACCACTATTTATCATTGCTAATATATAATTCAATGAATGTGAGCATAATTATTCTAGAAGCATTGTCACTGAGCCTTAGAGTATTCCTGCAGCCTATAGCCACAAAATGCCTCATCAATTTTACTTAGAGTTTTAATTGGGTATTTTGAGATCCTTGGCTAAATGGTATTATATGACTAAAATAATTATTGATGCACACAAAGTAATTGCAGACCTCAAAATCTGTCTTGACACAAAACAGGCCTTTCAACTCAAGGTTTTTGGACAGACACCACTAAGTTTTTTAATAGAAACCACTAAGTTATTTTGTAGAAACCACTGAATTATACTGCCAAAACAAGCCTTTTTTTTTTTTTTAAATTGTGGGCAAATCTTGAAGCAGTAGAGGGTACTCAGTAGTTAAAGCTGGAATCTACTTTGCAAAATAAATGCAGTTTTGGCCCACACATTACAACACTCTATAAAGCCCTTTTCATCTTCAAATTTAGTATGCATGATTTGTGGCCAGGCAATGGCCATTTGACTCAGCTGAAAGATATTCAGGAAAGCCATTTCAGTAATCTGGGGTGGAGAGTCATATGTGTTAATCGATTGGTATTCTCTCCTGTTTAGTGTCTACCTCCAAAATGGCTCATTTCTAATGACTTGGTTTTCTTAGAGCTTACTGTGCTATAGAGCAGTACTGCACATTTTATAATGGGATACACAAAATTGCTGTCAGACTGGCACAGCAGTCTAGCAGCCAGTTAGATAGTCTAAGACAGGAAAAAAAGGGAACAGAGACTGATGCTTTATCACTTTTCCAAGTCAGTTTATTACTTGTGCAGGAGAAAAATAAAATAAGGACTGGAGAGATATTCTGGAGAGATATTAATTTTGATGGAAGACATACAGCTAAATCACCTGCTGTTTTTGAAACCACCACTCTGTTCCTTATCAGATGCTATCCTCACTGTACTTACTTATAATAATCAATTAATATACAGTTATCTCTTGCAAAAATCTTTTTTTTTCTTTTTCTCAGCATGTGAAGCAGACTTCCTGGGAGGAGATGCAGTGCAGCTTTGTATGAGAAATCTTTTTAAGGATTGATATGCAAATTAACAAAATACATCCTTTCCCTCTCTTCATTTTGATTCCTCAGCAACTTCCAAAGAAGCCCTTAACTCAGCAATATTTTTCACATTTGTGACAGTGATGAATTCAATTGTTATAGTTACAAATTCTAGTCACAGTTGATGCAAGCAACGTCTGTTTAGAAATAGCTGATAATTAGGTTTTATGCACATGATAAAAAGCACCAGAGATTGCTAGCGCTGCATTAGCCAGGCAGCTTGCCCACCTGCAGTGCCTTGCTGAGATGTTTCCAAGGGGATCTGCAGAATTCCCTCTTGCACAACTGTCAGTCACAGGGTTTCTCAGTGTGAAGTGGAAGCCCAGCTCAGAATGCAGAGGATACTTCAAAGTTGCTAAGAGCTTTATTTACACTTTCAGGCAAGCACTTTACAAGAGGGGGGGCAGGGGGGAAGGAGGGCGGGATGCTTCTGTTTCAAACAGCTCTGAGTTTTTGTTGTTGTAGTTCCTTATTTAAATGTATTTTGCAGAAAGAGTAAAGTCTAAAGTCTGCCAACTTAGACTGCAAAACTGGAAATTCAGACCACTAACTCCATATTCTTCTACTATACTAGTCAGACATTGGTTTGTATACTTAGGATAAGGTTTTTTTTAAAATAAAAAAGTAAAGGGAAAAGGATTTATAACATGTAAAAAAATATATATTTATCTCAAAAAAAGTTGTCTCAAAATAAAAACAAAGTTTAAGACGCTTCCAGACCTCTCCCAGCACAATATGTAAAAGGACAGCCCTTGAACAGAAAGACTGTACTGGGTAAGTGCAAAGTCTTTTAAAGGAGGATCTTCCTCACATGTCAGATTGCAAGAGTTCTTCCTGTTGCTGCTGTTTTTTTGGGGTGGGTTTTTTTTGGGTCAATCCAAGTAAGTAATCCTTTGTTACATTAACAGATCCAAAGTCAGGAATAGTCAGACATTACTTTTGTTTCTTGTAATACTGTCTGGTAGGAGAAGAGCTTCTTTAAAGTTTTTATTTATTTTAGAGATCGCAGATATTAATGCAGAAAAGAGTCCCTGCTCTGTCTTCTGTCACTGCAACAATCTATGTATTTCTACATACTTGTCTCATCATGGTATGCAAGTACCTATCAAAGTGAGCCAAAAAGGAAGATCAGATAGACTACAATTTTAAAAAGCAAGACTTTAAAAGCTAAACATTGAACGTCTCTCATAACTCCACTAACAGCAGTGGAATTACACCAAGGATGAGTCTGGTCCCTATGTGACTTAATTACAATATATTTTATGCTTACTGCATACAGAATCACAGAACATCCATTTATTTTTCTGCAAGACTGCTGACAACCTGATTTGCAGGTGTGCTTTTCCGACTTTCACTGTCCTACTCTCCTGGAACCACAGTCTATGAGTAGGAGGGATTTTATTTATCCATATATAAGAAAGACTTTTTTTGCCGTACCTACTATTAAAAACTGCATCAACTAAGGTACATAAAAATATTGTTTACCATATTCTGCAAATTTGGACTTAGTTATGCTGTACAGAGTAAGAGAAAAGATTAGTAAGGCCTACAAAAAAAAATGCATAAGCAGTGATTCCCATTTCTCCTAATTCAGACCCTACAAGACTTATGCTCTCCTAGAATGCTCTTGGACATGAGCAGTAATAACGTTTAGTTTTGTGTGGGCTAGAAAAATGTGAACAAGAGTTTCATCACTACCTCCAATGCTTAGTGACTGCAAAGTTACAGTCTTAAAAAAAAAAAAAAAAAGGAGAAAATCAAAACCAACACACATCTAGGTTCAGCTATTTAAGTGTTGGGGTGAAATGGAGATGATCTATTAGGCCTTGACTTACACTGAAGCCTTTACAGTCTTAGAGGAAGAGCTTTGGCATCCTTACCAAACCTCGGACTTCAGGATTAGTGAGACACAAAAGAGACTTGCAGAAAGAATAGTATTTTCTACTACATCCTCTAAAGCTGGAATGACATCTTTATTCAATTTCATTATATTTGTCCATTAGATTGGAACAGAAGTGGAAAAAACCTATATTTTGGCTATTACACTGTATAAATGTATGTATCCATACATATATATGTCCATGTACAACATGCACAGACACTCAGTTCTGCAAATTTACGTACATTGTCTTGCATATATACACAACATATGTGATAAATGCAGATTTTAATATACATCCTCTGTATTGATATACTAACCAAGGTGTCTCAGCCTGACAGTTATGGGCCAGACACCATTATCAAGCCCCCCCTTTCAAAAGATTTGAACACAGACTGGTAGATGATATCTGGGTGTTGATATCTATTCCCAGCATTACTTATCCACTCCTTTTCGCAGAGATATAGTGAATGCCTTACTGCTCCAAGTGCCTTTGGAAGGGCATAGTACAGTGTTCTGCTGTTGAGGAAACAGCGAAGGACAAGTCACCATCCTTCAGGGTCATAGAGAAAAGGCAGTGAATGTGATGGAGTTAGTTGGAAGGCTGTACAGTGCAACTAAGCAATATCATGTCAAGTTACTAATTTAAGTTCAGTGCATGGTGGGAGGGAGAAATCCTTTGTAAGACATCAGTTTACATTTCTTATATTTACACTTTCCTACTATATTTAATTTGTTTATAAAATTAAGCAAAACATAAAATATGTTTTTATTTTTTCCCTCAGCTCTATAACTCCATTTTGTGCATCAAAGAGACAAACCAAACCAAGAACAATCTGTGGGAAGGACAATGCAATGAATGTCTCTTAGACTGCAGCAGTATTCACAAAAGATGAAGCTAGGTGCAGAAAAAGATGAAGAAATGGTTTTAGATTCACATGCAAAACACTCCTTAGAACCCTACTTTGAATATCCTTTGAAAGGGCCCTCTTTCTGTGCTGATGAAAAGTGAGCCTACTTAGGCTAATTTCTAACAGCTAAATCTCTGAAAAATCATAGAATCACAGAAACATAGACTGGTTTGTGTTGGAAGGTACCATTAAAGATCATGTAGTTCCAACCCCCGTCATGGGCAGTGTCATGGCTTTGGCTGGGATAGTCAATTTTCACCACTGTAGCTGGCATAGTGCTGTGTTTTGGATTTAGTATGATAATAATGTTGGTAACCCACTGATGTTTTAGTTGTTGCTGAGCAGTGCTCACATTAGTCAAGGACTTTTCCAGCCTCCCATGCTCTGCCAGGTGCACAAGAAGCTGGGAGGGGAGGGGGCACAGCCAAGACGGAAGATCCAAACTAGCCAAAGGGGTATTCCATATCATATGACGTCATGCCAGTATATTAACTGTGGGGAGTTGGCTGGGGGAAGCAGCAATTGCAGCTCTGGGACTGGCAGCATTGGTTGGCGAGTGGTGAGCGGTTGCATACTTGTTTGTTCAGTTTCTGCCCCGCCCCCAGGTTTCGTCCCTTTCTCTCTCATAATTTGCCTTTTCATTGTATTATTATTATTATTATTTTCCTTTTCATTATTATTCTTATTACGACTACTACTATTATTATTAATATTACAGTTTTGTTTTAATTATTAAGCTGTTCTTATGTCTGACTTTCTTATAAACCCCTTTTACATATTGAAAGGCCACAATAAGGTCTCTCAGGAGCCTCCTCTTCACCACACTGAACAACCCCAACTCTCTCAGTCTTTCTTCATAGGAGAGACGTTCCAGCCCTCTGATCGTTTTTGCTACTCTCTTCTGGGCCCGCTCTGGGGGTCCCAGAGCTGAATGCAGAGTCTACCCACACCATCTGCAACTTTCATTAATGACAAACAGTAATTTCACTTACCATTTTACTTTTTTTTTTCAATAAAACAAAAAGATTTACAAACACGGTTTCTCTATGTAGTATCCAAATCTATTTTAATAACTGCTGGATGTGGGCCACAACATGTGAAAAATTGTTGAAGCCAGCTTATCAGATAAACTTCATAGTCAAATCCTAAGTGTAATGAACTGACATGGAAATTACAGCCAGTTCCATTATACTGCAGTGTGACAATAGTGATAATACACTTTTGAAAATTGTCCAGCCCATTAGAAAATTTCATTGAATCCTGTCAATTACTGCACACACATTTTAACATTTCTTTTCACCCAGGTTTTGAACTGTGGGTTTAACCATTGAAACAACTATTTTGATAACTTTTAATGGAATAATGCCTGCAAATAGTAACTTGGCACATCTGCTAGTCTGTCCTGGTTTCAGCTAGGACAGGGTTAATTTTCTTTGTAGCAGCTAGTATGGGACTATGTTTTGGATTTTTGCTGGAAACAGTGGTGATAATGTGGAGGTGTTTTAGTGGTTGCTAAGTAGCGCTTACACTGGTCAAGGGCCTTTTCAGCTCCCCATGCTTTGCCAGGTCCACAGGAAACTGGGATGGGGCACAGACAGGACAGCTGACCCCAACTGACCAAAGGGGTATCTCATACCATATGACATGATGCTCAGCATATAAAGTTGGGGGAAGAAGAAGGAAGGGGGGGACATTCAGAGTGATGACGTTTGTCTTCCCAAGTCACCATTACACATGTTGGAGCCCTGCTTTCCTGGAGATGGCTGAACACCTGCCTGCCCATGGGAAGTAGTGAATGAATTCCTTGTTTTGCTTTGCTTCTGTGCGCAGCTTTTGCTTTACCTATTAAACTGTCTTTATCTCAGCTCATGAGTTTCCTCACTTCTACTCTTCTGATTCTCTCCCCCACCCCACCAGTGGGGAGTGAGCGAGTGGCTATGTGGTGCTTGGTTGCTGACTGGGGCTAAACCATGACATAGTCCCAGCATAAAAACCCTTGAGAATGAACCAACTGCAATACTGTATAGAGTTCAGTTCAGCACAGCAATGGAGACACACTGATGGCAACACCAGTTAGTACAGACTTGAGAAGAAGAGCTTCTACAGAGTGGCAGAAATAATAGGAAAGAAAAACAAATCTGGTTACAGTATAGGAAGTACCATAGAAAATGGCTTGGTAGGCTCTGACTGAGGAAAGCTGTCTACCTCCAGATAAGCATATGTAAGCTTGTAATTTAGTAATGTATTTGTGAAGTCCTGGCAAATTATCTACCATCATGGGAGCCCTATCATGCATGAACAAATGTAGAATTTTTCAGGATAGCTATGAAAAGGAAGACATTTTTCTCCAATGCTTTCCCTCAATTTTATTGACAATTATATGTGCTGATATGCAAAAACCTACTTGTTCTTGGCCTACCTTTTCTGTGCATTCCCATTCTCACTAAATTCCTTCCCTAGTCCACATGGAGAGTAATTTTACAAAACTAGAAGTTTAAATGTTTTAAGTCCTGGAGAGTGAGAACCTATTTAACAAGCATATATGTTAACTTACTTGGAAATTAAAAAGGATTTTAGCAAGAATATTTTACACAATTGTCATAACTGATATGCATTCTTGTCTGCTTCCCAGCTTTCATTAAGTATCCTTTAAGATGCTGTCTTTTTATGAAGAGGAATATCCCAGGAGAAACAATCCTAAAACAAATGCACTATAAAATGTTCAAAAGCTGAACTCTAAATTTCAGGAAATTGATATTTTTCCAGATTCTTCTGGAAACAACAAAATAGAGAGGATTTTAAAAAACTGTCATGTTTGTGCACCAACAAAAGTATGAAATTCAGTCATGCTCTAAACAAAAAAGCATGGGAAAACTTCAAGACCTAATCGCTGGAAACGGCCATTCCCCTCCACTTGGCAGAATTACTGAAAAATGACAGCATGAGAAGAACTAGCAAGATTTTGTATACGGCTTGCTGTAAAGAAAGTAGTTTCCAGAGAGATTTCCGTAGACTTCAAGGAGATAAAAAGTCTGGCTTGAGAAGAGCAAAGCTGACTCATCTGAGGGTAGTGCTCCTGGAGTCTCTCCTCCCCCAGGCTGAGGAGAGGTCCTGGTGGCTGCTCCATTGAGAAAAGCAAAGAGAAAAGCAAAATTCATCCAACTTGAATGACACACACTGAACTCCAGAAATACCTTTCTGTATGCCTACTGCACAAGGAATCAAAACAATTAGTTTCAGTACAAATGCCCACACTGCAAGCATCTGAAGCTGATCAGAATAATCCAACACAGCCTTATACAAAGACATAAATCTCATATTTGCAGAATACAAACTCAGGAAGGATTTGGTAATTTACCACAAGCATGCAGATCATGACAAGAGTTATGACAGAGAATTAGCGTACCAAGCACGATATCTTCTTACCTAAAAAGTACCACAAAGGAGGTTTGACAAGACCTGACCTCTGTGGTACCGCTATTTATATGTTCCTACAACACTTTCCTCCCTGGAAAACTGTCCTACAGACACTTAAGCTTCTCACTATATAAACGTAATTAGTTCCTGATCCTATAGAGTTGCAGGGATACTCATTAAGACCACTTTAATTTAAGAAAGCTTACCTCCATAGGCCTCTCCAGATGGCTGTTCAGAACTGGACTCAAGCTTACATGCATGATCTGCCTCAGTGGGATCCTGTGTCTGGACTATCAAAGGAACTTGGGGAGCCAAGTCTCCTTAAAATTAGCCTTTGTAAATATCCCCCCCAGAGCACCCTTGCCAATTTCCACAAAGAAGGGTTATGTGCTGTAAGTTTATATTTTCTAGCACTAACTTTCCCATCTTAACCAGCCCACACAATTTTGTTCATTTTATATTTTAGAAATACATCATAATTATCTTCATATAAACAAAAGCATTCTATAGATTCAATAGAATAAATTTCTTAAAATGGTTGCTTCTAGGAGTAGCTAGTTCAAAGCACAACAAAGGACTGACTGTTCTTGAAACAGTTAAAAAAAAGCCACAGAAGCTCAGCAGCAACATTGTGAAGTTCAATAGTTTTGAGGCTGAACAGGTACAAAAAGCTACTTCAGTAAGTTGAAATTTGGAAAGTAAAAATTGTTGAAAGCTAAGAAAGTAATCAGGAAAGGACTCTAAATTAAAATGGAAAGAAATAAAAATAGGCTCAGCCTACAAATACTGACAAAGCCTGAAGGTATACATAACTGCAAATGGAAAGAACAAGAAAGTGGTGTATGTCAGTCTAATAGATGAGATGCCAAAATATCCAAATTATCAAAAATATCAAAATCCTCTTCCAGTGGTGTCCTTTGAAAAGAGCCTAAACTTCATTTATCCTTATCCACTTGTAAGTGTAAAGTCTTAGAAGTCAAAAATCCAGTAATATGGAAGTTGAAAGGGAAATAACTGAATCTGTAAACACAAATAATTAATTCTCCATGTCGATTAGATGCAGGAAGTATGTGAGAAAAATCTACCAAAGAAAAGAATATTAAAACTTCTTTGAAAAGCAAACCTGTTTCATTACTGTGCAGTATGCTGGAGACATTACTCTTCTTTTCTATTAAGATGACTTATTACAGGTAAAATATTTTGGGTATAGGTGAACTGTATCACAAGATAGTGGAGCTGTGACCATGACAGTACCCAAACAGGGCATATGCAACTGTGTGGGATGCTGCTTGGCTAACTGCAGCATTAACAACCTCTCTCATTCACAGTAAATCCATGACACATCTAAAGCATTAAGAGAAAATGCACTGAAATATACAGTATATTAAAGCAACAAGGCACCCCGCCTAAGTGTTCTGTGTCCAAGAATTCCCTGAGAACATAAAAACAACACCATGCAAATGATTGTATCTCATTAAAATTTGTCACTGTTAGAAGCTGAAGAATGACTAACTGGAAGCTAGCTATAGTTTTGAGAGTTAAGTGTAAGGCATCTGAAGACCACATGCAAAGATCAGTTATTTAAAGCATTCATTGGTAATATGTAATGCTGAATGACTATCATTAGGGCAAAATCTGAAACAGCACAAAGCTACTCTGCTTAACCAAAACTGGAAGAAACCGAGAAACTTCAGAAGTAACAGCCTGAACTAAGTAAACGAAGCCTGAAGAGCAGATAAAATCCAATAGAAATTAATGCAAAACCATTCTTTCTATTTGAACTATTCATAGGCCTATGAGAAACTTAACTGCATATATTCAGGAAGGTGTCTTGCTATTGCTGTATAAAGTCCCAAGGGAACCTCTGCAGAATGGGCAAACTTATCCAAAATGCTTATAAAAATTCAGGGTGCCTGACTGTGACATTACAAGTACTTCAGTAACCAGATATACAAATGAACCCTGAGGCCTTCATAAAAGCACCTCTTTATGTGGATTCTCTGACATCTGTCTAGGATGAAGTTACACTCCCACAAAGACCCTAATATTGTCACTCATTTTTCTTTAGCTTTGTATTTTTAAGACTCACTGTCCTTTCTTCAAAGTGACTGAATTTAGCCCATAGACTCAAAGTCCTATATAAAATGACTGCCTAAGATTGTTTCTTTAAGAAACCAAATATTGCTATTGTGAAAATAGAAAACATGCCAACATTTTAAGTACTGTATTCTGATCACCTCTTCTCCTGTCAGAATTCAAAGACTCAGTGATTTAAAAGGTAAAACAACCTGGTCAAGGTAAGTGTTTGAAAAACATATTTGCTCTAGAGGTGAATAAAAAGTGAAGGACATGATAAAAGTACAAATCATTTCTAGTAGGGAGTAAGCAGATGGGGAATTTTCTTCCCTTTCTATTAGAAGAATGCACAAGCAAACTTCCAAAGGGCTTGAATAACAATAAATTGAAATCTAAGGTTTGACTTCAGAACTCCTAGTCATGAGCTGTAACTATATCTGAACTATTGTGAATTTAAAAAGGTGTAGCATTTCAAAAAGAACAAAACTCTTGCCTTACCAAAAAAAAAGAAAAAAAATCAAACAAACAGCATATAGAAAGAGAGAAAAACCTAATCCTAAAAAGCATAAACCAGCTTCTAAATGTCAGGACAAATTTAAGGATTAAATAGTCCCAGATCTCTCAACAGTAACTTTTTAATGTTCTGGTCAGCTTCAGAGCTACGCTGTCAAAAAACAAAGACTCACTATTCCTACAATGTGTAAATGTGCCAAAATGCCAAGACTCTTCATGAGACACCCAGCAAATATATGCTCCCTTATACTTACTACATTTCCTACAGTGGTGACAGGGATTTTTTATAAGCATTACAGTTTTAAGGCAGAACAATTGTTTTAACAAAGGTTGTCATAAACTGCACCTTCTAGTTGACATTGCTTCCTAAGAAGCAGCAGCACACAGCATGCACACTCACAGATCACACTTAAGTCATCAAAGGGAACATACCTATCACCATTATATTTTCTTTAAAAACACTGCAGATTCCTCCTTTATCATTCTGAATACTAAACTACAGCACTGTTTTAAAATCAGTCCAGTCCTCTGTTTTGACCTAATAATGACTAGCTACAAGTTGTTTTAAACAAAGATCAGAATCCTTCTTAAAAATCACACTTCTCGGCACATTTCTTCAGACTTCAGGAGACATGGTAACTAGTGTCCCTTTACCACATCAGAAGGCACCAAGGAAAGCTTATATGTTCTGTTCTTAATCACAACCCAAAGCAGCACAGTCTGAACTAGAAAAACAAGTAAATAATAAATCTGCCTCACATAGCTGAAAGAGACCATGGGATTTTTTTTTTCAAATCTGGAAGAAGAATGCATGCAGGCTGAACAGAAAATCTGAGGCTTTTTAGAATTTCTGCTATCTCCAATCTGCTTCTTCCCCAACAAACAACTGCCCTTGTACCAAAAGCTGGCATCTGTCTGGTGCCCTGGCTGCAGGTGTCACTGAAACCTCCAGTTGGCTGCACCTGGCCACTGCTAAGGAAGCAAACATGGTGCAGTAGCCATCTCCCTGGCTTCAGTGCTATGTCACATGACATAGCCATGTGCATTTCTCTGTACACGTGTGATCTCATGTTATGTCACAGTATTCCCATGTATTATATTGCCCTGGGTTTCATGGCTACGATGACTCAACAAATTATAGCATTGTAAATTTTAAAAGAGCTTATTAGGTGGCTGGTTGACATTTTGAGGATGAAGCTGAGTAATGAAATGAAAATAAGGAGACTATTTGAACTTTTAAAGCCATTTAATCTCTTGCTAATGATCATCTACATGGCACTCTCTTTTATTTCTAAAGTATACATCTATGAAGTACTTTGACCTGGGGACCTGTGTTCACTATGAGGCACTGCCAGTAGTTCCTGTGATGAATTAGTTGCACAACAGCATATGACTGTGTTACAAATTCATACAAAAAAACAGCACCTCCATTGTCTCTCTACTCAGCATCTAAGTTAATCTTCTATTTTTCTTGGAAAAAGGGAACACACAATAGTTCCTCTCTGTTCTGATCTGAACAGAAGATATAGTGCAAATTAGGACTTAGCACTTGATGAAACGATACCCCATTTAACTAAGAATAGGTCTTCCTCAACCCTGGCATCTTGTGGAGCGGAAGATTTCTTTCTCCTTGAGGTCCTTGACAGCTTTTTATCAAGATAGAGCCATAGATATATACTATCCACAGGCTTCAGGTCTCTCATGTGGAAGACTACATCATGAAGAAGTGACTTTGGACTGAAAATATGGATGCTGTTTATGTTGGTGACCTGAAGAACTATGTTCTCTAAACTGCTTCATAGAGTTTGAAGACAATATAGCTAGATAGTGGAGGACAATAATTCATATGGAGTTGATACTTCTCAGCAATGAAGGCTCTGAGGACATGGCTGGCAAACAAGATAGGTTTGATGAAGTCATGCTTTGTTCAGGAGGAAAATACATTTTCAGCACATTGTCAATGTAATTTGAAACAAGGTGTGTAGCTTTTTCAGTCACATCCATTCCTCCCATTTCTTGTTGAATGCTTGTGGTATCATTAAACTGCTATGAGTTACAGGCAAGGAACATTTCTCTCATTTTCTTTTTCCGTGGGGAATCTGGCACAATGTAAGTGCAATGACCAAAACATAAGCCTCCCATTTTGCCTACACTAGCCTCTCTGAAAAGCTACCATAATTTCTATGACAAGAAGTGCTCACTGGAGAACTAACTTTACTCTCTAGCTTCTTATTATCACAGAAAGTAGTTTTATGCCATACTGCCAGTATTCATATTTTCCATTATCCTGTTCTTTTCCATGCAGGACAGAAATGTAAATATTGAAATATTTTCTCTATTTTGTGCAAACGAAACCAATGAAGAACACCGATAGCCTCCAAAGAGGGAGAAGAAAAGTATATTTAAAAATAGCAACTTAAGCTTCTTTCCTAAACTATTAAAATAGACTGTTTTCTCACCAGAATATTAATAAAAAATGGATGCTTTAGAAATTCATGACACATGGGGCTAAATCAGTCTATCTCATGCAATAGTTTTCAGAAGGGAATTTAAATTGAAATAAGATTGTTGTACTTACTGTTGCTAATTCATCAAATTTGCCAAAGAGCTCATTCAGCAGCTTCACCAGCTCTTGGGCAGTACACTGTGATGCCAAACTAGTGAACCCCACAATGTCTGCAAACAAAATACTGTAAAGAAGGAAAAAGACACAGAGATATCAGTACAGAAGACACCTTCAAATTCTCATTATCCTATTTTATAGCACAAATGTGATCCAAAGCACAAACTCAAACAAGCCTTGAAATGGGGCCAATAAAGTGTTAGTTGGAACAAAAATGGCCAAGATTCAGACAAATAGCCGCCAGTCTGGTGCTGTCAACTGTTGTAGAGAACCCTGGGACACTTTCAATGCCTATATACCTATCCTATATACTTATCCGGTGTACATATGGCAAAGTACCTCATTTGTCAAGCTCCCCCATGAGCACTCTAGGAGCACAAAAACCAATTGATTCTCCACTTTACAGCTGGGATCTTCTTAGCTCGATTGATTTCAAAGACAGTGTTTTAAAGACTGGTTGATTTCCACAGTCAAATTGATAAACCTTGCCTGTGGTTTACTAAGTACTGAAAGACAGGGGTTAATAACTTGCATATGTTAGCTCCATGATGTTGTTTTACCACTCCTCATGAGGAGCTAGCATCCACAGTGTCAGGACAGGCTTCTCTGTACTGTTCTGCATGTCTCAGATAAGTGTCCAGCTTCCATCAGTATTAGCAAGGTTTTAATGTCTGAGAGTTTAATCTGCCTTAAACAACCCCTACACATCTGTGATGATAAGGGAAGATAGTTGAAAGAAGCACAGATACTACTGTGATAGAATAAACATTCTTGTGCAGATCCTGAAACTTGACAGAGTATGGAGTTAATTATTTAGATTCCTTCATCTGTTGGCAGAAGCCCATAGCCTGCTGCAGAAACCTAATGCATTTATCTCCAACACCCACACTATAAATGTCAAACAAGTCCTTATTTATGCAAATGCTAACAGTCCCATGCTACATGTCCTAGGTGTACTTGACATAGTGTAAAACTTAGCTTGCAAACTGTAAAATAAATTAAGCATTATGTACTTCTCTTCCCCTCAACAAACCTCCACTCTATAGATAAAATAACAGATGCTAGAAAAGCAGGACTAACAAGTCTACTGATTCCCATTCACCATAATCAAGTCAGAACTCGCCCATGAAGCTACAAAAAAGAGCCAATACAACTCCAGACTCGGTCCCTGTTTCTCTAACTTCATTTAACCCAGTTGCTAAAATCTCTTATCCACCAGAGCAGTTTAAGTAACATATACCAGCAGAAAACTGACTCATCCAAACAAAGTCTGTTGTCATGTTAATCCTCGGGGCAGAGTCCCCACTCTCTTCTCCTTCCAGCATGCTTTATGAGAACATTGCTCAAGATGGACCCAGTTCAAGCAAATAACAGCTATTCCATTACCATGCTGTTTAAACACAAGAAAAAGGCTTCTTAAAATAAGACATTCAGCATTTAGTCAATTTTAATGATTTGTGACTCTGCCATCATGAATGTGAACAACCAAATGATAAGGTAAAAGGCATTAACAGTGCAATAATGCCAGCAAAGTGCTCTCCATATTTGCCCATGAAGATCTACTTATTCTCTTAATTCTGGACTGTCATCCCTGTTGTTTGACAGCCATAGGATGGTCTTTCTGGAAAATCGTTGGTTAATATCAAATCATCCTCCTAAATTCCTTGAAGAACTTCCAGTGTACTTAAATGTGCATCAAGGCCTTTCATACTGTTTGCTTTATGACCCATTTGCTTTATGACCTAATTTCATGTCAGAATTCCTACAGTTGAAAAGACACAGAGGAAAAAACAACTACAACTATTGCAATCCAAATGTCATGTAGTTTCCAGGTTTCAGTTAGTATGGAGGGGGAGTGTAGACGCTATTTTATAATAACATATTTATAATAGGGGAGATATAATAACAGCTTCTGCTAGCTTCTCTGCCATTTTTCATCTCAGCCATTGCACATTCTACATTTCAAATTTTTTTTATTTTTTCCTCTCACACACATGGAGATCTGAAACTCTAAAAATGGCATTGAAACTCATTAGCTGATTCATTTTATTTTAATGTTTGTGCTGATAAATACTATCTCTTGCACTTCTCCACCTGTCTGTGTCCATCTGTTGCCTCTTTCCTTACTACTTGGACTACAAGTGTTGTGGGGCAGCACCAACACTTACACTTACTATTGTACAATGTCTAGAACAAATTAGGGCAGCATCTTGGTCTGTGACATGGGCTTTTGTCTATGGGGTCAAATTACCCATCTGATAACATTTTTTCCTTCCCATGTTACGTCCTGCTCAGGTCTTTGGAATATAAAGGACTGAAAGCCTTTATCAGAAGGTGGCAAAATCTGCTACAGGGAGTGAGAACAGAAAAGACATTGTAATTCTTGCTACAGCCATGAAAATCGTAAGGGTACTAAAGAGAAAAATGATAAGATATAAAATGCCAGAATTCCAGTGAAACACCTGAAGTGTTTCCAGAGCCAAACCATATTTTCAATTATATTCAAATATTTTCAAAGTCCATGTCCCCACCTGTTTTGTTGCAGAACACAAATTAGCAATGAAATTCCCTTTCCTTTGGTATGGATATATTATTCACAAAAGAATAATGGAGTCTTAAATGTAGGTCATGTCTAACATTGATATAATTAGAAAAGTTAAGACAAAGTAACTGCAGAAGTGACCTCAGGGTTAAGGCATGCTAATCGCTCCTGGAGATGCACTCTTTCAAAAGCAAAGTAGCCTTGGTTCACTGTAACTTAATTGTTAATTGCCATGGACATTCACATCCTCAGAGATGATTAAACTAGAGTAAACCAGGGCTACCTTATTTATGCATGGAAGAGTCCTCATGATGATATGGTATACAAAGAGACAATTCACAGTGATTGCCAAGTAATTGTATGAAAAAAAAATAAATGTTAGTATACATAGAAACAAGAAGAGAGAAGCTACCCATTAACTATTGTTTCTTTTAAAGACCATTCAGGAGGGATATGACTCTCCCTGCTTTAATTCCACAGAAATCTTAACAATGCTTTTGGGGCACTCTGGTGAAAAACTGAAAAAAACAATCTCAATTAAACGGCAACTATTAAAGAAAGAAGAGAAGCGAAAGTGAAAAGAAAGTGAAAACAAAGGACAAAGGTTACTTCTGTTCGTTCTTTGCACATGATTCAAGCACCACTCTCCGTGACAAGCAATGTAAATGTGATGGTTAGCAAGACTAAGTAATTACAGCGCTAAGCCTGGTGTTGCCTCATTGCCCGGGGGCTCAGCGATGCTCTTACTCCATCCCGCAACTGAGCAAAGGGACCCCAAGGAGCTTGTGGGCTATACCAAAAGCTCTGCAACACTTTGCTGTTTGAGATATTCAGCATTTGTCCTGTAGTTTTCAATCATACCAAGATTTTACCAGTAAGTTCACAGGATCAGAAAATTTAGCTAATCTGGTAAAAACTTAAATAACTTTGGTTTTTAGGCAGACAAGTTATTAGAGTCATACTTTACAACAGCATGACAATATTCTAATTAAATCCTATGGGCAAAAATAATCAATTATTGAGCAGAACTTTGCCAAACTTTTGCTCTGCTCTTGGTTTTAAAGTCTGTGTGATGCCACTGTGTTACAGGAGCAGTGCTGTCCTGGGTTAGAGGTTTGCTGGCTTGTGAAAGCTGCCTGCTTGATTAAAAAAGATGAAAGGAACACATAACGAGTATTACTAAAGTGCAAGACAGCAGCAGAACAAGACTGGTTTGAAATCTTTCCTTCTCATGGCTTTGAGATGCAAGACACACGTGCATTACTGGTGTTCTCTCTCACAGTAACAGCTAAGGTTTCCCTTTCCATGACTTAAAGCCTCCATCACTCCTGGAACACCTGCTCATAGCTAATAACTGTTTGTTGGTGCAGCTGCACCTGGGTTAGTATTGCCTTTCTTCTTGCAGCACTCTCGGAGCAAGGCTAAAACCCAGCTTTTCTGTGGCTATTTTCTGAAACTTTTGACTAGTCTTACTCTCATTTACAAAAGTAAGCTTAAAACTAATTTTTTTGAATATAGTAATATTTTAACACTTTTTAAAAATTTATTGATTGCTAAAGTGTAGCTTAAATACTCCCTGCTGAAAACAGAGCCTGTCTTTCTAACATTTACATAGTCACCTTTCTATATTTCATAGGAAAATTAGCTTATTTCTGACAGAAAGCTACCAAATTTTTTCATCAATATTTTATATATTTTAGTTACCAATAATACTAAATGATCTTACAATAATTATGGCCAAACATTTTGAAATATACATAAATCTCAAGGTGTTATTTGCAACTGCAAAAATTACCAAATTTGCAAATAAATTTCTTCAAAGTTTAGTTTGCTACAGAATGTTTCCTGTTGCAGATGCTGTGCACTGCTTCTTTTCCTCTGGTCTTAGAATATGCACTTAGCTTTCTGGAAAGATAACTTTTTCAAAAAAGCTTGGAAAACAGTTCCTCCAATTATAGTATACAGTAATTGCATCTACAATTACTGACGAACAGTTCCTGCTAGATGCTCCACACAGACATCATGCCTAATCTCTAATATCCACATAAATTTAGTACAAGACTGTATGCCCCACAGACTACTGCAACAAAACATATATGATAGATACCTGTATCTTAATATGTAAATACAGATTTGTAAGCATTAAACAGCAGTATTTTTATTTTGACTATTTGTTTCCCTCCTAATTTATTAATGACATAGAAGGAGTGAGTGCACCCTCAGCAAGTTTGAGGATGGCACCAAGCTGAGTGGTTCAGTTGAAATGCTACAAGTACGGGATGCGATCTGGAAGGACCTTGACACACTTGAGGAGTGGACCAATGTGAACCTCATGAAGGTCAACAAAGCCAGGTACAAGGCCCTGCACCTGGGTTGGGGCAATCCCAAATGTGGATACGGACTGAAGGATGAATGGATTGGGAGCAGCTCTGGGAGGAGGACTTGCAGGTACTGGTGAATGGAATATCAGACATGAGTCGGTGATATGTGTTCTGCAGCCCAGAAAGCCAATTGTATCCCAGGATACATAAAGGAAAGCATGGCCAGCAGGTTGAAAGAGAGGATTCTTCCTCTCTACTCTGCTCTTGTGAGACCCCACCTGGAGCACTGTGTCCAGTTCTGGGGACCCCAGCAAAAGACAGACATGGATAGAGTGGGTCCAGATGATGGTCATGAAAATTGTCAGAGGGCTGGAACACCTCTCCTATGAAGAAAGGCTGAGAGAGTTGGGGTTATTCAGTCTGGAGAAGAAAAGGCTCTGGAGAGACCAAGGAATGTTGGCCTTTCAATATATAAAGCATGCTTCTAAGAATGATGGAGAGACTTTTTACCCGGGTCTGTAGTGACAGGACAAGGAGTAACAGTTTTAAACTAAAAGAGGGTAGATTTAGATTAGATGCAAGGAAGAAATTCTTTACTATGAGGGTGGAACAGGTTTCCCAGAGAAACTATGGATGCACCATCCCTCGAAGTATTCAAGGTCAGGCTGGTTAGGGTTTTGAGTAACCCTATCTAGTGAAAGATGTCCCTGACCATGACAGGGGGATTGGACTAGAGGATCTTTAAAGGTTCCTTCCAACCCAAACCATTCTATGATTCCATGATTCTAATTTTTAATGGAGGTTTCCTAAGGACTTTTTTTTTCAAAGTTACCTGTAGTATTGATTTGACACAGAAACAGCGATTTCTAATTGTTTCTTGTATAAAAAATTCTGAATAAAAGCAAACCAACACTGCAATGAGCAACTTCAGGAAAGAAAGCATTATAAACAGCTGTTTCTCCACCTCTGTCACAAACATGGTGTTGAGCTGGTTCTGCACAGGCATACAAGTTACATACAGTATTATCTCATAGTCCTTGATTATCTGGAGCATTTCTGTGTTGACAAGTCCTGAGTCATCCCTCCAGGACTTTCTGTATTCCTGTTTTCTCCCGTGTGATCCCTGCAGGCAGGCACAGCCAGCACCTGCCCCATGACTCTGCAGCCCTCAGCAGCACTGCAGGAAGCTGCTGCACCTGCTAAAACCTAGAGTGGAAAGCCTGTGGCTTGGTTTAAGAGATTTAAGCTGCTTTCCAACTGTGAGTATTGGCATCCTTTTCTACGTCACTCTAGGGGGTGTTCAGAAGGAGAAATCCTGCCAAGTTATACAAGACATTTAAAAGCTTGTAGGTGGTAAATGTTCACTTTTAACAGTGTTCATTCATGTGCTTTGTGCACTTGAATAGTCCTGCTGGTTTCAGTGGAGCCACTTGTATAAAAAATAAGGTGGGGGTTGTATGCCCCGGGTTTTGTTAGTTTTTGGTTTTTTTTTTGGGTGTGTGTGTGTCATTCATGTAATTAGAGTACAACTTATAATAAGAATGATATTTTAATGGTGCATGCTGCCTCAGAAAGGAATCTGTAGGTTTTTGGTTTTTTCCTTAAAGATCAACCATAAAGGAAAATTATTAACAATTTTATCTATAATTGACTGCAAGGATGAAGAAACAAATGCTCTCAAAAAATTAAACAGGGCTGTTAAAACTAAAAGCAAAGGGACGGTTGTTTTTACAAAATAATCATTCATGAATTCTAGTTCACTGTGAAGTCTTATGAGCTCAGAAAGCCTACATACAAGTGTGTTCATAGGTGTCATGTTCACGGCTTTTTAAAATGTTGGCATGGGTAAGTCGAACTAAAAATTTTGTTGAGTCCTGATGCCTTCTAGAAGACAAGACAGATCAGAAATATTTGCATATAAATAGCTGCAGGCTGTGCTCTGGCCTCAGACTGGGCCACAACAAACTCTAAATGGTCACGAGGAATCTCTTTATTGGTAGCTTTGAATCAGGCAGTGTGTTGTAAGAAGAGATTAATTTCTGGCAAAGTAGCCACTTTTATTTTACACTTGTAAAAATTAAACTAAATGAAATCACTGTACCAGTGGCTCAAGAAATTTGTAGCAGTTCAGTGTTCACTTCCTGTTTATCTCTTGAACGTTGTTTGAGCTACAGAGCACAGTGAGTTGTCGACTAACATACCAAGTCAGCCCTTTCCTCATCCATGCATTTGTTGAAACAGTTTCATTAATATCCGATGGAGTGGGAAAAGTCCATTTCAAAAGAGACAAGCAATAAAATGTATTGAGGGCTCCATATAGGGCATATTTTTGATCTGAAACACAACTTGAAATTACTTAAATGAATTATAGCTGCATGGAGAAATTGAGTCAGGAGTAGTGTGTTTTTACAGTAGCCACTGTACATATATATGTAATCTATAAATTCCTCAACCCTGTAGGACCAGACAAGGGATAAGAAAAGGAAATATTAATCCTACATTACTTAATCTAATCTTAGGAAAGAGGTGTCTCTTGTACGTTACAAGCCATACTCCTGATCACCGCAGAAGAGTTTTTCTGTTGGGAGTCTTTAAGTGTAAGCTGACATCTGGCCCTCATATCCTTCATTGTCATCTTGGCTGGGGTGACCCCAGTAAGATAACACCTATACTGTGTTGAAATGGCTCCTGAACTGTATATGGACTATTTGTTTCTCATGAGGCACAGATATTTTACTGGTTGTGATTATTTTACCTTCCTGATGCTTGAATTTAGTGTTCTTACTGGGTTCATGCTATAATAATTTTGGATGTGTATTTGCATGTTCTGTTTTGCATATTGCATTTTCATTAAGTTTGTTTCCCTTTAAAACACATACACTGATTTCTTACTGTACAGCAATTTTGTTCAAAAACTTTACAAGGTAATAGATATATAAAAAGCCTCATTTCTTCCTCTGACAAAAAAAAGTTGTATCCTTTTCAAGATCATTGGGTAACATAAAAAGAAGCAGCTTATCTGTAGAGTGAAGAATTTGTTGGCAAAGGACTGATTTTCATCAGCTTGTGACAATTCCTTTTGACCTCTTCTTTGGGAACGTTGCATAAATATAACCACTACCCTTTACACAGTGTACACAGGA